>NC_135320.1:54270156-55520156 GCF_048772815.1 Callospermophilus lateralis | reverse complement strand
GCCCCCTAAATAAGGTACATCCAATTCTCCTTGTTGAATGACACCAGCCATTCAACAAGCTCTAAGCTCACACAGAGGATCTAATTAATTATTTAGTACTCCTTTCTACAATATGAAGGACCATAAAATATTATATGCAAATTACTAATGTAACAGGAAGAGATATTTTTTAAATACACACATAGAGAAATTGAATTTGCAGCAAACAATGGTGTTTGTTAAATAAGTAAAAAGTTCAAATAATAATAATAAAAATATCTATCCCTTGAGAATAAAGAAATAGTGCAAAAAGAATTAGATGTTTCAAAGAATAAAAAGAAACTCTTAAAATTAAAAACATGATTTTAATTTCCCTAAAATTAAAAAAAGACTGGGAAATAAAATTGAGAAAATTTCCCATAAATCAAAAAAAATCCAAAAAGACTGAAAATGAGAAATAACAATATGTGTAATCAGCATAAGCAATTTAATATCTGAAAAACAAAGGTTCTTGAAAATAAATGGAGAATATAATCAAATAAATAGTTCAATAATATTTCCCAAAGGAATTCAAAATTAAAAGAGCCTACTATGTATCCAAAACAAATTTTAAACATACATACATAAATTCTTAATACATTTACATCAGTATTAAAAAGCTCCTTAAAGTTTCTGAAATAACAACTACAAAACAACCAAATTCTAGGCATAAAAACATACAAAAGCTAAACAATTAAAATAGCATCAAACTCAATAATAATGTTAAAAGCAAGAAGAAAACACTAATCTTTAAATTCTACAGGAAAGTAACTTGCAACCTAAAAATATATACACAACCTTCTATCAATCATATATAATGCTAAACTAAAGATTTATTCAGACAGCAATAAGAACTTTCATTCACCACTGATGGGAATACAAAATGGTACAGCCATTGTGGAAGAGATTTGGTAGTTTTTTACAAAATTAAATATACTCTCACCATATGATCCAGCAACTGTGCTCTTTAGTATGTACCCAAAGAATCCAGCAATTGTGCTCTTTAGTATGTACCCAAAGGAATTGAAACTTATGTCCACATAAAAACCTGCACACAGATAATTTATGGCAGCTTTATTCATAACTGCCAAACATGCAAGGAACAAAGGTATTCCTCAGCAATGTGAATGGGTAAACTGTATTGGATCCAGATAATGAACTACTAGGAATAAAAGGAAATGAACTATCAATACATGAAAAGGCATAAAGGAAACCTAAATCCATATTGCCAATTTTTTTCAAAAGCCAACCTGAAAGGATGTATATAGTCTATGATTCTAAATATATGACATCCTAAAAAAGGCAAACTATGGAGATGTAAAAGGATCAGTGACTACCAAGGTTGAGGAGTGGGAGGAGGTTAAATATGCAGAGCACACTAGATGTTTAGGGTTATGAAAATACTCTATATACTCTAATGATGGATATAAATCATTATTAATCTGTCCAAACTCACAGAATGTACAACACTAAGAATGAATCCCAATATACACTAAAAACTTAGGTAATTATGATGTGTCAGCGTAGGTTGATCAATGAAATAAATGTACTACTCTCATGGGGATGTTGAAATGGAGAAGCTATGCATGAGTTGAAAAAGGAGTATAAGGAAAATCTACATACCTTACTCTAAATTGTACAATGAACCTACATGGTCATTTTAAAAATTAAGAAAAACAATTAATCTACCTTTGTTCCATACCACATTATGATTCCATGAATGGGAATGTGAACATTTCTGGGTATAAGAAACCAGAAAATAGGGGCTGGGATTGTGGCTCAGAAGTACAGCGCTCACCTAGCACATGTGGGACCCGAGTTTGATCCTCGGAACCACATAAAAATAAAGGCATTGTGTTGTGTCTATCTATACCTAAAAAATAAATATTAAAAAAAAAAAGAAAGAAAAGAAAACAAATGTCTTTATTTGAAAAGTGGTAAAGCCTGGTCAAAACACTGAGAAATTACACTTTCTAGTTACAGTCTGACAAGAAGATTCAAGAACATGCTTTGGCTGAAAAGGAAAGAATCATTATACTGCATGTATCTTAAAGAAGAGGATTTCTGATAATCTACCACAATGCCTCAAATATATATTCAAGTACAAATAATACCCTAATTCTTGACATTTTCATTACCAAATACAGAAAAAGGGAAAAATAAAATAAAAGTTAGCAAATCATGTCATTAATTTCTTTTCCCTCTAGCTGTCTGTAGAGCACCCTAGGGTTTCATCAAAACAAGTCTCCTTAGGGGTTTAGGTTTATTTTTCGTCCTTAAAATTGGCAATTCTTAAATTTGAAGATTTGCATTGTGTGTGAAGTTTCATTAGAAAAAAGAGTCTCTAAATATTGCTTCTTTTCTCTTTTCTCCTCCTGAGAGTTTAGAATACAGAATATCCCTCACTCTAATATCCAAATTTTTTACCTATAATTGCTATTTTACAGCACTGCATTTTGGGTAATTTCCTTCAAGTTCACTAATAGTGTCGTCATATGTATTTAATTTGCTGTTTAATCCAATTCAATAACTTCTGATCTTCCAAAGACATTAATTCTCTAGTCTTTTTTGTTATCTTGTACCTCTCATATTTTCCAACTCTATCTTTCACTTCTCTCATCATTCTAAACATAGGCATTTCATATGCTAATTCCAACAATTACATTTTCTGACATTCTAGGAGTCTAATTCGGCCATCGAGGGTTTCTGCTCACTCTAACTTTACTATTAGTAGATTATTTCCTCAAGTACTTTGTAATTTTAAATTTTGAGTTTACATTTCACAAGGCTTTATTTTTCAAGCACATTGCCAGAGTTGGGGGTATACATACCACAGAAAATATTTTTATTTACTACTGGGTACCTAGAGATGTAACCAGGCCACCCAGGATCATATTTTAACTTCTTGGCTTGATGATCCCTGGATCATGCAGGAAATTAAAACCTGAGTGTAGACAGGAATGTGGTTACAAATTCTCCAGGAAAGTACCCTCCCCCTTCCCAATCAAGACCAAGACAAAGAACATTCTTTATTAATTTAGGAATGGAAAAGATTTTTAAAACAGTCTGCCTTTGAAATCATAAGCTTACAAAAATAGATCACTTTCAATTCCTCCTTTCTTGAGCCTTCCTCCTTGTGTTGATTAAACCCAAGTCCATTCATTGGTTATTAAGATAGTCATAGCACATGAGGACAGCCAAAGCATCACTGTCTGATTTTTTATGGTTTTTCATTTCTTTTTTAAATTTACTATTTCTTGCCTTTTTTTCATTCTAAATGTCATGCTATGTGCTTCCCATAGTTTATAAGTGAATTTTATAGTCCCCCAATATATCATCCATAACAGATACAGAAGCAGTAAGGTTTTTTCTTTCTTTCTTTCTTATTTTAATGTAAAACACTGCAGACTATGCACAGACAATGAATGAATTCCCCCAAATTTACTTATTCTGTTTCAGTTTTTCTTGTCTATAAAACTGCTGTGAACCACTAGCTGCCTTAAAAGTTATAATGAGCATTAACTAAAATGAACAATGCATCTGCATGTTAAGTGCTCAACAACTGTCAGTTACTATATTCATCATTGCTGTTACTATTGCAACAAACAATATAATCTTTGAAGGTCAATTCACTAATATTAAGAAGTAATAATGTGCGGTTGAGGATGTGCCTTAGGGGTACAGGATAAGTTTAGCATGGACACTCTGAGTTTGAAACCCAGTGATGGGACATGAAAAAGAAAAGCTGTGTTTCAGATAGAAATATGATCATATACCTTCTACATACCAAAGAAAACTTATACTAGTTAAATTAATAAATCATTATGTTTTTGAACACATAGTGTAAAAAATAGGAAATAGGTAAAGTCAGTGACGAAAGAGATTAAATTATAAAGGAATCACTATAAATCTGTTTATAAACTGATATGGCAAGGAAAACATTCCAATTATTTCATATCATTCCCCAGCCTCAAGAATTATATGCCAGGTGAAGAATGCTAATAATTGCTTATAATATATATATAATATATATTATAATATGCTAATATAATATGCTAATCATATGCTAATAATTGCTTATAATAACAATCACAAAATGATATAATAGTAAAATATTTTTATTATGTATGAAAGTTCTTGCTGCTATAATAAATACCTCAGGCTAATTATGATCATTTAGCATTATTCCCATATATAGCAATATGGCATGAGATGCAACAATGAAGACCTCAGAAAAAACAAAGTGCCTAGTTCCTTAGTTAGGTAATTTTATAACACATAGGGTAGTGAAATACATGCAACTAGGTTCTCAATAATAACCATTGGTAGAAATAGCTTAAGAAGGATTATTATGAAAAAGGAATATTACATTAAACTACGTATTTTGACAGTAAAAAGGAAGAGGGAATGAGGAAACCATCACTCTTACACACTAAATTTTTAAAAATTAAAAATAAATGTAGATATTGAGGCAAAAATAAAAAGAGATCCTTTAAATTATTTTTCATGAAGCCTAGAATCTGGTTTATATCTGATTACTAGAAACATAATGGGGGAAAATAATATACAAACATTTTTAAAAATTATTTTTACATAGATAAGGATGCCGAATGACTTTTAAAAAGGATAATATAAATCAAAATGAGAGACAAAACTATCTTGAAAATTAAGGAAATCTTGTACACATGTGTGCCATCACCCATGTGTGCATATGTGTTTAGAAAGTGTTGGTAAAGGGCAAACCAGAATAAAAACAAATACATGTATTCATTCAACACAGGACAATACCATTCTTCTTTCCTTAATTTGATTCACATTTGCCACAAGGCACTCTCAATTATGCCACTAGGTAAAATTGCCATCCTACAATGCTAATTTCCCACCCCATGAATACTGAATTCCAACAAACTATTCTTTTACTGTAAGAACTCTGACTACTTACAACTAAGATTCAATGTTGTCACTACCACCACTGCCCTCCAATTCACAACAAAATCAAAGGTCTACTCCATACAACTCTGGACTATTTTTTACTAAATAGGGTAATAATGAACCTTGACTCACTCAACTTCGTAGAGATACAAGTTTTATCTAAACCTAACCATTACCAGGTATGAATAATTCATCTGTATAGAACTAACTTTGACTCAGATGTCTTTCACTACTAACTAGTTCATTGAATATTTACTATTAACTCACTATATAACAAACTCAACCAGGAGGTCTGGGGAAAACAAAAATAATTCAGGCTCTTCTCACATAAAATTCACAATTCCAGAAAAAGGGGTCATCATTAAAACAATAATTACACTGTTGGAGCTACAGCTCACGGGTAGGGCACTTGCCTAATGTTGAACAAGGCCCTGGGTTTAATCCCTAGTACCAAATAATAATTTTTATTATTATACATAAAATATAGATGTTAAGAAAAATGCCCAAAAGAGGATGTTAAGAATACTGGGAAAATATATGGAAGAAAAGTGAGAGAGAAGATTCAAATCATTTATTCACTAAGAGACCAGAATCCAGACTGCATACAGAATTCTTAATGTGCAACAACAAACAACCCACTTCAAAACATGGTAAAGGGGTTCAAAAATACATTTTGAAGGAAAACATACATACATACAGTCAATAAGTGCATAAAAATATATTAGGCATCATTAATCACTAAGAAGAAGCCTACTATTTTTAAAACACAAGGATAACAAATGCTGTTGTCAAAGATATGAAGTAACTATGGAACCCTTGGCATATTCGCGAGAAATGTAAAATAGCAGTCTCTGAGAAAAAAAAATTCAATTAAGAATAAAACTACCAAAAGATAGAACTCAAAAAAAAATTAATAATCAGACTCCCATTGATCTAGCAATTACACTAGTGCATAGATACCAAAACAACTGAAAGCAGGACCTCAAAGAGACATTATACACTCATATTCATAGCAGAATTATTCACAATAGCAAAAAAGAAAACAAACCAAGTATCCATGAAGAGATGAGCAAAATATGACAAATGCATACAATTATTATTCAGCCTTAAACAGGAAGGAAAATGTTACATTTACTAAACTATGAGTGAACCCTAAGGAGATTATGCTAAATGAAAGAAGGCATCACAAAAAGACAAATATTGTATTATTACAATTACCTGAGATATTTGGAGAAGTCAAAATTATACAGACAAAAACAGAATACTGACTCCCAGGGACTGGAAGAGGAAGCAATGAGTAGTTACTGTTTAACAGGCATACAATTTCACATTTGCAAGGTAAAAAGAGTTCCAGAGATGAATGGTGGTAATGGTTGCACATTCTTATGAGTACATTTAAAATTAATGAACTGTACACTTAAAATGATAAAAATGGTAAGTTTTTATGTACATTTTATAATAAAGGGGGGGGATTAAAAAATTTAAATAAAAGTCTTTTTTAAAGACAAAATATTAGCAGGTGAGGAATTAAACTAAGTTGGGAAGTTTTAAGAAAAAACACCACTTACCATGTGATAACGTTTAATAACCATAGAACACTAACTGGGACCATATACACAGTTGGAACCAGCATGACAAACAGATAACCTATATGGACATATTCACTCAAAGGACCATATATTTGATAAGTCTCATTATTATGCCTTTCATAATAAGTAAGTCCTGAGCATACAATACCTAGAAGGAAAAGGTAGTAGAGTTTGAAGTTAAATACAGCCTTCTTTAAGAGTTTCTATTTTAGATAGTAAACATAATTATTTTAAACATATGGAGAACCCAAAGACTTTAACTTACGGGAATGTTTAAAGCTTCTTTGACAAATACATAAAAGCTTAAATAAAACAATTAATAGTTATTTTTTAAATGACTGAATTCATGAACCCATAAATAAGTAAATAACAAAGAAAACGATGGGGCTGATGTGGAAGAGCTCTTACCTAATGTGCTGGCTGCTCAGCACTGTGGGGCTGAGGGTGAGGATTTACAAAAACAAATTCATATAAAAGGAAATCAAACAGTAAAAGGACACGATAAAAGATTAATTAAACTATAAATAAAGAAAACTAAAAATTAATAATTTGTATTCATTTGTTTATACAATCTACAATATTTTGTAGAGGCTTTTTTAAAACATGTATTAAATATTCATGAAATAATTCTGAAGAACAATACTAACTATGTGTTATTTTAAAACTTCAAATTCCTTTTTTTTAATAATACATTTATTTTATTCATTTTTATGTGGTGCTGAGGATCAAACTCAGTGACTTGCACGTGCTAGGCAAGCTACCTCTGAGCCACAACCCCAGTCCTTGGAGTTCAAATTCTTTACAAATTTATTTCAGTTTTGGGAATTGCTCCCAAATAAATAACTGAAAAGATGAAAACAGAAAATGCTTATGATAACATCAGCAAAAATCATGAAATATTTTAAATCTCCCACAGGAGTATTATGAAACATCAATATTCCATTTTATTGAAAACCTGTTACTTGATGCTTACGTATATACATACAAAATACACTTAGTAGGTTGGGCATGATGGTGCATACCAATAATCCCAGCAGCTTAGGAGGCTGAAGCAGGAGGATCTTTCAAAATCAGTCTTAGCAACTTAGCAAGGCACTAAGCAACTTAGGGATACCCTGTCCCAAATAGAAAATTACAAAGGATAGGGATGTGGCTCAGTGGCTAAGCACTTCTGAGTTCACTCCCTGGTACAAAAAGTAAAATAAAATTAAAAAATAAAAATAAAAAGTATGTGTGTGTATATATTTAGGAAATGATAAATCAAACACTGGAATATCAAAAGGAATTATGATTGAAGTTGTATTAAAATAACACATGGAAAGCATTTGAAATGATATAGAAGTTGCCTGTATTGTAAAGCTATATACAAAAAAATAGACGATATTTGGGAAACTTGAATAAAATCATATGACAAGTTTCATAGTATACACTAAAGATAAATAATGTCCTATAATCATCATAGGTAGAATCAGAAGGCAATAATAAATTTTACATATATAAATATGTATATATTTAGGGAACATATATATACACACACAAATATACATATATTTATACACACACACACACACACATACACACAAATATATATATATATATATATATACACACACACACACATATACACACCAACCCCCAAAAAAGTAAGCTTTTCCAATAAATAACCCAATTATAAACATAAAATGGAGAAAGATCTTAGGAATCCAACAAAATAAACTTAAAAGATATATGTAAGGGTAGGAAGACCAGGAATGAAAATCTAATCTATAAATAAAGTGAGCTCGAAATCATTAAAAAATCACTGCAGGTCATACCCCTAAAAAACAAAGGATGTTACCACTACCAAATTCAGATTAGAATATCATGTCAGGTAGGTTAGGTATGGATAAGCTAAGAAGTAATAGCATCAATACATGGCAGAATCCTTGATGACAAAGACAGCTTTATTGTAATCAAAAAGACATAATTTTTTTAATGAAAGCTTTCTGAGGTAGTTATAAAATAAATAAACTAGTTCCATGTCCAGGAAGAAAAAGTTGATGTACTTTTTCATATTTCTCATGTAAGTAACACCAAAAAACAGACATCATAAATAACAAGAAATATAAAACTCTAAAAGATTAAGAGAAGAAATAATAAAGTTAGAGACTTCTGAACAAAAGGAATAACATTATAAGTCATGGTTTTGTTTCTTTTTTTATCCCAGACTTGAAGTTGGAAAAAAAAAAAAAACAGCAACTCAGAAAAGCAATGAAAGCTTGCTCTCCCTAGCCAAAGAACCAAAAGAGAACATACTAACAATATAGAAAAGTTTTAGACAATAACTGTACTAGTCCAGCCAAATACCACAGCAAAAACTATGGCTTCACCCCACTCCCCAAACAACAGCACAGGTCTGGTTGGGAACCTAGACTTCTACCACCTGCATTCTCTAACAAGGAAACCCAAATACCCTACTGGGTAGAATAAGAAAAGGCTAAATAGGAAGTCTAGACTAAACAAACCCAGTAGTAAGGAGGTGCCCTTCCCCCTTCCAGCTTTAGAGAAAAAAAAAAAAAGAGATGAGACAGAAAACATATTTCAAAAAAATAAAGGCTGAGAAGGAAGATGACAGGCCAGCTGTGTCACTCCTAGATACAGGTCTCACCTAGTCAGAATACTGCACCTTTGAGAGTTAGAGGACCCCTATACAGCTGCTCTCTGAAGAAATCACCAGCTTGGTGACCTTGTGCAGGGCTCCTGCTCAGCACTGGAGCAAAACACCTGGCTCCTGACAATCAAAGCCAACCAAAAATCTCGTATCCAGCAAAATTAAGCTTTAGATTTCATGATGAAATAAAAACCTTTCAGGATAAACAAAAGTTAAAAGAATTTATAGCTAAAAAGCTAGCACTACAAAACATCCTTGGAAAACTATTCCATGAAGAGGAAACAAAAGACAACAATGAAAATCAACAGGGGGAGATAGTACCCTAAAGGAAAAACGAATCAAAGAAGAAAATAAAGTCATGTTAAATAACAAAAATAAACAAATATGGTTGGGAATACAAACCATGTCTCAATAAAAACCCTGAATATCAAAACACATAGGCTAGCAGATTGGAAAATCATAAAACTTACATGGACTGCGGAAGCAAGCAGGGGTTTCCATCCTCATATTAAATAAAGTAGACATCAAGTCAAAGTTAATTGAAAGGGATGAAGATAGACTTTACACACTGCTCAAGGGAATCATACATCAACAAGACATAACATTCATAAACATATACGCTCCAAACAATGGAGCTGCTATGTTCATCAAATAAATTCTTCTCAAGCTCAAGAGTCAAACTGATCACAACACAATAATCTTGGGTGACTTCAACACATCTCTATTACCACTGGATAGATATTACAAACAAAAGTTGAATAAAGAAACTACAGATCTCAATAATACAAATAATAATGTTAACTTAACTGACATATATAGAATATTTCATCCTTCAACAAGAGAATACACTTTCCTCTCAGCAGCACAAGGATCCTTCCCTAAAACAGACCATATATTATGCCACAAAGCAACTCTGAGAAAATACAAAAAAGTAGAGATACTACCCTGCATTTTACCAGATCATAATGGAATGAAAATAAAAATCAATGACAAAATACAAAATAAAAATTACTCCAACACCCGGACACTAAACAATATACCACTGAATGAACAATGGGTTGCAGAACACATCAAGGAGAAGATTTTCAAATTCTTAAAGGGAAATGAGAACACAAACACAACATATCAAAATCTCTGGGACAATATGAAAGTAGTACTTAGAAGAAAGTTCATTGCAAGGAGTTCATTCCTTAAAAGATGAAAAAGTCAACAAATAAATGACCTAACATCTTAAAACCCGAGAAAAAGAAGAACAAATCAACACCAAAAGCAGCAGAAGGTAGGAAATAATGAAAATTAGAACTGAAATCAAGAAATTGAAATAAAAGAAACAATTGAAAAATTTATGAAACAAAAAGTTGGTTCTTTGAAAAAATAAATCAAATTGACAAATCCTTGACCATGCTAACATGGTCATTGACCATTTCATAACATATGTGATGAAAAAGGAAATATCACAACAGAAATTATAGAAATACAGAAAATAATTAGAAATTATTTTGCAAACTTGTACTCCAATAAAATAAAAAATATTAAAGGCATCAACAAATTTCTAGAGTCGCATGATTTGTCCAAATTGAATCAGGATTATATACACAATTTAAACAGATCAATTTCAAGCAACAAAATAGAAAATGCCATGAGAAGCCTACCAACAAAGCCTACCAACAAAGCCCAGGATCAGATGGATACACAGCCGAGTTCTACAAAACCTTTAAAAAAGAACCAATTCCAAACTCTTCAATTTGCTTCAGGAAATGAGGCCAATATCACCCTGATTCCAAAACCAGTCACAGACATATCAAAAAAAGAAAACTTCAGGCCAATATCTATAATGAACAAAAATGATGCAAAAATTCTCAATCAAATTCTGGCAAATCGAATACGAAAACATCAAAAAGATCATGCATCATGATCAAGTGGGATTCGTCCCAGGGATGCAAGGCTGGTTCAACATACAGAGATCAAATATGTAATTCATCACATCAATAGACTTAAGGATAAGAATCATATGATCATCTCAATAGATGCAGAAAAAGCATTTGACAAAATACAGCACACCTTTATGTTCAAAACACTAGAAAAATTAGGAACAAGAGCAACATATCTCAATATCATAAAGGCTATCTATGCTAAACCCCAGACCAAAATCATTCTAAATCAAGAAAAATTGAAAGCATTCCCTCTAAACACTGGAAGAAGACAGGGATGCCCTCTTTCACCACTTCTGATATAGTTCTTAAAACACTGGCCAGAGCAATTGGACAGATGAAAAAAATTAAAGGGATACACTAGGAAAAGAAGAATTCAAATTGGCACTATTTTCTAATGACATGATTCTATACCTAGAAGACCCTTAAAAGCTCCACTAGAAAACTTCTAGAACTAGTAAATGAATTCAGCAAAATAGCAGGATATAAAATCAACACCCATAAATCAAAGACATTTCTGTGTATCAGTGACAAATACTCCGAAAGGGAAACGAGTAAAAGTACCCCATTTATAATAGCCTAAAAGAAACAACAACAACAACAACAACAACAACAAAAATACATGAGAATAAATGTAAGAGGTAAAAGACCTCTACAATGAAAACTACAGCACGCTAAAGAAAGAAATTTAAAAAGACCTTAGAAGATAGAAATATCTCCCTTGTTCTTGGATAGGCAGAATTAATATTGTCAAAATGACCATACTACCAAAAGCACTATCAAAACTTAATGCAATTCCAATCAAAATCCCAATGACATTCCACATAGAAATAGAAAAAGCAGTCATGAAATTCATCTGGAAAAATAAGACATCCAGAATAGCTAAAGCAATCCTTAGCAAGAAGAGTGAAGCAGGTGGCATCACTATACCTCAGACCTTAAATTATAATACAAAGTAATAGTAACAAAAACAGCATGGTAATGGCACCAAAACAGACTGGTAGACCAATGGAACAGAATAGAGACTACCCACAAATAACAATTACAAATTACAATTATCTTATATTAAACAAAGGTGCCAAAAATATGCATTGGGAAAAAAGGTAGCCTCTTTCAACAAATAGTGCTGGAAAAACTGGAAATCCATATGCAACAAAATGAAATTAAACCCCTATCGTTCACCATGCACTAAACTTAACTCAAAATGGATCAAACACCTAGGAATAAAACCAGAGACTCTGCATCTAAAAGAAGAAAAAGTAGGCCCTAATCTCCATCATGTGGGATTAGGCCCCAACTTCCTCAATAAGACTCCTTTTGCAAAGGAATTAAAATCAAGAATCAATAAACGGGATGAATTCAAACTAAAAAGTTTCTTCTCAGCAAAAGAAACAATCTGTGAAGTGAATAGAGAGCCTACATCTTGGGATCAAATCTTTACCCCTCACACATCAGATAGAGCACTCTATCTCTAGGATATATAAAGAACTCAAAACGCTAAGCAACAATAAAACAAATAACCCAACCAATAAAATGGCCATGGAACTGAACACACACTTGTCAGAAGAGGATATACAACCAATCAACAAATATATAAAAAAATGTTCATCATCACTAGCAATTAGAGAAATGCAAATCAAATCACTCTAAGAAATCATGTCATCACTCCAGTCACAATGGCAGCTATTATGAAGACCAACAACAATAAGTGTTGGTGATGTTGTGAGGGAAAAGGCACACTCATACACTGCTGGTGGGACTGCAAATTGGTGCAGCCAATGTGGAAAGCAGTATGAAGATTCCTTAGAATACTGGGAATGAAACCACCATTTGACCCAGCTATCCTTCTCCTCAGTCTATATATACAAAGGACTTTAAAACAGCATACTACAGGGACACAACCACATCAATGTTTATTGCAGCACAATTCACAATAGTTAAACTGTGGAATCAGTCTAGATGCCCTTCAATATATGAATGGATTAAAAAAAGTGACATATAAACACAAGTGAATATTATTCAGCAATAAAATAGAAGAAAATCATGGCATTTTCAGGTAAATGGATGGAGTTAGAGAAGATAAAGATAACTGAAGTTAGTCAATCCCAAAAAAACAAATGTTGAATGTTGTGTCTGATATAAGGAGGCTGATTCATAGTGGGGTAGGGAGGGAGAACATGAGAGGAATAGAGGATTCCAAGATAGGGTACAGGGATGAGAGGGGAAGGGAGGGGGCAGGGGGTTAGCAATGATGGTGGAATGTGATGGACATCATTATCCAAAGTACATGTATGAAGATACAAATTGGTCTGAATGTACTTTATATATAACCAGAGATATAAAAATTGTGCTCTATATGTGTAATAACAATTATAATGCATTCTGCTGTCATTTATTTAAAAATAAATCATTAAAAAAAATAATGAGAAACCTTGACCTAAAAAAACAAAATTCTAAGCTGGGGCTGGGGCTCAGTGGTAGAGCACTTGCCTGGCATGTTTGAGACACTGGTTTCAATCCTTGGCACTACATAAAAATAAAATAAAAGTATTGTGTCTGCCTGCAAATAAAAAATTACCTTAAAAAATAAATAAATGAAAGCTAAAACTCTTCCATATTTTGAAAAAAAATCTAAATCCCAAGGATTAAGAATCAGAGCTGAACTGAAAAAGAATAAATGAAGAAATTCAAAGACATCATAAACTTAAAATTTAAAGGAAAAAAAATGTTAAAAAGAGCAAAAGAAAAATAACAAGTTAAGAAAAAGAAACAATTTAAATGACAGCAGATATTTTATTAGAAACCATGGAGCTTAGGAAAAAGTGGCATGATAGTTTTTCAACTGCTAAAAAAAAGGGTACCACCAAAAATAGAAAATACCCTGCAAGTTCAAAGGAGAAAAGTAACAATTCTCAAATGAAGAAAAATTAAAGAAGTTTGTCACCAGTAAACCTACCCTAAGAGCTAAAATTAGTTCTACAAAAAAAAAGATAAGGATTAAGTAATTAATGTTCTAAAATTAGGAAAGAAAAAAGGATATGATGATCAAAACTAAGGTAACTATAATAAACTATCCTTCTTTCGAGTTCTCTAAAACTGTTTCACACCAAAGTAACATACACACACACACACACACACACACACACACACACACACACACACAGATTTATTTCTCAATTTGAATATTGTAAATATTTAAAACAATTTTATTCAAAGGAGGTTAGAGGCACATAAAGGGAAGTAGGACTTCTAGACTTTACCTGAACTGGAATAATAATAATAATATTAAATATGTGAAATGTAATACCTAAAAAAAATCTCTAAAAAAGCTTGAGGGAATACACTCAAAATCACTACAAGAAAACCAAAATGATATTTTTCAAACAACCCACAGCAAGTCAAGAAAAACCAAAACAACCACACAAACAAACAAACAAAAAAAAAAACCTAGACCAAACAGTAAACAAGTACAATGGAAGACTTGAGGCCTACCATATTAATACTTTAACTAAAATTGGCTTAAACAAACCAGCTAAAAATCAAGATGTGATGACTGAATAAAACTATTTTCAAACATAGTAATATATGTGAAATGAAAGAAAACGGATGGGAAAAAAGCATATTATACAAGTATTAATCAACAAAAAGGGGACCACAGTAACATACCACTTAATACTACCTAGGGTAGCAATAATATAAAAGATAAAGAGAAACCAACTATTGGTAAAGACATGGAGAAATTGGAATATTCATACATTAGAACTGGGAATGAAATTTAGCAGAGTTGCTATGGAAAACAATTTGACAATTAATCAAAAAGCTAAAAACATATGCTATAGGACCATACAATTGCATGTATTCAACTATAACACCCAAGAAATCTGAAAATGTATGTCTACAAAAAGGGTTGTACAAATGTTCACAAAAGCATTATTGTTAATAGTTAATAACTAGAAACAACTCAAACGTTCACTAACTTGAATTTATTTCTCAATTCTAACTAATCAATGAATAAAAAAAAGTCATACAATCATACTATGGTATCTCATTAAAATATAAAGAAAAAAATGAAATAATAAAGCATACCACAACAAGGATGAAACTTAAAAAATTAGATTAAGTGAAAGAAGTCAGATAGAAGTCAGATGGTCACATATTGCAGAATTCCATTTAGAAGAAATTATATTCAGGGCTAGGGCTGTAGCTCAGCAGCTAAGCAATTGCCTAGTATTCATGAGACACTGAGTTCGATCCTCACCAGCACAAAAAATGAATAAGCAAAATAAAGGCACTCTGTCTATCTACAACTACAGAAATTAAGAAAAAAAGAAATAATATTCAGAATAGGTAAGTAAATCCAAGGACACACTGAAGAGACTAGTTACAAGGGGGGTACTTTTTAAATGGGCATGGAACTTCTGTTGAGGATAACAAAAATGTTTTGAAATTAGATAATGATGACTGTGGCACAATATCATGAATGTACTAAATGCCTCTAAATTGCGTAACTCAAAATGGCTTCATGGTAAATTTTCTGTTATATAAATTTTATCTAAAAGAATACTTTTACTGCTTTAAATATTTTAAATGTATTTTACTGAAGAGAATTACACATTTATCATATATGTGTGTGTTGCTTCTAAATATATTTATCTTGTGTAATGACTAAATTGAATTAATTATCATTCATTATTTCATATACAAATTTTTTTGTATTGAGAACACATAAAATCTACTCTGCTCAGTTTTCAAAAATATGTTTTAACATATTAATCATAGTCACCACATTGTACAATTCATCTCCTAATTTATTTCTCCTATCTAACTGAAACTTTGTATACTCTGACCAACAAAGGTCTAGTCCCAGGACAACAATCCCAGCCTTTAGGAATCATCTTTTTATTCTACTTCTGCTAGGTTCAACTTTTGTTGATTCCACATGCAAATGAGATCATATAGTATCTGTCTTTCTGTGACTGGCTGATTTCACTCACTATTATTCCCCAGGTTCATTCATGTTGTAATAAATAAGATAACTTTCTTCTATTCTGACATTAAATAGTTTCCATTGTGTGTGTGTATGTGTGCACACATCACACATATCACATTTTCTTTATCCTTTGATGGACATTTTAATACAATTTCATAATCTGGAAAATATAATGTGTCAAAATGTGTGGGACACAACTAAAGTTGTGTGGAAAAAGAAACTTATACATTAAAATATACACATTAAAAAAAAAGGTGTCAAATTAAAACTTCTACGCTCTCACCTCAAAAACCTAGGAAAAAAAGAGAAAAATGATCCCAAAGCCAGCACTGAATGGGAATAGTAAAAAAGATGGCAGGAGTCAATGAAATTCACAATTAAAACTTTTTCTTTGAAAAATAATTGATAAAATTGATAAACAAAAAGAAAAAGAAGTCATAAGTTAAAAATATAAGGAATGAAATGAGATATTATAAAGACCCTGCAGAATCTAAAGAGTGGTATAGGATAAAAACATTATAAACACAAATGGACAATATGACTGCTATATACACCAAGAAGAAAAACAAAACCAAAAAGTAAATCTCCAGTTCTACATGGAAAAAAAAAAATCTACCAAATCTTAAAGAATTAATATTCCTTCTATGTGATATCTTTCAGGATATAGAAAAGGAGGAAATGTTTCCCATATGATTTTATAAAGCTAGAATCACTTTAATACTAAAACCAGACAATGACACTGAAAATAATAAGAAATTATATACGAATATTCCTCATAAAAATATACATAAAAACAAAGTATTAGAAAGTGTAATTGAACAATAATATTAGTGTGTGCTCATCTCAAGAAAGGACAGCTGTTTCAATACTGAAAAAAAAAAAAGAAATCAATACAATCCACTATAGTAACAGGCTAAAGAAATGGAAAAACACATTGTGATAAATTGGTGCAGAACAAGCATTTTAAAAAATTTAATGTCCATTAGTGATTTAAGAAAAAAAAAATAGGGAAACAGGAATAAACTAGAATTTCCTTAGCATGTGAAAAACCATCAACAAAACCAGGTAAAACTTCTTTAATAGGCTGAAAGTGTTCATGTAATGTCTGGGACAAGGTCAAGGATTTCAACTCTCACTACCATTATTCACAATAATGTCAGATGTTCTAGACAATGTAGTAAGAGAAAAATGCACAGATGAAATGGGGTGGGGGGACTGTCCCTCTCTACATTTGACAAAATTCTGTATAAATTCCAAGGAATCTAAAAATAACAAAAACAAAAACCTCCTTGAAGGAATGGATATATTTCATAAGAGCATATGAAATAAAAATAGACAAATCATTGTATAATAGCAATAGTATATGTATATAGATACTAAAATTAAAAATTCAGTATCACTTACAATCACTGAAAAGAAGCAAATACTTAAAAAATACTTAGGAAAAAAATACCAAAAATTATACACTATTTATATGCTGAAAAAAAATAAAAACCTTAAGAAATGATGATGAAAGAAATCAAAGATGATGTACATAAATGGAGAGACATATATTATGCATGGTTGGAAGACTCAAATAGTGAACTTTTATTTATAGACAACAGTATTCATAAATATTTAAAGTCAAGGGAACTAGAAGAGCTAAAGATAATTCCAAAAGAGAAGGCAGTCAAATCAATCAGTCCACCCAATTTCAAAACATACTATATACTCACAGTAATCAAGATGGTGTAGTATTAGTCAGGAAAAGTACATAGATCAAAAGAACAGAATAGAGAACAAAAACCTGGACACACCTAGGTCTGCCAAATAATTTTTGACAAATGTGGAAAAATGAAATTCAATGAGAAAGAAAACCTGTTCAAGAAATAGTGGTGGGGGCAGGGGTTATGGCTCACTGGTAGAGCGCTGGCCTCACACATGCAAGGCTCTGGGTTAAATCCTCAGCATCACATAAAAATAAAGAGATAGATAGATAGATAGATAGATAGATAGATAGATAGATAGATAGATGAAAATAAAGTTAAAGATAAAGAAATAGTAATGAAACATGTGGGCATCCACACACAAAAAATGACCACCAATCTAGCCAAGAAAAAGGACAGAAAATCTTTGAGATCTAGAGCTAAGCAGAGATCTTAACTATTAATAAACTATTAAAGAAGAATTCGTCAAAGGAAAATATTTGGCTTCAAAAAATTATAAAACTATTCCTTTCTAAAAATACCTTGTAAAATTGTGTTAAGACAATGAGAAAGAAAGCTACTAACATAAAAAAAAAAATTGGAATCCATATGTCCAACAAAGGACTAGTATCTATAATGTATAAAGAGCCCTCGGAGGAATCCAAGATGGTGGGCTAGAGGGAAGCTGAATTTTGTGTCATTTTGTGACCTGGGATACAAGTAGTGGGTATACTGTTTCTCCGAGAGTTATTATAGAACCTCTGACAACTGCTTCCCTCAGGAATCACTGCCACTGTACCCATGCAGATCTTGAAGCCTCAACATCAGCCCAGGAAGACTGGCCACTCACCCACACAGGACCTCTGGGTGCCTGAACACGACCATCTGCATTAGCACTCACACAGAACTCTGGTCACCCACCTGCCCAGGAATTCCGGCTGCTGCTCTCACTCAGGACACACAGCCACTGCCTACACACCAGACCTCCAGCCACTGCTTCCATGTGGACTCCTATCTACCAATGTGGGGCTCTCCAGGTCAGCTCAATCTTCGGACACTGCAACCACTGACATAGTCCCCTACATGCAATAGCTTGCAACTTGGTACATGTGACAGGTTCTGGAGATAGCCATTAGCCACCACACTGCATGTTGCAGAGCAGCATCTCTGAACATGCTGCCAAATGCCACCCGACCCTGTACCTCATCAGTGAAAACAGCTGCTTCCATCTTGCAACACCTTTGTCACCAACTTTAGGTGGGGCAACTCACAGCTTGGGACACAGGCTGAAACTTAGAAGTAATGTCAAGATACCGAAATTCCCCAACTGCCCCTTCTCCCTGGCAGCTGCTAACCCAGCACAGTGCTTCTGGCTCAGTGGCCGGTGGATAGCTGGCAAAACCTGATCCTGAACTGCCCAATACAAAACAGCTCTCCGCAACAAGTATGCAGCCCCCAGAGCTTAGCCCAAAAGACCACCAGAGAGAAAGGTTCCTCAATGGGAAGAAGAAAGGGAGGGAGGGAGTAAGATACAGTTTAGAGACTGAATTAGAAACCAGAAATCATAAGGTCTACAGGCAATATAAGGAGATAAGACCAGACACTCATATCAAACGATTTTCTCTTCTCTCTCTCTTCTCCAACCCTCACATCCCCAAGATTTGTGAAATCAAGCACTTTTCATGAATTAGGCTACTGAGGACTGGGATGTCTTAATAGTATATTACAGTGGTTCTGTATATTCTTTTATCTCCTCCTTTTATATTTTTAATTTTTCTTAATATTTGTGTTTGTTTTCTACACTCTATTGTCTTCCCACTTGTCTCACCAAAATTACATTCTTTCTCTTTTCCTGCTATGAACCAACTTCCTTAGATTCCATTTTCATGGCCCTAAGACCTAATAACTCTATATACTCAATTTAGACCCCCTTAACATCTCATTCTACACCTCACCCCCAGTTCTTTGTCCACCATCAGAAACTGTACACACTTATGTAAACCTACTGCTTATATTATACATAATAATTGAACTCACCAATTCTGTATATTGTTAAAAAAAAAAAGCGTAAATGTCTTCATAGCAGTTATCTGTATATTGTTTGTATTGGGATCTATTAATATTGTTCTCCCACTTAAAGGAGAAGAATATTAACAGAGACACTGAAAGCCTATAGGATAAACACTGTAATGCCTTGGATCAACAGTGCTAAAAGATAAGACACATGAACAACACAAAAAAACAAGGGAAGACAGTTCCTCAAAAAATACAAAGATACAACATTATTAGAACCAATGCCCAAAGAAGGAGATCAGGACGTATATAATTAAAATGTTCTGCAAATTAAGGGATGATATTAGAGAGCAAATACAGGTAGCAAAAGATTAATTCAATAAAGAGAGGTTTGAAACAAAAAAAACAGGAAGCCTTGAAATAAAAGAAACAATAAACCAAATTAAAAACTCAATAGAAAGCACCATTAACAGATTAGATCACATGGAAGATAGAACCTAAAACAAAAAAGACAAAATGTATAAACTTGAAAAGAATGTTGAACACAGTGAAGGTGGTAAGAAACCATTAGCAGAACATTCAAGAATTATCAAATTAACATAAAAAGATCAAATTTAAGAATTATTGGGATATAGGAAGGCACTGAGTTACAAACCAAAGGAATGCACAATCTCTTCAATGAAATAATATCAGAAAATTTTCCAAAAATGAAGAATGAATTGGAAATTCAAATACTAGAGGATTGCAGGACATCAAATGTACAAAATCACAACAGATCTGCTCCAAGGCATAATAAGGAAAACACTAAGCATAAAGAATAAGGAGATACTTTTAAAACCAACAAGAGAAAGGAATCATATTACATATATGGAGAAATCAGTTAGGATATCTGCAGATTTTTCAACCCACACCCTGACAGCTAGATGATCCTAGAACAACATATATCAAGCTATGAAAGAAAATGGTTGGCAGACAAGAATCTTACATCCAGCAAAATTAGGCTTTAGATTTGATGATGAAATAAAAACCTTCCATGATAAATAAAAGTTAAAAGAATTTACAAGAAAGCCTGTACTACAGAACATCCTTGGCAAAATATTCCATGAGGAGGAAGTAAACAAGAATGAAAATCAGCCAAGGGAGGTATTATACTAAAGGAAAAACCAATCAAAGGAGAAACAAAGTCAAGTTAAATACCAAAACTAAACAAAAGGACCGGGAATACAAATCATGACTCAAATATAATTGTAAATGTTAATGGCCTAAATTCACCAATCAAAAGACATAGACTAACAGATTGAACTTTAAAAAAAAAAAAAAAAAAAAAGACCCAACAATATGTTGCCTTCAAGAGTCTCATCTCTTAGGAAAAGATGTCCACAGACTGAAGGTTAAAGGTTGGGAAAATATATACCACTCACATTGACTGCGGAAACAAGCAGGGATTTCTGTCTTCATATCAAATAAAGTAGACTTCAAGCTAAAGTTAATAAAAAGAGATAAAGCAGGACACTACATACTGCTCAAGAGAACCATATACATCAACAAGAAATAACAATTATAAATATATATGCCGCAAACAATGAAGCATCTACATTCATCAAACAAACTCTTTTCAAGTTTCAGAGTCAAATAGACCACAACACAATAATTCTGGGTAACTTAAACACATATCTTTCTCCAATGGATAGATCTTCCAAAAGCTAAACAAAGAAACTAAAGAACTCAATAATAGAATCAATAACTTAGACTTAAAAGATGTATATAGAATATTTCATCCTTCAACGAGAGAATACACTTTCTTCACAGCAGCACATGGATCTTTCTCAAAAATAGACCATATATTATGCCACAAAGCAACTCTTAGCAAATACAAAAAAGTACAGACTCTATTCTGAATTCCATCAAGTCATAATGGAATAAAATTAGAAATCAATAATAAAATAAAAAACAGAAGCTACTCCAACACCTGGATACTAAATGATATGCTATTAAATGAACAATGTGTAGCAAAAAACATCAAAGAGGAGATTTTAAAATTCTTATAGGTAAAAGATAACACTGATATAACATATCAAAATCTCTGGGACACTATGAAGGCAATACTAAAAGGAAAATTCACTGCATGATATTTATTCCTTAAAGTAAAGTCAACAAATAAATAATCTAATATTACATCTCAAAGCCCTAGAAAAAGAACAACAAATCAAAACAAAAAGTAGAATACAGGAAATAAATGAGAGCTGAAATCAGTGACGTACAAACAAAAGAAACAACTGCAAAAATGACAACACAAACAGTTGGATCTTTGAAAAAATAAATAAAATTGATAAACCCTTTGCCATGCTAACAATGAAAAGGAGAGAGAAAACTTAAATTAGATCTGTAATGAAAAAGGAAATATGACGATGGACACTACAGTAATACAGAAGAAAATTAGAAATAATTTTTGTACTCCAATAAAATAGAAAATATGAAAGGCATTGACAAACTTCTAGAGTCATATGATTTGCACATACCAAATCAGGGTGATGTACACAAATTAAACAGATCAATTTCAAACAATGAAATAGAAGAGTCCATCAAAAGCCTACCAACAGAGAAAAGCCCAGAACCAGATGGATACATAGCTCAGTTCTACAACACCTTCAAAGAACAACTAATATAATATTCCTCAAATTATTTCATGAAATAGAAAGAGGGAACACTTCAAAACTCATTTTATGAGGCCAATATCACCCTAACTGCAAAAACATACAGAGACACATCAAAGAAAGAAAACTTCAGACCAATATCTCTAATAAAACATAGATGCAAAAATTCTCAATATAATTCTGGCGAATTGAATACAAAAACATATCAAAGATAGTGCACCATAATCAAGGGGGATTCATCCCAGGAATGCAAGGTTGGTTCAACATATGGAAATCAATAAATAAATTTCATCACATCAACAGACTTAAAGATAAGAAATCTATGATCAACTCAATAGATGCAGAAAAAGCATTCAAAAAATATAGCACCCCTTCATGTTCAAAACACTAGAAAAACTAGGGGTAACAGGAACATTTCTCAACATAGTAAAAGCGATCTATGTTAAGCCCAAGGCCAACATCATTCTAAATGGAGAAAAATTGACAGTGGAACAAGACAGGGATGGACTGTTTCACCACTTCTGTTTAACACAGTTCTTCAAACTTTAGCCAGAGCAATTATACAGACAAAAGAAATTAAAGAGTTAAGGATAGGAAAAGAAGAACTCATACTATCACTATTTGCAATGACATAATTTTATACATAGAGGATCCAAAAAATTCCACCATAAAACTTCTAGAACTAATAAATGAATTCAGCAAAGTAGCAAGATACTAAATCAACACCCATAAGTCAAAGGCTTCTCTGAACATTAATGACAAATCCTCTGAAAGAAAAACTATGAAAATCACCCCATTTAGAAGAGCTTCAAAAAAATTTAAATATAATACTTGGGAATCAACTTAACAAAAAAGATTAAAAGACCTGTATGGTAAAAACTACAAAATGTTAAAGAAAGAAACTAAAGAAGACCTTAGAAGATGTAAAGATCTACCTTGTTCTTGGATAGGCAGAATTAATATTGTCAAAATGACTATACTACCAAAAGCACTATACAGATTCAATGCAATCCCAATCAAACTCCCAATGACATTCCTCATAGAAATAGAAAAGACAGTCATGAAATTCATCTGAAAAAAATAAGAGACCCAGAATAGCCAAAGCAATCCTTAGTAAGAACAGTGAAGCAGTTGGCTACACCACGACCTTAAACTATACTGCAGAGCAACAGTGACAAAAACAGCATGGTATTAGCACCAAAACAGACTTGTAGACCAATGGTACAGAATAGAGGACACAGAGACTAACCCACATAAATACAGTTATCTCATATTAGACAAAGTAACCAAAAACATATATTGGAGAAAAGATAGTCTCTTCAACAAATGGGGCTGGGAAAACTGGAAATCCATACGAAGCAACATGAAATTAAGCCCCTATATCTCCCCATGCACAAAACTCAATCAAAGTGAATCAAGCACTTAGGAATTAAACCAGGGACTTTGCGCCTAATGGAAGTAAAAATAGGCCCAAATCTCCATCATGTCATATTTAGTGTCTGACTTCCTTAATAAGACTCCTATAGCACAAGAAATAAAATGAAGAATCAATAAATGGATAGATTCAATCTCGAAATCTTCATCTCAGCAAAAGAAAGAATCAGTGAAGTGAATAGAGGGACTATAGCTTGGGAGCAGATTTTTACCACATGCACATCAGATAAAGCACTAATCTCTAAGATATATAAATAGAACTCAAAGATCTTCACACCAGAAAAAGAAATAACCCAATCAATAAGTTGGCCAAGGAAATGAACAGAGACACTTGTCCGAAGAAGATATACAATCAATCAAAAAATATATGAAAAAAATGTTCAACATCTCTAACAATTAGAGAAATGCAAATCAAAAGTACTCTAAGATTTCATCTCACTCCAGTCAGAATGGCAACTATTAAGAATACAAACAACAATCAGTGTTGGCAAGGATGTGGGGAGAAAGGCACACTCATACATTGCTGGTGGGACTACACATTGGTGCAACCACTATGGAAAGCAGTATAGAGATTCCTTGGAAAACTGGGAATGGAATCACCATTTGACCCAGCTATCCCACTCCTGGATTTATACACAAAACAGCATACTACAGGGACGCAGCCACATCAATGTTTATAGCAGCAAAACTTACAATAGCTAAATTGTGGAACCAATCTAGATACCCTTCAGTAGATGAATGGATAAAGAAAATGTGGTATTTATATATACACAATGGAATATTACTCAGCAATAAAAGAGAATAAAATCATGGCATTTGCAGGTAAACAAATGTAGTTGCAGAGTATTATGCTAAGTGATGTAAACAAATCCCAAAAACACAAACACAAATGCTGAATGTTTTCTCTGATATGTGGATACTTATCCATAATGGGGATGGTAGGTGGTACATGGGAGGAATGGAGGAACTTTAGATAGGGCAAAGGGAGGGGAAGGGAAGAGGCATGAGGGTAAGAAAGATGGTGGAATGAGATGGACATCATTACCCCAAGTACATGTATGAAGACACGAATGGTGCGTCTCTACTTTGTATACAACCAAAGACATGAAAAATTGTGCTCTATATGTGTACTATGAATTGAAAAGCATTCTGTCATGTATAACAAATTAGAATAAATAAATTTTTTAAAAAGATCCCTCTAACCCTTACAGTAAAAACACAGTATCATATTAAAATGGACACCCTATATGAATAATATTTCACTGAGGAAATATTCAGATAGCAAGTAACACATAAAAAATCAAATATACCATTTGTACTGCCATCAGGGAAATTCAGATTACTACAACAAGGAGATGATCGCTACAAATGTATCACAATGTTTAAAATAAACAGTAGTAATGACAATAGAAAATTATACTTTATGCTTTTAAAACTATGTCAAAATGACTCCTAATGTTATATATAACTAAGACGAACTAAAAATAAAAATAAACAAAAAGGCACTAACAAAATCAAGTGCTAGTGCATATATGAATAAATTGTCAAGTCATACACTGTTGGTTGTAATACAAAATGGTGGGGCCACTCAGGAAAACAGTTTGACAGTTTCTCTAAAAAGTAATATGTAACTACCATACAGCTCAGCAACTGCTCTCATGGGCATTAATCCCAGAGAAATGAAACACTGCGCTTACTTAAAAATTTGTAAAGAAATGTTTAAAGCAGTTTTATTAATAGCAGCCCCAAACTAGGACACACACAACCTTCAACAGATAAATGATTTAAAAATAGCTGTGCTATAGCCACACCATGGAATACTATACAACAATAAAATGAACTACTAATAAATGCAACTTGTAAAGATTTACAGAAAATTATACTGAGAGAAAAAGCCATATACTATAAAATCCCTTCAATATGGTATATTCAGAATAGAGAAATCCACAGAGACATACAGTAGTTTAGAGGACACCAAATAATGAAAGAAAACAGGGATTCAATTACTTAAAAGGTATGGATATTTTTATGTAATGGTAAAAGGTTTCAAAATTAAGAGCTGGTATTTGCACACCACTATGAATACATGAAATACCAAAACACAGTAGACTTTTTTTTTTCTTTTTTTTTCTTTTTTTTTTTTTGGTCTTGTCCCTGAAACACAGGGACATTATACCACTGAGCCACATCCCAGCCCTTTGTCTTTTTGAGACAAAGCCTCACTAAATTTCCAAGACAGCTCTCGAACTTACATCCCCCTGCCTTGGTCTCCCAAGTTGCAAGGATTCCAGGCATGCACAATTGCACACTTGAATTTTACACTTTAAAATGGTTGACTATATGTTGTATGAATTTAAACCTTATACGCACACAAGAGACAGAGACAGAGAGATGCAGGGGGGTAGGGGAGAGGGACTAACTTAAGAGAGGGAGAGAGGGAGGGAGGAAAAATCAATCACAGGTTTAAAAAGAAAACTTACTGGTTCAAGTATTTAAAGCCTAAAACAAAATGTAAAATATACCCATTTATTATCATTTCAATTTCCCTTTTCATTCATTTTTGAGAGAGAGAGAGAGAGAGAGAGAGAGTTTTTTAATAGTTATTGTTTAGTTTTCAGTGAACACAACATCTTTATTTTATTTTTATGTGGTGCTGAGGATCGAACCCAGCGCCCCACGCATGCCAGGCGAGCCCTTTTCATTCATTTTTATGAAAATTCATTTGTGAAAGAATGTTGTGTGTTTAAACAATAAGGAGGTGCTTCTTCTTTCCACAGGTTGTACCAGAGAAAAATAAAAGATGGACTTGTATATGTAGGTGGAACCATTGCAAATCTTTATAGCCTAATACATTTTTTAATGCTTCATGGTGTTCCTTAATCAACAGCAGAGCTATCCAAAAGAGGGTTAGCACACATTCCAAACTATTTCTAAGCATATAGATATAAAATATAATTTTAGAAAACAAAAGTTTAAAACTACAAAGAAATATTATTTAGGAAGTCCTTCAAAAATATTTCCAAATCAAGAAAAGAGATTTGGGAAACTGGCATTTCCTTATCATTAACAAAGAAAAATTATAATAATTTCCCTGTGTCAACAAAAATAATTTTTCATAATTAAGTCAAAAATTTCATGGGCTACACAATACAGCGAAAGTTATTACAATAATAGTCTATTAATCACCAAGCCAAAAATCATTACTAAAATGTTTACAAGAATATGTTTTTTGCCTCTTTATCTGGTCAAACCACTGGAAGCTAAGTCATGTCTCTACAAACCAATCATTTCACCAGCAGTTTTATATTTCTTTAAAGCCTCATATAAAAAGCACCTGCCTAAAGTGAGTAATGGAGTTTTATATTCATTGCACTTAGGAACAGTGTATGTAACCTATTCCGTTTTCCTCCCTTGTGGAATATATTTCAGCTTATATTGCACAACACATTACCGATGCATATAAAGACTCTCTGATCAGTCATTTGGTCTGCCTTCAGCAACCTGCCTGACTTTTTTTTCCCCCTGTCCTAAATAACTTATTCAATTTAAAAAGTCAAATGAAAAAAAAAATATTTAAATGATGGTGATCTTACTTTCTTAAGAAATATATACACATTTATATGTATCGACTTTATTTGGAATATAAATTCTGCTATATAACCCTTAAAACTTATGCAGCTACAGTAGAAAGCTAGCTGAAAATTTCATTTAGAGAAATAAAAAAGATAAGTTCATGTGATATATTTTGTGTCTGTTTTCTCTCGTGAGCAACTATAATTTAAATATTAGTGTAACCACACCAGCAACAAAGGCTAAGCTCATGTTGACCCATGAAAGGGCCTGGACATAAGGGAAACTATTACTAAAACTAGATTAACCTCACATCTGCCACAACCCCAATATATTTTCAACACACTGATAACCCAGCCACTGCCAAAACTCCCTCAAACAGAAATGAAGGCAAAATTTTAAAAGGTGGTAAAATGTTGTATGCTGTTTTGTATGTCAGACAGATCTAAAAAATAAAAAGTTAGGCCAATGAAGATTAAAGGGAATTACAGAAATACGGAAACCATTAGGAGATTTCTCATAATTATGAAATGACAACTTGGTAATTACTCTAAAATGTTATAATATCTATTCTAATGTATTAAAAAGGAATGAGATTATTTAAAACGTGGGTGTGGGTGTGTGTATGTGTGTGTACATGCAAGACAAAAGCTCCACACTTGCAAAGTCCCTTGTAGGTACCCTCATAAGATAACCTAAGGCCTGTAGCTAGTATCAAGTAACAAACAATAACTTATATCTAACCAGGCAAAGTTAACTATAGTAGGTATTGAAGAATTCATCAAAGTGTAAAATACAATATCTGCCTTCAATAGCTCAATTCATTAAGCAAGTAGTGAAACAACAAGCAAAAATCTAGCTAATTGACCAATGGATTACATCAAGAACACAAAATCTAGACACGTGCAAAGTCATGATCATCCAAAATCATAATCTAAAAGTAGGGGCCAACAAACATGTTTTTCTTTCTTTCTTTTTTTTTTTTTTTTTTTTTTTGGTAAAGGTGTATATAGAAATTTCTGGTTTAAGAGATATAAACTCTCTGTTACACGTTTTCAACTCTACGGCTGTAATGAGACCCTGCAAAACAGTCAAGTCTTGTGCTCTTGAACCATTGACTGTGGGTGTAAAAATAAAGAGAAATCATGACAAGACAGTCTGGAGACCAAGAGGAATGTATCTATAAAATAATCTGACATTAAAAGTCAATTGGAGGGGGTGGAGATGTGGATCAATAGTTAAAACTTTTGCATGAGCACTGGAAAAAAATGTGTGTGGGGGGAGGGTATTTGCAGTCATTTGTGGTGACACACAATGATTCAGGAGGCTAAGGTAGGAGGATCACAAGTTCAAAGACAGCCTCAGCAATGTAGTGAGGCCCTAAGCAACACAGTGAGACTCTGTCTCAAAATAGAAAAATTAAAAAAGCTGGGGATGTGGCTCAGTGGTTAAACACCCATGGGTTCAATCATCGGTACCAAGAAAAAAAAAGTCACGTGTATCTGAAATATAATTTCTTATTATTAGGTAAGCTGAAATAAGAGAAATTAAAATACACATATAATTTTGTCTATGCTTGAAAAAAATCACATTTATTCTCATTTCCAAAGTCAAGATATTTATCAAGGAATGATTGCTTATTATGAAACAAACTCCACAAAGTGGACTATAAAATTTACAGAACCAATTATAAGTTCATTCTGCTTAGTTACTGAGTTCTTATGGTGCTTAAATCACAGTAACAAATGCTTAGAAAGAAAGAAGGAACACCATAAAAATATGCAAATTCAAGCAGAAAATGGCTAAACTTTATTGAATCTTGTTAAGTAAGTACACCAGGCAAAATACTTTATATGATATGATCTTTTCAAAATAAAATACAACAACATGACATAATAGCTCTATCAGTACTGAAAAACTGAGGATTTCAGAGGTTAGGCAAATTATCCCAAGTCACACAATATAACTGAACTGGACTTGAATAAGATTTCACACTGAAGACTATATTTTTAAACACTATATCATAAAGATTAAAAATAATTACAATATGAAATTGGGAAACAAGAAAGAAAAGCATTATGAGAATGAGACAATAGTCATGTTCACTTACAGCTGTTTGTATCATAAACATGAGCTCTGGTAGATAATAACAGGGCTACTTATGTACTTCTTATACACCACATACATATACATGAACATGCATAAGTACATATATTTTAAATATTGAAATATATGTACACATGTGCATGTACCTCTTGAGTACTCTACTATGATATACTCATAAAGCTAATGTAATATGGTCCTTTATCATGTTTTGTTTAGTGAATAAGCACATATTTGGCCTAGTAGTGACAAGTAACACTCAGCTGATTCAGGCTCTCATAGCATTGTTTATCAATTTTGAGATTTACTGACAAATGAATATTCTTACTGCAATTATGGAACAATCTTCTAAAATATAACTGTTTTACAGGAAGATTCAGTTATCTTTCGATGTCATTTTCCAACAACTCCATGAAAAAAAAAAAAATGGGAGGATAAGTTTTTTTAAATACAAAGATTCTGGAAATTTCTTATTTTATAAGATTTTTCATTGTGTAACCATAGTAGATTCTCATGTGCTACAAATTATGATATATCTGAAATGAAATATGCTACTTTTAAAATCTACATTAATAAAGTTTCAAGAGAAACACTAAATAATATTTGACAACAGCAAACTCCAACATCTACAAATTAATAATTAACTCTTACAGTCAAAACATTTGCCATAAAAACTGTGCTGACTATTCAAATTTGTTTTTAATATCAGTAATTCTTAATGCAACTTGAAACATTTATAATCTTATAACTTTCAAAGAATTGTTTTATAAGCTGGCTTAATTTGTGAGAAAATAGCTTATATGAATGCCAGTTGTACTTCTTTGGAAAGACAAATGTAAACCTATTTAGTGATCTGATTTTCTCTTTCATCTTGTCTCCAGTTTCTGTGTAGATTTATAATGTTCATTGTTTCCAATTTTAACAAATCACCTAATGGCAGAAAGGAAAATATGTTAACCTTGGAATTATTTGCAGTTGGTGAAATCCCTTTTGTCTGGCCCATACAGGGCCTGCAATCTGTTTTAAACACAGATTGTCTGTCTTTCGTCTGACAGCCACCAAGCTGCACAAATTACTTTCTGCCTGTTCACCTGTTTGCAGCTGCGTCTGTAAGCTAAAGATTCTGCAGTTTGACTTGAGCAACCACTTCAGGATTGATGACATGTGCTGCTGATAAAGTGAGCAATTTGAAGAAATTACTGGCTATAGTTATTGAAAGACATCTGGGCATGAGCTGAGAACTAGAAGCCTTCAATCATGTGCTTGCAACCTGCAGTGGCGGCAGTAGTGTTTGAAGTGATACCCTACTAAAGGCAGTTGGCCTTGGCACTAAATAACCAAGCAATATATGGAACGTAATCTCTCAAATGAGTAATAAAAGGTTCTTTTAGCTGTAAAAATTTAAAGTTTGGTTCTTTCATTAAAATAATCTTTAGGAAATAACATAAGGCAAAAATTAAGCTTCCCTGTTTCCATCTTTTTCTGAGTTAACTTTACATATATCTCTTATTTCCTATGTAATGAACTATGGAAAACTGTTAAATCTACTGATGTAAACAAACAGTCAACATTCACTGAATATATACTGCATGCTCCAAACTCTGACCCTAGAAGAACTTTTTGTCCATTACCTTAGTACCCACACCAATATTAAACTGGAATTAATATTCCCTTTATCTGGTAGAAAAATTTAACTAAATCTCCAAGAAACTAATGTCACACACCACAAGGAACAAGACTTGGGTTTGGTGTATCCTGACAGAACTCATTTAACTACACTCCCTTTCTGTCCTGTTTTGCAATTTTCTGGTTACTTGATGTGCCTTTGTTGTATGACAAACTATACATTTTGTCAGAAACATTCTATCCCTCAAGTCAGCCATTAAGAGATGTGATTTCTAGTCCATTTTTCTGTCTCATTATACAAACCTATTCAAAATCAAACTGTCGACACGAATTGAGAAGCCTGAGTCAGTCAAAATTCACACTTTTAAGGCTACAGAAAATGCTAAAAGCTCAGACTCTTACCACATTTGCTGAAATCCAAAGACAGTAAGAGTTCAAGTAAAAATTATGTCTAAAATATTGGCAAATATACATCTCTTTTATGATAAAAAATATACTACTAATGAAGAAAAAGGAATCATGCCTACTAAAACGCTATTCAAATGAAGTCTTTCAAAAATATTTACAAGATTGATGTTATCAATAAAAATAAGAATTACAAAACTGTATAAAACATTACTGAAATATAACATAAGGAAGTATAATAAAAGAGTTCTATAAGTATGAAGTCAAAACAAAATTATAATTTACATCAATATGAGAAAAAGAGGCAATTATTATATATTTAGGTCTAATTTGTGTGAAACACAAATTAAATGTGTTTCAAATGCAAAACTGGATATAACATTATAGGACAACATATTTTATGCTATCATTTAATTTTTCTAATATAAAAATGAATATGATCTTGGATAAGTACTGGAATTCCTTCTCTCTACTTGTAAATACTGATAAATCAGTATGGATAAAATACAAGGTAAATACCACAAAAAATTATAAGTACATCAAAAACAACTATTCAGAGCACTAATTCTCATATGCAATACCTAAAAATTCTTAATTTGTATACATATTTCAAATATATTTAAAGGTAACGCTTTTTTAAATGACTCAATTGAAATATACCTGTTAATATTAGAAACCAACTTGGTACTGAAAAAATTAAAATTAGCTGGTAGGTTAATGTAGTTCTTAGGGAAAATGACTACCAAACACAAATCAAAAAGATTTTTAAATCTAAATCTCCTGTCAAGTAACAGACATGAAGTATCTAACTTGCAAATATTAATTGGAGGATCAATTTTCCTACTGTCATAATTTTTTATTTAGGGTGGTTACACTAAATAGATTTGTTCATTTAGTTAGAGAGGATATGTTAAAAGGAAAAAAATTGCTTTTTCAAAGGTCATTTTGACTATATGAATTTTCCATGATTTTTATGTTGGTCTTAAATATTTCATAGACTTAAAAAATATTATTCCTGCTATTTATAAATACTAGAATCTCTTTCATAAAAATGTAAATACATTGGTGAGACTACCAAAAATGCACCATCATTTCAATTTTCTAAAAATAAGAATACTTTAAAAAATAGAAAAGCCAAAGCCTTCAAGCTAAGTAGCTATATAAACTTGACTTTAACATTTCAGTATTCATAAATTGTATTCAACACAGAACAAACTCTAGTCACAAAAGAGGATATATATCATTTGTGATGAAAAAGAAAACTAATTATGTAATAATATAGCAAAATATTTGTACACACAATAAAAACAGGTAAGAAATAACATCTATGTCACTATCCTCTTCCCTAATCATGAGTTCATATTTTTAATAGCAGCTTTTATTTTAAAAGACCTTGGTCATGAGAACATTCATACCACTTCATAACTTTGACAGAAAGTACATATAAAAAGATTAGACTTTATTTGGTATAAAATCATTTGGCAGTTTTACATCTGTGCATGCAACATAAATACACCAGCTGGCATCTCAAGCACACGCACATATGGACTTCAAAACAGAAACTTCCTTATTTGCAGCACTGCCAGGGTAATTTTGTATCCTCTGCATACTACAGCTATTTGTCAGGCCCCTGCAGGTGTGCACTGCACATAAACACACAGCTGTAGTCCAGCAAGCCAAGTGTTCCATCAAACACATAAAGGGAAACCTCAGCATTTGGATTAGTCATCCCCACAACAGGTCCAGGGAGAACAATATGGGTTAGTATTTTTGGAAGAAGCATGGATGGGAAATTTATGATTATACTAGTATTACCAAATGACTAGAGGATTGTGTCATTTTTAAAGTAACGCCTACTTATATTAACTTTTTGTTAGAATAGCTGGAGAAAAGTAAAGTTTGTTTTCAAGTTTTAAATACACAATATGTTTTATATATAAACTAACTGCAAAACATGAAAAGGCTTTCGAATTTGTGTTTAGCTTTTGGATGCTGTCACAATCACATGTCTTGGCTGTAATATTTACAAATCAAAATTAGTATATCTTGAAACTCTTAACCAGTTCTATATTATACTATATGATATTTATAATTCAATGTGATATTTATATGCACTTAATGTGAACATCTAAATGCAAGCTAGTTTAGCCAAAAATTATATACTAGACAACAATTAACTATGTAGAATCACAGACTATATTGAATTATAAAAACTATAAAAATTTTTGGCTTTAAAATATGATATAATGGTACATTAGCCTAAAAACAGCTATGGAAATTAGCCTAAAAACAGCTAGGAAAATACATGAAAATATAAGCACATGGTCATTTTATAATCATGTGAAAGCCTCCAATCCAATTTAATGTGATCTTATTAATATTCCTTAAAATACCTGGTAAGCACTTCAGGGAGTTGATAATTAGGACTACTTTAATTACATTTCCCCCCAAAATACTGAATCCACCTGAAAGTTGACAAAACATGAAAGATAACTTAGAAAATGAGCTTCAGTGTATTATGCCTAATATACTAATTTTCAGTGAACTTGAGGTCAAAGAGTTGGTAATCAAAAAACAGCAGTCTCTGACATCAGGGAATTCATGTTTTCTCATATCTGGAATATACAAAAGTACTTAAAAATTATGTTAGTCTAATACAAATCTCATCCTTTCTACATGAAACCTAACTTTATTAAGTACTATTTTAACTGGGTCACAAAATATCATGTAAAGGAGAAAAAGAGAAAGTAAATAAGGAGAAAAGACTGAAGGTTTATAATTATTGAATTAAATTTCTTTAAAGAAGCTATCTCAGATCTTTTTTATGGTTTTGTCTAACTCATAAATAGGAAATACTTAAATTCAACCTAAATTCTACATTACAGATATGTCCCTCAGATGTGATTCAAAGATCTTTAAGCTTCCTGATAGCTTTAAATATTTCAGGTTAGATCTGACCAGATTCTTAACCTCAGAACTTCAACTGTGACACTGCCTCAAACATTTATATCATTTTTCTTTGGCTAAAAATACTGTCATCTAGAAAAATGTCAAATGATAAAGATCAAGAGAATATCTTGTTCCTTAATTTCTACAATAAAATACATTTAGAACAAATTTTAATGTTCCAGTTATTTATCACTGTGGAATTTGATGACTTATAACAACCTATTTTTATCTCTCTTAACAGTTCATGGATTTTCTGTACTTATCCAGGTGGTTCTTCTTTGGGTCTTCCTCATGAAGCTGCCATCAGATGTAGGTTGTGCCTAGAATCATCTGAAGTATAAACTGAATTAGATACCAAAGATGATTATGTAACTCACATGTGGAATGACTGGAACAGCTGAGGGCAGGGTAGGCATCTATCTCTCCTTCCCAATGTTAGCCTTTCTATATGGTTAGTTCTGACTTCCTCACACCAATGTGGTAGCAGAGACAAGGACTTCATACATGGTTGCTAGATCCTCCCAGAGCACATCATCAAAGTGATCCCAGCAAAACTTGCAAGGTGTCTTAAAATCTAGCTTTAAAAGTCAAAAACTAGCAATTTTACTGGAAATCTACTGATCAAAAGCCATCCCAGACAGAAGAAGGGTCTGCAGAAAGGAATAGATACTGGGAAGCCTGATGGCTATTTTTGAGGCTAGCTAGCTCTCCATAACAATAAAACCATTGAAAAAAATTCTATTTTGGGGGGGCTGGGGTTGTGGCTCAGCAGTAGAACACTCACCTAGCACATGTGAGGCCCTGGGTTCGATTCTCAGCACCACATAAAAATAAATCAATAAAATAAAGGTATTGTGTCCAACTACAACTAAAAAATAAATTTTTTAAAAAATTCTATTTTTGGCTAACAATTAACCTGTTAATGATTCATTATTTTAATTCTGCAATTCTGTTACTTATTGATAATATTTATTTACACAGGTTTGATCGTAATTACAATGATAAGGGATAGCAAGGACATTTTATTTTTTCAACATTGGCATCACTAATTCCATAGAAAGTACACTTATTCCCCAAACCAATTCTATTTAGATTTTGTAATACAAGGTATTAGAGGTTTGTCCAAAAAGGATCTCTTTCTGTGAGGAGTTTAAATATTAATTCCCAAATATTGAAAAGTTTTTTCATTTACTTATGTGGATCTCATCTCAATTGCTTAAAACTACTACACTTAGTAAATAATTACCAGAGGTTCTAAAAGACCTCATTAAAAATTGATTTGGAAGCAGGGACAGGTTAACAGGGTTAGTTATAATAGACATTAACAGCCAGCTACTACAAACACAGACAAGCACACATGCGCGCACGTTCACACACACACACAAAATCACAATGGGCATAATAATCTTGGTTATGGAAGGCTAAGAGAAATTCTTAAAATACTAAGAGTTAAAGGCTACATTTCCCCATTCAATTAGAAAGAATTTTCAGGATAATAAGGAGCAGAACATGTGAGGGGAAAAAAAGAATTTAAGGTTTTATTTATTTAGTGAAGGGATATCTTCTCCCAACCCCAAAATATAACACAAAATATAAAAGGCAAAACTCCCATAATTACATGGCTTTTTAAAAGAGGGTAAAGAAACGAGTCTCATATAATCCATTCTCCATCTCATCCATACCTTGTGTTTCCCCAAAAGTAACAAATGATAGCTGTTTTACATGTATACCTCTCCATTCTTCGAAACAAAACAATTAATCTATTTACCTACAACTTATATAGCCATCATCTAAACACACACACACACACACACACACACACACACACACACACATACAAATTGGTTCCCTACTTACAATTTATCTGGTTACAATGGATCCTACATATTTTAAAGTTGGCTCATATAAAATAGCATACTATTAAACAGCATCAATCAATGTTATATTCAGACAACTTTGACAAATCACACATTCTTATGAAAGAAATTAGGTACAAGAGAGTACATATTGTATTGTTCCACTTACATGAATTTGAAAAATAGAAAAAAACTAATCTATGGTAAGAGAAATCTAAATAAGAACTGCTTATGAGGATGATGCTCAGGAATGACTGCAAGAGGGTACTGAGTTTGGTAAACTTTGAAATTATTTCTGGTTCTAAGTAAGAACAAAATCATGTATAACAGAGCATTTAGTACCTTTGCTCCTTTTCCTTCAGTTGTAAATAACAACTGACTCTTTAAAATACAAAGTTACTATAACCCACGTTGTAACCCACATTGAGAAATAAGAAAACTGAGATTCTGAAAGGTGAAGTTAACTTAACCAAAATGCCATGACTAACCAGGTAGAAGTCTCATCTGGAACTCAAACTTTCTCAGTCTTACTTCAGATCTATTTTTTCTTTCCCTTTTAACATTGTACTTTCTAGACTGTATTATAAATTTTACCAAGGTTTCAGTTGCTCTAAGCAAACAAAGTAGGAAAAACAAATCTACATTTAAAACTTTAGAGACTTAAAGAACGAATGCCTATAAATTATGAATTTGAAATCACAAAGTCTTGTGAAGTAAAAATAAATTTTAGCAGCTTATAACAAATCTATGAAATAAAATCCAAAAGGAACACATAAACAAATAGAAAAAGAAGTTTCACTTTATAACATTATTGTGTTTTAGTGACAGATTTAGGAATTATTTTTATTTCATTCTACACATTTTCTAATAATTACCATATCACACAACCCACATTTATTATAAAGTTATATGAAATGTTATAATTTTGATAAAGGAAATATGAGTAGTAACAAAAAGTGGAAACACACTAAATGTTTATCAAGAGAATAGCTAAATAAAAACTGTATACTATGGAACTGTATGCTTTTTTAATATTTATTTTTTAGTTATAGTTGGACACAATATCTTTATTTTATTTATTTATTTTTATGTGGTGCTGAGGATCAAACCCAAGGCCTCACATGTGCTAGGTGAGCACTCTCCCACATAGCCACAATCCCAGCGCCTGTATGCTGCTTTTAAGAAAAGGTAATTATATTTGTAATAATATGCTAGACTAATAACTATAAATGGTATTAAATGAAAAAAGCAAGTTCTAGAATATGCATACAATCTCACCAAAAAACTTAAAAGATAAAAAGCAAAGTCAATGTTTAAGCTCTGTATCTTTTATAAATAAAATATAATAAAAAAATAAACAAAATTAAAAAGGTCATTCTCTTACTAAGTCAGTTAGGGAAATATATTACCATTTTACAAAATCTTTTAACTAATCTTAAAAAACAAAACTGTTTGCTAAAATTGTTAGCTCTGGTGGATTATCATATCAAATATCAAAGTGTGTAAAAATAAATGCCAATTATTAACGATAATTATTACTAACACTGCTGATAATTTCTAACATTTATACTAATATTGTTGATAATTATTCTCCCATCAACTATAAACAAAAATGTTTATTACATAGCATATCTGCAAAGGTGGGTAACAAAGAGGGCAAGTATAAAGTAATTTGACTGATTTTATCAATTCATATGTAAAACCATATGTTCAAATAAATAAATTAAGCATACTCAAAATGCATGATGGAATGTATATAATCGTTCAGAAGAACTTCAGATTTATATAAAACATCAGTTCTACCCCTGAATTGCTAGGAGAGCAAGAGTCAATCATTAGTAGAAAAATCACCTAGGATGGATCTCATCTATAAAACAAGACTGTGAGAGCCTATTTTAGCATATACTCCCAAGTAATTCTTACACAGATCAAAGTTGGAAATGGTTTCTCATGTTATTTAGCTAAACCAAAAAAATGCCTGCCTTCCTCAGAAGAATTCTTTGGAGCAGAAAGAGGTGTAATTGAATGATCCTTACCAGAGAACACAGAATATGTAAAATATACTCTGATCATTGAATAGAATAAATTATTCTAGAGCAAAAACTACCAAAATAGTATATTATGTGTTTTGTATATAATGCTATTTATTTTCAAAATACCCAGTTAATGTCTTAAAATGTTTTCACGTTTTTACTATGAAATGAAAAAAAGATAAACTGGCTAATAACTATCAGCATTAATATGAAGCATCAGAAAATTTTAGACTATTCATATGAAATTAACTTCTTATGAAATTTTTATTTTACTAACATAAATTTTATTATAGTCTAACATCCTTCAACTTTTTTATTCAACTAAAAACAGTGCCAAAATACAGGAGAAAAAGCTCTTGCCAAAATGGAGCCTATTTTTACCAGCCACTAGATACAGATTAACTCATCCTTCAAAACCAAGTTTAAATATCATCTTTCACCTACCTAACCTTGCCTCATGGCAATTTGTTCTCCCCTGTCCCCACTAGGTTGAACTGAGAAGTAATATAATACCAAAACTTAGAACCAGAATCTATTACTTCAAAACATATTTTATTTTGTACTTACTGACCAGACATTATCTTTTCCTACAAAAACCTACCTTACACTAACTTAGAGAAATTGATAATTAAATAAAACAACATAATAACATGACAAATTCTATAAGGAAGGTACAAGGTGTTTTAAAATTATATAAAAAGGGCACCCTAGCCTCATCTAGAAATCTAATGTCCAAGGACTAAAATAAAGTAAACCAGAGAATGGAGTAATGATAGAATTACTCAGAGTAATAAGAATAGTAATAAGAATGATAGAATTACTCAGGCAATAAGAAAGCATGACTCCCTAATCTGAGGAACAAGGTAGGACTGTCTACAGAAACTGTTACAGAAGTTTGGTAGGAGAAAAGCCTATGGGGATGAGGGGTGAGAGAGTTAAAAAATGAAACAGAAGAATTAGCGGCCGCATTTATTTTGTGCTTACTGACTAGACATCATGTAAAGAGTTTGGCATTGCTAACTAAAAATATGATCACCCAAAACTGAACACTGTAGTCAGTTGGGAAAAGAAATGCTTCCCCTAATAATTCCATATCCCTATGGCATGGCCTACAGTCCAAAAACCTTGTGTGACTTTTTTCTCTTTGACTCATGACTTTTTTGTTGTTGTTGTTCTTTGCTTGTGGTTCCAGGGAACACACTCAGGACCTCACACATCCTCGATGAGCCCTCTACCATTAAGCTAAATTTCTTATCTCAGGTAAGGATTTTTTATTAAATATTTCCCTATTTACATCTCATTCCTCACTGACAATGTGTTTTCATGGACTATTTTCATTTTTACTGAAATATTTTCTTTTCCTCTACCATATTCTCTTGGTCACTTGCTCTTCCATTGTCACAAAAAGCTTCAATTGTTACCCTTGCATTGACAAAATATTGAAATATTGACAGAATTTTAAAATTATATACTCTTATATTTTCGTAGTGGTTTTTGAAGTTTTTAATCAATATTTTAGTGAGTTTTTTCACTGCTGTGACCAAAAGATTTGACAATAACAATTAGTGGAGGAAAAGTTTATTTAGGAACTCACTGTCTCAGTTCACAGATGGCCAACTCTCTTCCTTGGAACCCAAGGTAAGGCAGAACATTATGGTGAAAGACTATGATGAAAGAAAGCAGTTAAGGAGATAGAACCAAAAGTCATGAAAGCTAGAACTTCCATCAACATGGACAAAATATAAACCCCAAAGGCACATACCTGCCTAAAGAAACAACACAGTTAGTCCCTATCAAGGGATTAATGCACTGGTTAGGTTAATATTCTCAAAACCCAATCATTTCACATCTAAACTTTCTTGCATTGTCTCACACATGAGCTTTTAGGGTTTACCTCATATGTAAAACATATAAATGCAAACACTTAACATCAAGTATCTCATTTACTCCACAAGCTAAAATGTGGTTACACAAAAGGAATTTTTTAGACTACCCTATATCTATCTAAGACAGTCCTATGAAATCGTAAGAGATTCAGAATATTGAACACATTACATAAGCAGAGCCTCTTTCCTTTCCATTCTCCACTGCCTTCTTTTAAAAATTCAGGCTATTTTATAGAGTGAAAAGATATGATGTTTATTGCTGAGTATAGCTAGAAACATATCTTTCTAATTCATCTGTCCTATACTTCAGCAAATACCATTAAAAAGCTATTAAGTAATACCAATTCAGTTTCATATTTATGTCATTAAGATTTCAGAAGTTCCACTGAACTGATAGTAACAAATTAATTATATGATAAAACTATCATTAAAGAAAAATCCACAAGAACTATTTTTAGACCTTACATAACACCAACATAAGATTCAGCCAATGAAAGTGGGTGAGAAACAGTAGTGTTTTGAAGCATCTGCCAGTAAATGCAACAGTGATTTGCCATGAGAGGGATACACAACATATAAGACCACAGTTAATTAAAATAAACCAGTTCTTGCATTATTAAAATGTGTCCAATGTGACTTATTTGGATTTTACACAATTTGGATAGTACACAATCTCTGCCCCCACCTGTAGTAAATACTACTTTTTCACCTATTTTTGATGAAACCAGTAAGTGGTTATCATTGTCTTCTATTATTGAAAAAAAAATATGTGTTTTATTTCCATATCACCCTCTGTTTCACAGTATATGGTTGTTGACATTTTGGTTTTGGTGCTAAGGATTGAACATAGGGCCTTGTACATGCTAGCATATACTCAATCACTGAGTTATACCCCAGCTTCACAGTATGTGATTCTAATTGTTCTATCTTATGAAAGAATTTATACCAAATATTGCATGCAATTATTTAAAGGAAAAACAAAATAACACAAAGAAAATATTTCACATGGCAATATTTCTTTGTATATAAATTATATTGAAAGGTATTTCAGTTTCATTTGTTTAATGTAGATTTGATATAATGCATTACTCAGTTAAAAGGAAAAATATTTTGCAGTAGTTCAGAATGTACATGTTGAAACTTATAAGAAATCCTTCCAATTTTATGTTTAATACGTATGTAGTCTTTTGAATTATTGATTAAAATAGAAACTGGCCTCCAAAATATGTTAGGATGAAAATTCAGGATTTTGCATTTCTCTCTTCCAAACTTACCCAACATTCTGAAAAATTTGGATAAATTAATAAATACGGCAGACACATAGAATAAAAAAGATTTTTACTACTTTCTACCATATTAAAAATATTGCATATTACTCAAGCTGTGACAAAAACAAAATATCATCATGGAATAAATTTCTGGAATATAAGAGTATAAACACAGAAGCTCACTGAAAAGTAGCCTTTACTAAACATTTGAAGAATTGATTTTAATATGACAGTATAGTTCACAAAGAAGTTCTCACCTCCTAAAAGCTGGTATCTTATTTCTAGGTTACATTATTTCTCCCATAAAGTATTACTTCTTGAGTCTCCAAACCTACAATACTAAAATAGATGCTAAATTCCAACTGAAGATGATGGGGAAATAAGATGCTTTTTGTCTAGCATTGTTGATACTGATGTTTCTAGCAAATTATTTTATAAGGAGCAGAACAATATTTGACTAATTAAAAATTTTTAATTTTCCACCTACAATAATTGACTAATTAAAAATATGTACAAAGTGGTTGTAAAGCATTCTTGTAAGCCTGTAATTGTAAGAAATAAGAATTATAGGATGGGGCTGGGGTTGTGGCTCAGTGGTAGAGCACTTGCCTTACATGTGTGAGGCCCTGGGTTCGATTCTCAGCATCACATATAAATAAATGAATAAAATAAAGGTTCATCAACAACTAAAAAAAATTATTTAAAAAATAGAATGTGCTCAAAACACCTCATTTTTCTCTAGCACTTTCTTCCTTTCATATTCTCCATATTTTGTCATAGGTGATTCATATATTAATTTCTTAGATATTATTACTCAAAAAAATTCTGTTATTTGCATTTAATTCACTCTCACAAGTTGGGAAAAATTCCTGAATGAGGGCTGGGGTTGTGACTCAGTTGTGGAGCACTTGACTAGCAAGCATGAGGCACTAAGTTCAGTTCTTGGCACTGCCTATAAATAAATAAAACAGCAACTTAAAATTTTTTTTTTAATTCCTAAATGACCTTATATTGAGAGACTTGTGGCAAAATTAAATAACTAGAAAATAAATAGAGCCTTTTAAAGTTTTATACTAGTAAAGTTTTTAAACTTTTTAAAGTTTTTACTACTAGTAAATTAAACAATTCTATTAATTATATGAAGAATAAAGATTTAACCTAATCTCTAAAATGTCTTATTGTTATTTAAATGTTTAACAACATTGTGTGTTTGTATGTGTGTACCACGTATTGAACCCGGGAGTACTTAACCACTGAGCCACATTCCTAACCCATTTTTTATATTTTATTTTGAGACAGGGTCTGACTGAGTTGCTAAGTGCCTAGCTAAGTTGCTAAGGCTAGCTTTGAACTCACAATCTTCCTGCCTCAGTCTCCTGAGTTGCTGGGATTATAGGTGTGCTCCACAAATTACAAAGACCTTCATAAGGTTACCTAAGTACTTGTTTAATATTTTTGTTAACTATCTTTATCTAATCTTTAAACTTTTGAAACAATAATCAGTTTTGTACATGAAATGAACAGTGTGTACAACCAATAATAACTGTATTGTTTTATTCTTGTAACAATAAATATTGGACAGAATTTCACCACATATAGCCCATGAGGAAATATTCATTTTTTGTTAGATTTCGAATGCTTATCTTGGCTGGGTATGGTGCCTATAATCTCAGGTTTGGGAGACCAAGAATCAATTCCCAGTTAAAAAAAAAAAAAAAAAGAGGGCTAGGGCTGTAATTCAGTGGCAGAGCACTTGCCTTGTATGTGGGAGGCACTGAGTTTGATCCTTAGCACCACATAAAAATAAATAAATAAAATAAAGGCATACTGTGCATCTACAACTACAAAAAAAAATAAATAAAAAATGGTTACCTATAAGTAATTAAAGGTAAATATGAAGACACAAATAATAAATCTAATTGGCATGTCTCTATTAGAAAAGTAATGCTAAGCCCTTAGATATGATGAAAAGCATTTTCCCAAACAAATTCAAGAATGCCAGAAATGAAACTAAAGTGACTATTCTGCTAAAAAATAAAAACAATATCAAAAGTAGCAGCAAAACTAGGTACAGTGGTACATGCCTATAGTCCCCGCTACTCGGAAAACTGAAGTAGGAGAACCACTTGAGCACAGGAGTTAAAAACTACCTTAAGCTGAACTAAGTAAAACCCTGTCTCAAAACACACACACACAAAAAAATGATAAAAACACCAACAATTTCCATTTATAGAAAAGTTACAATACACCAGGCATTCTATATTATTTCACATTACTTCCCACTATGGGCCTGGTACTAAGTAACTACTGGTGTTCCCATTTTATAGAGGAGAAAACCAAATGCTAAAGCAATAGAGAGATCTGACTAAATCACATGGTTGATAAATGATGAGGCTGAGGTTCATACAGGGGCACTAAGAAGACACTTCTTAAAGCTGGAACCTAATTTCCAAGAAACAATACACATTTAAATAAGTCAAGATAACTAAAATTATTCTCAATTAGAGAAGTCAATATTATGGTGGGATAGAATTCAAAAATTTTCTATGGGAAAGGAAAAATTTCTGACCCCAGGTAGTGGAAGCAGGGGAAGAACTCCACCCTACTCATTGTAGGACATCTGGGGTCTTAAAATTTCATGCTGAACTACACCAGAGAGCTGCATGGATCTGCTGCGGAACTAGTTAAACCTTAAATGTTCTCAACACATTCACATGAAGAGTTTCAAATGCCTAAATAAAATTCCTACACAAATATTTAGTTCCTTTTTTTACAGAGGTAAGAATGGGGCAAAAAAAAATATAAAGTACTATAAGTTAAAAATTAATATGGCTCTTCTAATTGGGTAAAGAACAATTACTAAAAATTAATAGAACTGATAAATGAGTTACTATAGAAATAAAGTAAATCAGTCAAATAAAGTCTGACAATGAATTGACATACATGTTGTGTTAGTCATTTCTTTGTCTCTGTGACCAAAATCCCTAACAAGAACAACTTTGAGAAGAACAACTTTATTTTGAGCTCATCATTGCAGGGTTTCAGTCCAGGGTGGGCCAACTCCATAGCTCTGGGCCAAAGGTGAAGCAGAACATTTTGACAGAAGAGATATGACAGAAGAAAGGAACTCACCTCATGGCAACCATGGCAGAGAGAAAAGGGAAGGGGCAAAGAGAAGATGAACCCTGTTAGCACACACTTCCAGTAAAACCACCTCCTCCAGCTATGCCCCATCTTCTACAGTTATTACCCAGTTCATTCAAAGTAGGAAGGACTGATTAGATTATACCTCTCATGATCTGATAATTTTGCTCTTGAACATTCCTGCATTAACATAGGAACTTGGGGGGCGGGGCATAGGGGTGCAGGAAGGGGGACTTCATACCCAACTCATACCCCATGGTTTCTGTGGATATCATATTGTTTTCAATGACATAAATGAATTCTCCAAGTAAATGCAGACTATATCCAAAGTCAGAAGTCAAGACAAACTAGCATTATGACAATTAAATATGAAAACTGGTAAGGAGGACTCAACTTTCTAGACCATTAGGTAAAATTATATTATCACTTTGGTTAAAACCTTCCAATGACCCATTCCCAAACCCCAATAAGAATGAAACCTAAAGTTCTAAATATGGCTTCCAGTGCTCCAGAATATGGCTCCTGCCAAACTCTCTTTTTCTCCCCACAACTCTCCATCCAAAGTGTCCTTCTTTTGTCGCTCTTGTATACTGAGCTCTTTTCCATAAAAGGTCCTTTATAACTGATTTCTCTTTTGCTTGGAACACTCTTCCTCCATACCTTTGCTCTATATGAGCACAGGGACATAACTCTTTTATTCACATCAACCATCTCCAGTACCATCCCTAGCACATAATAAGTGTCCAAAAGTATTTACTAACCGAGTGAATGAATGCATAGAAGATGCATTTCATGCCAAAGTCCACTCTCAACTCTCATTTCTGTAGCAGCAACATGAATGTAATCCCTTCAATAAAGAACACATTGCCTGCTACTAGGAGTATGACCGGCTGACAGCTTCTTGCTCTTAGGTTCTATAGAGTTTGCCTCTCCAAGAGGAGAAGCCAACAGGCAGTATCAAAGTAATGTAGTAGAAGGGTCTATACATTCTACCAATGCAGAAATCCCCCAAAAACTTTTCTCACTGTTGGATTGACAGAGACTTTAGCAAATAGGCTTCTCAATGTGACCACTCTTCTGAATAATCCTGCTTCTATGAATTTTTTTTTCTTTTTTCCACTGTTGTTACTTCCTAATAAATACTTTATAATTCAACTCCATTTCCGAGTCTGCTTCCTAGGGAACCTATTCTGTACAGTTTCCCTTTCAAAAAAATACTCCTTATATCTACAAATTAAAATGGCCATTTTTAACATTACAAAGAGTATTTATATCAATCATCTTATGAGAGACAGTCACTGTCTGTCTCACATACATGTACAACCACAAAATATTAACTCTTCAATGAAATCTCTGAATACAATCATAGGCTCTTTTCTTGTGGCTTCCTTCTGAACCTCCAGCAGTACTAGTATAATCATGTGTTTATATGTCAATTTCCTATTAAAAATGCAGCTCCTTCAATCTGTACCAGCTTTATACTAATAACCCCACTTTATAATATACCTGGCAAAAATAAGTTCCTCTATAAATTTGTTGATGAAGAAATTAAAATGACAGTTTAAAACCATATCATTTTCACAAAATTCATATATATTTTATCTGTGAGGTTGAATAACTATGACCAACATGTTTAAACATTCACATGCTTTAAAAAAAAAAAAAAAAAAAAAAAACCTTCATTCTTCTTAGTGAATAAAATTCAATTTGTTTTGAAGAGGTGGTTATTAGTGTTAAAATTGAAAGCCACTAGGCAATTTTAAGGCTTATTCATTCTAAACTTTGTAATACACTTCCTCAAAAATAACATATTAGTTATCAGGAAAAATGAAGCAAGTTTTTACAACTCATTAAATTTCTTTTCAACTTCATATAATCTGTCAGTTCTCAATTACAACCTCCTGGGACTAAAATAAGGCCAGGCATTCCTAATATATGAGCATAAAATAAAACTAATCCATGAAAAACATACACACAAAAAGAATAAAGTGTCTACCACAAAAGCACTTTTAAAATTATAAAAATTTTAATTATGAGAATTGTTTAACACCAACGGTTAAGAAATGCCACTTTTTTTTTTTAATTCATCAACTTAAAATGGAGTAAGCAACATTACTCCTCTACCCACTAATCACAGAATAGGTGAACAATTTTAAAATCCAAGTATTTTAAAGGAAGGCTAAGCCTCCCATAGGAAATAAAAGTGGAAATGAGTCCAAGGAGAAAATGGCTTAGTTCCACACCCTTAAAATTGCCTACAGCAACGCATCAAAAAAATAAAATAAAATAAGTCCCCTGAGTCTAGGTCAGCGGCATAGTGTTACAACTTCAGCATTGGGTCATCAGTGGCAATGGTAGGTTGATTAAGGATTGAGGTAATATATTTACTTACTGTAGTAAGGAACTATGTAACGGTACCACCAATAGTACAAAGAGTTCTTATGTGGATATAAGAAATACATCCATCTAGTTATATTTTAATATTGAAATATAAACATACAGAACAAGAGTTAAGTAAAAAAATAAACCCAAGTAAATAATATTGTAAATACTAATAGTTCAACTTACTCCAAAAAGAAAACTTTATTTAGCAATCTACTAATTATATTTTCTAACAAAAAAAACACACATTTTTATTGCTTCAAATACTAATAGTTCAACTTACTCCAAAGAGAAAACTTTATTCAAACAAAAAAATGCATTTTTATTGCTTCTTATTAAAATCTGATTCTAATCAAAATAGCATTCCTCTATTCTAAAAGACAAAAGCAAAACTAAAATGCTGATATGGAAAATGTTCAAGTAAATATGCCACTCTATCAATAACAAAACATTTTAAACTTGTGACATTAACAGGTTAAAGATAACATTGATTTGTCTTTGGGGCTGGGATTGTAGCTCAGGGGTAGAGGGTTTGCCTAGGTAAGACACTGGGTTCAATCCTAAGCATCATGCAAAAATAAGTGAATAAAAATAAAGACATTGTGTCCACCTACAAGTAAAAGAAAAATTTCTTTAAAAGATAACATTGATTTGTCTTTGGATCTAAAAGGTAGCTCCATTAGTACAATAACCATATATGAATTATATTATGGATATTATTATTCAGAGCTCCCAGAACAGAATCATATTAATAATATGATTATTAATATTAGAGAGAATAATATTACTGTATGTGTTCCCAGTGCTTTCCAGAGAGACTAGTATGCCATACTGTCCATAAATATTCACTCAATACAAAAATTAATAAATATTAGTATCAAGATCAGATTTTTTATAAGAAAAATTTATTTAAGCAGAAAATAATATCAGTACCAACAGTGTTGGTTTGTAAAAATCACTTAACATATGTTTTGATAAAGATTAATATTAACAATGCCCAAGAATCATAAAGCGTCCCTATCTTTGAGCCAACATTACTACTGTTAAATTTTAGCAGAAAAATAACTTTAAAAATATTAACATGCATGAAGCAAAATATTTTATGTAATAAATATAAACTACCTGAATTCCAAGTGTTGATGAATTCCACCCCACCCAAGAAAAACACTCCATAGAGTAGTAATAATTTAAATTGAAATATTTTAATGGCATATACTATATACTTGGCATATCATGTTAGATAGCATTCTCTGGGAGTATAAATGGATATCTAAGTCAGACTGAAGGATTTGAAACTTCAGCTAGATCTTAAAAGAAAAGAAGTTAAACAAGCAGAAACGGGTATGAGGGTAGGAAAAGTGTTCCCAACAGATGCAATGACATGTGCATCACCAAGGAGGTAATACAGACTAGGTATTTGGGCTATTACAGGTAATTTAGTAGTTCAGAACTGCTAAATAAAGGGGCTAGAGGAAGAGTTTACAGCAACAAGTCTGAGAAAAGGGCATGTACTGACATGGAAACAAGTTTCAATTTTATAATAAAGAAATATGGGAAAACCACTGAAGGACATAATCAGAATTCCAATTTAGAAAGACCACTGAGGTTGCAGTGGAGATAATGAATTACAAAAGAACAAGAGAGGATTGAGAGATGATGTGGGAAAATATTACAATTGTTCCAGTTAGAAATAAAGGCATGGTAGCACAAAGTAGAGTCCCAAAGCCAGGAAGATTTAGGAAGAAGAAACACCAGAATATGATGACCTACAAGATATTGACAAGAGAAGGTAAGTTAAAGATAATTCCAGGTTTTTTGCATAAGATAATGGGTGAATAGTGATTAGAGAATGAGTTTAGTTTCATTTTAATATAGTGTGTTTTAAATACCCTGGAACATTCGAATGAATTTGATCAGTTTCAAGGGAAAGTTCTAAGCTAGAAAGATCAATAAAGCAATTATCCATCAATGGGAAGAGTAGCTCAAACCACATAGATTACTCCCTCTCAAGGTCAAAGATAAAATGCCAGGTAGAAGGGGCCACAAAGCAAAAAAAGAGTTCTACATGTGTGAGTTTTATAAATTTAAACTACCAAATATGGAGCACTAAATTTGAGTGAGGAGGCAATATGTATAGCATTATATATCATTTCTCTGTGTCAGAAAAGAGGAAGCTATAGTAAGAAAAGACAGTGGAATGAGTTACACATCATTACCCTAAGTACAAGTATGAAGCCACGAATACTCTGAAAATACTTTGTATACAACCAGTGACTTGAAAAATTGTGCTCTATACGTGTAATATAAAATGAATTGCCTTCTGCTGTCATATATAACAAATTAGAATAAATAAATAATTTAATTTTAAAAAAAGAAGCAGGCACATAATTTAATATGAAAAGGGAAATTGCATGGAAATGGAGGGAGACCCTCATTGCTATACAAAATTACATATAAGAGGTTGTGAGGGAAATGGGAAAATAAACAAGGAGAGAAATGAATTACAGTAGATGGGGTAGAGAGAGAAGAAGGGAGGGAAGGGAGGAGGATAGTAGAGGATAGGAAAGGTAGCAGAATACAACAGTTACTAATAGGGCATTATGTAAAATTGTGGATGTGTAACCGATGTGATTCTGCAATCTGTATTTGGGGTAAAAATGGGAGTTCATAACCCACTTGAATCTAATGTATGAAATATGATATGTCAAGAGCTTTGTAATGTTTTGAACAACCAATAAAAAAAATAAGAAAAAAAATCAAAGACATTGAAAAAAAAAAAGAGCCTACTTGTATGTTGCTTTGGGGTGACTTTGGGGACCACTTCTTTGAAATTCTATCTCTATAGATTTAAAAAAATCTAATAATAATATTCAAAGACTATATAAATTTTACTTTACAACTTAAAAAGGAAACAAAAAAAGAACTTGAGAGAGATTTAAAATCTGAAAATTTTTCTTCATATGCTTTTTACAAAGGGAAGGACTATAGGAGTGTTATGTGACTGCTAAAAATAGAAATTTTAAAACAATGTTATAAAAGGAAAACATAACATAAAATAGGCATATACACAAGAAATAAAAAAACATGTAAAATTTATATATAAGGACATGGGTTAGAAGAGAACAGGAAAATTACAAACAGTAATGTTATATTTGTGTTTTTTCTTTTATGATTTCCTTTAATATTGTCCTATGTTTTCATAATTTAAAAATGAGCGAAGGAAATAACCACTCCATACATGTCCCCATCAAATCCCAACATAATGTTTAACTAAGTATGGATACCGTAATGATTGGTTAACAACAAAATATATACCTAATCCTAATTGTTAATGTTTATCTAATTTTAAAATGTGCATTCCTAAAACTGATCAAGTTGTTTCCAAATATCTCAGTACTATAAGCCTTCCCACATCTCACTAAACATGGAAAATATGAAGTAAATGACACATTTACTTGAACAATCATAAAAATGTTTAGAAAGTAAATCACTCATTTAATGAAAAAAAATTTAGAAATGTTTCCACATGTTTCTATGAAGTATTCTTTTCCCAATAAATGAACACATTCAAGATTTTATTTCTGGCTTTGTTTCAGAAAAAAAAAAAAACCCATCTGCATAGTAGAGCACTTACAAGCACATCTCAGTCATGCAATAGTTATGTCACAGCTCATATATCAAATAAAAATCACATTCAAGGCCACACAACCTCACAGACCCAAAGTCTTCCTTTCTATTAAGCATATTCCTGAGAGAGCTCTCACTGCAACTAACCACTAATGTCACATGACTTTTGTTAGAAAGTTAAATCCTAAAACTAAAATATCAAACAGTTTGTAACACAGTCGTGAATGACCTAAAACACTAACTTTCCCAAGTTATAAACTATGAATACTTCCTTTTCATAGAAGCAGGTGGAGAAGTAGTTAAAAAAAAATTCACTCTGATTTTTTTTAAAAAGTATTCTTTCATATGTCAAAGATGTAATAAAAAGCTACTTCATTTAATATTTAAAATAAACTTGGTAAAATTTTGTAATGCATTTCTTTTCAATTTCACATTTGTATACATGAAAAAATATTTCTCAAAGATTAAAAGTATTTCATAATGTAGAATTTTTAAAAATATATATATTTTTGGACATTGATGGACCTTTATTTTGTTCATTTATTTACATACAGTGCTAAGAATTGAACCCAGTGCCTCACACATGCTAGGCAAGCGCTCTACCACTGAGCCACAATCCCAGCTCCTATAATCTAGCATTTTTACAAACTTCACATATTTCTATACCAACTTTATTATTACTACCTTATCAATGTTCCATTTATAATATTATTTACTCAATAAAGTAAAGAAGCAGCAGTACTGCATAGTAGGTAAGTGGTTAGCCACTGTCTAAGCATGTGGACTACTCCAGCTCTGGCACTTATTAGATCCATTATTAAGGAGAAGACTGTTAATAATTTTGTGTTCCAGTATCTCATACATACATAATGTACATAGAGGAATAAAGTGATTTCTTCTCAAAACTTCTGAGGACTAAATGACTCAATAAATATCAAGCACTTAGAAAAGTGCCAGCAGATAGTAGGTATTCAATAATTAATACCATTATTAATATTTCTCTTTAAAAATATTTAAAGAAAGAATTTTAAGATATTTAAGAATATTTAAAGATCAATCTTTTATTCCACTGTTATCTTATACAATAATACCTAAAATAATGTGCAAAATATATATTTTTCCTAAAATTTAATTTTAAAAAAGTGTCCTACATACTACTGAAAATCTTTCCAATATCATCAGTGATTTATACAACAATAAAAAATATTTAATAATTACATAAAGGTCTTCCTCAACACTAAAAATTGATTTAAAAAAATAAAAAACAAGGATATGGCCAGGCACAGTGGCACATGCCTGTAATCCTAGTGGCTCAGGATGCTGAGGCAGGAGGATCACAAGTTCAAAGCCAGCCTCAGCAAAAGTGAGGTGCTAAGCAACTCAATTGAGACCCTTTCTCTAAATAAAATACAAAATAGGGCTGGGGATGTGGCTCTTTGGTTGAGTGCCCCTGAACACCCACATTGTTCATTCAAAGAAAATTAGAGACATTTAAATATCCAGATGACAGCCCATGATAAATATATTACTAGATATTACCAAAAATATATAATGCTTTCTGTAGGTAAAAGGGTATTGGGAAACAAACAATGCAACACCATTCAATAATAACTGTCATCATGTTCCACTTTAGTTTTCAAAATATTAGTTTTCTTCATTATATCAACCAAATTCCTTCTAGTTCTCATTCATTTCTGTTTTTTATAGGGTTAGACAACTATTACCTTTCATAAAATCATGAAATAATCCAGGAGGGATTTGATTATGGCTATTAAACCATCAAATACCAAGTCAGGCACTGGTGATGAATGTAATGTATTACAATCAAAACATGAAAATTTTATTATACCCATATTTTCCCATGAAGAAACTAAATTTTAAGAATCTAAGCAACAAGCCTAAGGTACCACAAAAAGCAAAAGGCAAAAGTGGGGTTGGAGTGGAAAGGTGGTTATATGGAGCTAGAATTTAAACCATAGGGTCCTGGTTTATGCTATAAAAAATCTGCAAACAGACAAAGGACGGTGTCCTTTTTGGTACTTCTCACCTACAACTACAGTAATGGTCTACAATTTCATTCTTCTATATTGTCCCAGCAATAACAAATCTTGATCATTTCAAAGTGTCCTGATATTTGAAAGACATAAAAGTACCATTCATAATGAAGAGCAGTAGAGAGATAGACAATGGAGTTGAACAAATCTTCATGTTTTAGCAAAACGTATGCCTCCAGAACCATAAAATTGCCAGTAAGTGTCTCTTCATTATAAATTACACAGTCAGTGGTATTCTATTATAGCAGCACAAAATGCACTAAGACACACCCCTTGTAGAAAAGCTTTTACTTTTGCTCCACTACTTGAAGTAAAGCATATGGGACCTGTAATATACAGGGAGTTTTCCCAAACTGCCAGGGTCTGATTCGCTGATGTTCTGACTAAACTGAAACCTAATAGTGTCTCTACTACTGTAGCATCTCAACGTCAGGTCCAGACATTCCGTGGGGACAATGCAGGCCATTGTCAAGTCCTGATGAACCATATGATGAATTACTGACCCTTGGGTTATTGCCAAAGGCCAAGCTGTTTGTGTTGCCACTTGGAAAACTAAAAAGTAGCAGATTCAAAACCAAAGATTAGGAGCCACAAACTACAGGAAAAAAAAAAAAAAAAACATAGCTGATCAAATATCCATATTACCCATGCTGATGCTACAGCAAGGGTGCATTTTTTTGATGAGACCAACTAGAACCAAGCTGCTAACTAAACCTGCACTGCTGCATCACCTAGACTGATAACACTGATGCCTGGATCCATCATTGTATCAGTCATGGCAAGATGCACACCATCACAGATGGGGCAAAAAGTAAAGAAAGATGTTCTGATGCAGAGGTTGCCACTGTATGGCAGGTAAGTGACCAATAATGTAAACCAGTTTATATTGTGGTAAAGAAGGCTGTATTGCATAGGCCATTGCCATCCACCCCAGCCCTGTCAACTCTTATCAAACTGAAGACAAAACTTTAATCACTAGACCCCACCCCCTCTCCATTCATTATCAACTACTTCTAGCCACATCATTGTGGTTGTCAAAATTAAGCTGTTACATATTTTACCTCTTATCAGATGTCAATGGTACACCTTTTATCACGAAGAACACACAATAGCATTTGTTGAAAACTCCATTCTCCCTATCTAATCCACCATCTAATATTGTCAAGCACAGAAATGGCTTCCTGTAAATCACTTCAAAAAGAATTCTTTCTCATTTTCCTTTGGTCCACATTACTCAATAAGGAAGTATGATCACTAAAAACAGCTCTCAATGGTAACAACAGGGCCATTTTAAAATTGAATGTTAATAGATACAAGGTACTTAGAACAGTATCGGGTACACAGTAATCATGTGTCAGCAATTATAATTACTATTATTATAAATGTTTTGGTGGGATAAACATGAATTACTAGAATATAATAAACTTCCCAGTTATACCTTATAATGGTTTTTATCATTTAATTAAATTAAAGGAGTAAATGGCAAACTTTGTGTCAGTTTTACCCCCAAATTAGTTTCTGTACAATGTGAAAGAAAAGGTAATATATCATTTTCAGTTACATTTTTCATAGTAACAGGCAAAATTTAAACTCTTAATGCCAAACAATAAGGTAAAACATCATTGCTTCACTTTCTGAGCAAATGCTATGTAGCTAAACTATAAAATAGTCACATATATAATTAAAATTTGCAGTAACCACACAATGTAGTAAAATAGTCAAAATTATTAACATTTTTACACACTCAAATATTACTAAAATGTCATCATTTAATTGTAAAATGTAAAAATGAACTAAACTAGTTCATATTCTTTTGTTTTTTAAAAAAGCATCTGAACCCAGTAAGTATTTTATATTTATTTCTCAATTGATTTTTACCACATATAGGCAGAAAAAAAAAAGTCAAATGTGACCAGTGGTTAAAACACTGGACAGCAAAATTCTGATGTTAAGTATATAATTCTAAAAAATACCAAACAAATTTTAGTATCTTTCTCTCCTTTTCCTCTGGCACTCCCCTTTCCTCCTTAACCCAAATTACTCATTCATTCATTCATTCACATTAGTTACAAGCATGAGAATACATTCCTTCAAATAAGAAAAAACAATCCAAATACAACTGAAAAGTGATCCTAGGTATAGCTAACCTAAGAGTTAAGAGGAATAAGAAAGGGAGGTAAAACAGAAGATATCTACATTTCAACATAAAAGCTAAGTTGGGATAAGGTTTTTTAAAAAAAAAGAAAGAAAGAACTAACAGGCAAAGAGAACAACAGAAAAAAAGCCCTAAAACAACGTGATGTTAGTGTATTTGAAGAACAGAAAACAGATTGATATAGCCTATACCTATACCTAGGAAACAAGAGTAAATATGGCACATGAAATGGTTCCCCGGGGATTCACAATTTTGCTAAGGAGGTTGAAAACACAAATTAGGATTTGCCTACCTAATACTTATCATTTTGTCTTGGGTTATGAATAGAATTTCAATAGAATTTCATTCATTGTAGAAATGTACCCAGAAAAATACTCATTGCCCTAAATGGAATACAAAGTAAATACCATTAGAAACACTGTTAAAGGAAATATACAAACAAGACTCAACACAGCACCCCTAAGACTGCTATACCTAGAAATTCTACTTGGAAGCTGATCTTGGAAAACTACATATCTTAAAACTGGGCTTGTCTCCATTATCTAACTGATAAAAACTGGTCTACTGTGCCAAGGCTTTTTTTTTTTTTTAACCTTTATTTTATTTATTTATATGTGGTGCTGAGGATCAAACCCAGGGCCTCACACATGCTAGGTGAGCATTGTATCACTGAGCCACAACCCCAGCCCCTGTGCCTAGGCTTTTATACAAAAACAATTTTAAGGGCTGGGGATATAGCTCAGTTGGTAGAGTACTTGCCTTGCCTTCACATGGCCCTGAGTTCAATCCCCAGCACCACAAAAAAAATAAAAATAAATAAAAAATAAAAATATAGTTTATACTGAATATCTGCTTTCCTTCTGTAGTCTGGAATTTGGGTACTTGCTAGGCAAAAGTTGCTTATATGACCATCCCCCAATAAAAACTTTGGGCATCAGTGTAACTTCCCTGGGCAGAAACACTGCACAGATACCTGTATTTTTGTTGTTGAAAAAAGGAACAAACTCAAATACAACTACACAAGAGATAGTTAACATGAGGAACCACATGCACCAATTTCTCCAGACTCTTCAGCGTTTTTTCTCCTTGTGACCACAACTAGGAATCCTTGCTAAATTGGTACAATAAATCTTAACCTTAAGTATTATATTAACTTCTATGAGTCCTTCTTGAGAATCCCCAAATATAAGGGCCCAAACACAAGAATATATATAGCAATTCTACTTTAACAATTTATCACATGTGACTTAAATTGCAGTATTTTCTTACCAATAAGTATTTCTCATAATTGTTAAGTGTTGACTTTGCTCACTCACTAACAGAGACAGATCTCCTAGTTCCCATTTCCTATGCCATATATGGTTGTTAAGACGTGCAAAAAAAGAGGTGTTCATTGTTACTAGTATCTGTAAACCATTTATATTCTAAAAGTCCACCATAAGAGCAGACAAACATCTTCCAAAGTAAATACTAGTTGCTGAAGATAAAGCAGAAGAATAAATGAGATATGGTACCTGCCCTTATAGAATGTATTCTTTAAAGAAAGCTTCTCTAAGGAAATGACATTTGAATTGGGCTCTGAAGAATAAGTAGATAAAAATTGATGAAACTGAGTGACAAGAGCACTGAGGAAAACCCATGACAAAAAGAACCATAGTACTTTTGAGAAGTTGAAAAGCTAATAGCCATATTTTATCCTACAATTAGTAGGAAGTCAGTGAAGGGTAATAGTATGATCATTAACTGTATTTTTCAAAGCTCATTCTGGTCAACAGACTTGAGGGCAAAAAGAAATAATAGTGTTGCTCTAGTGTGGTGTAGAAGTAAAACTGGAGGAAAAATGGATATGCAGTAAAAGTAGATGCAACATAAATTTAGCAATATTTGGTGATCGATACAAATTAAAGGGAAAAAAATTGGTCATCATAATCACTTAACTCTATGTATTTTGTATAAGATACCTTAACAAAATGTTGGTAAAAATAAAAACAAGTTAACAGTGAAGATTCGAGTATAAGACATCTTATACCTAATATTTGATTGAATAAATTGAAAAATTACATAGAAATCACAGGAATAAATATACTAGTTTTTCATAAAATCACTACAAATGAAATATTTAAAATAGGTACCAGCACAAGGCTATATAAATGATATATAGTGAACAACATTTTTCTGGTAAATGGCCATAATGAATGCTTCCTATTTTGGGGTCATATAGACTCTGTCAAAACTACTCACCTGTACCAACAAAGAACAAGGGTAGCCACAGACAATTTTTAAAGGAATAAGCATGATTGTGTTCCAATATAATTTCACTTAAAATTGTAAGTACTTAAAAGAGCAAATACTAAGCCAGATTTGCCATCCCTTGATCTTGAGAATGATATTACAAGAAAAAGATGACACAAATGTAATAAAATCAATAATAACCTTTAAAAAGGTAAAATAGGTAATCAGTAAATAGATGACTTCAAATAGGTCTGGTAATATTTAGTGGGAACTACAACATTCAGAGGGCTGTAATTAAGGAAAAACCTAAAGAATCTATGAGAGTATAGAAAGGAAATTTGTGACGTTACTTTTAATGGCCTAGGATGCTAAACATGGGATGTGGACTAGCAGAAAAAAACAGGTATGCAGCCACTGAAATGTCAGTAAAGGATGGAAGTCTGGTCAACTCAAGCAGAAGTATAATCTATTAGGTTAAGCACAGAGTCACAGAAGGATTAACTGCAAAGTTAAGTAGATGCTCCTGAGTCACCTGAATATTGAATGTACATTCCTTAAATTATCCCCAGGTTTATGATAGGATTGGTCCCAGAGCCTCAAGCATGGCTGAAAAAAACAGGCAGAGATCAAATGGTTCCAGCTGTAGAGTTGAATGAGGTGGGTGTGGAGTATCAAGTAAATTTTCAGAGAAAAGAAGAATTACTAAAAAGTGATTATTTCTGAAAAAAAAGATCTAAAATGTTGGCCAAGTTAGGGAAGAAATTGTTAGCCACTTTACTGATTAGTTTTGTTTTCTAATGTACAAATATTAATCTAATGGTCACATGAATTTTTAATGTGTTCTCTTGATAGTCAAAGTACAATAAAACATAATGAAGCGTTTTTATTTTTATTTATTTATTTATGGGGGGAGGAGAAGGAGGGAGGGAGGGAGGGAAGGAGTAGGTCTCCAAATGACAATTCTTTTGCCTCAGCATTCCCCATAACTAGCATTCCCCATAACTACACATCATGTAGGCCAGTGCCACTTCTCCAACTTATAATGAAGCTATTTTTTTTAATATTTACTTTATAGTTGTACACAATACCTTTATTTTGATATTTATTTTTTATGTGGTGCTGAGGATTGAACTCAGGGCCTTACATGTGCTAGACGAGAGCTCTACCTAGCAAATTATAATTTTCATGCTTTGCTTCTGACATTAAAATCTAGATAAACATTATTTGAAAACTGAAACCAATGATTAAATTCATTTTAACTGAGTATTTGCAATAAATTTTTAAGTCAAATATTACCATCAAGTAGTAATAACTGAAAGTTCCTAAGTGTTCTAACAATATGATCTCTTACAGCCACTTAATTTTGTCAGAAAACCACAGAACGAAAGTTACTATAATAAAGAGAAAGAATATGTATAATCAAAAGATACACATTATATTTCCCAAGCAGACTGAAAAGACCTTTGAAAACAAAGTCCAAACCTGTCACTTAGTAGACACTAAATGTCTGCTGGACTGAGTTGACACATCATTCACAATAATATTACAAAGGAGCAAATAAGCTGTCCTTGAATAAGAAAATGATTTCTAGAGTATACCTATTAAGACTACTTCTAAAGAAAGAATAAGATAGAAAATGAAGACTTATGAAGGCATTACTTAGCCTACAAACTTTATGGTGTGGTCAAGACATAAAGACACGATATGTAGGGGAAGAGAGATATAGGGGTGGTCCTGAAAATGGAGCTATAGACATTGGTTAGAGAAGATTCATTGAGGTGCTTTTAGTTTTATGCTAAGAGGTTTTATCTTGAAGCCCATGACAAAATGTATCACTTAAGATTCTCTATGATATAAAAAAAGAAATAGTAGCAGTAGTCAGAAGGAAAAGAGAAAGAAAAGTACTACCTTAAATCAGCTTTAAAACACATGACAACATAAAGGTAGAGGTAACTTCAAGACTAGGTGCATTCTGAGATTCACAATGTCATCAGCTTTGTAACTCCATTTCTCTGAGACTCTTCAGCTCTGTTTTACTCTATATGTGTCTTTTCCCTCAGACTTCCCACATTCCTGGTTATAAGACAATCATAACAAAATGACTGTAATAGTTGCAGACTTCTTAGGTTCATAATATATTTGCCAGGAAAAACAGCCTATTTCTCTAGTAGTTCTAGAAAGGTTATTCTGATTTGCCTATGCAATATAGTTTCACACTTCATTGGTCTCAATTAGGTCTCTCAAGCAATCAAAAAAGAGGAAAGAAAAGGGGGGTGGGTTTAAATTACTAAAATCAATCAAGTACCATGGCTAAAATAGAGTCAGAAGTAAATTCCACCAAAATTGGATGACTGTTTCACAGAACAAAGAAAAAAATTTTCTAAAAGCAAACCAGGGTCTATTGACAGAAGGAAATAAGAATGGATTTGCTGGGAGGTTAACCAATAATATGTTAACAACAGGCATAAAGATTAGGGATGTGGTCAAGTGGGTGTGCCCCTGAGTTGAATCCCTGGTACCCCACTTCAAAAAAAAAGAATTTTTAGCAAGAAAGTGATTTCATTTTATTTGTGTCTGGGTCATTGATATCAGTGTGAGTAAAGAACCACAAGGAAGTATGTGTAGAGTCAAGGAAGTCAGTTGAAAATGTACAATACAACAAATTAGTAATAGAAGGGCAATTCCTCAACCTGAAAAAAGACAAATACAAAAAAATCCTGCAGGGGTTAGGGTTGTGGATCAGTGGTAGAACACATGCCTAGCATGTGTGAGGCACTGGGTTCAATCCTCAGCACCACATAAAAATTAATAAAGGTCCATCAAAAACTAAAAAAAAAAAAAATTTAATTCCTGCAATAAACAGCACACCAGCCAGGCACAGTGGCACATGCCTGTAATCCAAGTGGCTCCAGAGGCTAAGGCAGAAGGATTACAAGTCACCAAGCCAGTCTCGGCAATGGTGAGGCGCTAAGCAACTTAGCGAGACTCTGTCTCTAAATAAAATACAAAATTGGGCTGGAGATGTGGCTCTGTGGTTGAGTGCCCCTGAGTTCAATCCCCATCACACCCCCCCCAAAAAAACAGACACACCTAATGGAGAAAGGATATGTGAATTTCCTCTAAGATCAGGAACAAAACAAAGATATCCACTCCCACCATTTCCATGCAAAATTGTCCTGAAGATTCTAACCAGAGCACCCAGGCTAAAAAAGAAAGAAAGAAATGGTACCCAAATAAATTATTATTCTCTTCTACCTGACCCTACCAACATGTTTACCAAGACAATTAAAGCTCTCTAAAGGAAATAAGAAAATGCAAACACTTGAGTATTTTACAAAATGACAATTGTGGCTATGTAATTTTAATTAGTTATACAAGGGAAAAGCAGTAATAAGTAACTGGAGAGACACGTTTTTTAAAACTTTATGAAAACTGGACCACTGAAGTTTGTTTTTCAGCATTCTGTTTCTCCAGATAATGAGGTCTCTACTGAGAGTTAATGGATAGCATTGAATGAATAATCACATAATATTGTATATTGACAGGGAAAGCTCAGTTTTCATGTATACATATTCTAAACATATAATATAAGGATATCTCTAAAGTTACAGTTTAAGTGACAAGGCTAGTCCTTTTTGAATCTGCTGACTAATGGTGGATATCTAATTCCCTTAGTAACAGTGGTAGCCAGCCTCTGCTCCCAAGAAAAGGAGTCACAGGAATACAGGGTGGATGATGTACACAGGTTCTGTAACATGTTTTATACAGAGTAAAAGTTTTTCCAATTTTGCTGCCAGACAAGCCATAGCTATAGCTAACTCTCCCTTCTTTTATCTCACTTATCTAAATCTAACAAGAAAGACTGCTGGAAACACTTCAGGACAAGGGCTTCAAGTTTGCCAACACTGAAAGGGACTTCTGTTCTTGGCAAAGTACGTCCTCTCCCTGTCCTCTCTATTGCTGTGATAGCTCTGAACATGTGGAAGATTAGAAGATACGCAAGCAGTGGGCAAGAATCCAGCCAGTTGTGTGTTTCTGTCTGTCTGTCCAAGTCAAAACAAATAAAAGGTAAACACCTTCAAGACTGTATTCAGATGTGAGTAGATTTGACTGTCAAAAGCCCCTCTTATCTAGTTTTCTGATGGCAAACAAAAAGAAAAGGACCTATGCTCACCTTTCTCGGATTTTCTTCACTACAGAAAGAAAACATTTAGAAACTCTAATCAAATATATCTGCTATTCTTATAAAAAGAACAGATAAGCACATAAGGGATAATGTCATTTGCTGACAGAAGCAGACACTGGTGATGCACCTGCAAGTTAAGGAAAGCCAAGGATCCAGAGCCACCAAAAGGTAAGAAAAGATAAGAAAAGGTTCTCCTCCACTGGAGGGACGGCTACTAACATGTCTCCAGCTTCTAACCTCCGAAACTGTGAGACAATAAATTGTTACACCTGGATTGTTGTAGCTTGTTAGCAGTTCTACAAAACTAAGTCTCTTTCTTTATTGGATATAATTACCCCTGTCCATTTTGTAAAGTCATATTTGCTCTTGTAATAGCTGACACCAAAGATTCTACATCCCTGACTAAAACCATGTCTATTTCTTGTTAGCTGTGTGCGTCAAGGACTGAACATGGTACATATTTTTAAAGTATAAGTAAATACAAATAAAAAGTAAATTTTAAGTTATGAATCAATACAATAAAGTCTGCTTCGAAAGAAAAAGCAATAAAAAGTTGTATTTTTGACATAAATGTAAAGCATTTCTCCATTAATATCACATAATTATCAAAATTAACTTGTTAAAAATACATTTTCATTATGCTGTTTATAAAATATTTTACGACTGACAAGTCATACTAAAGGTAGCATACTGAAGATATATTCTGCATACTTGTTCAAAGTCCAGTGAAATATTTGTACTCATAATTTATGACAGTTTATCTCAAATCTACTTGGTACACTCAGATTGTATAGGGCGTTTTCTACTATTTAAAAGTATTTTTCAATTATATCATTGATGCATTCTTATGTGAAGTAATACCAAAATACTCATTCTAGTCCCAAAGTTATCATTAGAAAAATAAATTGACAAACATAATCCAATGTTTAAGACAGAATGCAGGGGAAAATTTGGCATACCTTATAAACATTGTCAATGAGTAGTTAAGACTTATATAAATTTTTCATTTCTTAGTAATGATCACCTATTCTACAAATGAGCTCTCAATAATAAATATTCACATTGTAAAATATTTCACATAAGCAAACTTAAAAATTCACAAGATTTGCAAAAAGTAGTCTTTTAACCTAAATTTCAATATATAAAAAAAGCATTACTGATAGTTCTTCATGCAAGTCTAACTCAATCACTGATATTTTTAAAACAAAGATAAATTCAGAACCAATGCCTCTATCAGGCAAGAAAATTTTGTTACAGATGAAAAATATATATCTTAGAACATATTAGAGGTATGTTCAGATGTTAGGGAAAAAAGTAGTTTTAAAACAGAGGAAGAGAAAAAACATATCACTATACCTCAGTCTTTTTTGTAAGTGGTTAAAGAACTATTCAACAACTCCAAAATCCCTTTTATATGCACACCTGGGAAGAATACCAAATCTGTAACTTTGCTTGGAGTTACACTGATGTGGTTTTAGACCAGATGTTTAAATGTTACAGTATGTACATTTTCTTCCTGTCTTCTAAGGCACAAGTAAAGTAAGGGGAATATTTGACTTCACTCCACAAGAGACCTATTTAATAGTTTGGCAGTTATGTAAGTTAAGGTAGCTTGGCTAAGTTAATGTTGACGACATACAGAACGACATGATCCTAATGAGTTGGAAAATATTGGCTCTCATGAGAATAGACCAGATGCTACTGAGCTGAGAAGGCTACTGTATTATTGAATTTCATTTTTATGAGGTAAAATTTATTATTCAACCATTAAGGTATCCCAAATGAAATCCTGCATAAAATAGTTTTACAGTTACTTTCAGGAAAGTGGATTTTTATTTTAACATTAAGATATCATTTAAGTAAGGATTCAAATGTCCATTTTATCACTTTTATACACCTTCTTAAATCCGTAAGTTATTTCCCTACAAGTATCAGATTAATGGAACAAGATTGTCAACAAAATAATGAACTGACTATGGAAAAAGTGGTAGCAAGCCCTTTTTTATAGAACAAATCACATGCGACTTTGTATTTTATCTGCTGGAAAAATGACGAAAAGAATTTTCATGATTTGAATACTATCAGAAATGTAAAAAACAAAATTGCATAGTTCAATAGTCCAATATTAAAAAATTAGTTCAAACTTTAAATCTCTCCTTCATTCTTTATAATTTCTCTATTATTTTAATTAAATTTCCAATATTTGCTAAATTTTCATTAAATAAATTCTAATGGAAACCAAATAGTAACTATCTTACATTTTTTCTGGCCTCATTTACCTAGGGAGGTTGTTTCAAACAGCAGAAATAACAAAGGCCTGTCTTCAAAAACCACTTAGTCAGTGAATAGCAGTGGGATGATATTTAAGAAAAACACTAAATTGTTCTGAGCATAAATTTCCCCATCTGTAAAACAGGATAAAATAACCTGCCAACAACAATATTACTGATAAAAAGCCAATGAAATTTTTGCATAAGAAACATACCTTAAATAGGTGTGCCAACTCAGACATTCAAGTAAGTTTTATTATATCCAGTCCCTGTGCAACTCACTACAGGAAAATGAATAGCAAACACTGTAAAGTATGTAAAAAGTAGAAGAAAGGACAAGGTTTCATATTATTGTTATCCCATCCTTTTAAGGTCTACTGATTCATTCCCCACTTTGGAATCCCTATGGAGAACTCAGAATATATACTTCATCATAGGTTTCTGTGAACCTGGTGTAAACAGGTATGTTAAAGAGGCAACAATGTAGACTTTCTTTGCTAAATTCAAACAACTGGATAAAAACTTTAGCTTAATTTTTACCAAGCATTCATCAAGATCACTACTTACTATCCTAATAACTTTCTTACCTTACCCTTTGAAATTACTTTGTCCTCTCATTCTCTCAGCTAAAACTCTGAACCACCTGGACACCAAGTCTAACAGGAGTCATCTCAGTCTCTTAAGAAAATCAGATCCTAGAACCACTTGTATATATAAATATCCCCACATGGATGATTCCTGCCAAGTTTTTACATCTTACATAAGAACAAATCAGCTCACCCAATAACACTGCATTTGGCACTCATAACAACTCTCAGCAACTATAAAGATGTTACCATTTTACAGATGAGAAAATTAACTGAAACTTAAAAAACAAATTGATCTGCCTGTATTCATGTAATGTTTTGAACAACTAATAATAATAAAATAAATAAATAATTTTTTTTAAAAAAAGTAAATAGTTTACTAAGCAAATCTTCATACTCTAGTTCATAGAGCTACACTTGAAAGTGAAAATATATGTACAACCTGACAAAGAAAGACATTTACTACATTATGTATATGAAAGATACAAATCAAATTAATAAAACCAAATCTCTAACAAGAAGCAACATTAAATTTTTGTTTGTAAATTTAATATACATTTAATCTTAACTTTTGCAAGAGCTGAAAAATATCATGACTATACATTTATAGAGCATATAACTCAACATTCATACAAATGTTCTCCCCAAGTCTCTTAGATTAATTCATGCATAAAATAGAAGAAACTCATAACTGATTCTGATATTTAAGAAAAACACTAAATTGTTCGGAGCATAAATTTCCCCATCTGTAAAAGAGGATAAAATAACCTGCCAACAACAATATTACTTATTTTGTGACATATTTAATAAAGTTTATCAAAGAAAAAACTCCCACCTGGAGGCATTTTGTACTTTTGATGCTTGAAATTAAAACTGGTGTCACATTTCTATAACAACATTTTTAGTACAATATTTAGAAAGAGAAGACCCTGAGATACAAAGTTGTTGCACGTGCAAAGACCCAAGGAAATCAAACAAAGTATGAGTTTGATGTATAGACAAAGATCTGTTCAACACCTTCTGTTATTAAAAAGAAAAATTGGGCAAAATAGCTATTTTGTAAACAAGGCAACTAATCAAGAAAATAGTGAAATGATTTTGTATCTATAAAACAAAGAAGGAAAAATTATTTTTCTGTGCTCAATATTCTCTGTATAAAATTGTAAATAGAAGACATGGGGAAAAAACTATCAAGCTGATTTATTTCCTTTGAGTAAGAAATTTATATTACTGCACAATTTCACACTGGTCATTCTTCACTGTATTATGTGTTAATGATCAACAAATCAACAACTATATTTTCAAGGATACCAAGATTGGAGGATGAATAATATTCATATTCATGCTGTAAAGGTACATGTCTTTTATAATAACCCTGTGCCTTCCCACTGCCATATCATCTAAACAGGCATAGATAGCAATACTGCAACTTCTAGATTGAAAGAAGGTAAAATTTGAACATCATGTCCTTAATTATTTAAACAAATTCTTTTGGACTAATACAAATTTTATTCTTTTTGTTTCTTACATATTTTTCATGACCTCTTAGTTTCCAAAACTCAAATACTTAAAAAAAAAAAAAGTACAGAATTATATTTTTTTCGTAGTGCATTATACTTATACATAACATTTCAGCATAAACATGTAAACATAGAATATCAGTTGGTCCAATTAGTTCCCAAGTACTTCCCTTTTCCCTCCCCTCCACTCTTCTGGCTTTCGTTCTATTTATGCATGGCTTTCTTTTTATTCAGTGCTTTACAGATATACATAAAGGTAAAATTCACTGTGATATGTTCATACATGTACACAGGATAATTTGGTCATTTTCATTTCACCATTGCTTCTTTGTTCCATCACTCTTCCCTCCCCATCACCTTTCCTCTATTACACTGACCTCTCTTTTGTTTTCATGGGATTCCTACGCCCCTTTTTCCGTATTTTGCTCTAGCTTCTGCATACGAGAGAAAACATTCAACTCTTAATTTTATGAGTCTGGCTCATTTCACTTAGTATAATGTTCTCTACTTCCTTGCATTTACTGGCAAATTCCATTATTTCATTCTTCTTTATGGCTGAGTAATACTTTACAGTGTCCATATATATACCACATTTTCTTTTTTTTAGAGAGAGAGAGAGAGAGAATTCTTTAATATTTATTTTTCATTTTCGGTGGACACAACATTTTATTTTATTTTTATGTGGTGCTGAGGATCGAACCCAGCACCCCGCACATGCCAGGCAAGCGCGTTACCGCTTGAGCCACATCCCCAGCCCAATATATATCACATTTTCATTATCCATTTATCTGTTGACAGGCATCAAGGCTGGTTCTATAGCTTGGTTATTGTGAACTGTACTGCTATAAACATTGATGCAGCTGTGTTACTACAGTCTGCTGATTTTAGTTTTTCTGGATAAATATCATGGATATGATACCTAGGTCATATGGTGGCTCCATTCCTAGACTCTTGAAAAAGTTCCATACTGCCTTCCAGTGTAGTGGTACTAATTTGCAGTACCACCCTTAATATATGAGTGATCCTTTTCCCCATATCCTCACCAACATTTATTATTATTTGTATTCATGAAAATTACCATTCTGATAGGACATAAAATCTCAGGATAGTTTTGATTTGCATTTCCCTGATTGCCATAGATGTTGAACATTTTTTTCATATATTTGTTCTGTTTATATTTCTTTTGAGAGAAGTCTCTTCAGTTCTTTCACTCATTTTGCTTGTTTTTGGTATTAAGTTTTTTGAGCTATGTATTCTGGATATTAATCCCTTGTCTGAGGAGCAAAAGGCAAAGACCTTCTCCCATTCTCTAAGGCACTCTCTTCATGCTATTAAATGTTCCCTTTGCCTTGCAGAGCCTTTTAGTTTGATGCTGTCCCACTTACTAGTCCTTGGTTTCATTCTATGCTTTAGAAATTTCATTAAGGAAATTGATGTCCATGTCAATATACTGCTGTGCTAAGACTGTGTTTTCTTCTAGCAATTACAAAGTTTCTAGTTTACTTCTTTGATCTTTGATCCACTCTGAGTTGACTTTTGTACAGGGTGCAAGATTCAGATCTAGGTTCATTTCTCCATATACAGACATTCAGTTTTCCCAGCACCATTTGTTACAAAGGCTATCTTTTCTCCAATGTATATTTTTGGCACTTCTGTCAAGTATCAGATGACTATTATCAATGTGGATTTGTCTCTGTGTCTATTAGTCCATTGGTCTTTAGATCTGTTTTGATGCCAGTACCATGCTGTCTTTGTAACTATATAGCTCTGTAGTAAAATCTGAGAACAGATACTATGATGTTTCTAGCATTGTTCTTCTTAATTTGGAATGCTTTGGCTATTCTGGGTCTTATTCTTCCAAATAAAATTTAGGACTGTTTTACTAGTTCTGTGAAAAATATCATTGAAATATTGATGAAAATTGCTATTTTGATAATATTAATTATGCCTATCCAAGAGCATAGATGGGTAGAATTCTAGCATCTGAGGTCTTGTTTAATTTCTTTTTTCAGTGTTCTATAGATTTTATAGTAGAGATGTTTCACACCTCCTTGATTAGATTTAGTTCCAAGTTTTGGGGGTTTTTTTGGTTTTTTTGTTTTTGTTTTGTATTGTTTTGTTTTTTTGAGGATATTGTGAATGGGATAGAATTCCCTGATTTCATTCTCCAAAGATCCATTATGAGAATATAAGAAAACAATTAATTTAATATATACAGATGTTAACTCTAAAAGTCTCCTGATGAAGTTTTTTTGAGGGATCTTCTAAATACATGATCATGTCATCAGCAAACAAGAATAATTTGGGGGCTGGGGATGTGGCTCAAGCAGTAGCACGCTCACAGGGCATGCACAGGGTGCTGGATTCCATCTTCAACCCCACATAAAAATAAAATAAACATATTGTGTCCACCTTAAAAAAAAACTACAAAATAAATATTCTTTAAAAAATAATAATTTGACTGATTTTCTTATTTGTATCCCTTTAGTTTCTCTTGCCTGTAGACTCCACTAGAGTTTCAAGAAATAAGTCAAATAGGACTAGTTAGAGTGAACATCCTTTTCTTATTCCTGTTTTTTGAGGAAATGCTTTTAGTTTTTCTCCATTCAGTAAGAAGTTCACCTGGGGTTTGTCATATATAGCCTTAACAATGTTAGAGTAAGTGCCTATTATCCCTAGCTTGTCCAGTATTTTAAACATGAATGGGTACTAGACTTTGTCCAACACTCTTTTTTGCACCTATTGACATAATCATGTGATTCACAGCCTTAATTCTATGTAAGTGGTGAAGTACGTTGATTTGTATATGTTGAAGCAATCTTGCATCCCTGGGATGAAACCCACTTGGTCATGGTACACTATCTTCATAATGGGTTTGCCAATAATTTCATAAGAATTTCTGAATCTGTGTTCAACAGGGCTGTTAGTCCGCAGTGTTCTTGATCTGTCTCTGTCTGGTTTGGGTAGCAGGGTGATATAATGGTTTAACAGGATGAAATTTGGTAGTGTTCCATCCTTTCCTATTTCGTGGAATAATCCTAGAGGAATGGCAATGACTTTTCAACTTTATAGGTCTGGCATATAACTCTGCTGGGAATCCTTCTGTTTCTGGGTTTTTCTCTATTGGAAAGCTTTTAATTGTTGCTTCAATTTCATTGCTTGATATTGGTCTGTATATGTTTTCAAGATACTCATGTTTCTATTTAGGTAGGTCATATGTGTCTAGAGATTTGTAAATCTCTTCTAAGATTTGTAATTTATTGAAGTATGAATTGTTCAAAATTAGTTTCTAATGATCCTCTGAACTTCAGAGGGTCTGTAGTGATTTCTTCTTTTCATGTCTAATTTTGATAATTTGATTATTATCTTTCTTTTGGTTAGAATGCCTGGGAGAGGGCTGGGATTGTGGCTCAGTGGTAGAGCGGTTGCCTCACATGTGTGAGGCACTGGGTTCAATTCTCAGCACCACATATAAATAAATAAATCAAAAACTAAAATAAATACTGAAAAAAAAGAATAATGCCTGGGAGATTAGCAATCTTGTTTATCTTCTCAAAGAAACGACTCTTTTCATTGATCCGTTGTATTATTTTATTATTGATTTAATTAATTTCTCCTCTAATCATAAGCTTCCTGTCTTCTGCTAATTTTGGAATTAGTATGGTATTCTTCTGGGGCACTAAAGTGTAATGTGACATTATTTGGGATCCTTCTTTGTGTTTTTAAGGAGGAATGCCCTGCTATAAAATTTCCTCTTAGAATTGCTTTCATGCTGTCTCAGAGATTTTGATACATTTTCTGTTCTCAGTTGTTTCTAAAAATTCTATTTTACTTTTTCCCTGATATTCTCTGTGATCCATTCCTCATTCAAAAGTGTATTCTTTATACTGAGGGTATAAATAATGGTTTTTTGTATATAAATAGTTTGTTTTTAATGTTGTTTTGATTTATAATTTTTTATAGATGTACACAACACCTTTGTTTTATTTTTATTTGTTTTCATGTGGTGCTGAGGATCAAACCCAGTGCCTTACATGTGCCAAGCAAGCACTCTACCACTGAACTATAATCCCAGTCCGTGATTTCAAATTTTATTCCATTATGATTGATTGGATGTTAGGAGTTATCTCTGTTTTTAAGTATTTGCTAAAATATGTTTTATGCTCTAAAATATGGTCTCTTTCAAAAAACATCCATGCGCTGTTGAGAAGAAAGTAAATTCAGTCATGGGTGAGTGAAATATTTAGTAGATGTCTATTAGGTCCATTTGATTAATAGTACCTTTTAGTTCTAAAGAGGCTTTACTTATCTAATAACCTATCTAATTGTGAGGGCCTAGCTGAAATCATCAAGTACTATGCCACTGTAGTCTATCTGATTCTTTATATTGAAAATGGGTTGTTATATATGAACCACTGGTTAGGGTATAAATACTTATAATCATTATATCTTGTTGTTGGAGGATTCCTTACACAAGTATAAAGTAACCTTGTCTCCTATGATTAATTTAGGCTTTAAGTCTACTTTGTCTGATATGAGAGTAGTAACCCCCACTTACTTTTGGTTTCCATTTCCATGGTATATCTGTTTTCCATTCATTTACTCTCAGTCTATGGACTTCTTTGCCTATGACTGTCTTGTAAACATAGGTAGGGTCTTGATTTTGAATCCAATCTATAGATTGTCTTTTGATTAGACATTTAATGATATTTATATTCAATGCTATTACAGAAAGATGATTTTTATTTTCTGCCATTTTGATTTATTCCTAATACTTCAATTAGATTTGACTCTCCTTTAACTAGATTTTCTTTTAGTGAGATCCATCCCTATGCTGGTTTTCATTTTTATTTTTCATTTTTTCTGGATGAAATATTTATTTCATTGAAATGTTTTATAGTTCAGGCTTAGTATTTACAGACGCTTTCAGTTTCTGCTAGCCATATTTAATTCTGTTCTATGGGGGGTTTTTTTGTTTGTTTGTTTTTTCGGGTTTTTTAACTGTTAGTAATAACCAATAAAAGTTGACTTCAAGCCTGGTGCACTGTGGCATGCCTATACGCGGCAACTTGGGAGGTTGAGGTAGGAACTCAAAGGCAGCCTGAGAATATTAGTAAGGCACTTAGCAACTCGGCAACACCCAGTCTCCAAATAAAATATAAAAAATATTTTTACAAAAACAGCTGGATATGTGGTTCAGTGGTTAAGCACCCCTGGGTTCAATCCTCGGTATTAAAAAAAAAAAAAATAGTTGACTTCAAAATCCACTAATTAAGTGACACCTTATCATTAATAAAATGGTAAAATACCAACTCAATTATAAATGATTTTTTCTGGAAATAATGAATGTCATTAACAGCTTTGTTCTAACAGGATACTGTTATTTTGTTGGCAGTACAAGTAATACATACACATGTTTCTGACAGAAAAACTCTAGAACAAATAGAAAAGAAAGAAATTAGTCTATAAGGCTAGTATCACTGACACTGTTGGCCCTGATAATCAAGCTGAATAAGAAGATATATGAGAGAGAGAGAGAGAAAGAAAGAGAGAGAGAATATATGAGAATTAAATGGCTAAAATTCATGATGATACCAAGTAACAAATAAATCAATTCTTTAGATGGATCAATATAAAATGAACCTTTATGGATCAATATAAAAATGTACTTGAGATGGGGAAAATTTTTAAAAAATACAAAAAGATGACCATCAAAAACAAAAAAATGAAAAGATGCCAGCCACAGTGATGCAAACCTTTAATCCCTGCAATTCAAAGGGCTCTGAGGCAGGAAGATGGCAAGTTCAAAGCCAGGCTCAGCAACTTAGCAAAACCCTAAGCAATTTAGTGAGACCCTGCCCCAAAACAGGGATGGGGATGTAGCTCAGAAGTTAAGTGTTACTTGATTCAATACCTGGTACCAACAACAAAAAAAAATAAAAGAAAACAAAACTGAAAGATAACCCATATAATTGCAGAAAATGCTTATAAAACATTCTGGTAAAGCACTTTTATCTAAAATAAAGAAATCTTAAAATTCAAAACAAAAGAAATGAAGAAGCCAATAAAATTAAAAAACAAATTTTGGGGGTTCTGTGAAGGCCCCTCTGACCCAACTTCCACAAAGGAGGCAGGGCAGCCAAGAAAGAGAGGGAGCACACCTGGAACCCAGGTTTTATTAGTGGGGGGAGCTAATCCATGGAACATTCTATCCAAAAAAAGGGCAAATGGGTAGGATTACCCTTTCTGTATGGATAAGATATAAATAGCCAATAAATACATGAAACAAAACACAACATCATTACCCATGAGGAAAATGACCAAAATGATACCACTTCACAGCAACAATGGCCAATACCAAAAAAAAAAAAAAAACCAATATGGCCACAGACCTGCAGAAATAAGAACCAACATATACTGTAATGAGGAATGCACAACAGTGAGATGCCTTAGAAAGTATAATAATTCCTCAAAAGGATAAACAGAGATCTACTTCATCACCCGGTAATTCAACTCCTAGGTAGATACCCAAGAGAAATTATATGTTCACACAAAATCTTGTATTTAAATGTATATAGTAATTATAATCATACAGTCAAAAGTAGAAACAAACCAAACATATATCAAATGATGAAAAAAATGTAGAAATACATATATAATGGAACAATATCCAGCAATACAAAGGAAGGTTAAGTACTGAGAAGTTATGGTTTGACCATGGTCCCTCCTGTTTCACATGCTTGAGTATTGGTCCCCAGTGCAGTGGTGTTGAGGTGGTAGACCCTTTTAGAGGCTGAATGTAATGGAATGTAACTATGTTATGGAGGCACTGTCCTTACAAAGGATTAATGCCACTCTCAACATGGAATAAGTACTCAATTAAAGCTTAATTGGTCCATAAGGTCTCTGTATATATTCCCTTTCATTTTCACTTCTCTATCATCTTGTAAAATCTTGAAAAGTCCTCAAAAAAGCCATGCTGTTTGCATGCACCAACAAACAGAAAAGTGGACCAAATAAACCTCTTCACATTATAATTTATCCAAAATTACTCATGTATTTTGCTATAGCAATACAAAATGGATTCAGATATGGTACGTTGTCAGGAACTGCCCTAAACAGGAGCTATGCACACACCTTTAAGTCCTAAGTAAAGAGGTACTGGATTGGTATTGCACCCTGCAATGCAAGTGGACTTTACCTCCATTGGATAAGAAAGGTGCAGCTCTAGGAGTGGGCATCACCTGATGAGGATGAATTACACCCACCTGTTTGTTGTAATTCTACCCTTTTGCCCCCCTTTTTTTTTTTTTTTACTGTTCAACATAGTCCTTGAAACCTAAGGCAAAGCAATTAGGCAGAAAGAAATTACAGGGATATGAATAGGATAAAAAGAACTTCAACTATTCCTGTTTTCTGTCACATAATTCTTTAATTAGAAGACCCCAAGAAAATCCACCAAAAAATTTCTAGAACTCATAAATGAATTCAACAAAGTAGTAGGATATAAAATTAATACCCATAAATCAGTTATGTTTATATTTACTAATGATGAATAAGCTGACAAAGAAATCAGGAAAACTAATCCATTCACAATAGCCTCAAAAATATATAAAATATTGTGAATCAATCTAAAACAAGAGGTGAAATACATTTACGATGAAAATTAAAGAACACTAAAGAAAATTGAAGAAGACCTCAGAAGATGGAAAGATCACATGTGTTCTTAGATAGGCAGGATTAATATTCTAATAATGGCCATACTACATAAAGCATTATACAGATTTCATGAAATTCCTATTAAATAGCCAATGATGTTCTTCAAAAAAAAAAAAAACAAAGAGCAGTCACAAAATTCAGTATTAAAAACAAGAGGCCCAGAATAGCCAAAGCAATACTTAGCAAGAAAAGTGAAGCAGGATTCATCACAATACTAGAACATAAATAATACTACAAGACTATAGTAATAAAAACAGCATGTATTAGCACAAACAGAAACCCAAACCTTGATTCATTACCAAGGCATGAAGACCAATAGAACAGAATTGAAGGCATAGGGACAACTCACATAAATACAGTTATCTCATTCTAGACAAAGGCGCCATGAGCCTACATTGGAGAAAAGATAGCCTCTTCAACAAATGGTACTTGGAAAACTAGAAATCCACATGTAGTATATGAAATTGGTCCCTATCTCGCAACCTGCACAAAACACAATCAAAGTGGATCAAAGACCTAGGCATCAGAAGAGAGACCAGAGACCTAGTGCCTACTAAAGGAAAATGCAGGAACAATTCTCCATCATGTCATCTTAGGAACAAATTTCCTCATAAAACTAAACCACAAGAAGCAAAATCAAGAACCAATAAATAAGATAGTATCAAACTAAAAAGCTTCTTCAAAGCAAAGGACACAATCAATTATGGTATTTTTCCAGTAAATGGATGGAACCGAAGACTATCATGCTAAGTGAAATAAACTAATTCCAAAAAAACAAAAGCCGAATGTCCTCTCTGATTTGTATGCCAGAATCCAAATATCAGAGAGAGCAATGGGGGTGAGGAAAGTTCATTGTATTACACAAAGGTAAATGAAGGGAATAGAAGGGGGAAGGGAATAGATAAGACAGTAGAATGAATCAGACATAACTTTCCTATGTCCATATATGAATACATAACCAGTAAAACTCTATATCATGTACAACTGCAAGAATAGGATCCGAATTAGAATAAGTTAAACTCCATGTATGTAAGTACAGTATGTCAAAAAATACTATACTGTCATGTATATGTAAAAAGAATAAAATAAATGAAGATATACATTGGAATTAGGAACCAAAACCAGAAAGGTAAGGAACAAACATATGTGTATCAATATAGAAACCACTGAAATTCAGATTATGTGTATATATTAATGGATAAACAAATTCAAATTGCTGGTCCAACTAGACTTAAATACTGGAACCCATTGTGTACACACAACAATGTCTAAGGCAGAATAGGCTCTTGGAATGCCAGTATCTGGCACTGAGATTGCATTAGTTTCTGGTTGCTAATAATAAATTTCAAAGCATTACCACTTGAAAAGAAAAAAGAGTTTCTTTTAATAGAATGGAAACTTAATCCAACTGTGTTATGCAGAGGTGAGGTCTTTAGGAAATGACTGGGATTTGATAATGTCATTGGGGTGGAGCCCCATGATTGAATACCAGAGGCCATAGAAGAAGAGAGAGACTACAGAATAAACAAGTATAATCTCTTGCCTTATGATATCCTACAGTCCTCCTCATTGAAATCCAAATACAAATCATCAATAGACAGATATAATTTTTAAAAATATTTTTTAGTTGTAGATGGACATAATTTCTTTCTTTCTTTCTTTCTTTTAATGTGATGCTAAGGATCAATCCTAGGTCCTGACACCTAAGAGGCAAATGCTCTACTACTGAGCTACAGCCCCAGCCCCAAGACAGATATACTTCTATGATTATTCCAGAAATAGTGAGTGAGGCTGAGACACCCACATGGACCAGAGAACTGAGAAATATCATGATATTCAGGTAATTGGAATGATTTCACTTTGTATTGCCCTCTCCCTGAAGTTGACACAGTACCACAGAGGGGATTCCCTCAGGCTCATAGTTTATGCAGTAAAAGAGTAAGCTAAGATGGACATATTCACAGGCCTACTTCTTTCTTCCATAGGAAACACTGGAGGTACTGATAGAGTTAGACCAACAAGGATCAGCTAAAAATAGAGAAGAGGGATGAGGTTCACAGAACCAGTGCAGAGATCTTGGTGGTAGCTCCCCATTCCAGCCAGCAGAGATGCCTGACCAGCAGCAAACAATAGCCTTGTCCTCTAGGAGGAATGGTAAACAGGTCTTCCATACGTGATTCCTAGCTAGCTTGCCCTGAAAGCCCAAGGGTTCAGTATAAGCCTTGTCAGAGTGGAGGCAAGTCCACATATCAACAGAGAAGTGATACACTCAACTTGTTAGTCAGCCAGTGACCCCACCCAGAATCAAAGGCCACCCTATAGACCTGCCCAACTATACATTCTCAACAGTAGAACTGCCATGACAGGAGATACAACCTACATCCTTACCCAAACAGAAAGAATCTAATCGCAGCACTGCTTCATCAAGGAGCCCTGCCAGTGACCTCACTGAATTAACAAACATAGCTAGCAGCCCCTTCTGACCTCAAAGAATAGCCAAAAACCCAGTTCAACCAGAGAACTTCACAGCAAAATCTGTCCACCTCTTATCATTACCAACTGGCCCATCCAGAATACCAGGCTAAATGAACCCTGAAGGTTTATCCACCCCCACCAAAGAAAAGCTGCAAAGGCTGCAAAGGCCATATGCTCAAACACAATGTATATATACACAAATATTACAAATTTAAGGAAATATGAAACCACTAAAAGAAACTAATAGAATGAAAGCATAGTTAGGAGGCAGAACAGGTGCCTTGCATATACAAGGTCCTGAGATCAAACCCAAAGATAGAAAAAAAAAAAAAAAAAGAGTAAAGGAAGAAAAAATCTAACTAATAAAGCTCCAATAATGAGCCCTACAGAAATAGAGATCTGATAAATGACTGAAATATAATTCAGAATAATCATCATAAAGATGTTCAAAGAACCATAAGAAAGTATAAACAGAAAATTTAAAAAAAATTGAAGGAAAAAGACATGAATAACTCAGGAAGTCTAAGAAAGAAACAAACAGCTATTAAAAATCTCATTCATACAGAAAAAGAATACTATAAACTGCCAGGCATGGTAGTGCACACCTGTAGCCCCAGTGGCTCAGGAGGCTGAGGCAGGAGGATTGCAAGTTGGAGGCCAACTTCAGCAACTTAACAAGGCCCTAAGCAATTTAGTGAAACCATGTCTCAAAACAAAATATAAAAGAATACTATAAGTGAACTTAAAATTCATAGAACACTTTAAGAGCAGAGTCCATCAGCAGAAAATAGAATCACTGAGTTCAGAGACATGACATTTGAAATTATAACAAAAGGAAAACAATAATGAAAAAGAACAAATAAAACTCATTATGGATCACTATTAAGAGAATTGGCATGTGCATAATAGAAATATATAGAAGGAGAAAAGAATGAAAATGAGCTAAAATGCATATTTATTATTGAAAAATTCACAAATTCAGTGAAAGATGCCAACATTCAGTCACATGAATTTCAGATATTTTCAACAAAAGTCAACCTAAAATCAATTTACCAAGACATATCATACTCTAATTATCAAAATAAAAAAGAAAGGGAAATTATTCTGAAAAATAGCAAGTGATAAGAAACAAATTACATACAAGTGATTTCCAAGGTATTTATCAGTACATCTCTCACCAGAAATCTTGAAGATCAGGATAAAGTAGGATGACATATACAAAGTCTTGAAGAAAAAGCCTGCCAAATGAGAACACTTTATTTGGCAAACATGCTTTCAGATGTGAGAGGACAATACCACATTATCAGATAAACAAAAGCTGAGGGGTTTTTATCACCAACAGAACTGTCTTAAAGGAATTAGTAAAGGGAGTTCTTTAAGAAATGACATGAAAGGTGCTACACAATAACTTCAAGCATATGAAAGTACAAAACTCAATTGTATAAATATTATGATTTGGAATTGAGGTATCCCCAAAAAGCTCAAGTTAGACAATAAAAGAATTTTTCAGAGGTAAAATAAGTAGATTACAAAAGTCATAGCCTAATCAGTAGATTAATCCATTCTATGAATAATTTGAATGGGATTACTTGATGGTTAATGCAGGCAGGCAGGCCATGACTAGAGGAGGTGGGTCCCTGGAGAAATGCTCTTATAGACTATATGTTGTCCTTGGCTTCTTCCCTCTCCCTTTTTCCCTCTGCTTCCCAGATGCCAGGAACTAAGAAGCTTTCTTCCACCACTCCAAGCTCAGAGCAATGGAGTCAGTCAACCATGCACTGAACCTATGAAACAATAAGGGAAATATAAAATTTCCTCCTCTAAGTTGTTCTTTTCATATATTTTGGACACAGTGATAAAAAGCTGACTAACACAATAAGAGATGAATAAACATAGCCTATACTAACAGAAAAAGGTAGCTATATTCATGTCAAACAAAATAGACTAAGAGAAAATCTATAAAAGTAGACAAAACAGATGATTATATAATGATAAAGGGCTTAATTAACTAAGAAGATGTAAAAATTATAAGTATATACATGTACCAAAAATCAGAGATTTTAATTACACAGAACAAAATTCAGAGAAATGAAACTGGAAATACAACATATTAAATCTATGGAATGCAGAAGAAACAGTTCCTTGAGGAAAATAAATGTCTATACTAAAAAAAAAAAAAAAAAGAAAGAAAAGAAAGATTTCAAATAATAATTTAATGTTACACTTCAAGAAACAAGAAAAAGAAGAACAAATTCAACCCAAAATTATAAACAGGAAAAAAAAAAAAGATCAGAGCAGAAATAAATGAAATAGAGACTAGGAAAAAAAAATTTAATAAAAAAAACTGAGCATTGGTGTACTGAACAGATAAACAGAATACTCCAACTTTTTACTAGACTCAGAAAAAGAGACAATACGCAAATAAATAAGAAATGAATGAAGAGATAGTTATTATAACTGATACCACAAAAACATAGAATCAGAAAACACCATCAGCAAGAACTAAAAGTAATATTTCTCAAACTATTCCAAAAATTGAAGAGTGTTTTCTTTCAAACTCATTTATGAGACCAGCATTACCCTAATATCAAAGACGGACAAGTATAACATAGATGCAAAAATCCTTCGAAATGCGATGCAAAAATTCAATCAAATTCAATAACATTAAAAAAATTATTAAACATAATTAAATGGGATCCATTTATCCCTGGGATTCCACTGTTGATGGCTAAAAGTAGGTCAATAAATATAAGCGCAGTATAAGAATCCAGCTTGACCTGACTACAGCCATCTTTAATTGTCACCACTATGACTGCCTCTGTGTAATCATAGTTTCCCAGCCCACTATAAATAAATCAAACACAGTGATATGTGGAGCTTTACAAATAGAAACTAGTCAAGTCACTGTCAGCAATGTACCTGATATCTTCAAAGTTACTTGAGATAAACCAGATACACACTCTGGTTTGAATGAAAGCCACTCTTACCTCACCTTATCTAAGTCTTATCCCTCTCTTACCCAGGTTGTAGGGAACTAGCACTCTTGCTGCTACCCTTGACCATATTCAGTAAGTCACGCAAAACTGCACTCTGACACTGGATCTGCCTTACTCTTTCTTCAGTATCACAGGACCTTCTGCCTAAGGTCACTAGTTCAATTACATTAGATTTTCCCAAAATACCTATTAATAAAATGAACAAAAAACTACATGGTCATCTCAACAGATATAGAAAAAGCATCTGACAAAATTCATGATTATAACTATCAAAATATTATAGAAACACATAATAAAAGCCATATATGATAAGCCCACAGGTAACAACTCAATAGCAATAAATAAACCAATGAAAAAAACAGAGAAAGAGCCTAACAGACAATTCTAAAAAGACTAAAACGCTGCACAAGTACATAAAAAAAAGTGCTGAAATTCATTAAACACTAGAAAAATTCACAGTGAATTCATAATAAGATTTTACCATAGAGCTGATAAAATTGTTATAATTAATAAGATGAAAGATTATGCATTGACAAGGAAGTGAAGAAAAGAGAACACATGGTACATACACACTTTGTAGGAATAAAAATAAATAAACTCATTTTGGAAAAAGATATGGAGGTTCCTCAAAAATCTAATAATTGAAATATGATATGATCCAATAATCTTACTTCTGGTTATATACAAAGGAAATAAAATCAAAGAAAGATCTGTATGTTCCTGCTCACTGAAGCAATTATATAGAATTACCAAGATATGCAATGAACCAAAGTATCCATCAATGGATAAATAAAACTGTGTTTGTGTGTGTATGTGTAAAAGAATATTAATTCTATCTCAAAAACAAAGGAAAATGCTATTATTTGCAACAAGATGAATGAATCTAGAAGACATTATGCTAAGTTAAATAACCCTGACACAGAAAGACAAGTATCATATGATTTTACTTATAAGTGGAACCTTAAAAAGTCAGACTTATAGAGACCTATTGACTGGCATAGTGACTACAGCTAATAATAACATTTAGAATGCGTTGTAAGAGTACATTAAAATGTCTCACCACAGACAGTGAGATATATAAGCCTATAGCATTTATCAGCATGTTAAAGACTAGATTTAATCATTACATATTACAAACATATATCAAAATTTTTAGGGGCCGGGGCTGTGGCACAGTATTAGTGCACTTGCCTGGCATGTGGGAGACACTGAGACTTTGATTCTCAGCACCGCATATAAATAAAATATAGGTCTATCAACAACTTAAAAAAAAGTTTTAAAAACATCCTTTTCATTGTATCCTGTAAGGATATACATTCATGATGTCCCAATTTAAAAAAATTAAAACTTGCAGGGCAGAGTAGCGCAAGCCTGTAATCCCAGCAGCTCAGGAGGATACCAGACTTAGAGGATTCCAAGTTTGAGGCCAGCCAAAGCAACTAACAAGGCCTTAAACAAGACCCTGTCGCAAAATAAAAAATAAAAAGAGTGGAGAAAAGGCTCAGTGGTAAGCAACCCTGGGTTCAATACCTGTATCAATTTAAAAACATAAATTAATGGATTAAAATAAATTTTAAAATTGTATATTAGTAGAAAAATATTATCTTAAAAGTATAAAGCATATCCAAAAATATGTATCAGTGAACAAAATTGAATGGCTTATGGCCTAAGTTAGATTATTAAACATAAGCTATAAATACACAATTTCAACAGAAATATGACTGAAGTTAAACATACTAACATATGAATTTAAATGACAAATTATTACTTACCTCTGCTACAAATTTCCCATTCATTTTTCAAGAAAACTATCTTCTTACCTATATTTTGAAAGACTTCATTCATCAAAATTTCATTCACTGCTGAAGAGCTAACATTTCCAATATGAGACCAACTTTGATATATTGCTTGCAGCAGAAGTGTCTGTGCTCTTGTAGCTTGAATTGTGAGATTTGGAAGTTCAAATATACCTTCAGTTATAACAATTTGAGATCTTTTGGTCCTGCAAAAGAAAACAGAAAAATAACAATAGATAGCATTAATAAACAACATGTTAAATGAATTAAATTGCAACAGAGAAAAGGTATACATTTAGAATGTTTTTTAAATGGAATTAAATCAATTAGATATGCAATTCTGATAATAATTTAAATTACTTTACTTCAGAAATTCTCAGAATAATGAATGAAAATATAAACTAGAATAATACCATAAACACAAAAGTTTTGCTGAAGAAATTATAGTTCTTAGATCAAGTTAATCATCAAAAAAATGAAATAATACAAGTTAACACATACAAATTACTAGCAAATCTACATTTTAAAAAAGTCTTATATCTATTAACCATAGAATTCTGTCATAATAACCGTATGAGATCTATCATATCATTTTTCAGATGCAAAAACTACGAGGATAAATTAAACTATCTTAATGCTTTTTTATTGATTTTTTTAAATAAATGATAGTGGAATGCATTACAATTCATATATATATATATATATATATATATATATATATATATATATATACACACACATACATACATGTATACAGCACAATTTTTCATATCTCTGGTTGTATATAAAGTACGTTGACACCAATTTGTGTCTTCTCCATACATGTACTTTGGATGATGATATCTATCACATTCCACCATCCTTGCTAATCCCCTGGCACTCCTTTTCCCTCCCACCCCTCTGCACTATCTAGAATTCATCTATTCCTCCCATGCTCCCCCTCTCTACCCCACTAAATTCAAAAATGTTGTTTTTCCATAATACTGGCAAATAGTGGGCTTGGTATAAAGTAAATACTTCATAAATATTTGTGACATGAAGCATGGGATATAGGGCTCTTGATCAGATCACATGGAATTAAATTCCAATTTTTCCATTTATGATAAACTATCATATTTTCACATTTATTTATGATAGTTTAGGCTGACTCATAAACTATATACTAAGATGATATTACAGTAGACTTAGGCACCTCACTCTCTCCCCTACCTCACAAACCTGTGTTTATTATTTTCCAAATCCATTGTATTTAACATCTCTCATATATCACTTTAAAAGCCTCACTCCCCAACTCTTATTCTAACTTCTATAGACACCAATTCAGTGAAGACTCTGGCTGATGTTGCCTAAGGTGATACATTTTGAGACAAGGTTAGAAACTACTTTGGATTCACTTTAACAGAACCTGGAATATGTAGGGATAAATGCTCTCCCTCCTCCTTCACCCCAAGCAAACAATTCTGAGATACATTTTATAAGTTTCTGAGGAAGTTTCCAGAAAATAAGGACCAGAGAAGAAAAAAGAAAATAATTTTTAAAAGCCTTAATGAACTGTGAAACATTAAGCAATTAGTAATTCAGTTAGTAACTGAACACCTAGAAAAAGTGGAAGAGGAGGAACAGAAAATTTATTTAAGGAAACAATGTCAAAAAATTTTTTTTAATCTAGAAAACTATAAACTGAAAGATGGAAGAAGTTCAACAATTCCCAAATAGATGTAAAAACATACCAAAGCACATTATAATCAAATTGCTTTAAACACATGTTAAAGACAAAAACCCTAAAAACATCGGGTAGAAAAACATATTACACACAAAGGAAGAGATAGGGATGTAGCTCAGTATAAAGCACATGATTTATTTATGCGGAAGAAACAAAGGAAAGGAGAGTGGGAAGGAGGAAAGGGAAAAAAAAGAAAAGCAGACTTCACAGAAGTTATGTACAAGAGAAGACAATGGAGTAAAATTACTGAAGTGATGAAAGGACAAAGAAAAGCTTTCAACCTAAAATTCAAAATTCAGAGGAAAGAGCTTTCAAAAAATGTAGGCAACATAAAGTCTTCTTATTATCAAAAACTGAGAAAAAGTCCTCAACAGCATACCTGTGCTGCAAAAAAAAAAAATTAAAGTAAATTCTTCAGGCTAAACAAGTGTGATACCAGAAGGAAATCTCTGTGAAGTTACACAAAGAAATGTGATAAATGATAAGTATGATAAATAAGTATGGGGACAAGTGCATGGAGTACTGCATATATGGCATACCTTAAGGGCATCTGAGTGGCAGGCCACTTCCCTTGTGCTAGACAAGTGAGCAGCAGGCCGGTTACTCCCATAGGCACAGCCCTGAGCATGAGGCCATGTGTTGTGTTGCAGTCCCTATGCTTGCTCCATGGCCCACTCCTGGATTGGTTGCTTCAAAGACAGTAGCAGAAACTGCATTGGTGGCTGCCTGTAATCTGTTTAGCTACTGCCTGAGAGTGAGTGAGAGAGAGAGAGAGAGAGAGAGAGAGAGAGAGAGAGAGTGTGTGTGTGTGTGTGTGTGTATAGTAACTGCACAATAAAATCAGACCTGCTTCCTGCTTAGTCTCTGGAGTTTTTGAATAGTGACTGTGCAGCCACATTCTCCTCTACCCTATTCCATGGACCTCCTTGCTAGACTATAGACAGCCCATGCAGATATGCAAATGAAGTTTTTAAAATATTTTTTAGTTGTAGATGGACACAATACCTCTACTTTAGACATCTACTTTTATGTAATACTAAGGATCAAATCTAGTGCCTTATACGTGCGAGACAAGCGCTCTGCCACTGAGCCACAACCCCAGCCTGCAAATTAATATTTTAAAGAAAAAAAAATAATCTTTCTCAGTATCTTCTGAAGAAATGAAAGAACTCATTGTTAAAAGCCAAAAAAAAAAAAAAGAGTAACATGTTAAGCTTATACCTTCTTTAAAAGCAGAACTATAGCACAAATAGATCAAAGAACAAGAGAAAGGAAATTAAGTACACTGCAATGAGGTTCTTATATGATGTTTGATGTGGTATAATATTACTGGAAGAAGACTTTGATAAGATATAAATTCTAAACCCTAAAACAATTAAGCCATAAAACAAAAGGTGAATGAATAAAGGCAATAGTAGAGATAAATGGAATCATAAGAATGGAATAGTAGAAATGAAATGGAATCAATCAAAATAAATCAAAAAATAAGAAACTAAAGATGGAACCATCAGAAAACAAACAGCAAAATAGACATAAATCCAAAAATATACATTATATTAAATGTCAAAGAAGACATTTAAAAGAAGAGATTATCAGAATGCATTAAAAAAAAGCAAAGTCCCAACTCTATCCCACCAATAAGAAACCTACTTTAAATATAAGAAAGTAGAATCTAAAAAAGGGGTACAATGATGGAAAGGGGAATAGAGGGATGGAGGAAAAACTATACCATGTACATCAAATTAAAAATATTTACATAGTAAATATCAGACAAAGCACATAAAAGAGCATTACTAGGGATAAATAAGGATTGTTTGTAATGATAAAAGGGTCAATTAGTTTTACAGGATTAAAGACCTACCAAATATATCAATTTTTAATATAAGTGGGAAGAGGAACAAATTTAAAAATTGAAGATTTCAACCTATACTCACAGTAACAGATACAATAGAAAGACAGTAAAGACTTTTTAAAAAACAAAAACACCATCAATCAATTTGACCTAATTGAGGTTTATAGAACTCCCCCCTCCCAATAACAGCAGTATTAACCAATACATATTATATTCTAGGCCAAAAAAACCAAGTCTCAATAAAATTTGAAGGCTTAAAATCATACAGAGTGGATTTAAACTAAAAACATTAAAGTATCAATAAAAATTCCCCAATATTTTGAAATTAAAGAAAACATAACTCAGAATAGAATCACGAACATGGTAGATAAAATTCAGAAATTTACACAAAATGAAATTTTTGAAAAATTATAAAATGATTTCAGAAAAGGATATTGAAGTATGTGCCAGAAGAGGACAATCTAAAATACACATAATCTGTTGCTGGAGTAAAGTGCAAAACAAATAGAATAGAAATAATATACAGAAATGTCTAACAAACAATATTTTGACTAAAATACAGACTTAAATCAAAATGTACAATATGTCATAAAAATGTGAATTTCAGATAATCACTATTCTAGTAAACTTACTGAATGAACTACAAAAAAAGATAAAGAAAAATTCAATGAACGTTTCAAATAAAGTATGCAGAGAAATCAGGAGGACATCTCTACAATTTCCCTTACTCATCCACTATAGTATACTATAGACAGTCAATTTATGTGCATAATTTACCTATACTAGAATATAAGGGGATTTCAAGCAGTATCTTATAGAGTTGGGATACTAGGAGAAGAAGGCCAGGTCGGTTAGTTACCTTTGTCACTACTAGGCATGCTTTAATTTCAGTTATTTTTTTAAGTCAATAGACTCCTTATTTATCCATTTTCTACAGTAGCCATGGTGCAATATCCTTCAAAGTCAAACTTAGTTTTTACTTCACACTTTCTAGGTCCATAAATAAATGACATGTAATGTTCTCAATGTTATTTTAACTATTAGTCTTAGGTTAAGCCTAGCTGTTGTATACCATAATGTTGAACTGATTCTATAGAAAATGTATAAAACCAGCAAATATTTATTTTCTAGTTACTTAAAAAATATTTTAGTCATTTTAAAATATGAAAGGAATAAAAATCAAAACAGCTGTCCTCAGGGAGCATACATTCCAGTAGAGAGGGAAGACACAATCATTAAATAAAGGTATGAAAAGGTAATAAGAAAAAATACTAATAAAAATGAAAAGTAGAGCACAACAAATGGAACTGCTACAGGGTGAGCAATTTCACATACAGTAGGTAGACGTTATTATAAGGATGGACCTTCAACTGAAACTAAAACAGTCATGAAGGAGGTAAGAAATAGCTAAATGATTATCTATGTTTCAAGCAGATAGAGATTGTGCAATGGCCATGAGGTAGAAGTGAACTTGGCAAGTTTGCAGGACACTAGCATGGCTACAAAAGTTCAATAATTAACTAATTAATTTGGCTGCTTTCCTATGGCCTCTATCCAAAGAAGCACATAAATAGGCCTTACATAGCCATTAAACTGAGAGTCCATCTAAGCCTCACTACATAGGATTCAAATTCCCAAATTTATATTTTTAAGTCTCTTATCTCCAAATCTACTCAAAGATTTTCATTTAAGGTAATAGAATATGATATGAAATTTTTAAAAGTCCAACTTCTATTTCTGGCTTACCTTTTTAATGTTTTTATTTAAAAAAAAGTAATATAACTTTTCTAAACTTCACTTGTCAATTTGAAACATAAACATAGAAACACTTACTCAAGCTATTACAGATGACTGAGCAAAAAAATCTAACGTAGTTAACTTGTAAAACTGAACTGATACAAACAGCCTTTGCTAAGATCTGAGAAACAGACATCGTCTTTACACTAAAAAAATACAGTTACTGTTAGACAAGTAAACCAAGAATTACAATTCAACATAATTAATGCTAAAACAAAGTTACATAGAGGTCTTTGTGAACTATGTGGAAAGATATACTATTTGAAATCAAGAAGGATTGTGCAGAGGGAACTGCAAGTTTTACACTTCAGCTGAATCCTGAAGAATGAATATTCATCATTTCAGCAAAAACTCATAATAAATTCTTTTTTATATATAGAGCTATCTATCTATCTATTTATTTATTTATTTTTAATTTATGTGGTGCTGAGGATTGAGCCAAGGGCCTCCCACATGCTAGGTGAGTGTTCCACAGCTAAGCCACTACCCCAGTCCCCACCTCCGTGATAAATTCTTTAGAAAAAAATAAAAGACAATGGCCAAAGGACTTAAACAGGAAACTTAGTAGAGATGAAAACGAAGTGACTGATAAAATATTAAACATATATGTCTCTTTAACATCTCAGACTTTAACCTATCTTCTGGAGATCTATGAGATTAAAAAAAATCTTCAAGTGAAATTCCACATTATGGAATACCACAAGAACAGAATTCTAATTAGAATAACTTATATTGCATGTATGTATGTCAAAATACACTCTACTGTTATGTATATCTAAAAACAACAACAAAAATATTGCTACTATACCTGGCACAGTTGCTCATGCCTATAATTCCATCTACTCCGGAAATTTGCAAGTTTGAGGACAGTATGGGCAATTTAATGAAACCCAATCTTAAAATGAAAAAAAATAAATTGGGGAGGATGGGGACAAGGGAACTGGGGGTGTAGCTTAGTGGTAGAGTACTTACTTGGCTAGCATGCACAAGGCCCTGGGGTTTAATTCCCAGCACTTAAAAATAATACTGCTATTCACATTTATAGTTTTTTTAATGTATTTTAGTTCTCTTGGGTATATACCTATCAATATAATTGCTAGATCATATGGTAACACAGTGTTTAATTATTCATTTGTTTTTAGTACTGGAGATTAAACCTAATGGTGCTCAAATACTGAGTGACATCTCCAGTTTATTTTTTATATTTTGAGACCTCTGGATCAAGTTGCTTATGGCCTGGTTAAGTTGATGAGGCTGGGTTTGAACTCTCAATTGCCCTGTCCCAGCCTCCCAAGCTCCTGGAATTACATGTGTGTACCACTATGCTTGGCAACATTTAATTTTTTGATAAAATGCCATATTGTTTTACACCATAATTGCACTGTTGTTTTTAACCTTCTTATTTTTATTCATCCTTGCCAACACTTGTTATTTTCTGTGTTTTGATAATGGCCATTCTTCTGGGTGGGAAATGGTATTTTGTGCTTTTAAGTTTCATTACACTAATAACTAATGATGCTAAATTGTTTTTAGTTTGTTCTGTTGGCTATCTGTCTATCCTTTTTTGGAAAAATGTCTATTCAAGTCCTATGTTCATTTTTTTAAATTGAGCTTTTTATGTGTATTTTTATTGTTGAGTTATAAAAATTATTTACATATCCTGAAAGCCAGAATTTTTTCAGTTGTGATTTGCAAATATATTTTCACATTACATATGTTGCCTTTTTACTTTCTTGATAATGTCCCATGATAAGAAACATTTTAAATTCTGATGAAAACTGATTTTATGATTTTTCTTTTGTTGCTTTTGTTGTGGGTGTCATATTTAAGAAATATTCTATTCTAAAATAATGAGAATTTATACCTTTTTTAATTTCTACAAACTACTTATTTTTAACTCTTTGATCCATTTTTAGTATTTTTTATTTGTTGTTTGTATATATACATGACAGTAGAGTGTTTTTGACACATGACACATGGAATATAACTTATTCTAATTAGGATACCATTGTTTTGGTTGTCTTGGATATGTTGTTAATTTTCATATATTATTTGAGGTCTTAGTCCAATTTTATTCTTTTGTATATGTAGCTTTTATAAAACAATTTGTTGAAAAGACTATTTTTTCCTCATAGACTAGTCTTGACACACTTACAAAATGTCATTTGACCAACCCTATTATATGCTGGCATCCATGTATCATAGAGAATATTTTGCCTTTGATTTTGGGGGACTGGCTAATTTCACACAGCATGATAATCTCCAGGTCCATGTATTTACCAGCAACAGTCATAACATCATTCTTTTTTATGGCTGAGTAATATTCCATTGTGTTTACATATCACATTTTCTTTATCTATTTATCTGTTGAAGGGTACCTAGATTGGTTCCATAGCTTAGCTACTGTGAATTGAGCTTACAGCAATATTCTTAATGGCCAAAAACTGAAAACAAACCAAGCAAATACCAACTAATGAAGAGATAAACAAAACATTGTGTGTCCACACAATGGAATATTATTGGGACACAAACAGGGATCGAATACTTATTGATACATGCTACAACATGAAGAAAATTTTCAAGGTTCATTCATCTTATAGCATATATGCTAAAAGAAGCCAAAGAGAAAATGCCATACAGTCTATTTTAGAGAAGGACTCATGTGCTGCTGAGAAGAAAACATATTCTCTCCTTGAAGGATGAAATATTCTATATATGTCAGTTAAGTCTAAGTTAATGATTGTATTACTGAGTTCTACAGTTTCTTTGTTCGGCTTTTGTTTGGAAGGTCTATCTAGTGATGAAAGAGGTGTGTTAAAATCACCCAAAATTATTGTGTTGTGGTCTATTTGACTCTTGAACTTGAGAAGAGTTTGTTTGATGAATGTAGATGGTCCATTGTTTGGGACATATAATTATATAGTCTTGTTGGTGTATGGTTCCCTTGAGCAGTATGTAGTGTCCTTCTTTATCCCCTTTGATTAACTTTGGCTTGACGTCTACTTTATTTGGTATGAGAATGGAAATAATGATGATCATTATTATCAAAGTACATGTATAAAGACATGAATTGGTGTGAATATACTTTGTATACAACCAGAGATATGAAAAATTGTGCTCTATATGTGTAATTAGAATTGTAATGCATTCTGCTGTCATATATAAATAAAAAAGAGAAAAAAGAAAATGTCATATATTATATGACTCTATTGTATAAAATGTCCAGAAACACAGACACAGGGTTTCTTTTTTAGAAGTTTTGAAATTATTCCAGAATTAGAAAGGGGGAATAACTGAGCAACACCCTGAATACACTAAAAAAACACTGAAACGTACCCTTTAAAATGGTCAAAATGATGACTATTACCTAATGTAAATGTTTACTCAATTAAAACCAAAAGGCTCCATGTAGTATTCAGAGCTCTCTGTGCCTATGAACAATAGTACAAGATACCACTGCCTTCTCTCACTTAAAACAGCGACAACAATTTAAAAAAAAAAATAAAATGGAAATGCCTGTGTCTTTTAATTGGCATGTCAGATAACTTAAATATTCATTTGCAAATTGAGGCAGCCACCACCTTGTCCATACAACTTTCAAATATTTAATTACAACATATGACTCCAAGTAAACATAGCCTTCAGAGCTCAGATCACATTTCACCACAAAACCCAAAGCATAAAAATGAGAGGACCAGAGAAAAATATGCAATACATAAAATATTCTTCACACCAAAATAGTAGAGATCACAAAGAGATAGCAACAACTTGGACCTAATTCACATATTTGAATTTAATTATCATTATTGTGTTCTTTTGCTTTCCTGACATTTGGTATATTTTCTAAATCTTGTTTTTAACTTTCTTATTATCCTTTTACTAAGACTTTAAAAATGGACATGGATTCTATTACATTCTCAAATTTATATTCAAATACCTGACCAAAAATATAAACAAACACACACTTTATTGTTATTGATACTATTTAAAACAACAAACATTTGGAACACCTGCTAAAATATGAAATGTATGACTAACCTAAGAACTCTATTTACAGATACTCAGTCATTTAGGAGGTTCCATGGTATACCAAGAGCCATTCTTTTAACTATAGCAATAATTAAGACAAAATTACAGATGGGATTATTTTTACAAGTAGGTCTTTATTTTTTCATAATAAATTTGGCTACTGTATATGGAACCATAACCTTTTCAAGCCATCATATGTCACATAAAATGTTTCCCAAGTGATAACATAGGTCTGAATAAAAACTTAACCATATGCACATTCAAAAGGATTATTTTAAATTTTAATAATGCCTAAGGGGAACATAGAATTCTCTCATTCAGAATTAACATAAAAGAAAATAACAGTTCATACATAAGTATAAATCTCATAATAAACAAGGTAATTATGTCATACATGCATGAAATGTTTTTATGGTTCTATTTTTCAACTATAACTAACCACAAATAAAAGCATATTTTATTATACTTCTGTTAAATACCCTGGTAAGACTTAAAATAAATGAATTTTAAGTGATTTGGCAATAAATGGTAACTTGCACAATGTATCTGTTAGTATAACAATATCAATTAAAAGAACTTTTTGTCTTTTAGTTTTGAAAGTTTGAAAATATATCCAGTTGATTAACAAGTATGGAAAATAACAAACATCCATATCTATTACCCAAATCATTGCACAACATCATTTTGGCTCCAGAAATTTATAAAAAGATGAATAACTTCTATAACAATGTTAATTTATTGGGGGGAATCCTTAAAATGTCAATAAAAACTCAATAAATTGTGTGATTTTCTTTATAATTTATGCCACTATACATTTATTACACTTCATTTAAAATAAAACCTCACAATAAAAATTCATATTAAAACTAAGAAATTCTGGACTCAATTGTTTTGATATTACTAAAGCTCCATTTTAACAGTTAATTTATTCAACAAATACCTATTTCTCATACCCAGAAGTCTTACTCTGAACATATGTTCACTTAACAGAATAGGTTTTAAAGCTATCAATTGAGATATTACTCTCTAAGGGAAAATAAATTTTAGTGTAACTAGTGAGATAAACAACTCATTAAAACTGGACTTGGACAAACTCCAGGATAAATTGAAGGAAACAGAAACAAGTAGGTCTTGATTGTATAGTAGCAAACACTGAAAATGAATATGCCCTAAGTAAGAAATACTTTAATAGATTCTTATTATACCACTTGCTGACAAACTGTAATACAGAACTGATGAAATTTCTAGACCAATCTGTCATTCCTATAAAGAAAATTCTTCCTTCCAGACTTTAAATAGAAAAAATATAAGTGTGGTTCCTACTACTGGATGCAATCCATTCAGGTTCACAGGAACACCATAAAATTTTGGCCATATGTACACTTGAGGAACAGACATCCATTCTCTTAAAATCAAAACACCCCACATAGCAATTGAACGAATACTCTCAGCAACAGCTAGATCTGAAGATTTATGTAGAATCCCCAAATGCAAAGTTTGAACATACAGATTGGTCACCCCAAAAAATGTATTTTTATTATTACTCATATCCTGAATGGTAAAATAATATTAGTTCACTGTTTCCAAAATAAAATGCACATAAAACTTATGAGTACATTTCAAAATCCAAAGACTTGTATATTTCTTTGCATAATGACTACTTATACAACATATCACAGTCAATGGAAAAAGTTTTAAAAGTGTAAAAAAATTAACTGGCAAGTAAAATGAAAAGTTGAAGATATTCTTTATTCCCACTTCACTCCCCACAGATAACCACTTTTTATGAATTAAGTGTAAACACAGAGACCTTAATTTCATGTATTTGAATGTAACACTTATAAATTTAATGGGAACATGTATATGTACACAATCTGCTTTTATGACTAAGCTACATATTTCAGAAATCACCAAGATCTTTCCACATGAATACAAACAGCTCTGCTGTGGTTTTATTTTAAATGCATATGTGATATTACTACTGTTCGGCAGTATAATCACATAAGCTTGATATTAGTTATTATATTTTTATTACAATGATTTTAGCACTTCAAATTACTGTTTTACACAAATTTTTATACAAATCACATCCTGTTGAGAATATAAAAATATTTCACTGTTTTTCAAATTTCTGAAATAAATGTATGAATTCAAATATTAGATACCAGATGAGAAGAGAAAATTGGAAGTAAAGATTACCCACTACTAAAGGAAAAATATAAAAACGTCCGGTTATTCTAATACTTAAAATACACAGTCTTATTATGTACTAAGCAAACAAAAATCAATTCTTACAAAACCATTATGAGATACTATTTCACATCCACTGAAATAGATAATAAAAAGAGAATAACAAGAGTTGACAAGACTGGAAAAACAGGAACCCTTATCCATTGTTGGAAAGAATATAAAATGGAGACATTAGCCAAAACTTATTCAAAGTTTCTTAAAACATAAAACACTTAAAAATGTGAATTTACTATATTACTCAATATTCCACAGTTGGTGTCCACCAAAGAAAATGAAAATGGAAGTCGACACAAAACCACCAGTTTTATTATTTTATATCTTATAACGTTATCTTAACAATTATTTATGGTAATAGTTATAAAGCTAAAAACAACCTAAATATCCATCATCTGGTGAATGGGGAAAAAAATGTGCTCTATCCATAAAACAAAATCCTATTTAACAATAAAAAGGAATAAAGTATAATATACATTACAACATGGAGGAACCCTGAAACAAAAGACCACATATCATATATTCCAGTTATAAAAAATACCTAGGAGAAGTGTATAAACATAGCAAGTAAGTCTGGAGTTTCCTGAAGCTTGAATGGGAACAAACACTAAAAGTGTAAAAATAAAGAATCTAACTGGGTGATGGGATTTTGGGTGATGAATCCCATTTTGGTAAATTAACTAAAATTCATTCAACTGTATTCTTAAAGCAGATCAATATTGCCTCAACAAAGTTCTTTTTTGAAAAATGAAATAATTATAAATGTACTAGGACTATGTATTAGTTTCTAAGATTTTTAACACTCTCAAACACAATGATTCCACAGGAAGAATATTCAATTTAAATCCACATTTATTAAGCAAGTACTTAGCATTAGACTCTCCCACACAGTAATACTACTGAACAGCAAATCTATACTCATGGAGAACTTAACATGTACTATGTAACAAAAGATATCATTGTTCATTAAAATATGTGCTGTGCCAAAAAAAAATGCAAGATACTGAGCTGCATATCTCCCCAAATCTACCTGACAACTGTCACCATGAACTTTTTACTAAATAAGTTTCAGAGTAAATTTCATTTAAAGAGGGGCTGGGGGTATAGTTCAGTGGTATAGTACTTGCCAAGCACATGTGAGGCACTGGGTTCGATCCTGAGAACTACATAAAAAAATAAATAAAGTGTGCATTTACTATTGGGGATGCAAATCAAGTTAAGATGGCGCCTCGCAGTTTGCCAGAAAGAGTGGTTTTTGAAGCAACGCCAGCGAGCCATTAAGACGATGAGGATTCCTTACTGGCTGACTGCTGTACCTAGATGATGTTAATTGAGTCAAGATGTGTGTAATTAGTTAGGTATATATACATCTGCTGTCCAGCAGAGAAGCGGCTCCTGGTACCTTGGGTGCCGCTACTTTGAGTTCTCTCTCAGTTCCCGCTGAGTTCACTCGCAATAAAGTAGTTCCCGCTTCAACCTTCAAGTTGCTTGCACTGGACTGCGGCAATTTACAACCAAAATATATATTTTTAATTTTTTCATTTAAAGAAAGGATCCTTGGGCAGGGCATGGTGGCACATGCTTGCAATCCCAGCCACTTGGGCAGTGAGACAGGAGGATCACAAGTTCAAAAACAACCTAAGGAAAAGCAATGTGCTAAGCAACTTAGTGAGACCCCGTCTCTAAATAAAATATAATGGGTCTGGGATGTGAGTAAGTAGTTTAGTGCCCCTAAGTTCAATCCCCCATTATGGAAAAAAATAAAAAAGAGAGAAAGACAGCAAAAAAGAAAAGATCCTTAAAAAAAGAAACAAAAAATTCCACTACATAAAGTTCATTATACCCCCCAACAATCAAAGTTTCCTATTAGAAATTCTATATCTTAGGAGCAACAGTGGGGCACAACAGCATGCTAGAATGTCTAAAATCAACAAAATACTGATGATAAATAAAAACAAAATGGCTACAATGTAAACAAAAAAGGTATACATGTAACATGTACCTGTACATTAGAAACTCATGAATTTCTTCTAAAATCTCCAATTTCTAATACTGTGCAACATATCTATAATCCTTCTTAAACATATTTGTATTCCTTCTCCATGGATGAGACACAAGGTTCAATTATCCTAAATAATCTACTTATTTAGTCAAGCCAAGAAAAACAGAACATGCTTTAAGAATTGGAAATTCATATTACCAGTTGCCACCTCATACCATTGAAGAAAGCAAACAAGACTGCAAGTCTGAAGTCCATTTTTTGTTAGGTAAAATTTATAAACAGTACAATATAAAAATCTGTATTATATAAATGGTTGCATTTTGACAAATACTCAGACCTACATTATAAATCACACACCACTGAGATACAGAAATTGTCATCTATTCAGGAAGTTCCCTTGTATACTTACCAAATAATCCTCCTTCCTCCATCTTCTCAGAAGAAAACGTATCACATTTTTTCACCATAGATTAATTTTGACTCTTGTAGAAATTCACACAAATAGAATCATAAACCACTGTTTATGTTTCTTTTGTGTTCAGTGTTTTTCACTCAAGATACACAATTGGTGTATGCCAGCAGCTCTTTTTTTTTTTAAATCAATGAGTTGTATTTCATTATATAAACATACTATGATTTCTTTTATCTAAAAGGTTACTTCCACTTTGGGACGATTTGGACTATTCCGAGTAAAGTTGTTATGATCATTTTGACTGTGATTTTAACTTGCACTTCCCTTGACTCAGGTACTTTTTCACGAGTTTAGTATATCTTCCTTTTATTAACTGTTGGTTGAGATCTTTAATTCTTTTATAATTGGATTTTTTTCTAATTAAGCTATTTGAGTTCTTCACATAGTATGCATACAAAAATTCTGTCAGATACATTCACATAAATAGAATCATAGACCAATGTTTATATTTCTTTTGTGTCAAGTGTTTTTCACTTTCACTCAAAGTACACAATTGTTGTATGCCAGCAGTTCATTTTTTTTATCGATGAGTTGTATTTCATTGCACAAACATACTATGATTTATTTCATAGTATGTGAATATTTTCAGAGTCTGTTGCTAATTTTCTTCACATGTCTCCCAGAAGTTTCAAAAGATACGCATTGGTTATATCTACTTTATTAATACATATGACTAAAAACATTCTTCCTTTTTTTGACATTTGGTCAACTAAAATTGTTCACAATCTATTAATTTCATAAATATTGCAATGTATGTTTACTTTCAAAAGTTGAAGGGAAATGTGAATATCAGTTAGCATGCAGAAAATGGCTAATTTTTCTGACTAGGTCATAAATGCATAAAAATCAGTGACACACACTGCTCAAAGCAGCTAATATTTATTGACTTATTTGATCCTCAAAATAATGCTAAAATAGGAAATAGAAATTCTGCACTTTTACAAATGAGAAAACTAAGGCACAGAGAGATACCTTCCTTAGTTTGCAAGGCTAGTAAATGGAGGGGATATGATTTTAATCTAGTTTTGAGGTCCATGATCTCAAACCACTATACTACATAAATCAGATACTACCCACCATTCACATAAAATCATCCACAAAAAAAAAAAAAATTAGTAAACTTCGGGACCTTACATCTATGCATGTATATTTTTTGTTAACATATGTAGTAAAATTTTACATAATATATTCTGTAACCCTTTTTCTTCTCACTATACATCATAAAATATTTTTCCATAAATATATTTCTATAACAATATAGGCTTTGGAAAGCCAATATGATTAAGACAATGGTATGTGCATTTTCTTCCTTGCTCCTCCAAAAATTTATACATAAGTTCTCCATGAGCAGTGGTTAATTCATATACCAGTAGCCAGGCTTGTTTGACTTGGTTTTGGAAAACTCTAATTATGTCCTTCCCTTACTAAAATATTTTGCTTATCACTGTTTTATCCACATAGATTAAAATCTTTAAAATATTCTGTGATACTCTCCATAGCATATACCTGCTTAGATGTCTAGATTCACCAAAAACTCCTACCTACCTCCTCGTCTTTCAGTTTCTCACCTTTTAGTCAGTCTTTCACTATATTTTTCCACTTGTCAATTGACTAAACAATTATTACACATACGTTGATTATTCACCCATCGGATATGTATGACTAGGTCATATTCCCTTAATATATATGTATGTGTATATATACATATATACACATACACATATATACATACCTTCATAGACAATGTTTTTGTTTATTGCTGTATTTTTCATAGAAGGAATTATACACTGCTTTCTGATTATTTAATAGCCTTTACCACTTCCAAAATATTAGTTTTGACATTTCTGGCACCCAAAACAAACAAACAAACCAAACATATTTTATACAATAAAACACTCATTAGTCAGTTGAAACTTTAAAAATATTAAGTATTAACAGATTCTTATACAAAAGTAGCAATATGTTTTAAGTCATAAATAATAACAAAGAACAGAGCCAGAATTATTATCAAGACTCTGCTAGTTAATTCACAATTGCATCAAAAAAATAAAATAAAATGCCTAGGAATACACCTAACTAAAGTGAAAGACCACTACAATAAAAATTACAGAACACTAAAGAACAAAATTTAAGAAGACACTAGAAGATGAAAAGCCTTCCCATATTCATGATTAGCAGAACTAATATTGATAAAATAATCATACTACCAAAAGCATACACAGATCCAATGCAGTCACCATCAAATACCACTGATATTCATCAAAGAACTAGAAAAAAAAGGCATATAATACACTATGGAAGCATAGATTTAAAACAGCCAAACAATACTGAGCAAAGAGCAATGAAACAGGTATCACTCTACCCAATTTCAAAGTATGTTGAAGAGTCACAATAACAAAAACAACATATCACTAACATAAATACTGACACATGGACTGATGAAATAGAAGGCAGAAAAGTAAAATCATGCAGCTGCAGCCATCTAATTCTTGAAAAAGTTACAGAAAACAGACAATGGAAAAAAGACAAGTCTTTATAACAAGTGGTGGTGGAAGAACTGGATATCCATATGTATAAGACATTTTCATAGTTATATTCCTATCTCTTCCCTGTATAATATCAAGTCAAAATTGATCAAAGATATAAAAGTAAGACCTGAAACTTTCAAGCTGAAAAAAAAAAAAACCCCACTGGGGAAACACTTCAAGATACAAGATACAAGCAACAGTTTCCTGAATGTGACTCCAATAACTCTGAGAAATAATAGCAATAATCAACAAATGAGATTGCACAGCAAAGGAAACAATTAACAGAGTTCAGAAACAGTCAACAGAATGGGAGAAAATCTTTGCTAGCTACTCATTTGACTGTGAATTAATACCAGAATATAAAAAAAAAATAAAATTTAACACAAAACAACCCAATAAATAAATGGGAAAACAAACTGAAAACACACTTCTCAAAGGAGAACTGCAAAAGGCCAATAATTATCCGAAAAGATATTCAACATCTTTAGCCATCTGGGAACACAATGAGATTCCATCTTACTCCAGTCAAAATGTCTATCATCAAGAATACAACAAGATGCCAATAAGATATGGGGGGAAAGGAATACTTAAGAATGTAAACTAGAATAGTCACTATAGAAATCAGTATAAAGGTACCACAAATGACTAAAAGTTGAACTAACACATGATCTAACTATACCACTCGTCAGTTTATACCCAAAAGAATACAACAGAGATAATTGCATCTCCATGGTTATCATGGCACAATTCACGACAACCAAGACACAGGATCAGAGTAGGTGAACACCAATGGATGAATAAAAGAAAATGTGGTATGCACACACACAAAAAAAAATATTAACAGACATACAATGGTGTACTATCCAATCACAAAGAAGAAGGAAATCCTATCATCGGCAGTAAAACACATGGAACTGTATATCATCATTTTAAATAAAAGAAGCCAAATGCCGAAAAGTATCTCATGAGTTTTCTCTCATTTTTGGAATCCAGAAAAATAAAATTAAAAAGACAACATGAAAGTAGAAGGGAGACTAATAGAGAGAAAGAATCAAGGAAAGGGTATAGAATGGGAGTAAGGGAGAGTTATGAGGGGTGCATATGACCAAAGTGTGTTGTATGCATATATAAATATACCAGAATAAAACCTATTATTCTTCATAATTAATATGCACTAAAAAATAAATTAAATTTTTAAATAAGTTGGTAATAGTTACCAACTTACTACTAATGGCTCTATCACTAATTAAAAGCTAAATGGGAGCTGGGGTTGTAGCTCACTGGTAAACTGGCTTGCTTAGCATGTATGAAGCACTGCGTTCGATTATCAGCACCACATGAAAACAAATAAAACAAAAGTGCATGATAACTAAAAAAATATTTTTAAAAAACCTATCTGGAACAAGTGACTTTCTCTAGGTCAATCATATCAATTTTTCTAATCACCCAATTATACATCCAAAAAACAAAAATAAGACCTATTTATTACAAAAGTTGATTGTAACAATTAATTCAAATAATTCCCTATATGCAATGAAAACTCAGTTAACTACAAATGCTATACAAGAATATTAGGAAGCTACCCTTAGGAATTTCTTCCATAACTATACATTGTACGATCTTGTGAATATGGGAAACTCCTATGATTATGTGTTCCTAAATTTCAAGTCAATATTTTAAAAGAGATTAAATCACCAATAAAGTTTAAAGGCAGTGTTTTTTCTAAAAAACAAAAAAGCTAAATTTAAGCCATTAATAACCACTTTTCCTTTAATGAATAATACTGAAATTTTTTAATATACCTTTAAATTTTTGTTCCCTAAAACTAATGAAACAGACTTTAAAAGACACTGTCACTAGAATAGAATGTTCTCACAGGATAACATAATACCACTGCTGCACACAGACAAAACCGAACCCTGATAAATAGCAAATAACAGTCTCATAGAAAGAGATACAAGTATTCAAAAATCAAACTTTTAGGGAATAACCTAAACATTCTTGGATTCTAAATTCTCTTTGAGGTTCCACTGAACTAAAAATTTTACAAAGTGGGAAACTTTAAACAAAGGAACTAAAAATGGATACTAACTTCCTCTTCAATTTCACACACAACTTAGAAAATTACATGCAGAAAACATCAAATTTGCTAAAATAAAAATCAAAGGAGACTCTAAGTTCTCAATGCATGAACACCCCCTTGCTTCTTTATATATCAAGTATTCTTTGAACCCTCACTAGAAAAAATTAAAGGGAAAAATCTGCCTGATAAAGATAGGTGGTAATTATCTATATTTATGCTTTTAATTCTATATACATAAATTTTCTTTTTAAAATTACATAAGTATATACTTTTCAATTAGTCATTTCTTTAAATATATTATCAAATGAGACACAAAACATGGTGAAAAATTGGTAGGACCATTAGCATATATTAGGATTTGTCAGAGTTTCTAGGGGAGATTTTTCCACCAATGGTACACATCAGTATTCTAAATAATTAAAAAACATTACTAATACAAAAGATTATAATATTTATAGCTACAATGTGGCAAAGTATTGAAAATAACTAATATAAGCCTCAAACCAATATAACCATTGACTTTAAAATTTGGTATTAAGAAAAACACAAATAGAATACCTGAAAAAAACACATTTGAGTTCTTCTTTTCCTATCTGTATCCCCATAATTTCTTTTGTCTGTCTGATTGCTCTGGCTCGAGTTTCAAGAACTATACTAAATAGAAGTGCTGAATGAGGGCATCCCTGTCTTGTTCCAGTCTTACTAGAAAAGCCAAAACATTCCACCAGAAATCTCCTAGAAGTAATATATAAATTCAGCAAAGTAGCTGCATATAAAATCAATACCCATAAATCAAAGGCAATAATGTACATGAGTAACAAATCCTCAGAAAGAAAAACTAGGAAAACCACCCCATTTGCAATAGCCTCAAAAAAATTAAATACTGGGAAATAAACTTAAGAAGTAAAAGACCTCTAAAATGAAAACTACAACATGCTAAAGAAAGAAATTAAAGAAGACCTTAGAAGATAGAAATATCTCCACTGTTCTTGGATATGCAGAATTAATATTGTCAAAATGACTATACTACCAAAAGCACTACACAGATTCAATACAATTCCAATCAAACTCCCAATAACATTCCCCATAGAAATAGAAAAAGCAATCAGGAAATTCATCTTGAATAAGTGACCCACAATAGCAAAAGCAATCCTTAGCAAGAAGAGTGAAGCTGGTGGCATTACTATTCCAGACCTTAAACTATACTACAGAGCAAGAGTAACAAAAACAGCATGGTACTAGCATCAAAATATACCTATAGACCAATGGAGGACACAGAGATTAACCCACATAAATACACTTATCTCATATTAGACAAAGTAATCAAAAATATATATTGGAGAAAAGATAGCCTCTTCAACAAACAGTACAGGGAAAACTTGCAATCCACATGTAACAAAATGAAATTAAAACTCTCTCTCTCAATATGCACAAAACTCAACTCAGAGTGGATCAAGGACCTAGGAATTAAATAGAGACCTTGTGCCTAATAGAAGTAAAAGTAGGCCCAAATCTCCATCATGTCAGATTAGGTCCCAACTTCCTTAATAAGACTCCTATAGTACAAGAATTAAAACCAAGAATCAATAAATGGGATGGATTCAAACTAAAAAGCTTCTTCTCAGCAAAAGAAACAATCAATGAGGTGCATAGAGAGCCTACAGAATGGGAGCAAATCTTTACCACAAGCACATTAGATAGAGCACTAATCTCTAGGATATATATAAAGCACTCAAAAACTTTAACACTCCCCCCCAAAAAAACACCCAATTAACAAATGGGCCAAGGAAAACTGAAATGACACTTCTCAGAAAAGGATATACATCAATCAACAAACATACAAAAAATGATCAACAATTCCAGCTATCAGAGAAATGCCAGAATGGCAACTATCAAGAACACAAGCAACAATAAGCGTTAACAAGGATGTGGGGGAAAAGAAACATTCATACATTGCTGTTAGGACTGCACATTGCTGCAGCAATCTGGAAAGCAGTATGAAGATTCCTTGGAAAATCTGGAATGAAACCACCATTTGACCCACGTATCCCACTCCTGGGCTTATATCCAAAGGACTTAAAAACAACATACTAGAGGGACACAGTCATATCAATGTTTATAACATCACAATTCACAATAGCTAAATTGTGGAACCAACCTAGATGCCCTTCAGTAGATGAATGGATATGGAAATTTTGGTATATATACACAATGGAACATTACTTAGCATTAAAAGAGAATAAAATCATGGCATTTGCAGATAAATGGATGGAGCTGGAGAATATCATGCTAAGTGAAGTAAGCCAATCCCCAAAAACCAAAGGCCAAATGTTTTATTTGATATATGAGGATGCTGACTCATAATGGTGATGGGGCGGGGGAACATGGGAGAAATGGTAGAACTTTAGATAGGGCAAAGAGGCAGGGGAAGGGATGGGGCAGTGAGGTAAGAATGATGATGGAATGAATTAGACATCATTACCCTAAGTACATGAATAAGACATGAATGGTGTGAAAATACTTTCTGTACATCAGTGACTTGAAAAATTGTGCTCTATGTGTGTAAAATGAAATAAATTACATTCTGCCATCCTGTATAACAAATTAGACTAAACAAATAATTCAATAAAAAAAGAAAAAATCATATTTGAAACCAAATGTTAAATTTAGTTCTGGAATACTTTTCATACAAAGATGACTTAGAAGGCATTATTTCTATAAAATTTTAACACATAAAGTATAATTAATAAGGATCACTCAGTCAAGACAAATTCACAGAAAATTCAATGACATAATTTTTAGGAAGAATATTCTAAACCAAAATATTCTACAACCATTTCTTTTGGAACCCTTGAAGGGAAAAAAAAACATATATACATAAATATACACACACACACACACACACACACACACACACACACAGATTCTTGTAATAAAATCATTATTTCTGCTACGAACAAAAAATATATTTGAGACCTCAGTTGTAATTTAGGTAAAACTTGTCACCTTGATACAAATCCAGGGTAAGAATAAATTCATCAAATAAAATAAAATACATAGAATGGTAGTAAAATAAGTTTTCAAAAAATTTTAAGTTAATCTTGTTCAAGAATTACAGTCATATGTTTCTTGCCACAAAATATATTACCACCCCATACCTCACATATCAAAAATTGTTTCTATTTTCCTATTTTTATCTCTTTCTAAAGTATTAATACCTTTCTAAAGTGTTAATTGTCTAAGCAAAAGATGCTTATGAAATGAAAGTATGTGAGCGTGTGTGTGTGTGTGTGTAAACTTATAGTCAGGCATAGGGGTGCACATCTGTAATCCCAGCAGCTTGGGAGGTTGAGGCAGGAGGATCGCAAGTTCAAAGCCTGCCTCAGCAACTAAGCCAGGCCCAAAGCAACTCAGCAAGACCTGTCTCAAAATAAAAATAAATAAAAAGGCTGGAATGAGGTGTGGTGTTGCATGTCTGTAATCTCAGCGGCTCAGGAGGCTGAGGCAGGAGAATGATAAGTTCAAAGCCAGCCTCAGAAACTTAACGAAGCCCTAAGTAACTCAGTGAGACCCTGTCTCTAAAAGGAATACAAAAAAGGGCTGGAGATGTGGCTCTGTGGTTAAGTGCCCCTGGATTCACTCCCCAGTACCAATAAAAGTGGGGGACTCCCCGGCTGGAAATGTGGCTCAGTGGTTAGACGCCCTAGGTTCAATCCCTGGTGGTCCCCCTTCAAAAAAAAAAAAAAAAAAAAACACTCAGAATCTTTTTTTATGCAACTGAAAATGCTTTGTGCCTTAGTCTTTGACACCAATGGGCTACAGAAATCCCAGAAGCCCTAGTAAAGGGAATTCATCGCCTCCTTGAGTTTGGGGGAAGAATAAATATTAAAGCAAGGGACAGTGAATTGCTACCTATCCAACAGCCAATCACACTCATAGATTATAGGATTAGATTGAGAAAAATACTCGAACAAGCAGAGGAAGGACTGGATGAAATGGGATAGAACAGAATTTTCGAAATTACAAAAATGTTCTCTATCTTGATTTGGGTGGCAGTTACAAAACTGTGAAATTGTAAAATTCACTGAAATGCACACTTAAAATTGTAGACCTTCACTGTATTCAAATTATACCCTAAATATTTTAATGCTGATAAGCACTTTACTACTGTGCTACACCTCTAGTTGAACTCTAATTTTAAAATGAAAACTATGTTACAGCAAAAACTGGCATAACCATGCAATAAACTATTATAGATTACTTTATAAACCACATTCTACACAACTCTGGAGCACTTTGAAAATCTTTCTAAAGTTACATATATTCCCAGGTGTAAGTAATTCCTCTGGTACTTCTAGAAATTTAAAATTCCTCCAGGGATTTTATAAAAATATGAAGGCTTCAAGAAAGAAGCAGACGTTAGAATAGAGCAAAGAAACACTTCCCAGTAGGTCTTCAGTTTTGAGATTAAAAAGCAGGAAAATGGCTCCTTAAGTGAAATGAGTGACAGAGAATTCACCAAAACTCAACAATGAAGAGCAAAATAATCATATAGACACAGAAAGTCAGAAACTTTGAACATAATGTATGAAATAATAATTAGAGAAGTACCACTCCACTGCAGAGGAGCAGAGAGCAGAGCCAGAGAGAAGAAAACGCAGCTAATATCTTTTTTTGAAAAGAGAGAGAATTTTTTAATATTTATTTTTCAGTTATCGGTGGACACAACATCTTTATTTCATTTTTATGTGGTGCTGAGGATCGAACCCAGCACCCCATGCATGCCAGGCGAGCGCGTTACCGCTTGAGCCACATCCCCAGCCCTAGCCAAAGTAATCTTAAGAGGAGTGATACCAGAGGTATCACAACACCAAATCTCAAGCTACACTACAGAAGTATAATAACACAAACAGTATAGTATTAGCATCAAAAGAGACATGAAGAACAATGGAACATAACAGAAGACAAACAAACCCACATAGTTACGATCATCTGATAGTTGACAAAGATGCCAAGTATCAAAAAGGCAAAAAGATAGCCTTTTAACATACAGTACTAGAAAAACTGGATAACCATGTGGAAAAAAAAAGAAACTAGATTAGTATCTTTCGCCCCTCACAAAAGTCAAATCAAAATGCATCAAAGACAAGAATTAGACCAAAAATTTTGCAACTGCTAGAAGAAAACACAGGGTCAAAGCTCCAATATACTGGCACAGTACAAAGTTAAAAGAACCCAAAAGCACAAGAAATGAAACCAAGAATCAGTAAGTGAGACAAATTGAAAAGCTTGGGATGATGTTTTCTAAGCAGATTCATGGCATGAGACCAGGAAGACGGATAAACATTCTCAGTGAGGTGGGTTAAGGAAAAAAAAAAAAAAAAAAAACCTTTATGGGGATTTAATACTGAACTTTCAAAACAGTTTAGGGACTCAGAGGCTTGGATAATAAAATTTCAAAAGAAAAAAATAACACCACCAGTGCTGGCAACCACCAGGGCCAATCCAATGCAGGCAAACCACTGAGGGGAACTATGAAAGCCCAGATTTCAAGCAGCACTGTGGCATGTGTTGATGCAGAGAAATCAGAGATCAAGGACATCCCTGGACTAACTCAGTGGATGAGCTACATTATGTTCTTGTGTGGAAAAGAAGCTGCACATCTCCGAGCTGTTCAAGGACAGTCAAGACAGACGCCATACCCCCTCCAACACTATGGCAGCTGGTGGCTGTGGGACCAAACCCTGATCCCTAGACCTTTGTAATACAAGCTAGGCCCCAAAAAACAGAAGAGAGAGAGGCCCGCCATATGACGCATAGTGTGCCTTGAAAACCGGAAGAAATTCAAATACAGTTTTACCCAGAGGAATACCAAACACTCAGATCCAAGAGATACTGGATTCCCCTCACATTTGAGTCTGGCAGTTCTCAAGACCAGTGTGTGGGGTTGAGTGTGCACTTTGGACAGAGCCTAGGAAGCCAAGAAAAACTGGATTTACATGTGGCAGAAGGGGATGAAGGAATGACTTCTCTGCTGTGCAAGCGGAACTAAGAATACATCATGGCAGTTCAGACTTTAGTCGTGGATAAGCAGCTGCCTGCCTCTGGAGCTGTGCTGATTGAAAATCTTCAGACCACTTTGTTGAGAACCACAACCAAGTCAAGATGGCGCCTGGCATTTTGCCAGAAGGAATGGTTGAGAAGCAATGCCAGCAAGCCATTAAGATGATGATAATTAAGTTAAGCTGTGTATTAAGATAATGACTGATTGCTGTAATTGGATGATGCTAAATTGAAACAAGCTGTGTATTCAGTTGTGTATATAAACCTCTGCTGTCCAGCAATAAGGCGGCTCCTGCTACCTCTGGTGCCCACTACTTTTAAGTTCCCGTTGAGTTCTCACGGAGTTCCCATTGAGTTCCCGTTGGTTTTCGCGGAGTTCCCGTTGACTTCCTGTTGGTTCTCACGGAGTTTCCATGGAATTCTGGAGAGTTCCCATGGGTTCGGTCAATAAAGTAGTTCCTGTTTGAACCTACAAGTGGCTGGTGACCTCCCGGTTATTTTGTGCCCAGCCAGACTGAGGCACCACTTGCCATTGAAAGAAGCACTAGGGGACTAACTGAACCTAAACACTGCCTCCAGGAGCTCCCATCCGGGAAATACTCTCAAAGAATTCTACAGTGACCCCATCCTGAGAGTGGAGCAGGATGGGGTCACTGTAGACTCTCTCAGCTTCCCCACATTGTAAGAAACCACAATTTTTGAACTCCAACCACCAACCTGAAGAGCAACACAAGACGAGGAAGGTCTAGACAGGCTGCAGGTACTACTCTCATGTACCTCACAAAAAACATAAAGAAAGAAACTTGGGAACAGACAACCAATATATATTATCACTGACAATTTTTGACCATGACATTTGAAACAATTCCTTAATATTTCATCAAAAACCTTTTCATTTTTATTTATTTTATTTTGAATACTAGGGATTGACCTCAGGGACACTTTGACAACTGAGACATATCCCCTACCCTATTATTTGTATTTTATTTAGAAACAGGGTCTCACTGAGATGGTCAGTGCCTGACTTTTGCTAAAGCAGGCTTTGAAATCTCAATCTTCCTGTCTCAGCCTCTTAAACTGCAAGGATTACAGGCGTGAGCCACAGTGCCTGGCTAATTTTTGTTTTTGAATCATTTATATTATTTTATTTTTTTTAATCATGTGCTTAATGGTTTATGGATATTTGTACATATACATACTTGTCTAACTTTTCTCATTTCTAGCATTTATTGAAGGAAGTTATTTTTCATGACTCTGACCTGTAAGGGCTAGGGATTTTGATTAGAATATATTTTGTTGCTTTTTGTTGTTGTTTTCGACTTGTCTATTTCTCGATTCTCTTTCTCTCTTTTTTTTTTTCTAAGAGCCAAATTCTATTGCTCTCTCTTTAACTCTTTTTTTTTATTTCTACTTTCTCTCCTCCTACCTCACAATCATGAGAGCCTACATTTCTTTGACATTTTCCCATTTAAACTTTTGAAACAGCAAACCTGTTTTTACTGTTCCAATTGCTTATCATACCATTTTTTCCTATACAGAAATTAATATCCATATATGTGATAATTAGAACAAAGTTTTTCATTTACTGCCATATACTGTTTGCATTGGTTGTTGTCATTATTTGTCTCCCCCGAAAACATGATGTAGTACAAACATTCAGGAAATTATAAGTTCACAGAGTAGAAGCTCAGCTGGCTAAAACTCATACTGAATAAATGGGGTAGAAACACAAACAATATGAAAAACGGAATGAACCATTCCAAACAAATCAAAATACATCAATAACAAAATCCACTAATACCCAGTGGACTAAATGTCAGAGAAGGATTTTTGAAGGTTTATATTTACACTGATCTTCAAAATAAAAGAAGACATTAGGAGTGAAATCAGACAGAAAAAAGAGTAAGGGAAAGATAAGTTGAATAAAGAGATAGAGATTCTGAAAGAAAACAAGCAAAAATCTTCAAAATGAATAAATCAATGACCAAATTAAAAATTCAAAGGAGGTGGGTGCAGTGATGTACTCCTGTAATCCCAACGGCTCAGGAAGCAAAGCAGGAGGATTACCAACCTCAGCAACAGCAAGGCACTAAGCAATTCACTGAAACGTGGTATCCAAATAAAATATGAATAATAAGGCTGGGGGTATGCCTCAATGGTTGAGTGCCCCTGAGTTTAATCGCCGGTATGCAAAAAAAAAAAAAAAAAGGAAAACATCATTAGCAGATGAGACCACTTGGAAGGCAGATTTCAGACAATGGAGACAAAATATATAATCTTTATGGAACATAAAGTCCATAAACTACAGAGAAAAATGTTAAGAAACCATGAAGAGAATTTTCAAAAAATATGGGAAAACATGAAAAGACCAAATTTAAGATTTACTGGGATACATGAAGGCTCAGAAACACAAACTAAAGGAATGCACATTTTTGTCAATGAAATAATATCTGAAAACTTCCCAAACTTTAAAAATGAAATGCAAGATAAAATACGGGAGGTATAAAGGATTCAAAACATACAAAAATACAACAGACCCACATCAAGGCACGTTATTATGAAAATGCCTAACATACAGAAAAAGGATATTTAAAGGTGCCTAGAGAAAAATGACAGGTCACATTTAGAGAGAAAACAACTGATTTCAGATGATTTGTCACCCAAATGCTAATTAAAGCTAGGAAGTCTTGGAATAATACATACCAAGCTCTGAAAGAAAATGGATGTCAACCAAGAACAGTACACCCAGCAAAATTAACCTTCATATTTGAAGAAGAAATAAAAACCTCCCATCATAAAAAAAGTTAACAGAATTCACAACTAAAAAGCCTGCACTACAAACATTACTCAATAAAATATTTCATGAAGAAGAAATTAAAATTAAATAAAAACTAACAGAAGGAGAAACAATAATCAATCTAAGGAGAAATTAATACAAATTAAAAACTAGAAATGAAAAAAAAGGCGGGTAGAACAAACGTCATCACTCAATAACAGCAATGACTATAAACGGCCTAAGCTCATCAATCAAGACATAGACTAGCAGATTAGATAATAAAATAAGACCCCAAAATGTGCTGTCTCAAAGAGACTCACCTCATAGGCAAAGATATCCACAGAATAAAAATCAGGAAAAAAATGTCATTCACATATATCTTGTTAAAAACGGGTGTTTCTATCCTATCAGATGAAGTGAGCTTAAAGCCCACATTAAAAAGAAGGGACAAATGTTGAGAGCCACAGCCAGGTCAAGATGGTGCCTGGCATTTTGCCAGAAGGAGCGGTTCCTACTGTCTTCGGTGCCCGCTATCTTTGAGCTCTCCCAAGTTCCTAGAGAGTTCGCATGAGTTGGTTGAGTTCTGGTTGGGCTCTCGCGGAGTTCCTAGAGAGTTCGCGTGGGTGGAGTTCACGGTTGAGTTCCAGTTGAGTGCTCTCAAAGTTCCCCAAGTTCTGGTGGAGCTCTAGTGGGCAGCATGCTGGTGAGTTCTAAAAATAAAGTTCGGTCCTGCTTGAATCTTCAAGTGGCTCCTGATTTGTGCCTGCCAGGCACCATCTTAACCTGGCGGTGGCTCTCAACAAACAAAGAAGAATTGCCAAAGCAATCCTTAGTGAGAAAAGGGAAACAGGAAGCATCACAATATCAGACCTTAAATTATACTACAAATCTCTACTAACAGAACAGCATAGTATTGGCACTAAAACAGACATGTAGTCCAATGGAATAGAATAGAAAACACAGAGACAAACTCACATAAATACACTTATCTCATCTTAGACAAAGGGATCAAATCCCTACACTGGAGAAAAGATAGCCTCTTCAACAACTAGTGCTGGGAAAACTGGAAATGCATATGTACTACAAGGAAATTTAGCCCCCATCACTCAAGGTGGATCAAGGTCCTAGGCATCTGAACAGAGCTCCCGCACCTATTAGAAGAACATGCAGTCCCAATTCTCCATCATGTCACCTTAGGAACCAAGTATCTCAACAAGATTCCGAAAGCACAAGAAATAAAATCAAGAATCAATAAAAGGGCTGATAACAAACTGAAAAGCTTCTTCAACAGTAAAGGAAACATTCAAGAATGTAAACAGAGATCCTAGCGAATGGGAGAAAATCTTTGCCACTTACAATTCTGATAGAGCATGAATCTCCAGGATATATAGAGAACTCGAAAAACTTAAAAAACAAAAAACCAATAACTCAATCAATAAATGGGTAAAGAACTAAACAGGGACTTCACAGAAGAAATATGAATGGTCAACAAATATTTTAAAAATTCAATATTTCTAGAACTTAGAGAAATGCAAATTAAAACTACACTTAGATTCTATCTCACTCTAGTCATAATGGCAATTATCAAGAATTCACGTAACAAAAAATGTTGGCGAGGATGTGGGGAGAAAGGTACTGTCATACATTGCTGGTGGGATTGCAAATTGGTGCAACCACTATGGAAATATAGAGATTATGGAGATTCCTTAGAAAACTGGTAATGAAATCACCATTTGACCCAGTTATCCCACTCCTTGGTGTATACCCAAAAGACTTAAAATCAACATACTTCAGCAACACAACTACATCAATATTTACAAGAGCTCTATTCACAATAACTAAGCGATGGAACCAATCTAGATGCCTTTCAACAGATGAATTGATAAAGTAAATGTGCTATATACAAATGGAATATTACTCGGGCATAAAGAAGAATGAAAAAAATCGCAAAATTTTCCAAACCTTATACATACCCATATTTTTTTCTAATTTCTATGATTTTTGAAGCCACTTATTTTTCGAAGATCAGTTTTTTGAAGTCTAGGGTGTTAGATTAGTAATATTCTAGTTTTCTTTTGCATTCTTTTACATTTATTTTTAACTTTAAAAAAATTTTCTTCACATATAGTTTTCTCTATCCCTTGATTTTTTCTCCTTACTCCCAAAACAGGCAATTTCTATTGTTCTCTCTTTCACTCTTCCTTTTTACTCCTATATTCACTCCTCCTACCTCATTATCATCACATCCAATATCACTGTTTTTTTTTCCCTGCCTACCATTTGAAATTGTAATTCCTTTTGCAAACTTGCTGTTTTTAATGTAGACAAAAGCTGATCATATCCTTTCTGTTTACTGTGATAATTAAAATTATAGACATCATAGTAAGAAACATTCAGAGACACTGTAAGTCCAATGGGTAGAAATTCTACTACCTCTATCTATAATATTACATGGAAGGACACACAAAATAATAAAAAAGCAGAACAGATTGCATCACACAATCCAAGTTACTCCGGTAATAGAATCCATCAACACCACAGAGGAAGAAATGCCAGAAAAATAATTTAAAATATACATAAAGTAATCTGCAAAATAAAAGACAGTAAAAGGAGTGAAAACAGAGAGACAAGTAAGAAGTGAAAGAACACTACTAGCAAAGCTAGGGATAGTAGGAATGTACCTCAACACTGTAAAAACTACCTATGCTAAAACCAAGGCCAACATTATTCTAATTGGAGAAAGATTGAAAGCATTCCCACCAAGAACTGGAACATGACTCTTTCACCACTTTCATTCAAACCCATCCTTGAAACTCTAGTCATAGCAATTTTTTATATAAAAGTAAGAAATTAAAGGGATATAAATAGGAAAAGAAAAACTCAAACTATCCCTACTTTCCATTATTCTATATTTAGAAGACACAAAAATCTCCACCAGGAAACTTCTAGAACTAATAAATGAATTCAGCAAAGTATCATTAACACATGTAAATCAACTGCATTCCCATGCATCAGTGATGAATAAACTGAAATCAGGAAAACTATCCCATTCACAGTAGCCAAAAAAAAAAATAAAATAAAATAAAACATTCTGGAATCAATCAAACAAAAGAAGGGAAAGACCTGAACAATGAAAACTACAGAATACTAAAGAAGGAAACTGACAAAGACCTTAGAAGATGGAAAGATCTCCCATGTTCTTGGATAGGCAGAATTAATACTATCAAAATGGCCATACTACCACAGATTTAATGAAATTCCTATCAAGATTCTGATGATGTTCTTCACAGAAATAGAAAAAGCAGTCATGAAATACATTTGAAAAAATAAGAGGCCCAAAATAGCCAAAGCAATTGTGAGCAAGAACAGTGAAACAGAAGACTTTACAATATCAGATCTTAAATTACAAAAATGGCAAGGTATTGGAACCAAAATAAATCAATAAACAAGCATGAAGACCAACAGTACAGAATAGAAGACACTACACTGGGACAAACCCACATAAATAATGTTCTCTCATAGTAGACACAGGCACCATGAACCTATACTGGAGAAAAAATAGCCTCTTCAATAAATGGTGCTGGGAAAACTAGAAATCCATATGAACAAAATGAAATTAGACTATGTCTCTCACCCCACACAAAACTCACTTCAATGTGAATCAAGGACCTAGGCACTAAAATGAAGACCCTGCACCTACTAAAAGAAAATGTAGGCCCAAATCTCCATCGTGTCATCGTAGGAACTACCTTCCTCAACAAGATTCCCAAAGCACAAGAAATAAAATAAAGAATCAATAAATGGGATGGCAACAAACTAAAACCAAGCAAAGGAAACAATCAAGAATGTAAACAGAGATCCTAGAGAATGGGAGAAAATCTTTGACACCTGCACCTCAGACAAAGCATTAATCTCCAGGATATATAGAGAATTCAAAAAACTTAAAAACAATAAACCAAATAACCTAATCTATAAGTGGTCAAAGGAACTAAACAGGGACTTCACAGAAAAAATACAAATGGTCAACAAATATGAAAAAGTGTTTAACTAAAACTACACTGAGATTCTCTCTCACGCCAGTCAGAATGGCAATTATCAAGAATTCAAGTAACAATAAATGTTGGTAAGGACGTGGAGAAAAAGGTACACTCATACACTGCTGGTACAAATTGGTGCAACCACTCTGGAAAGCAGTTTGGAGATTCCTTAGAAAACTTGGAATGGAACCACCATTTGATGGAGTTATCCAACTCCTCGGCATATATCCAAAGGACTTAAAATCAGCATATTATAGTGATGCAGCCACATCAATGTTCGTAGCAGCTCAATTCACAATTATGGAACCAATCTAGGTGCCATTCAATAGATGAATAGATAAACAAAATGTGGTACATATACACAAATGAATGCTACTCAGCCATAAAGAAGAATGAAATTATGGCATTTGCCAGTAAATGGATGGAACTGGAGGATATCATGCTAAGTGAAATAAGCCAATCCCCAAAACCCAAATACCAAACAGTCTCTCTGATAGGCAGATGCTGACTCACAATAGGTGGAGAGAGTGGAGGGAGGCATGAAAGTTCATTTAATTGGGACAGGGGGAAGGGGGGCAAAGGAGGGGAGATGGGAATGGGAAAGACAGTAGAATGAATCAGACATAACTTTCCTGTGTTTATATATTAAGACACAACCAGTGTAACTCCACATAGTATACAATCAAAACAATGGGAAGTTATACTCTATATATGTATGGTATGGCAAAATACATTCATTCTATATGGCAAAATACATTCTATTAGTCATGTATAACTAAAAAGAAAAAATTAAAAAATTAAAAATACGAAATAAATAAATTGCTCGTAGTAAGCAGCATCTCAATTGATTGAATTTTGTATGTATTACTTTCAATTTACACTTGCTAAAGTTATGTTGAAGATAATTTTTCTATTTAAGAAAACTAATTTCAACAAACTATTTAAAAGCAATATACTTCTGTAAAATAAGGCAAAAGAAAACTCACTGAAACAACATAGAAGGGGTCATGTCTAGAAAAACAACAGAACACACCCAAATAAAACTTAACATTCTGTGATCTATGTCTTCAGTATTTACTGGAATATTTTTAGATAGGCACAGCTAAATTTTTTTTAATTTATAATTAGTTATACATGACATAAGAATAGAATGCATTTTGACACACTGTGCACAAATGGAGCACAACTTCTCACTCGTTCGGCTATACATGGTGCAGAATCACACGGGTACTGTAGTCATACATGTATACATGGTAACACCCATCGCACTCCAATGTACTTCCCACACCCACACCCTCTCCACTCCCCTCATTCCTCTCTGCCCAATCCAAAGATCCTTCATTCTTGTCTAACCCCTACATTATGGATTGGCATCCACTTCAGAGAAAACATTCAGCCTCTGGATTTGCAAGGTATTGGCTTATTTCAATTATCATGATATTCTCCAGCCCCATCCGTTTACTTGCAAATGCCATAATTTCATTCGTCTTTAAGGGTGAGTAACATTCCATTGTGTACCTACACCACATTTTCTTTAACATTTGACTTTATATAAACCTTAGATATCCTTAAAATGAGCATATTTAAATACTCAATTCTTTTCATGTAAAGGTTACAATTCATTTTGGAAACTAGGGTGTAATAAACAGCACTGTATACAAAAAAATCATTTTGTTCCTGTAATTGATAACTATATTAGCACATAATTGATATAACCATTTTCAGAAATGATTATTAAAATTGGTACTCACACATCAACTGTGACAAATCTGTACTCTTTCGTAATACATTAGAATATAAAATGTGGCTGAAATACAACATGTTATATACATAGAAATAAATATACTATCTATCACTATAAAACATAATAAAGGATATATGAGGACTATGGATAAATAAAGGCAAATGAACTTTACCAAGAATAAGAATACTAGCATTAAAGTGGAACAATTTTACAAAGGAATTCATGCCAAGACTATAGAACAACCTCTTTTTTTAATTACCTGGATCAATAGGCAACCTTCATTAAAATGTAAGCATTTACCTTACTAATTTAAAAGTTAAATACTATTAAAGAATTTAAAGCATTTTGGATTTTTAAAAATACCTATTTTTTTTCTTTTAATAATAATAAAAAAATCAACAAAATACTCTGTAAAAATAAGATTACTGGGGCTAGGGCTCAGCAGTAGCACACTTGCCATGAATGAGACACTGGGTTCAATTCTCAGTACAGCATGTAAATAAATAAAATAAAGGTCTATCAACAACTAAAAAAAAAACACTTTAAAAGATAATAAGATTGCTAATTAGGATGAGAAAGCAAAAAAATACTTTATAAACAAATGAAATATTTCACATTTTCAAGTGCAAAAATACTTTAATTTCTTTAATATATTAAAAGCATTATTTTTAACTAAAGTGATATGACTAGACAATATTACTAGAAAATATGACTTTTCTATAAATCTCTTTGAATTTAAGTAAAAATGACCTCCAACTAAAGCAACCCACACTGAATAAAAATAAGAACTAAAAATCAGTTTCTTCCAAAATGTAGCTATGATGACAAACATATTATAACTTTATATGTAATGCATATGCTTTATGCTTTACTCAGTGGCTATGAATACATTTGAAATTATTTAATACATGAATACTCAGGCCTTCATATTAAAATCACCTCTTTTCTAAAACTTTTAAAAGGGGGGGTACACTTGCTCTTGCAGTTTCTATTACAATCTGAAGCTACAACACCTTCTTAAACTTCAATGATAGATCAACAATTACTATTTACAAAAAAAGACATGATAAACAAACACATTTAGACATTTACACTATAATATAGTTGATAGTACTAACATGGACATAAGACAGAAATATTTTTTTTCCTCCCTAAAATTATAAAATGAAAATTAATGTAAAACACATTTTAACATACAATGCTTACCAGCAAGTGGGGAATTTCAGAAATTTACCATAAAGAGCAGTGCTGAAGGACGGAATAATTGGTACAGGTAAGCAGTAAGATCCACTAACATCCAAAGATGTCAGTCCTGCCTGAAAACCAAATATCTGGAAAAAAGAAAAGATCCTAATGTTCACCAAGTTTTAATATGCACAGGATAAAATGTCAGTTTCAATTTCCTGTATAATAGATGTATAATATGCTTCAATCTCTTTCTCTATTTCCCAAATTATCAACACTTTCTTTTGTTGATAAAAGAAAACTGAAAACTGCAAGATATATTTCATTGATATCCCTAAAAGATCACCATCTTTTGGACTAATTTTTTAGGCTTCATATTTGATTTCTATATATATTCTTTATGTGTTGTGCTGTGATCCACTGAAATATACATCTTTTTATATAAAAGGCTGACTGCATGTTCCACATTATAAATTATAAATTAGTATTAACTACAAGAACAATGTTTAAAGTGTCTTTTGCCTTCAACTTGGATTATGAACATACAACAAGTATATCCAAAAATATCCTAAAATATTACTTCTTTCTCCTTTATTCTATGAAAATGATGGTAAATTTGAGGTTTATGCTCCAGGAAATTTGGTTCATGACATAAATGAATCTTTACATTAGGTATATACTTAAAAGGAGCAAATCACAATTTTTTAAAATCTCAAGAAATTCCTGGACACTGAATTTCTCATAATAGAAACATGTCAAACTGGAAAGGCCGACTGACAGCACTGCAAAATAAAGGGTTATTGTTTACCAATAAAAGGCAAAAGGAACTTAACATCAATATTTATCTTCAGTCATTATATTTATTCTTGGATTTATAATGACTTCATGGATATGAAGCCACTTTAACATTTATACCAAATACATTAAAACATATTTAGAATTTCCTCATAACCAATTTTCAAAAACAAATTTATTCAGTTAGCATACAACAATGATCAATTTCTTAAAAAGAGTGCAGGAGGTATAGCTCAGTGGTAGAGAGCACTTCCCTACCATAAGGGAAGCCCTTGGATTTGCTCCCCAGGCTCATAATAATAAAAATTTTTTTAAAAATTACCTATTTTCAAAAACCTATTATGCCCCTAACATTTATCAAATTCACAGTCTCAAAATTCATTCTTCTAAAATTAGTTTTCAATAACCAAAAAACAGAGTTTAGAAAATAAAACATCAGAAAGAATTACATTATCAGAGAAAACTGCTTTTTAATGGACGTAACCATCTAAATACTATCAAGAAAAATTCATAGTGGTATATATTAATTCCTACAGTTCCTACACTTTACAACTGGCAAGAATTATTTAAAAAACATGTTTCTAATACTAAATGATTGCTTTACATTTTAACTTAAAAATTTAACTATTTCATATTCATTCATTTTGAAAACCTATGCTGGGAACTGTATAATTTTGGCATTTCCTCCAAAAGGCCCAATATATAAAAGGTTCTGAAATTTACACATATATGACAACACAAAGTAAAATTATTAAAACAATGTCTATTCAGGAGGCTGAGGAGAAGGATTCAAAGTTTGAGGCCAGCCTTAGCAACTTAGCAAGACAATGTCTCAAAATAAAAAATAAAAACTGGAGGATGTAGCTTAGTGATAAAGCACCCGTGGGTTTAATCCACAGTTACAAAAAATAAAAAAGTCTAACTTCCAAATATTTCTAGACTTATGAATAAAGCTGAACAAAGGTATCACAAAACAACTATGCTAAACTAGTAACTCTCTCAAAGTCATCAATTTTTCTTTAAGCCCCCGCAGTATAATTATAGACACTATCATTAACAGTATTCAGATGAAATTTGATGTAGAGGAGATCCCCTGCTGGTTATTTGCAGAATTGCAAGGGACCCTGGGGAAACTAAATTATTCTATTAATTTAAAAAAATATATTATGCTTATGTGTTGTTCTGAGATGCTCCTAAGAAAATATTCAAGCAGATAAAAATAATAATGAAGAGAGGACTGCTGGACAATGAAATTACCTTCTATATACTCTCAAATGATTATATTTACAATAGTGATATTGTGCTTCCTATAATCCACTATGGCAAAATATTATAAAATAAATCTTCAACTCTCTCTTTCAAAGTACAGCATTTAGATACACTGGAAGGACTTACATAATCTAACAACTTGTCGATAACCGTTGACTAAAGTTATAAATAGCTCATATGAGAAAGGGAAAACAAGCCCACTGTGAACTAAAGTTGCTGTCACAAACAATAGTTCACAGATTCAGAAAGCAATTAAAGTGCAGAATTCTAAAAACTAATTATTTGAAGTAGTAAAAATGTTATCAAGCAAAGAAAGTTAACAACCAATATAAGTTTTACCTAAAGACAAAATTGAATGAGGTAAAAAAAAAAAAAAAAAACTGAATGAGTTAAACATTGTATTAAATTAAAAGATAAATAGAATGCCAAATAACAACAAAAAAAAAACCTCATTTGGCAAAATATAAAAATATATCATTGATATTTTAACATTTTATAACAATGTTCTTAAAATAACACCTCAAATACAAGAAACTAAAATAAACTTAGAAATACCAATAAAATAACTTCAAGAAGAAAAATTAAACATATAAAATTGTAATATTAAAAAGAAAAAATAATTAAAAGTATGAGATAACTAAATTTATGTGGCTGTCTCAGTGTCTTCTGTTAAGTTCCACTGGTGTCCATGTCTGTTTTAGTACTAATACCATGCCATTTTTGTTACTATAGTTCTGTAGTATAACTTGAGGTCTGGTATTGTGATGTCTACTGCTTCATTTCTCTAAGAATTACTTTGGCTATTCTAGGCCTCTCATTTATCCAAATAAATTTCATGAGTGTTTCTTCTATTTCTATGAAGAATGTCACTGGATTTTAATATAAATGGCCTTAAATTGTATAACAGTTTTGATAGTATGGCCATTTTGACAATATTAATTTTGCCTATCCAAGAGCATAGGAGATGTTTCCTTCCTCTAAGGCCTTCTTCAATTTCTTTCTTTTGTGTTCTATACTTTTCATTATAGAGGTCTTGCACCTTTTTTATTAGACTGATCACTAATATTTTATATTTTTTAAGGCTATTGCGAATGGGATAGTTCTTCTAATTCCTGTTTCAGTTTATTCATCACATATGTATAGGAATGCAGTTAACCTACATGTGTTAATTTTGTAAGCTGCAATTTTGCTGAATTAGTTTATGAGTTGTAGAGGCTTTTTGGTAGAGGTTTTTGCATGTTCTAAATAAGGAATCATGTCATATGGCAAATATGGATAGTTTGAGCTCTTCTTTTCTATTCATAAGCCTTTAATTTCTTTCTTTTGTCTAATTGCTCTGGGTAAGGTTTCAAAAACTATGTTTGAAAAAAAAAGGGGGTGAAAGGGCAGCCCTTTCTAGTTCCTGTTTTGAGAGGGAATGCTTTGATTTTTCTCAATTTAAAATGATGTTGGCCTTGGGTTAACATATATTGTTTTTACAATGTTGAGGTATGTTCCTACAAACACTAGTTTGTCTAGTGTTTTGAGCATGAATGGATGCTGAATTTTGTCAAGTGGTTTTTCTGAATATATTGAGAATATCATGTGATTCTTCCCTCAAAGTTTATTGATGTGATGAATTACATTCATTTATCTCCATATACTAAAACCAACCTTTCATCCTTAGGATGAACTGCACATAATTATGGTGCAATATCTTTTTAATATGTTTTTTGTACAGGATTTGCCAGTATTTGATTAATAATTTTGCATCTATGAGAATCAGGGATGTTGGTCTGAACTTTTCTTTCCTTGATGTGTCTTTGATTACAGTTATCTCATATTAGACAAAGGCACCATAAACATATATTGGAGAAAAATAGCCTCTTCAACAAATAGTGCTGGGAAAACTAGAAATCCACATGTAGTAGATTGAAATTGAACACTTCTCCCCCTGCACAAAACTCAACGTGGATCAAGGACTTCAGCATTAGAACACAGACTCCGTGCCTATGAGAAAAAAATACAGGCCCAATTCTGCATAATATCAGTTTAGGAATCAACTTCCTCAAAAAGACTCCTGAAGCACAAGAAATAAAATCAAGAATCAATAAAACGAATGACAACACGTGCGAGACCCTGGGTTCGATCCTTTACTCTTCACAGTAAAGGAAACAATCAAGTATGTAGAGATCCTAGAGAATAGGAGAATATCTTTGCTATCGTACCTCAAAGCATTAATCTCCAGGATATATTTTTTAAAAACTTAAAAAAAAATTAACACCAAAAAATAATAATAACTCAATTAATAAATGGGCAAAGGAACTGAATAGACACTTCACAGAGGAAGAAATAAAATCAATCAATAAACATGAAAAAATGTTCATCATCTCTAGCAATTATAGAAATACAAATTAAAACTATACTAAGATTTCATCTCACTCCAGTCAGAATGACAATTATCAAGAATTCAAGTAACAATAAATGTTGATGAGGATGTCGGGGAAAAGGTTAACTCATGCAGTGCTGGTGGGACTGCAAATTGCTGCAACCACTCTGGAAGCATTAAGGAGATTCCTTAGAAAACTTGGAATTGTAATAGTCCATTGTATAGATGTACTACATTTTATTTGTCCATTTGAACTGTTTGTATTATTTAGGTATGTGCATTCATATCTAGGTTTTTATTTCTCTTTGGCATATAATATCTAGGAATGGAATTGTTTGGTAACATGACAACTATATATTTTAAATTTTTTATTTGTTCTTTTTAGATATACATGACAATAGAGTAAATTTTTATAAATTAATTCAGCAAAGTAGCAACATATAAAATCAATACCCATAAATGAGGGGCTGGGGTTGTGGCTCAGCGGTAGAGCACTCACCTCACACGTGTGAGACCCTGGGTTTGATCCTCAGCACCACATACAAAAATAAATAAATAAATAATCAGGTGGGAAAAATAATTTTAAAAAATACCCATAAATGAAATGCATTTCTATATATAAGTGATGGATCCACTGTTAGAGAAATTAGAAAAACCACCTATTCATAGTAGCCCCCCAAAATAAAATACTTGAGAATCAATCTTACAAAAGAGGTAAAAGATCTGTACAATGAAAACTACAGAACACTAAAGAAAGAAATTGAAGAAGACCTTAGAAGATAGAAATATCTCCCATGCTCTTGAATAGGCAGAATTAATATTGTCAAAATGGCCATTCTACTGAAACTGTTATACAGATTTAATGCAAATTCATATTAAAATCCCAATGACATTCTTCATAGAACTAAAAAAAATCAGTTACAAAATTCATTTAGAAAAATAAGAGACCCAAAGTAGCCAAAGCAATTCTTAAGCAAGAGAAGTGAAACAGGATATATCATAATAGCAGATCTCAAACATACTACAGAGCAATAACAAAAATGGCAAGGTGTTGGTACCAAAATAGACATGCAGACCAATGGTACAAAATACAAGACACAGAAACAAATGCACATAAATGTGGTTATCTCAGGGTAGACAAAGGCGCCAAAAACATATTGGAGGAAACATAGCCTATTCAACAAATGGTGCTGGGAAATTGGAAATCCATATTTAGCAAAATGAAATTAAAACTCTCTCATCCAGCACAAAAATCAACTCAAAGTGGATCAAAGACTCAGACACTGAGACCCTGAGCCTAATACAAGAAAACATAGGCCCAAATCTTTACCATGCTGGCTTAGGACCTGACTTCCTTAACAAGACTCCTAAAGCACAAGAAGTAAAAAGAAGAATAAATAAATGGGATGGATTCAAACTAAAAAGCTTCTTCTCAGCAAAAAAAAAAAAAATCAATAACATTATGAGAAAGCCTACAGAATGGGGAAAAAAAATTTACCACACGCATATCAGATAGAGCAATAATCTCCAGGATATATAAAGAACTCAAAAAACTTAAAAATAAAAAAAAAACCTTATCAATAAATGGGCTATGGAACCAAAAAGTTCACAGAAGGAGAAATATAACCTTTCAAGAAGCATGAAAAAAGTGCTCATCATCTCCACAAATTAAAGAAATGCAACTCAAAACTACTTAAGATTTCATCTCACTCCAATCAGAATGGCAATTATCAAGAATACAAGCAATAGTAAGTGTTAATGAGGATGTGGAGAAAAAGGTACACTCTCATATTTGCTGGTGGGCATGCAAATTGGTACAACCACTCAGGAAAGCAATATGGAGATGTCTCAGAAAACCTGAAATGGAACCACCATTTGACCCAGTTATCCCACTTACCAGCATATAACCAAAGGACTTAAAATCAGTATACTACATTGATGCAACCACATCAATGTTTATAAGGCGCTCAGTTCACACAACAGCTAAACTATGGAACCAACTAGATTCACCCTTCAATAGATGAATGGATAAAGAAAATGTGATACGTATACACGTAATGGAATATTGCTCAGCCATAAGGAAGAATGAAATTATGGCATTTGCAGGTAAATGGATGGAGCTGGAGAATATCATGCTAAGTGAAATAAGCCAATTCCCAAAAAACAAAGGCTGAATGTTTTCTCTAATTAAACAGATGCTGATCCATAAAGGGCGGGGGAGAGAGGGGGACAAATTAACTTTGAATTGTGCAGAGGGGAGTGAGGAAAGGGGTAGGGCAGTGGGGATGGGAAGAATGACAGAACCAGACAGACATTATTACCCTATATACATGTATGATTATACTACTGGTGTGACTCAGAACCATGTACAGCCAAAGGAATGAGAAGTTATGCTTCATCTGTGTACAATGTGTCAAAATTCATTCTACTGTTATGTATAACTAATTAGAATTTTAAAAATTTTTTAAACCTGTATTACAAAAAAATATTCAATTATTACATTTCAAATTATGTCAACTTGAAACTTTGGAAACGTTTTTCTCCTTGTTCTTTTAAGTACCTACCATAATCCTCAATTTTGCCTACTAGCCAACAAAGCTTATAATATTTAATCTATGACCCTTTAAACAAAAGCTTGCTTCACTCTTGCTATGGAGTATACATTGAAAATTGAAACAAATGAGTATTAGCATAGAACTACTTTCAAATTCATTAGATCCTACTAAAGTAATCTGCAAAATTACTTGCCTATAAATCAGTTGTATATCCTACTAAAGTAATTTGCAAAATTACTTGCCTATCAATCAGTTGTATATGAAAGCACCATTTCCTCCCAAATCCCTAGGTGTTCTGATTCTATCTTAACAAACCTACTTGATCTCTCTTAAAGCATCTGTTGTACTTGATCCTTATGCATAACAAAGCCTTAAACATATATTATTTAACAACTTAGGGTAAATTCACATAATTTTGTACATTTCAAATATGAGATGCCTTGAAAGGTCTTAGCTACTCAATGCCATACATAAAGCATGGGTTTACAAGATAAATAAAAGGAACTTGTAAGGTACAGGCAAGTTTTGTTTCTGATAAGAAGGGTTTGGGAAGATGTTGGTAAAAAGGATATGAAACTTCAGTTAAATGAGAGGAAAGTTCATGAGCTCTGTTGTATAATATAATGATGATAGGTAGGTTATAAATTCTGAACTTTGAAAATTAATGAGAGATTGTATTTTTACGACAAAAAAAAAGGTAATGCATGTGTTAGCTAGATTAAGCCTTTCCACAATGTGTACATTTTTCAAAGTATGTAGCATGTAGTATGTGATGAACCCATTCACTGTCAATGAAAATAAGAGTTTTATCTTTATATTTTCTACAAATTCATGCCAACTCTCCCAATTAATAAATTCATTAAATGAACGGAAGTTAAAAAATTCATCATATAGCTAGTACAATAAAAACAAAGTATAGAAAATTAAAACTCAACCATTTGTCTGTTTTTAATGGAAAATTACAAAATAGGCCAAACATAGAATACACACAAATCCTCTATTATTATAACACTAAAACACTAAATATAAAATTTTGAAAACTTCCTCAAAGGTCACTGAAATCACAAGAAATATACACTGCTTTATACTTATTAACAAAATTGCATTTTGAGTCAATTTGAAATAGTCAAATAAACAACATCTCTCTAGCAAATCCTGAAAGTATTAAAATGTACTAGGTCACCTAAGTATAAAAAAATGAAACAAAAAAATTTGGGGAGGGACCAGGGATTGAACTCCGGGGTACTCGACCACTGAGCCACATTCCTAACCCTATTTTGTATTTTATTTAGAGAGGGGATCTCACTGAGTTGCTTAGTGCCTCACAGTTGCTGAGGCTGGCTTTGAACCTCGGATTCTCCTGTCTCAGCCTCCCAAGCCACTAGGATTACAGCTGAGCAGCACCACACTAGGCTAAAAATGAAACAAAATATTTAAGACAAGCAGGACTTGAGGTTTTATTTCATAAAGTATTTAAAACTCCAAATATCAATAAATGGTTTTCTTCCCTATGTTATACCAATTCCTATTCTGCTCAATAACTTACTTCTCCTAAAACATTAAACTTATCCATTATAGCTGTAGTTAAACTAACCACAATAGAAAAGACAACTGGAAGGTATATGTAGCAAAAGTCCCTTTCTTGAAACATAATTGCTCACAGACTAGACTATAACTTTTACATTACACTGGAAATTCAAGTGAGCTTTAACACATTCACAAATAGAAATGATGAACAACTATTCCATTAACTTTCATGTCAGTATGGATGGTGACCATATTGGTGATCAAAACTTTGGTGACCATTTTCCTAGAGGATGATGAAATACTTTATTAATGCAGAATGTCTGCAATATGGAAAAAAAATATTCAAAAAATGAATATAAGCAGAATATATTAGAAAATATAGTGAAATGCCAAAAACTAAACCGGCTTAAAGAAAAAAGACATGTACTCTCAACATTATTCTAATATTCAGATTATATCAACATAGGAATGAATTAAAAAGCTCAAGGATAATATGCTCTAGATATCCAGATTCAAAACTATCTTCTGCTACTTTTTGCATGACATGAGACACTATGACAAATCATCATAATAACAGTCCCCAATGAATCACACATCCCTAAGTTCAAATCCCTTTGCAATGTTATATGATGATCCTCCATTAAAGGAGACCCGCCTCTTGAAAATGGATTTTTTTCAAGGTCATCTAAAACACATGTCCATCTGCTCTATGTGATTAGAAAATAGTTGAATTTTAACATCTTATTTAATCTACAAGTGATGTAAAACTATCATTTTTAAATTGATTCCTTTTTATTTGACTAATATAAAATATATAAGAATTTTAAAACACTATAAACCATTGGCCAGAGACTTTTTCATGAAGTCCTTTAATCTTTTGGTATTTTTTCATGGAATTTACTGTTTTTATAGTACTTATTCTTGAATTGGACATTGTAGGGTTTCCTTTTATTGATAAAAGAAAATTTGATTAGGCAGATGATAAGTCTACTTAGGAATATATATCTGTATTTACTTCTAAAACTATTTATCATTCAACATTTGAATTTATTATTTTTCTGTGTACATATTTGTACTGGAATACATTACTTATTAAAAAAAACAGAGCTGGGCTGGACACAGCTTCCAAAAATCACTTTACTTAACTACATTTGTAATAATAAAAAAGATTTGTCTCTTTGCATCAAGAATTAACATGATTTCAACTAAAAAAAAGTGGCCAAAAACCTAGCATGTGAAACTATTTTTATGAAACCTTATGCCAAACATAAATAAATGTTCCCTTCAAAGAAATCGTAAGTCTTTTAAAGCACCCATATTAAACTGCATATAAAAATAATTATCAATATATAAAATCTTCAAAAATTATATTAAGCAAGCATTAGACAACTAATTCCAAATAGCTTTATAAATTCTTTTTATTTTACTGAATTATTTTGTAACAGTGAATAAATCTATCTTAGATCTTATTTTCATTTTACTTTATGCACTACTAGTTCTATGAAATTATAACTCCAGGAAAAAAGAAACTTATTTGACATTCCCAAAGTGAAACACATAATAATAAACAAGAAAATTCATTTTTCATACCTTAAGATAGCAGTGAACATAGCAATAATGAAGCAGATTATCAGAAGGCTGAATAAGGCTGCTGACCACATGCACCAAATTCTCAGCATACATTGGGACAGAATGTTCCAGATTGATTTTATCCACCAGTATCTGAATGGATGGCAAAGGACGAAGACACTGGAAGTTTGTAGTATTCATGAAATTACTTGAGTTCTAGAAAATAAGGATTCGCTTTATTAGGAGTATAGCAGTCAACTGATATACAATTCCTTCTATACAAGCTTCAGACTTGCACATTTTGTAGTTATAGTAGGTCAATCTAGAAATGATGCCTTTATATAGAATTCTCTTGCTATAACTAAATATGAATATCTACTTTAAGTATGCCCCATATTTTAAAGAATGCATATTTTTTCTAAAGGTTCATTACATTTTAGCTAAAGCTTTTTATTTTTTCAATCAACTTCACAGTATGCACTAAATGCCTCAGAATGATGTAAACACTTTCTTAAATTAAGCTTAATCATTCTAAAAATTTGTCTAAATATTCAAGAACTAGCAATTTTTTGTTTTCTTTCCCTTTACTCACATTTAGATGATTACAGAAAATAAAGGACTATATCACACAGTGTAAAAGACATTCATAATAAGAAAGTATGCAGAAAGGAAAAAATAACTGATCCAAATCATACTAACAATATTTATATTAACAGCACATAAAGTCATAGGAATCTTGAGGAAGGCTTGGTGGTCTCAGTGTTACAGAACCATCTAGAGCATCTAAATAAATATGTGTAAGTTTCAAGATATCCAGAGAATGTGCCCTAATTAGTAAGTAATCTCCTCCTATAGTAAAACTAACTCCCTTAAAATATCTTCCACATGGTGCTCAATGAGAAATGCCATGACCTTCTACCCAAGAGAATCTGAAAATATATGACAATAGTATTTTCCTTTTTTGTTTTGTCTGGCTTTCACTGTCATAGTAACATTTCCATTTAACAGGCTGTGGCTGAAGATGCTAAATGCTACATGACAATACATGACACCAATCCAAAAACAAATAAGTCATTACTGAGAATATGCCTAAAATTGAATAAACTGAACATACAATCCAGATTGTTTATTAATTATTGATCATTTTAAAACCAACACTTATTTAGTAATTGCTTACTTTATTTAAGTATTTTTGATTACTGAAAAAAAAAGAGTAAAGCATATAAATCTGGACCATGGAACTCAATAAATTTTTAAACTTATAATTACTACCCATTTGAAGTACCTTGAAACGTTTCCAATGTCTGTTTCATAGCAACACTGAATACACTCCTGAGGGAGCCAATATTCTCACTTTAAACACCATAGTTTAGTTCCTTTTTGCACTTAAGAAATTGGAATCACAGTGTACATCTTTCACTCAACATAACATCTATGGGAATTAACTATGCTACTCATTCTTTGAACTGACACTTTAATCAACACAAAGTGACTCTATATCTGATAATATTTTTTACTTCAAAAATTACCTTTTTGGTATTAAAATAGGCTTTTTTCTTTTGATTAGTATTGAAAAGGTACATATTTCTACCCCTTTTCTTCTTACCTATGCCCCCTTATACATTCCAATTCCAAATTTTTAATTTCATTTGTTTCATGGATTGTCTTATTAAAACTTTTACATTTTTCTCTTTTTCCTTCAAGTTACTAAAGTAACTTAAAGATCAATGTGTAATAACCTCCATTGTTTTTCTATATGTACTATTGGGGACTGAACCCAGATTAAGACAAGTACTCTACCCTGAGCTAATCCCCAGTCCTCCGATATCCTAATCACTTCTAACACTATTTCTGTAATTATTTATTTTGACACTCAATTCATTTTGTTAATTCTTTTAGTATGCTTATTTTTTTAAAGGCAATTCATGTCATGGAATAAATTACAGGCTTTAGCAAACATGTAGAATAAAAGCAGATCAACCTGGTCCTGTTCATGAATGGAATTAGGCTTTTTTAAGGCTAATCTGCTTCAATTAGTACTTACTAATAGACTGTGGCTCTTGTAAGGTATGAGAGAAGAGCAAGAGGTGCTCACTTGACAGAGCTTAAATTCTACCTCTTCATGCCCAGCACAAATCAGATAGTGAAATTTCTCTTTTGTGCTTTCCACTTTATTTTCCTCTACATTTTCTAAAGTTTCTCTAAAGTTTTGCATTGCACCAAGAAGCTTAGAGTTAGCCAAAAATCTGAAGGGCGTTTTGTGCAGATTTGAGGTTGACACCTCAGTGAGGCCTCCTTATTAGCATTTTTCCCTTTGATGGGCATACCTGAAGATCAGACATGACTGAGGAAAGAATCTATGAGCTTTATGTTAAGTGAAATAAGTCAAGCTTAAAAAGTAAAGGGTCCATGCTTTCTCTCTTACATGAAAGCTAGAGAGGAAAAAGGAAAAGAAAGGTGGTGGTGTGAAGCTAATGAAAATAAAAGGGAAACAAGAAGAGTAGAGGAAAGAGACCATGGGAAGAGAGGAGGAGAGGGAAAGGAAAAATAATGGAAAACAAGATTGATCAAGTTATTGGAAGATGACTTAGAATCCATAGTTGGCCATGGGTTTCTGAGAGCCACTCGCTTGGCAGGTGCAACCACTGTGAGCATGAGGCTGAGCACCCAGTGCCTGTGCCTATGCTCTGAGAATCCCCTCACTCGTATGTCCACTGCCCTCAGAAGACCCTTCCACAGGTGCACAAGTCACACTAGCACCACTGGGGGTCCCTTCAAAGGTTTGCTCCACCCTCTTGCCTCCTGCTTCCACTCTGCAAAGTGGGTGTAGGCCACTAGCTCAGAACCCCTTGACATAGGGTCCCTACTCTGGCATTGCAACAAGACTCCAGCAGGAGAGGCAGCTTTCCAGTGCAGAGTACTCTGTAAATGCAGGTCATAATTTTCAGCTCTCCTATCACTCTTCAACTTGATCACAGAATTCCAATCTTCTATATGCTTAACCTCCTTCAAATCAAAGATTCGTTTCTAATTGAAAAAGTTTTTCCAAAATGAAACTTACCTATGCACATTTAAAATGATTTCACATTTTAAAATTAAGATAAACTATTGTGTGAAGAATTATAATGCTTTCCAATACCCATCTTTTCTTTGTCCTTAATTTTTTCACCTACCTTTAAGTATACTTCATGTTTATCTATAAAACATATACAGATAGCAAATTATAGTGTTATATCAAGTGCATGTAAGAATATGTAACAACAAATCCCATTATTATGTAGATTATGATGCAACAATTTAAAAAATGTGGAAAAAAGTAAAGGAGAAAAAGACTTTCTCAGACAAACAAAAGTTGAGAGAATTTATTGCCAGTACACCTGTCTTATAAGAAGTATTAAAGGAAATCTGTGGGAGAAGAAAAATGATACAGGTTAGAAACTCACTTTTCAGATTTCATATCTACTTAAAAAGCATCAGAGAAAAAAATAAATGAAGTTTATATTAAAAGCTTTTATTTGTCTTATTCTATCTATCTATCTATCTAATTATTTATTTGTTTGATTGTTTGTTTATTTTTAGTATCAAGGACTGAATCAGGGACACTCAACCACTGAGTCATATTCCCAGCCCTATTTTGTATTTTATTTAGAGACAAGGTCTCACTGAGTTGCTTCAGGTCTCACTAAGTTGCTGAGGCTGGCTTAGAACTCGCGATTATCAAGCCTCAGCCTCCTGAGCTGCTGGGATTACAAGCGTGCACCACCATACCCGGCTTATTTGTCTTATTCTTAATTCATTTAATAAATCATAAAGTTGTTCAAAATAATAGAAATGGTGAATTCAGTTGTGTGTGTGTATAAATGTGTTTGTAGGCTTAAGTTTGCTTATCTATAAGTAAAATTAACGACAGCAGTAATACAAGAGCCAGGACAGTGAAAACAGGGTTTTGTTATTATGAGAAACCAGTGAGGTGGCATAGTGTTATATAAAAACAACAACAACAAAAAAAAAGTTTGGGATATACTTTGTGCTAGGTAAGTGCTCTACAGCTGAGCTACAATTTCAGGCACTTAACAAATTTAAAAGAAGAGATATCATAAAATATCTGCTTTCAAAATTTAATAGAATTAAACAATAACAAAAACATAACTGGAAAATCTCAAAGTACTTGGAGATTAAGTAACACATGGGTCAAAAAAAAATCACAAGAAAAATTTTTGAAAAAAACAACTTAAATTAAATGAAAATGAAAACAATTTATCAATATTTATGGGATATAGTAAAAGCATTCCTTAGAAGGAAATCTATAGCATTGAATGCATATATTAGAAAAGAAGAAAATATAAAATCAGTCACCTACACTTCCATTTTAGGAAACTAGAACCAAAAGAAGAAATTAAATCCAAAGCAAGCATAAAAAATAAAAGTAAGAACAGAAACCAATGAAATTGAAGAGAGAAAATTAATGAAATTAAAAGCTGGCTGCTTTTCTAAAAAGATCAATAAAAATTGACAAGTTTTTAGCCAGACTAAGAAAAAAACAAAGAGGACATAATTTATTAATATCAGAGCCTTGTGCCTATAATTCCAGCAACTCGAGAAGCAAAAACAGGACAATCACAGTTTGAGGAAGCCTCAGCAACTTAGCGAGACCCTGTCTCAAAATGAAAAAAGGATTGGGGATATAGCTGAGTAGTAAAGCACCACAGGTTCAAACCTTGTACCAAAATAAACAATTGAGTTCTTAATGCTACAATTGAAAGCAATACATCATTAAAAACCATGAAAATTTAAAAGGTTAATAAAGGAATACTATATACAACTCTATGCCTACCAATTTAATATCTACATAAAATGTGCCAATTCCTTAAAAGACACAAACTGATTACCTTGGGTATAGTGATAACTTCTAGATATGACACTAAAAACATATTCTATAAAATGGAAAATTAGTAAACTGAACCTAACTAAAATTAAAATTTTCTGACCTGTGAAGATATTCAGGAGAATAAGATAAGCCACAGACTTGGGGTAAATATTTGCAAATGACATGTTTGTAAAGGACTCTTACCAAAATATACAGGAAACTCTTACATGTTAATATTAAGAAAACACACCCTATTAAATATGCAACAGATTTAAAGAGACACCTCACCAAAGAAGATAAACAAAAAAAAAAAAAATGCTCCATATCATATGTCATCAGGGAAATGCAAATTATATAACAACATTATAATTCTACACCTATTAGAATGACAAAATACCAGGAAATTTACAGCACCAAATGTTGACAGGGATATAGAGAAATGGGAATGCTCATTCACTGCTAATGAAAATGCAAAATCATACCATCACATCAAGAGACAGTTCAGCAGTTTCGTTAAAAACTGAACATACTCCTACTCTATACAATCCAGAAACTGCCACTTTGAGTTAAAATTTTTTGAGTACACAAAAACTTGCCCAGACATGTTTAATAACAGCTGTATTAATAACTGTCAAAGCTTGGAAGCAATCAGGATATCTTTCAGTAGATAAGTGGACAAATAAACTGTGATAAACCTAAACAATGGAATATTACATCCACCAAAAAGAAATGAGCTTTAACACTTGCCTAGCATGTGTGAGGTACTGGGTTTGATTCTCAGCACCACATATAAATAAATAAATAAAATAAAGACTCTCAAAAACTAAAAAAGGTTTTTAAAAATAGAAATGAGCTTTAAAATCATGAAAAGACATGGAAGATATCTAATTGCGCAGAGTGAAAGAAGAGAATCTGAAAGGCCACATATTTTAAGACTCTACTATAAGGCATTCTAACTATTTGGTATTCTAACTATACAGCATTCTGAAAAAAAAAAAAAAAACAAGGAAAAAGATCAGTGATTATTAGTGATGAGAGCGAAGGATGAACAGGAGTACAGATTTTTAGGTTAGTGAAACTACTCAACGTGATACCGTAAGGGGAGACAAATGCACTATGTAGTTATCAAAACCCATAGAACATAAACAACAAAAGTAAACCCTAATGTCAACTTGGGACTTTGGGTGATAATGATGTTCCGAGAGAGGTTCAACAATTATAATAAATTTACCACTCCAGTGGAGAACTTTGATCATGAGGGAGGCCATCCAAATGTATGGGCAGAAAGTATATGGGAAATATCTGTACCTTCCACTAAATTTTGATGTGATCCTAAACTACTTTAAAAAATGAAGTCTAAGGCTGGGGATGTGGCTCAAGCGGTAACGCGCTAGCCTGGCATGCGCAGGGCGCTGGGTTAGATCCTCAACACCACATAAAATAAAAGATGTTGTGTCCACCAAAAACTTTCAAATAAATATTTTTTAAAAAATTCTCTCTCTCTCTCTCCCTCTCTCTCAAAAAAAAAAAAAAAACTGAAGTCTACAGCTGGAGCTGGAGCTCAGTGGTGGCAGAACGCTTGCCTAGCATGAATGAGGCACTGGGTTCGATCCTCAGCATCACACGAAAATGAAACAAATAAAGGCACTCTGTCCATCTACAACTACAAAAAAAAAAAAAAAAATTTAAATAAAGTCTATTTTTCAAAAGGAAGATAATAAAAATTGAAATAACAGGAAATAGTGACATTTTAATTTTCTCCATTGAAATTCTCTCCAAATGCAATACTCATTTAGCAGAATATATAGAGCAAATATACGAAATGAAACAACTGCCTCATAGTCACTTTTGCCATAAGTTACTCTTTCCTTTTTTTAACCAGGGATTGAACCAAGAGATGCTTAACCACAGAATCACATCCTCAGCCCCCCCCACACACCCTTTATTTGAGACATGATCTCACTAAGTTGCTTAGAGCCTTGCTAAGTTGCTAAGTTTCACTGGAATTTGCTATCCTTCTGCCTCAGCCTCCTGAGTCACTGGGATCACCGAAGTGCCTGCCCCATTGCAGCCGGGTATAAAATCACTTTCTGAGAATTATCAATCACAGTTACATTGCTTTTACTCCATCATAGATAAAGATATAAGCAGATATTATTTTATTGAATAATCACACATATACATATACAAGGGGAAAAAAGTAAACTCCTATTATACCTTTCCTCCTATAATGACAGGAAGCAAACAATCCAGCAAGTTGAACTCAGCCATGAAAATTGTACAGGTACATTTGAGGAGAGTTACACTTGTATGTCGAGTAGGAATATACTCCTCCAAGGAAGCCACTTCTTCAGGATTCAATATTGTTTCATTTTCATCCTTAATTTCTAAAATGAAAAATGGAACTTTAATGAAGAATATTTTTAAATAACTAATTTTCTTAAACAATTGAAAATTCACACGTGTGAGGAACTGGGTTCGATCCTCAGCACCACATAAAAATAAATAAAGATATTGTGTCCAGCTACAATTAAAATTTTTTTTTAAAAAAAGAAAGAAAGAATTCATAGATAAAAGGGCAAAACAAGGCTTGATAAGCAAAAAGTCATATATAAAAATAGATAAAGTTTACATCAAAAGCTAGAGAACATCATTTGGCATCAGAGGACTGCAAATAAAGTCAGAATGTGATAGAACTACACATCCATCCAGAGAAGTTAAAATGAAAAAGAGAGAATACTAAGTGTTGGCAAGCCTGTAAAGCAAAAGTCAGCAAACTTTTTTTGTGAGGAGTCATACAGAACGTATTTTAGTTCTGAGCCATACGTTTGTCACATTTACTCAAATCTGTCATTATAGCACAAAAGCACCTGTGGACAATACAAGAACCAAAGGAACATGGCTATGCTCCAATAAAATTTTATTTAAGGATTCCCAAAATTAATTTTAATATAATTTTCAAGTAAATCAGAATTAAATTTATTTTTAACCATTTAAAGTATAAAAAAAAATTTTGCTCATACCTATATGAAAACTGGCAACAAAAGTCATAATTTGACAAGTGAAAATGAAAGTCCCACATTGAGCTGATAAGAGTGTAGAGTGGTTCAATAACTTGAGAACACAGTTTGGGAGTCACGTCACCCCAATTGGAGTAGGGGCAGAGCAGAGCCGCCGCCTGCACCCTGAACAGGCCCAGCGACCCGCCAGCATGGTAGTCACGTCACCCCAATTGGAGTAGGGGCAGAGCAGAGCCGCGGCATGCGCCTGGAACAGGCCCAGCGACCCGCCGGCGTGGTAGTCACGTCACCCCAATTGGAGTAGGGGCAGAGCAAAGTCACCGCCCGCGCCCGCAAGGCAGGCAGACCTGCGACCAACCAGTGGAACAGGCCCAGCGGCCTGCTGGCATGGTAGACACGTCACCCCAATTGGAGTAGGGGCAGAGCAGACCAGCTGCCCGCGCCTGGAACAGGCCCAGCGACCCACTGGTGTGGAAGACACGTCACCCCAATTGGAGTTGGGGCAGAGTAGAGCCGCTGCCCGCACCTGCAAGGTAGGCAGACCTGCGAACGACCAACAGAACAGGCCCAGCAGCCCATCAGCGTGGTAGACAGATCACTCCAATTGGAGGAGGAGCACAGCCGCTGCTCGCCCCTGCAAGGGAAACTTTTCAACTATACAAGAACAATATAAATATATAGGGGGAAAATTCAATAACACAACAGTTTCACGAAGCAGAAAGAAATGCGAGCAGTATGAAAAGACAAGAAAAGAAAGGACCACAAGCAATGCAGGTCAACTCAACTTTAGAAGAGGTAATAGCTGCAGCAGATGGAATGTCAGATAAAGAATTCAGGCTATACATGCTTCAGATGATCTGGAGTCTCAAGGAAGACATTAGACAGCAAAATCAGACAATGAAAGATCACTTCGACAATGAATTACATAAACAAATCCAAGAAGCAAAAGATCAACTATACAGGGAGATAGAGGTTGTAAAAAACAAACAAACAGAAATCTTAGAAATGCAGGAAGCAATAAACCAACTTAAAAACTCAATTGAGAATTCTACCAGCAGAGTAGAACACTTAGAAGATAGAACATCAGACAATGAAGACAAAGTATTTCAACTTGAAAAAAACATAGACAGCTCAGCAAGACTGTTAAGAAACCATGAGCAGAATATCCAAGAAATATGGGGTAACATAAAGAGACCAAACTTAAGAGTCATTGGGATACAGGAAGGTATAGAGGTCCAAACCAAAAGAATGAGCAATCTATTCAATGAAATAATACGAGACTTGAAGAATGAGACAGAATCCCAAATCCTAGAAGCCTACAGGACGCCGAATGTGCAAAATCATAAGAGATCCACACATAGACACATTATAATGAGGATGCCCAATATACAGAATAAGGAGAGAATTTTAAAAGCTACAAGACAAAGGAAGCAGATTACATTTAGGGGTAAACCAATCAGAATAACAGCTGATCTTTCAACACAGACTCTGAAAGCTAGAAGATCCTGGAATAACATATTTCAAACACTGAAAGAAAATGGGTTCCAACCAAGAATTGTGTATCCAGCGAAATTAAGCTTCAGGATGGAAGATGAAATTAAAACCTTCCATGATAAACAAAAGTTAAAAGAATTTGCAGCTAGAAAACCATCTCTTCAAAACATCCTCGGCAAAATATTACAGGAAGAGGAAATAGAAAATATCAATGAAAACCAACAGCGGGAGGTAGTACAGTAAAGGGGGGGGGGATAATCAAAGAGGAAAACAAACCATGTTTAGTAACATAAATAAACAAATATGGCTGGAAGAACAACCCATTTTCAATAATAACCCTAAATGTTAATGGCTTAAACTCAGCAATTAAGAGACACAGGCTAGTAGAATGGATCACAAAACAAGACCCAACAATATGCTGCCTTCAAGAGACGCATTTGATAGGAAAAGACATACATAAACTGAAGGTGAAAGGTTGGGAAAAATCATATCACTCATATGGACTTCGGAAACAAGCAGGAGTGTCCATACTCATATCAAATAAAACAGATTTCAAGCCAAAGTTAATCAAAAGGGATAAAGAGAGACATTACATACTGCTCAAGGGAACCATACACCAACAAGACATAACAATCATAAATATATATGCCCCAAACAATGGTGCAGCTATGTTCATCAAACAAACTCTTCTCAAGTTCAAGAGTCTAATAGACCACCATACAATAATCATGGGAGAATTCAACACACCTCTGGACAGATCTTCCAAACAAAAGTTGAATAAGGAAACTATAGAACTCAATAACACAATTAATAACCTAGACTTAATTGACATATATAGAATATACCACCCAACATCAAGCAGTTACACTTTTTTCTCAGCAGCACATGGATCCTTCTCAAAAACAGATCATATATTTTGTCACAGGGCAACTCTTAGACAATATAAAGGAGTAGAGATAATACCATGCATCTTATCTGATCATAATGGAATGAAACTGAAAATCAACGATAAAAGAAGTAAGGAAAAATCATGCATCACTTGGAGAATGAACAAGAGGTTACTGAATGATCAATGGGTCATAGAAGACATCAAGGAGGAAATTAAAAAATTCTTAGAGATAAATGAAAACACAGACACAACATATCAGAATCTATGGGACACATTGAAAGCAGTTCTATGAGGAAAATTCATTGCTTGGAGTTCATTCCTTAAAAAAGAAAAAACCAACAAATAAATGATCTAATACTTCATCTCAAAATCCTGGAAAAAGAAGAGCAAAACAACAGCAAAAGAAGTAGAAGGCAAGAAATAATTAAAATCAGAGCTGAAATTAACGAAATCGAAACAAAAGAAACAATTGAAAAAATTGACAAAACTAAAAGTTGGTTCTTTGAAAAAATAAATAAAATTGACAAACCTTAGCCATGCTAACAAAGAGAAGAAGAGAGAGAACTCAAATTACTAGCATACGGGATGAAAAAGGCAATATCACAACAGACACTTCAGAAATACAGAAGACAATCAGAAATTATTTTGAATCCTTATACTCCAATAAAATAGAAGATAGTGAAGGCATCGATCAATTTCTTATCATATGATCTGCCAAGATTGAGTCAGAAGGATATAGACAACCTAAACAGACCAATATCAATCGAGGAAATAGAAGAAACCATCAAAAGACTACCAACTAAGAAAAGCTCAGGACGGGATGGGTATACAGCAGAGTTTTACAAAACCTTTAAAGAGGAACTAATACCAATACTTTTCAAGCTATTTCAGGAAATAGAAAAAGAGGAAGAACTTCCAAATTCATTCTACGAGGCCAACATCACCCTGATTCCCAAACCAGACAAAGACACTTCAAAGAAAGAAAACTACAGACCAATATCTCTAATGAACCTAGATGCAAAAATCCTCAATAAAATTCTGGCGAATCGGATACAAAAACATATCAAAAAAATTGTGCACCATGATCAGGTAGGATTCATCCCTGGGATGCAAGGCTGGTTCAATATATGGAAATCAATAAATGTTATTCACCACATCAATAGGCTTAAAAATAAGAACCATATGATCATCTCGATAGATGCGGAAAAAGCATTCGACAAAATACAGCATCCCTTTATGTTCAAAACTCTAGAAAAACTAGGAATAACAGGAACATACCTCAATATTGTAAAAGCAATCTATGCTAAGCCTCAGGCTAGCATCATTCTGAATTCAGAAAAACTGAAGGCATTCCCTCTAAAATCTGGAACAAGACAGGGATGCCCTCTCTAACCACTTCTGTTCAACATAGTTCACGAAACACTGGCCAGAGCAATTAGACAGACGAAAGAAATTAAAGGCATAAAAATAGGAAAAGAAGAACTCAAATTATCACTATTTGCAGGTGACATGATTCTATACATAGCAGACCCAAAAGGGTCTACAAAGAAACTATTAGAGCTAATAAATGAATTCAGCAAAGTGGCAGGATATAAAATCAACACGCATAAATCAAAGGCATTCCTGTATATCAGCGACAAATCCTCTGAAATGGAAATGAGGAAAAACACTCCATTCACAATATCCTCAAGAAAAATAAAATACTTGGGAATCAACCTAACAAAAGAGGTGAAAGACTTATAAAATGAAAACTACAGAACCCTAAAGAGAAAAATAGAAGAAGATCTTAGAAGATGGAAAAATATACCCTGTTCATGGATAGGCAGAACTAACATCATCAAAATGGCGATATTACCCAAAGTTCTCTATAGGTTTAATGCAATGCCAATCAAAATCCCAATGGCATTTCTTGTAGAAATAGAGAAAGCAATCATTAAATTCATATGGAAAAATAAAAGACCCAGAATAGCAAAAACAATGCTAAGCAGGAAGTGTGAATCAGGCGGTAGAGCAATACCAGACTTCAAACTATACTACAGAGAAATAGTAACAAAAACAGCATGGTACTGGTACCAAAACAGGCAGGTGGACCAATGGTACAGAATAGAGGACACAGAAACCAATCCACAAAACTACAACTATCTTATATTTGATAAAGGGGCTAAAAGCATGCAATGGAGGAAGGATAGCATCTTCAACAAATGGTGTTGGGAAAACTGGAAATCCATATGCAACAAAATGAAACTGAATCCCTTTCTCTCGCCATGCACAAAAGTTAACTCAAAATGGATCAAGGAACTTGATATCAAATCAGAGACACGGCATCTGATAGAAGAAAAAGTTGGCTACGATCTACATACTGTGGGGTCGGGCTCCAAATTCCTCAATAGGACACCCATAGCACAAGAGTTAATAACTAGAATCAACAAATGGGACTTGCTCAAACTAAAAAGTTTTTTCTCAGCAAAAGAAACAATAAGAGAGGTAAACAGGGGCCTACATCCTGGGAACAAATCTTTACTCCTCACACTTCAGACAGAGCCCTAATATCCAGAGAATACAAAGAACTCAAAAAATTAAACAATAAGATAACAGATAACCCAATCAACAAATGGGCCAAGGACCTGAACAGACATTTCTCAGAGGAGGACATACAATCAATCAACAAGTACATGAAAAAATGCTCACCATCTCTAGCAGTCAGAGAAATGCAAATCAAAACCACCCTAAGATACCTACTCACTCCAGTATGATTGGCAGCCATTAGGAAATCAAACAACAACAAGTGCTGGCAAGGATGTGGGGAAAAGGGCACACTTGTACATTGCTGGTGGGACTGAAATTTGGTGCGGCCAATTTGGAAAGCAGTATGGAGATTTCTTGGGAAGCTGGGAATGGAACCACCATTTGACCCAGCTATTCCCCTTCTCGGTCTATTCCCTAAAGACCTAAAAAGAGCATACTACAGGGACACTGCTACATCAATGTTCATAGCAGCACAATTCACAATAGCAAGACTGTGGAACCAACCTAGATGCCCTTCAATAGACGAATGGATAAAAAAAATGTGGCTTTGATACACAATGGAGTATTACTCTGCATTAAAAAATGACAAAATCATAGAATTTGCAGGGAAATGGATGGCATTAGAGCAGATTATGCTAAGTGAAGCTAGCCAATCCCTTAAAAACAAATGCCAAATGTCTTCTTTGATATAAGGAGAGTAACTAAGAACAGGTAGGGAGGAAGAGCATGAGAAGAAGATTAACATTAAACAGGGATGAGAGGTGGGAGGGAAAGGGAGAGAGAAGGGAAATTGCATGGAAATGGAAGGAGACCCTCAGGGGTATACAAAATTACAAGAGGATTGAGGGGAAAGGGAAAAAAAATACAAGGGGGAGAAATGAATTACAGTAGAGGTGGTAGAGAGAGAAGAGGGGATGGGAGGAGGGAGGGGGGATAGTAGAGAATACTAAAGGCAGCAGAATACAACAGACACTAGTATGGCAATATGTAAATCAATGGATGTGTAACTGATGTGATTCTGCAATCTGTATACAGGGTAAAAATGGGAGTTCATAACCCACTTGAATCAAAGTGTGAAATATGATATATCAAAAACTATGTAATGTTTTGAACAACCAACAATAAAAATTTAAAAAATAAAAAAATTTAAAAAAAAGAATAATTGGGATGAATTCAAAATAAAAAGCTTCTCAGCAAAAGAAACAATCATTGAGGTGAATAGAGAGTCTAAATCTTGGGAACAAATTTTTACCTCAATCCTTTTTTTAAGGACACACTTCCTACTTATGAGGTGGAGCCTCCTAAAGGTCGACCTCTTTATACTTCTGCATTGAGGATTAAGTTCCAAGATGAATTTTGGAGGGGCACAAACATCTCAAATCATAAGATGGTTGTACCCTTTAAAAATTATTTACCATGTCACTCGTGGTAGAGTGCTTGCTAGCATACTGGTTCTATCCACACCCCCAGAGAAAAATAAAAAACAAAAAATAAATTATTTAAAGCCAAAAAAAAAAAACAAGAACACAGTTTGGAAATCTCTACTAAAGGTGATATATGCAATCATTCGACCTAGTGATTTCACTTTTAGTAGCTCAACAGCAATATATACATATATTTACCAAATAACATGCACTACAATGATTGTAGCTTCACTATAAAAACAGCCAAAACTAAAAACTAACCAAATACTCATCAAAATTAATGTGAATAAATACGTTATAATACCCAACAGAAACTTACACAACAAATCTCATAAACATAATGTGGGTTAGCCCAGAGACAAAAAAGCACATACTGTATAATTCCATTTATGAATTCAAAATAAACATAACTAAATCTATGATGTAAGTAAATAAGAATAGTGGTTATTCTTTAAGACAGAATATTTAGTAACAACAAGAAGATTTTTTTTAAAAAGAGAGAGTGAGAGAGAGAGAGAGAGAGAATTTTTTTAATATTTATTTTTTAGTTTTTGGCGGACACAACATCTTTGTTTGTATGTGGTGCTGAGGATCGAACCCGGGCCACACGCATGCCAGGCGAGTGCACTACCGCTTAAGCCACATCCCCAGCCCCAAGAAGAAGATTTTTGAATAGATGCTAAGCTTTTATTTCCTAACCAATGTTCTGACCAATTACTTAAATAGATGTGATTAGTATAAAAATTTCATAGTGCTCTATCCTTAAATTTTATATACTTTCCAATAAGTATATATACTTCAGTAAAAAGCTAAGAAAAAAAAGGAATACAGTAGAAGTGCTAATAACTTAAATTTTAATATGTATGCACTTAAAAACATATGTATACAAATGTACAGGAAGCTCTCACTTTGCTTAGTTGCTGTGAAAGAATCTGTTATATTTGATTCTGTGAAAGAATCTATGATGACATATCACACTTATGGTTCAAATATCAATTGCCAATTTATATTAACTGAGCAATTACATAAATTATGAACTTCTAGTTCTTCACAAATCATAGGTAAATAATAGATAAGCATCATGATCAAAAAACAATCACATCATTTCTCTCAATTGTGTCAGGCTTAGACAGTGGTTACAATACATCTGCTACTGAACTCAGGCTAAGATAGCAAAGCAAGTAGTTGGTTGCCTCATGTGCCACTGATAAACCTACATGACATTTTACAAAAATGAATAATCCAAACAGAGAAAGATAAAAGTGCAGAGAAGGAAACAAAAATTGGTAACACTGGAAGTAAAATTCTAATTGAACATAAATGGAGAAATGGAAGAAAAAGGTAACTTTGAAGTATCAACACTGCACCTTTTCTAAAGACTCAAGAGAACTTAGTGAAAACAAACTTATGACATAACAAGGTGATAAAAAGACTGAGGATGTCCCCAGAAAAAGTGACATAAGGAATATCACTCGTTCTCATTAAAGGAAGACATAAACTCTCACAGGTTTTAAAGAAACTAAAAGTATATAGGACAAAATGACAAAATCTTATCCAAACTTAGAAAGGAGTTATGACAATTTATCAAGGCTTATGAAATCTATTTCATATTGTAAGTTATACCAGAAGACCAACACTAGTCACACAACTCATTAAATTTTTTCCCACAAACTTTATAAAGTTTATGTTTATAATTCTTTACTATTCCTTTTAGATTTTTCACTTTCTGTACATTTATAACCAATAATAAGAGTTTTAAATGTTTTGACAACATGTTTTGATTAAAATTAAATACTGTAATGGTGAGCCAACACTGATCACTACTCTATATCACTAGTTCTAAGATAAAAATAAAAGAGTTATTAGTAGAGGCTGGGAAGTGTGGAAGAGAGGGTGGATAAAACAAAGTTAGACAGCAGGTACAAAAACACAGTTATTTCCAAGGAATAAGTTCCGATGTTCCACACACAGAGGGATGGCTATAGTTCACAATAACCTATTATGTATTTAATTATGATCTAGAAGAAATGAGTTTGAAGTCTTTACACAAAAAGAAATGATAAGGAGAGGGAAATACTAAAATAACCCTAATTGTATAAGTGCATGCTGTATACATGTGTTAAAATATCATAAGCCAGGGGCTAGGGCTGTAGCTCAATGGTAAATCCCTTGCCTAGCATGTGTAAGGCACTGGGTTCAATTCTCAGCACCACATAAAATAAATAAAATAAAGTTATTATGTCTATCTACAACAAAAAAAATATTTGGGGGAAATATATAAATACATACATACATGTACATATATATATACATATGTATCATAAGCCAGATACAGAAAGACAAATACTGCCTGTTCTGATTTTTCACTTTGGTGCATAACCAATCGAAAGACCACCATAAGAACAAATGGTGCTTGGTGGAGCAACTGGAAATTCAAGAGCAAATAAATAAATTATCTACCTAAAACATACTCGTTATGAAAAAAAAAATGAATTCAAAATAGATCAAATTTACATATAAAATGAAAAATGATCAATGTTTTCAAACTAATAATCCAATTAAAAATGGACAAAAGACATGAACAGATATTTTAGTAAGTAAAAAAGAAAAATTGTAATGGCAAATAAGCACATGAGAAGGTGTTCAACATCATCAATCAATGAAGAAATGCTACTTAAAACTACAATGAGATTGCAGATTGTTAATTAAAACTACATATCTATCAGAATGGCTAAAATAAAAAGAGTGACAATACCAAATAGTGAAATGATATAAAGAAATTGAATCATTCATTCTTTACTGATGGAAAAGTTGAATGGTACAGCTGCTCCTAAAAAGAATGTGGTAATTTCTTTCAAAAAATTAAATATACAACTACCATATGACCTATAAATTACATAGGTAGGCATTTATCCCAAAGAAATGAAATCTGATGTTCTCACAAAAACAGGTGCATAATTACTCAAGCAGCTGTATTTGTAATAGCCCAAGAACAGACTCATTCCAAATATCCTTCAATGATTTTACAAACCTTAGTAAATACATACAATGTAACACTACTCAGGAATACAAAGAAACCACTACTGATACATGCAACAGTTTAGATAAATCTCCAGAGAATTTTGCTTAGCAAAATAAATCAATCCCAGAGATTTATATACTAACTGATTCCACTTATATAATACTTATGAAACAATAAGATTTCAGAAATGGAACACATTAATAGTTTTAGGGGTTAGGGATAACAGAATAGAGAGGGCCAAGATAGAGAGATGAGACCTTTATAGTGTTGGGATTGTTCTTTCTGAATGTGGTCAGGGACAAATCTACATGGCTGATAATATTGTACACAATACACACACACTCTTTCACATACATACACATACACACCACACACACACACACACACACACACACACACACACACACACAAACACACACACGAGTACCAGTAAAACTAGGAAGATCTTTTTTTTTTTTTTTTTTTTTAATTAATGATTGGTGGTGCACTTGCCTAGCATATGTGAGGCCCTGGGTTCAATCCTCAGCACCACATAAAAATAAATAAAATAAAGGTATTGTGTCTACTTTTATTTTAGCCATTTAGCCACTCTTTTTATTTTACCCATTCTGATAGATATAAAGTTTTTATTAACAATCTGCAATCTCATTGTAGTTTTAAGTAGCATTTCTTCATTGATTGATGATGCTGAACACCTCCTCATGTGCTTATTTGCCATTACAATTTTTTCTTCACTCACTAAAATATTTGTTCATGTCTTTTGCCCAATTTTAATTGGATTATTTCTTCTAATAGATTAACTTTGGTAATTACTATTAAAGTAGTAAGTTAATATCTACCTTACTCAAGACCTTCCAATGATTTTCATCACATTTAGAATAAAATTCAAGGGCACCTTTTAATACTCAGCTGGTAGACTGAACAGACATTTGTAGAATAAAATCCAAATTCCTTTGACCCCAAGACCTAACAGAGTGATGTCTACCTCTCTGACTTACCAGTATTTATTATGCTCCATCTATGCAGTCTGCTTTTCTCCTTTATAAGAAGCTAAGATGTCCCTATCTTAAAGTTTACTTAAACTCTCTTTTCTCAGGAAACTGCAAGACTCACTCCCTTACACAGTCATGGGTCAGCTCATATATAAACACTTCAGAAATGACTTTCTTGTTTTAGATAAACAGCTTTCCTCTCCTCCTATCTTTAGCTCTCTTTCCTACTTCTTTTATTTTATTCTCAAAACTCTTACCAATGTCCAATCCATAAGGATATAAGGGCAGAAATTTCATATATCTTATCTGCCACACTATCCTAGTACACAGAATAAAGTCTGGCATAATATAGGTATTCAGGTAAGGTACAATTCACAAAGGCATGAACATGTCAAACACCCTGCACTAGGCACTATGCTGAGTGCTTTTACACACACTATCACATTTAGTGCTCACAAAAATATTTCGACCTACATCCAATTATTTTTCATTATTTAGTATAACAGTAAGGTGGCTATGTAAAAACTAAAATAGAAGTTTCAACAAAAAAAACACAAGCTTATTTCTTTTTATTCAACAACTAGAGTCTAAAGGACATGGTGATACCACAGTACTGAGGACCTAGGTTCTTTTTATCTTGCTGCTCTGTCATCCTTAGCCCTGCAGCTTTCAGCTCAGAGTGTAGGATGGCAGCTCCAATTCCTGCCATTATATTTATTTTCCAAAAGAAAGAAAGGGAAAAGGAAAAAGGGTATGCTCTTTCCCATTTAAAGTCAGGACCCAAAAATCCAAACATATGAAGTTCATTTCCAGTTGTGGTAGCCAGAACGAGTATACCTGGAATGTAAAATCTTTATTTCCATTACAGAAATTTCTATTATAAAAATAAGAGAAAAAATAGATATTGGGAAGACAATTAGTCCCCTCTATCATAGTAACTGAACACAGTACAGAGATAAAGAAATGGAAGACCAGAAACATTAATTAAATTTTCTAAGGTCAATAAGAAGTAGGGTTCAGATTTCAAGTCAGTCTAACTCCATAGGCAAAATTCTTAACTACTATTCTAGATTCCTTCATTGTGATGTTCTGTTCTACTCTACTCAAGACTTAAGAATTCGTCTTTTTATGAAACTGATAACTATACATTCGTACCATGTACAAAAAAAATTAGTAATACAAAAAAATTTCTTTCTACTAGTAGTACCAACACTTTCTTAAATGTTAAATATGTATTTTTAGAGGACATCTTCATATCTGGCTCTTAGAATCCATTAGTGTGGGAAAAAATGGTCATAATTAACAAGTACACACTCAAAAGAAAATGACAATACTGGAAAATTAAGTACTAATGCAAATGAATTCCAATTTTTTACCTCTCCTAGAACTTGCACACATAAGTTCATTCTCTAAACTGACAGAATACATAAAAGTCCTTGCTGACAGACAAAATGTAGTAAAGATGGAAAGTTAGCAAATAGAACAAAATGGAGTATATAATCATTCAAATCAACTAAAACAGATTCAGAATTAAGCCAAAAACAAACCTGGTTTTAGCCTGCTATATGGTTCGTATTCATGTTCCAAGGCACAAACAATCATTTTCAAAATCCTATGTACTGCACTGCTATCCAAGCGAAAATCAAGGGGACCTATAACAAGGATTTTAGTAGACTTCTCTTGAACTGTTCCCAAATCTTCATTTTTCCCTGTGGAAAAGTCTTGTTGATTTGCAGAACCTATAAGAAGTTTAATTTTACATTAGTATTTTAAGCATCAATTAGATATACCAAGTATATATTTTAATATCTCACTTTTATCTTTTTACCTTCTAATAACTAAATGCCTACAAAGCAATTCTCATCAGCTAGATACAGAGAGCCCACATTATTTATCTTTATGTCCATACAGATTCCCGTTATCTAATGCTACAAGCACTAGAAAATCAAAATGGTCATTCTTAGAAAATGTTCTGTAAAACCTAAAGATCTTAGATCCATTGTTTTTTTATCTAGAGAAACTTTGAAGGAAATTTCACTTTACTACAATTTATCTTCAAGTTTCATAGAAAATTAGTTTAAAAATATATGTGCACAAGGACTTTGAGGGTTATCTAATGACCATCAAAATGAACATTGTTACCTGCTTTGAAATATGCCAGAATAAAACTATTATGACTTTGCTCTATGATACAGTCCTATATCCCTAGATCCTTCATCGCCCATATACTGAAGAGGAACAAAAGCTTTTCTAAAGAAATCTTGGTTCTAGCAACAGAAATTTCTTATTAACTAATACAAATTCTTATTAGAATATACAAATTCTAATATATATTAGAAATAATATATAAAAAATATATAGGAATATATATAGGGGCCGGGATTGTGGCTCAGCGGTAAAACACTCACCTAGCACATGAAAGGCACTGGGTTCAGTCCTCAGCACCACAAAAAATATATAAATAAAAAAGGTATAAAAAATAATATATAAACCCATTATTACATGTGACAATATAAAATATTTTTTAAATCTTAAGCCGTTTTGTTTATTCAAACCAAGAGGAAAATAAGACTTTCCAGCATTAATAAAATTTTAGAATCTAATAAAATACAAATCTTCTAATAACTTCACAAAAATATACAAGGGAGTACAGTTAATATTTAGTGTCAGTAGCATGAACAAAATTAAATTTATTATTTATATACTTACTAAGATGACTGGGTAGGCATAAATTTTTTAAGGTGACTATGTAATACAAATACAAAAGCCATACACAGACTTACATATCAATTTAAACATACAAAGTTCATCTGATACATATTTCTGACATGCATAATTAACATTGACTCACAGAAGATATGCATAATTAATACTGATGCATAGAAGTTAGGTATAAATAACACTATTCAGATCTCCCATAAATGGTTATGTGAATTAAATAAACTAAGACACTTAGAACTCTGCATTTAAATCCAATAAATATTAATTATTATAAGCATCATCATCCACACATAAGTGAATACAGGTTCACAGTAAGAAATATGAACATTTAAACATAGCTACATAAAAGCAAGGAAATAAAAAATAAAAAGATTACTGAGTAAAGAAATATGAACACATATTTAAAGTACGTTGATAATCACAAGTGAACAGTGGAATTTTGTTATTTTCTTTAAAACAAAAAAAAGTTCAGCTGCAAAATAAAGAGATGTTGCCAGGCACAGTGGTACACATCTATAATCTCAGCGAGTTCAAAGCTAAACTCAACAAAAGCAAGGCACTAAGCAATTCAGTGAGACCCTGTCTCTAAATAAAATACAAAAGAGGGTTGGGAATGTGGCTCAGTGGTCAAGTGCTTCTGAGCACAATCCTCGGTACACCCCACACACACACACACAAAAAGGATGATTCAAGACAGATTTCAGAGATGAAATTTGACACTCCACTGCCTCCACCACAAAAAAAAAGGGGGGGGGGGCAATGGCTTTAATGCTGAAAAAGAAATCATGATTATAACCAGAGTTCTGGTTTGAGCAACTAAAAAATAATGGTAAAATTTTCCAAGAAAAAGTGACTGAAAATAAAGAAAGGATACAGGTAGTAGGTGGTCATGGGGATGTCAACAATTCAATTTTTTACATACTCAGTTTTGAGATATTTGTGAGACACAAAAGTGAAAATATCAAGGATACACTGGATATTTAATTCTGAACCTTTAAGAAGTCTTTACTAGAAATTCAGATATGTGCATCAACAATATAAAGCACTTCAATGCGAGAAAAAAATGAGTTTACTTCAACAGAAAATTCAGGGGTAAAAAAACGAATCCAGGGACTGACTGATGAAAACAACATTCAGAAAACATTACAAAAAGGAGAAGGCAGAAAATTACTACTCTATAGTCTCTCCTCATTAGATAAAATTTACATCAAGATCAACTCTGTGGTGAGGTCTTCAATCCCTCAAACAAAAGCTGTCAATTTCTTACTTGGACCTCTCTTACCTATTTATATGACTATTCTTAACAAATAATATAATGACCAATAATTTAAATGCCTAATTCTGCACTACTTGTTGGCTTCTTAAGAAACATTTTGATCTTCTATTTATCCACAGTACCTATCACCTAACATATATTATGCTGGATCTTAGTTAAAAGGCTAAGATACAATAATACAAACAGATAATTTTTAATACAATAATGTGAAAAAATAAAAAGAGACCCTATTTTTCAATATAAAAAAGACCAAAATCGTAATAAGCACATCATATGAGCACATAAAATATCAAATAGTGAAATATTTTAAAATATCATTTACTTCCTATAGCAAAATAATAATTACATAACAAAATGATAAACTTACAGGTTTCTCAACTCGGAAATAATTTGTTTCTACTTTTTTGCTTTGAAACAAACCCTCTTTTTAATAAAAAAAACCTATATAATCTTCAAAATGAATTCAGTTCAGAAAATAAACTGTTTCTTTTGGACAAGTTAATGCAATATAAAATCTAATGCTTAAATTTTTAATATTTAGTACACATATGAGAACCATCAGTAATACAAAATGTCTTTTCAATCAGCTATACAAAAAAAAAAATGGACAAAATGCCAAGATTCCAAGAAAATTCTAGCATAACATTAAAATTAAACCATTCCCCAAAGTAAATATAAATATATTTAAATGTAAATATAACATAACAGAATACAACCTGTTAAATGCCAATTGACTCTAAAGATACCTTTGTTTCTATTGCCCAAAGAAAAGCAAACATAAAGAAAAGAAGCCAATACCTTTGCCACTGGTGCTCTCCATTGTGTACAGGTAATCCATGTAAAAAGCCCCAAACCTTTGCATTCCAGCTATCTCAGTATATGTCTCCTGCAAACAAAGCAATGCAAACATACATTGTATAAAAGAAAGGTGAGTTTAAAACATGATAGTCAGATATATATGCTTACATAGATTACATCAACTCAAATGATTATCTAAACAAAAGAACAGATTGGTACCCAAAGAATTCACTTCTGAGAAAGATCATGTTTCCTCTACTGCAGACCACACAAAAGGACTTTCATAATTCTAAAGATATTTTGGCCACTTTATCAACAATTTTTAGTTAATGAGTACCTATAATGGAATAGATATTATATTCTTCACCTTTATCACTATCACAAAACTGCCTAATAATGTATACTCTCAAATGGGTCTTAAAACATTTTAAAGACTAAAGATATACTAAAATATTCTAAATAAATCTTAATTGTGCATGTCAACATTAAATTCTTTACTATTAACTATGAAAATAAATCTTTTTAAAAATTTTTTTAGTTGTAGATAAACAAAACACCTTTATTTTATTTATTTATTTATTTATTTATTTTATGTGGTGCTGAGGCTCAAACTCAGTGCTTCACACATGCTAGGCAAGCGCTCTACCACTGAGTCATAACCCCAGCCAAAAATAAATCTTAATGAAAAAGTTAAAATATAAATTATTTATTATGTTAATCTTCAGGTAATTTTTTGAACTTTAAAATTTATTTTATAAATTAATATTCCACAAACTTATTCACATACTCTTACATAGTACTAAAAAGTATACATAGTGAAAAGGGAAATTCATTTCTTCTCATCAACCTCACATGCTAGAGGTAATAAAAATTAATAAAGAAAATTCTATACATTTCCTCCAGGACTGTTTCAGCAGTACATGGACAAATAAACTATGGTTATTATTACATAAAACTAAACATCTCTGTGCATTCCTTAAGCCTATCTAGATGTAGAAGCTGGGCAAAAACATTCTAAATGTTTCAGTAAATGAATTTGCATTCAGAAGATATTATCTGAGAAGAAATATGGCAAACACAAGTATTCACACAGAGTGTCTACCCAATCAACAGCACAGAATTTGGCTCAAATATACTGTCTGACCTTATGATGAGCTGCATCCAAGATAAATTCTGCACGAGTACCATTATTTTCTGGGCTTCGATAATCAAACAATGAATTTGTAAGGTATGTCAAACCTTTTGTGCTTAAATTTTCACCACAAATGAAGAAACTGGCTTCCTGAAAACAAATGAAAATTTCTAAACAGGAGGAAAAATCATTAAACTGTTAAAGAAAATAAAACCTTAACTTTATAACATCCATTCAGTATTACTAATATTTGAGGAACTGTAAAAAGATAAGGAATACTGTCTTCACTTTCATTGCCTATTTTTGGCAAAGAACATTTTTACAAACCAAATAGGAACTCTAAGTAGCTGCCACAAAAAGAAAGAAGAAATATTTATGAATTGGAAATATTTAGAACTCATATCCAGGTGTTAAGTGCTATCAACTTTTTAAATTCCCCTGTGTTCTATAATTTCTTGCAGGGGAAATGTACAGGAAAACATAAAGCTTCTCTCTCAAGCCAATGATATATGCAGTCTAGCAGATTTTATAAGGTTAAGAACTTCACTGTTCCTGCATCAAATTCAAAAAAGGATGGAGAAAAGGAAATTTTAACTTACAGTTTCACTTCTATTCATATTTTCTTCAAAATCTTTAACACCCATAATTCCTTTAAGACACATGGCTCTGCAGCCTACAAACCCAATCTGACAGTCAAAGAAAGGATCTCCCATCATAAGGGCCTGTAAGAGGAAGGGAAACATTAGAATTAAAAACACATTCAATGAAAATATTACATGCTTTCTTCATAAAATTTCTAAATTAGCTAGACATCTTTAGACACCCAAATGTATTCTCCTTAGATCATAAACTGTATGAAAGTAAGAAACATTTATGTTTTTTCTGTACTCTCAATCCTCTGTATCATCAATGATTTATACTTCATGACCACTAATATGCACATACACATCCACACATACATATAAAATAAACAAAGAAATAAACTAAATGAAGGAATAAATTCATGTTGCATATTAAAGTATTTGTTAAAGAAATAATTATTCTGGGCTGGGGCTGTATCTCAGTAACAGAACGCTTGCCTAGCATGCATGAGGCACTGGGTTCGATCCTCAGCACCACATAAAAACACACAAATAAAATAAAGGCATTCTGTCCATCTACAACTACAAAAAAGAAATCTAGGGGAAAAAAAGAAATAATTATTCCAACCAATACTAATGAATACTAAAACAGAAATATACAACTAAGTATAATATTTTAAATATACTACTATTATTAACTATCATTAACTTGTTAACTGTAAATATTAACTTTAAAAACATCAAAGATTTTTTTAAAATATATTCAATATTGAGAGATTACCTCAATGGTAGTTCCTTCTTGTTCCCAACACAATACTTCCTTAGATTTTACTTTCTGTGGGCTATAGTAACTACTCTCAGCTTGCATTTCAGTGAGCTAAAAAATAAGAATATTAAGTAAATCAAAACAAGTATTTAATGGTAATATGCTGACATTATTATGATGACCTGATGAAAACATGGCCAATTTTAGATTCAGGAAACTTAATTATTAAGCAGGAAAACAGGTGCTGCAAAAACAGCTGTAACACATTATTCATGGAATTAAAATTGAGTATACTAGTCTAAACTTATTTACCATTTTTTAAAAACTCTTTCTTAATACTGCTTTAAAAAGTTAAAGCTATGAGAAATAAGTCTCACTTATAAAACAATTCATATATTCTGCCAAAATTTACATATTATAAACTTAATTCATTTATTTTCACTAATATATTCAGCCATGTTTAATTTCAACCATTTCTAAGTTTTCTCACTATTTATAATTTTTTAAAAAAGAAGAAAGAAAGCTATGAAGAAACAAATAAGTTAACAAAACTTTCTTGTTCCCATGAGGAAGGTAGGATCCTCGGTACTCTGTATCAGTCTCATACTATATCTCATAGACTCATTCAGTTATGGGACAAATACTTTTTGAGTGGCCTCATAGATAACAAGGACTAAATAAAATGCTGACAAAAGCAAAAAATTGGTTTACAAAAGTAGGACCTATATTATCAAAATTAGATCATTTAAGTCATTTTTAAAATTTTTCTCTAAATAGAATGTGGTATCCCAGTATGATCATGGTATGGAAAAAAGAACATTATAAAACTCAGTTAAAGTCTGCAATTTAATAGTCATGCAACAACTTTGGTGTCTGTGATACACTGTGATAGCCTAAGATGGCACAACAATAGGAGAAACTGCGTAAGCAATGTAAGTGAACTCTGTCCCATTTTTGCAACTTTTCCATATCTAAAACTACAAAATAAAAAATCAATTTTTAAAAAATTAAGATTCTGCCTGGATTTGATGAAGATTTTTAGTTAACATTATTCCCATTAAAAGGATTACACAGTATTCTTTAAGTTTAAACACAAAGTCAAAGATCATATTTTAAAAAACTATTTAAGTAAATAAAACTTATTTAATTAAAAGATTAGAATTTTAAGTCTAACTACTTTTTATTGAAAACCACCTAATTATTCTCATTTTTATAAGAAAGTTTTTATGTACTATATTTTTCAAGTAAGTCCTTAATTCCTGGATATTCCTACTACTTACTGGTATATTCATTGCTATTTTAAAGTACAATTCTGTAAGCTAAATCGCTTAAATAAAATTGAATTTTTTAAACTTGATCACCCTTCAGCTGTCTACAATTACTGCAGAGAAAAAAGCAATTAATTGATTAAAAGGACTCAAACATTACAAGAACAATTTTAAACATTATTAGAAAAATGCTACATTTAATTTGGCATAATTTTTGTTGGACTGATATCAACTGTTCAAAATGCTAATGCAGAAACATGACCTTATTTTCTGACCAAAACATGAACCACAAATTAATTCCATACAGTCTTCAAATCCAAGCTGATCCATGAATTCTAATGTTTTCCTTCAAAATATCTATATATTTTCCTTAAAGAAATCTTTGAGAAACAAATATTTTAAAATTTTAAAAAAGATATATTTAATAACAAATACTGCCCAAAAAAAATCCATAAAAGTTTTGTATATAAATGCTGATTCTGACTCAGCTGAAAAAAAATTCTTTTCAATAATAGAAATGTACCGGAATAATTTCAAATTTAACAGTAAACAGGCAAAACTCTCCAGAAAAGATTGCACTTAAAGATCTGGACTTCCCTAGCAAACTCATATTAAAAATAAACCATGCTGGACTCCTAAAACCAAAAAGTTTTAAAACTTCAGGTCTACAAGTAGCATTAAAGTTTATCAGAAATGGATGTAATCTAGAAATACAGAGGGCAGAATATGCTGATGAACTGGATGTGGTAGAAGAAAAAAAAGATATTTATAATTGTTGAAGTCTAAGCAAGTGAGTGAATAATGTTGCAATTCAATGAAATGTAAAACAGTAAGGGGAAATCAGGAGTAAAGGAAAAAAATCAAGTGTTCTGTTTTTGACTGGAATTAATGACTATTAGATATGCAAGTGATGACAAAATAGTTCAAAAATAGTACAAAATAGGGAACTAAATTCTAAAGCTCAAAGTAAAGACTGGAGGCAAAAATCTGGCACTCTGTCATCATCTACATATGATCAAATTATACTACCTTAAGAACCAAATACAATAAGGCTAAAGACCAAATCCCATATGCCAACATTTTAAAGTCAGACCAAAGAGAAGCAGCAAGAAAGAAGATTTAAAAAGTGCATGGTAAACAAAGAAAGCCCCAGGGGAAAAAAAAAAAAATTAAAGAGGAGCCAGACAAAGCAACATAGGCCTATAATCCCAGGAATTCAAGAGGCTAAGGCAGGAGGATCACAAATTCAAGGCCAGCCTTGGCAACTTAGTGAGGCCCTAAGCAATTCAGTGAGACCCTGTCCCCCAAAATAAAATAAAATAAAAAGGTAGGAGGATGTGGCTCAGTGGTTTAAGTGCCCCTGGATTCAATTGGAAGGAAGGAAGTTAGGTAGGCTTGTTGGAAAGAAGGAAGACTGGTTCATTCAAACAGAAAGACCCTACCTAGAGAAATTCTTAACATAAATGTGCTAAAACATATGTAACACAGTGTTATTAACAGCAGCATTTTAAAACATTTTAAAGCAAAAATATTAAACAAGTGGTATGACTCTCCACCCTTCCTTGTTGCAATCAAAGCAATTTCCAAGTCATTCTGTTCATTCTATGAAGATTTTGGTTTGGATTCTCTCTCGCATTACATTATCATTGTCATGATTCCTGGTGATTTCAATATTCACGGAGATGGTAATCTTAAAGTCTGATCTCTCAGTTTCTTTACCTCCATTCCTACAAAGATCTTGTCCTCTACCTTACCTTCATCATTCATTCACCTTTACTCAAGTAGTGGAATATGACCAGAGAAAATGCCTGGTGCCTCTACAAATTCATGATCATCACAAATCCTTGCTTCAATATCCCTTTCACAATAAAAACCTTTCCTGATCATTCAATTTTAAGTTACATAATCCTCTTTCTTTTAGTCAAACACTCTATTCTTCTTCCCTGGTTTTTCTTTGTAACTCTTACAATCAATAGACAAACTATGTATTTTATTTACCAGTTTATAACAATAACAAGTTTTAAGAGGCAGGGGTTTACATCTATTCACTACTTATCCCTACAGACAAAACAGTGCCTGAAACAAAGCTGGCAGTAATAAATATATATTGCATGAATTAATATATTGTTCAGGGATAATACATGTATGGTAACTGTATTATAAAAAGTAAGAAGCAAATAACCTGAAACTCAGGTTAGGTTATATTTGGTAGATATTTTAGCACATATATATGTGTTTGTTTCTCCAGGTAGGGACTTTCTATTTGAATGAACCAATCTTCCTTCTTTCCAACAAGTCTTCCTTTCCTCAAATTAAGCCCAGGGGCACAAAAGAAGGCAAAATATGAACAAAGAACACTAAAAGATAGCAAAAGTGTAAGAACTTTATATTTTATAAATAAACGGGTATTCATTTTACTGTTCTTTATGAACTTCATCATTATATACTATTATGAATATATAGTTTTACTCATATTTTTAATGGAAGAAATGGTCAAGGTATGTTAAATGTTGCTAGAAATTGAGTTAGAAGATAAACTTAAGAAATTGAGACTGTCTTAAAAAGTGAAAAGTAAAAAGAGAAACTGTATATAAATAGCCCTGCAAAGAAATTTTGTAATAAAATGCCAGCAAGAGGGCTGGCTCAGAGGTAGAGAGCTTGCCTAGCATGTGTGAGGCACCACAGCACCACATAAAATAAAAAATATATTAAAAAAAAAAAAACTATTGGCAAGAATGTGGAGAAAGCTGGCACAGTGGCACACACCTGTAATCTCAGTGGTTCAGGAAGCTAAGGCAGGAAGGACCTTATATTCAAAGCCAGCCTCAGCAACACATGAGGTCCTGCCTCAAAATAAAAAATAAAAACATGCTGAGGATGTGGCTCAGTGGTTAAGTGCCCATGGGTTCAATCCCCAGTACCAAAAAATAAATAAACAGGACAGGAACAACAAAGATAGTGAAGGAGACTGCACAATTCAGCTCAAACTGCTGGTAGAAAGCTATGCCAGGCAGGGCAGGCATTTTGTAGAGACCACACATAGCTACTCATCCTAGAAGAAATAACTCTATACAGTTTTCTCTCCATATCTGTAGATAAAAACACATAAAACCATAAGGAACACCTTTGAAACTGATTGTCCCAGTAATTGATGTAGAAGGATCTTGCAGAGAGATAGCTGCTAGCAAAAGATTATAGAAACACCCTCCCCCCTCAGTAGACAAGGGGAGTCGGGTGAAGCTGATCTGAGAGCCAGTCACTCTCAGTGGTTGCTACACTGGAAATGTACCCTAATAGTGCTGGCTGCCATAACACAGGCAAAGATAGGCCAACTGACACCCTTCTCCAATGGCAGGTGAAATTCCTATACTATGCAATAGGGTAGAGAATTCCATGATAGAGCAGAGCTCAAACACCCCAAAAAGGACCTGTCCGTACAGATCTCTTGGTCACAGACAGCTACCAAGCATTTAGACAAGAGCCACTACTCACAATCACCAACACAGCAAAACAGGTACTTGCAATCCACAGCAGCCAGCAATAGCCCTGATCCTTGCACCCCTGCACCCAACAGAAACAACCAGTAAATGTCACGGCCATTGAGAATGCATATTTGGGCATTTGAGCTAACAAACAAGAGCAGCTGGCTCCAGAACCACACCAATCAGAGCAGAAGATCCTGTGTCCCAGAAAGGTATTGTACCACTCAGAGGTTACATAACCAGGAATCCGAGAGCTACCAGTAGACACCAGGCTCATTCAGTCTTGGGGGCTCATGCTAGGCATTTCCTGGAGGCAACTACTCATGCATATGCAACACAGTACTGTCCCACAGACACAAGCCACTTCCGAATGTGTCCAGATACAAGCCCACTGACCTGCACATACACCAGAGGGGTACAGCAGCACTACACCTCCCATGAGCCACCCAGCATCACATCAGCTAGCACCTGTCTTTTACTGCTTTGAAAAATACACAGGGAGCCCACACCAGATTTTATAGCTCTGGGTTCCTATAACTTCTCTTCAGGAAAAACCTGTATCCCTAACAGGGAGAAACCTGGCTGTTAAGTAACAGAAAATTAGGGACTATCTCCTCTGAACCACCAGGAAGCTAGTAGGTGCCTGAACACAACAAAGAATGGAGGGGGATTTCTAAAACTTAGATCACTATCTTTAGATCACTATCTCCACACCCAAAGAAACTTAGAGGCAAAGTCAAAAGCCCTAGGCATCCACTGAAAGTTCCAATCCTGGTAAAATCAAATCAGGAAGGCCTAATAAGAAATCTCATCACCTCAAAAAAGCTCAACATGGAATATCATAAATATTTCAAATGTCAGTTTTGGTCAGGCAGAAATTATTTTTCATATTGAATCTACACGGATTCTTCCCTGCGCCCGCACCCTTGCCCTTGCCCTCGCCCTCCTGGGTGCAATGAAAGGAGCAGCATTCCTCCACACCCTTCTGTAATGGCTTACAACCTCACCTTGGGCCCAGAGCAATGAATTCAACCAACCATGGACTAAACCTCTGGAACTGTAATCTTTGTTTTTTTCTTTTTTCTTTTCTCTTTTTTTGGTCTGTTCATTTCCTTCCTTTTCCCTTTATAATAGTACATTTACTGTATTTAGTATCAAATTTCCCAAACTACTCAAAAACATTTCTCTCATTTTATACTTGGATTAAAAGAAATTATGGAGAACATTTTCAAAACTTCCTTTTCAGGGGCTGGTAATGTGGCTCAAGTGGTAGCGTGCTCGCCTGGCATGCGTGCGGCCTGGGTTCGATCCTCAGCACCACGTACAAATAAAGATGTTGTGCCACCGAAAACTAAAAAAATAAATATTTAAAAAAAAATCCTCTCTCTCTCAAAAAAAAAAAAAACTTCTTTTTAAAGCTAATTAGTATAAGGCTTCATTCTGAAGTAATCGCAGATACTAGAGATTACTATCTGTCTCTCAAAGTAGAGCTTGATACTGAACTCTGCAGCAGGTGCACACTAAGTAGGAATACTGACACTTGGATTCACTCAGATTAGGACACTTAGTAAAGAGAAACCACTCACCAAAAAGTTTCTTCTATAAAAGTAGAATAATCATCCCAGCAGATGGGTAGAAATACTAATGATATCAAAGTGCAAAGAAATAAATCACCCCAAGTAGCTCACAAGAATTCAACAACTGACCCCACTGACACTATGATGAAGGAGATTTCAAATGAGGAGTTTAGAAAGTTGATACTTAAAATGATCAATAAACTAAAATAATATCTAAAAAACAAACTACGAGAAAATTCAGGAAATGAAAGAACGTTTCAATAAAGAGGCAGCAAGATATAAAGTAAAGGAATACAGAAACTTTTCAGTGACATACTATCAGAAAATTTTCTAAACCTTGTGGATGATATGAAAATCCAAATAAAAGAGGTATTTAGAACTCCAAATAGACAAGATCAAAAAATACCCTAAGACAAAATGTAATTAAAATGCCTAATATACAGATACAGAAGGACAGATTTCTAAAAGCCACAGGACAAACAACATGGGTAATACTCAGAGATGATTCAATTAGACTTTCTGCTAACCTCTCAGTTCAGACTCTAAAATCCAGGAGGCCCTAGAAAATATATACCAATGATTGACTGATAATGGTTGCCACCAAGGTTGCTATATTCAGCAAAATTATCCTTCAGAATTAAAGATGAAATATAAACCTGCCTAGATAAGCAGAAACTAAACAAATTCATAACTTCTAAGCCAGCTCAACAGAAAATACTTAGTGAAATATTACATGCAGAAGAAATTAAATAAAAACCATCTCTCTATAACACTGAATGTAAATGGTCTCAACTCTCCAAGTAAAAGAAATGAACTGGCAGAGTAGATTTAAAAACATGACCCAAACATATGTTGTTTATAAGAGATTTATCTACAGGCAAAGACATTCACAGGCTAAAGATAAAAAATTAGAAAAAGATATTTCATGCAAACAGAGACTGAAAGCAAGCAGGAGTAGCTACTCTCATACCTGACAACATAGACTTCAAGCCAAAATTAATCAAAAGAGACAAAGACAATCAGTTTATACTGGTTAAGGGAACTATCCAACAAGATATAAAGATTTTAAATATTGATGTCCCAAATATCAATGCTAGTAATTACATAAAATAAGCTCCACTTGACAAAAGGCTCACAGAGACCCCCAATACAAAAATAGTGTGTAATTTCAATTGACCACTCTCACCAAAAGATAGATCATCCAGAAAAACTAAGTAAAGATTCTTCAGAAATTTAAAAAAAAAAAAAAAACACTATTAATCAAATGGACCAAACAGACATTTATAGCAACAACTGAAATCACTTCTCAGTTCAACATGAAACATTCTCAAAAACAGACCATATTTTAGGACACACGAAAACTCTTATGAAATATACATACACATAAAATAACAAGTTAATTTCTTGCATCTTATTAGACTATAATAGAATGAAATAAAAAATTAATAACAAAAAAATCAATTTAACATGTGGAGATTGCATAATATGCTTTTGATCAAGGAATAGGTCACAAAAAAAATAGAGGGAGAAAATGTTCTCAAACAAGTGAGAAAAGAGAAACAATATATTAAAATCTCTAGGATTGTATAAAAGCAGTGCTAAGAAGAAAGTTTATAGTATTGAGTGTCTACGTAAAAAAAAAAAAGATAGCAAATAAAGATTCTAATGTTAAATCTCAACATGTTAGAAAAGCAAGAACTAATTCCTAAATCAGTAGAAGTCAGAACAATTGTCAAAGTCAAAATTGATAATAAAAAAGATACAAATGATCAATACAACAGAGTTGCTTCTGTGAAAAGATAAAAAAGACTGTTAAATCCCTTAGCCAAACCAATCAAAAGAAAACAAAAAATCAACATTAGAGGTGCAAAATAAGATATCACCACAGATATTTCTGAAATCCAGAATCATTAGCAACTATTTTTCAAAACTTATAATAAAATGGAAAATCTAGATAATGTTGACAAAATTTCGAGACACATATGGCCTACCAAAACTGAACTAAGATGAAATGGAAATCTAAACAAACAAATATCAAGCAACAAGACTAATTTTAAGTCTTCCAACAAAGAAAATTCACTACATAGAGAGTTAAGGATAAACATCACATGATCATTTCAAAACAGGCAGAAAAATCTTCCAACAAAATAATGCATTCATACATATTAAAAACACTGAAGACAGTATGGATAGAAGGAACTTATCTAATATCATAAAGGATATATATGATAAACATAAAGATGACATCATATACAATGGAGGAAAAAGTCAAAGTGTTTCCTCTAAAATCAAGAACAAGGTAAGGATGTCCACCCTCATCACTCCTATTCAACATAGTTCATAAAAACTCTCACCAAAGCAATCAGGCAAGAAAAAAAATTAAAGGGATACAAATAGAAAACTAAATCAGCAAAGTACCTCTACTTGCTGATAACATGAATCCTATACTTAGAAAACCCCCAAAAAATCAAAGACTTTTAGAGCTGAAAAACAAATTCATCAAAGTAGCAGGATACAAGAGCAACATACAGAAATGAATAGCTTTCTTATAACTCCACTAATGAGTTGAGAAAAAATAAGGAAAATAATTCCATTTATCAAGCCTCAAACAGAATAAAATACTTGGTAATTAATCTAATCGATGAAGTGAAAGATCATGATAATAAAAATTATAGAATAAGAAATTTAAAAATTAAAGATCTCAGAAGATGGAAAGATCTACCACATTTTTTGATAGATAGAATTAATACTGTAAAAATGGCCAAATTACCAAAAGCATTCTACAGAATTAATGCAATCCTCATTAAAATACCAATGACATTCTTCATAGGACTAGGAAAAAAAAGTCCTAAATTTCATTTGGAAGAATAGAGACCCAAGGGCTGGGGTTTTGGCTCAGTGGTAGAGCGCTTGCTCATGTGTGAGGCACTGAGCACCACATATAAATAAATTATAAAAGTCCATCTACCACCAAAAAATTTTAAAAATTAAAAAAAAAAAAAAACAATTGAGACCCAGAATAGCCAAAGCAATCCTAAGCAAGAAGAGCAATGCTGCAGGCATCACACTACTATTGGATCTCAAATTATACTACTACAGAGCTATACTAACAAAAACTGCATGGTCTTGGCTTTAAAACAGACACAAAGACAAATGGAATACAAGACACAGACAAATCCACATACATACAATCATTCGACCCTTGACAAAGGTGCCAAAAACATATTCTAGAAAAACATATGCTCTCACCCTGCAAAAAAAGTCAACTCAGAAAGGATCAGAGGGCTGGGGATGTGGCTCATGGGCTGGGGATGTGGCTCAAGTGGTAGTGCGCTCGCCTGGCATGCGTGCAGCCCGGGTTCCATCCTCAGCATCACGTACAAACAAAGATGTGTGTCTGCCAAGTACTAAAAAAAATAAATATTAAAAAAAAATTCTCTCTCTCTCTCCCTCTTTCTAAAAAAAAACAAAAAAGAAAAAAAAAGAAAGAAAGAAAAAAAAAAGAAAGGATCAGAGAACTAGGAATTAACCTGGGAACAGCATAACTACTAGAAGAAAACAGGGTCAACACTCCAACATATCCACGCAGGTATGCTGCAAACTACACTGAGATTTCATCTCACTCCAGTTAGAATGACAATCATCAAGAATACAAATAATAATACATGCTGATGAGGATGTGGGGGGAAAAGGTACCCTCACACAATGTTGGTGGACCTGCAAATTGGCACAACCACTCTGGAAAGCAGTATGGAGATTTCTCAAAAGACCAAGAATGGAACAACCATATCTCTCACTCTCCCACCCTGGGTATCTGTTTAAAAGAAATAAAGTCAGTACACTATAGCGACACATACAAATCAATGTTTATACAGCATAATTCACAATACTGAAGTTAAGGAACCAGGCTTGTTGCCTATTAACAGAAAAATGGATAAGAAAACTTGGTGTACACACATAATGGAGTTTTACTCAGCCATAAAGAAGAATGAAATTATGACATTTGCTAGTCAATGACGGAAATGGAGAACAACATGCTACGTGAAATAAGCCAGATGCAGAAGGTTTCTGCATCTGGCTTATTTCACGTAGCATGTCAAATATTTTCTCAGATATGTGGAAACTGGAGAGAAATGAGAAATTATTAAAAAGGAGTATCCCATGAAAATAGAAGGGATCACAATGAGATAGAGGAAGGGGATCAAGGTAGATGCTAGAGGGATGGGAAAGGGGAGGGAGGCACTGTGGATTATAATTGGCCAAATTATGCTACATGCATATATATCAAAATGAATTCTACTTTTACGTGTTACTATAATACCCCAATTGAAAAACAGTAAAAAAAAAATTGTTTTATTATGTCTACTGAGCACAAAACAACATTTTGTTCAAGAATCTTACTAGCAATAAAAATTTAAGCATTAAAGTTGAAAGAGATATTAGCAGCAAAAGAAAATACACCTACTTTGAAAGTCACAGTTGCCTTTGTGCAGTAAAATCCTACAGAAACAATAGGATCCTTCAAAGTCTGTACTTTCTGCTGATGTATAGTTAATGTAGAATCATTCCCAGTATAGTCTTCCTCACCATCATCATAACTCACAATTGCAGGCACAAATGACCAAGCCCAGGATACCCATCCCTGTGGCTGCTCTTCATCTTGTTGTGAATACAACTCTTGGCCTTTGTACTGAGCAGGATACTGCATATCTATTCTTGTTTCATCTTCAGCACCTAGGAATCAAAATAAAGCTGATTTAAATAAATTAAGAAAACAATTTTAAAAAAGAAATCTAAATCTCATTTTAAAATCATGCATTAATATTATCACTTGAAAACAATGTCACTCTCAAGGTTTTATGTTGTACTATGTCAGTCTTTATAAGTTAGGGTTAATGTAATGTGGCTAACACTTTATCAACTACACATAATTTTAAGTGTTTTTAATAAATAAAAGAATAAGATAACTTAAAGTCCCATCCACAAACACTTGCTTCTCAAAAATAAGAATAATGTGTTGAAAGACTGAAACCTAATACCAGAATGATCCAAGTTCCTCATTTCCTAATGCATCCAACTGAGAAAAATGACAAGTACTTCTAGACAAAACATATCCACCAAAACAAAAATTATCCAAAAGAATAAAACTAAATGTTACAAAGAAGTAACTTTTATAGGCAGTTAAGAAAAAATAATGATGTTGGTGACTCTTATTAGTGGATAAGATATATTCATACTTTTCCTATTCTAAAGATAAAAAAATTTCAGAAAAGAAATTCTATCAGTCATGAATTGGCAAACTAAAGATATAGATCCCAACCACTCATTAGTTTATTCCTAGTAAAATGTCAAATTGGAAATCATCAATTTTAAACTGATTATCAGTTATAAAACAAGAAATCAGGTCACTTCAACTCGGGAAAACAATAACCAGCTTGGGTATACAGAACTGGTCTCTAGACCCCTCTTGTCTAACCCATTAAAACTGAAGTGGTAATCACTGATTTAAGTTTGTTTGTTGAATATTTTTTTAGTTGTTGATGGACCTTTCTTTAAAATTTATTTATATGCAGTGCTGAGAATTTCAGTGCCTCACACATGCTAGGCAAGCGCTCTTAATTCATCAAATAGAAGAGTTACTATCTTAGTAATGAGAATAAAATGGGCCTAAGCAGGAGGCTGGGGTTATGGCTCAGCGGTAGAGTGCTCACCTCATATGTGTGAGGCCCTGGGTTCGATCCTCAGCATCACATAAAAATAAATAAATAAAATAAAGATATTGTGTCCATCTACAACTAAAACAAACAAAAAAAATTGGGTCTAAGCAAATGGTTATTCTGATCCCATCTAACAAACCTACAAACAAGCCTTAAAGACTTTAACTGTTTCCAGGGAACTTAAATAATTGTTGGAACAAAAAAAATCCAGCACCCAATAAGGCAAAATTTATAATGTCTGACATCCAATTAAAAATTATTGGGGAGTTAGGTATAGACTGGTAAGTTCCCACAGTTCCAGCTATTCAGGAAAATGAGGCAGGAGGATCACTTCAGCCCAAGAGTTTAAAATGAACCTGGACAATTAGCAAGACCCTGACTCACCAAAAAAAAAAAAAAAAAAAAAAAAAAAAAAGCCAGGCATGGTGGCTCATGCCTATAATACAAACTACTCAGGAGGTTGAAGCAGAAGGAGAATCAGAAGTTCTAGCCAAGCCTGGGAAACTTAGTAAACCCTGTCACAAAAAAAAAATTCAAATTTTAAAGGGCTCAGGATACACCCAAAGCACTCAGAAATAGAGAGCTCCTGAATGCAATCTCTAGTACCACAAAGAAGGAAAAATACTAGACAAGCGAAAAAGAAGGAAAATATATTCCATAATGAGGGGAAATGTCAATCAACAGAAATGTATCCAGAATTCACAAAGATCATAGCATAAGCAAACAGAAACATTAAAACAACTATACAAATAAATGTATATGTTCAAGAAAGTGTAAACATGTTAAGGAGAGACATGAAGTATAAAATGAAACCCAAATTGAACTTCTAAAGATAAAAATAAAATATATGTACGTTTATACATTTATAAAAATTTCATATATATTATATACTAGATGTGACCAACAGATTAGACACAACAAAGATTAGTAAATTTTAATTGAAATAGAAACTATCCAAAATGAAACAAAAATAAAATGGATAAAAGAACATAAATAGCAACTCTCAAACATTAGCAGAATAACATACATAGAAATGGAGTCCCTAAAAAAATAGACCAGGAAATAAAAAATTTTTGAAGACATAATGGCCAAAATTTTTACACATATAGATATATATAAACTGTAAACCCACAGATATAAAATCTGCAACCACAAGTAACATAAAGATATAATCCTAAGGAACATCATAATGAAGATGCTTAAAACTTTCTGAGAAAAAGTTCACAGGTTTTACCAAAACGTCAAAGGAATCCCAGGCACACACCCCGAAAAAAGGTTAAGGGTCCATGCTTTAAATAATACAAGAAAACTAATTCAAATGTCACTGAAATCAAACAGTGGAGTTGCTTTCTTTCTCTCTTAATAAACAAGAAAAACCTAATCATTTTCTTAGGTCACAAAAAGCAAGTTATAAAAGAAATTTGAAAATTACATTTTATCAAAATTTAAAACTTCTATTCAAGAGACACCTACTAATAAATGAAGAGGCAATGAGCTGGGGGCATGCCTCAGCAATGAAGTACTTGTCTAGTGTGTGAAAGGCCTTGGGTTTGATCCCCAGTATGAGGGAAAAAAATATTATTTTGCAAATCACAAACTGGCAAAGAAAATAATTTGAATTCAGAATAAACAAAGAACTCTTACAAACCACTAAAGAAGCCCAAAAATAGTTTTTAAAAGTCCTTAAATTTATTTAACATACATTTCACAAAGGTAGATTTATTAAAGGTCAACACGAACATTAAAAATTTCAAAATATTTACTTATGAAAGATATAGCAATTAAAACCATGAGATATCACAACACACAGATCAGAATGGCAAGAAGGAAAAATATGCTAACCCCACCATATGTTATAAAGATAGAAAGCAACTAGAAACACTCATTGTTGACAAGAATGTAAAATGGTACAACTACTTTGGAAAAAAGGTGAGGTAGTGCTATGGTTTAGGTAAGTGTCCCCCAGAGATTCACACGTTGTTAAAGGATAGCTATCCTGAGAGGTACTATTGGGAGGTGGAGGAATCTTTAGTAGGTAGGGTCTGGTAGAAAGATTTTAGGTAACTGAATGCATGCCTTGCAAGGGGATAGTGGGGCCTCATTCCTTCCTTTCTCTTTTGCTTCTTGTCCACCAAGTGAGCCATTTTGCTTCAACACTTGCTCCCATCAGGATGTGCTGCTTTATGACAAGCCCAAAGCAAATGGGGTCAGTCCATCAAGGAATAAAAGCTTCTAAAGTATGAGCCAAAATATACCTTATCTAGGTATTATTAGTAGTGATGGAAATGTGTCTAATCCAGGTAGTATTTTAAAAACCTAAAACATATAATTCTAACTCTTAGGGATTTACTAAAAAGAAAGAACAGCACAACTCTACATGAAACTTTTGCAAGAAAGTTCCTGGAAACCTAATTCACAGTAGCCAAAACCTAGAAATAATTCAAAAGTATAAAACCTCTGTTAATCAACAGGAAAATGGGGTGGGGGAAAGAAACTGTGGTATAGTTAGATGGTTTATTCAGACAATGTTTCTTGTAATAAGAAGGGGGGAAATGACCGATACATGCAACACCCAGAAAAATTCCAAAAACATTATGCTTACTAAAAAAAAAAAAAAAAAAAAAAAAGGCTGTATCATCCCTAAATAAAAAGGAGAACAAGAAAATAACAACTCCCTAAATGCCCCTGACTGCCCCCTCTGTGTTTAAAAAAAAAAAAAAAAAAGGAACAGTGAGAACAAGCCTGAAAAGGAAAATCCACCTTTCTCTTGTGCACCCTAGGAATTAGGGTAAGTTATTGTTAACTAAAGAAAGCTATTTTGTTGCATATAAGAATAATTCCTTCTTATGATGTTGGTTATGCAAGCACACTAATCCTGAAGATGTCACTACCTCTGCAGCCCTATGAAACCCCTCTCTGAGACAAAATGAGTGCATAACTCAGGGCACTGAGGAAAGGAAACTCGTCACTCATACAACCAGCCACCAGGGAACAAAGGTACTGCTTGGTGAAGCATCTTGAGAGGTGGAGGTGCTATCTGTTCAGCCTACCACCCCTGAACTCTTCTTGAAGCAGTCACTAATCTCTTGCAAGCTTTCCCCAATAAATCATGTTTCACACATTGTCTTGAGGAACTTTCTTTGGTCTTTCTGCAACCTACCATTAATAGTGACTGGCTATTTTCACTTAAGCTTTCAGAGTATGTTCATATTGAAGCATGTATAATTTAATTCCAGCCATACAAAGCCCTGGTACAAATGGGCTAAGAATATAACAAAAGTCTTTCACAAAAAAAGTATATACTGTATGATTCCATTTATATGAAACCCTAGAATCAATCAACTAATTTATAATGTTAAAAATAGTTAGAACAGTAGTTTCCTGAGTAGAGGCAGTCAGGTATAGGGGCGATGACTGGAAAGGAACATAAGGAACTCTTTGAAATGTTAAGAATCTATATCTTAGTGAGTGTTTTGCAAAACACAGATATATGTATTTCTCAAAACTCAATGAATAGGACTGGGGCTGTAGCTCAGTGGCAGAGTGCTTGCCTTGCACATGTGAGGCACCTGGTTTGATCCTCAGCACCTCGTAAAAATATACACAAATAAAATAAAGGCATACTGTCCATCTACAACTATAATTTTTTTTTTAAATCAGTGAATAGTATACTTAAGATTTACACATTCACTTTATAAGTTTAACCTTCCAAATAATACAAAGACCCATTAATAAACAAACTCTGGTCGACAATAGTCAATAAAGTCTTGGGGTTAAGTGCACTAGCTGTAACTTACTTTGAAAGGCAGTAAAACTATTGGTTGTATTAAAAAAGAGGGATATTAAGACCTCTGTAGTAGCGAATGTAATAAAAATAAATGGTGGAAGCTAGATAGTGAGTACATAAGTGTCCACTGTACAATAACTCAGTTTTTCTGTATATTTGAAATTTGTCGTGCTAGGAAAAAAAAATATGAATAAAGCACCTCCTATATGCTGGGTTTTGTTCCAGATGTTAGACAATGTTCCAGTTTCAGGGGTTCATTGTCTAACAGAAAATTCACTAACAGGAATTCATTGTGAAATAAAGGGGTATTTATTTAAAGTAACTTAGTAGTTATTGTTCTTTTACTTCTTTCCAGGTAAAAATTTTAATGACTTAATATTTAAATACTGTAAAACTTACCCTTTAAAAGTATATAATTTGGGGCTGGGGTTGGGGCTTAGTAGAATAGCACTTGCCTAGCATGTGTGAAGCCCTGGGTTCAATTCTCAACACCGCATATATATAAATAAAATAAAGGTCCATCAACAACTAAAAAACATATTTTCTAAAAAAGTACAAAATTCAGAAGTTTTTAGAATGGTAACAAAACTGTATACCATCACCATTAATTTCAAAATATTTTCATCACCCCCAAAAGAAACCCACCTACATGGAATTATTCTCTCCTCCTCTCAGCCCCTAGTTACTAAAGCTATTTTGTATAGACTGCCTCTATAGAACTGCCTGTTGTAGACATTTCATATAAATGGAATCATACAATCTATGTTCCTTTTTGACTGGCTAATTTTACTTAAAGTTTTCAGGGTTCATTCATATTGAAGTACAAATCAGTATTAAATTCCTTTGTATGGCTGTAGTGTAGGTATATACCATAATTTGTTTATCCATTCATCAAGTGATGCATATTTGAGTTGTTTCCAGATTGTAGTTGTTATGAATAATGCTGCCATGAATATTCACATACAAGTTTATAGCTGTGCATATATGAAATCTCTTGGTAATACCTAGGAGTGGATATGATAACTATGTTCAACTTTTGAAAGAATTACCAGATTGTTTACTGAAACATATATCCTATTTTACATTCCCACAAACAACATATATAGGTTTCAGTTTCTCTACATCTTCAACAACACTTGTTGTTATGTTTTTTTTATTATATTCACCCTAGTAGCTGTAAAGTGGCATCTCAATGTGGTTTTAATTAACACTCCTCTCATGGGCAATGATGTTTAGTATCTGTTTTTAGTATGTGTCAGTTGGCCATCTATCATCCTTGGAAAAATATTTATTTGTCTACTTTAAAATTGGATTATTTGTCCTAAGTTTTAAATGCTCTTAAGGTTCTATTTCCTTTAATTATTGATTTAAATTTTTCCTCATAGATCCAAAAGCAAGTTAAAATTAATCATTCCTTTCATCATCCTTCTACTTCAGATCATTCACATCTGTTTATCATTCTGCCACTATATTTCATCAAACTTAACTATTCATTTGACATTAAGATTTTAAGGGAAGAGAACACATCTTATTTATCTCACATTGCTCATATATTTTCCTACACTACAAACCACACTGCCTTCCATATAGAATTTCATAAAACTGGAATGAACTGACTTGACTAGATACACTTAATATCCTTCAATGAAGTATACATGTCACTAACTATATTACAAAACTCCACTAAGTAAATGACTAAGTTAGCCTTTGCAAAAAAATACCAATATTTTTTTACTAGGAAATTTTAAGTTGTACCACTTTAAATATACCTATAAGTAAACATTCTCAACACTATTTTTTTGCTATGCAGAAGTATACAGACACACACACACACACACACACACAATGGAATATATAACTCAAACTATTGTGTTTTTTAAAGTTTTACCAGTGAGGAAAACATTTTCTAAGAATGACAATTCTTTATTCAATTTTGCTGTATTTACCTGTAATGTTTCCTAACATATCTTTATTGTGACAAGCAGAATCCTCTGTTTCACCATCTTTAAAATTGCCTATTTCTCCATAGTAAAGAGCAATCCCAAGCTGCATTATACGAATAAACATAGGCAACTGCTGATCTGTGATAGAAAGTTTCAGACTTTCTACTAAGGTATGAATCTGTATTTTGAAACACAAAAGACAACAAAAGCATGTTTAATGGGAATACCTTTTAAAATAAGAGAATAAATTTCAAAGGTATTAAAATGCAAAATCATTTGAGAAACACTGATGTACCAAATTTCTAAAAATTAAGCCAAAATAATATTTACTCTAAAGCTTACAGATTAAGTAAATTTTTGCTATAATGATTAGCAAACTTCAGATAAAAAATGGATTAACAATGCAAATACAAACAGAATAATCAGAATATATATTTTCATTAGATTTACACATAACTATTCCATAAAAAAAAGTAACCAAATACCTACAGTATAATACTTTTTCTCCCCCATGGGAGTAAGTGGGAGACCTCTGTCAAAACCAACAATGAAAATTTCATGATGTCATTTTAGTAAAACTGTAATCACTTATCCCAATTTTATTAACCAAAAAAAACACATATGCATTCTCAAACCATATGTTTGAGAATATATAATATGTTTGAGAATAAGTAATAATAATAACTATTTATGTATGGAAACAATAAAATTTTATTGTCAAATATAGAAAATCAAGTGAAATATGTTATAAAGTTCTTCAAATTTTAAATATATTTAAACATGACATAAAATTTGTAACATAAATCAATTATAAGAAATTGAATTAATTACTAAGAAGAAGGATATATAACATTCGAAATTCTTAAAGAAACATAATGAAATATAAACACTGCTTCAGTGTAATGGTTTACTGCAGTTATATAAACATGAAAGAAAATCAATTAAGCCATGAAGTCAAGTCTCTTAGGCTTATTTTGACTAACTAGTATTTGAGTGTCTATGAAAAACAGGTAATGGTAATCATATTTTTATAGCTCAAGGCCCAAAATAATTATATTAGTAAGAAGGAGAGAATGATAATATATGGGAGAAGGGGTATAAAATACTATATTTCATATAAAGGAACAAGTCTCTTCAAACTGACCTAAAACCAATATGCTGAATAAACCATGAAGAGATTTAAAAAAAAAAAAAAAATTGTGGGGAAAAGAAGTAGTAAAAGGAGTTATGTAAGCTAGCTAAGCTTTTCTTAGTTGAGATTTCTGTAACATCCTTTTATAAATAATGTGTTCTACCAACAGAACTAGCGATGAGCAATTTTAGCAAAATCAATGAACAAAGAATTTATCCTTCACATATACATTAAAAGTTCTTTAGAAATCATTAAGATGAATCCTCATTAGAAAAATGAACAAAGAACAACCTTCAAAATTCTAACTCACTAAAAAACATCAATATACTTGTGTTATTTTTTGCTCAATAGGTTAGCAATTTTTTTAAAAATATGATCACAAATAAGGCTAACAAGAGTATCATACAAGCACTCCCCTTAATGTTCATCAAAGCATAACCTGATTAAACCTCTCTAGAAATCCCTATTACAGGTCTTAAATTTTTGGGGGGTATCAGGGATTGAACTCAGGGTCATTCAACCACTGGGCCAAATCCCCAGCCCTATTTTGTATTTTATTTAAATTCAGGGTCTCACTGAGTTGCTGACACTGGCTTTGAACTCACCACCTTCCTACCTCAGCCTCCTGAGCCACTGTGATTACAGGTGTGCACCACGGTGCCCCGCTAAAATTTTTCTAAATATATTTACAAATATAGGAATTTATCCTAAGAAATTAATCAGAGATGTAGCCAACTATTTATATGCAGGCTTTCTATGCCTCTGAAAAGTTACAAAGTAAATTTTAGAAAGTAGAGAAAATGATAAATTATGTACCCATATGTTCTGTTTCTCATAAATATAGGTCTCTATGTCATGTTTCACACAAAATATGGGAAATTATAAACACCTACCCGAAAATATAAACCAATATAATCAAAAGCTACTTAAGCATATGTGAAAGATTTAATAAAATTAAGATATCTGCAAATATTTGGAAATTACCCTGTCTTTGAAGTGATTAATGCATTAACTACATCTCTTTAACATATATTTCCTACAACTAGAATTGAAAGAATCATAGGTCTAATCAAAAATTGCAAATATTATACTAAAGTATTAATAAAAAATTTTAAATGTATTTCACTTGCACATAATACAGTGATACCCTATATGTGGTGATTACCAGAATCAAAAACCACATTGCAGAAAACTTATTTATACTAATGTACATTTCACAGTGAAATGTTATGCAAATCAACTTTGAGAACACACAATGAGATATATTTACAGTAAGTTCTTCCTCAAGTTCACAATTTTTACTTTGCTACAATTTATCTACATCCTAGAATATACAATTAAATGTGTACTAATGATCAATAAGATTATTTCATATAGGAAAATTTCCAGACATCCATTACCTGCTTTTTTTCAATAACACAAAAATTTATTTATTTAAAAATAAAAGTACTAGAAGAAAATGTCAATAACTAATAAAATTACGTTGAACGAAGAAATCTTTAGAAATATAACAAGAAAGGAATAATCTGTAAGAAAAAATGTCAGATTAAATTATAAATTTAATGATCATATTTTTACAGCTTAAGGCCCATGGTTTCTAACTATCTTCACTGTGTGATCAACTTTATTTTCCAGGTTGTTAGGCCATTAACATTCAGGGTTATTATTGAGACATGATTTGTACTCCCAGACATTTTTGTTTATTTTTGGTATTTAACATGACTTGGTTTCTCCTCCATCCATTTACCTGCAAATGCCATGATATTCTTTTTATGACTAAGTAATATTCCACTGTGTATTTATGCCACATTTTTTTAATCCATTCTTCTACTGAAGAGCATCTAGGTTGCTTCTACAGTTTAGTTATCATGAATTGTGCTGCTAAAAACATTGATGTGGCTGTGTCCCTGTAGTATGCTGTTTTTAAGTCCTTTGGGTATAGACCGAGGAGACAGATAGCTGGGTCAAATGGTGATTCCATTCAGTTTTCCAAGAAACCTCCATACTGCTTTCCATATAAGCTGCACCAATTTGCAGTCCCACCAGCAGAGTATAAATGTACCTTTTTCCCCATATCCTCGTCAACACTTATTGTTGTTTGTCTTCATAATAGCTGTCATTCTGACTGGAGTGAGATGAAATCTTAGAATGGTTTTGATTTGCATTTCTCTAAGTGCTAGAGGTGACGAACATTTTTTCATATTTTTGTTGATTGACTGTATATCATCTTCTGAGAAATGCATCTTCAGGTCCTTGGCCCACTTATTAATTGGGTTGTTTTTTTGGTGTTTAGCTTTGTGAACTCACCACTTCATATACCCTAGTGATTAGTGCTCTATCTGATGTGTGAGGGGTAAAGATTTGATCCCAAGATGAGGCTTTTTATTCACCTCACACATTGCTTCTTTTGCTGAGAAACTTTTGAGTTTGAGTGCATCCCATTTATTGATTCTTGATTTTACTTCTTTTGCCACAGGAGTCTTATTAAGGAAGTTGGGGCCTAATCCCACATGATAGAGATTAGTGCCTACTTTTTCTTCTATTAGACACAGGGTCTCTGGTTGTATTTCTAAATTCTTGATCCATTTCGAGTTGAGTTTCGTGCATGGTGAGAGATGGGGGTTTAAATTCGTTTTGTTGCATATGGATTTCCAGTTTTCCCAGCACCATTTTTTAAAGAGGCTATCTTTTCTCCAATGCATGTTCTTGGCACCTTTGTCTAATAAAAGAAAATTGCAATTTTGTGGGTTAGGTTCTATGTCCTCTAATCTGTACCACTAGTCTACCACCAGTCTGTTTTGGTACCAATACCATGTTGTTTTTGTTACTATTGCTCTGTATTATACTTTAAAACCTGATATACTGATGCCACCTGTTTCACTCTTCCTGCAAAGGACTGCTTTAGCTTTTCTGGGTCTCTTATTTTTCCAGATGATTTTCATGATTGCTTTTTCTATTTCTATGAGGAATGTCATTGGAATTTTGATCAGAATTGCATTAAATCTGTATAGTGTTTTTGCTAGTATGGTCATTTTGGTAATATTAATTCTGCCTATCCAAGAACAAAGTAGATCTTTCCATCTTCTAAGGTCTTCTTTGATTTCTTTCTTTAGGGTTCTGTAGTTTTCATTGTATATATGTCAGTTAAGTCTAAGTTATTGATTGTATTATTGAGTTCTACAGTTTCTTTGTTCAGCTTTTGTTTGGAAGATGTATCTAGTGATGAAAGAGATGTGTTAAAGTCACCCAAAATTATTGTGTTGTGATCTATTTGACTCTTGAACTTGAGAAGAGATTGTTTGATGAACGTAGATGCTCCATTGTTTGGGGAATATATATTTATAATTGTTAATTTTTGTTGGTGTATGGTTCCATTGAGCAGTATGTAGTGTCCTCCTTCTTTATCCTTTTTGATTGACTTTAGTTTGAAGTCTACTTTATTTGATATGAGGATGGAAACCCTTGCTTGCTTCCACAGTCCATGTGAGTGGTATGATTTTCCCCAACCCTTCACCTTCAGTCTGTGGATTTCTTTTTCTATGAGATGAGTTTCTTGGAGGCAGCATATTGTTGGGTCTTTTTTTTTTTTTTCTTAATCCAATCTGCTGTACTATGTCTTTTTATTGGTGAGTTTAGGCCATTAACATTCAGGGTTATTATTGAGACATGATTTGTATTCCCAGACATTTTTGTTTATTTTTGTATTTAATGTGATTTGGTTTCTCCTCTTAGATTTTCCTTTAGTGTAATCCCTCCCTCTGCTGATTTTTATCATTGTGTTCCATTTCCGTTTCTTGGAATATTTTGCTGAAGATGTTCTGTAGTGCAGGCTTTCTAGTTATACATTCTTTTAACTTTTGTTTATCATACAAGGTTTTTATTTCATCATCAAATCTAAAGCTTAGTTTTGCTGGATATAAGATTCTTGCTTGCTATCCATTTTATTTGAGAGCATGGTATATGTTGTTCCACGATCTCCTGGCTTTGAGGGTCTGGGTTGAGAAATCTGCCAAGATACAAATTGGTCGCCCCTGTATATGATCCAATTCCTCTCTCTTGCGGCTTTTAAGAGTCTATCCTTATTCAGTATGCTAGGCGTTTTTATTATAATGTGACTTGGTGTAGACCTGTTGTAATTTTGTACATTTGGTGTTCTGTAAGCCTCTTATATTTGGTTTTCCAATTTGTTCTTCATGCTTGGGAAATTTTCTGATATTATCTCATTGAATAGAATGTGCATTCCTTTGGTTTGAAACTCTGAACCTTCCTCTATCCTGATAACTCTTAGATTTGGTCTTTTGATGCTGTCCCATAACTGTCCCATAATTCTTGGATGTTCTGTTCATGGTTTCTAACTATCTTCACTGTGTGATCCACTTTATTTTCCAGGTTGTATACTTTGTTTTCATTATCTGACATTCTTTCTTCCAAGTGATCTAGTCTATTGGTTATGCTTTCTATTGAGTTTTCTATTTAATTTATTGTATCCTTCATTTCAAGGATTTCTGACTGGTTGTTTGGTTTTTTTTGTTTTGTTTTGTTGTTTTTACAGAGTCTCTATCTCTCTCTTGAAGTAATCTTTTGCTACCTGTATTTACTCTCTTATCTCATTGTTGGAGTGATCAATTTTTGCCTATATTTGCTCATTTAAGTCATTCTTTAATTCAGAGACCATTTTAATTATGAACCTTCTGAACTCCTTCTCTGACATTTCATCAACTTCACTGCCCATGGGTTCTGTTATTATAGTGTTTGGGGTATTTTCCTCCCTTGTTTTTTCATGTTGTCTATGTGTCTTCCTTTCTTGCAATGTGGATCTGAGATATTATAGTTTGTTCCCTATATTTTTATAGTACCCGTACAAATTGTCTGTACCTCACCTTGATGTTGGGCATCTGAACCCTGCTGGTGTTCCTCAATGGATGCTACTGCATACTGGATCTGGTTCCTATACAAGTTGGTGTGAGTGGATCTGGGACAACAGGCTTAACCTCCAGTGGTAGTCTGCTGGTTGGAAAAGACAGTCCTGCGCCAGAGGCTAGGCTCTGGAGGGTGACTGCCCCGCCAGTGGAGGGGTGAACCAGGCATTCAGAGAGCCTGGGTCCCAGGTGGGCTGGTGTAGGCATTCTGGGCTGGATTTCACCCATTACCTGCTTTCAAAATGTATTTTAAATGTACCTTCTCATTCCTTCTCATTCTCCAGATTAGTAAAACATCCAAGGCTAAAAAAAGTAAGCTTAGTTAATGGTTTTTCATACCTATATTTGCCAAAGAAACAAATTTAAAAATAGAAGGAAAAAAATAATAGTTTTGAAAAAACCATGGTAGAAGATAAAAGTAACATAAAGATGGCTGAAAAACAAATAGATTTTATTTAGAGATAAAATGTATGGTAAGGCTACATAATGAAAATTGTTTTAATAAATTATGTAAAAATCACTATTTATATAGGCACACAAAAGCAGGAAATACTATTATTGTTCAGAGTTAGGGCCAGTCCTCCTATCACAGAACTATGGTAATCAGAGGCAAGTAATTCAATAATAAAAATGTATCCCACATTGAAACTTAGTTAATAAGCTCAAAGTTATTGTGTGAATTCATCCAAGAAAAATAGGCAGCAGAACAATATTCATAAAATAATTAAGTAACAAAATATGATGGAATTTATACTTATATACCACACTGAAAATATATACCGCTACCTTAAAGACCAACAAATTTTCATGTTAATCAAAAGACATGTCCTGAAAAACTCCCACACTGTAAAATTTTAATTATATATTGAAATCATGGATCAAAACATAAAACTTCTGAAACCAACAAACTGTAAAGTTAGCAATATAAAGCCTTATAAGATTATCTAAGAAAAAGAGAAAATAACTATTGTTAACTAATCATGCTGAAGAAATTATAAGAATTAAAATATAGATCCTGATATCTGGACCACTGTGAGCATACATTTCTCTGTGTGGTATTGAAAACTGAACCCACAATCTCATGTTTTGTTTTGTTAATTCTTCTTAGTTATATACAACACCAGGACAAACCCTGATATTATCACAAAAACATGAAACACATCACTAGAATTCAGTCCCTAGTAATTCCCCCTTATCCCTTCACTCCCCCCCTTCCCACTGATACCTCTTCAATCCATTTACAGTTTCCTATTTTTTTTTAATTAGTGTCCTATGGATACACCTAATGCCCAGACCCATCATGCTATATCCAAATCATGCTGTTTTTTCTTAAGATCTCTTCTATCAACTTGAAGAGAAACATTAATAAATAGCTAAACTTAAAAATGGAAATTATAACTATACAAAATAAAAAGATTATCCCCAAATATCGCTAATGTAACACATACAAAAAATTATAAACATAAAAATTATGAATACACAAAAAACTTTATAAAAATGAATGCCATATATATTCATGAGATTAATTTTTCCTTGTCTTTTCTTTGTGCATGTAAGCATGCACAAGAGCCAATAAATAAAAGAGACTTGTTTATTTAATTACAGAAAAAGAGACACTTACTTTAATAACAGATGGCATCTTGGAATTTAGGTTATCATATGTAAAATGTAGACGAGTTCTGAAGGAACATTTGTACAGTAAAGGATCCTGGTAAAATTCTATTTTACCACTGGCATTTCGTTTATCAAGACAAACTGTACAGTCAGAAAAATTGATAACCTTTCTTAGCACCAGATCAGTTGCTACAAAGAAAAGAAAAACACTTTAATTACAAATGAAAATTAGAGGAAAAGGGCAACTATTAATCATTAGTACAAGTAGCAATTAAAATAATAAATACAGCAAAATAATATTCATGAAACATTTAATGCATGTTATATCCCATGAAAAGAATTTCTCATGTTTTATATCATTTAAATATTCCAACAATTACATTAAATAGGAAAAAATATGTGTATAAAGAATCTGAGGCCTAAGTAGATTGCCCCCTAAGTAGACTGCATGACAAGTATCCAAAACTGAAGATAAAAAGTAGAAAAATATTCACCATAGTTCTTTCCTACAATGAGATAATAACACCCTTGAGAACCCAAATCTGAAATAAACTTCTGAACAATTAGTACTTGTATAGCCACTAAAAAGCCACTGCTACTTTAAACCCACATTGTTCAATGATAGCCAACAGCTGTGGCTATTTAAACTTACGTTTAAATTAATGTAAAAGACAACAATAGGACTAGCATTTAACAAGCACTCATTAATGAAAGACATCATTTTTTTATTTATTCTAATTTGTTATATGTAACAGCAGAATGCAATTCAATTCATATTATACATACAGGGCATAATTTTTCATGTTTCTGGTTGTTCACAAAGTACAGTCACACCGTTTGTGACTTCATTCATGTACTTAGAGTAATAATGTCTAACTCATTCCACCATTTTTCCTACCCCCATAATTCCTCCCATTCCCTCCCTCCCCTTTGCCCTATCTAAAGTTCATCTATTCCTCCCTTGCTCCACCCCCATCCCCATTATTTATCAGCATTCTTAGAGAACACATTTGGCATTTGGTTTTTTCGTACTGGCTTACTTCACTTAGCATGATATTCTCCAACTCCAACCATTTACCTGCAAATGTCATGATTTTATTCTCTTTTAATGCTGAGTAATGTTCCATTGTATATATACACAAAAGTTTCTGTATCCATTCATAACTGACGGGCCTCTAGGTTGGTTCCACAGTTTAGCTATTGTGAATTGTGCTGCTATAAACATTGATGTGGCTGTGTCCCTGTAGTATGCTGTTTTTAAGTCATCTGGGTATAAACCAAGGAGTGAAATAGCTGGGTCCATTCCATGTTTTCCAAGGAATCTCCATACTGCTTTCCAGATTGGCTGCACCAATCTGCAGTCCCACCAGCAATGTATGAGTGTGCCTTTTCCCTCACATGCTCACCAACACTTATTATTTGTTTACTTAACAACTACCATTTTGACTAGAGTGACATGAAATCTTAAGAGTAGTTTTGATTTGCATTTCTCTAATGGTTAGAGATGTTGGAACATTTTTTTTCATATATTTGTTGATTGAGTCTATATCATCTTCTGAAAAGTGTCTGTTCAGTTCCTTGGCCCATTTATTGATTGGGTTATTTGTTTTTCTGATGTTTAGCTTTTTGGGTTTTTCACATACCCTAGATACTAGTGGTCTATCTGATGTGCAAGCGGGAAATATTTTCTCCCAAGCTGTAGGCTCTCTATTCACCTGATTGTTTCTTTTGCTGAGAAGAAGCTTTTTAGTTTGAATCCATCCTATATAAACCTATTAGGAAAGTTCTATTGTGTTCCTATATAAAAATGAGGAAACTCAGAGAATAGTTTACCCAAGGTCATATAGAAACTTACCCAGGGTCATAGGGCTATCAACTGAAAAAAAAAAAAAAACACACCATCTCAAGTAACATTTTAAAAAGGTGCTTACAATAGATTTGATACTCAAAAATCCAATTCCATAAAGCAAATATTATAACTAATACCTATCCCAACAAACTTAAACATTGTATATTTTCTTCACAGCTACATTTTTCGATACTTAGTACAGTGCCTACCTACCCTGTAGAACAGAAGTAAACAGTACTAAATAAATATATTTTTTAAATTGTATTGGTGCTGGGGATGTGACTCAAGCGGTAGCATGCTCGCCTGGCATGCGTGCGGCCCAGGTTCGCTCCTCAACACCACATACAAAGATGTTGTGTCCGCCGAAAACTAAAAAATAAATATTAAAAAAAATAATAAAAAAATAAAATTAAATTGTATCATTACATCATTACCCTAAGTATATGTATGAAGAAACAAATGGTGTAACTCTACTTTGTGTACAATCAGAGATATGAAAAATTGTGCTCTATTTGTGTACTATGCATTGTAATGCATTCTGCTGTCATATATAACAAATTAGAGTCAATTTTTAAAAAGTAAAAACCAGCAAAAAAAAATGTATCATTATTTAATAGCTCTTTTAAGATAAGCAGAAAAATGCAGCAACTAATAGTTAAAACAAGGCTTTAAGATAATCAAAATTTTCCAAATGTGCTGTAGATTATACATAAGCCTAAAACAGATCAATCAGATACATTAGTTTGTCATTACCAGGCTTTGAAAAAGCAACATGCTGCCTTTTCCTCTTCAAAAACATTAAAAATTCAAAGCAAATATTTAATTTTTATCACTTCAACCCATGACCTACAAAATATTATGCATCACATTTGAAATAAGCATTATGAAGTAAGAAGAAATAAAAATTAAGAACCTTCAAAATCAAGTCTACGTGTTCTTAATCTCAGATTTTATTAACCTCCTATAATTATACGCTACATTTGTATATGCACATTCCCCACACACACACACTGGAGGCAAAAAGCTTCTAATAGATTCACCCAAAAGTCAACTTGTGCAATAAAAGGTTTCAAAAAATGAAGGCAACTGTTTTATTTATGGAAAAAATATACTGTGTTCTTGATATTTACTCACCAGAAATATCCATAAATGCACGATCCCATAATTCACCCACTGTATAGCATTCTGCAGAAGTGATATTGACTGAAAGAACTATATCATCTTCAACATATTTTAGTATGAGATTATTTATAACAATGTTTACATTATTTACAACTCGTCTAATCAGACTTTGCACATACCCTATAAAGTAGGAAAAAAAAGGATCCAATTAGCCACAAATCTACCAATGAATAACTAATTCTTAAATTGCTGTTAGACTTAACAGATGTGAAAAGTGGGTATTATCTAAGAAAGAATAATCAAAAGTTCACATAGGTTAAAAACTTGCTAAAGTGAACATTTAATAAGGAGCATATTCAACTCAACAAAAACTTATACCAAGAAGTTCTATAATGAAGCATGCATGCACTAAGAGAAACCACAGACACCTAATCTTTGTTAAAATATAATGCTAAACCCCATATAATGATTATACTATACAAGTACTTTATCTGGTTTCTGCCCATTTTATAAACATTTATACATATTTAAAATGCAGCAATGTTATTATAAGCTGCTATATTGTGTGTATGAAAACAGTCTATCTTCTTTACAGCTGTATTTTCAATACCTACTACATGCTTACATAGAACATAAGTAAATAGTACTAAATAAATGACAGTTATTAAAAATTATATCATTATTTAATAGCTCTTTTAAGATAAGCAGAAGAATGCAGCAAGTAATAGTTAAAAAGAAGCTTCAGGGCTGGGGTTATAACTCAGTGGTAAAGCGCTTGCCTAGCCTGTACAACGCACTGGGTTCAAACCTCAGCACTACATAAAAATAAAATAAAGTATTGTGTCCATCTACAATGAAATAAATATTTTTTAAAAAGGCTTCAAGATAATCAAAAATTTCCAAAAGTGCTCTAGAATATACTTAAGCCTAAACATATATTGATCAGATAGATATATTTGTGTATACACACACACACACACACACACACAATAAATTAAAAGATGAGCTTCTTTTTGAATGAACAACAATCATCCTCTTCCTTCTTTAGCCATAAAAATATCCAAAAGTTATGCCTAAGGAAAAAAAAGTGAAACATGACCATCCTGATGAATTTAACTATATTCACTTAATAACATGCAATAATGAAACAGAGTAGAGGAGTGAAGAAGTGAAGAAGAAAACATAAAAAAAAAGTTAAAGGGGCCAGGGTTGTGGCTCAGTGGTAGAGCACTTGCCTAGCATGTGTAAGGCACTGGGTTCGATCCCCGGCACCACATATAAATAAAATAAAGGCATTGTGTCCATCTACAACTATAAAGATATTTAAAAAAAAAAAAAAAAGTTAAAGAATACAGTGAAGATAAAACAAAAAGTAATGTATGGAAAGAAAGAGACTGAACCAAAACAATGAGAATAGGAAAATACAGAAATAGATATAATAATTTTTAAAAACTAACTCAAAACAATGAAAGTAATTAATGAACACTATTGTAAAATAATCCATAATTCTCATATTTCCCATATAAGAAGTACATAAACAGACATATTATTGAGGAACTTAACTGAAAATATAAATAAAACTAATTGAATATAAACAGTATTTTAAAAGACAGGGAAGAAAAATAAAAACTCTTCATTTTACTAAAGTGCACATTACACTATAAAAAATATTTAAAAGATAACTAAAATTTTAGCTTTTTCAAGAAAAAAAAATACACCTTTGCATTTTTTAAAACAGAACTTTACTGGACAAAACTGAATGAACTTCTGTCAGCAGATGATATTAACAATATCTACACTAAAGCCTCCTAGGAAAAAGCTTATTATCTAATTATAACATGTTTGCAAGTAATATTCAATTATAACATGTTTGCAAAAAACACCTCCTTCACATTTTTTTCCACTGGATGCAAACAGGAAAGAAATGTAATACAAGTTAGACCCAAGGTTTTTCCTATATGAAAACTATTAAGAGTTATTAACACACCAGTTATCATATGCTATAAAATTAATACAATAAATAGTAATAGGTTTAAAGCAAAAATGTGTATATTTATAGCAGCTCAATTCACAATAGCATTAGCTATGGAACCAACCTATGTGCCCTTCAATGGATGAATGGATAAAGAAAATTCGGTATATACACAGAAAGGAGTATTACTCAAACAAAAAGTAGAATGACTATATGACATCTGCCAGCAAATGACTGGATTTAGCGACTATCATGCTACGTGAAGGAAGTCAGTCCCAAAAAAACCAAAGGTTCAATGTTTTCTCTGCTATATGAAAGCTAACGCACAATAAGGTGGGGCAGAGGGAGGTTGAGGAGAATAGAAGTACAGTAAATTAGAGAATAGGGAATGGTGGAAGGGGGCGGGATAAGCAAAGGAATGACGGTGAAATTAATCTGACATAATTTTCCATGTACCTATATGAAAACAACACAGTTTGTTGAATTCCACCATCATGTTCAACCATAATCGCACTCTAAACTAGAATAAGATATATTCCATGCTTGTATATTTATATCAAAATGGATTCTGCTGTCATGTGTAACTCAGAAAAAAAAAAAAGATCCAACTTTCAGATTTCTTTTCCAGCTTAATAAACCACATTTCAAGTCTACATTGTTACGTGCATAGAATCACTCTAAAATTTTTGAAGAACTATATCTTTTGTTATTATTTTATCTCTATTACTTATCTCAATGGTTTTTTCTGTCACTTTTATTTTCCTTCATTTTCACCCTAAAACTGCAAGTTTATTTTGGGTATTGTTTGTCTGTTATGTCATTTCTCATCCTTTCATTTTCAATTTTTCATGCCTCTTTCTTTTATGCTGTTTTGGATACCACACAAACCTGGACATAACTACTGTTTCCATTTAGTGTCCAAGATAAAATATTACTTGTGCTTCATTAGAACTCTTTTTCCTTTGGGCTTACATAGTGACTGGTAGCTTACAAGGTCTCCTACACTGAACAGTTAATTCTTTCAGAGAAAAGGTGGCCTTGAGTGAGCTGTTCTACCATACTCTTATTGCCCAAACAACTTATTTTAGGGAACTGAACCACCTGCCCTCAACAAATATTTTTAAATTCATAATTAGAATGAAATAAAGACTCTCCATACCATCTTTGCTATTACGAATAAAATATAAACATCAGATAGCTTTATAGTTATTAACGGGAAAATAGTTTGAAGCAGATTTTAAAATGGATGATACGTTAATGAGAAAGTACATCTATACACCTATACAGGGATATCATTCAGTTTTAGCGCTCTTGCCTAAAACACCAAAGATGCCTGGCTATCCATAATTTGTGCCTCTCATTCCAGAATGTGGATTTGTTACTAAGATATAACTTCTAAGATGCACATAATATCCATGCAAATAATTTGCCTCAATAAAATATGAGAAGATTTTGTATCATTTCCAACCTGGAAATATTAAGAAATAGTTAGGTCTTCTCCAGACTCTCCTCTCGAAAACATGCTGAAACCAAAATAGTCTGAATTTCTGGTAGGACACTATCTTTGTATTTGTATGTTTTTTAAAAATATGTTTGTTGTGTTAAGTCAGTGAAATTCAAAAACTAACTTGTCCACCAGTTAATATTTCCCTAACTTACACAATCTGTGTCATTTTTAAATATAAAAAATGAGTCTGACCAGAACACTGTTAAACAGTGAAAGCACTGAAATGTTAAAGCATTAAAAAAAAAAGAAAATATGAAATAAGTTCTGCTTTTTTTTTTTTTAATCATTTGCATGAGGCCCTAAGTTCAAACCCCGGCAGCATTTTAAAAGGGAAGGAATGGAGGGAGGGTGGGAGGAAGGGAGGAAGAAAACCAAGCCCAATATGGTAAGGACTTAAGCACATTTACTCACACATGCTTTTCTCTATTTCATATTTAATATTTTCAGCAATATGTGACTTCTAATTAAATGATGTCTCTTCATGGATACCAAAATATCAGTTTCTATTTGCTCTTTCACAAAATGCAAAGACATTTAAACTTATGGATTGGCTTCGGCAGATATATGAATGAAAGAACGATCAAGGCTTGCCCTCGGAAAAAAATGCCTGTTTATTGGGGGGGGGGGGGTTTGACAGTTGAAACAGTTTAACAATTTAACGGTTTTTTGGCAGCTGGCTTGGGGTACGTTCTAATTGGTGGGCAAGGATCATGTGAGCCAGCAGGGTTCACCATTGGACAGCAGGATCATGTGAGCCAGCAGGGCTCACCATTGGACAGCAGGATCATGTGAGCCAGCAGGGCTCACCATTGCACGGCTCTTCTTGGGGGATGTGGAAGTTAGTCTTTGGAGCTGGGGCGAGTCCCAACAATGAATACCCTAAAGTTACGTCAATTTTGAATGTGTGTATGTGAATGTGCACAATTTTTTCAAAAGATTTTCAAAGATCCATGACCTAAAAAGGACTGATTGCTCTAGACCAGAAAATTTGATCTTCTTATTCCAATTTCAGTGACTCAATGAATCAAATTATCTAAGCCGAAGAAAAGTACTATGTGATTTTATATAATTCAAAAACATGTAAATGCTTATTATAAATCAGATGTTATATTTATTTAGTCAGAGGTCAACAAAACAAGATCTGTGACATCAAGTTTTATAAAGAAAGTTTTATTGGAAAACAGCCAGAGTCATAAATTTATTAATCATCCATGGCTGGTTCCACAGTATATCATTAGTGTGGAATAGCTGTTGTGATAGAAAACGAACAGCCTGCAATTGGCCCTTTACCAAATAAATGTGTTTGCAAACCCCTCTGTTATATGACGTATATCAAAAATGACTAAATTTTAACTTCTGACCAAATAGGCACATGGTTTTCAGTTTAATTATATTTTAAACATTTCCAACTAAATGAGTTATAACATGTATACATTTATACACATACATACATCTTTTTGTTAAATTTTTTTTTAGTTGTAGTTAGACACAATACCTTTATTTTATTTATTTATTTTTATGTGGTACTGAAGATAGAACCCAGCGCCTCCCACATGCTAGGTGAGCAAGTTACCATTGAGCCACAACCCCAGCCCATATATATACATCTTCTGACCAAAAGAGTAAAGAAAAGAAAAGGAAAGAAAATTAGATGACAAAAAAAGAAAAAGAAGCTACGCAAGAGAACAGAAATTCATTTCTGAGTATCCTAGCAGGAAAAGAAAAGGAAGTAACTGTTTAATAATTAAAAAAAAAAAATACTAGTTAATTAAAAGACTCTGAAAAATTAAAGGACAATACCCTTTATAGCCATTTTAAGAAAATGAAGAAGCAATTCACAAATTTCTGCTTCTTACAATGTCTTTCAATAAAAGCCAAAAACTATATAACTCAACACATGGAAAACTGAACAATCCATCTCTCTATTTTAGACATGGTTACTTTATACTGAGATAAAGTACACAGAACTAGGGCAGGGATATCATTCAGTTTTAGCACTCTTGCCTAGCATGCATGCACAAGGCCCTGACTTCAATCTCCAACACTACAAAAAATAAAAATAAAGTTCAGAGAATACAAAGAAAAGCATTAATAAATAACTAAATGAAACATCATCATTAAACTGTCTAAATGAAAATTGTCAGCATATCTTACAGAATATTCTAAGCACATGATTCAAGACCGTTATTAGCAGTAATTGAAGATCTCAACCTAAATGCATCATTAACTTAAATAAAATATGTATGCTTCAAATCAGACTCAAATTCTTTTGATTTTCTCGAGTAAAAAATATTACGTATAATATCTCAGCACAAGCACGTGCACACATACAAGTTTTTTGAAATATTACTATTACCACATGCCAATATGCTATGGTGTTTTCTATTCTGCACCATATTTTTTTTTAAATGACTAATATGATCCACTAAACTGTTTTAACAATTCACTAACAGGTCAAGATTCGTAGTCTAAAAAAGACAGCTCTAGATAACAAAGCTAGAGTTTGCATGAATATGTTATATACTTCTTTTTCTATTGGAAAGCCACCTACCCAGCAAAGTAGTAAAACAAGTGCCTATCTACTGACAATACCAAAATTTCTCTCAAAAATCATCTCTGGCTGAAGATAAATGCTCAAATTCCAAAACTGTAACCACAGGTCCCAGAACAAATAACCTTGACCCAGACATTTATCTTTACCATGAAAAAAATATGATTCTCGAGCAGGATAAGGTTGCAAGAAATGAATCTTCAAATAACCATTTGAGTTTAACCTTTAAATAAAATGATTTACCATTTATCCAACTAGACTCTTAATAGAGCCCTTGGCAGTATTGAGTTTAGCTGCTCTGACTCCCAGTAATTGGCCAATAGATTCGGTTACTTCTTAAAGCAACTTCCCGTGATTTATGTCAGTATAAAAAGACTATGTGTCTTCCTATTCAGTAAAGTAGAAAAGCACATGCTGCCAAGTGTAGTGGTGCACACCTATAACCCCAGCAGCTCGGGAGACTGAGGCAGAAGGACAGAGAATTCAAAACCAGCTTCAACAATGGCAAGGCACTAAGCAACCCAGTGAGACCCTGTCTCTAAATAGAATACAAAACAGGGCTGAGGATGTAGCTCAGTGGTTGAGTGCCTCTGAGTTAATCCCCAGTACCAAACAAAAAAAAAAAAAAGACATGCTAACCCAAAACTACCTCAAGTAATTCAGGCAGAACACAATTCTGTCTTATGTCACCAAAAATAGGATGTTTTATATTATGTTTTATGCAAGTAAAAATAGACCAATGGAGGCTGCAGTTGTAGCTCAGTGATAGAGTGCTCACCTAGCATACATGAGGCACTGGGTTCAATACTCAGCACTATATAAAAAATAAGTAAATAAAATAAAGGTAGAAAAAAATAGGCCAATGGTCACAATTATATCAGTCTGAATTCTAATATGGTTCTAAAGAGCTATTACATACATAAATAAAAATATCAGAAAATAAAAGTGATAATATACAAGCTCTTTCCAGTTATAAAATTCTGTTATTAGTAAATTTTAGAGTTTCCAGAAATTCAGAATAATCCAGTCTTTTTTGTTACCAACGCACAAGGTGGAAAAAAAGACCATGAATCTTCATTGCTAGAGGCTGTAAGAAAGAAATTCAAATAACAACTTGCTGAAAAAAACAAACCAAAATCTGAATGAAACCCACTTGTAGAATTCTGGCTCCAAAATGATCTGGAAGTAGTTACCTGGTGGTAAATCAGGATCTGTAGGAGCAGCCTGCTGAATTCTTCGGGGTTTTACTGATGATTTTGTGTTTTCAGTAGCACTTCGATTGGTAGAATTAGAACCACAGCTTTCATGGTCATCCTATTTTTATTTTAAAGAAAGGAAAAAGAAACACATCAACTGCATTCAAGTCTAAGGAAAAATTATGTTTGATATATACAGTACATGGATACTATACATTAGATACATTATTCTTATTTTTAAGCTCTAAAACCTGTATAATCAGCTGGGCACGGTGACGCATACCTATAAAGACCAGCAGCTCGAGTGGCTGAGGCAGGAGGATTGTAAGTTCAAAGCAGCCTCAGTAATTTGTTGAGGCCCTAACCAACTCAGCAAGACCCTGTCTCTTAATAAAATACAAAAAGGACTAGCGAGGGGCTGGAATTGTGACTCAGTAGTAGAGCACTTAGTTGTAGATGGACACAGTATCTTTAAATTATTTACTTATTTGTATGTGGTACTGAGGATCGAACCCAGCGCCTCATGCATGCGAGGCAAGCGCTGTACCACTGAGCTACAGCCCCAGCCGGCAATAGCAGAGCACTTGCCTCAAAAGTGTGAGGCACTGGGCTGGGGATGTGGCTTAAGCGGTAGCGCACTCGCCTGGCATGCGTGCGGCCTGGGTTCGATCCTCAGCACCACATACAAACAAAGATATTGTGTCCGCCGAAAACTAAAAAATAAATATTAAAAATTCTCTAAAAAAAAAAAAAAAAGTGTGAGGCACTGGGTCTATCTTGGCACCACATAAAATCAAATAAAGTGCATATACAACTAAAAGAAAAATTTAAAGGTGGGGGCTGGGGAAAGCACCCGTGGGTTCAATGCCCAATACCAAAAAAACAACCAAACAAACATCAAAAACAAAAAAAATATATATAATTAAATCCTTTCTTTCTTTAGCTACTATCAAAACAAACTACTTGCCAAGTGTGATGGCATACACCTGTAATCCCAGCTACCAGAAAAGGTAAGGCAGGAGTATCTCAAGTTCCAACACAGCTTCAGCAATATTTCAAGACTGTCTCAAAAAAAATAAAATAAAAAAGGGCTGGGGATGTAAAACCCCCTAGGTTCAATTCCCAATACAAAAAAAAAAAAAAAAAAAACCCCTACCTTTAAATGTCAGAAGAATTCTCATTTATATTTCTAGCAAAAGAAGAGACCATTTAACAAAAACTTGTTAGACATGTTCATGTCTATCTACAAGCAGAAATAAGTGAAAAGGGTCTTATTCCCCCCCTTATTTGTTCTTTATATATTAAGTTCCTCACCATTTGGAAACTAAGCTATCTTCTTAGCTATCTTTTAATGATTAATCTAAACCATTCTTACAATCCTGAGCAACCTATTTTAACAATGTTTACTGAATTGTTATTCATGTTTTGGATGCAAGATCTAAATAACTAAACAGAAACTCTTCAAAAGAAGAAACACAGATGGCCAATAAATGAAGAAATGTTCCAGAATGCCATACCCCAGTGTCTGGCCCCCCATTAACTCTACCCCACCTCATAGCTCCTCAGTGGAAGGAGACCTGCTGCACCTCAGAGCAGGTCTGGATAGGCTTTCTGATCAGCCCTCCCTTACCTTAGAGATCTTCAGAGGAAAGGGATCTCAGCTAGAGGCTATAAGAAAGAAATTCAAATAACAACTTGCAGTGTACCACTGCACTCCCTGAGGGAAAAGCAGCTGCTGCGTGGGCCTAAGGAAACTGCCAGCAGAGACTAGATGGAAGAACAGGTTCCCCTAAAGCTGGGCTTTTTTTAAAAAAAAAAAAAAAAAAAGAATTAAAAACAATACCCAGAAAGCACGTGAACCAAAGAAACTGAAATTGGCATAAATTTTTATTATTTTTTTAACCTAGATCATTCAGCATCATGACCCCAAGGGAGAAAACCCACATACCTACAGGCACTACAAGTGTCACGTAGGTACATCTGCACTCCGAGGCAAACACCTATTACTTCATATTCATATCAGTGAAGTCGAAACTGGTGACGATTTTATCAGTATACACAAAAAGCAGATTTTACTTGAGATCTAGACAAGGCAGAGACTGGATTCTCACCAATGCAATAAGGAGAGAGGATTAATCCTCAAATACCCACCCACAGAGTTCTAAAGCTAGGTCAAATCTAAACAGTAATTACTTAAATCTTCAACTCAGAACTCAGCACCACCCTCCCCACAACAGAAAAATACAATTTATCATCACCAAAACAGTGCTAAGTCACCATATACTGGGCAACTGGAAAAAGATCTACTACAATTAGCTATGACACCTAGACACAAAGGCAGGCATCCAAGGTGAGGAACACAAATTTGTTGGCTATACAATCTCCAACTGTCAAGCCAAGTGCTGAAAAGTCAAAAGAAAATGCAAAGAATGAGCATCCATTCCAGCAGTTTTGAACAACCAGCAAAAAGAAGCTTTTTATTTGCAGCAAGATTTCTTCTTTTTTCCTTCTCTTCTCTTCTTTTATTCTACCAAACCCCCACTTTAATTTTTTAAGTTCATCTTTCAAATTTCAATTCCTTAAATTTTTTCCCAATCATCACTTCATCACATAGTATATTTTTCACTTTTTTCCATTATGTATGATTTGAAGTGCATGAATATGGTTGTTTGTGTGTAGGTGTATGAATACTCATTGCACAGATAGATTCTAAGAAAATATAGGTGAATATCAGGCTATAGGTATTAAAGGAGACACCAGACAATCATCTTAAAATTCACACTTCTGTCATTATCATTAGAACTATTACTGACTCCACTCCCACTAAGAAGCACTGGAAGTCATTGGCATTTTTAAAGTTTCCAGAGTAGAATCCCTGCTTTCAAGAAAGAATCACAACTCAGCCAAGCAACAGGGAACTCACCTCACAGTTGATCCAACCCTGAGTGTAAACATTACTTCAACTCAAAGAATTAGAAGACAAAAACCCTAATCCAAAAACCAGGGCCAATAGAAGAACAATCAGATGGGAACTTCAGGTTTCCCAGCTAGAGGTCTACTCATATATCCAAAACAAAAATTCTATAATAAAAAAGAAATATATACATAAAGGCACATACATAGAAAGGAAGAGAAACCCACCTCAATTGATGCACAAGAAAAGGATCTCGGAAAACCTGAGGAAATAGGCAAACAATTCCCCCACAAAATTCAAAATACTCCAACAAAAGATAACACAACTGCTGGGATTGTGGCTCAGCGGTAGAGCACTCACCTAGCACGGGCGGGACCCGGGTTCGATCCTCAGCACCACATAAAAATAAAATAAAGATATTGTGTCCATCTAAAGCTTAAAAAATAAAAAAATTAAAAAAAAAAAGGTAACACAAAAATGGAAGTGGAGGAGCGGAGCTACTGGACCCGCCGAAGGAGGGCGGGGAGTGGACCATGTGAATGGGCTTCAGAGCATGAGCGCCTCACAGTGTTTTAAAGAAGCAGGATGCTGCTCTAGATGTGGAAAAATAATAATCAATAGAAGAACCGGGGGATCCAACATGGCAGCGGGCGGAGAGGCAGCGCTTTCAATACCCCCTCAGGGATGGGGTCAGAAAGACACATAGATGCACTAAAATTCTACATGCGGAGAATCTCCTAGCAAAATTCCACTGAAGAGAGACCGGCCGGGAGTTACTAGGAGTTTTGGAAGTGATAGTTTGCTCACGAGACGCAGAGGTCCAGATCCTCCAGCCACTGTCCACGAGCCGCCCCGCAGCCTCACGCCACCACTGTGACTGAGTGGCTAGCATCCGAGATGCAGCTTGGCAGGAAGAGATCTTTAGCCAAGCTTTGGTGAAACAGCGAGCCAGGAGCTGAGGCCAACCGGGACGGACCAGCCCCACCCCTCCCTTTGGACACTCCCGCAAGGAGCCTGGGGCCCGCCAAAGTAGAAAGGTGATGTCATCGGAGTTTGGCGGCCAGAATTCATTCCCAGCGGAATTCACTTTAGCAGGTGTGTGACTCCCTCCCCTTCCAGATACAATCAGCCAAGAAACCTCAGAGATCTCTCCAGGGGCGAGTCTGTAGGGAAGCAGAGGGGATACCGGACCCCCAACCCCCCATATCACCAGCGGCGACTCCCAAAGTCTTAGCCGCCAGTTTACCACAGCACTGGGGCTTAAATGGGAAACTGGGGTGGGTGGGGTGGGTGGTGCAAGTGTAACTAGATCTCTGGGGAACCGCTTCTGGTGAACAGGACCTGGCTGGCTGGCTGACAGGAGGAAGCGGGGGAGGGGCCGGAGAAGTGACTGGCAAGACTGAGAGACTTCCAGGAGCCACCTTACAGAGATTGCTATCAGCAAGTTGAGGGCAGAAGCTCACCTTGGAGGGCACAGCTCCGCCTACTGGAAGAGAAGAAAATGGATCTCTAAGACTTCAATTTTTTTTTCTTTTTCTTCTTCTTTCTCTGTTCCTTTCTCCCCTTTTCCTTCTTTCTTTCTTTCCTGTTTCAAGTTTTATTGTTCTTTTCATTCCCCTCTAATCTATCTATCTCTCTCCTCCTTTCTTTTTAAGAGCACCTTCCTTCCCCTACCCCCCAACTTTCATTCCAAGCATTACGTCTTCTATTACGTGTAATTGTCTAAATGCAAATAGGTGAATGTTTTGAGACTGTCTAAAGGGCTCCTAAATACCTAGCTACTACCAACACCCTGATCCAATTGCCTGTTAGTATCCCCCTTCAGTAGAGCAATCTTCTAAAGTAGCCAAGACATACTAACCCTCATATCATCATAGCACCTAAACTAAACATAAAGACCTAAGAACAAACAACAAATCACTATATGCATACAGAACCCAGAAGCCTTTTATGAATCAGCTTTAAAGTATAATAAAGCCCAACATTTCTAGGCATAATCTCCCATCACAAAGGAGAGACAACAGGGATATACAAAACCAAAACAAATTTATAGGAGAAAGCAGTTACACAGCAGTCAAACAGAGCTGGAAAGTAAGGTGAGCAACATGAAAAAACAAGGGAAAAAAGGATTACAAACAATGCAAGACAACTTAAATCTACAGGAGGACCTAGAAGCATCAGAAACATGGATAGGGAAAGAACTCAAGGCATACCTAACTCAGATGGAACGGAATATTAGAAAAGACATGAGACAGCAAGTCCAAGCATTGAAAGTATATTTTGAAACCAAATTAAACAAACAAATTCAAACTGCAAAGAACGAGCTTTACCAGGAGATAGAGATTTAAAAAAACAAACAGTAATCCTAGAAATGCAGGAAACCATAAACTAAATTAAAAACTCTAACGAGAATATAACAAATAGACTACATCAAGTAGAAGTCAGAACATCAGATAATGAAGACAAAGTTTATCAACTTGAAAAGAATATGGTCAACACAGAAAGAATGCTTAAATCTCACGAGCAATCTATCCAAGAGTTGTGGGATACCATAAAAAAACCAAATTTGAGAGTCATTGGGATAGAAGAAGGTATAGAGCTTCAAACCAAAGGAATGGACAACCTATTAAATGAAATAATCCTAGAAAAATTCCCAGAGATGAAAGATGGAATGGATTGCCAAATCCTGGAAGCCTACAGGACCCCAAACATTCAAAACCGTAATAGACCAACCCCAAGACATAGAATTATGAAGATAGCCAACATACAGAACAAGGAGAGAATATTAAAAGCTACGAGAGAAAGGAGGCAGATTACATTCAGGGGTAAACCAATTAGGTTAACGACTGATTTTTCATCACAGACTTTGAAAGCGAGAAGATCCTGGAAAAACGTATTTCAAACGCTGAAAAATAATGGATTCCAACCAAGAATACTGTATCCAGCAAAATTAAGCTTCAAATTTGACAATGAAATTAAAATATTTCACGAGAAACAAAAGCTAAAAGAATTCGCAGCCAGAAAACCAGCACTGCAAAGCATTTTGAGCAAAATACTGCAAGAAGAGGAATTGAAAAATAACATCCAAAACTAACAGTGGGAGGTATCTCAGTAAAGGGGGAGAAAAATAACCTAAGAGGAAAAACTAGCCAAACTAAAATAAATAAATAAATAAACGTGACTGGAAGTACAAACCATATTTCAATTGTAACCTTAAATGTTAATGGCTTAAATTCACCAATCAAGAGACATAGGCTAGTAACCTGGATTAAAAAAAACAAATCCAACAATATGTTGCCTTCAGGAGACTCATATGATAGGAAAAGACATACACAGGCTGAAGGTGAAAGGTTGGGAAAAATCATACCACTCACATTGCCCTCGGAAGCAAGCAGGAGTGGCCATACTCATATCGAATAAAATCAACTTCAAGCCTAAGTTAATCAAAAGGGATAAAGAAGGACACTATATACTGTTAAAAGGAACCATCCACCAACAAGACATAACAATTATCAATTTGTATGCACCAAACAATGGTGCTCCAATGTTCATAAAACAAACTCTCCTCAAGTTCAAGAGTCAAATAGACCAGAACAAAATAATTATGGGTGACTTCAACACACCACTCTCGCCATTAGACAGATCCTCCAGACAAAAGCTGAATAAAGAAACTAGAACTCAATAACACAATCAATAATCTAGACCTAACCGACATATATAGAATATATCAACCATCATCAAGTGGATACACGTTCTTCTCAGCAGCACATGGATCCTACTCAAAGATAGACCATATATTATGCCATAGGGCAACTATCAGTAAATATAAAGGTGTGGAGATAATACCATGCACCATATCTGATCATAATGGAATGAAACTGGAAATCAATGATAAAAGAAGGAAGGAAAAATCCTGCATCACATGGAAAATGAACAATATATTACTGAATGATCAATGGGTTACAAAAGACATAAAGGAGGAAATAAAAAAATTCTTAGAGATAAACGACAATACACACACAACATACCGGAATCTATGGGACACAATGAAAGCAGTTTTAAGAGGGAAATTCATTTCCTGGAGTTCATTCCTCAAAAAAAGAAAAAACCAACAAATAAATGAACTCACACTATACCTCAAAAACCTAAAAAAGGAAGAGCAAAACAACAGCAAATGTAGTAGAAGACAAGAAATAATTAAAATCAGAGCAGAAATCAACGAAATTGAAACAAAAAAACCATTGAAAAAATTGTTAAAACTAACAGTTGGTTCTTTGAAAAAAATAAATAACATCGACAGACCCTTAGCCATGCTAAAGAAGAGAAGAAGAGAGAGAACTCAAATTACTAACATACGGGATGAAAAAGGCAATATCACAACAGACACTACAGAAATACAGAAGATAATTAGAAAGTATTTTGAAACCCTATATTCCAATAAAATAGAAGATAGTGAAGATATCGATAAATTTCTTAAGTCATATGATCTGCCCAGATTGAGTCAGGAAGACACACACAATTTAAACAGACCAATAACAAAGGAAGAAATAGAAGAAGCCATCAAAAGACTACTAACCAAGAAAAGCCCTGGACCGGATGGGTATACAGCGGAGTTTTACAAAACCTTTAAAGAAGAATTAATACCAATACTTTTCAAGCTATTTCAAGAAATAGAAAAAGGAGGAGCTCTTCCAAATTCATTCTATGAGGCCAACATCACCCTGATCCCCAAACCAGACAAAGACACTTCAAAGAAAGAAAACTACAGACCAATATCTCTAATGAACTTAGATGCAAAAATTCTCAATAAAATCCTGGCGAATCGAATACAAAAGCATATCAAAAAAATTGTGCACCTTGATCAAGTAGGATTCATCCCTGGGATACAAGGCTCTTTCAATATACGGAAATCAATAAATGTTATTCACCACATCAATAGACTTAAAGACAAGAACCATATGATCATCTTGATAGATGCAGAAAAAGCATTCGACAAAGTACAGCATCCCTTTATGTTCAAAACACTAGAAAAACTAGGGATAACAGGAACTTACCTCAACATTGTAAAAGCTATATATGCTAAGCCCCAGGCTAGCATCATCCTAAATGGAGAAAAACTGAAGGCATTCCCTCTAAAATCTGGAACAAGACAGGGATGCCCTCTCTCACCATTTCTATTCAATTTAGTTCTTGAAATACTAGCCAGAGCAATTAGACTGACAAAAAAGAAATTAAAGGCATAAAAATAGTAAAAGAACAACTTAAATTATCACTATTTGCAGATGATATGATAATATATCTAACAGACCCAAAAGGGTCTACAAAGAAACTGCTAGAGTTAATAATTGAATTCAGCAAAGTTTCAGGATATAAAATCAACACGCATAAATCAAAGGCATTCCTGTATATCAGCAACAAAACTTCTGAAATGGAAATGAGGAAAACCACTCCATTCACAATAACCTCAAAAAAACTAAAATACTTGGGAATCAACCTAACAAAAGAGGTGAAAGATTTATATAACGAAAACTACAGAACCCTAAAGAGAGAGATAGAAGAAGATCTGAGAAGATGGAAAAATGTACCCTGTTCATAGATAGGCAGAACTAACATCATCAAAATGGCGATATTACCCAAAGTTCTCTACAGGTTTAATGCGATGCCAATCAAAATCCCAATGGCATTTCTGGTAGAAATAGATAAAGCAATCATGAAATTCATATGGAAAAACAAAAGACCCAGAATAGCAATAGCAATTCTAAGCAGGAAGTATGAATCTGGAGGTATAGCGATACCAGATTTCAAACTGTACTACAGAGCAATAGTAACAAAAATAGCATGGTACTGGTACCAAAACAGGCAGGTGGACCAATGGTACAGAATAGAGGACACAGAAACCAATCCACAAAAGTACAACTTCCTTATATTTGATAAAGGGGCTAAAAGCTTGCAATGGAGGAAGGATAGCATCTTCAACAAATGGTGCAGGGAAAACTGGAAATCCATTTGCAACAAAATGAAACTGAATCCCTTTCTCTCGCCATGCACAAAAGTTAACTCAAAATGGATCAAAGAATTGATATCAAATCAGAGACTCTGCACCTGATAGAAGAAAAAGTTGGCTCCGATCTACATATTGTAGGGTCGGGCTCCAAATTCCTTAATAGGACGCCCGTAGCCCAAGAGTTAATAACAAGAATAAACAAATGGGACTTACTTAAACTAAAAAGTTTTTTCTCAGCAAGAGAAACAATTAGAGAAGTAAATAGGGAGTCTACATCCTGGGAACAAATCTTCACTCCTCACACTTCAGGCAGAGCCCTAATATCCAGAATATACAAAGAACTAAAAAAATTAAACAATATGATAACAAATAACCCAATCAACAAATGGGCCAAGGACCTGAACAGACACTTCTCAGAGAAGGACATACAATCAATCAATAAGTACATGAAAAAATGCTCACCATCTCTAGCAGTCAGAGAAATGCAAATCAAAACCACCCTAAGATACCATCTCACTCCAGTAAGATTGGCAGCCATTAGGAAGTCAGACAACAAGTGCTAGCGAAGATGTGGGGAAAAGGGTACACTTGTACATTGCTGGTGGGACTGCAAATTGGTGCGGCCAATTTGGAAAGCAGTATGGAGATTCCTGGGAAAGCTGGGAATGGAACCACCATTTGATCCAGCTGTCGCCCTTCTCGGACTATTCTCTGAGGACCTTAAAAGAGCGTACTATAGGGATACTGCCACATCAATGATCATAGCAGCACAATTCACAATAGCTAGACTGTGGAACCAACTTAGATGCCCTTCAATAGATGAATGGATAAAAAAAACTGTGGCATTTATACACAATGGAGTATTACTCAGCACTAAAAAATGACAAAATCATGGAATTTGCAGGGAAATGGATGGCATTAGAGCAGATTATGCTAAATGAAGCTAGCCAATCCTTAAAAAACAAAGGCCAAATGTCTTCTTTGATTTAAGGAGAGCAACCAAGAACTGAGCAGGGAGGAAGAACATGAGGAAAAGATTAACATTAAACAGAGACGAGTGGTGGGAGGGAAATTGCATGGAAACGGAAGAAAACCCTCAGTGTTATACGAAATCACATATAAGAGGTTGTGAGGGGAAAGGGGGGGCGGAACAAGGGAGAGAACTGAACAACAACAGATGAGGTAGAGAGGGAAGATGGGAGGGAAGGGGAGGGGGGATAGTAGGGGATAGGAAAGGCAGCAGAATACAACAGTCACAAATACGGCATTATGTAAAAATGTGAATGTGTAACTGATGTGATTCTGCAATGTGTATTTGGGGTAAAAATGGGAGATCATAACTCACTTGAATCAAATGTATGAAAGGTGATATGTCATGAGTTTGTAATGTTTTGAACAACCAATAAAAAAAAATTTAAAAAAAATGGAAGTGGAGGAAATTCCTGAGAAAGATTATTAAAAAACTGATTATCAAAATGTTCAATGAACTAAAAGAAGAACTAATGAAATAAGAGAGCAAATGTAGGAGATGAAAGACCATTTCAATAAAGAATCAGAAATACTAAAAATAAACTGATCACAACATCTGGAAATGACAGAAACAATGAATCAAATTAAAAATTCACTTGAGGGGCTGGAGTTGTGGCTAGGCAGGAAAGCACTGGCCTAGCACGTGCAAGGCGCTGGGTTCAATACTCAGCATCACATAACAATAAATAAAGGCACTGTATCAAGTTACAACTAAAAAAATATTTTTAAAAAATTCACTTGAGCCACGCACAGTGGTGCACACCTGTAATCCCAGCAGCTCAGGAGGCTGAGGCAGGAGGATCACGAGTTCAAAAGCCAACCTCAGCAACAGTGAGACTCTAAGCAACTCAGTGAGACCCTACAAAAGAGGGCTGGGGATATGGCCCAGTGGTTGAGTGCCCATGAGTTCAATCCCCAGTACCAAAAAAAATTTCACTTGAAAGCATTACTAACAGATTGAATTGCACAGAAAATAGAACTTCAACACTTAAAGATATAACCTTGGGACGTGAAGACAGGATACACAAATTTGAATATACAGAATGCAACAATAGAAAAAAATAATAGAATATGATCAAAATATACAATAACTCAGACAACTTTGAAAGACCAAACAGGAGAATCAGTCAGATAGAAAAGAAAATGGCGATACAACCTAAAGTCATTAAGAACATTTTCAATGAAATAGTTACAGAAAACTTTCCTTGTATTATAAAAGAGAGAGACATGTCCATACAGGAGGCATACAGGACTTCATATAGACCTAACCAGGAGAGAAGTTCTCCAAGACACATCATAATCAAAATGTCCAACATAGAAAATAAGAATATTAAAAGCTGCAAGAGAGAAAAACCAGGTCCCATTTAGAGGCAAACCAATTGGCTCATTTCAGACTTCCCTACTCAGACACTAATATTAAAGAGGGCATGGAACAAGATATTTTCAAGATCTAAAAAACAAACAATTGCTAACAGAGATTACTGTTCCCAGCAAAGCTCTCCCTCATATTTGATAGGGCAGTAAAATGCTTCCATGACAAGGATAAACTAAATGAATACAGGACAAACCAGCACTACAAAGAATACTCAAAAGATAAACTACACATAGAGGATCACAAAATTAAAACTCCCAAATAAATGAAAATCAATAGAAGACAAATCATCTAAATGAAAACCACAGCAGAACTGAATAAAAAATGACAATGAACCCAACAACATAACCATAATAATACTAAATATAAAGGTTTCCAACTGCCCAATTAAAAGGCACAGATTAGCAGGAAAAAAAATTTAGAATCCAACCACATGATAATTGTAAGAGACTCATCTCATAACTAAGGACTCTCACAGGCTAAAGGTAAAAGGATGAAAAACAATAGTCCATGCTAACAGACTCTGAAAACAGGCCAGAGTGACCATTCTCATATCTGTCAAAGTTGATTTAGAGCAAAAATTAGAAAAGCCAAAGAGGGTCATTACATTCAGGCAAAGGGAACAATCCAACAATAAGAATTAACAGTAGCTAATATACACTTCCCAAAAGTCAAGTGTACCCAACTACATTTTAAAAATACCCTTACAATAAACCCAAGATAGACCCCAATATAATAATACTGGGAGATTTCAACACACTCTTATGATCAATAGACAGGTCATCAAAGCACAAAATCAATAAAGATATATCCAACCTAAATAATGCTATGAATCAAATGAACCTAACAGACATCTACAGAGTATTTCACCCCAAAACACCTGAACTTACCTTCTTCTCAGCAGCTCATGGAAAATTCTACAAAACATACCTCATTCAGTGTCACATATAACACTAAGCAAATACAAAAAAATGATAAAAGCCCATGTATCATGTCAGAAAAGGGAATGAAACTAGAAATCAATAGCAAGAAACACACAAATACATGGAGATTAAATATCCTTTAAAAATATATATATATATATATACATATATATATATATATATATATATATTTATATTTTAGTTGCAGATGGACGCAATACCTTTATTTATTTATCTTTATGTGGTCTGAGGATTGAACCCAGTGCTCCACATGTGCTAGGTAAATGCTGAGTCATAACCCCAGCCTTAAATACCCTTTTAAATGAAGAATGGATCAAAGTAAAAATGAGAGAAGAAATCAAAAGATTCTTAGAAACAAAAACAAAAATATATCAAAATTTCTGGGACAGTATGAAAGCAGTACAAAGAGGAAAGTTTATAGCACTAACTGCCTACATTAAAAATATGTAGCTGGGCTGGGGCTATGGCTCAGTAGTAGCGCACTTGCCTGGCATATGTGAGGCACTGGTTTCTATTCTCAGCACCACGTAAAATAAATAAAGGACTATCAACAACTAAAAAAAATTTTTTTAATTAAAAAAAAAAATATGGAGCTGGGCACAGTGGCACATGCCTGTAATCCCAGCAGCTTAGGAGGGTGAGGAAAAAGGATCACAAGTTTAAAGCAAGCCTCAGCAATTTAACAAGACCCTAAACAACTTAGCGAGAATATGTCTCAAAATAAAAAATAAAAGGGCTGGGGATGTGATCCAGTAGTTAAGAGCCCTTGGGCTCAATCCCTGGTACCAAAAACATAAAATAAGAGAGAGATCTCAAAAAAGTAAAATAAATCTATGCTCCACCTCAAGGCCTTAGACAGCAGAAGACAGGAAATAATAAAGATCAGAGATTAAATTAATGAAATTGAGAATTAAAAAAAGACAATACACTGGACCAAACTAAAGAGTTGGTTCTTCAAAAGGATAAATAAAGTTAATAAATCCATAGCCATTCTAACCAAAAGAAAGGGAAAGAATACCTAAATCAATAAAATTAGAGATGAAAAAGGACATATTATCACAGACTCTTCTGAAATGCATGGGATCATTATAAACTATTTTGAAAATTTATACTCTAATGAATAGCAAAAATCTAGAAGCACTGACAAAATTCTAGACACATATGACCTAACCAAACTGAATCAAGATACAGAAAACCTAAACAGACCAATATCAAATAATTCAAACAGCAATCCCTGATGAGCACACATGCAAAAATCCTCAATAAAATGCTAGCAAAGTGCATTCAAAAAGATATTCAGAAGATAATACAACACAATCAAATGGGTTTTATTCTAGGGATATGACTCAGCTATTACACTATCACACTCTTTGGTATTTATCCAAAAGAACTAAAATCAGCATACTATACTGACATTGCCACTTCAATGTTTATAGAAGTACAATTCACAATAGCCAAATTACAAAATCAACCCAGATGCCCATCAACAGAAGAATGTATCAATAATCATGGTATATATACACAATGAAGTTTTACTCAACCATAAATAAGAATGAAATAATGGCATTTGCTAGTAAATAGATGAAAATATAGAAAATCATGGTAAATAAAATAAGCCAGATTCAGAAACTCCAAAGCAAAATGTTTTCTTTCATATGTGGAAGTTAGAGCAAAATAAGGGAAAGAAGGTGGCAAGAAAAGGGGACTAAGTATCATAAAGATATAAAATCAGTAGAGTAATAGAAGGAGAACAAGAAGGAAGGAGGAAAGAAGGTAAAGGAGTAGATATATAGAATAATAGCTTGTTTCATACATATAAAAATGTACCAAAAAGAGTTTCACCTGTGTGTGTGTGTGTGTGTGTGTGTGTGTGTAGAAAATACCAATCAAAAATAAATGAATAAAGGAAGATTAATAAAAGAAAGGAGAGAACACAGTGGGGAATAGGGAGGGGGAAATGAGGATCAAAAATCAATTTTTTTGCATGTATTATTATATCCAAATGAATGCAAATACTATGTATAATTATAATGCTCTAAAAAATAAAAAATTTTTAAAGTACATATGTGTGTGTGTTAACAAAAAGAAATTGTGGTATATACAGTAGAGTTCTAGTTAGACATAAAGAAGGATGAAATTACAGCATTTGTTGGTAAATGGATGGAAATGGAGAACATCATGCTAAGTGAAAGATGGCAGACTCAAAAGTTGAATATTTTCTCTCATATGTGGAAGCTAGAATAAGGAGAAGGGAAGGATATTCCACCATGCGGCCAGCGCAATGGTTTCATTAATGAGATTCTTGGCATAAAAGTTAGCTAGCAGAGATCGAAATAAACACACAGACTCAGTTACCTTTTTCTATGACCAGGTCCGAAACGGCTCCCCTCTCTGGTTTCCACCTCTAACCACCCGGCAGGGCAGCAAGGATTACTCAGGGCAGGAGAGAGAAAGAGGGAGCACGCCAGGGACTAGCCTTTTATTGGGGAACAAGAAATTCAGGGGAGAATTCCATCCAATGAAGGTTGAAGGGGGGCCGCACTCCAAGGTCAGGGTCAGTGATTGGGCCCCCGGGGTCAGTAGTCAGTCACACTTCCACATGGACGGGTTCTCTCAACAGGAGAGGGCCGGGAAAATTCCAACACAGCCAGAAGCCTCAGACCCAAACCGGGAGTTACCCAGTCACGTGTGACAATGGCTACCCACAGGATATCATAAAGATATAGGGAAATGAGGCTGGGGTTGTGGCTCAGCAGTAGAGCACTTGCCTAGCATGTGCAAGGCACTGGGTTTGATCCTCAGCACCACATAAAAATGAAACAAATAAAGGTACTTTTTAAAAAAGATATGGGGAAGGCCAATAGTGAATAAGGATATTGGGAGGCAGAGTGGAAGGACAGGAAAAGGGAGGCAATGAAGAATGAAATATTTAAAAATCATGTTATGTGCATATATAATTTATGCAAGGGAAATTATATTGGTTCTTTATAATTATAAAGAATCAATCAAAAATAAGGAGATAAGGGCTGGGGTTGTGGCTCAGTGGTAGAGCACTTACCTAGCATGTGTGAGGCACTGGATTTGATTCTCTGCACCCCTTAAAATAATAAATAAAGACATCATGTCCATCTATAACTAAAAAAAATTTTTTTTTTAATTAAAGAAGGGGCTAGGGTTGTGGCTCAGGGTTAGAGTGATCACCCAGCATATGCAAGACCCTGGTTTAATCCTCAGCACCATATAAAAATAAATAAATAAAATAAAGGTATTGTATCCAACTACAGATAACAAAATTTTTTTTTAAATTAAATAAACAAACAGATAAGCAAAAGGAAGTCTAGTAGAGTTGAGGAAGAAGAATGGGGTGAGAGGTTAGGGCAGGGAGGAAAGGAGAGATCATGAACTAAATCAAATTCCAGGCATGCATGACTTTCTCAAGATGAACACAACTAGTATGCATAACTATAATGCTCCAATTTAAAAAAAAAAACTCAACTGAAAGCTTCACTAATAGATTACATTAAGTGCAAGAAGGACTAGCAGGTCTTAACAAGACTGATAATTTATCAATTCAGACAGTAGTAAAGAAAAAAGAAGAAGAAAATATATAAGAATTCTGAGATACCAGGCATAGTGGTCAACGCCTGTAACCGCAGCAACTCAGAAGGCTGAGGCAGGAGAATCCCAAGTTCAAAAACAGACTCAGCAACTACGAGGTACTAAGCAACTCAAACACTGTCTCTAAATAAAATACAAAATAGGGCTGGGGCTCAGTGGGCAAGTATCCCTGACTTCAATCCCTGGTACCCAAAAAACAAACATAAAAAAGATAAGACCCAACAATAGGCTGCCTGTAAGAAACTCATCTCAGTGAAAAGGTATACACTATATACACAGGCTAAAAATTAAAGGATGGAAAACAATACTCCAAGCAAGCAGAATCCCAAAACAAGCAGGAATAGCTATACTTATTTCCAACAAAACAGACTGTAAGTCAAAATCAATCAGTAAAAACAAAAAGGGTCACTACCTATATTGATAAAAGAAACAATCCAGCAAGAAGATAGTAAATACATGTGGGCCAATTATTGGAGTGTTTAATTGTATGAAACAAACACTGCTGGACATAAAAGAAAAATTAGGGCCCAATACAATAAGAGTAGGTGACTTCAATACCTCCCTTTCATCAACAGATAGACCATTCAGACCAAAAACCCAACAAAGAAACATCAGAATGAAATTATACTACAGATCAAACAGACTTAACAGAAATCTACAGACTATTTCATGCAACACTGCAGAATACACAGATTTTTTTCATCAGCACCTGAAACTTTTTCCACGACAGATCATCTATGAGGCCACAAAGCAAGTTTTAAATATAAAAAAATAAATAATTTCTTGCATCTTAACAAATCATAATGGGATGAAACTAGAAATCAACAGCAAGGGAAAAGACAGAAATTATATAGACACCTAGAGATTGAACAATACCCTTCTGAATGAACCCTTAGGTCACTGAAGAAATCAGGGAGGAAATTTAAAAATTCCTAAAATCAAATGAAAATAGTAACATGACATACCAGAATCTAGGGGACACAGTAAAAGTGGAAATAAGAGAATTTTGTAGCAATAAATACCTATATTAAAAAACAGAGATCTCAAATATAGAAGCTAATGATGTATCTCAAAGTCTCAGAAAAAATAAATAAATAAAATAAACCCAAAATCAACAGATGGGAAGAAATAAGGTCAAGGCATAAATAAATGAAATGGAGACTAAAAGAATAATACAAAGGATCAATGAAACAAAGATGGTTCTCTGAAAAGATAAACTATATCAACAAACCCTTAGCCAAACTAATGAAAAGAGAAAAAAGACCCAAATAAATAGAGATGGAAAAGGAGACATTACAACATATGCTGACTAAAAAATATTTTGAAAACTACCAACAAATCAGAATATCTAGAAGAAATGAACAAATTTCTAGATACATATGATTACCAAATGAAACCAAGGGGATATTAAAAAATACCTAAATACATCAATGATAAGCAATAAGATTAAAGCAGCAATAAAAAGGCTGTCGATAAAGAAAAAACCAGAACCAGACAGATACACTGCTGAATTTTACCACTTTTTTTTAAATATTTTTTTTAGTTGTAGATTGACACAATATCTTTATTTATTTTTATGTGGTGCTGAGGATGAAACCCAGTGTCTCACACATGCAAGGCAAGCGCTCTGCCACTGAGCTACATACAGCCCCAACCCAAAATTTACCACTTCTAAAGAACTAGTACCAATGCTCCTTAAACAATCCCATAAATAGAAATGGAAGATACCTTCCACATGTGTTTTATTAAGCCAGTATTACCTGTTAAAACCTGATAAGGAGAGACACACACTGTGAGGATGGCCCTGGGCGTGAGCCTAAGCAACTCCGTTTTAAAAACTCCAGTTTGAAACCTGCAGTCTCACCAGGCACACTTAACTAAAAGAGCCCTCCAGTATGGCCCTCCAGCACAAACAAGTAACTGTTTAAACCCACCCTGATAAAATCAGAGTGAAGCCTCTGACAAGTTGTCCTCGCCCAATAAGAGGAAAAGGCACCTGATAAGAGGGAAAGGTGAAAAGATCAGTGCTGTGACCACCAGACCAGATGTTTTAACCCCAGAGTAAATGATGTCACTGAGAAATCTCATGGTTAACTGATAAGGATTGAAAGGGGGGTTAAAAGACCCAAAATTTAGTTTAAATAATAGAGCAAATGAACAGACATTCAGCCAGCTGACACTAATCACACAAGTCTGAGAGCCTGATGAGAACCTGGACTGACATCCCAATACTTTTCATTGTCTGCTGATCTTCTACATCTTCCTCCTGGTTCTCAAACTATACAGCCTCATCTTGACTCTGGTAAGAGCCACAACTTCTCCCTACAACCCGCTCCTCAGCCAGCCAACAGATCGACTCTAGGAGAAGCCTGCCTTGGTTCCTGATCTGATCACTGCGGTCTAAGTGAGTGTGCATCTGCCGGACATAAAGCCTAAGGCTTTAGACTTTTGATCTGAAACTTGAATTTAGCATGCAGAGGGAATGTCTGTCATTAGCCTGTCATGATTAAGTGTGTTTGCAGTGCTTAGAATTAATTAATCTACAATTATTTGCTGTGAATTAATTAATCTAGAAGTGTTTGCTGTGAGTTAATTAACCTAGAATTGTTTCCTGAAAATTGATTGTCTACTGCAGTGCCCAGCATTAAGGATTGTCATTTTTTTTATTAAAAACCTATAGAGTGAAATTGTATTGAGTGATTTGAGTAAATAAAGCATTGAAAAGGGCAGAAGCGTGTGGACATTCTTTATTTCTCCCCCTCGACTACATAAGTCGCTCCTTTTGTCCATCGCCACACACACACACACACACACACACACACACACACACACTCTATAATCCAATATCCTTGATAAATAAAGGTACATAAATTTTCACTCTTCTAGTCTCAACTGCTCCAGAAGCAGCAGCTTACAGTACAGACATGGCCAAGTTCAAGAACCATACCATGTACAACTAGTCCTAAAAATGACGCAAAAATAGCATCAAGAAACTCTGAGCACAAAAATATGAATTTCTTAAGGGGACAGACCCCAAGTTCCTGAGAAATATGCATTTTGCCAAGAAGCACAAGAAGGAGCTGAAAAAGCACAAACAATGCCAAGACCATGAGTGCACATGCCAAGGCATCAAGGCCCTGGTAAAGCCCAAGGACGTTAAGCCCAAGAAGTCAAGCCACAAGCTTGATCACCTTGCCTTCCTTGCCCACCTCAAGCTCAGAAAGGCTGCTCATGCCCACGTGGCCAGGGGTCATAGGCTCTGCCTGCCAAAGACCAAAGCCCAAGCCCAAGCCAAGACACAGGGTGCAACTCCAGCTCCAGTATCAGCTCCAGCTCCAGTTCCAGCTTCCAAGGGTGCCCAGGTCCCTGCAAAGGATCCCTAATAAGAGTCTCTGTCTATGAATGTAAGGATGGAAAGACTGGTATGACCCCTGGGCCCCTGTCTACAGGGAACTGGTATTCTCCTGTGCTGTTTGTACAAATAATTCCAGAGGCAGAGGTAAAATAAATAAATAAAGTATCTGAAACTCAAATTCAAGAGCACATTAAAGAGGGGTTGTGGCTCAGTGGCAGAGCACTTGGCTAGCATGCATGAGATACTGGGTTCAATCCTGGGAACCACATAAAAATAAACAAATAAAACAAAGGTATTGTGTCCATCTGCAACTACAAAAATATTTTTTTATAAAAAGAGCACATTAAGAGATTATATAACATGATCATGTCAGTTTCATCCTGGGAATGCAGGGAATTAGTGAATGAGCAGCTCAAAGAGTAAATGAGAAGTTAAACTAGAACTAACAAGCATAGACTGCTCTTTCAAGAACTCAGCATTAGAAAGAAAATAGGGTGGTAATATGAAGAAAAAGCACCTGGCAACTTCTTATTCACTCTTTAAGGATAAAAGAGCATATTGTATCATTGGAGTAGAGGAAAGGGATTCAAGGGAAGGAGAAGGAAATAGAGGGTAAGAAGGAGGAAGTAGGGGAGAACAGGAAAAGGGAGGAAATATGGAATGAAACAGAAAATTATGTACACATAGGAATATACCACAGTGAACTCCACCTTTTTGTATATCCACAAAACACCAATTCAATATATAGCCAGGCACAGTGGCACACTTCTACAATCCAGCAACTTGGGAGGCTGAGGCAAAAGGATCACAAGTTCAAAGCCAGCCTCAGAAACTCAGCAAGGCCATGAGCCTTGTCTCTGTCTCAAAATAAAAAACAAAAAGGACTGGGGATATAGCTCAGTGGTAAAGTACTCCTGGCTTTAATCTGGTACCAAAAAAAATAAATAAAAGAACAATAAGTAAATAGAAGAAAGACCAATAGTGTCAAAGAAGGTAAGCAGCAGAATGAAAGAAGGGAGGGAAAATGAAAGTACTGGAGATTGTAATGGAACAAACATTATTCCATGAATATATGAGTGTGTATATGTATAACTATAATGTACAAATTAAAAAATTTTTAAAAGAGTACATTTTAACTTGAAGGAAAGATGTAGAGATGAAGAGCAAAAATACCAACAAAAGGGTAAGTGATGGTGCACTATACATCACCAACTCATTAATAACAACGTATTATTTTGCTATGTTCGTATATGAATACACGACCAGTGTAGCTTCAAATCATGTACAACCACAAGAAAGAAAAGATATACTACTCCATGTATGTATAATATGTCAAAATACATTCTACTGTCATGTATAACTGAAAAGAACAAATAAAATTTTTTAAAAAGATATTTTAAATATTTACAATAATGGCAATGAGGTTTTCTATTTTATATGTTTAAGGAAAAATTATAAGAGCAAATAAAAAGAAAAGAAATCATTAAATTAACCAATATAATAGGGTACTAGAGGCAAATGACAACCATAAGAGAAAATATCCTTTAGAAAATAAAAATTATTATTCAATACCACACTAGGAGAAATATACAATAATAAATGATGACTCTTTTACAAAAAAACATAGCTTCGTGTTAGGAATACATTCAGGAAAATTTTTGTTTGAAGCTTCATACAAACAAAAGTAAAACAGTTGATATCAAGGGCTGGGATTGTGGCTCAGCGGTACAGCGCTCACCTAGCACATGCAAGGCCCTGGGTTTGATCCTTAGCACCGCATTAAAATAAATAAATAAAATAAAGGTATTGTGTCCAACTACAACTAAAAAGATAATTTTTAAAAAATAGTTGTTATCAAAAAACAAAGAAAATTTTCTAATAAAGTCATGTTCTTTTTAAGTTAATGTAAAACTAATATCACAGTTTTGCATTCCACAAAACAGCTTCACAATTCAATCCTCAAAATGACATCTTCTGTTATTTAGGGAGATGTTGTAGTCTTTAAACATTAAAAGACTACTTACCATGAATAAAACCTTACTGTAATTACTTTCACTTCAAATCGGTAAAAATGTCCATAGTCACATTTCTGCACAATGTTAACATTAAAAGCACACCATTAATTTTTGAAACATGTGGTCACCTCAAAAGCCCAGAAGTAAAACATGTACATTAAAGAGATGCGAAAAAGTTCCAAGTGAACTGCCAAAACTAGCATAATTATGAAAATATTTAACACTGAAACCATCTGAAATCACATACTACATATAGATTACAGTGATGTCATAATAAACATTCCAGCCAAATGCACGAAAACTACCGCAGTCCAATAAATCTGGTATACATGGGATGACAAACATGTTAAAGCAAAAGAAAGAACAAGATTTTTTTATTTTAAAAAGTTATGAGCAGCAAAAAGGGGTACATTAACCCTGTTTCCAAAGAGTTAAAACACACACACATAGACAGTTAATAAAGTTTCCCTACAAACTACACTGTTAGTATTCAAAAGAACTATTTGGGGCTGGGGCTCAGCAATATAGAGCTCACCTAGCATGTGCAAGGGCCTAAGTTCGATCCTCAGCACCACAAACGAATAAATAAAGGTATTTTTAAAAAAAAGAACTATTTGCTTAAATAAAATTAATAAACCTGAAATTGTAGTATGCTCAAAAATGAACATTAGGGCTGTGATTGTGGCCCAGTGGTAGAGTGCTCACCTAGCATGCATGAGGTACTGGGTTCGATCCTCAGCACCACATAAATATAAAATAAAGATATTGTGTCCACCTAAAACTAAAACAATAAATATTTTTTTTAAATGAACATTAATTGTACTCAAAGTATACACTATGAAACAAACATTACCAAATGTGCTAACACATCTTTTTTAATTGGGATTAGGAAACTGTAATTACATACATATTATAATTTTAAAAATAATCCTTTTGATAATCTGAACTTGTTTTCATTTCAATTATATTTTAAATTTTATCAATTTTAAGTAGGTTTCCACTCAAATCCTTCCCTAGCCAAATTAAATAAAATAAAAGCAAAACAAGAAAAATTAAGAACACAAAATAAATCTAATATTTACTACTAAAACTGGAATTGCTTCCTTAGTTTTGAGTTCATGATGTCCTTTTAACTAATAGTCATCATTTTGGACCATTACACATTTATATTTCATTGAAAGCACCAGAGTATTAATAAAAGACATTCTGTTCTCAAAAATACTAACTAAACTATCTTAAGATAATTTTTAACCCCAAACACATTATAGTTTCTTTCTTACAACCTAAGTATAAATATGTCTGTTAAGTACATTTCATGGCAAAAGAATGTTTTTTCATGAGAATCACTTAGTTGATTTCTGAAAATACTGTCCCTTGCTCCTCATGAAACAACCAAGAATGTCATTTCCTTACAAAATTTCCTAGTTTAGGTAAAATGTGGCCAGCAGTGTATGCAAATAGATCTACTGCTTTTGTACTGACAGATCATGGGCATACTGAATACTCATTCTCTTAGCCTTTATAGGTCTATTCAATTAAAACTTGAAATCATCAAGTACCAGATTTTCAGTGTTGTGAATAAGACTGAAAACAAAACTTAAATTAGATGACTGAATTATTCCAATTCTGTCTAAAGACAGAACAATAAGTTCAGATACAAGAAAGAGCTGAAGGAGAAACACAATGGAGGAACTAAGAAGTGATGTGCTTTATGCTTTTCAGCCTTGTTACAACAAACTTGGCCATTAAAAAATGACTAAGGCTCATTTAGAAGCTGTGATCACCAAAAGGTTCCTAAACCATTAAATAAATTGCTACAAGACTCTTAGAGACACTCACCTTTGTCCTGTGCAGTAACAAGTACTATGGCTATTGTCGCAAGCCATAAAGAATCCCTTTGAATAAAACCACATTTCAGAGAGTCAAAAAGCCAATGAAGTAGCCAGCTCAGAGGCATACTTGAAGAACACAAGACAAGGCTAAGAAAAACACATTTACTAGATCTCATGACAAAAGTGAAATCTCTGATTTACCTGTATACCCTTAGAACTATCTATCAAGTTAATTCAGGTCACTGATATAGCCTGAGTATATTCCCCAAAATTTCATGTGTTGGAAACTTAATCCCCAAATTCATATTTTGATGGCATTTGAAGATAGGGCCTTTGGAAGGTAGTTAGAATTAGATGAGGTCATGAGGACAAGGTGAGGCCCCCATGATGGCATGAGTGGCTTTAAAAGAAAAGGAAGATAGACTTGAGCTGACTGCTTGCTCTGCCCTACCATGTGATGCACTGACCACATGTTGAGCAGATGTCAGTGCTCTGCTCTTAGACCTCCCAGCCTTCAATTGAGTAAGCTAAGTAAATCTTGGGTTTTTTGTTTGTTTTTTGCAGTGCTGGGGATCAAACCCAGGCCTTAAACATGCTAGACAAGCACTCCACTGAACCTACATTCCTGGCCCCTATACAATTCTATTCTTTATAAATTATCAGTCACAGGTATTCTGTTATAGCAACGGAAAATTACTAAAACAGCCATTTGGGGAAGGGGTTGGGGATTGAACTCAGGGACACTCACCCACCGACCATATCCCCAGCCCTATTTTGTATTTTATTTAGAGACAGGGTCTCACTGAGTTGCTTAGCTCCTCACTTCTGCTGAGGCTGGCTTTGAGCTTGCAATCCTCCTGTATCAGCCTCCTGAGTAATGAAAGAATTAGTAATTTATTTATGTCATAAAGCAACAGCAGTTGCCGTTATTGAGTACTTGTATATGCTAGGCAGTAAGAATTATAACAGTAAGAACAACAATAAGGAAACACTGGAGGAAAGGGACAAGAAATGCTATTAAAAATAAGAAAACTTTAAGATCTAGGCAGTGAGTCAGACTTAAGATGACATATAGCTCTGCTGCAGTTGGCCCTTTCTCTTAGAGACCTAGTAGAGTTAAATGGTTACAACTGAATGGTTTAATAACAGTAAGATTTTGAGCCATTATTTACTCTGTTATGGTTTGGATGTGAGATGTTCCCCGCAAGCTCATATGTGAAGCAATGCAAGAAGGTTTGGAGGAGAAATGACTGGATTATAAAAGCCTTAATCCAGTCATTGAATTAATCCCTGTGAGGATTAACTTGAGTGGAAAATGAAGGTGTGGCTGGAGGATGTGGGTCCCTGGGGGTGTGGCCTTGAGGCATATATTTTTTGTCTAGCCAATGGAGTCTCTCTCTGCTTCCTGATCCTACTGTGAGCCACTTCCCTCTACCACACTCTTCTGCCATAACGTTCAGCCTCACCTTAAACCCTCTGGAATGGAGCCTGCTGTCTGTGAATTGAGACCTCTGAAACCATGAGTGCCCAAGTAAACATTTCCTCCTAAAATTGTTCTGGTCAGATCTTTTAGTTACAGCAGCAAAAAAAAAAAAAAAAAGCGTACTAAAACACTCTCTTGATGCTTTACTTTCCACCCATAAAGTGGGAATATTCTTGCATTCATAAGGCTTATCATGGGAATTAAGAGAGAGACCGGTATATCTTTAGCAGTATTAACCTGTTGGAAGTATCATAAATTTGTTTTTGTTTTTGTTTTTGGTACCAGGTATAGAACTCAGGGGCACTTGACAACTGAGTCACATCCCCAGCCCTATTTTGTACTTTATTTAAAGACAGGGTCTCGCTGAATAGATCAGTGCCTCGCAGTTGCTGAGAGTGGCTTTGAACTTGAAATTCTCCAGTCTCAACCCTGAGCTGCTGGGATTATAGGCCTGCACCACCACACCTGGCAAATACAAATATTTTTGTCTCTTTTTTCTTCTTTCCTTCCTTTTCTACTTTTCTGAAGAGAAATCTAAATGTAGCACATTACTAAATATCTGATATTACAAGAAAGGAGAAATCACAATAAGCTTGAGTTGTCAGGAAATATCACAAAGAACATGATGTCTGACTGACCTGCAGGAAGAAAGGGATAAAAAGGAAGATGCAAATGTCTTATTGAAATGAGAGTGGGTAGCTCAATTTAGGTAAAATGGAGAGCAGTAAAATATAAAGCTGTAAAAGAAGCTGGGGCCAAAGATAGCCTTGAATACCAGAGTCCAAGAAATTTAAGCTTTATTATTCAACAACCCAATGAAACTCAAGAGAGAGAATAACAATATGAAATACTTGATTCAGGAAAAACCTTCAAAAGCAGAAATACCAACAATTAATAGATTGTTTAAAAAGTTTAAAAATTGAATGAAGAAAGAAGCAATGAGAATTCTTTTTATAATGATAGCACCACAAATTCCACATGTCTAAAACAAAACATATAAACTCTGCAATTGATTCAACTTATTAACCCACTACTCACATTTTTCCTACAAATCCTCTTGGTCCTTTATGTCCTGATTCAATGACACTATCATCTTACTCTCCTAAGAAAGTTGAACATGATCTTTCATATCTACTCTAACCTTGCAAAATGATGCTAATTAGTCTTACAAATTTCATGGCAGAAAAGCAGATGCTCCATATTAACCAGGAAATGACAAATCAAACTTTTGAAAGATGCCGTGTTTTTTAAATGTTTTTAGTTTTGATAGACGTTTATTTCTTTATATGTGGTGCTAAGAATCGAACCCAGTGCCTCCTACATGCCAGGCAAGTGCACTATCACTGAGCTATAGCCTCAGCCCTGAAAGATGCAATTTTTAAACTGAAATGGTAGATAAAATTTTAAAGGGGGGTGTTTCCAGTAAAGGCATATCATAGCTGAATGTATTCTAACAGAGATCAAAACAGATCAAATAAACAAAGAGTTAGGACCCATCTAAATAGAAGTGATGTTTGGAACTATTAGATTTCCAATTAAAAAAAATTATGCTTCTAATAGTAGTATACTAGATAAAGGAAAACATGTTAACAATAAAATAAAAAGAAAATTTTAGCTAAGCTCAAGGCAGTGAATCAGAATGAAGATGACACATAGCTCTGCTCAAGATGGCAGAGGCACAACAGGAATACAGAGGATTCAAAGTGGTCATGCAAGATTAGAGATAGTTACTAGGCTCAATATTTAAAATCAGTAATGGAGTGAAGCTTCAGTTCTTGAAAGGAGGTCAAAATGAGATACTGACAACTGCTGAGTAGAAGCTGCACAGAATGAAATTCAGAAGGAAACAAACTTCAAAATAAAAAACAGAGAAAAACTCTATGATATCACCCAATATCAATATTGCAGGAGCTCTGATTTGACAAGACCTGACTCTGACAAGACAAGACTGCAGAACAAAAACAACTATAAAACTACAAGGCAAGAAGAAATGTGCAAAAGCAGAGCTTAAAAATGAAAATGTGACATAGATAATGACCCTTCTAGTCAAAATAACCTTACAAACCACTATTCTAAAGCACTCAAAGAAAACTAATGCTAAAGAAATCAACAAATGGGACTGGGGTTATAGCTCAATGGTAGAGCACTTGCCTCCCATATATGAGGCACTGGGTTTGATCCTCAGCACCACATAAAAATAAATAAAGATATTGTGTCCATCTACAACTAAAAAAAAAATTTAAAGAAATCAACAAAATTTCTTCAATAAAATTAATGTTCCAGAACAGCCTTAAAATATTTTACAATAAATGAATTAATATCCTTACAAAGCGGGCTGAGGCTACAGCTCAGTGGTAGAACACTTGCATAGCATGTGTGAGGCACTGGTTCAATCCTCAGCACCATATAAAAATAAACAAATAAACGGAGGCATTCTGTCCATCTACAACTACAAAAAAAAAAAAAATTAAATCCTCACAAAGAGATCTAAATGAATACTCCTATACACACACAAATTATCCCCTGTCCACATTAGGATTTATTTTAAAACCATAAAAATGTAAACAAGCCAATGAAACAGAGGAAAGCCCAGAAACAGAGCCATATATATGTATGTATATATGTACGTAAATATGTATACTTGGAATAGAACAAAGGTAGTATTATAAATCAGTGGGGAAGAGAACATTCAAATGATACAGGGAGAACCAGTTACCATCTCTGCCTTATACTATACATGAAAATAAATTCCATGATTAAAGGTAAATGAGAAGTTACACTTGAATCTATTAGAAAAAGCCATAGGAAAATATCATTATGACCACAGGTCAACTGGAAATTTTCCATGAGACAAAAACACCAAACAAATAAAAATGAAAACTAAAAAATCCAGTTATATGAAAACTAAAATAAACAATTCTACAAAATAGGAGGTATTAAAGAAAACTTAAGACAAACCAAAGATTGAGAGAAGGTATCTGCAACACACCTAGTAAGCAACAAAACAGGGTATCCTGAATAAAGAAAGAATCCCTGCAATAGAAAGACAAAATATAAGAAATGTTAATGCATATTACATATTATATAATGTATTTTACATTACTTAATATAACTATAGTTTTAATTATATAGTATATATGACATTAACAAAAATAGTAAACAGTCTCTCTTTTTTTCTTTTAAAGTACTAGGGATTTAACCCAGAGACACTTAACCACTGAGCTACATCCCCAGTCTTTTTATTTATTTATTTATTTATTTATTTTTAGAGAGAGAGAATTTTTTTAATATTTATTTTTTAGTTTTCGGTGGACACAACATCTTTATTTTTTATTTTATGTGGTGCTGAGGATCGAACCCAGCACCCCACGCATGCCAGGCGAGCACGCTACCGCTTGAGCCACATCCCCAGCCCCAGTCTTTTTATTTTTTGAGACAGGATCTCGCCAAGTTGCTTATAGCCTCTCTAAAATGACAAGGCTAGTCTAGAACTTGTGATCTTCCTGTCTTAACCTCATAAGTCACTGGGATCACAGGCATGTGCCACCACACCCAGCTAACAAAGGCTCTCACACAAAAGGCAATTACACAAAAGGAGAGCCACTTGTTCTTACAAAAATGTAGATATAAATAATGTTGATGCCTAAAGTAGAACATCAAAAATAACAAAGAATTAACTTTTACTACTTACTTCCACACTATCTGAATTATTTTTCAACAAGCATTACTCCCATGACAAAAAAATCATAAGCATTCAAGTATTTAGTCTCATGTGGTTAAAATTTCACTGAATATAAAACTGGAGCTGTCTTAGAAAACCCAATGTATGTATTATCAAACTATGTATTAAAATACAAGAAAGAATGTTTTCACAGAAATGACTGATATAATCATTCAAAAAGACTTCAGCATGAGGCTGGGATTGTGGCTCAGAGGTAGAGAGCTCGCCTAGCATGCGTGAGGCACTGGGTTTGATCTTCAGCACCACATAAATATAAAAATAAAGACATTGTGTCCACCTATAAAAAATAAATAAATAAATAATTTGGCAATAAATGAAGGAGCTTATTTTAAAAAAAAAGACTTCAGCATATTTAACTGACTGGACAGAAGACACCTTGGTATTTTAGAGCATTAATAATTTACTACAGGATATGATATACCATATATCTTAAGATAATCCAAAATTGTTTTAAAAATAGATTTGTGAAAAAAGAATGATAAGATTTTTAATATATTTTCCCACTGTATTAATAATTCTTATTTTTTTCTTTTTGTAGGGCTGGGGCTTGAACCCAGAGTCTCCTCATATTAATTATCTCCCTAAAAGCACATGTGCTCTAAAGTTTTCAAAGATATTTCTTATTTTATCCACTAAGTTCTAATAAGAATGACAATTTACTAAAAGAAAGGAAGTGTCTATTTAAAAATAAAATAGGCCAAATGACAATTTGAGAGGTATAAGGAAAAGAAAAGATAAACATTTATGGAAAGAGAGAATATATGCAACTGCTGCAAATTATGAAACTGTATATTCTAAACCTATGCAAAAGTAAAGGTCAAAATCAGGCCAATATGATGATGATCTAAAAGCAACATGGGAGTGCTCAATTCAGCAGCACATATACTATACTTGGAACAATACAGAGAAGATTAGCATGGCCCCTGAGCAAGGATGACATGCAAATAAATGAAGCATTCCATGTTTTTAATTATATTCCATGTTTTTAATAATATTCCATGTTTTCATGTCAAAATGAATCCTAAACTAAAAAGAACCAATTTTTTAAAAAGAAAAAAAAATGGGAAAAAGATAGGATTGTGGGGAGGGTGGAAACGCAAACATCTTCTAATGATGTCTAATTTCAAAAAAAGAGAAACCAAGCAGCTGGGGACATACCTCAGTAATAGAGCACCTGCCCAGCATGGACCAGGCCCTGGGTTCCATTCCCAGCAGCAGAAAAAGGAAAAAGAGAGAAAGAGAAACTCAAGGAATAAATAATGTTTAAGTAAAAAATAATGCATTTCAGATAAATTTTCAGTAAGGCACAGAATTTTCTCAATAGTACTATTGAAGACTACTGAGACTTTAAAGTTTTAAACTGAAGTTAGAAATGTTAAATTATATATTATAATACTATCAGTAAGAATAACATTTATAGATTCCTTAAGCATTCAAATCTTTCTCATTCCAGTCCCTGCTATTTTCTTGAATACAAAGTAAAAAAAGCTGCTATTAGAAAAGCCCTTGCACATGAGCAGAAAAACAGAGACCTATCCCAAAAGTTAAATTCTGAAATCAGAATCTTTGAGCAAAGTAAGTAGCAAATTCTTTAAGCATTTACAAATTCTTTTAGCTAAAAGATTTTGTAGCAAGATCAAATAGACTATGAAAAAATATTAAAGGAAGGTCAAGCTGAAGTAAAATGCTGATGGATCAAAGTCTTTGAAGTACATAAAGGAAGAGCACAGAAAATAACTATGTAGTTAAATAAAATATCTTTTATTATTTCAACTTCTTAAAAATCAATGGACTTCTAAGCAATACTAAAATATTGTACCAGGGCTGGGGATGTGGCTCAAGCGGTAATGCACTCGCCTGGCATGCGCGGGGCTCTGGGTTCAATCCTCAGCACCACATAAAAATAAAATAAAGATGTTGTATCCACCGAAAACTGAAAAATAAATATTAAAAAGTTCTCTCTCTCTTCTCTCTCTTTCTCTTTAAAAAAATAAAAATAAAATATTGTACCACATAAAGAGTTATAACAATGTTATCACAAATGATGGTAGAGGATAAAGAGAAGCATACTCTTATAAACATACTAAGGTATAATGTTTTATATGAAGTGACACAATATTGAAAGTAGATGGTGATAATTACACGTGCATGTTGTCAGCCCTAGAGCAATCAGCAAAAATAAAAAGGTATGACAGTTTAAAAACTAATAATAAAGGCAAAATAGAAACTAAAATACAGCAGTTACCCCTTAGGTATGGAGGATACATTATAAAATGTTCAATGTAAGGCTGAAACTGATAATAGAATTAAACTCTGTGCTTTCCTATACATACATATTTATGATAGTTCAATTTATAAATTAAGGCATAGAAAGATGAACCAAAACTAATAAAAACAATTATATACCAAAACTACATACCAAAAAAATTGCCTGTATCACTACACCTGCACTTTAGGTCATTATTAAGTAAAATAACATTTATTTGAACACAAACACTGTGATACTGCAAAATTCTATCTTACAACCAAAACTGCTACCAAATGACCAAGGGGCAGATAGGGTATACAGTGTGAATATTCTATACAAAGAAATTATTCACACTTCAGATTTCATCACACTATCTAAAACAGCATGTAATTTAGAATTTGTGAACTGTTTACTTCTGGAACTTTCCATTTAATATATTCAGACCATGCCAGGCTTCAGATGACTGAAAGCTAAATCACAACAGAAGGAGGATGACTACATGCTCAATCCAAGAACAGACAGGAAAAGAAAAATTAAAAAAAAAATAATCTGATAGAACAAAGATATGACAAATAAAAGGCATTGGGCGTGAATGTATCCATAATAAAAATTATATGAAATAATGCCAGGTGCAGTGGCACACACTTGCAATCCCAGTGACTCGGGAGGCTGAGGCAGGAGGATTGAAATTTCTAGATCAACCTCAGCAATTTAGCAACACCCTAAGGACTTAGCAAGACCCTGTCTCAAAACAAAACAAAATAAAAGGTTTGGGGTTGTAGCTCAGTGGCTAAGCGACCCTGGGTTCAATCCCTGGTACCAAATAAATAAGTAAATAAATATGAATATATATGTATATGTATATGAAATGAAATCTAAATACTTCAATTAACAGGCAGAACAGGCAGAAATTTTCAGACTAGTAAAATCCAACAATAATCTGTCCATAGAAAACTCAGTTCAGATATGCTCAGTATAGTTTCTAAATACTAAATATCTTGAGTTTCAAAACGGCGGCCATGGCAAAATGAACTAGTTCAAGGAAAATCAACAACTCCCAATCATCAAAACTAAAATAAGAGAACTGTTGCATGTGTGTTTGTGAATCAAACACAAACAAAAAAATGGAAGGTGTGGGCTAAGGATGTAGCTCAGTGTTAGAACACTTGCCTAGTATTCACAAAGCCATGGGTTCAATCCCCAGCACCACCAAAACTAAAAGGAAAACAAAACCTGTAATCTCAGTTCCTTATTATCTGTAATGCCAGGTAACAACTTGGACAGTAACCAGCAAGGAAGGGAAAACTTGATGGTTACAAGCAAACTATAAAGTTTCAAAATAGAATATTTTTCTGTATGCAGACTTGAGACATATAAATTCTGGAGACCAAGCACTAAACACTATAATTAAGGTTGCACTGTCATTTCTTCTACAACCCATATTTTCAATCATTCTTACAAAGTTCCTCATGAAACTAAAGCTCCCCTTGTATCAATCCAAATGTTTCTTTCTCCTCAGAAGAACTATAAGTGAATAAAAATATACCTTTCAGCCCAAAAAAGGGGGGAGAATTATCCCCCAAAAAATAAAATATAATAAAACTCCACATACTTCCAATTATGGCAAACAACAGCTATTCCTCAATAAGTTAAAAAAATTATTGAACCACTTTATACCAGGTTTGGTGTTCATATGCCATAAACTTCATAAAAGACACTAGAAAAATATTTATATATATTTATATATAAAAAATATTTATATATATTTATATATTTTAAAAATTATATTTTTTTATTATTTATTTCTTATTTGTAGTTGGACACAACCCTGTTACTTCACTTATTTATTTTTATGTGGTACTCAGGATCAAACCCAGGGTCTCGCACATACGAGGCGAGTGCTCTACCGCTGAGCCACAGCCCCATCCCCTCAATATGTATATTTTTTAAAGAACTATATCTTTATGTTATCTTCCCAATAGCTAACTAAATACATTTTTTTCCTCCTACCATTTCTAGACTCTAGACACAGGTAAAAGTTCAGGAAACCATGATTTTCCTCTGTTCCTTAACTCTAAAGGCATTCAACACAGTCTGAAATACATTTACTTATGTTTTCATCCAGCTATAGGTTAGCTATTTGTGGCTTTTGGCTTTTTATGTCCATTTCAGTAATATTGTTTAACAACCCCAATTATTTCACCTCAAAAGGAAGTTAAACCTAAAACAAAACAATTTAGCTTCCAATTATTTTGAGACTACCAACAATATTTCATGCTAAAATTAATTCAAAAACCACATGTAATGTATGAATTTTTCCTTAAAAACTTCAAGGAAAGAAAAGTGCTTTTCTGTCTCATTAACTACTATATCCACAGCATTTAGTACAGAGCTATCAACTCAACATATATATACTGAATGGATTTAACTTTCCAATTTTTCCTTCAAAAACAGGAAAATAGTATTAGAGTGATAATTTTGTATGTAAGTTTTTCACAATGTATAATGCCTACTTTATTATACTACTTCAGTTAGATTCTAATTACTATATGAGCATATGGGCTTGACAAGTTTTTAAACTCTTCAAAATCTAAATTAGGGCTGGTGGTTTGGCTCAATGGTAAAGCATTTGAACAGCATGCATGAGGCACTGGGTCCCATCCACAGCACCTCGAAAAAGAAAAAAAAAAAAATCTAAATTAAGAGTATCATAATCCAGTAAACCACACCAATAGTCCTAAACCAAAATTCCGAAAGTCATCCTAGAACTTCTACACTCTTACTCTAGAATCTATCCACAGCTCTCTATGGATACAGGGAATGATAGATCTATCTGGTTCCTATCCCAGAATGTGGGAACCTAGGACATTCTCTTAGAATGTGACAAAATGAATTTAATTAATTCTCTGAATTCTCCTCCTCCAATCCTTTCCTCCATGGTGAAAAACCAGTTAACTTCCTAAATTACAAATGCAACAAGTTGCTTACCTGCTTAAAATACTTCAGTGACTCCCAACAAGTAGGCCAGTGGTCCTCAAATATTTTTATCTCTTTTAAAAATTACTGAGAATCCCAAAGACGTATGACTTTTACTAGCCTTACGTACCTTATTAGAGATAAAGTGAAAACATGTTTGAAGTATATTTAAATTTGTATACATATTTAGGTCCTTTTTTTTTTTTCATGCTGGTGAACCTAAGTCCTCTTGCATGCTAGACAAGTGCTCTGCCACTGAGCTACATTCACAGCTTGTATACATATTTTATTATTTATTTTAAAATAAAAATATCACATATTATGAAAATTTCAAAATAAACTATAAATTTTTAAATTTGCATGTTATGAAAAATAGCTGTATTTTCCAAAACAAAATTAGTAAAAAGAATGCCATTATTTTACATTGTTTTTTAGCTCTGGATTAGTAGAGGACAGCTAGATTCTCATATCTCCTTCTGCTTTCATTCTGTTCCAATGATATATATCAAGTAGTCTCTGGAAAAGTCCATAGTACATACATGAGAGAATGAGAATTTTTAAAAAGTAAATCATGTTTAGTATTATGAAAATAGTTTTAACCCAGCATAAAAAATGGAAAACATGGGCTGAGGATGTGGCTCAAGCGGTAGGTAGCGTGCTCGCCTGGCATGCGTGCGGCCCGGGTTCAATCCTCAGCACCATATACAAAGATGTTGTGTCCGCCAAATACTAAAAAAATAAATGTTAAAAAAAATTCTCTCTCTCTCCCTCTCTCTCACTCTTTCTTTAAAAAAAAATGGAAAATATGAGGAAGACCCTGAAGGACTTCAGAGAACACTGGAATACAATAAATATTAAAGTCTCTCATGAGTTTCACAAAAGTTCACTATAAGAGAGAAGAAAATCATTTGATGAGAAAGAAAACAGACTTGAGGAAATAATTCACATTTAGGAATATTCCTGGGGAGACAGTTTGAAAACTTGTTTGGAAGGCTGAAGCAGATACTTTTTGAAAACTTGTATGAAGGCTGAAACAGATACTTTCAAAGATAAGATAGCAGTAGAAACCAGAGTTTGATGAATAATTGGATATGAGGCACATTAAGTTAAGGATGACTTCTGGGTTTCTGATTTGGATTGAATGTTCATAGTAGAACTGTTCAATGAAAAAGGAAATATATAAAGGACCAAAAAGGATTTAACTTTAATATGAATTCCATTTGGGACATTTTATAAGACATACAGGTGAAGTTCATTTAGCTATTAGTGCTGGGGGGGGAAAAAAGACTGAACCCTAAAATAGCATTTTTTTTTTATTTTATTTTTTTATTGGTTATTCAAAACATTACAAAGATTGCAGAATCACATCGGTTACACATCCACATTTTTACATAATACCATAATAGTAACTGTTGTATTCTGCTACCTTTCCTATCCTCTACTATCCCCCCTCCCCTCCCCTCCCATCTTTTCTCTCTACCCCATCTACTGTAATTCATTTCTCTCCTTATTTTTTCCCATTCCCCTCACAAACTCTTATATGTAATTTTGTATAACAATGAGGGTCTCCTTCCATTTCCAAGCAATTTCCCTTTTCTCTCCCTTTCCCTCCCACTTCATGACTCTGCTTAATGTTAATCTTTTCCTCCTGCTCTTCCTCCCTGCTCTGTTCTTGGTTGCTCTCATTATATCAAAGAAGACATTTGGCATTTGTTTTTTAGGGATTGGCTAGCTTCACTTAGCATAATCTGCTCTAGTGCCATCCATTTCCCTGCAAATTCCATGATTTTGTCATTTCTTAGTGCTGCGTAGTACTCCATTGTGTATAAATGCCACATTTTTTTATCCATTCATCTATTGAGGGGCATCGGGGTTGGTTCCACAGTCTAGCTATTGTGAATTGTGCTGCTATGAACATCGATGTGGCAGTATCCCTGTAGTACGCTCTTTTGAGGTCTTCAGGGAATAGTCCAAGAAGGGCAATAGCTGGGTCAAATGGTGGTTCCATTCCCAGCTTTCCCAGGAATCTCCATACTGCTTTCCATATTGGCCTCACCATTTTGCAGTCCCACCAGCAATGTATAAGAGTACCCTTTTCCCCACATCCTCGCCAGCACTTGTTATTGTTCGACTTCATAATGGCTGCCAATCTTACTGGAGTGAGATGGTATCTTAGGGTGGTTTTGATTTGCATTTCTCTGACTGCTAGAGATGGTGAGCATTTTTTCATGTACTTGTTGATTGATTGTATGTCCTCCTCTGAGAAGTGTCTGTTCAGGTCTTTGGCCCATTTGTTGATTGGGTTATTTGTTTTCTTATTGTTTAATTTTTTGAGTTCTTTGTATACTCTGGATATTAGGGCTCTATCTGAAGTGTGAGGAGTAAAAATTTGTTCCCATGATGTAGGCTCCCTATTTACCTCTCTTATTGTTTCTCTTGCTGAGAAAAAACTTTTTAGTTTAAGTAAGTCCCATTTGTTGATTCTTGTTTTTAACTCTTGTGCTATGGGTGTCCTATTAAGGAATTTGGAGCCCGACCCCACAATATGTAGATCGGAGCCAACCTTTTCATCTATCAATAAAGAACATAGAAGACAGAATAATAACTAAGACTACTGGAAATAATAGCCAAGGAGAGTAAAATATGACTAAAATAATGAAACCCCCAAAATTTCAATTTAAATTTGGGATAGATAATAGAAAATGATTAAGAGAAGCTGAGAGAAAAGGAGCCAAACAGGTAGAGGAAGTGATTAAGAGGAACCAAGAAAGTGAAATTTTGAGAAAGAGATCAGAGCACTAAATATTGAAGGGAAATGAGAATTTAAAAATAAATGAACAGAGTACACTGGATTGTGCAAACATGATGTTACTAATGACCAGTACTGAAGTGCTTACTTATAATGGCTTCTGTGAAAACACTCATCAATTCAACAAGGGTAGGATCACACCTGTAATCCCAGAGGTTCAGGAGGCAGAGGCAGGAGAATCACAAGTTCAGTTCAGCAATTTAGTGAGGCCCTAGGCAACTTAGGAAGACTCCATCTCAAAATGTAAATTTAAAAGGGCTGGGATCTAGCTCCGTGATTAAGCGCCCCTGAGTTCAAGCCCCAGGACCAAAAAAACAAAAAGTCGGGGGTGGGAGGGCATATGAATTGAAAACAAACTAAACTGTCTCTACTTGTAGATAATGTTATTGCCCATGTAGGAAATCCCAAAGAAATCAACCAAAACACTACTGGAATTAATAATGTAAGCAACATCACAGGATATAAGATCAATGCACAAAAAATTGTACATATAAGACTGCAACTTTATTTATATATAAATAATGAATTTATATATAAAAATGAACAGAAAATAAAATTAAATTCACGATATTCATAAATGCTCCAAAGAAAAAATATATAAATCCAATAAAACATTTAAAAGAATTGTAGGCTGAAAACACAAATTCCTAATTAAAGAAATCAAGAACAATCTAAATAATTGGAAAGGCACACTGTGTTCACAGAATGGAAAACTCAACTTAGTAAAGATGTCAGTTCCCCTCAAAATCATCTATACATTTAAAGCAATTCCTCTGAATCCCAATAAAGGATTTCCACAGCACCTAAAGACATAAGGATAGGTAAAATTTGCTCTCTTATTTCAAATACTAACCAAGATTAGAACATTAACAGAAAGCTCAGTTTTTTAACTCAGTACTTTAAAGTTTTGGTTTAGGTTAAAAACATTTTTAAAGTTTATTCGTAAATATTACTTATATAAACAACTTAATGAGTGGTTGCATTCATTAGGTTAAAAGTTTTTCAAAATTTACTTTCCAGATGTTATAAAAACCAGAATAAATAAGTACTTTAAAAACAAATTCACCACTCTCTTTAGATTGCAGAAGTATTTTTTCCAAGACTTAATACACTAAGCGAAGAATGCACGCTCATCACAAAATTTAAAAAACTGTGTAGAAGTCTTGTGCTATTTTGCAGATGAGGTTCACCAAGGATGAACAAGCAAGAATACAAATAAGGAGAGGAAAACATAATTAAATGTAAGTTCTTGGTAATGTTTTAGCTCAAGTTATATGATAGATTCACAAGTATTTGATTATGTAAGGATGGATATGTAATGATACAGTTTGTCATGAATCAAACTGTATCTGAAATTCAAAATAGAAAAAAAAAACAGATCACAAGTTACAAATCCACAGGACCTAAAGGTAGGGACAATGACATAGAAGGACTCTCTCAAAATAAACATCAAATCTTTAACAAGTATTTTATTTCGTTTAAAATTATTAAAAAATCATTCTAAGTGAACATCAAAGTGGCCTTTATTTTACCCAAAAGAATTTGGGTCACTCTCTTTCAAAAATCTCTGTAATTAAAATGGATTTCAAAGAAATGTTGAGTACATTATAACCATGACCACTACAGTCACACTGAAACATTATAAATCTCTTTGTCTAAGTGTCCTTTGCTGAGATTCTACAAATATCTTAGCCATGCTTTGCAATTTAATGCAGGTTAGGCAATCAACAAATGTTGGCAGAATCAGATTGAACATAAAAAATTGTTATGTCCTTTTATCAAAGCATTTAATGATGGGCTGGGGAGGTAGCTCAGTGGAAGAGTACTTGCACATGTGAGTCACTGGGTTTGATCCTTAGCACAACATAAATAAATTTACAAAAAGGTATTGTATCAGTCTACAACTAAAAATATATGTATATTATTTTTAAAAGCATTTAATGATGTTGTATTCTTTTAAAATCTGAATTAAACCTCATATTTCCATCTTTTAATCATTTTAATACATTCCCATACACTAAAGTTAACATTTTTCCATATTCAGATATATAAATACCTGTGATTTTAAAAGCCCCCTTCTTTTAACCTACCATCTCACCCCACTTTTATTTGGGAAATAAAGACTTTTCTTTTACTCTTTTTTTTTTTTTAGTTGTTTATAAACCTTTATTTTTTTAAATTTATTCATATATGGTGCTGACAATTGAATCCAGTGCCTCACACATGCCAGGCAAGTGGGCTACCACTGAGCCCCCCAGCCCTTAGTCTTTTCTTTGGTATGATGATACAACATAATTAAACTTCAAATAATTTAAATATGGAGCCATTCCATTCTACTAGTACATGCATAATTTTAACTTAATTACATATTATACCTATCAAAGCTTAAAACCTAAAATTAAAATACTTTAAGTTTTATAACGTTTCTACTCAAAATTTAATTCCAATTACTAAGATAAACCCAAGTATTACTCTCCAGGGGTATACACTTTTAAATAATTTGTCCAAATATCAAATGCAATTTTCAAAAATCCTTTCTACAGCAAAATTTTAAACATCTATAAAAAAACACTTGTTTTGAAAGTGGTTTACATTCATGACATTTGACCTTTTATTCCACACACCACAAAATTCAAGTTTCAAATACCATGTAAGCAGGAAATCTGATCATTCCTTCAGTAGCCATCTGCATGGTCCAATATCAAATATTAGTTCTAAGTTGCACTAAGTCATGTGTTACAAATCTTTTTCTGTAGCCTCTACAATTAGTTGTAATTTGTCTATTTTAAATGTGTTTCTTATGGGACATCTGGTCTTGAAACTTCCACCTTTCCATTGAAAAAAATACTTAGTGACTGGGTTTTTTCCTTTCCACCTTTTAATACAGAGCACAACATGGGTGGTATAACCAAGTCCAGACTTAAAAAAATAAAAAAAATAAAAAAAATCTAATAACAGATGATTAAGAACTATTGCAGTATTACCAAACATAAATGTAAAATAAAACTTACTACAATATAACTATCTACAGGTTTCTCAAATCAATCTCTCAAATACTTAAAGTTCACAAAGAAAGTTTTCATGAGAATAAAACATTGGTCTATTTATTCTCAAAAACCACCTTATTTAAGTTAAATTGATAATGCAGGTTTAAAATCAAATATTTCATTAGTGGAAAAAAGATCTGAGCCTAATGAATTGATATAACAATTACTTTAAAGAATATACTTAAGGGGCTGGGGTTGTGGCTCAGTCATAGAGCACCTGACTAGCACAGTGAGGCACTGGGTTCAATCCTCAGCACCACAAAAAGATGAATAAATAAAGGTATTGTGTCCATCTACAACTAAAAAAATGTTTTAAAAAAAAGAATTCCTTAAAATAAGAAATAATTTTAATAACTCATAAATAAGCCAAATTTCACAGAAATTAAAGTTATACTTAGGATTTGCTAAAACTACCTTACGGTTCTCATGAAAAACAGTCATTTTAATAATATTTATAGGGACTGGGAATATACCTTAGTGGCAAAGTGCTTGACTAGCCCTCACAAGACCCTGAATTCAATTCCCAGCACCAAAATAAATAAATAAACAACTTATCAATTCACTTAAAACTAAAAAGTAAATGTTAAATATGCAAGAAAAAAGTAAAATAATAATAATAATAATAATGACAGACACACTACTACAAGATGAAAGTGAAACATACTTCACAGAATGCTGCTGTCCTGACCTGCTGGGCTTCCTGAATAGGAAAAATTTTGGCAGATACTCCTCTCATACATTGTTGGTGGTACAGCCAATATGGAGAGCAGTATGAAGATTCCTTGGAAAACTGGGATTGGAACCACCATTTGACCAGCCATCCTACTCCTTGGTTTATACCCAAAGGACTTTAAAACACCATACTACAGGGACATAGCCACATGGTACAGCCAATATGGAGAGCAGTATGAAGATTCCTTGGAAAACTGGGAATAGAACCACCATCTGACCAGCCATCCTACTCCTTGGTTTATACCCAAAGGACTTTAAAACACCATACTACAGGGACATAGCCACATCAATGCTTATTGCAGCACAATTCACAATAGCTAAATTATGGAACCAACCTAGATACCCTTCAGCAGATGAATGGATAAAGAAAATGTAGTATATATACACAATCGAATATTACTCAGCATTAAAAGCGAATAAAATCATGGCATTTGCAGGTAAATGGATGGAGTTAGAGAATATTATGCTAAGTGAAGTGAGCCAATCCCAAAAAACCAAATGCGGAATGTTTTCTCTGACATAAGGAAGCTGATTCATAATGGGGACTGGGGGGAGGGGAATTGGGGGGGTCAGCATGGGAGGAATAAACAAACTTCCCTAAAAGAGGAGAAAGTAGAAGAGGAGGGTTACTGGGGTAGGAAAGATGATGGAATGAGATAGACGGACATCATTACCCTAAGTACATAAAACTGGCGTGACACTAGTGTGTACAACCAAAGACATGAAAAATTGTGCTCTATTTGTGTAATATGAATTGAACTGCATCCTGCTGTCAGATATAACAAATCAGAATTTAAATTTTTTTTTTTAAATAGCAGACAGCAACAACAACAACAAAAAACCTAATTATACCTTTGCAAAAACCATCAATAAGAAATGATGAAGGCTAGGATTGTAGCTCTATTGGTAGAGTGCTTGTCTAGCATGGGTAAGGCTCTGGGTTCAATCCTCAGCACAACATGTAAGTAAAAAAAATAAAGGTCAATCAATAACTAAAAAAATAAAAATAAAGAAGAAATGTACGATGAGTCAGAGAAGAAATAAATGTCTGATAAAAACCAGTTTCTGATACAAAAATAATAATGAAATTTGCTATTAAGGTAAATATATTTTCATTTTCTCAAAAATTAGCCTGATAGGGCTGGGGATGTGGCTCAAGTGGTAGCACGCTCGCCTAGCATGTGTGAGGCCCTGGGTTCAATTCTCAGCACCACATAAAAATAAAATAAAGATATTGTGTCCACCTAAAAAACTAAAAAATAAATATTTTTTTAAAAAAATTAGCCTGAGAAATTGATTTAGAAGATTTGTAAATAAAGATTCACACTGGTCCTTTGCAAAAACTCAAAAATCTTAATCTAAAAATTAGACTGATTTAATCAGGCCTTGCTTCCATTGTAAATATAGGTAATAAGCAATATATATTGACTCCTATTAAGGTTATGATCAATAAAGCAAAATTTGTATGAAAATATCCTTTTAATGTTTTGTCCAAATTTCAGAACACCCTTATTTAAATAATTATCACTTTAAAAGGCATGTAAACAAAGTGTATACGGTTATATTTATTCATGTGACAGTGAGTTCTAAAAGTTATAGAAATGTCAGATATAATAAGTATTAAAATTAGTTCACATTCAACAACTAGGTTTGATAATTTCTTACCTGTATTTCATCTTTAAGTTTCAATATGCATTCCATTGTATTGATGGTAATTACCACTGGTTCTGAACCCAATTTTGTCCATGGTACATGAATTCTCAATTCATGAATATGTCCGCTTAAAAAAGTGAAGGGTAATTTCAGTTCCTTAAAACACAAAACATTAAAGTTAGTAAGCACTTAATATTTTTTATCCTTGTATCCAAATTCCTTTCTTAAAAGAAAAATAAAATTTCCAATTCAAAATATTTCATTCATCACTGTTTATCACAAAGCAGAATTAAATAACTTATTAAACTATACTTTATGATAAACCACAAAAATTTATTATGCAACTTACATTTAATAAGTTACATTATATACTAATCAGTGTTTGCAACTCTCTAGGCTTCAGTTTGCTACTCTAATGAATGAAAATGACATACAATATCTGGTCTATGATAAAGGGTCAGATGTGGTAGTGGTAGCAGTCATAAAAATGGATCAAAGCCCTAGACAGTAGCAGTACTTGAGAAAACTGCAGTTGTTTTAAATTTCTAAAATATGTCCTCAAAAGGTATATGCGGGGCAAGTTGAAAGGGGGACTGAAGTGGAGAAAGGAGAATGACCTGACTAAATAAAAACTGACCAACTACAAAAACAACCTATGTATTTTGCCTAATTGAAGAGTTTACCTCAGTACTATTTGGTCATAAATTTCACATTTTTCTGATTGCTTTCTATTATTACTTGACAAAACTTAGATATGATAGCATAAATCTTCATCATAATCACTTTATACTACTTTGTTCCACTCTGGACAAAACTTTTGTTACAAGTCAACAAAGGAAAAAAGACTATATTTCTATCACATTTTTATAACTATTGCAGCTATGTGCAACAGTTAATAAAAATTATTCATCTTATCCCCTCCGCATCTACTTGGTTTAGCAAAATACCAAATAGAGCTAAATACAGGCAGAATGGTAAAGTGCTTACAACCAATAACTCTACAGCCAGCAGACGTGGACTTAAATTCAATCTCTGCCACTTAGTACCCAGTTACACTAGGTAAATTGTTTCATGTATCTGTGGCTCCTTTCATTATCTGTAAAATTTGAATAATTATAATCTTTTGAGGATTGAATCAATTCATTTTATAAAGTACTTAGAACACTGGTCTTCCTCATACAGAATTCATTATAAAGATGCTAAATAATATTATTATTATTATTACTACTAATATTATTATAAAAGTGTGGGTCTAATTTATGTCTTAAACTAGAGACTCTAAGGCCACATTACTAAAAATTTATTGTCACTACTATTTCTAATAAAATGTTGTCACTGTTCTTTCTGATGGAATGTCACAACTTTTAACTACTTCTCATTATTATATTAAGTTTAAACATGCAGTAATTATTTCAAGCATTATTTAGCTGGCACAAATTATATACTAATCAGTGTTTGCAACAAAGAAAGTATTTACTAAGCACTTACGATGGAAGAGGCACCATTCTAAGCACCTTACCTGCATATAACCATATAACCATATAACATAAGAACAACAAAACATAAATACTATCAGCCTATTTTATGAAGAAGAATCTGAGGCATGAAGAGTCCAGTAACTTCCCAAAATGAAACAAGAAAAGCCAGAACTGAAAACTGAGACATATGACGCTAAAATTCTTTCTCTTAACCACTAATAATATTGTCTTTATATTACCATTATGATTATTGATTACATTTACACTGGCTATGTGTTTCATTGGAAAATGAGTGGATTTGATTTCCATCTCCACCACCCTTTGACTTATACAACTCTGATACATTTGCAAAACGGCTACCAGAATTGCAGTCTATAGGCACAAATTCGATTTTTTCAGGGGGAAGTCAAAAGATACCCAAATTAAACTCAAGAACTTAGTGCCATAATAATGTTACTCATCAGTTTAGCTACTAACAAATATTAATACACATATTAGACATGGAATTTTAAACCATATGGCCCATGGTGGAGATCTAACTAAAATTCAACACTTATTATCCCTGGTACCAAAAAAAAAAAAAAAAAAGGAAAGGAAGAAGTCAAATTATCACTGTTTGCAGATAACATGATCCTATACTTAGAAGATACAAAAAGCTCCACCAGAAGACTGCTAGAATAAAAATAATTCAATAAAGGAGCAGGTTACAGAAACAACAAACAGTAATCAATACCTTTCCTATACATTAGTAACGAATCTGCTGAAAAAGAAATCAGAAAAACAATCCCATTCACAATATCATCTAAAAAATATTCTCTAGGAATAAATCTAACCAAAGAAGTGAAACATCTCTACAATGAAAATTATAAGGCACTGAAAAAAGAAATCAAAGAAGACACAGGAAAATGGAAAAACCTCCTATGATCATGGTAGGCAGAACTGTTATTGTTAAAATGGTCATATTGCCAAAAGAAATATACAAATTCAATTTTGATGGGGATCAAAACACCAATGGCATTCTTCATCAGAACTAGAAAAAACAGTTGTAAAATTCACTTACAGAATAAAAGATCCAGAAGAGCCAAAAAAAAAAGTCAATGCTGAGGCACTGCAATACCTGATCTCAAATTATACTACAGAGCTATAGTAACAGAAACCCCACCAGACTAGATCAAAATGGACATGTAGACCAATGAAACAGAAGACTTAAAGACAAACCCACCACACAGATATCAGATCCTTGACCAAGGTGCCAAAAGATATATACTGGAGAAAAGACAGCCTTTTTTAAAAAATTGGTGCTGAGAAAACAGGTTCTCCATACAAAGAAGAATGAGAGAAGAGTTTTATCTCACCATGCACAAAAGGCAACTAAAAATGGAAGTAACCAGAAACTATGCAACTCCTAGCAATCAGGAAAATGTAAATGAAGACAATACCTCATCTCACTCTAGTTACAATGGCAGCCATCAGCAAAACAAACAATAATAAATGCTAGCGAGGATGTAGAGAAAAAGTACACTTTTACACAGTTAGTGGGAGTGTAAATTAGCATAAATAAAATATCCTCAAATAAAATAAAGATGTTGTGTCCCCCAAAAACTGAAAAATAAATATTAAAAAATTCTCTCTCTCTTTAAAAAAAAATTTTATATATATATATATATATATATATGTGTGTGTGTGTGTGTGTGTATATATATATCAACAAATCCCATTATGTATAATTATAATGTACCAATAAAAACATATGGAAAAAAGTAAACATTACAGCTTTAGTAATCTCAGAAAAAAACACTAAAATGTAATGACAATTTTATCTCTATAAAAATAAGATACAAAATAAATAAAATATAAAATGGTCAATTAATGAATAACATAAAACTTACAAAAAACCAAGCTCCAAAATACATAAAGCAAACTCAAACAAAACTCAAAGGAGAAAGAGCTAATAATATTGGGTGAAGAGTTTAATACCTCACAATAATGGAACAGACAAAAAAATCAGCAAGTTCATAGAAAACCTGAAAAACATCAACCAAATACACTTGACATCTACAGACTTATAACTGCAATCAACAACTGCAAAAAATACCTATTCAACTCAAAGAAAATGAGAAAACATCTGAACTGAATAGAAATAAAAACACAATATATAAACATTCATGAGATGCACCTAAAGAAATGTATAGTTGTTAATGGCTATAACAGAAGAAAAATGTATCTCAAATCAATAACTAACCTTCCACCTTAAGAAGAAAAATGAAGTAAACCCAAAACAAGCAAAAAGGAGAACCACAATATTAAAGGCAGAGGGAGAGGGACAGTATTTACAGTTAAATTGTTGTAAAATTATTCAGGAAATGGTGAAAGTACTAAAGACATCTAATAAAGCAAATGTGCATTTTGTAATCTTTAGTGTAAACAACTAAAATAATTTTGTAAAGTGTATAATTAAAGACTTTAAGACAAGAAGAATAACCAGGGTCTAAAAGGAACACATTTCAGGAAATTTTTTTAAAGTATATTCAACAATAAGATATCAAAATATTAAAATTGGTTATGTACTTACCATAATTTTAAGATATGTAAAGTGAAAACTGACAAACCTAAGAGATAAGCCAACAAATCCACACAGTTGGGAACATTAACATACCTCTCTCAGTAACTGACAGAAAAAGTAGACAATAGAAAGAAACCCATGAGGATGTTTAAGATTTGAAGAACTAACATGAATTAGAAACAACAGATCACTCACTTCTAGAACACTATAGCAACAACTGTAGAAGACACACCTTTTGCCAATGGTACATGAAACATTTGCAAAAACAGACCATACACTGAGTCATAAATTTTAATGGATTGGAATCACAGACTGTGCTGATCACAGGTGAATTAAATTAGAAATCAATGACAGAAAGTTGATTAGCAAATTTCCAAATGTTTGGAAATTAAGCAATATATTTCTGAATAACCCACTGATCAAAGAAATCAACATAAAAATCATAAAAATGTATAGTTGTTAACTGGAAAGATACAAATTTCTGTGTGACAGAGATAAATATTTGGTTAAAGAGAAATTCATAACATTAGATGTATATATTTGAGTAAAAAAAGGTTTAAAAAAACAATGATGTTAAGTTTTCTTAGATTCTCAAGAAGCTAGAAAATAGTAAATCACAAAGTGGAAAGAAATGAGAAAAAAATGACAAAACAAAAAGTTAATCAAAACCAAAACCAAAAGTTAATCCTTTGAAAATATTAATATTTTGATAATTAATAATTTTTAAATTAATAATATTTATTCATGAGTTCCTAGCAATATTGATGAAGAAAATATAAATTATCAAATGAGGAATGTAAAAAGACATCATTATGAATTCCACAGTACGTTGTTTTTAAACAATTTTAAAATAAATAACAAAAAAACTTTATATATTTAAATAGGATGATTTAGGGCAGGAGTAAGCAAATTTTTTCTGTAAAGAGAGCAATATTTGGGCTGGGGCTTAGCGGTAGAGTGCTCGCACAGCATGTGCAAAATACTGTGTTCCAGCCTCAGCACCACATAAAAAATAAATAAATAAGGAAATGGAGAAATTCTCTGAAAAACAGTCCTATATCTGATTAAGGAAATTAAATCAATAATTTACAACTTTCCAACATGACATAGATAACTTCACAGATCATTTTTCCTACACTTAAAAAACTAAGAAGCAGGGGCTGGGGATGTGGCTCAGGATACAGTGCTCGCCTAAGCATGTGTGAAGCACTGGGTTCAATTCCCAGCACCACAAATAAATAAATAAAATAAAGGTCCATCAACAACTAAAAAAAAAAATTTTAATTACCTCACATGCACAAGGCCCTGGGTTCAATTCCCAATACCACCAAAAAAAAAAAGAGAAAAAAAAAACAACAACTTTATGAGTAATTTGGCAAATGATTTCTTAGGTATGACATGAAAAACCCAGACAACAATAGAAAAAAAAAAAAAACCTAAGTGGACATCATCAAAAATTAAAACTTTTATGCATCAAAGGACACTATCAACAGTAAAAGGCAACCCAAAGAATAGGCAAAAGTGGGCTGGGCTATACTCAGTTGGTAGAGGGCTTGCCTAGCACATATAAGGCACTGGGTTCTGTCCTCAGCACCACATAAAAATAAAATAAAGGTATTGTGTTCATCTATTATTAAAAAAAATAGAAAAAAGTACTTGCAAATCATGTATTTGATAAGCGATTAACAGCCACAATAAATAAAGAACTCCTGCATCCCAACAAAAATAACAACAATTTTCTAAAAACCTGACTCAAAACTGGGCAAGGAACTTAAACAGACATTTCTCCAAAGATGACACAAAAATAGCCAATAAGAGCCAGGCACGGCGGCACATGCCTGTGATCCCAGTAGCTCACTAGGCTAAGGCAGGAGAATCTAAGTCTGAGGCTAGCCTCAGCAACTTAGTGAGACCCTGTCTCAAAATAAAAAAATTAGAGGACTGGGGATATAGTGCCCATAGGTTCAATCCTCAGTACAAAAAAAAAGACGAAGAAGAAGAAATAAATACTAAGTGTATGAGCAGGTGCTCTCAGCAACACTGTTCATAAAGGAAATACAAATTAAAACTATATACCATTTTGCACCCATTGGAATTGCTATAATCAAAAAAAAAAAAAAAAAGGAAAAAAGTGTTGACAAGGATATGGAGCAACTGGAATCCTATACATTCCTCAGAGGGATTTATAATGGTGCAATCACTGTGGAAAACAATATTGCAGTTCCTCAAAAAAATTAAATGTAGAATAACCATAGGCAGAGGGGTTGGAGGGGAAGGGAGGGGGCATGGGGTTATTAATGATGGTGGAATGTGATGATCATTATTATCCAAAGTACAGATAAGAAGACACGAATTGATGTGAATATACTATGTATACAACCAGAGATATGAAAAATTGTACTGTATATACGTAATAAGTATCGTAATGCATTCCACTGTCGTATATAAATAAAAAATTTAAATTAAAAAAAAAGAATTACTATACAATCTAGTAATTCCACTTCTTGGTACAAACCCAAATGACTTGAAAGTAGGATCTCAACGAGGTATTTTTACACTTATGCTTAAAAGGTATTTTCACAAGGTGTTTTTACACTTACAGCAGCATTATCATAATAGCCAAAAAGTAGAAACAATCCAAGTATTCATGGATGGATAAATAGATGAACAAAATGTGTTATATGCATACATACATAAATACATACACACATAAATATTATCTAGCCTTAACAATGAAGGAAATGCTGACATATTTCTATAGTACAGATGAGTTTTGAAGACAATGTGAGTAAAATAAACCATTCACAAAAGGACAAATATTGAACAATTCCACTAATATAAAGTATCCAGAGTAGTCACATTCATAGAGACAAGTGGAATGGTGGTTCCAACAGGCTGGGAAGATATGAAGATAGAAGTTAATTGCTTAATGGGTACAGAATTTCAAGTTTAAGAAAATGAGAAAGTTCTAGATTTGGATGGCAGTTATGGTTTCACAAAATCTGAATGTAATTAATGACACAGAACTGTACACTTAAAATGGTTAAGATGGTAAGTTATGTTATATATAATGTAAAAATAAACAAAAGGAAAAAACTAACGATACCAATCTTATTTTCTAGAGATTATGAGCTTAAGAAATACTTCATAAATAATCTAATGAAGCCAAACTATCTGATAATCAAAATGTGGTAACCACATCACAAAAAAGAAAAATGTTCAGCCATTATCACAAACACAGATGCAATGAAACTAAACAAAATCCAACAATATGGAAAAAGGGGACCATAACAACTAAGGTTTATTCCAGGAATGCAAGATTAGTTTAATTAAAAACTCAATGTAATTTATAACATTAACAAAATCAAATATGAGATCATTAAATATAATATTTTAAATAATTCAACATTCATTAAACATTCTAAAAATTCATTGGAAAGCAGAAACAGAAGAGAATTTCCTTATCCCAATAAAGGGTGTTCACAACTAATACAATGACATAATATTTAGTTCCCATCAAAGTTGGGAACAAAAAAAAATCTATTCTCACTATGTCTACTCTACATTGTAAGAGGCCCTAGCCAATTCAATACTGAAAAAAAAAGAAAGAAAGAAAGAAAATGTACAAGGTAAATTAATAAAATGTTATTTTATTTTATAATGAAATAAAACTGTCATTATTTTCAGATAACATGATTGTCATTCCCAAAGAATCTAACAAAAAGCAGGACACATTGGAGTATTACCCAGCTATAAAAAAGAATGACTTTATAACTTCTTCCGGTAAATGGATGGATCTGGAGACTATCATGCTAAGTGAAATAAGCCAATCCCAAAAAAAACAAATACTAAATGTTCTCTCTGATATGCAGACGCTAACACACACTAAGTTGGGGGAGGGAGGGAATAGAAGTTCAGTGGGTTAAACAAAGGGGAATAAAGGAAAGGAAGGGAGGATAGGAATAGGAAAGACAGTAAAATGAATTAGACATAACTTTTCTATGTTTATATATGAATACACTACCAGTGAAACTCCACATTATGTACAACCACAAGAATGGGATCCTAATTATAATGTTATACTCTATGAACATATATCAAAATACACATATATCTAAGAAGAACAAATTTAAAAAGTGTTAGACAAATTAGAAAGACAAAAATTTCATAAAGACATGAAAGATCCTAACTATATAGAAAAAGATAGTGGATCTCAATAAAATTATGAACTTCTATTCATCAAGATAACTTCAAGAGAGTAAAAAGATAAGCCACATACCAAGAGAAGATACTGAAAAGCATGAAAATATGTATCTGGCAAAGAACTCATCTTTCAAATATTAGAAAAATTCCTAGGGATTTGGGTATAGCTCCATGGTTAAGGCCATGGTTTCATCCTCCTACCCCTACCATTCACCCACCCCACAAAAGTAACTCCTGGAGAGATGCAAAGACAGAAAACCCATTAAAAAAAAAAAAAAAAAAAAAAGCAAAAATCTTGCTAAGCACAATAGCACACACCCATAATCCCATCTACCCAGGAGGCTGAGGCAGGAAGTCTACAAGTTCCAGGCCATCCTCAGCAACTTAGCAAGACCCTGTCTCAAAAAAAAAAAAGCTACAGATATAGCTCAGTGGCAGAGCAACCCTAGATGCAATCCCCAGTACTGCAAAAAACTTAAAGAGAATTTACAAAAGACAATATCCAAATGGCCAGTAAGTATGTGAAAAGAAACCATTCTCATCATTAGTCATTAGGGAAATACAAATAAAAATTACATGAGATATCACTACATACCCATCAGGAAGGCTAAAATTAAAATAACAAATGTAAAATAACTGGAATTTTCATACACTGTGAGACTGTAAATTGATAAAAACCACTTTGCAAAATTATTTGGCAATATATATTAAACACATGCTTACTTCTTAAGTATACATCTACAGGAAATTAATACTTGCATCCATCAAAATACATGTACAAGGATGTTCTCTGAATAGGAAAGTAAACCATGGACTCTTTATGCAACAGAATACTATAGGTCAGAACTGGGGCTGTAGCTCGGTGGTAGAGTGCTTGCCTAGCACATGTGAGGCACTAGGTTCAATCCTTAGCACCACATAAAAATAAATAAAATAAAGGTATTTTGTCCATCTACAATTTAAAAAAAAAAGAGTATAGGGTTGAGCTATAGCTCAGTGGCAGAGTGCTTACCTAGGTTTTGTAAGGCACTGGGCTTTGATCCTCAGCACCACACAAAAATAAACAAAATAAAGGCATTCTGTCCATTTACAACTACAAAAAAAATTTTTTTAAAAAGAAATACAATAGGGCAATATGAAGAACTGCTATTCATCCAACAATATAAATTAATCTCACCTATAATGTTCAATGAAAAAAAAAAAAAAGCCAGACACAAATGATTCCAATATATTTAACACTTAATAATGAACAAGGGCTGGGATTGTAGCTCCATGGTAGAGTGCTTGCCTGGCACATGGTGAAGCACTAGGTTTGATCCTCAGTACCACATAAAAACAAATAAAACAAAAGAAAGGTATTGTGTCCATCTACAACTAAAAAATACATATATATCTGTATATATACATATACACACATAGACATAAAGAATGAATGAAACATCTATTTTTTGACAGATATCAGATTATCAGTCATCTCTTTTAGGAGTATGAATACTGAATACAAAGGAACACAAAAAAGCTTTTGCAGTACTGTTAGAGTGCTGGTAGTCATACAGGTGTATACATTAAAAACTGAGATTTGTGCTTATTAAGAAAAATAAAACAAAAAAAAATAAGACACCCAATTAATTTGAGTGAAAAAAAAGAAGCCAAGAGTTTCTTAGTGTTAATTCTAGATTATTCAATAATGGAGCAGATGGAGGAAGAGAAAAAATTGATAATCATCACTATCAGATTAAGTATTCCCTCATCACCTAAAAGGCAGCAGGTCTCTGACTCTTTAGCTTCCACAGATACTTTGTATCCTCAAATGTAACAACTGCTTGGAATATGTTACTATTAAGTGTACTAAATGAACTAATAAATGTGAACTGTTATAGTTTACTTCAGATCATTCTCACATTGAAAGAAACTAAAAAGAAATGGCTTAGTAAAGAGACTTTCAATTTTACTGCCATTCTCAATCTGTGTCTACTGAGTTCTGTGAGGATACCATGGGTAATGTCATATTTCCTACTGAAAGAACCTTTCTCAAGATCTAACCTTACTGTCTTTCACACTCTTCCACTGTCCAAAAAGAAAAACAAGAAAGCAACATTTTGCAGCTTCAGACATAATTTTGAAATGTACATTATCCCCTCCCCATCGAGGGTACATCTCCAGTGTCCTAACACTTATGAATTAACAGTTTGAACAATTCTGACAAGAACAACGAAAACATTTTCCTATCAATTGGAACAACTTTGGGGAATACTACTGTTATAAACCCTTACTAAAAGAAACCATTAAAATGTATATGTAAAATAAAGTCTCTAGTTTCAGGGAAGCCCAAAATACGTTAGCAGGAAAAGTACATTTTTTTACAGCATAAAGGCAAAGCACAGAAAACAGTTTATGTCCAAAAAAAAAAAAAAGTTGAAAATGTTTCTAGTCAATGACAGCTACACAGCTTACCTGTTCCAGCACATCTAACTTTAACTCGAGCTTGCTGAGAACCACGTCTCCACCCCATAGTGAAAGCTGTAAATCCGAAGGTTTTAAATTCTTGATATAGCGATTCACATAGCTCATTAAAATTGGAGTTACATATGACTCCAACATCTTTTAAGGTTAGGGTCAAAGTCAGACTCTGAAAAGGGTCAACACAGAAACGTTAGAACTGAGTCAGCGGTGCAGCGAGGTTTCTCCAGAAGCATTTTTCAGGAAGGACTGGAAAGGCCCAAAAGCAGCAGCTCGCCAACAACCACAACAGAGAATATTCAAGCGGACTCCCAGCTACTACAACTCGCCTCACCTGGCCCGGCGAGGAGTGGGAGAGAAGGCAGCGGGTCCCCTGGAGTGAGAGGAGGAGAAGCAAGCTCCCTTGGGCTGCTGCAGCCCTTCACCAGCCCCGCCACCCCGCAAGGCCCTCGCCTCCCGGAACCCAGCCGGATCTTCCAACATTGAACCAGAACGAGAGCCAGGCCCGCTCCCACTCCCACCACCGCGGCCACCGCACCCCACCCTCTGGAGACACTCACGCCAGATTGCTGTGGCGTCTCCTCCACCTCGCTGTACCTGGCATGCGCCTCCGGCGGCGTCGCCGCTCCAGTACAGCGCCACTTCCGGGTGTGCCTCACTCCGTGCTCAAAACAGTATGTCTCTGCAGCCTCGTCTCCCACTCAGCAGCCCCTCTAGATTTCTCAGGTCTTTGAAGCTAATGGGTCTTCTTGGAAAACTCTTAAAAACGGCTAGTTTGCACCTCGGCACCAACCCTAATAGTTGTCAGGACAAAGCTCTAGGAAGTGCCCAGGGCAGGGGGCGGACCGGTAAAGTGGAGACACCCGAGATCCGGAAGTGGCGCTCCCGAGAGATGGTGGTTGAGGGTGTGAGATCGCTGCACCCAGGGCTGTTCCCGAAGTGGAGGTCAATCTTAGGTGGGCCAACGCTAGGGTCCATAGGTCCGTGACTGCGGGGGAGATGGTCCTAGTACTTCAGACCCGGAAAATATATCTATAATTGTTTCTCTGGGGAAACCGACGCACCGGGCAGAAGAATTTGGGTTGAATGAAAGAGCAGGGGTAACAGGCCGCAGGTAGGAGGAGCGAGGTAGCGGGAAAAATTTAAATTTAGGCCCGAAGTTTAGTTGACGGAAAGAGGATGGATGTAGGAAAAAAAACTGAAAGGATTAGAATGTACACTTTTGGAAGATGCATTAGGATTAAACAGGCTCGCGTGTTTTGTTTTGTTTTGTTTTGTTGTTATTGTTGTTTTACTTTCACGAAGCATTGGTAGAGTATACCCTACTTTGCTGAGGCAGGTGCAAGATTTGGGGGAACCCTAAGATTACAATCTGATATGAAACTTCAAAAAAGCCGCCGGAATATCAAAATGAAGGAAGGCAGAATGCTAGAGACAACGTGAAAGTACTTGCTGGGAATGAATTCTGAAATTTGAAGATCAGTATTGGTTTTTGCTAGGCTATTATTAATGTATGAAATACACCGTTCTTTGTAGCAGCTTGCAAGCTATCAAGTGTACACTGACCTTATAGGAATAATAGGACATGCTACCTAATTTTTTTTATCAGCTTATTTTTAGCAACCTCTGAAGTAAACACCTACCACTGAACTTTGAAAATAGACATTTCTTGTAAAGTTATTTAATACCTACCCTTGCCTAAAGCACTTTACTGAAATTCAAAAATTGGTTTCTTGAAAGAATTTTAGTGACTACAGGGGCAAAGAGGCATAAATAAGAATGCCAAGGTGTTTCGACTTTTATTAAGAAAATGTTTCATGCAAAAAGAGAAGGAATAGCAGCCAATTGCTAATTCAGAGCAGCTGCTTCCTCATAAAAACCTTATAATACTCCAACAATTTGAGTATTATAAAAACTTGGTAAATTAGGCAAATAAAGTAATTTCTTAGTTATCTGCTTCACTTGAAAAGCAAACAGGTTGAAGCCATGACTAAGAGGTTTTAATATAAAGAAAATGACTCCTCCCTCTAATTGTGGAGCTCTTGGTAGTCTACACTAGGAGATCCGCATCTTGTCATTTTTCTAGAGAAACAGAAAAGGACCTACTTTTATTTTGCTGTAGTCTAATAAATAAAAACACTGTATTAGGATAAATTAACCAGATAATTAAGATACATAGCAGGAGATACAAGATTTGACATTTTTAAACTAAATAATAGAATGTTAAACATTTTTTGTTCTAGTATGCCATTTTTCTCTTGGAGCTAACAAAATATTGCCAAATTGCTGGCTTAGGAAAATCATCTGGGTGCTGTTTGTTTGCTCTTAAGTATCAAAATTTAGTAATTTCAGGGTTCAAGGCCCAGCACCACAAAAAAAAAAAAAAAAGTAGTTTTCAGCCTGCATCTTTTTCTATGAACAGTCAAGATATAATATAATATAATTCCTTTTCACTAGTATGTTTCACTGCTTGTTATTTTTTTTAATAGTCAAGTGGGCAATGTTTTCCAAGTCTCCCACAGTTGTAAGTCTTTTTATTATACAACTTTTGTCCCCATAAATATTTTTAAGTCTCCTCTAGAAGACTTTGAGGGAAGTTGATTAACTAAAGGTTCTACAGAGGAAGGCTTTGATCTTAAGAGAAAACTGTGAAGTTTCTCACCATTAAATACATTATCAGTTGTAGGATTTTTAGACATAACTTTAGCAAATCGAGGACGTTCCAAACTATTGCTAGCTTACTAAGACCTTTTCATGAATGTCAGTTTGATTTTGTAACATGCTTTTTCCGCATCTATCAATATGATCTGTAATTTTTCTTCTCTAGCATGTTGATGTGATAGAGTACGTTAGTTGATTTTTGTACATTGAACTAGATTTGCATACCTGGGTTAAATCTCAGTCCTATCTTAGTTGTCACTGACAAGATGCCTAAGATAATCAAAAGGAGGAAAGACTCATTTTGGCTAATCGTTTTAGTCCATGGTTACTTGGATCTGTTGTTCTGGGTTGGGGCAAGGTAGAACATCATGTCTGGGAGCATGTGGTCAATCAAAGCTGTTTATCTATTAGGAACTGGGAAGCAAAAAAAAAAGAGAAAAAGGAAGGGACCAATATCCCCATCAAAGGTACATCTCCAGTGACCTAACTTCTTTTCACTAGGCTCCACCTTTTAAAGATTCCACTACCTCCTACAGACTAGTGACCAAACCTTCAACACATGGCCTTCAGCGGACATGTACAACCCAGAGCATAACAGGCCTTCGTGTATAATTTTTTTTACATTACTTAATTTAATTTGTTAATATTTTGTTGAGGACTCTTGAATCTATTCTCCTGAGAGATACTGGTTTGTAGTTTTCTTATACTGTCTTTATCTGGTTTTGGTATTAACAGTTATGCTGGCTTCATAGGATGAGTTAGAAAGTTCAGAAAGAGATTGATTCAGTAAGATCTTCTAACTTCTGTAAGAGATTGTAGAGAATCAGTATAATTTATTCCTTAAGTGTTTGGTATTATTATCCACTGATCCCTTCTGGACCTAATGTTTTCTGTTTTGGAGAGTTATTATTAACTCAATTTCTTCATTTCTGCTACAGTGTTTTCACATTTCTCTTTTCTTCTTTCATACAATGTCCATTTCTCTGCTTATATTATCCAGCTGATTTTACATGTTGTTCACCTTTCCATTAAAACCTTTAGCATATTAATAGGTTTTCTTAAATTCCTGGTCTGATAATTCCAACATTCCTGCCATCTCTTACATTAGGATGAAGAGACAATTTCTAAACTCCTTATATGCCAGACCAGAAACTGGAAATCTTTAGGTGAAGTTTTTAAATACTTAAATGGTGAGTGGAACAGGTAGAGAAAGACTCCTTCAGTTTTCTTCTATGAGTAGTATATGTATGGGATATGCGCACCTTGCATATTACGTGGTAATTAAAAGATCATGGCCATGAATGACTTTAACAATTATTCATAAATCTGTTTCCATTTCCTCCTATGTAGATGGCTGGGCACAAATCACGAGTCTTCACACAGCTTGTAGATTCAAACAGCAGTTCTTTATTCCCGAACTCACACCGGCCATCTACAAACACGTTCTGGGGGAATCCACGTTCTCTGCCCAAATCCACCACTCCACCGGGCTTCTGTCTCCCAAATATATTGTCTGACCCTAAGAACTCAAGAGGAACTCAGGCAGCAGGATATGCCCTATTCTAAAGGGGGAACAACCTAATCTCCTATTATGCTAAACCACCCTATTCTAAAGGGGGAACACCCTAATCTCCTATTATGCTAAACCTGGGACACCCTAAACACGGATCCGCCCTGGTCCTTGAGCAAGGTCACCTTTCAGGAGTCCTTCCACTAGACAGCATGGGAGTAGCTGGCAAGGAAATTGTCATACCTACTTGGCTGATGGCTCCCAGCATCTCCCCCCTTCTGATTAATTAAACAACAAGTAATGTAGCTTAAGGACCATGCCTGGTAGGTTGTCCAGTTCAACATATGGCTCTTACCCGTCATTGGAAAACTGACCTTTAGGCGTCAGCCTCCTGTCTTAGGTTGATACCACTGCAACTGGATCATACCCGTCACTGACTACCGGTCCAGCATATAGCCATTGGCCCCCAAATTTAGACCATCACTAGCAGAAGGGAGGAGGATACAGAAATGCCACAACACCAAGCCAATTGACAGTTCCTTTGGAAAAATTGCATCACTGGTGACACCTTCAGCAAAGATATGCCAGCATTACCACAATTAACATGTGGTGCGCTGGCAAGGAAATAAAAATTGCATCACTGGTGACACCATCAGCAAAGATATGCCAGCATTACCACAATTTGCTGCACTAAACGATAGTTACATAGTCCAGGCAAGTTCTGCAAGCGGTTCAAAGTGGAGGAATCTATCAATATGTCCGTCTCCTCCCAAAGTCCGTTTCCTCCCAAAGTAAGTTGACTCCTTGATTGAGCATACTTGTTGAGTTATATTCATTGGGATGAAGATAGGAATTCTGGCAATGATGTTAAAGAGACATTATCCTGAAAAGAATTATTAAATATAATGAAAAGGAAAGGTGAAAGTAAATAAACAGATCTGTTAACCTTCTTAAAAAACAATCCTTAACAGCTGTTTACCTGATTTAAATTAGTAAACAAGCAGATCTGTTAACCACCTTTAAAAACAATCCTTAACAGCTGTTTACCTAATTAAGCCATTTAAATCACGTGAATAAAAATAATAATTTGGATCCATTTTCTCATGAGCGCTCCTCATATATGAAATATGGACATACGCACACACAGACATACAACACAAAACACAAATGTGCAAACAAATGTACAACACATAAGATAATAATAAAGGCCTTGTAGCTTTACCTAGGTGAAATCTCCATTGCAATGTTTAAAAACTCCACAGTCAAAAAATAAAACTCAGAAAAACATTAACCTAGGTTTGTATGAGCTCAAAACATAAAATAGAACCTTATGATGTGGAAAAATGCAATAATAAAATAGATATTGAAAAAAGCATCCTGGTTAATCACTGTCGCAGATGTAAGAATGGCCAAGCTGGAGTTCTGGATATCAGCTGTTATGGATTTGAGTCAAATCATCTTCTTTTCGATCTGTAGAAATCGTTTTAGTTAGTCTTTCTGGAATCCAAATCGGTTGCTGTTCTCCCTGTGGAAACACACAAACAGAGCCCCGACTCCAGACAATCACTGGGTCAGGACCTTTCCATTGTCCTGTTAGAATATCTTTCCAAAGTACCTTAGGCTTATGAACATTTTTTGGATACATATGTCTTTCCGCAGCACTAAGTCCTGATGAATCCAAATTAAAAAAGTTTAGAGTAAAAAGCGTTATTTTAAGTTTATCTTTGGGGGATATATACCCCTTTCCAATTCCCTCTTTTTGCTTTAATAAGTACGTTTTAATAGTTTGATGAGCTCTTTCAACTATGCCTTGTCCCTGTGGATTGTATGGAATTCCTGTTATATGAGTAATACCAAATGATGAGCAAAATTGTTTAAAAGAGGTAGAGTTATAGCCAGGACCGTTATCAGTTTTTAACTGTTTAGGAACGCCCACAGTGGCAAAATTTTGTAAGCAATGAGCTATAACATCTTTAGTTTTTTCTCCGGCATGAAGGGAGCCCATCAAAAATCCGGAAGAAGTATCAACTGTAACATGTAAATATTTTAATTTTCCAAATTCTGGCAAGTGTGTGACGTCCATCTGCCAAATATGGTTAGGTATCAGTCCTCTAGGATTGACTCCAAGATTAACTTGTGGTAAAAAGGTCACACAATTTTGACATTGTTTTATTATATGTCTGGCTTGTTCCTTAGTTATTTTAAAACGCTTTTGTAAAGTATTAGCATTAACATGGAATTTTTTATGAAAATTCGTAGCTTCTTCTAGTGTAGAGAAAATATGTATGTCATGTGTAGTTTTATCTGCTAAATCATTGCCCAAACTAAGGGCTCCAGGCAATCCTGTATGTGCTCTAATATGTCCTATAAAGAATGGATCTTTTCTGTCCCAGATTAGACTTTGTATAGTGGAAAACAAAGAGAAAACAGTAGAAGAAGGGGAAATCCTACCAGCATCTTCAAGGGATACTATAGCATTAACTACATACTGACTATCAGAAAATAAATTAAATACAGAATCTTTAAACATCAAAAAGGCTTGTAAAACTGCATTAAGCTTACCTTTTGAGCTGATTGTTTGGGTACTAAAAATGTAAAAGTTTGATCAGGGGTAACTACTGCTGCTGTATCATTATTTGACCCATCAGTGAATATATTTGGAGCATTCATTATAGGGGTTTTTCTTGTCATTTTTGGAAAAACTACAGGATGCTTAGACCAAAAAGACAACAAAAGATTAGATGGTAAGTGATTATCAAATGAAACATTAGATTTACACATGATTATTGCCCAAGTATTTAACTCATTAGCTAACTCATCAATTTGATCCATAGTATATGGAGTAATAATTTTATTGGGAGAAATTCCAAACACTCCCTTCGCTGCTTTTATTCCTTTGAGTATTAATTGTCCTACAGCCTCAGGATACCTAGTAAGAATAGTGTTAGGAGAATAAGATAAATGTATCCACAATAATGGACCTTCTTGCCAAAATACTCCTGTAGGAATATTTTTTGTTGGTAGTACAATAAATAATAAAGGCAAACTTATATCAATTCTATCCAAATGTATATTTTCCATATATGTTTCAATAATTTTCAATGCCTTTCTTGCTTTAGGAGTTAACATGCGAGGTGAGTTTGGATCTGATGGACCTTTTAGAATATCAAATAAAGGTCCCAACTCTCCTGTTGGTATGCCTAGATAAGGCCTTATCCAATTTATGTCTCCCAATAACTTTTGAAAGTCTTTAAGTGATTTGAGTTGATCTACTCGTATTTGAATTTTTGGTGGACGGACCATGGTTGAGGATAATAGAACTCCTAAATAATTAATTGGAAAATTTAATTGTACTTTATCTATTGCTATCTCTAGATTATAATTTTTTAATAAGTTTGTAAGTGTGGCATAACATTCCAGCAATATGTTTTTATCTTTATGTGCCAATAATACAGCATTCATATAGTGAAATATTTGTAGTTCAGGATTTTGATTTCTAAGTGGCTGGATTGCTTTGTTAACATATATTTGACACATATATGTTAACATATTTGGACTGTTAGCTATCCCTTGAGGGAGTACTTTCCATTCATATCTCTGATCAGGACCTTCATGATTTAATGCAGGGATAGTAAGTGCAAAACGTGGACTATCCTCGGGATGAATTGGAATTGAAAAAAAAACAATCTTTAATATCTATGGCTAAAACATGCCAGGTTTTTGGCAAAGCAGACAGTTGAGGAATCCCTGATTGAGCAGGTCCCATAATAACCATCTCATTATTAATGGCTCTTAAATCTTGCAATAATCTCCATTTACCAGATTTCTTTTTAATGACAAAAATGGGAGTATTATGGGGAGATATGGAAGGTTGTATATGTCCTTCCGCTAATTGTTGTTTGACCAGATCATGGGCTACTTGTATCTTTTCTTTAGTCAGGGGCCACTGAGGAACCCATACTGGTCTTTCTGATTTCCAAGTAATTTTTATTGTCTCAGTGGCCCTTTCTGAAAATCCAACCCATGTCTGTCTTTTCCTTGATCTATTTGAATTGGTGCTGCTATACCTTGTCCTTGTTTTCCTAATCTTTTTTCTTTCCTAAAACCTTGTCTAGCCCTAGTAGTGGGCACATTAGGATTGATGTTATTTGTTAACGTCAAACCTAATTGATCTAGGACATCTCGTCCCCATAAATTTATAGGAAGATGATCCAATACATATGGCTGTATAGTTCCCTCACATCCTTCAGGATCCTTCCAATCTAATACCATTGCACTTCTATGGGGATTAGTAGCCACTCCTAGGCCTCGAAGCGTTTGAGTGGCTTATTGTAATGGCCAATGTTTTGGCCATTCCTGACTAGATATGATGCTAAGGTCAGCACCTGTGTCCAGTAGCCCATTAAAGTCGTGTCCTTGAATATTTAGTTTTAACATTGGGCGAGAATCTAAATTTAAAGACAACATAGCCCAATCTACACCTGTGGAGCCTAATCCCCTGGAACCTCTTTTTACACTATGACTAGGAAATTTATTATGTAGGCTGGGTATTATTAACAACTGTGCTATTCTATCTCCAGGTGAAATTACTGATATACCTCTTGGAGAACTAGCTATAATTTTTATTTCACCTACATAATCGGGATCAATTACCCCAGGACTTATCATAAGTCCTTTTAATGTAGATGAACTACGTCCCAATAATAAGCCTACTGTCCCTTGGGGAAGAGGTCCTTTTATTCCTGTGGGAATGATTTGAACTCCCATCTCTGGAGTTAGTACTGCTCTGGCAGAGGCGCAGGTGTCCAACCCTGCGCTCTCTCGGGTTTGTCTGATGAGGGATTTAATGGACAATGTGTCCTGGGCACTACTTTGATGGTGTTGCTGGGTTCCTCCACTGCCCCGTATATTTGTGGTTGTGGGCCCCGGAGCATTGGGCCCCCTTGTCCGTTTTTTGGCAATGGAGCCTGATGCCTTTCTCCACGATATCGTGGGTAAATACCTGGTCCTTGTCCATTTTTTGATAAGGGAGTACCCTCTATGGTAGTTTGAGAACGGCATTCATTAGCCCAATGTCTCCCTCTACGGCATCGTGGGCAAATACCCGGTATTCTATTTCTTTGATACCTAGTTTTGTTAAACCCTCCTCCTATGGGGCAACTCCTTTTAAAATGTCCTGTTTGTTCACAATCATAGCATGTTTTTGGCCTGGCATCTAAAGCCTGTTGTACTGCAGCTGCCAAGACTTGCCCTTGTTCATTAATATCTCTACATAATTTAATATATGTGTTTAAATCTTCATGTCTCCATGGTCTAATAACCTCTCTGCAGCAATGATTTGCTTGGTCATAAGCCAGTTGTTTTATTAATGGCATTGCTTGTCCCGTATCCCCCAAAATTTTGGCAGCCGTTTGAATTAGCCTATCTACAAAGTCAGCGTAAGGTTCATTAGCTCTCTGTATTACCTTAGATAGCTGACCTTGTAAATCTCCATGTCCTTGTAAAGTCTTCCATGCCCTAACTGCGTCTGCAGCAATTTGTGCATATATAGCAGGATCATATTCAATTTGTTGCCGCTGACCCTCATAAGGTCCTTTCCCTAGCAACATTTCTAGATTTCTTTGAGGGTAACTGGCTGCTGCATTTCACCTAGCTGTCTCTGCGCAAAATTCCTCATTGGCAACCTTCCATAACAAATATTGTCCTCCATTTAGCACAGATTTACACATGGTAGCCCAATCTGCTGGCGTCATGTCCAAGTTAGTAATGGACTCGACCATGCTTACCGTGAAGGGAGCTTGGGGACCATAGGTTGTTACAGCCTCCTTTAACTGCTTCACTGTTTTAAAATCTAAAGCACCGTGAATTCGCTGCCCTCCTACCTGTTCAAGTACAGGGCATGCTAATCTTTGAGGTCCTGTCTCAGGATCCCGTTTATCAACTTTGGGGTTTGAGGGCCATTCAGCTGTCTCTATCGGTGGGGCTGTGGTTGAATTATGCCCTCTTGTGATAAAACGGAGTTACTAACAGCCTCCTGTTGTGGCCTTTTTCCTAACAACCCCTTTTCCTTTAAATTTTCTTCCTCTGTCTGACTAGCTCGAGAGACCTTCTCTTTTGCTTGATCTAAAATGTCTTTCTCCATGTTCTGAACCTCTAACAATTTACTTAACATCTTTTCAGTTTGTTTTAATCTACTATAAAGATAACGCAACCCAATAAGATAACACAAAACAAAAACGAAACTGAATGAAACAAAAACGGAATAAAAAATCATTGTATCAATTTTCTCTTCCTCAGGGCTGACAAACTTCAAGCCTTTAGTCAACCATTTTTTCCAGTTTGCCTGAGAAATTTCTAGGGATAGGCAGCTTGAAAGAAAAACAAAATAAATCAAAAGAAGAACACATTGTTTTTTGAAATGGTCACCCATTCTCTCGCCTTCCCTGAGGGGCGAGCAATTTCACTTACCCCCAAGCTTCAGGCGTTCCGCGTACGAGCCACCAGATGCCGCAGTCTCTGGCTGGGCACAAATCACGAGTCTTCACACAGCTTGTAGATTCAAACAGCAATTCTTTATTCCCGAACTCACACCGGCCGTCTACAAACACGTTCTGGGGGAATCCACGTTCTCTGCCCAAATCCACCACTCCACCGGGCTTCTGTCTCCCAAATATATTGTCTGACCCTAAGAACTCAAGAGGAACTCAGGCAGCAGGATATGCCCTATTCTAAAGGGGGAACACCCTAATCTCCTATTATGTTAAACCGCCCTATTCTAAAGGGGGAACACCCTAATCTCCTATTATGCTAAACCGGGGACACCCTAAACACGGATCCGCCCTGGTCCTTGAGCAAGGTCACCTTTCAGGAGTCCTTCCACTAGACGGCATGGGAGTAGCTGGCAAGGAAATTGTCATACCTACTTGGCTGATGGCTCCCAGCAGATGACTAGATTATTCTTCAGCCTTTCTTATGGGTGTTATTAAATAACTGCATCCTGACCATCTGAATGTGAACAGAAGTGATATAAGCACAGGCCTGGCTCATAAAAAGCCTTCCATATGATAGCCTCTTTCCTTTATCACCAAGCTGAATTAATAGGATGCAGAGAACTCCAGGACTGAGGAAATACCAATGACAAAAACAAGGAGTTAGTCTATGAATCATTTTCTAGTGGAATACAAACTAATAATTGGTAATATCTGGAGGATTTTACATAATTGAGAAATCAGCTACTGTTTAAGTTATTGAGACGTTTCATAGCAGGAGGAATTATTTTAAATAATAGAGATGAACTGAACTTAATTCAACTTTGCTATTTCAGGAACACTAAAATTATAACTTGTTTTACTCATGAAATGATTGAAGTTTGATTAAACTTTAAAATATACTTACCTAGACAGTCATTGAATTACTTATTGAATACTTTTTACATGTTATTCTTTGTTACATTTATAACAAAACATGAGAACATGAAACTCAGATGCAAAATGGTAATTTTGCATTACCAGTGGCCACAGCCAATCAACTCAAGTTTTCTGATTTCAAGTAACATTTCCCCCACTTCCCACCCCTCCCCACCCCACCTTTTTTTTTTTTTTTTTTTTTTAATTTGGAGAGAGGATCTCACTAAGTTACTTAGGGCCTAAGATGCCAAGACTGGCTTTGAACTTGAAATTCTCCTGCCTTAGCCTCCCAAGCCCCTGAGATTACAGCATTTCTCTCCTTTGAGATGGAAAAATGAAATTAATTACTAGAATCAATAGTACAACAAGGTTGTCTAGATTCGGTCATATACATTAAGTAGCCACAAAACACTTAATAATTAGCTTCCTAAACAGTTAAAGCATATAAACATTCTTAGGGTACAAGTATCTGGTCATCTTATATAGGCATTTTTCACTATGAAAATTGGGTACAGTGAAGTACATTTGGTAGGAAGTTAATAATCATCATAATTGGTTGAAGTTATTTAAGTGTTAGTTTGATGTTCTGAATTTACTCATTAACTCAAAGTCTTTTTTTTTTTTTTTTTTTTTTTTTTTTTTTTGTGATGGTGGTGGTAGTGGTACTAGGGATTGAACCCAGAGCTTTACACATGCTGGGGAAGTATTTTACCATCTTGGTACAGCCCCAACCTCACAGACATTCTTTGAATGCCAGCCATGTGGCATATACCATGCTAGGCACTTAGGCATGCCTACATGGAAGGAGTTCAACTTAATTGAAATCACAGATATAAATAACTAATTAAAATATTATGATTAAGTGAAAATGTACAAAGTGCTGTGAGACATTGAAAAAATCATGTAGAACTGTAAGAGAAGTAGTCAGGACATAAGAGAGGAATTGTTAACTACAGATAATATTTTACTATTACCTTCTATTAAAGAAGTAGTTTGATTCTCCAGGAACAAAGACTGGAAAAGGTAGGTAGAGTCCAACTTCTGCCCAACAAAAAATCAAGGTATTTTTCCCACCGACTTAAGCTTTTCAAGAAAAAGTAATTAATTTCCTGTTTGTAAGTCTCATTATAATAGAGTAGATGATATCACCAGTGGAATGGTCTAATTTAAGACTCTATCAGAGGACAAAAACAGTCCTACAAACTTCCATTAGACCAAAATTAATTGGAGGATAGATAAATACACCAAAGGGACTGAGTAAAGAGCTGAGGCTAACACAGGAGGATCAAAGTTCAAAGTCAGCCTCAGCAACTTAGCAAAGCCCTAAGCAACTTAGTAAGACCCTGTATCAAAATTTAAAAATACAAAATAGGGATGTGGCTCAATTGTTGAGTACCCCAGAGTTCAATCCCTAGTACTCCCGCTCAAAAAAATAATAAAAAAAAACAAGAAGTAAACCTCATTTATGACTTTTTTTTTTTAAATACCAGCAATTAAACCCAGGGATGCTCAACCTTTAAGCCATATCCCTAGCCCTTCTTTATTTTTTATCTGCGGCAGGGCCTCCCTAAGTTGTTGAGGTAACTTAGATCCTCCTGCTTCACCACCTCCCCAGCCTTGTGCCACAAGGACAGAAATAGCCTTACAAATCAATAGGAGAGGGTTTGCATAATTGAATAACTCTTATTGAACCAATTACTGTCTATTTAGGAAAATAATAAAATTAGATTCCTACTTCAGATATAGGAGTGAAGTCCAAGTTTTGGGGGGCCTGAACCTTATAATCTGTGAATCCCCACTTAAGAAAAATAATACTAGAATATTTTACTTTTGCAAATTGTATAAAAATATATAACTGATATGAACATATTGCTTGGACTTTCTAGATAAACCCTAAATCCAATGACAGGTGTCCTTATAAGATGAGGTAAAGGCAGGTAACAAGGACAAAGGAGGTAACACTGGAACCATGGAGGTGGAGACCGTAGTGATACAGTTAAAAAAGTCAGGGAATGCTAAGAGCCATCAGAAGCTGGAATAGGCAAAAATAAATTCTCTTCTAGAGCCTAGAGAGATTACAACACTGCTGACACCTTAACTTTGAACATCTGACCTACAGAATTGTACAAGAATAAACTTATTTTGTTTAACCTGTCTAGTTAGTAGTAATTTGTTACAGCATCCATAGGAAACTAATACACTAAGTCAGATTGGCAGGAGAGATAGTCTGCATATAGCATGAATATTAAGCCTAAACATAAGAAGATCTGTTAAGATGCTATCTTGATTGACCAAAAGACTTATGACAGAAACCCAATGAGAACTCTTTTACAGGGAAATTCAACATATATCTCTATGAGGTCAGGATTTGAAAATTAGTTGAAATATTTTTCTTGTTTATTGTGTTTTGTTTTCTGTAAGACCAGAGCTTCACATGTGCTAGTCAAGTGCTCAAACACTGAACTACATTCCCAGCCCTTGAACCATTTTTTTTTAACTTTTAGTTGTAGATGGACACAATACCTTTATTTTTGTTTATTTATTTTTTTTATGTGGTGCTGGAGATCAAACCCAGTGCCTCACACGTGCTAGGCAAGCACTCTACCACTGAGCCACAACCCCAGCCCCAAAACATTTCTTTACCTAGGATGGACCCAGTATATTAGGAAGGAAATGGAGAAAATAGATTTACTGTGATAAAATACGGGAAATCTGGGTCAGGTGTCGTGGTTCACGCCTGTAATCCCAGCGGCTTGAACTTGAGGCAGTAGTTCAAAGGCAGCCCCAGCAACTGTGAGGCACCAAGCAACTCAGTGAGACCCCTGTTTCTAATATACAAAATAGGACTAGGGATGTGGCTCAGTGGTTGAATGCCCCTAAATTCAATCCCTGGTACCCACCCCCCAAAATTATGGGAAATCTGGATCCAACCACCTGCTCAAGGAGACAAGGGCTGAATACTTTTCTTTCCTAAGACAGCAACAATAGAAACATCTGGGGGGTTTGTTTGTTTTGGTAAGGGATTGAATTTAGGGGCACTCAGTCACTGAACCACATCCCCATCCCTATTTTGTATTTTATTTAGAGGCAGGTTCTCACTGAGTTGCTTAGCACCTTGCTTTTGCTGAGGCTGGTTTTCGAATTCTCATCCTCCTGCCTCAGCCTCCCGAGCCGCTGGGATAACACGTATGTGTCACCATGCCCAGCAGAAACATCTTCATAACTTTTTCTGCATGAATTGCCTTGTTGGTTATAATGGTTTTAAAATGTGTCCACAAATTCATTAATAGTACCCCCTTCAGAAGGTGGAGCCAAATTCTTCCTCCCTTTGATGATGGTTTGTATTTACAGACTCACTTCTAAAAAGTACAATGTGGCAGAAATGATAAAATGTGACTTTAGAACATAAAAGGTATTGTGGCTTCCATTTTGTTTTTTCACTTGGATTATTCACTCTTGGTGAAGCTAAATGCCATGGAAAAGTTCCCATGACAAAACTGAGGCTTCCTGCCAATAGTAAGGAATGAACTTGGGCTCTCTGTCCACAGTCAACCTTAAGATGGCTACATCTCTTGCTGACATCTGGAACACAACCTCATGAAAGACTCTGAGCCAGAACCTCCTTTCACACCCCCAGGAACAATGCCCCTAAATTCCTAAATCTCAGCAGAAACTATAAGATACTAAATATTGTCTTAACCTAGTAGACTTTGGGTTGATTTCTTATGTGAGTGGGTAACTAATATACTGATGCACCTCCCAGATACAGCATCATGTTCAGAAAGCTTTACCATAACAAATCCTCTAGGCATCCTATGAATCACTAAAATTGTCAGTCATAAATAATCTTGATACCACTATTGTCTCCTAACAAGTTTTAATAACACCATTCATTTAGTACTTAATATGTACTGTGAATTTTATCAATGAAAGAACTTATCCTTTGAGTACATGCCTCATATTATATTACAAGTAGAAGCTAGGTTGTAGGATTGCATAGAATTACAAAGGTGCAGAAGGAAACTTGAGGATTATGGAAAAAACATCTTAACGGTGATACCAAATTATAAACTTTAACAATAGCTAGAATGTGGAACCAACCTAGATGCCTTTCGATAGATGAATGGATTAAAAAAATGTGGCATTTATACACAATGGAATATTACTCAGCACTAAAAAATAACAAGATCATGGCATTTGCAGGGAAATGGATGGCATTAGAGCAAATTATGCTAAGTGAAGTTAGCCAATCCCTAAAAAACAAATGCTGAATGTCTTCTCTGATATAAGGGGGGGTGACTCAAAATGGGATAGGGAGGAAGAGCATGAGAAGAAGATTACCACTAAATAAGGAAGAGAGGTGGGAGGGAAAAAGAGGGAGAAGGGGAGTTGCACGGAAGATGGAAGGAGAACCTCATCGTTATACAGAATACATGTATGATGTTGTGATGAGAAAAAGAAAAAAAAAGTATGTCTCATTAGATTGGATAGAGAGAAATGATGGGAGGGTGGGGAGGAGTAGCGGGGATAGGAAGGGCAGCAGAAGAGAATAGACATTATGATTGCTATATGTATATAGGTGACTCTCTGACCAGTGTGATTCTGCAATCTGTACAATTAGAAAAATGAGAAATTATACCCCAATGATTCAAATGTATGAATTGCCAAGATCATTGTAATGTCATGTGTAGCTAATAAAAAAATTAAATTTTTAAAAAATTATAAACTTTAAATATGTACAATTTATTGTACATCAGCTATATTTCCATAAACCTGTTTATATAATGGGATTGAAATACATATAGCATTAGATGTATGTATAAATACATATAATATGCACACTAGCCTAGAAAGAGTTCACAATATCATAGCAGCATAATTCATAAGAACCAAAACTAGAAACAGTTCAAGTGTCCATCAATTCATGAATGGAAAAATAAAATTTAGTATATCTAATGGAATATTATTTATCAATAAAAGATAGTTACTGATACATAAAACACATATGTCCAAGATCTTTGCATGCTCAGAAAAGGACCCTAAACTCACATCTTTGAATGATCTTTAGTGTTAGTACAAACAGGAGATATAATATAAAGCAGACTGTAGGTGGCCAGTCTAGCATTTAAAAAAAAAAAATGCCTCAGTTCAGAGCCAATCTGAAAAAAATAAGAATTGTTTGGTGGGCTCTCCCTCCACCCTTTTGGCTAGAAGCATTTAAGGAGATATCTGTCAGGTCACTGGCTGATCACTGAGATAATACAACAGAGCCTTATATAACCATATGCACAAAGAATATAATCCTTGAGAAAACAATTTGAGAACATTGCTAGAAAAATAAGAGTAACCCTCAGCAATAGTAGTAAATCCTGTGTGGAAGGGGTGATTCCAATTTCTAGCACTATTTTATAATATTCAAAATATCCCAGTTTTGACAAAAAGAAAAAAATCACAAGGCACACAAAGTATGGCCCATTTTCAGGGAAGAAAAAAAGTGACAGAAACCATGGCCATGTAAGCCCAGACTTAAGTCAACTATCTTAAATATACTCAGCAAAAGAAAACCTAGGCAAATAACTAAAGAAAAGCAGAACAATGTATGATCAAATAGAGGATACCAATAAAGACAAAAATTCTTTTAAAAATATTCTGGAGCTGAAGTGTACAATAGCTGAAATTAGATTTTCACTATAGGGAACAGATTTTAGTAAGCAGAAGAAAGATCAGCACTTGAAGATAAGACAATTGAAATTGTCCAGTCTGGAATCAGAAAGAAGATAGAATGGAAAAATAACAGCCAAAGGGATCTGTGGGACACCATTAAGTCTACCATAATTATGGAAGAACAGATAAAGAGAGGAAGAGGCAGAAAGAATATTTGAAGAAATTGATGGTTGACAAGTCCCCAAATATAATGAAAGACATGAATCTATATGTTAAAAAAAGCTCAACAAACTATAAGAGATTCTGGAAAGCAGCAAGAGGGAAGTGATCAATACATGATCTTTAAATAAGATTAACAGTATATTTCTCATCAGAAAACCTAGAAGCCAGAAAGATGATATAAATGTTTTCCAAAAGAAAAAAAAAGTCAATTTTTTTAAAAAAAGGAAGGGATCAACTAACATTTTTAGCAAAACTATCCTTCAAAAATGAAGGAGACATTAAAACATTCCCAGATATATGAAAGCTGAGGGAGTTCAATGCTAGAAGACCAACCCTATAAGAAATGCCAAAGGGGACCCCTTCATCCTGCAGTGAAAGAACACCAGAAAATAACTCAAAGCCATATGAAGAAATAAAGAATGTCAGCAGAAGTAAAGGTAGAAGCCATTATCATGTTGTTGTGTGTGTATTTGTGTGTTTTAAGTTTGGAAACTTTTGGTTTTGTATGTTTTAAAAGACAAATTCATACGACAGTAATTATAACTCTGTTAAGGGACAATAATATATAAAGATATAATTTGCAACAACATGAATTGGGGAAACAACTGTATGAAAGTAGTTTTGTGCTATTGAAGCTAAGATGATATCAATTCAAATTAGAATGTTATAAATATGAGATGTTAATTGTAATTCCCCAGAGTAAACACTAAGACAATAAAATAAAAAGTATACACAAAAGAAATGAAAAGGTATCAAAGGTATAATAAATAACACAATTAACGCAGTATTAAAATAATTAAGGAATGAAAAAATCTAAAACATAGTAATCAAACAGCAAATTGGTTAAGTAAGTTCATATTTATCAGTAACCACCTTAAATGTAAGTGGATGAAATTCACAAAAGACAGAAATGGTCAGAATGAATTTTTAAAAATATATGTACAAGAAACTCACTTTAAAGTTCCATAGGCACAAATAGGTTGAGAGTGAAAAGATGGAAGAAGACATTTATGCAAATTGTAACCATAGGAAAGCTGGTTGCCTGCACTAAGACAAAATAGATCTTAAGTCAACAACAATTTCGAGAGTCAAAAATTAAGGATATTATATAGTGATATAAAGACCAACTTATCAAGAAAATACAACAACTGCATCTCTGTAAGATGTTAAGATGACAATACAACCCAAAACTATACACAGATTAAATATAATATTTATCAAAATCCCAAAGGTAATTTTTGGAGAAATGGAAAAACACATCCTAAAATTCCTGTGAAGTCTCAAGATATCCCATATGACCAAAACAATTTTGAAAAAGAAAGAGGTTAGAAGTTTCTCACTTCATGTTTTCAAAACTTATATAGAGCTGTTGTAATAAAAATAATGTGATATTGGCATAAGGATAGACATGTAGTCCAATGGAATAAAATTGAGAGAGCCCATAAATAAAACCTCACATCTGTAGTCAATTGACTTTTTTTATTGGTGCATTACAGTTGTTCATAATGATGAGCTTTGTTGTTACATATTTATATATGCACAAAAGAAAAATAGTTTGGGAGGTATTATTCCCCAGCACTTACCTACCCTCCCCTCCCCCATCCCTTTCCTCTATTCTACTAATCTCCCTTTGATTTTCATGACATGACCCGTCCATCCCCCCCCTCATTCTTTTTCTTTTTCTTCCCTAATTTCCACATATGACAAAAAACACAACCCTATGGTCAACTGATTTTTATTTATTTATTTATTTGTATGTGGTGCTGAGGATTGAACCCAGTGCCTCACACATGCTAGGCAAGTGCTGTACCACTGAACTACAACCCCAGTTGATGTTTGACAAGCATGTCAAGACCACTAAATGGGAAAAGAACAATCTCTTCAATAAATATTTATTGAAGAAATTGGATATCCATATGCAAAAAAATCGAACCCTATCTCACACCATATACAAAAATTAGTTAAAAAATGGATTGAAGCTGGGGTTGTGGCTCAGCGGTAGAGCGCTTGCCTAGCACATGTGAGGTCCTGGGTTCAATCCTCAGCACTACATCAAAATAAATAAATAGAATAAAGGTATAAAAAATGGATTGAAGATATAAATTTAAAAGCTGACCTATATGGTAGGGAATAATTTTTGCCAAATTATATTTTCTATTTGTATGAATATAAAAATATGTAACAATAAATCCCATCAGTATATATAACTATAGTGCACCAATTTTTTAAAATGTGAAAAGAAAAAATTTTCAAAGAAAATATGGTATAAAAAAGCTGCCAGGCAGGGTGATGCATGCCTGTAATTCCAGCAGTCCAGTAGGCTGAGGCAGAAGGATCACAAGTTCAAAAGCCAGCCTCAGCAAAATCGAGGTATAAGCAACTCAGTGAAACCCTGTCTCTAAATGAAATACAAAATAGGACGGGGATGTGGCTCAGTGGTCAATTGCCCCTGAGTTTAACCCCCAGTAACCACACACAACTCCAAATAATTTATGTGCATATTCCACCCTCAAAGAGTTGAAGCACAACTCCTCCCTCCTTACTTTTTCCAAAGAGTATGAAAAAGTAAAAAGGGGAGGGAGTGACTTTACAGTGGCAAAACCTGACATTCTCAGGAATGAAGGTCAACATTAACAGTGGTAAGTCACTTTGATAGTATGTATTTTTGATATGATGAAATATTATAAAAATGGCAATTTACATTCATGGTCTTCCTCTAGAAACCTCCTCATAACCAATCTAAATCATGAGAAAAACATCAGACAACCCCCAGTGATATACATTCTACAGAATATCTGAACAGGTCAGTAAAAATAAAAACTGAGAAAGGAACCAAGAGACCGGGCATCATGGCACACACCTGTAATCCCAGTGGCTCTAGAGGCTGAGGCAGGATAACAAGTTCATGGCACACACCTGTAATCCCAGTGGCTCTAGAGGCTGAGGCAGGATAACAAGTTCAAAGCCAGCCTCAGCAACAGTGAGGCACTAAGCAACTCAGACTCTGACTCTAACAGAATATAAAACAGGTCTGGGGATGTGGCTCAGTGTTGAGTGCCCCTGAGTTCAATCCCTGACACTGCCCGCACCCCTACAAAGCCAACAGAAGCATAAGGAGACAGGAAAACTAGATGTGATATACTCTATTAGATGGGATCCTGGAACAGAAAAAGGAAAATAAGCACAAAGCAAGAGAATCAACAAAACACAAACTTCATGATAAGTCAATATTGATTCATTGATCACTATAAATGTACCATATTCATGTATGATGTTAATAATAGGGGAGCAGGGCACAATGACACATGCCTCCAATCCCAACAACTCAGGAGGTGGAAGCAGGAGGATTGCAAGTTCAAGACCCACCTCAGCAATTTAGCAAACCCTGTCTCAAAATAGAAAGAGCCAAGGAAGTAGCTCAGTGGTAGCATGCCCCTGGGTCAATCCCTATTACTGCAATAATAATAATAATATAATACAGGAGACTGGGAATGAGTATGTGAGAACCCTCTTCACGATTTTCCTATAGTCTTAAAAAATAAAATGTAGTTTTAAAAAATAAAGTGTGTATACAATACAATGCAATGCAATTTTTCACATGTTACCATATTAAGATGAAGAGTGTTATAATTGTTTAACATTATGTAATGCAGATCAGAATCTCACTGGACATACAAATCTGGATCCCAGCTTGACTTTAACTTGACTTTAACCTTGATTTGTTTCATGATCTCAGCAAGTCTTTTACAATCTCTAGACTTTTTGATTACTCACCTTGAATTTCACAGACTGGGAGATGTTAACTCTCTTTAAGGTCCAAAGTTCTATAAATCCATGATTTTATTTCTGCATTAATCCAATTATATCTGACAAAAACGCATATGGGAAAATGAAGCAGCATTCAAATCATTAATGCTTACTAAAATAAGATCACTATAAGAATTTTTAAAACACATCATTTCATTAATGATAACTCAAATATTACTACATTACAGAATTTTTGAGCCTGTACAAAGTGAAGGCAGAACAATAGTTATAAAAGCTTCTATGAAATACTTTTTTTATGCCTAGGCACAGTGGTGCAATCCTATAATTCCAGCAACTCAGGAGACTGAAGCAGAGGGATCTCAAATTTTAAGTCCAGCCTCAGCCTTGTCTCAAAATATCTCAGTGGTAAGGTAAAGTGCCCCTGGGTTCAATTCCCACTACCATTAAAAAACTTATTATGGGGCTGGGATTGTGGCTCAGCAGTAGAGTGCTCGCCTAGCACGGGTGGAACCTGGGTTCCATCCTCAGCATCACATAAAAAAATAAAAAGGCATTGTGTTGTGTGTACCTACCCCTAAAAAAAAAAAGAAATTAAAAAAAACTTATTATGCCATAGAATTCATTTTATTTAAACTTGTATCAATTTACATTAATGTAAGTTGACCAGGAAGGTATGTGGAAGGTGTACAGTTTCCATTTATTTTGAAAACATAATGCAATGTCATTTTAATATCCTAATGTTGGAATTAGGATGAAAGATTGAGGACCCGCTCATTAATATTAGTGTTCATTAAATGGTAATGATTTTTCTAAAGAAAACATTTTTAAGCTTAGCATTTTACCAAAAGTATCTAACTCATTACTCTTATAAAGTTTATGTGACAGCAGTAATCAAATTTAGGGTGATTTCATTTTAAGAGTATCTTTCATAGTCATTACATTCTTATAAGCACACTATAAACATCAGAAAATTTTAAGGGAAACCTAATAATGTCAAATTAAATTAAAAATATTTTACCATAACAATGTTACAGAAGTTCACCCTCAAGCAGCTTTCTGTGATAAGTCTGACCTTATGAGATACTCATAAGGTGTACATCAGATTAAAGTGTTTGTTTTATTCTTCTCTCTGACAGTAATATAATCTTAAACAACCCCAGGGCTTACTTTGGTCTGAAAGGTCAACACTACAACGTGCAGAGTACAATAATATTTACCAGGGTTTTTTTCTCTTTTTTTTGTATATGTGAAAAGTAGGCACTAAATGTCTTAGTCTTATGTGAAATTGTCATAGGAAAATAATAAAATAATCAGGGCTAACTGTAAGCTTTGTATACAATATTAACTTATTACTAAAAATGTTTAACATAGAAAATGCATTGTAAATAATAATATATCAGATACCTTGACATATTAGAAGACATTATTTTCTATCACTTAGACTGTGACCAAAAAATTACCTTTTTTCATCTTTCAACAAAATGAAGTCCAGACCTCAAAGTGCCTCTCACATATTTGAGTAAAAGATTTTTTAAATAAGTCATCTTTTCTCCACATTTTTATTGGTACAGTATAGTTGTACGTAATGGTGGGATTTGTTGAAACACATTCACACATGCACACAATATAACAATATAATGTGGCCAATATCCATCCACAGCACTTTCTGCCCTTCTCCCACCCACTGGTTAATTTCCTCTATTCTACTGATCTCCTTTTGCTTTTCATGTAATCACACCCCACCTTTCTTTTCCTTTTTCCTCTCTAGCTTCCATATCTGAGGAAAAACAACTCCTCAACTCTTGAGTTTGGCTTATTTCGCTTAACATAATTAATGGTCCATTTTCCTGCAAATGACATAATTTTATTTTTCTTTATGGTTGAATAAAACACCATGAGATATATATATATGCCACATTTTCTTTATCCATTTATCTGTTGATAGATACATGGGCTGGTACCATGGTTTGGCTATGGTGAATTGTGCTGCTATAAACATGCATATACATAAATCACTATATAGTATTGACTTCAGTTCTTTAGGATAAATACCAAGGAGTGATATAGTTGAGTCATATGGTAGTTCCATGTTTAGTCTTTTGAGAAACCTCCATATTAATTTGCATAGTGGTTTACACTCCCACCAATAGTATAAAAATGTTCTTTTTTCTTCACATCCTTTCCAAAATGTATTATTGTTTGTATAGTTTTGAATAAATATTATATTTGAATCAAAATTTAAGGAAATTTTATAACATAAAAAATGGAGCTCTTAGGAAGAGTGAAGCAGGTGGCATCACTATACCAGATCTTAAACTATGCTACAGAGCAATAGTAACAAAAACAGTATGTACTGGCACCAAAACAGACTGGTAGACCAATGGTACAAAATAGAGGACACAGAGACTAACCCACAAAACTACAATTATCTTATATTAGACAAAGGTGCCAAGAACATGCATTGGAGAAAAGATAGCCTCTTCAGCAAATGGTGCTTGGAAAACTGGAAATCCATATGCAACAAAATGAAATTAAACCCCCATCTCTCACCATGCACAAAACTCAACTCAAAATGGATCAAGGACTTAGGAATACAACCAGAGATCCTGTGTCTAATAGAAGAAAAAGTAGGCCCTAATCTCCATCATGCGGGATTAGGCCCCAACTTCCTTAATAAGACTCCTTTGGCAAAGGAATTAAAATCAAGAATCAATAAATGGGATGGACTCAAACTCAAAAGTTTCTTCTCAGTAAAAGAAACAATCTGTGAGATTGATCTTGGAATCAAATCTTTACCTCTCACTCATCAGATAGAGCACTAATCACTAGGATATATAAAGAACTCAAAAAGCTAAACACCATTTTTACCCCAAATACAAATTGCAGAATCACATCAGTCACATGAATCAAATGTATGAAAGATGAAAAATAAATAAATAAATAAAATAAAATACACAATCATAAAAAAAAAGCTAAACACCAAAAAAAAAAAAAAAAACCAAATAACCCAATCAATAAATGGGCCAAGGACCTAAATAGACACTTCTCAGAAGATGATGTACAATCAATTAACAAATACATAAAAAAAAATCCATCATCACTAGCAATTAGAGAAATGCAAATTAAAACCACTCAAAGGGCTGGGGATGTGGCTCAAGCGGTAGCGCGCTCCCCTGGCATGCATGCAGCCCGGGGTTCGATCCTCAGTACCACATACAGACAAAGATGTTGTGTCTGCCGAAAACTAAAAAATAAATATTAAAAATTCTCTCTCCCTCCCTCTCTCTCTCTCTCTCTAAAAAAAAAAACCACTCAGAATGGCAGCTATTATGCATACAAACAACAATAAGTGTTGGCAAGCATGTGGGAGAAAAGGTACACTCATACACTGCTGGTGGGACTGCAAATTGGTGCAGCCCATATGGAAAGCAGTATGGAGATTTCTTGGAAAATTGGAAATGGAACCACCATTTGACCCAACTGTCCCTCTCCTCAGTCTATACCCAAAGGACTTAAAAACAGCATACTACAGGGACACAGCCACAGCAATGTTTATAGCAGCACAATTCACAATAGCTAAACTGTGGAACCAAGCTAGATGCCCTTCAATAGATGAATGAATAAAAAAAAATGTGGCATATATACACAAGTGAATATTACTCAGCAATAAAAGATAATAAAATCATGACATTTGCAGGTAAATGGATGGAGTTAGAAAAGATAATGCTAAGTGAAGTTAGCCAATCCCCAAAAACCAAATGCTGACTGTTTTCTTTGATATAAGGAGGCTAATTCATAGTGGGATAGGGAGTGGGAGCATGGGAGGAATAAACAAACACTAGATAGGGCAGAGGGATTGGAGGGGAGGGGAGGGGGCATGGGATAATTAATGATGGTGGAATGTGATGATCATTACTATCCAAAATACATATATGAAGAAACAAATTGGTATGACTATACTATGTATACAACCAGAGATATGAAAAATTGTGCTCTATATGTGTAATAAGAATTGTAATGCATTCTGCTGTCATATATAAATTTAAAAATTTACATAAAAAAGAAGAAGAAAAGGAGCTCTTATGCTGCTGACATGATTTCTTTTTGTTTTCGAGTATTTAAATTTTTTTCAAAGCAATAGACTAAAAGAAATGTATTCACACATTATATTATCTAAATACCCATTTTCTTAATCAACTAAAGTAAACATTTATCAAGGTATTTTATATGACTAGAATACTACATTCAAAAAAAATAGTAAAACAATGTCTGACACCCTTCAAATGGTACTTTGACTTTGTTGATTTAATGTCAGTTACTGATTGCTTGCATTGGAGAACTTCCTGCATGTATTACTAAAAACCTGTCAAAATTACATAGTACCTTTAACATCAGAAACACATCACAGCACTTGCTGTCCTCAGTTTTGGATAGAATAAGAACATTGCACAGTGAGATGATGTCTTCAGTAGGAGTTTGTGTTTGGTGGAAAAAATAAAAATTGTAAAATTAAGTCAATAATAAATCTAAAATCATTCCTTTCAAGAGCTGTTTAAAACCATGTTTCTTACTTTCAGAATCCTTTCATCATTATGAGTTATTTTTTTTCCTGGGTCAAAAATTTTGCTTCCCCCTTTTTTAAAGTTATTCTTTAAAACATTGAACTAGATGAGCTAATTTCAGATGGCTTATTTACCTGCTCATGGATTTATATGCCACCTGCTTTTGCTTTTTCTACAGATGCAAAGTCAACCTCTGGGGCAAAATTCCACCTTTCTCCTTCTGCCACACAAGTGGTAAATAACATTACCCAATAAATTTTAGCATTTCCCCAAATGTGTAGGATACAAAAAATGTATTCATTCGTGTGAGATATAAAAATGTACACTCACACTTCTGAAATCAACAGCCAGCCATTTCACACTTGGGCCAAAGGCAAACAAACATAATTCTCACTGGCAGCTGGACAACATTCCAAGCTGCCACCACATTAATTAACTCACCTCAATCAGATTCCACTTCAGCTTGCACAGCTTGCTGCCAAGACGCCTAGCAATAAATTGTTAGGTTAAATACTGAACAAGGTAGGGAAATACCATATGGTATGTTGTTATAGAGGGTGGGGTATTCTTGTTTAACACCAGTAGCGGGGTTTTCAATTTGCTTTTTATTATTGTCTCTTGTGATTTGAGAAAAAATGAGTATATGTTCTTATTAAATGACCCTGCATGTCTTATTGTGTAGAGGAGTGATATGGTAACGAAATAACAAAATACCTTTGTCAAAAACTCCTATAGTTAATAGTCCCTAAATTTGAAAGCCATTGCTCACTTAGCAAAGCACTGGGAACCAATTAATGATAAATTATTAGTATTAAGTTTTTAGGGAATGTCAAGGAACAAAGGACACAAATAAATTCCCTTTCATTGAGGACTATTGGGAATTTACACATAAAATAAACTACTTGTAGTTGAAAAACTTTGCCTGGTGGTCAAGATTTGCATCTGAGTCCAGTTTCTAACAAGTTATGCCACTTTGATCAAACCACTAGACTTCTCTCATATTATTTCCTCACCTGCCATTTTAAAGAATTTGACTAGATGAATGGTTTCCAAAATTTAATGCACATATTGATTTAAGGAGCTTGCTAAAAATGCAGATTTTTGAATTTCACCCTTAGAGTTTGAAGTTGACTGGTTTTGATATAGATCCCAATAGTATACATTTATAATGAGCAAATTACTATTTCGAAGATTTGGGATCACATTTTGAGGAATAATGGACTACCTGATATCTAAGATTCCTTTACCTCTGATAGTGCCTTATTTTACTTACCAGGCTTTATCACTGCTTTTATAACTTGTGTGATTTGGGAAAGTAGCATAATTGGGAGTGTTGATTCATGGTATAATCTGCAATAGGCAGTCTAAATGTCTAGTGAAAAAGATTGAGAACAGCAGAATATGACCATCCAAATTCATGTGAGTATTTTTCTGGGATTATGAGAAGAATGATAGGGGTGATAGCTGACTGGGCTTCTTCCCCTCAAAATCCTGCCAATATATGTAGCAAGACTCCAAATTTAAATAAAGAAAAACACTGAAATCCATCCAGCAGATCAACTTTATTCATGTTCTTGATCACTCACCCAGCAGGTGTCTTTCTTCGCTCTCAGGGTATTGTAATAAATGCTCATTTCCTTTATCTTGCTTCTTGTACATCTGATTCATGCTGCTTTACTTTTAAATTCTAGAAATCAATGGAATATTTCATACTTGTTTGCAAAACTGTAAAAGAGTAGGAACTAAGGGAAATATCGTTTTTTGGATCATGATTTAATAAGGAAAGGAAAAAAATCTTACTAGTATAACCTTTATTTCAAATAAGAGTTTTGGACTTATAATAATCCATGTGTCTTCCTTCATCTGATCCCTCTTATGACCAGCAGAATGCCAATTCATAAGGCAGTCGTCTTTATAGCCTTAACTTAGGAAAGAATATCCCTAAGTGGTCCATGTAAAACAGCGTTCAACACAGGCTTTTCTCATGAGTTACAAACTTAACAGACTTGAAGCCTCAGAAACAGATGTCATTATTTCTTACTTAAAACTGTGAAATCCCTTTGCCCTTAGCTTCTGTCTGTGGAGGGTATAAAGAGGCAACACAGTGGTGGTTTTGCACAGAAGCAGCCAGATTCTCTTAAACTGAAGTAGTTCCCTCCAAGCTACTTTAATCATCACAAATGTCTCCAAATTCTAATACTGTTCTTAAACCATGGGTAATTAGTCTCTTGTTGATCTTTGTTTTTTCCTCAGCTGCTAAAATAAGCTCTTTGCTTAGTAGATGCTCAATAAAAGAATGTTAAAGCTATTCTGACAGAGGTGTTGAATCCTGTTGCAGACTTCCTCCTCCCCTGCAGGTGGTGCTGGCAGACAGGTTCTCTTTTTACTTACTTAATCATAAATATTTGGGCCAGTAAAGATGTTCTCAATACTTAATTTAGAACTCTTGTAATTATCTAAATTACCTCCTCTCCTTCACTTTAGTTACTGAGTCCCTAGAGGAAAACAAAGAAAAAAGTGATTCAAGTAATGAAAATAGATCCAATTAACATAACTGATGCTAACTCCAGGCCCAGCAGTGGAAAGATGTTATACAACTTTGAGGGAAAGAAACTATATTTTTAGTTTCAAATAGAACATTTACTCAAGAAAGTATTCCATGGTACTAGCTGGCCATCTCCTCAGATCTACCATATTAACTCTAGTACCATATCTGTCCTTTTACATATAGGATTTCTCAAAGGGTCAGTTGTCACTGATTGCTGGCTTTTGGGGCTTCATTGTCCAAACCACAAATGGTCCAACACACCCACAGTCATAATCAATAACCCTCTCCTCTGTGTTCTTCCAGATTAAGGAACATATTATGTTTTAAATATCCAAATCTCCCACTTACTTGAAGTTTCCTGTAAGGTAGAGATTATATCTTTATCATCTTTGTATCACTAGTTCATACCCTTGGAATGTACTAAATACTAATAAATTGAATTAATAAAATAATCAACAAATTAGTAAGAATACGTACAGCTACCGACCAAACCTGGGACAAAGTAGGAGTTTCTCTTCTATCTTTCCTGCCCTGAAGCTTTCTGAAGCCCCAAGCAGAGATCAGAGAAGATAGTCATAAATAAGAATATAGTATTGCTTTAAATGGCATAATATGATTCCCTCACCTACATTTCTATCATCTCTCTTCCATCTCCCTACACAAAAATCATTCACACCTACCAGTCTATTCTCACTCTGATCCTTATGCTCTCCCACTTCTGAGATTATGCCAAGCTCCTATTTTTGCCCTCAGACTGTTGTTACTCAGTGGTTCTCAAAATGGTTCTCAAGGGGCCCACGATATCAACCCTATGTTCATGGTACTACAACCATCCTGTTTTTACTCTCATTCTCTTACAAGTGTGTGTGGTGTTTTCTAAAGGCCATGTGACTTATGATACAACAGATGCAGATATAGGAATCCAGCTGACTTCATTTAAACCACATAAAACCCATTTTGTCCTGTGGCCCCAGAAGTGGAACACCTACAAAAATGTAAATGTAGGGCTGTGGTTGTGGCTCAGTGGTTGTGCGCTTGCCCTGTGAGGCACTGGGTTCGATTCTCAGCACCATATACAAATAAATGAAACAAAGATCCATCAACAATTAAAAATATATATATATTTTAAAAATGTAAAAACACACAATTATATGTTTATACAACTTATAATATATAATAATAACTTATAATATATAATAATAAATATAAACTATAAAATAACATTGATTACTTAACATATTTATTTCCTTTTCCTTTTAAATGATCAAATCCAGGGCCTTGCACATTCTGAGTAAGCACTCTACCACTGAGATATACTCCCTACCCCATATTAACATGCGATTTATTTTAAGTAAACTAAATATTTAAAAATTTTCTCAGCTTTAATTTCTAATAGGTAAATACAGGTGGATACAACCCATATAAGCAAAAGCTCTTTGGTGACCTCAATAATTGAAGAGTGTTATAAAAGGTTTTAAGACCAACGAGTTTGACAATGCTGATTTAAATCATCCATATCTTTTGAAGTCCAAATGAAAGCCTTCCTCCTTGGTAAGTTCTTTGGCTAGTGCAACTAGAAAGGATCTCCTTTTTGGAGATGCATTGGTTGTTTTATTCATTCAATTTGTTTAATGTTTTCTACATTCTCCTGTGTACTCTAAATGCCAGGGCATTTACACATTTGTGATTCTTTTATACCATTCACCTATGGTATTGATTCAAGAGATGATTCACGAGATCATGCCAAAAAAATAATTAATATGGTTATACTGATTAAGAATCATAATTAATGTCTGGTACTGAATCATAAATAATCCCTATACTTTCCAGTCTCTGATTATAGTCTTTCCAGATTAAAGGGACAAAAAAAATTTCTTGACTTTTTGATTGATCCTTTTTCCTAGAAAATTATAATAAAGTTTAATAAAATATACAAAATATCTGTTTTGGGTTTTTATTTTAAACCTGATAAATGTTCATCAAGAAGGATGAAACAAAAAGTTAGAAATCAAAAAGTTAAATTCACCCATTGTCCTAAGGTAACAACTACTAATATTTTAGTATATGTATTTCCAGTCTTTGCCTAAATATATATTTTTAATAAACTTAAGTTATATTGAACATACTATTAAATTATTTATATACTATTTTGCTAAGATGCTTTTTTGTTTATTTCACTTACTGTCATATGGTGTCCAGAGGGATTTGAAGAAATTGGTGATTTTATTTATTTGTTTATCTATTTATTTATACTGGGGATTGAATGCAGAAGTGCTTAACCACTGAGCAGCCCCTATCCCATTTTTATTTTATTTAGAGACAGGGTCTCACTAAGTTGCTTAGGGTCTTGCTAGGTTGCTAAAGCTGGCTTTGAACTCGAGATCCTCTTGCCTCAGCTTCTGGGATTATAGGCGTGGGCCGCTGTACCGGGCAGCGATGTTCTTTTAAGTAAGTGAACATGAGTGTTCATTTCATTTATTTTTCTTTCAATTAACTATTTCCACTTTAATTTTTTATATGAATAATTTTATAATAAACAAGTTTTAAAATTAATTAATAAAAAATTTTTCTATATCATTAAGTGTTCATTATCTTAACTTTGTAATATCTATTTAGGATTATTTAATCTATGTTTTAACCATACTGTTTTGGAATTTAAATTTGTCTAATTTTTTAATACTACCAATCATACTTGGATTTTATTCCTCATGTATACATTTTGCATACATTTCTGATGATTTCTTTTTTTTTTTACTGTATTTTATTTTTAACACAAATGCAACATAATTAGTGTAGTAGTTATATACATTTATTGTGTATAGAGTGAAACTTTAGTATAAATCCAATCAAATCAGGGTAATTGACACATCTGTCACCTCAGACATTTATCACTTCTTTTTGTTGGGAACATTCAAAATCCTCTCTACTATTTTGAAATATACCATTAATTGTTGTCAACCATAGTTATCTTACTTTATTACAGAACATTAGTTTGATTTGGCATTTTTTAAAGTTAAATATAAATTACTATATAACCCAGCAAATATTCTGCTCCTTGGCATATACTCAAGATGTAAAAATATAAGTCTGTACAGAAACTCGTATATAAATATTGATAGCACCTTTTTTTTTGTATAATTGCCAAAGAAAGGAGAACATCCCAGTGTTCATTAAACACTGAATGAATGAAGAATATTTGATAGGTTAGCATGATGTAATATTATTATTATTTTTTTAAAGAGAGAAGAGAGAGAGAATTTTTTTAATATTTATTTTTCAGTTTTCGGTGGACACAACGTCTTTATTTTATTTTTATGTGGTGCTGAAAATCGAACCCAGCGCTGCGCACATGCCAAGCAAGCAGGTTACCGCTTGAGCCACATCCCCAGTCCACATGGAATATTATTTAGCAATAAAAAAATAAACTTCAAAATTTATCCTTTGGAAAAAAGCTAGATGCAAGACTATATATTTTATGATTATATTTTTATGAAATGCTCATAAAAAGCAAATATACACAGAGAGGAAAAAGATTAGTGGTTTCCTAGCATTGGGAGTGGGAATTAAGATGGGTGGCAAATTAACATGTGGGATATTCTTAGCATGATGAAAATGTTCTAAACTTGAATTATGGTAATGGTTGCAAAGCTTGGTAAAATTTGCTAAGAATCATTGGAGCATATACATCAAATGGATAAATTTCAAAGCGTACCATCTATATACCTCAATACAGCTATTAAAAAGACTACCCCAGGAGGGGAGATAGTAGGGAATAGGATTTCTTTAGATTAAATTCTTAAAGGGGGATTATACACAAGTAAACACTTTAATCTAAAAGTATAATCATCTTTTGATGGCACTTATAGTTTTTAGATAGAAGAAAACAAAACTGTGATTTAATAGAAAAAAAAATATTTCAAGAGGTAGTAAAGAAAAGTGGTAAGGACATGGAAGAATTAAAATTAAGGGAAAACCAGAGCTAGGGCTGTAGCTCTGTAGCAGAGTGCTGCTTGCCTAGCCCATGTGAGGAACTGGGTTCCATCCCTAGCACCACATAAAAATAAACAAATAAAATAAAGACATATTGTACGTCTATGATTACAAAAAGGGGGAGGGGGCTGCTACCAAAGGAAAGAAGAATAGAAAGAATTAGTAGAGCTGAAGAATAGAAAGGGGGATCACAAAAACCAAAGAGAGGTTTTAGAATCAGGCAGATGTGAATTTAAAATACAACTCATCCATGAATTATCTGTGTGACTTAAGCAAGTTACAAAACTTTTCTTTTCATTAAACTTTTTAAAAATTGGTAGGAGAACAAATCAGCCTTCATAACTTATTTCTTTAACTGACCCGAACCCAGAGGCTCACAAGGTACACCTGAGTGCTGCATGCGCCCACTCAAGCACTCACTTTATCTTTCTCTTCTATCAAACAAAGAAAAACAGGTAGCAATTCCCCGTTTACCCCTCTGCTTTCTGTTACCTAACCTCTGGTCTTTGTTTCTCTTCTATGAACTAAGAATAATATTCAAAGTTAAGAATCTCCTTTCTTGAATTTCCCCAGCTGGACTAGAAACCCTGAGAAAACAGGTTGTCTTTTTCTCGTGAAATTTTTTGGCATTTCATGCTTCTAGCTATGCCAAGAATGTCTTTGTACATTTTATTTGACTGTTCCTCTTGAAAATCTAAATCAGACCTGCCTGTCCACCACCACAATTTTAATATGATTAAAAGAGAGAACTCATCAAATCTTAAAGGGTTTTATTTAAATTAATAAAACCCAAATCAATTTTTATTTACCCCCAAAACTAAGTTAGCTGTTTTTTAATAGCTAACTTAGTTTCAGACTGATGGAACCATCCCTATGGGTGGTGAAAAATTCTCTTTAATTATGCTCTTTATTAACTACTGTTAATTCTTTTGGAGGATTCTACAAATAAGGATGATAGTGGTTTTTCACACAAAAATTTCTTTTTAGGCACAACAAGAAACACAGCAAACATATAATATACTTAGTTGGAAACAAAATAGGACGATGAAGAACCAGGTGAAATAAAGAATGGATGATGAGCCAATCTGGAAAGCAGTATGGAGATTTCTTGGAAAGTTGGGAATGGAACCACCATTTGACCCAGCTATTCCCCTTCTCGGTCTATTCCCTAAAGACCTAAATAGAGCATGCTACAGGGACACTGCTACATCGATGTTCATAGCAGCACAATTCACAATAGCAAGACTGTGGAACCAACCTAGATGCCCTTCAATAGACGAATGGATAAAAAAAAATGTGGCATTTATACACAATGGAGTATTACTCTGCATTAAGAAATGACAAAATCATAGAATATGGAGGGAAATGGATGGCATTAGAGCAGATTATGCTGAGTGAAGCCAGCCAATCCCTAAAAAACAAATGCCAAATGTCTTCTTTGATATAAGGAGAGTAACTAAGAACAGAGTAGGGACGAAGAGCATGAGAAGAAGATTAACATTAAACAGGGACGAGAGGTGGGAGGGAAAGGGAGGGAGAAGGGAAATTGCATGGAAATGGAAGGAGACCCTCAGGGTTATACAAAATTACATACAAGAGGTAGCGAGGGGAAAGGGAAAAATAATACAAGGGGGAGATATGAACTGCAGTAGAGTGGGTAGAGAGAGAAGAGGGGAGGGGAGGGGAGGGGAGGGGGGTAGTAACGGATAGGAAAGGCAGCAGAATACAATAAACCCTAGTATGGCAATATATAAATCAGTGGAAGTGTAACTGATGTGATTCTGCAATTTGTAAACGGAGTAAAAATGGGAGTTCATAACCCACTTGAATCAAAGTGTGAAATATGATATATCAAGAACTATGTAATGTTTTGAACAACCAACAATAAAAAAAAAATAAAAAAAATAAAAAAAAAAAACCCTATACCTCCTTGCCGCAGTCTGGCCGGGCACAAAATAACCGAGCCCCAAAGCCTTGCAGATTCAAACAGCAACTCTTTATTCCCGAACTCTCACCGACACTCTACATGCACGTTCTGGGAAAAATTCACTCCCTCCACCGGGTTCTGCATACTAATCCTCTCAGAACCCCGGGAGAACTCAATGGGAACCCAAGGAGCAGGCGCCTGAGGCAGCAGGATATGCCCTAATCCCAGCAGGATCCACCCTAAACCCGGAGCCACCCTAATCCCTGAGCAGGGTCACCTTTCAACCCCAAAATGCCATGCGTCATTCCTACTTGGCTATGGCTCTCAGCACCTCCTAGCACTCAATCCCCTTTTCCCTTCATTCTAGCTCTTGGCTACCACTATTCTACTTTCTGTCTCCACAGACTTGCCTGTTTTGGATATTTCATATCAATAAAATCACACAATGAGTTCTTTAAAAAAAAAAAAAAAAAAAAAGAATGGATGATGAAGGCAATTTTAATTCCATTTTAACAGTAGCAGTAAGTTCGGTTAGACCAGACCACACTTCCAATTTATTTTGGACTCTTTGAGTTATCCATTAATTTCATCTCCCCCACTTCAGATAGCATTATCTTCCAAATTTTATTTCTCTTCTCCTCACTTTATTAATATCTATCTTCCCAGAAATCTGAATAATAAGACTCTAGTTAAAAACATGTACACATTAGAGGTGTGATTCAGTAGTAGTAGAGTGCTTGCCTGGCATGTGCAAGGAATCAAATTAGTTAAGTGTACTTCATTCTTTCATACCTTTGTGTTTTAACTTCTTTGTAGTATTTCCCCCCATTCTTAACCCTAGTACACAGACTTTGATTTAATAAAAATTATTTGATTACTTCCTTATAATGTCAAATAATATGTAAAATTTCTGGTTCTCAGTTTTCCAGAAACATTAAGTCTTAGAGTTCTCAGCAAAGATAAAATAAAAGTATCCTACAAGAGGTTTCAGTTAATTTATATTAAAATTATTACACAGGATTAGCACCATGCATGGTCTTTTCTGTACCTAAATTATAGATGCCTGAGAACAATTTTTTTTTTTTTTAACAGTACTAAGAGTTGAACCTAAGGACTTGCACATGCTAGGCAAGCACTGTGCTCCAACCCCTGTGGCATCTTTTTAAAAAGGCCCCGTTCTCTTAAAAATATCAAGGATATTGAACTTTTCAGACCATAAAGATGTTTTTCAGGGCTGGGGATGTGGCTCAAGAGGTAGCGCGCTCGCCTGGCATGCGTGCGGCCCGGGTTCGATCCTCAGCACCATATACAAACAAAGATGTAATGTCCGCCGATAACTAAAAAATAAATATTAAAACTCTTTCTTTAAAAAAAAAAGATGTTTTTCATACAAAAATTTGCATCTCCCTAACAGCAAGACATATAAACATCATTATGGATTAGGGGTCAGATGATTATGGATAATACTTACATATACTCCAGTGCTTTACATTACAGATTTTTAAAATGTAATGATGAAATTGCATAGGCTAGATCTACACTACCCAACACAGTCATCAATAGCCACATATGGCTATTTAGATTTTTATTTTAACCAATTAAAAAGAAATAAAATTACTATTTTGGTTCCTCAGGCACACTAATTACATGTAGCTATTAGCCGACAGCCACATGTAACAATTAGCTACCCTACTGGATAACACAGACATAGAACATTAACATCATCACAAAGTTGTATTGGATAGCATTAGCTTAGATTAGTTAAATATGGCATTAGATAATAACCAATGTAATCATTAGCCAGTCATAAATGAATTATAACCATATATTAAAAGGTTATTATTTCTCCATCTATTATGATAAATTGATGAGATAGATGACTTTAATATGTTCCTATGAGCTGAAAAAAGAGCATTAAGTGAACAATTAAGCAGAAGTTAGCAATACAGAAATGTTTTAACTCACATAAGCTATATAATATTACCTTTTTTTGTAAATAAGTTGCCAAGTGCATGTGTACCCTTCAAAATATATGTGAACTAGTGACTATTTTAAAATGCTTACTTCCCATAAATTCTAGGGAAATTCTTCCCCCGGAAATAAATGAAAACTGAGTCAAGTTCTATGAGGATAGATGAAAGTAGATATTAACATTAATATGCTTCCTTAAGTGTGTCTGAAATTCTGTTGTGTTTTAGCTGGGCACTGTGGTGCATCCCTGTAATCCCAGCTACTGGGGAGGCTAATGCAGGAGGATAGCAAGTTCAAGTGCAGCTCGGCAATTTAGCAAGATCCTGTCTCAAAATTTAAAAAAATTAAAAGGGCTAGGAGTGTAGCTCAGTGAAAGAGTGCCCCTGGGTTAAATCTCCAGTGCTGAAAAAAAAATCTGTTGTCTTTTAAAATTCTCTTAGACATTAAACATCATGGACTGTAGAAATGTAATAACTGGCTGGATGCCAACAACTTTTTCTATTTCTATCTTTCCAAGAACAGGGACCATCAGAGCATTCCAACATATCTCCTGACAAAGGCTTTTGGGAAATGTCTACACACTGAGATTGTTCTGGAGCTGGAATCAGCTGTATTTTTTTTCTGTTGTCAGCATACACAGGAAAATACAACTGCTTCATAGAGCTTATCATTTCTAAAATGATCTGAGAATTTATAAGTAATGTCAAAAACTGTCCAAGTCAGACAATTACACAAAGGAAAAAAAATTCCCTTGATCCAGAGTTCTCAGGATGTAAGCCATGGCTCATTCCCTCATCATGAAGGGATTCAGGATAGGAAAAAAGTTAAAATTTCAAATTATTGGATCAGTTGACTTCTATTAATAAAGCTATCAGAAACCTATAATGTTCAATCCTTGGTTCAAAAAAGAAAAGAAAAGGAAGAAACCCATAATGTGCTTTTGTATTTGGTATAGTTTTCCCTTTTGTCACATTCTTCATAGCACAAAGGACTTTTTTTTTTTTAAATACAAAGCTGAGAAAAGTTCAGTTCAACAGATATTTTTACAATACTTTTTGTCACAAAGCCAAATACAATTTGGCTCCTGCCCTCAAAGAGCTTTTTTTCTACTGAACACTTGCCATAGATAAAAAAGAAGTGCTATGATAGTTATGCAAAGCCTGCAATGGAAAAATCAAAGGAGACAAAATCACAGAAAGATTTCCTAGAAGTAAGGTTATCCATGTAGAGTCTTGAAAGATGAACAGTAGTTAGCCAAGCAAGAAACAGGCAGTAAAAGAATAAATTGTAGGCAAGGAAGAACATGAGTGAAGGCATGTAAGTGAGAAAACAGCACAGTAAATTCTGGGAATTACAAGTAGCCCATATTGCTAAAATTATTGGTTCAGAAAAATAAGTGTCGGAAAGGTAGTCAGGGGCTAGATCATGGATTCTTCTAGTTTTTATCCTATAGATGATGAGGGAATTACTAAATCTTTTTAAATTGGGCGTGATCTGTTCATGTTGTCATTTGTTCATGTTCCTGTTTGTGTTTTAGATGGATTACTTTGTTGAACTCTGGAAACCATACTTCTATTGATGTGGAAGGGGCAGGTTTGAGAAATGTTAGGAAAAAGCATGACCTTTTTCCATTTTTGGATTCCACCATGACCTAGTGGAATCCAAAAAGAAGAACTGAGGTGATTCCAACATTTCCAGCTTGTTAACTAAGTGCAAAATATTGAGATGAGGAATATAGGAGGAAATATAGGTTTGGGAGGAAGTTGGTTTAGGTTTAGTATTGATACAAATTATGTGGTGCTGCTGGATACCTCCACTGGCAACTTGATATATACCCCTTGATTTAGAGCAAAGGTTGGGCCCAGATATACCTCAAGGTGATGTTTAAAGACATGAAAATAGAAAAGATCTACACAGCAAGAATGGAAATGAGATGGGAAATTGAGAGAATGCAGGGAAAGAAGATAATGAAGGGTAAAAACCTGAGAATGCCAACCTCAAAGGAAAATTATAGCAGAAATGGATCCAGTGGAAAAAAATAATGGAGAGAAAGGAGATCCAGAATAAGATGGAATAAAGTCCATTTTTCTTAGAAAAATAAGCTTTTTGAAGGAATTCAAAGAGCAAATAAGTATAACAACAAACTATAACCCATCATTCTTCTTGTAGCCCTATGCCCTTCCTGGATGCTTCATCTAGCCAGTCCAAGCCTCTTCAACAATGGACTTGGAATTCCTTTCTTCCACATCCAAGAGGCCAACATTAATTTATGCTGTAAGGGAGAATCAGATTCAATTATTCATAAACACGGTAACATATGGTATGTGACTTCTTTTTACAGGAGAAACAAAAACTTTGTAGAGAAAAGCAGGGTTAAATTAGGATAACATATAATCAAAAAAATGGAAGAAGATTTCTTGGTAGTCAATCTAAGAGAATGCCAAAGAAATTACTGTTGTCCCAAAGTGAATTTTATTTTTTAACCTATTGCTTGGCTGCCAAAACAGTTTTGATTCATTGGATATTTCAAGTTTTCATTTCCTTTTGGAACTTTACCTCTCTATAGCAAAGGTTTTTTGAATACAGGAATTGATAGGCAAAAATCTCTAGAGGAAAAAACTATCAGACTTCAAATAATTGTTTTTCCAAGTAATTTTTGAATATAGTAATAGTGGAGGAATGAAATAAAAGGGAAGCTAAATGTGAAGAGTCAAGATTTTCAGGAACCAAGGGCTAGAGTTGTGGCTCAGTGGTAGAGCATTTGCTTAGCACATGTGGGGCACTGGGTTCAATCCTCAGCATCACACACATACAAAAAAAATAAAATAAAATAATAAAATATATGAAATAAAGTCACGGGAAAAAAACAGATTCTCAAGAACCAGGAAGAGGTTGGTTTGGTTTGGTGGGTCTTATAGTTTTTATCAGTACCTAGATGAATGGGAAATTTTAGGACATTGTCACACAAAAAATAAAGGACTAATGTAGTACAGTCAGTAAAATTCTGATAATGAATCAGAACAAACCAAAAACCAAGTGCTAACCTTTATCAAGGAAACCAACACACTCAGTAAAGATCTTCATTAGTGATAGACTTCAGGAGTAAACAGGAATTCTCCTAGCTAAAAAGATGATGTAATTATACCAAAGGAAATTTTAAAAGCAGATGAAAAATTAGCACATTTTAAAGAAGTCAGCAAATATGTAGGTGAAAACACAAGTTAACTCCAAATTAAGCCCCAGATTTCTAGGCCTCCAGGAACTGTAGCCTGCAAGCTTCAATCTACCAGAAAACTTTTTTTTTTTCTTTCTATAAATGGATGCCATAAAATCTCCTACAAGTCAGGTACTTTAAAGAATAAGGAATTTTATTTGACTTAAAAATCAATAGAATGTCTTAAAATGGGATTATATATTTTCTGACACCATCTGCATCTGGAGGGTTTGGACAAGCATTTTAATGGCTTTTGTAGATGTTCCAACAAAGTATCTCCCCTGCCCCCACTTTCTCTCTCTCACACACACACCTTTCCAAAACTCTCTTTAATTACTTAAGCCCTCCCAAACAAACAGATTAATGACCAAAAAGAATTAAACTAAAGTGGTGCTGACCAGGAAATCCAACAACCAATAAAAAAAAATAATGTGCAAGAATTGGAAGCAAAATTTCTTGCTCATATGAAAACACAGCCAAAAAAAGCTGAGCTGACGTTGGATTATTGTGGACAAACAGTTCCTGACTCATTCACTAAGTGAAATAAAAACTGCAAATATTTTTCTATTCCTCTGCTAACATTTTGATAAAAGTTCCTGAAAAGGGGAAAAAAGAATGTTAGTTAAATCACACATAGGAACACAATTTCTCCTCTTTTTTTTTTTTTTAGTATTTTTTTAGTTGTCAATGGAGCTTTATGTTATTTATTTATATGAAGTGCTAAGAATTGAACCCAGTGCCTCACCCACTTGCTAGGCAAGTGCTCTTTACCACTGCACTACAACCCCAGCCCACAGTTTCTCCTCTTGAGGAATAATTAAACTATTTGAATAATAACTTCCATTTATATAATTCTGAATTACAAAACTATGCATTATTGTTAATGTTTAAAGTAAGAAGACTCCAATCACTATAATGGTGATTCGGTGGGAAAAACCACAAAACAAATAATAGTTTGAGGAAAAAAATTGAAGGAAACCCTAGTAATATTACAAATAAGCAAAATATATTTTCTTTTATGGGTTACAAACTGTTACATTATTTTTTTTTTTTTGTCTTCAACAGGGTAAAATTTCCCCTGTGTATGCAGTATTTGTTACTTATAAAAAAGGCAATGTAAATTTTATTTATCTGATATAGGAGAATTTAGTCAAAATTGTACAATTCAAAGCAACTGATAGTATTCAAAAAACTAAATATCCTTTTGTTACATGATTAAATGCTGAATGACCAAATGTCATAACTAAAAATATGGAATTCAAAATATTCAATAACATAATAATAACTGTTAAATTATATTACTCTGAAATTTTTACATATTTTCAACTTTTCAGTTATAAATCTTAACAATTTTATATGCAAAAATTTATAAAATAGAAAATAGGTATAAGAAATAAAATAGTAGACCAGATTTTGGGAGAAGACATTTCTATTTAAAAGAACCACAGTGAAAAACCCTGGGTTTAATCCACAGCACTGTAAAAAATAAAAGAAAGAAGAAAGAGAGAACTACAGAAACTAAGAAGTATGAAAAATAGATTTACAAAATAATTATTAAACTATATAAAACTTTAAAATGTGAAATATAAAATGAATGAAATTTATAAACACATATGCAAATTAAATAATACTAGTCACCATTGCTACATACTCAATCTGTCAAGTACTACACTGGGCATTTTGTACATATATATATCGTCTCATTTAATCACCACAACCATACATGAAGAGCCTCACTAGATATTTGGATATGTAGAGTTCTTTTAAATTTTCAGAAAATATAATTCTTCCAATTATATTTTCACATTATGCCATAAACTAGACAAAAACAAAAGAAAATGTTAGCCCAATGTAAATTAGAGATTAAAAATGGAAGGAGAAATTAAAATCACTGACAGTAAAAAAAAAAAAAAAAAAAAAAAAGAGGGGGACAGTTATAGACTTAGTTTTATATCTTCCAACTCCAATTCCTTATCTACTAGTTGACAGTGATCCTAGGAAATAGCTTAAAAATTTAATCAGCAAGGATTCAATGAGTTTCTATATTTTATGAAGCGTAAGAATCGTGTGTGGGGGCTGTGGCTCAGTTGCAGAGCACTTGCCTAGCATGTGTGAGGCAATGGGTTCAATTCTCAGCACTGCATATAAATAAATAAATAATATAAAAATCCATTGAAAACTTTAAAAACATTTTTAAAAAATTATGTGTGTGATATAAAAAGAGGAAAAAAAGCAAAAATAAGAAAGGAAAAATTGGAAATGTAAAGGAAGAAAAGATTCCATTGAAGAACGTAGTATATGAGAAGAAAACAAATATTAGAAATGTAAAATAGTATATGTCATTGAGTGCAAAGTAATAGCTGTGAGAATTATCTTAAATATTTAACTCTGCTCAACTCTCATGATAATAAATTATGCATTTTTATTTGAATGAATCAAATCCCCACAAATTTTATTGAATTAACCTCATTTTTCTGGCGAAAAAGAAATAACTGTTATCAAAATAAATAAATAAATAAGGTTAACAGCTAAATAACTAGAGAAGAATGCCTGACAATCTTTCCAGAAATTCCCATTCTAATAGATTTTATTTGAGTTGAATTTATAAGATGTCAAAATATTCATCAATATCTCCACAAAAAGCTATTAAGAGGTATGAATGGAAAAGTTTAAATTATTAATTACCATGCTTAAGCTATAAATGAAGCAAACAATATGAGAAAAAACATGTTATTTGAAAACAAAAAAGAAAATATAACTTATACACAGATAGTATTTGGCTCAGAATATTGTTTAAAGAATAAATCAAACAAAGTATACAAGATGCAAATACTATTTTTTAGAAAATATAATGCCTAATCAAAGGAAAGCTTCACATACTATGGACATTTAAAAGCAGTTAGGCAAAAGTCACTATATAGTTGTGTTGTGAGGGTTGCAAGATAAAAATATTAAAAGAATAAATTCATTCCGTAAAGTCAGTATTTTCCTTCTGACTTTAAGACAGTAGCCTCTGGGGCTGGAGATGTGGCTCAAGTGGTAGCACGCTTGCCTGGCATGCGTGGGGCACTGGGTTTGATCCTTAGCACCACATAAAAATAAAATAAAGATATTGTGTCCAGCTAAAAATAAAAAATAATAAAAAAAAACAACTTAAAAAAAAAAGACAGTAGCCTCCAAGAAAAGATATGTCAGCATTCAATTCTATAACTTATGGGGAAACACATTGTTACTATGTTTTAGTGTGTGGTGGCTTTTATTTCCCATATGTTTCACCTTCACCTTCTAATTACCACTAATTTTCTTCCAGTATCTTTCAATAGTTTCATGCAGCCTTTATAGATAAACCTCACTTATGAAACAACATTTCTGAAGCTAGCTTAAGGACAATTAAAACATTCAACAAACATTTGAATACCATATGGGAGCCGAGCACAGATCTAGGAACTGGGGAATAGAAGGTAAATAACACATAGCAATGCCCTCAAAACAGAGTTTAGCTCAAGCTTTTCAAACTTCAGGTTATGACCCTTTTGAGAGTTAGGAATCAGTTTAGTGGTTTCTGACCAATGATCTTAAAAGACTAAAATAAATTAAAACAGAATTTTAAAACCCATGTGCATCACACATAGTAAGGTCAATATTATTTCATGAAAGTTTTGTCTCAGTTACCTGTATATGTGTATTGGGTCATAATGTAAAATTTATTTCAGATTATGGGTTACAGTCAAAAGTCTGAAAAAGTCTCCTTGTTTAGGAAAGTACCTACAAGAAATTTTCACAAAACATTTTTTTTTAACCAAACATTTTACGAAACTGTCACGGACTGGCAACTTCAAACATTCTAATTTAAGTTAACTGACAAGACTAAATAAATATCTTACAGAACAAGTAGTCAAGCACCAGCAATGTCTTTTTTTCCAAAAATGTTATCTTCATTTAGATCTCCTATATTAAAATGTTCACCAGTCAATCAAAAGGCTATGTAGTTGCAACCAAATATTTTTAGCATTAGTTAAGACAACATAAAGTAAGATTAATATGATTTTATTCTGACATGGTTGGGGCTCAGAAGATGGGGATTAGGGTATAGTTATATTATCCCTAGTGGGTGTTAATCAGAAACATTATACTCTGAATCAATTTTAAGGTTAAAAGTTTTCTTCAATAATGGTAAGCTATCAGGGCTAGGGTTGTGGCTCAGTGGTAGAGTGCTTGCCATAGCACATGTGAAACACTGGGTTTGATCCTCAGCATCACATAAAATAAAGAAAACAAAGGTATTGTGTCCATCTACAACTAAAAATAAAAAATAAAAAAATAATGGTAAGCTACTTACATATGAATCAAGGAATGCATGGTATCAAAATATTTAGATTATGAGAAGCTGAGGTTGGTTTTAGCTCAGGAGTACAGTACTTTCCTTGCACATGTGATGTACTGGGTTTGATCCTCAGCACAACATTAAATGAATAAATAAATAGATAGATAGATAAATAAATAAATAAATAAATAAATAAAGATATTGTGTCCATCTAAAAAGAATCTTTAAAAAATTTAGATCATGAAATACTAAGTAATTTAAACAATCCTGAAAAAAGACTGAAAATCCATCCAATCATACACATTTTAGAAGCTGATACAATCCAGCTAAACATATCTGAGCTCCACAGGTTATTGTGTTTACTTACTTTTTTTAACTATTTAAACTTGTACTAACTCCTAAACAACCTAAAGACAGAGGACACATTCAATGTTTTGTATTCAAACAGTAAGTGTTAAATTATTAATGTTGAGTGTACTGTTGCTATTAATTTATTTTGTATTTTCATCTTATGAAAATATATGTATCTATATTTGATATAGAGTCATATATCTCTACTAAAAGAGATACATTCTATGGAAAATTTAAATTCATATGACTTCATACTTTTCTAATAGTTAAATAATTAAAACCAGTGAGTGTTCATGACAATTATTTTGTCCTGGAAAATAGAGAAATGAATCTAACCCACAGAATAATAAAGTTTAAAGGTCACCTGACCCCACCCTCTTTAAAAACAGAAATCAGATCTGAGAGAGATTTAGTAATTTGTACAGTCAGACTATGTGCAAAATACTGCCTGGGTGATCTGGGGATTATAATAAGACTGTCCTTGGCATCAAGCTACTTTAAAAATGAGGAAATATACAGAAAAAAATGTATTCAAACATTGATGGGGCACTACGTTTTTGCAAATTACTACAGTCATTCAATTTAAATCTCATATTCTCTGAAAAGTCATTCCTGACCATGGCAAGCTAAAATATTATTTCCCTGCAGTAGTAGAAAGAACAACAAATAGGCAACAGAGAGGCAACATTAAACCTTAATTTGTGATGTTTCTATCACTAATTAGAGGTTGGAAAAATGATTATTGAATTTCAAGTAACTTATTTGTAAAACAGGGAGGGGGATAAGGGGTAAGTGATCTTTTAAAGGTCCCTTCCAGATCTAAGGTTCTAGTACCAACTGTCCATACCAGTCCATTCCAACTTTAGACTTTAAATCAGAGCCATTGACTGTACCCACCACAGGTTGCAGATTTATCAAGTGTGTTTGGGGCAACCACCCAGGACCTTACCATTAATTCCTTTTTCTTATTCAGTTTCTCTCTGGTTCCTTTTTGAGTCATCTCTAACCTCTTGATGTCTCAACTTGGTTTCCCTGATTTTGACACCTACTGCTCTCTAAAGGACTTGTTTTGTACTGACACTCTGGCTCTTCTTGTGCCTGTTCATGTCAGGAAAATACTCCCACCTCATCTACCTCTGGTCTTAGGATCTAAGACTGGGTACATTCAGGGACACCCAACAGAGATATCATGACCCCAAATTTGGCAATTTTCAAAGTACATATTTTAGATATTTCTACTATTGCTATATTGGTTGCTAGTTAAATTGTTATCATTTAACTTCTGATATGCTATGCTAATCCTTGATATCAGATGTATTTTGGAATTCAGATTTTTTTTGGCTTTTATAGGGGGCTGAGATTGTGGCTCAGTGGTAGAACCCTCTCTTGGCATGCTTGAAGCATAGGATTCAATCCTCAGCACCACATAAAAAATAAAATAAAGGTATTGTGTCTACCTACAACTAAAAATAAATATTTTTTAAAAAAGATAATATAACACATATACTATGTAAAACAGAAAAACATAATCAAAAGAAACATTTTTTCAGTGAAACATATGAACATTCTTTTTTAAGTGGAATAATAAAAAAATATAAATAGCTTCATACCAGCTCAAGTCAAGTTTTCTGCCATACTAGTTAATCTCAGGTTAGATTTTACTGCCAAATACACTACCTAAATAATAATAATGATGATGATCATGTTTTCAGGCAATTATTGGATCTCAGAATTACACTAAGGGATTATGTATCTAGTAAATGATGTGAACTTTAGTATAATTGTCTTCTGACTAGACTGCATATATCACAGGGGGCAGAAACCATGTATTTCAATTCTTCAAATTTCTAGAAAAGCTAAACACTTGACAAAAATATGTGATGTTTATTTGAAGAATCCTTCACTAAGTGTATAGCATGTGCCAAAACTATACTCAGGAGTTATAAGGCAATAAAAAAATGATACATAGAACCTGACCTCAAGAGCATTACAGTCTCAATAGGAACAAAGTATAAAACAAATGTTAAAAATGCATGTCTGTGGTTAAGTGCCAAAATTAGTAATTTAGGCAATAAGGGTGTCCAAAGTAGGAGTTGTAGGTTGAAATGTGAAAACTGTAATTTAGTTTAACATTCAGGAGCTGTCAATATCTCACAGCTATCAAAGTTGGCATAATGAGTTGTAGTCTGGACAGGAGGTGGTGTGTAATTTGGTAAGAGAAGAAAGTTATACTGAAAACTCCTTTAACCTTTGCACTGGATATATGGTTTTTCAGGCAATGTTTCATTCACACTGTTTCCGGAAATGGACACTAACTGAAAATGACTCTTCAGACACAAAAATGTCAGAACATAAGACCATAGGGCTATACCACTGGGTAAAACAGCCCTAGATGAAACAATCTCATTTTGTGCAAAGAGGAAATTGTTTTGGATGGACTTTTTTTCTTGTTGTCAATTGGACCTACATTGAAAGGAGTAATGAATTCTGGTAAAATTTAGCACTTCTTGAGCCACAAACAAATCAGAGAGGAATGAGATCCATTCAGATCCCATATTTGTAAATCACTAAGTAACTTTAAAAATATAAGTGATCTAATAATATATACAGTTGTAATACATTTAAGTTTTTATAATAGAATTTATCTGTTGTCTCTTAAAATTTTAAATATTCCTCAAAGGTGCTAAATAGGTTTATGCCTGTTTTACAGATGAAAACCTTGATCCTGTTTTGATACTGAATGGTTGAAAGGCAATTAGAGCATTAGTACATTCTAATTAGTTTTCAATGCAAAAGTGCTAACTCCAACTTCACTAATTAACCACTACCTACCAGTAACCAAGTCTAGACAAAGCAATTTGAAAACTTACTGACAATGCTTTTCCCTAGTAAGTATATTCAAGTACCTTCAGGAATCAAGAAGTCAAAAATTTCTTCTACTCCACTGTTTTCTATTTTCATGAGATTCCTCCCTGCTTTTTAAATACCTCATTTCTCTCTAGTTTCTACATGTAAGAGAAAGATTCAGCTCCTAACTTCCAGAGTCTTGACTTATTTTACTCAGCATGATGTTCTATAGTTCCATCTGTTTACCAACAAATGGCATAACCAGAATAGTCAAGCAATTCTGTGCAATAAGACTGATGCTGCAGTTATCACAATACCTTATGTCAGATTATACTTCAAAGCTCCAGTTACAAAACTGCTTGGTATTGGAATCCATTAAGACACAGAAGACACAGAGACAAAGCCACATAAATACAACTATCTATATGGTCCTTGCCAAAGGTACCAAAAACATACACTGGAGAAAAAATACCCTTTTCAACAAATGGTGCTGGGAAAATTGGATATCCATATGTAGAGAAACAAAACTAGATTCCTATCCCTCACTGTGCACAAAAATCAACTTAAGGTGGATCAAAGACCTAAAAATTAGAAGAAACACTACAACTTCTGAAAGAAACATAGGGTCAACACTCTAATATATTGGTGCAGGTACTGACTTCTTTCATAAGCTTCCTAAAATCCAAGAAATAAAACCAAGAATCAGTAAGTGGGATGGCTTCAAATGAACAATCCTCTGCACAGCAAAGAAAATAGTTACGAGTATTAAGAGAGAGCCTACAGAATAGAAGAAAATCTTCGCCTGAAACTCTTCCTATAGGAGATTAATGTCCAGAATGTATAAAGAACTCAAAAACTAAAAACAAGGGCTGGGGATTAGCTTAGTTGGTAGAGCGCCTGACTTGCATGCACAAGGCCATGGGTTCAATCCCCACCACGACCACACACACACACACACACACACACACACCACACACACACACAAAATAAATAGGCAAATGAACTGAACAGACATTTCTCAAAAGAAGAAATGCAAATGGTCATCAAATAGCTGAAAAAAAAAATGTTGAACATCCTTAACAATTAAGGAAATGCATTCCAGTTAGAACAAGGATGTGGGAGAAAAAGTAGACTTAACATATTGTGATGGGACTGAAAATTCCCCTTCCTTGGTATATATCAAAAGAAGTAAAATCAGCATAGTATGGCAATACATGCATACCAATATTTATATAAGCACAATTTACAAAAGGCAAGTTATGGAACGAGCCTAGGTGTCCCTGAATAGATTATTGGATACATGTGCCTCAGCCTCCCAAGTAGCTGGGATGGTAGGTGTGTAAGCCACGTACCAACATTGTAATATTTTCTACCTAGTCTTAGAACATAACATTCCCATATGAATTTATGAACCATATTAATGATCATTTGTTTTAGATACGATCATTTATTATCAGAAAGAAAAATTCTTTACATTTTTATTCTCTTCAGGAAGCTAAATTCTTGATCTGATATCAAGTAAATTGTGAAGTATTTTTAGAAGAAATTTTTTTCTATGAATTAAAGAAAGGAAACATCCTAGTTATTTAAATTGGAAAAACAACTTGGCAAAGACCATTACTGGTAAAAATGAAAGGAAGCCCATAAGTGATATCAGATGACATTTTCTACAGGGTTATTTTGGTGGTGATATCATCTGACATCTTCTATAGGGTTATTTGGGGTGAGTGTGACATTTTCTTAATGAGAAGATTAGGAAAATGCCCTAAAAGAGCTTATATAATGTATAAGGCCAAGGAACATATGGATAAAGTGTTGCTGGAGAAGTGTAAATATGACTCTTGAAGCAGTAAATGAAGGTTAAACATAAGCAGCTGGTCCAGGCGAAATGAACAGGGTAAAAAAAGGAAGCTGTCTGTTTTTGACTGGTATTTCAGTACCTAGTAAGTCACCTTTGCATAGTATTTACTTCAAGTCACCTGGCCAAAATATATTGCATTTTAGAGTTTAAGTAAAACTTGTAAATTTGCTTTCATTTAGTTAAATTAACCAAAAAAGACATTCTAGGATTGCCTTTTAAATATACTTTAAATTTTGAGCTGTCCAGATTTATTTCCCTTTTAAAGAAAACAGAACTTTTTTGGGGGGTGGGGAGGCAGTAATGGTGATTGACGCCAGGGGTGCTTAACCAATGAGCAACATCTCCAGCCCTTTTTATTTTTTATTTTGAGACAGGGTCTTGCTAAATTGCTGAGGCTGAACTTCAACTGGCAATCCTCTTGCCTCAGACTCCCAATTCGTTGGAATTACTGGCAAGCATTATCATGCCCAGCCTTCTGTACAATTTGAAAATAAAGACATTTACTAGTTGGTGCTTACTCAAATTGCATAGCAGAATTAAGTAAATTAAATGTAAGAATTAAACATCCCCAAACATATTATTAAATATTATAGGAGCCCATGTGTAGTGATCATTCCACAGGAATGTGGAATTTATTTCAGCCAATAAAATTTATCACTGGTATACTTCTGGTAGTAGATAAAAATGATGGTATGAAAAGTAAGAATATTCCACTGAGACCAAATCATTACCAAAGTTGGTAAACTTTGGAAGCAGAATAAATGAGGCTAAGGTTTTCATTTTGCTTCAAATTGTTTTCTGGGGTGAAAAGAAGTTGCTTCTGACTTGAATTTTTAAAATCCTGCCATTAAATGCTAATTTTTCTAGACATCAAGAAAAAAATTAATGTATTAACACCAACTATTAATCAATTCTTGATCTCCAAAAATATATACTAATGGTCTTGTAATAGCATACATTTTTGCTTTTATAGTCTAAAGAAGTAGTGTGTAATTTGGTAAATGATGTCTATTAGTCATGATGGGTTATATTGAAAAGCCCTGTAACTTTTGCTCTAGATAAATTATTCATGTTAAAAATTGCAGTAAGTATAATACTAAATTTGATTCTATATCATGGAGCAAAAAAATTTTAGTCTAACCCAAGATAAAAATTATTCTGACTAATATTGAGTGCATATTTTCATGGGATAAAATTATATCTGCTTATAAACTTTCATATAAGCCTTATCTTATATGAATTCATATTGGACAGGACATGTTTTAATTTTATCCAGTTTGAATTTTATTCATTTATTTAACATTAAAGGAATAAACAATGCAAGGCATTGCATTAGATAAGGTGCCTCTGCCCACAAGAATCTTACAGTCTGGAAGGCAACATAAAATATGTGCACAAACAACTGTTACACGATTGGAATATAGTAAGTGCTCTAAATGAGAAATACAAAATGTATCATGAAAATGTAGTGGTGGAAGAGATTAGAAAAGAACCTCACAGAGGATGTGGCTTTTGAATCAGGTTTTGAGGAACGAGTAGAATTTCCAAAGAGAGGAGTGATAAATAAACATGATAATTAAGCATAATTTATTATCACATAATTATTATATCCAGTAAGTAAGCACATGTAAGGTATTGATGCTATATCTATTAATGAGATCTATAAACATTCTCTGTAATCATGGAATTGGCAGTGCATTGAGATATGTATTCAAATACTAAACAAAAAATAGTACTCTTAATTTAAAAAAAAAATTTTTTGTAGTTGTAGATGGACAGCATGCCTTTATTTTTGTCTATTTTATATGGGGCTAAGGATTAAATCCAGTACCTCACAGGTGCTAGGCAAGAATTCTGCCACTGAGCCCCAGCCCCAGCCCCAAGTACTCTAATTTTTATAAAGCCAACAAAACATAAAAATAGAAAGAGGGGTATTGCAAAATTATGCCTACTTAATGTAGAGGGAATTTAAATGTTGATTAACTCAATTATTTTAATCCAAATTTTTGCTACATTTTTACTCATACCTTCATTTTGTCTTTACTAAAGTAAAATTGACATCTAATAACCTACATTGAGTAATATTTAAAAAATTTTGAGTAGGAAGTTTAAAAAAACATGTTTAAAGTGTGCCACTTAAAAGGTAAAAACATATGAAAGAAATGTCCACTCCTATTTGGAGTTTGAGTCCTCACTCTGTCACAAACTGGCTATATTAACTTGAGGCCACTACTTTAAGTCTCAGTTTCCCTGCCTATAACACAAACCTAAAAGTACACATTTCAGAAGGTTTCCTGTGAAAAATCCATAAAATACATAGATACTGCCACACAAATGTAATGTGATTGGTATCTTTAGCTTCCTGTTGAATTTTACTCAATAAAACAGGCAATCTAAATTACCTACCTAATAATCCTTACCAAATAAAAAGAACTGTTTAACCAGGTTTTACTTTATACTTTTTGGGATTATCCAGTTCAAAGAGGTAGAAGTCCACTATCAGAAACTTGCAAATCTGGTTAAAGCATTGTATTTTAGCAAAACTGGGAATGTCTGCCTAACCAAATAAGTATTAATATGCATACAAAACATATAAACTATTCATTTCCCAAAAACTTTATGCAGATTTTAAGTTTAAGGTCCTAAGATCCTAAAATAATTGTTCATAAAACAAAAAAAAAAGCTTCTTTGAAATAGAAGCTTTGTTGGGAAATTAGTTTTTTAAAATATATACATATACACATACAGCTACATACATACACACATATATGTATATGTAGAGACATATATACACAATCTATTATATATTTAACTAAATATTAACTGAGAATAAAAGATCTTCATATTCCATAAATTTGAGTCATTTATAATCATTGCTAAATAATTTTTCAATATGTCATAAGTCACTTTCCAAAACCAAAGTCCAGGAGTGCCAACTTCTACCAGTAGGCCCATCTTTCTCAGGCTGAAACCACATAAGACTGAGGCTGCTCCATTTATTCCCCTCATAGCTACACCATTTATACAGTTTTCAAGAGTTTAAATTGGCAATTATGAACAATGGGTTCAGGGATTTCCTGCGATTTTTCAATATGCTCCATTCAAGTAGTAACAATATATTAACATTTTATTTTTGCATGATTGCTCTAATGATGGTGGATTCATTAATGACATATACGACTTTGGATCTATAAACCATAATTTTGGTAGTATGATATGATAAAGGTCATCATAAACACAGTATTATAATAAATATATTGGAATTTCTGCGTGTGTTTGGGTGGGAGGAGGTACTGGGGATTGAATCCTGGGCCCTTGGCATGAACAAGTGCTCTACCCTTGAGCCACGTTCCCAGATTTAAAAAAATAAAAATAAATTGAGATAGTTCTTGCTAAATTGCCCAGGTTGGCCTCTAACTTGTCATCCACTTGCCTTGGCCTCCCAAGTGACTGGGATTACAGACACATACCACCTCACTTGGCTTGGCATTTTAATTAACATTTGGATTGCTTGCCTGCTTCCCATTACTGATACGTGATCCTCTTTCAGGCACCAATAAGCAAACACAGTCTTGTATAAACCTTTATTTCAATAAAATAATTAGAACCAATTCTTACGAATGAGTCTCTTATAAAACAGTATTGATGAATAGCCTTAGGTTCCTTAACAAATGACATTAATAGGAGAGTCCTACACAGACGGTCAAGAATTAAAATTTCTGCCTTACAACTTCCTTTTTAAACGCTAGGCCAGCAAGTCTGAACTTTTCAGAGTTTCCACTTTTCAATCTTTTGCTAATATTTCATTCCAACTCACTCCCCTGTTTCTAAGAGGAGAAAGCGGGTAGCGAAGACACCAATGGCCTTAAGGTCTGAATCCTGTCACTGGGGCTAGGAGTAGTAAATGTCTTATTACAGGATACGAAACCACCTCCCCTAAACGAGTTAATTAATTAATTTCGGAACTGAGAATTCAACCCAGAGTCCCACGCATTTAAGGCAAGTGCTCTCCCACTGAGCTACGTACCTACCCCAGCCTTTTTCTTCTTTCTTAATTCGTCCACGCAGCGCCTCCTGCCGGTTCGATGGCGCCATTCCTGGCTGGGCCCAGACTGCGCCAGTCCCGGGGGCTCCCGGAAGAGCGCTTGCCCAGGACTCCAATACCAGCGGCGACGCTGCCCTCCTGGCCTCCCAGAAACCTGGTGGGCGAGCTCGGGCCCCAGGGCTGCGCGAACATGAGCAGCCACGGCACCGTCCCTTCAGGGCAGCAAGGAAGCGCCCGACGACGCGCCCAGCGGCCCGACTTCACCTGGAGGTCGTTCAGGGGCCCTAAACTCACGCCCCGCCCCAATTATCCCATCACTCCTCCCGGCGTCGCGACCCTGGATTCAGGATGAAGTGGCCTCGGAATGGCCTCAATTGTTCCACCAGTGTCAAGCCCGTCGCCAGGGTCGCTTCTGCCTTCTCCATGCCTCACGCCTCACCGAGGTGGCTCCGTGGTGTGTCCGCTGGTGCTGGCCATCGGGCTGGCCACAGTTCAGTGACCCTGTCCTGGGCAACACGCGTCCACTGCCCCGAGCCTGCCGCTAGGGCCGAGCTGGGCGCACGGCTCCCGCCCCGCCGCGGGCTTCCCGTAGACTGCACGAGCAGCCCCTAGTATTGACTTCGTCTTATCTCTACTCTCCGCGGTGTCCCCGGGGTCACTGCGAGCGCACTGAGTCCCCCAGTGTGCTTTCAATGAGTAAAACAGCATAGCTCAAATAAATGTTAACCGACTGTGAAGAAAACCTGTTCCTGGGTCCTCTCTGGAGGAGAGGACCTGGCAAGTCCTCAGGCTTGCAGCGTCTCTCCAAGATCTGGGGCCTGCCCACTGTCGTCGCAGGTGCCTCGTTTCCTCCACGGAGTCTGAGGCAGGACACACGCGTGGCGGACGCCAGATAACCCGTGTGGGCGTTCGGAGGGACGCTCCTGCTTTGCTTGAAGGAAGCAAGGCAAGCACCTGCGAAGCTTTGAAGGAAGGCCGACTGCTTCAAGCTCTGGCGCTAAGACCGTGGGGTCTCGGGACTGGGCAAGGGCTGGGGTGCGGGAAGTGCGCGCGCCGACGGGTCTCTGGGGCTGTGGAGACAGGGGTGGTCATGCGGCTGGCCTACACAAGACGAGACAGAGGGGCTTTCCTGGAGTGTTTGGGGGCTTGTGAAACTTTCCGTGGACACTGGCAGATGAGGAAAAGCCTCATGAGCACAAAAGAGGCCTCTTTCGATATCCCGGCCCGCGGCCCCACACCCGGATCTCATCTTTGTCCCTCTTCCACTCCACCTTCGTTACCGCCTTGGATCTCTCTTCTTCTCTCCCCATTGCCACTAGGTCTTCTTCTTATCCCTTTATTTTCTCCAACCCCTTCCCTCTCTTTTATGCCTCTTCCTTCTCCAATACTCTCCCTCTTAACCGGCTTGTTTTCCCTTTGATCTATTTTGATCTATTTATTTCTGATTATTTCTTCTTAGTTTATATAGAAATAAGTTCTCCCCGGAAACAAAGGCTAATTTCACCTACTTTTTTTTTTTTTTAATTAAACCAAAACACACTTTCTGGTGTACAAGGGAGGCTGAATAAATGAAAAAATACGTTTTCTAAAGGATCCTCATAAGAAGTTTCCCAGCGTTGGTCAAATCGAAGGACCTCTGTTACATTGTTGTAAGACAAGACCTTCCATTGGCCTGCAAGTTCAAAGACTGAGCGAGGCTGCCTCTTAAAAGTCGTGCTAGGCGCTGTGAGCACCTGAGGGCAGGGGTCGGAGCTGGTGAAAATCTCCTCCTGGAACTGTGCTTTAGGCTGTGGGTTCAATCGGTCTGTCCTGCCCCCGCGAGGGTTGCTGGACGGGGGCAAAAAACCCAGGCCTTCAGCTCTCTCTAGGCATCAATCTGTTCCTTGTAGAAAAGCCTAAAGGTACGGTAGCGCTGTCCAGCCAGAGAATTGTGGTGTCCAGGAGCCTAGGATCCTTGGGCAACCATTGATACTCTCCCAGGATCGAAATATAGCGAGCCAAGTCCGAGCTCAGAGTGTCGACCATGTGGCCTCTTTCTGCTCTGAATAGTTTGTTAACATTTGTTTTTTTTAAATAAGTTGTATATAATATACTTTGCTGCAGTCTAGCTGGGCACAAAATCACCAGCCACTCAAGCAGGAACAAACTTTATTTTTTGAAGTTGCCGCCAATGCTCCCTATGCCTTTCAGAAGATTGCGGTTGGCCCCACACAGCGTTCTTCCTGATCCCAAGAGGAGGGTCCTCCTCCGGAATTCCCTCCTACTGCACTTCCCCAACCAATGGGAACTCTCCAGGAGTCCCTGTAGCAGGCCGAGGTGGACAGCAGGAGTTCAATATCCATATGAATGCAAATCTTAACATAATCATATCATCTCAATGGCTTGCTGGCTTCACCTTTCAACCAAAAATGCCATGCATCATATTACTTGGCTGTGGCTCTTAGCAATACTTTAGATACAGTAATGAAACTTTTACTGATTACCAGAGCTTGCAAGGACCAGGAGTAGAGAGTGTCTCCAAAGAAAAAGAGATTGCAAGGACTGAAACTTGGGGAAATTAGGACCAAAATACAACTCTTACTCTCAATTTATTTAAGTGGTTTTAGGCAAGTCACAAACCCTTTCTTTCCCTTTATTTCATCATCTACTATAAAATTGTTGAATAATCTTTATGATTCTTAAGGTCTTTTCCAGCTAATACTCTCCCCCTAACAAACAGGTTTTCTTAAAAATTTCAATTAACTTTTGAATCATTGTTTTTGCTTTTCTTCCTTTTAATCTTTGTTACTTCTCTTCGGAGAAAAGAGGGGAAATAGCTTAAATGGGAGAAAACATTTCAGAGAAGTCTGCAAAAATGAGTAATGAGAACTAAAGTGAAGAGATCCATTAATGTAATAGAATTATTACATTGGTAAAAATTAATAATAAAAAGGAGCCCTTTAGACTCAGCCTCTGGTTCAGTTTATGAAGGAATACTGAAGCTCAAGTCTGTAGAGGACAGGATGTGTATTCACTTGGTAGGCCCCAATACACTTATATCTCCAGCTACCAAATGGAGTACTCCAAACCTTAGTTGTTATTTCCATGAAGAGTGTCTAAAGTGGTTGTGCTAATGCTCCAAGGTTAAGTGGTGGCACTTGGCCCTAAGTTAAGTGGAGGAGAAATGGTCTGAGGAGCCTCCAGCAATGAATGGTGCCACCTTAACTCAAAGCCTGTCTTTCCCTTTAGCCTCTTAGGTTGACACATGACATAGCTAAGAGGGTAGAGTAACACTATTCCTGAATCCACTTCTTGATTGAACCAGCAGTCAGCATCTATTATGAGCTAGGCATTAGGTACTGGGGACACTATATAGAATAAATTTTGGTGTCCATTTCACAAAGTAGTGAGAGAAATGAATAGTATGAAAAGTTACATAGCAATATGTGCGTATCATGGGAACATTAAGGAGAAACACTAGAGTCGGGATCAGGGAGAATCTGTCCAGAGGAATGGTCCTTGAACTGAGCTTTAAGAGCTAAAGGAGGCATTTTGGGCAATGTGTGTGGGCACCCAAGGACATGCAGAAAGGTCCAAGGCTAGAAATAGCTTCCTCAGGAGAAGTTCAAGTAATCCTTTAAAGCAAAGACATGAAAAAGTTAAGTAGTGGTAAATTCAGCTTAAAAAAGCCAGAAGGGACCAAGTCTTGAAGGGTTTGGGATTCTGAATTTGAAAGTTTTCCTAAAAGCTATGGAAAATTTATAAAAGATTTTAAGTGGGAAATGCATGATATGATTTGCTTTTTTTAATGTTTATTTTTTAGTTGTACACAATACCTTTGTTTGTTTATTTATTTTTATGTGGTTCTGAGGATCGAACCCAGGGTCTCGCACGTGCTAGGCAAGCACGCTGTACCGTTGAAAAACAACCCCAGCCTGATATGATTTGCTTTTTACCAATATCATTTTGACAGTAATATTGAGAACAGGTGAGAGGGTTAAGTAGATTGTAGGAAAACCAGTTAGGAGACTATTGCTGAAATGCCTGAGAGAAGTGATGAAAATTTGAATTTGGGCAGAGATAGTGGCTGTAGAAATGAAATTGAGAGAGGACAGGGAGAGAGGAAGGAACTGATACAAGAGATAATAAAAGGGAAGACTTAGAGAATTTGATGACTAACTGAGTGTGAGGGATAAATGAGAGAGTAGAGATTCCCAGGCTTCTGGCTTAGGTCTCTGGGGATTCAATGAACTACTTACTGAGAGAGAAGCTAGAGTTGGAACATTATTCATTTTGAACATATTGAGTTTGGTGTGTTGAGGGTGGTGTGTGAGATATCCAAGTGGACATACAGATGAATAGAGAGCTAGCTCTGGAGTTCAGCAGTGATCTGGACTGAAGGTTGAGATTTTGAAGTCACAAATGTAAAACTGCTGTCAAAATCCTGGGTTTAGATGAAGTCAAGGTGAGTTAAAGAACAAATTTAGGAAATACCAATTTAACAAATCATCACAGAAAGCAGAACCTTTGGATAGCATTAAGGAGGAAGGGCCATAAAGGCAGAAGGAAAACTTAAATACCAGCACCATTTGGGGGATATCTATTATCTTCTAGTCAATGGCCCAGGGTTCTGCTTCTCCTCATGCTGGAGATTGAACCCAGAACCCCAAGCATGTTAAGCACACCTCTACCACTAAGTTACACCTTTAGCATCCCAGGGACTTTATACACATAATTTCCTTATATCTTCCTATCCCTAGAATCCAGTAACTTCAGGAGATAGATGTTTTTAAATAGAAAAACTTAAGTTCTGAAAAGTAAAATAACTTGACTATAGTTTGTTCAGCCTCTGGAGTCAGAGAAAACCTAGGTTAAAATTCCATCTCCCAATAGCTATGGAAAATATGCAGATATTTGATTTCTCTGAGTCTCAGTTTCCTCATCTGCAAAACAAAATTAATTGAACCTAACTCTGAAAATTAGATGAGATAACATAATGTAAAATTCCTTTCATAGCATACATAATTGGTTATTATCCTTAACTCCATATGACGATTTAAAAAATAAGTTTTTGTGTATATTTAACATTATACAACATGTTGTCAGATATATACATTTGGTTACTATAGTAACTATTAACATACTCATCATCTCAGTTAACTATTTTTCCCTATGTTGCATGAGTAGCTATAGTTTATTCATTTAGCAAAACTCCTGAATGTAAAACACTATTATTAACTATAGTTCCCATGTTATAAATTAGATCTTTCAACTTGTTTACTCTATACATGTTACTTTCTTTCCTTTGAACTAAATTTTCTCATTTCGTTTCTCCCCAAATTTGGTAACCCCAATGTTGTTCTCTACCTCTATATATTTGACCTTCTGGTTTTTTGGGTTTTTTTAGATTCATGTGATATTTGCAATATTTTATTTTTGTGTCTGACTTATTTTAAGTCTATCAATATTGTTGCAAATGGCAGAATCTCCTCCCTTTTTGAAGTTTTATATATATTTACACACATATATACACACGCGCACACACATATAATGTGATAGCTGTTAGAGTCTGTAAACAAGTCAGGATGGTGCCTGGAAAATGTTAGAGTCTATAAACAAGTCTGGATGGCACCTGGCATTTTGCCAGGGGGAGTGGTTTATAAGGTGGAGCCAGCGAGCCATTAAGTGTGGAAATTTCTTACTGGTTGACTGCTGTATCTAGTTTATGCTAATTAAGATAAGCTATGCAGAATGTATAAATACCTCTGTTGTCTTACAATAAATGGCTTCCACTCCTGCTGTGTCGATCTACACAAGTTATTCGTCACCCCACCCCCGACCCCCCACACCCCCCACCCCCCACTCCCCACACCCCTGGTTATTTTGCTGCAGACGGACTGTGGCAATAGCAATGGAATACATATTCCATATTATATCCATTGGCCCATTGATGGAAATCTAGGTTGTTTCCATATCTTAGCCATTGTGAATAATGCTATAATGAACATGGGCATGCAGATATCCTTATCAGGAAGTGCTTTCTCTTCCTTTGGGTAGAAAACCTAAAGACAGATTGCTAGCTTCACATATTACTATCAACTTGAGTGTCACTATCTCTTCTTTGACTCAAACATGGACCCCAAATTATCACCTGAAGTTTGTAGCACACAACTGAAACTAAAGTCAAGGTAAAGTATAATGATAATCCATAATTGAAGGTTTGGACATAGGCAAATAAGAATGAACACATAGAGCAACATAAAGACAGATAACTTGAAAGCTCGTTATTTTAGTTTGGGACCTCCTATAGGGGTAGTGTCTTCCTACCTATCACTGGGAGAAGCCATCTTTCCCATACCACATGGGAGCACCCTCAAAGAATCTACCTACCTGAAAGTCTCATCAAAGTGCATCCCAGAGGAAGTCAGGATTGCTTCTCAAGTCCAAGACCTACCTTCCAAGATTCTATTACCTGAGAACTTGTCCCTTCCTGCCCTTCTCTCTATACTTTCTTCAGAGAGAGTCATTCTATGGCCTCAACAGGAGAGACTTATTAAAACCCAGAATGAACCCAACATTCATATATGAGTTATACACTTCAGTATTCCTAGAAAAGATAATATACTTTATATGGACTCTTACTCTTTCATGATCCTTAGGTCTTCTATGCAAAAGTCACTGTAAAAACTGGGGGTTTGGAAAAGCAAAAAACTGACAATAGTCTAAGTACAACAAGACATTATAGCAAAAGGAATCTACCAAACTGAAGGTAAGAGAAAGACTTTGTTAGTATAATCAAGAAAAAAGCCCATGATATTTGTTAGGAAAATCAAAAGCTGTAAGTACATATAGAAATGAATAAATTATTGGTTGTGTTCACTCATGTGTTTTTAATCCTCTAATATGATTAGGTATTTCAAAGTATAGAGACTTTTGATCATGGCTTTAGTACAATTCATAATGGCAGTTCTTTAATTTTTTTTTTTCTTCACATTTGTTTCAAGGAATGCAGAGACATATTCTGCCCTGGGGCTTCAATCCTTTCACCTCTAAGGTGAGAATCCTATGCAGGTTTTTTGAAAACTAGATACAGAAATTTATTAAGCAACAGACTTCAAGTTCTGACCTATTTTGCCCATTCAAAAAGGCTGCATGTAGGGCTGGGGTTGTGGCTTAGTGATAGAGCACTTGCCTAGCATGTACGAGGCCCTGGGTTCCATCCTCAGCACCATATAAAAATAAATAAATAAAATAAAGGTATTGTGTCCAACTACAACTAAAAAATAAATATTAAAAAAAAAAGGCTGCATGTGTGACTCAGTGATAGGTGCTTGCCTACGCATGCATAATGATACCTAGAACCGTAAATAAATTAATTAAATAAAAGCCATCCCAATAGCCGTTTTAGTGGTGATCACTACCTGTGAAACATGGAAAATCTGAAATGTATTAGAATTTATGTAAAATTTATTTCATTAGCTCCAGCATCTTTTTTTTGTTTGTTTGTTTGTTTGTTTGTTTTTAATGGGGAATTGCCCTCTTTAGGTTAAGGATTTTAATATCACCTGTCAGTATGGCAGTGGGTCTCCTCTCAATAATAGAAATGAGTTGTAATCAAAGAAGTATGAGAAATTCTGGTCTATTCTTTGTTAATTAGGTTTCTTTACTACCAGACTTCTCAGAGATGTTAGTCATTAATTAATGTACATTGTGAAGTTTCAGATGTATTCAATGACAAAATCTTTTTTTTCAAAATAGCTAAGAAGACTTATGAATTATTTTTTTTAAAAAACCTGCTTTTTGCCATTACTATCTGCTCATTATAAGGATATAATGCTCCCACTGGAGAAAGTCATTTGAATGCTATCTTACTACTGATATAACATTCACCTCCTCCAGCAAAGTCTCCTTAGTCCTTCCCTTCCTCCCTCACTGACAGGAGAACCGTCTATATATTTCCTTGTAAACCTGCACATACATGGATCATGACATATTTATTTATTTATTCCTGTTTTCATGTTTTCCTTTTCCTCATTTGTCTCTCAGGTTCATATGGTATCTAACACATGGTAATATGCAATATTAATTGAGTTATAAGTATTGGAAAAATTGCTATTCAATCAGAAGAATTTCTTGGTTGAAGATATGCCCTGGGTTCCTCATAGGACCCCAGTGTGTAGGAAGATAAAAAGTACACCTCCCCGCTGTTGACACACGCACTGGACAAACACCTATTCCTTATTCTTTTGTCCAGGCATCCTTAATCATTACCAAGAGCTCCTGTGAGTGGAACCATAGCTGTGTAATTCCATTGGATTGTTTCCATAAGGTTTAGCTCAAGAGAGAAAACATGACTAGGGAAAAGGAATCCTTAATTACATCTTAAAAATATGATCAAAAGCAACATTTAAGAAAAGTGTTTCCAGGGAAGAGCTGAGGATGACACTCAATTTATAATAATTCATTTTCCCAACCTCAGAACATGTGATCAAAGCTGATATACATTATCTCAGGCTTGGTACCAGGGTGACTCATTTTTTTTCTTACATTTTTTGAAGTTATTATTTGGATGAATAAATAGATGAGAATGTGCCAAACCAGGGCCAGCCGGCCAGCCAGGTGTAGATGCTAAGAGTCCTGCTGCATGATCTGTACTCTTTTTTTTTTTTTTTTTAACAGAGAAGCTGTGGCCTTTGAGATACTATCAGGTAATTTAGGCCCTTTTGTGTCAAGATGGGAACAGTAGCATGTTAGAACTTGCAAGAGGAGGACAATGGAACCTCCTCATTACAGGTGGAGGAGATTGCAATCAGATTAGTTATTAGGTAAATCAGTGTGATACAAGTCCTCTTGACAACCTGTGTGCTCAACACTAGGATCATTCAGTTAATCTAGGCCAGGGATTTAAGAGATTGATACACAGTAAGCCTTCAGCTCAAACCAGTTAATCCTCCTTCCTAACACACCACCAAAGGAGGAAATAAAATTATAAGCTTCTAATTCCTTCCCTCTCCTCCCATAAGGTGTACTTATGTTGATGTGTTGGTAATTTCTGGCAGATCTCCCAGGAAGACTGAAAATTTGATAAATTAAGTGGAAAATGAAAGCTTCCTAGTTTAGAATCTAAATAAAGACAGAAGGAGCAGTTCCCGCCCCCCGCCCCAGGACCTGATCATATGGAGACACCAATCCCTAACAATTCTAAACATTTTACAAAGTTCAATGCAAATATATCTTCTGTTTATAAGAAAGGAATTCTCCTTCCCTTCCTCTAAATTTATGGCCTAAAAAAAGCAGAAAGCACACTTGGGACCAATAATTGGAAGGTGCAATGAGATGTGTTTTTGAGTCCTGCAAGACTTTTCTAACATAGAGTTATCTAACAGTGGTACCTTGAGCGCCTCAAAGTAGTTAAATGCCTTCCTTGCTGATAATGCTGTGTGAAGGATGGACAAAGACATTTCTGAAGTTCCTTCCAATCAAGAGACATTGCTCTTCTTGAAGCATAATTAAGATCACAACTTTAAAAATATGCCAGCTGTCATGACTAGCAAGCTAATGACCCATCAGCTCTGTACCTCACCTTCTTTGGTAAGTAATGTTTCCTTAATCATTGGTTGCAAAGACCTGAGAGGGAGGTGGGATGGAAATGGAGAAAAAAAAAAACAAAACACCTCCTGAGCAATGAAACACAACATATTCACTATTGCATATCTTTAGTAGAAAATTTAAGAGTTTCTATTTCCAAAAGGAAGAATCATGGGGTTAAAAGCTCCTTGGTGGGCTGGGAATATAGGTCAGTTGGTAGAATGCTTGACCTAAATGCACAGGCCCTGGGTTGAATCCCCAGCACCACCAAAAAATTAAAAAAAAATTAAAAATAAAAAGCTTCTTGGTCACCTGAATTGTGAGATCCCCATTAAAAGAAGAAAGATGATCAGAAATCATCATATTACTCCTCAAAACCAATTTATTTCCCCAAAAAGAACTAAAAAGAACTAAATTGAATTTTAATCTGACGTTTTCCAAACTTTTTATTTGTGTAAATCATATATTATTTCTAACATCAAAGAATAAGACATTTTAAGAACTTCATATTAGCTCGTATTTTAGGCAAAGTCTGAATTATTTAAGTTTTTAAGCCATACATATATCACTTGATTCCATCAATCTATTTTATTCTTGTTTTTTTAAAATATTTTATTATTTTTAGTAGTAGTTGAACACAAAACCTTTATTTTATTTATTTTATTTTTATGTGATGCTGAGGATCACACCCAGGGCCTTGGATGTGCTAGGCGAGCGCTCTACCACTGAGCCACGACCCCAGTCCCTTTATTTTTGTTTTTTTAACGTTGATTGCACAGTTATTATATGCCAGCCATTGTGCTAAACGCTTTCACATCATTTTATTTGGATAAATAATTCTAGAATCATGAGCAACAGAGTCTAAATTACTAGTTTATAGGAAGGCTTCAGAGAATTTGTAAAGCTGAATGATGAATGTAAGAGCAATTATAATAATGATAAGTAAATAGGGACAAATTCTTTCATGTAAATTCCTTTACTACGTTATATTTTTTTCTGTTTCACTATTTTCTTTCCTGTTTTTTAATAGTAGCTTCATTGAGATATAATTCATATACCAAGACTTTTACTGACTCTTAACACCTTATGTAAGTAGTCAGAGGAACTCGATGCCAAAGAACAGAAAAAGCCTTAATTGTAAAACAAATTAGCAACTCTTCAAGAGTCCATGTTTCACTAATGTTTAAATTTAAATATGATTTTTAGAAATATTGGAAAGAAAAAAAAATTTAAAGAAAAAAAGGCAGGGCTGGGGATGTGGCTCAAGCGGTAGCGCGCTCGCCTGGCATGCGTGCGGCCCGGGTTCGATCCTTAGCACCACATACAAAGATGTTGTGTCCGCCAAGAACTGAAAAATAAATATTAAAAAAATTCTCTCTTTCTCTCTCTCTCTCTCTCTCTCTTTAAAAAAAAAAAAAAAGAAAAGAAAAAAAGGCAGTTTCAGGAGATAATAAAGGCACCTGAAAAAGAACATAAAAGAATAAAAGTTAGTAACATGGAGTATGTATGTGTTTGTGGAGGTAGTATGAAGTCTGGAAACTGAGTTTGGTGAATATCAACAGGATGGATCAGGGCTTTTGAGAGAGGATGGGAAAGATTAAGAGACCAGCCAAGTTAATTTGGAAACAAGCCAGGTTCACATATAATAAGCTAAAGAACTCTCTGAGAGGATAGGTAATTCAAGAAGGTGGCCAAGGAAGGCTTGCTGCACATGGAGTAAAGATAAAACAAGTAGACTGATGTCTGAAGTTTAGCTCAAGGGGAAAAATAACCTGTATATAATTCTGGGCTACAAAACAAAGACAAGCAGCCCATAGCCTATTAATCAAAGATTCATGTTGTGCTTCGGCATTGTTTTGATTCCAGTCTAAACTGAATGAATCACCAGGAAAACCACACTAAAAAAAATGTTACATCATTAGTTCAATGTATACTAAATAATCTATTTTTAGAAAGAAATATAATTATAGGATCCAGTAAAAAACACTTTCTAAAAACTCACACAGAGGGGCTGGGGTTGTGACTCACTTATAGAGCACTTGCCTAGCATGTGCGAAGCCCTGGGTTCAATCCTCAGCACCATAAATAAATAAATAAATAGATAAATAAAATAAAAGTCTTGTGTCCAACTACAACTAAAAAATAATTTTTAAAAAATCACAAATAGAGGGACTAGGGTTGTGGCTCAGTGGTAGAGTGCTTGCCTAGCACGTGTGAGGCCCTGGGTTCGATCCTCAGCACATAAAAATACATAAAAAAACAAAGGTACAATACTTTGTATCCAACTACAACTACAAAATAAATTTTTTAAAAAATCACACAGAGAAGAAATTTTGGATTTGAATTTAATATATGACTTCTTAAATTTTACCAAATGTCCCAAGTATAAATGCAACTAGAATTAGTGTAATGATGATCAGATTATTTGGTATTCATTTTGAATGTTACAAACTTAAAAATATCCAATGACTTTTTCACATCAAAATTTGTTTCACTTATTGTTCTTTCCCAAATGAAACTACTGTTTTTACTCAGTGGATTATAGTCACAGTATAAATTAATTCATGCCACTGCTAATTAGAGTATAATTCATTAACCAAACAAATAGAAAACTTATTATTATTACTAAATGTAATGGAAAATTTTTAAGCTGCTTTGTTTTTTACCACTTTATACCACCAAAACAGCATATTTTCACTTTTTCAACCAAATTAGTCTTTTTATGTTATTTATTACCAATAAGCAGCTAGGCTTTTTGTTAAGCCTTGTTAGATTAGATTAGAGAGTTTGTATGTAAATTTAGCCATAATTGAGATTACACAAATTACCAAAATTGTGATCACTTGTTAATGTTTAAAAATAAATATACCTTACTGGCATTTAACATTTTATATATAATTGTGTATATTGTGTACTCTCAATAAAAAGAGAGATTTAAAACTCTGCTTATTCAGGTATTTGAAAACTTTTAAATATATAATAATATAAATAATTAAATAAAACAACACATCTTAAATCTTTTTTGGATCAAGATTTCTCTGAAAAATCTGACAAAAACTACAGTTTCCTCTCCCCAACAGGAAAAAAAATCCACATGTATATATGCATGTGACATTTTGCTTACAGTTTTACAGAGTTTATGGACTCTCTAAAGTCAGCCTATGGACCCACGAAGGTCCATGAACTCTGGGTTAAGAACCTCTGCAATAAACCCATCCTTTGTTTCAGCAAGAAGGAAAACTATTAGAAACTATGACTAAGCTTTCATTCTTTAGGAGCATATATCAGAAAGGAATAATTTTTTAAATCTATTCTCTAAAAATCTTTGGCTCAGTTACGCCTCCTGCTTAGCCTTAAAATGAGGACCAATTTCCTTTGGGTCAAACCTCGAACTCTTAGAGTCTTGACTTTCTAAATGCTTGACAACTATAGACACTTTAATGAAATCCAAATGGGTGAAATTCAACACTTCATTCTGATGCTCTTTACAGATGTTCTTAATAAGGACACTGAAGAAGTCCTTAGAAGGCTAGCTTCACACATCAGCCAAGGAAAGAAGGAATTCATTGGAAAATGAAGATAATAAGCAATTCTAGAGTGTTCTTGTACCAGTCAATGCTGAGTCCTTACAACATAAACCTATAATTAGCTTTGTAGGGAAGTCTGTGGGTACATAAGGATAAACCCTGCTGATGGATTCCTGGGTAGAGATAGTGTTAGACCACACTACCTTCTGATGTTGGATATATTCTGCCAAGAGTAAGTTTTCCCCATAAGGACTTCATTTCTATAAGTGACCAATTCTTTTTTAATGAACTCAGAAAGAAGAAGCTGTAACAATCACCATCAGTTATAATATTATTAAAACAATTACTTTAATAGAGATGAAGATAATTACTTTGATAGAAACTTTATGAATCCTAGAATTTAAAAAAAATATTTTATTTTTTATTTGTAGTTGGACACAATACCTTTATTTTATTTATTTTATTTTTATGTGGTACTGAGGATAGAACCCAGGGCTTCACAAGTGCTAAGTGAGCATTGTCCCACTTAGCCACAACCCCAGTCCCTGTATGTTGCTTTTTTTTTTTTTTTAAGGAGAATGGATGTCATAACACCATCTAAGTTGACTAGACCACTATAATAATTTTGTTCTTCTACTCTCTTTATTTTCCAACTGTGGGTAAAAGCTCACCTGAAATCTGTCTTCAAAGCTCTGAATAGAACAGTTACAGTCCAGGAAATGATTTCCCAGAACATACCCTGAGATCATCTGGACAGAAGAGTTTGCACATTTAAATATAAGTTTAGATTAAATATTTTTACCAATGAATTTACAACCTTGGAAGTGAAAAAATACTCAGTTTATTTGACAAGACATTAGTGTTAAGGGCCATTATAATTTTCAAAAGAATGGCATTGGCTTTACAGGATTGTGTGGAAGTGAGACATGTTAACCCGAAAGGGAAGATCAAAAAGAAAGATACTTAAGATTTTGCATTAGATTAATCAGAGTTCTGAATTCTGATCCAGAACCTGTCACTCTTCTTACCTACAAAGCTTTAGGTAATTTACTCCACCCTACTCCCCCATTCACCTCTTTCTTCACTCATGAAATGATAATAATGCTGACCTACCTAATAAAAAGGTTGTGTAAATGTAATGTCATGTTCACAATATTCCAATAATTTTTAGACTATTTGGATATGTTTTTGGCATTTGCTAAATGTGTACCTTGTGCCTATAATGTAAATAGAGGTGGCAACAAAATAAGTGTGACACTATCAATGCTTTTGCCTAATACTTCAGTAATTAGAATAACATTAAGTTAGAGAATGACCAAGGAAAAATATGGAAAGGCAGAGAGGAAAGGGAACGTTCTAGAACTAGCTTGCATCTCAGAAAAATCACTCAACTTTTTTGCTCCTCAGTTTTCTCAAACTCAAGTGAAATGAAATCCTCTGTATAGCTCTTAATGTTACTCTTTTACTTGTATTTGGTCTCTTTCTGTAGAACAGTAGAATGTAAATTCCAAAGATATAGAGATCTTTTGTCTGATGCAACAGTGCATCCTGAGCACAATACTCAGTAAGCTGATCCCTTAATGTCCAATTCTAAACATTTCCAAAAGTCCCTTTCAGTTTTAATGTGATATTTTGGGATAAAAAATGTTTATGGCTGGGGATATATAGCTTAGTGGTAGAGCACTTGCCTAGCATGTGTGAGGCTCTGGGCTCAATCCCCAGCACTGGGGGAAAATGTTTATTATGAAAAATTTCAAGCATATAGTAAAGTACAGAGATTAATATAATAAGCCCCCATACATTCATCATTCTGTTTCATCATCTTAATTTCTGTATTTGTTTTAAATATCTTTTTAAGAAGTAAAACATCATAAATACAATTGTAAACCCTTCACTGCTAGTTACTAATACCTTCCCTCTTTCTCCACAAAGATAACTACTATCCAGACTTTGGTGTTTATTATTTCCAAGAATATTTTGTATGTTCACTGTGTTTACATAAACTACATATTTCAAAGTACATGAATTATAAAGACTTGTCGTTCCACAACTTGCTTTTTTCCCCCACACAACATTATATGCTTAATACATATAGTATTCATCTGATCATTTAACTACTATAGGATATTCCACTATGTGAATATTCTTGATTTATTTATCCACTGCCCTGTTAGTGGTATTCTATATTCCTTTGAGTTTTGTTCCATTAATAATAATAAGAGAGTTCATGTAAAAATAAAGAAAGAAAGAATTATAATGAAAAAAAAACAGTATTTCAAAAAACATTCTTATCTATGTCTCTTTCTTCAGATGTATTTGAGTTTTTCTAGTGGACTCAATGAGTCTTCAACTTCACAATGTCTAATTCACTTGCCTATATTCTTATTGAGATTGGTCAAATTAATTCTTTTTTTCTTTTGATAGGATTAGGAAATGAAGTGTTAATCTAACTAACAAGAGTGTCAATTTTTCTATTTCTCACTTTTTCTCTCTATATATAGAAATGAAGCAAAATCTTTTTGGAAGTCAAGAAGATTAACAAAAATAAGGATATTTCAGATGGAACTAAATCAGAACCACATAAAAGCATGACAATGTCTTGTCATCACATTATAATATTTACAACATAGCACTGTCAATATGTGGTGTTGCAAAAACATAATGCCACGTGGTAAATATTGCAGAGACCTTTTAATAAATCCCTTTGAGAGCCCTTGCTCTTTATGACCCAGTTCCCAAATGAAATAGTTTTTAGAACTTAGAAGCACTGACTTTTTAACTTAAGATAATGGGAAATGTTAAGTTCTGATCATAATACCAATTAAACTACTGCTTTAGTTCTGTCCTTAAGTAGGCAACATGTGTATTAGTTTTACATTATGATCCAAATGCTAGATCTTGTGCAATCTGTTTAGCCCTGTATTTTAGATCATCTGTTTGGAAGGTAGGTTATGGGAAACTTTCTTAGTCTCTGCAATTACTACTGGTTCCTTATTCAATAAAAATTAAAATACAATTTTAAAAATTAAAGTACAATAAAGTATATGAGTATTTGTCTTATCTATTTAAAGTAGTTTCTTTTTCGAGATTAATTTTCTTATTTGGATAAAAGATGCAGGGCATGATCAGTCCAGTTTCACTGTGAAGTTTATCTTGGTAAAAAGACAGGAGCTATTACATTCTATCTTGTCAATGATCCATGGATAATGGGTCACCAGAGGATTTAAGAACTGTATCTTTCAGTACTTGCCAGGGAGGTATATCAATGTGCACTGATGTGAACCATAATATGACACACCTTGAAGAATGCTCAAAACCCCTCAGGCACTTTCTCAGCTGCCTTCTTGAAGATAAGGACTAAAAGTTGTCAGTTAAGGATGGCGTTTTGTAAATAATTTTAATAACAGCATGATTTTACTATTTCTCCACATTAAATTCTAATTAATCCTTAGGTTTGTTATTTTCCTCCAATTACATTAGAGGCAGTTCTGATAGGAAGAGAGAGAAGAAAGTTGTAAAACAGTATGATCCCTTGTGTGTGTGTGTGTGTGTGTGTGTGTGTGTGTGTGTAAGTACATACACTTGCATATACACAGCAAAACATCTGGGAAGATACACCAAAATGTTCAGAGTGGCCATTTCTGGGGAATGAAAAATTGGGAGGATTAATGGAAAGGGAAGATAAGAGGCTTATTTTATACATTTCTGTGCCATTTAACTTTTTTTTTTTTTTTTTACAATAAACATGATTGTTTCCATAACTGGAAAAATATATACATTTATTTTTCAGTGTAAAAATATTACTTTCAATCAACAGTCTTCTGTAGAGTCTCTAAAAACTCAAAGGTTTTAAGAAAACAAATGATATGACAGTTTCAATTAGAGATCATATTTGCTTTTATTGAACTAAACACTTTTATGGGACAGAAGTGATATGATTTCTGGTTATTTTCTAGATTTTGTGAAGTCAACAGTAATTTTCTAAAAATATCCTTATGTAGGCTGGGGATATAGCTCTGTGGGAGAGTACTTGCCTAGCATGCAAAGGGCCCTGGGTTCAATCCCCAGCAATGAAAACAACAATAGCAACAACAGAATGTACTTAGTGTTCCTTAATGATAACCATAAGTCTTCCAAGTCAGAGAGGGCATTATAAACTGTGTAGTATAAATTCTTATTTTATAGATGAGAAACTGAGTCTTAGAGAGGTTAAACGTCTTGTCCATAAACAGTTCCAGAGCTTAAAACAAATTAAATCCATCTTCTGACTTCATGTGCCTGGCTGTATCATAAAATGGCCTCCTGCTCCGAAATTTTAGAGTGATATTAATATTTTAAAAATCTAAAAAGCACTTCAGATTAACTCTGATCTTATACCCAACATATCCTCACACCTCAATATATAAAGCCTTATCACAGCAAATGAATGTTTTTATATGGAAGCTGATTAAGAAACAACTTGGTAATTATATTATTTTATTTTAATTTTTTTTAGTTGTAGATAGACACAATATCTTTATTTTTATTTATAAAAATAAATAAATATTTTTATTAACCCAGAGCCTCACGTGTGTGAGGCAAGTGCTCAACATGGAGCTACAACCCCAGCCCCAACGATAGTTCAATTAACTAATTGAAAATTATATTTACCCTTTGATTTTTCTCATTTTAACCACCTATTACATTGTGTTTTCTCTTCTGCCTCTAAGTTAGTGAATGAACTAAGAGAATGAAGAAGAACTAAAAATTAAAATATCAAAGCCAAAATGTCTATGAAGAAAAATTGAAATTTGGACAGCAACAATAGACACATAGATAGATGGGAGAGACTCTGGAAAAGCTGTAAGAATCAAAGCAGAGGAAAAGTTGACAACTTCAAGGACAGTGAGTAAATAAGTAAAGTAGGTTGAGATTTGCTTTATTTTTATTAGGGTAAGCAGGTCATAAATGGCTGATGGATAAGATAAAGGGAAGGATGGTGTCAAAGGCTAACTCAGAAGTTCTCCCCTAATATAAATAAGAACTACCTGAAGTGTTTGTTTAAAATAGAGTCTTTAGTCTTTATCACAAGAAATTCCAATTCACCCACTGGATTAGGTAGGGAGGCCCAGAAATGAGAACTTGGGTAATTCTAATGCTGACACCTTGAGCACCAAGAGGCCAGAATTACTGAAGCTCTTAAGGGAAAGAAAACAAGAAACCAGGGTAAAGGAATCTAGAGAAGAGGAGAGATGGGAACCAGAGTTCTCAATGTAAATCCAGGAAGAAAGAAAGGGAAATGAGAAAGTAAAGTTGTAACTGGATTAAGGAATGGTTCAGAAGCCTGGTTAGGATTTATGTAGGTCTATGAAAAAAGACTAGCAAAGACTGCTGGAGATAATAAATCAAGATGAAAAAGTAGATATATTGATCAAATTAAGGATTCATTTTGGATTTTTAAAATAATAAGTATTGCATTTTTCCTTTAAAAAAGAGCATAAGTGCTAGTTGTGGAAAGTTAGAAAATAAGAAAAGGAAAAGGGAAGTGTATCCTTGTTTGTCAAATACGGAATGGCTGCTGTTAACACTTTGGCATATTTTCTGTTAGCCTTTGTTTCTGCTTAGAGTTTGGAAGGTTCTGTTTGTTTTATATAGTTGAAATAATTCTGTATATGTCATTAAATATCCCAATCTAACATTAGCATCTCCTAACATAACGTTATTAACAGAAACAATTTTTTAACATCTGCCTAGTATTAACAATAATCAAGCTGTAATCCCAACAGGTGGGGAGGCTGAGGCAGGAGACTCACAAGTTCAACGCCAGCCTCAGCAGGAGCAAGGTGCTACAAAACTCAGTGAGACCCTGTCTCTAATGAAATCCAAAATAGGGCTGGGGATGTGGTTCAGGGGTTAAGTGCTCCCGAGTTCAGTCCCTGGTGCTACTCCTGGCCCACCCCCACCCCACCCCCACCACATCCCCAAAAAACAAAAACAAAAAACCACCATAGTTAATTGTCCTATCTTTCCTATTAGTACAACTCAGGTTTTTTCAGGTAGTCATGGGCCTCAGGGAAAGCTGACTCCATTTCTGCACTTGGAAGGTGATGTTTATTTAGTCTTAGCCAATAGTAGTATAATTCATTCCCCTCATCGGTGATTGGCCAAAGAAAAGCAAATGGCTTACTTCTGGCCAATAAGATAAAAGGACAAGTGTACAGGTTGGATTTGTGGAAGAGATTCTTGGTTCTTGAAATCATCCACCCCCACCACCCATGGAATGTGAGTGAGGAGGAAACAGTGGAGCTGGTGCAGCCATCTTGTGGCCATGAAGGGAGGCTGGCCTGTGCACTGAAAATGAAAAAACAGGGAAGTGGAAAGAACAGGGCCCCAGATGATCTTGTTACTCCATTAAATTTCCAGTCCCTAGACCCTACCTTGAGGCTTCTTGTTATATGAGAAGATAACCCCCTGGTTGTTTAAGTCTATTGTAGGTGAGTTTTCTGTTTCTTATAGTAGGAAGCATCCTAACAAATATATCATTACAATTTATTGAACAATTTTCCTCTTGTGTACCACATAGATTATTTACAATATTTCACCATCAGTTTTTGTCTGGTTCCCGTCTCTCCTCTTCTTCAAGAAAAGAAGTTACATGGCTTAGTAATAAAGTAATTTGTGTAGGGGGAGAAACAATAAGCTAAAAAAGAAAGAAGGAAACAGGAATGAACTTGAAATATCTTGGGTCATCAAAGTTAAGTTACTCTGAATCTCCACTCCCTTTTTTTGCTCATTGCTGTCAGCAGAGGTGATTATCAGTGGCAAGTTACATTTTAGGAGGAAAAATCGGGGAAATACAGTCTCAATATAACACATTGATAAGGGTGAACCCAGATAATCCACCAAAATACAAAAGCCATTCCTGTTTTTGCAGAGACCTGTTAGGTCTCATCAATATTTTCTCATTCCTTATAGTAATAACATTAAAGTTATTTTGGTAAAAAGAAAGCCAGTCCATTATGCCAATGCTTTGCTCATACTAAAATTCGCTACACATTCTACACAGTGTTTAATCTAAATTATCTAGTTAGTCAAATCAACAATCTTTAATAAATAATGTTTCCCAATGGCTCCCCCTCCACAATCAAAGTTGGGGAATGGGTATCTAATTGAACATAGTAAGTGAAGAGGTCCAAACGTCTATGCTAACATCTGAAAAGCAAACAGAAGAAATTCCCAGTAACTCTCTCTGGATTTCATCACTAGTTCTAGTTGGGCCTCTTTATAATTTTAGTTTTCTTTATTTTAAAAAAATATTTAGTTACTCTAGAGTCAAATTTTAGAAAGGTCTCCTCCTGTAAGAGGGTGTTACCTGCGCAAAATAGCAGTTTTAATTACTACAATTATAAAGCACGAGTACTACAATGACCTACATTTCAAGATCAGCAGCAAAGCATTCAAGAGCATCTCCCACATCCATAATTTTGTATTAACAATTTATTATAATGTAATTCAATTTTAGAAATCAGTTTCAAAGGCTCACACACACAGATGATGAGATTACAGTTGCAGTTTAAGGGCAATTCTTTTTATTTTTTTAGTTGTAGATGGGACACAATACCTTTATTTTGTTTGTTGATTTTTATGTGATGCTAAGGATCAAATCCAGTGCCTCACACATGCTAGGCAAGCACTTGACCCCTGGGCTACAACGCCAGCCCCTAAAGAGCAATTCTTAACTATTGTTCATGAAGTTTTTTAGCACTGTGGCTATGACTTGTGGTACTTCCTGCTTCTGGTTTCTAGCTAGGAGTATTGATTCTTAAGTTGATTTTGGTAGAGGGTATAAGGAAAGCACAGGCTAATCTAAAACTTAAATAAGGACTCCTCTGAACCAAAAAACTCTAGCAGATCACTTTTCCCTATTAGTCTCATGAGTTTGTCTCACACAAGATTAATTTCTCATATATTTGGACATCCTAAAGAAGAATAAAATAAAACCTAGAATTCTGAGAGGAATCCATAAAGAATGTGTGGAGTCTACTCAGACAGACGCTAGATCCTTTCTAAAACTAGATGGATGCTGGATTTAAGTGTCAAGTTTGAAAAGTGATGTTAAATTAAGCCCTATAGTAATTTTTAAATTGTCCAAGAAGTCAAGATCCTAAAAATGTATCACTAGATGTGGCAAGCCAGAAACTGATAATGAGAATCAGTGGGATCTGGCACATGAAAAGTCCATAAAAATCATGTATGAAATTAATAAAGGACTAATTCTAAGTAAATTAACTATAACTTTTGAAACAGTATGTGTGTGGGAAGAAGAACTACTTTTTTCACTTTCTCCTCTGCCCATCCTCTTTCAATTCTGCATTTTTTTCAAGTAAAACAAATGGAGAGGGACAGTATTCTGGTCATCCTCTCATGTATCCCAATGGCTGGGACCTCAAGATTGTGCTTGATACTTGATAGTGAGCAAGGGTCATTCTGTGATAATTGGACTGAACCCAGTGCAATGGAACTACTCTTGTAGTCAGTAGGGGTGAGTGGGGCTGCAAGACTACATAGAAAAAGCCTGCAGGATTAGGGGGACTCTAGGGACAGTCAATGTGTAACCCTTCCCTGAAGTATTCAAATCTTCTGTGCCAAGACATGCAGGATCTTGAGAGAGTAGGGATAGGGAGGTCACTGAGTTAATTCTATACAAACAAAAGAAAACAAATGACACATGCCCTCCATGTTTCATCCCTGCCCTTTCTTTTTAGTAAAGGAGAATGCATTTGTGTGTGAATTAGATAAGTAGACATTTTGCTGGAAAGAATTGCTCTCTGGCAAGGTGGAGAAATGACTTCTATCTAGCTCCCCTGAGAACAGGGTAAATAGTCAGACTGAAATATTTTTTGAAACCTGCTAGCAAGTTGTATTGAACAAGGCACTGGTGAGAAATTTTGAATCTAGTCCTCAAAAAAACCCTACCTACCTTTCCAGAGGATTCTAAGATACAAACACAGGAAATGTTGCCTGGTATTACCCTAAGGTGAAAATGCCATCTCCATACAAATATATATAAAAAAATTTTAAAATCTGAGAATTCCTAATTCACCCCATTGTTCAGGATTAACAACAGTTCATGAGAATCTACTGGGCCACAGGTTCTTCTGATGTACCCTCTTTAAATTCAGTCATCTTCCTTCTTCCATTTTTTGCACACTAGTATTTATCTCCTCTTCAAGCCTTCCACCCAAATCCTACACTATACTTCAAAGTTCTCATTATACTAATGTCATTTTCTCTAGGAAACATTCTGGAAAGGTTGATATGCCTCAGAAAGTGATAACATATTCATCACAGTTCTCTACATGGTTTGACCTGCACTTCTGAGATTTTCCCAGGGACAGAAAGCCAACCAGTGATGGAAACCTCATTAATGACCTAACTCACTTTGCTTTGTGAAGAAATCCTAACCTCCTAGCAGAAATGATCTCCACCCTTGGACAGAAATATTATGTGCAAACACAGCTCAGTTAGTTTCTCCTTCCTCCTGCTCTTCCCTGTCCTCTTGAGGCTGTTTCTTCCGCAGACTTCTACCCTGATGGCAGGATAAAGTCTCTGTTTAGAGTGATAAATCATAGCGTTCAAAGTCTAATGGTAAGAGAAGTTGCCCATCATAAACTTTGACAACAGGTCAAGGACTTCCAGAAAATAAAGTAGTAAGAAGCTCCCTCTTCTCTTGCTTTATGCTTCTCCCCAATCTGGGCTTTCAAGCAGGACAGCTACTGAAGGTCATGTTATTAGTAATATTGATATATTGCTCAAATCTGAAAGGGTAGTACATAAGGAATTGGAATAAACAAAAGGGAGTGAAACCCCAGAGATATCCATTTTAATATTTTTGAAAAACAAAGAGAACACAATTGTTCAATTTTAAAATGTCACTGTACAAAAAGAGAAGGGCTGAAGTTTCAGTAAGAAAATTGTGAGAAGCCCTAGTTTTAAAACCTGGGAATAAAGAATACCTTTCCATATTACACTTTTTAAAAGAGACTCTCCTCTTCCAGAATCTAGAGGAAAAACAAGTTGAATACCAGGACACTTTCGCAGGAGTGTTGAAACAAACAAGAAAATTTTTTATTTTGAAAATACAAAGTCTTTAAAGATAATTTTGGCTTCCATTTTCCACATCTAGGTTCATCCAACAAGATACAAAAACAAACAAAACAATAAAACAAAGACCCACGACATTATGTACAGAGCTCTAAAATGAGCTGTGAATATCTACAAGAAACTAGCGTATGCTCTTTGTGAAAGGGTGTAGTGTGTGGCTTTCTATAGTTCTCAGTCCTCCCGAAGCACAGTTAACTCCCTGGAGCTGCAGGTGCGGCTGCGGCAAGGGAAGAGCTGGGGTCAGTGAAGGGTTGGGGGTGGGACCCTCGGGTGGGAGGCGTGGAGAGGTGTCTGGGGAGGGGAGCAGCGGCGGCGGCACGGGACAGATCCTGGGCTTCTCTAGAAGTCCTGCCGCGGGGTGTGAGTCAGGCTGTGCCGCCGCAGATCACAGTTTCGCCTGAACACTTTGCCGCACTGCTCGCAGCTGTAGGGCTTGATGTCTGTATGGGTGAGAAGGTGAGTTTTCAGATTACTTCTCTGATTAAAGGTTCTTCCACATGTGGGACATTTGTGTGGAGATTCCTGTTCAGATGTGAAGCAAGCAAAGGATTAATCCTTCACACCACCACTGCACCCTTCTCAATAGTTTCTGTCTTATCGGTATCACAAGCCTTAACATAACAAGCGCACAACAACAAAAGAAGGGACTTGCAGGAACAAATCTGCTCTCCTAATCCTCCAATCACGAAAACATACGTGCAAGCACATACGGAGGCAGATTACACTGATAACTGCGGAGGCAGACCCCGGGCCACAGCCACTGCGGTGGGCTTTGCGATTTCCAGCTCTTCACATTTCACCACCATGTCACAGGCAGGAAAAGGGGGAAGGAAAAACCCTAATCCTCTCTTAAGGAACGACATTCTCCCGGGTAATAAGGCTCCTCTTTGCTGGAAAATTAAACTATTCCTCAATGTTCTGAAAGCTACAAATTATGAGGCCCCTGGGAAAGAGAGCGTATGGGATTTCACCATGCCTCCATTATCAAAATTACCTTTTATTTCCTCCCAAACACGAAAGCTTTAAACACAGGGCATATCGGATGAAAAAAATAATTCTAAAATTAGGATTTACTATAAACAGAGTGGCCTGTTCATTAAGAAAAACAGAAAAAAAAATGCTTTATGTTAAGTAAGATTAATTTATGCATTTAAAAATAAAAAGTGCTGGGGCTGAGGTTGTGGCTCAGTGCCGGAGCACTTGCCTTGCACATGTGAGGCACTGGGTTCGATCCTCAGCACCACATAAAAATAAACCAACAAAATAAAGATAATGTGTCCATCTATAACTAAAATAAAGAAATAAATAAAAAGTGCTGCTTTCCTCACCTAGAGAACTAATCTAAAAAGGGTTCTTTAAGAGACAGAACCTGACATTGAACACGTTTTGTAAAGCAAGTAAAACAAACCGGTCACTGTTTTTAAGCAAGAAAACAAACTTACCTGCATATGTAAGGTTTTGTGAACTGCTAGAGTTCTAGACTGACAAAATCCTTTCCCACACTCCTGACATTTGAAGGGCTTTTCTTTGGAATGGATATACCTGAAAATCAATATAAGGTTTCATTGAAATGGATTACCCCCATGAGGAGGGAGTTTCTTTTGAAAATTACTCAAAGGAAGTGGTGGAAGGACCAAAGAAACAGAATTTTTGTTATTTATGTTTTTAGATTTTTTTTTCTGTGTAATTCTGTTTATGGTTAACCTCAACTAACAGACTCTTCAAAACATTCACCGGGCCTTCAGGCTTTATCTACACTTGATCGCCCTCTCTGGCATATTCTGGAGCTTAAAACGCCGAGGAACCAACCCTTCTTGGCCTTCACGGTTTTCTGTGGGATTTAAATTGGCCAAATCAGGATTTAAGGCAAGGCCGAATTGCGGAGAACTGATCTCAGCGAATCCCTTAACAGCTTCAGAGGATGGGTACAGAAGTCCCACCTCTGCAAATAGCAGGTAGATTCCGAAGAAGATACTTCCACCCACACCACCGGGGAATGTTTTTAACCAGTGAAAACACTGTTACAGGTTACAGGTATTTCTTCAATTGTTATTTGTTAATGCCGAGTTTAAGGCGGGGATTGGGAGCTGTTTCTAAGTTCTAAGGTCCATGACCTCATGACCCTGGTAAATGCAACTTAGAAGGGTCCTCATTGCAGGTTCTGGGGAGGAGAGAGAAAAAGGGAGGAAGGGGACCCGGTAGAGATGGCCAGAACACATTTCTAGTAGCCGCACCAGCACCATCATGGGAAGACTCTGAGGCCCCCTACTCCCCACGGGGACTGACTGTGATGGAAATAAGATTCTAAGACCAATCCACAGGATTTTTCCTGACCAAGGATGGGGAAAGGCCATTATCCCAAACCAGAATGCAGCAGGGAACTGCTGGGGGAAACGGTAACCCTTGGGGATCGGCTGAAGCCAGTTAGGGAGGGTCTTTAAGAGTATAATCTAGATCAGAGGGTACTTTAGTGACACTTGTAATGTCTATTGGGACTCTATATCCTGGACAAATTCACCTTCCCTCTCCCAGCCAACCTCCTTCTCCATCTCACCTATGATCCCGCAGGTGATCTTGCCTCCGGAAGGCCTTGTGGCAGATGTCACACGTGTATGGCCTCTCATCCGTGTGGGTCCTCTCGTGGATGAGCAAATTGTAGGATTTGGTAAAGTGTCTGCCACAAAACTTGCAGATAAACTCTTTTTTCGTTTTGGAGGGCAACCTCCCTCGAGAGGGCTTTCTGTCCGGAGTCAATTTACTGAGGCCCGAGATAGGGCTACCCAGCCCTGGGCTCAGCTTGGTTAGATCTCCCATTTTAGGGGGATCCTCTTGTGTGGCGGCCACAGCCAAGTTGGCAAAGTCAAAACGCGGCCGGTCCTTGTGCAGGGCTGGGAGGACGTGGGCAATGGCCCCCTGCTTGGGGTGGAATAGGTGAGTGGTAAAGGGCAGAGCCGGGAAGGGGAAGCGAGCATCCACCAGACCCTGCGCCGCCGCCATCTCGGTGATGGTTGAGCGGGTGATCTCATGCACGTTGGGGTACCCCAGGGTCCAGTGGTTCATGTGCATAGTCTGCACAGCGCTGAGACCATACAGGCCCTGCAGGTGGTCCACCGCGGCAGGGAAGGTGTTCACGGCCTGCAGGAAGGAGTAATTGGTGAGCTGCAGCGATGGGTGGAGTGGGATGGGCGCCGGCAGGGCCTTGCTCCCCATTTTCCTGGATGCTGGGGGGCGGAGGGAGCCGCCCCTTTCTTCCAGGGCTCAGAGATGGGTGGGCGTGGGGCTCCGGGGAAAACACAAGGAAACCAGAGCTCGCGCAGAAAGCCCTAAAAATGGCAAGGGGAGAGAGGAAGAGATCGTGACTATCATCCAAGCCAGTTCCCTGGACCCTTTGGTTCCCGAGCGGGTTACCACATTTTCCAAGTTCCTTTCCCACTTCTAAGACCCCCAAAAGGAGCCGTGAAGGGACAGCATAACGTCTTGCCAGCGAGTGCTCAGAGTCCTGGACTCCAGGATAGTAAGTGTTCCTCGGGTCAGCGGGGCGCCCGCAGGAAGAACGAATTCCTGGCACACACAGAGCAGAAGACTCGTCCGTGGAGAAAGAAAGGTAGGTCCCCAGGCTAGCCCACCCACCCCCACCCTGTCAGGCGAAGCTCAGTCAACCGCGACCGCTGAGACGCCGACGTCTGCGGCCGGGACGGAGCCCTTGTCGCCAAGGCGCCTCCAAGCTCCCTGGGGAACGACGGGTTGTAGGTCCGACTCCGGCTCGAGGGCCTGGTTCAGCCCCGGTGAAAACTACTCCTTTTGCGGTGCCCGCCGCCTTTCCCGCTTCCCCGGACCACGCCGGGCGTGTGAGAGGGCAGAGGGGGCGCGCTCAGTCCTCCTGAACCAGAGGGCCCTCGAAGGGCTCGGCTTCGCCCCGCGCTGACCTCGGAGGTTTTCTTTTTCCTTCTCTGCCTCAGTCCCATTTATCAGTAGTGACGGGCAGCAGGAAAGAAAAGTGACACCTCAGGGGCTGGTTCGGCCTGGAATCACCCCCTCCTCCTTCCCAGGGGTTGCTTCCCCTCCCACCCCCCACCAAGATCCCTTCCAGATGGTGCAGACTCCCGGGGGTGGGGTGGGGCGGAGGACGTCCCCGAGGCCGGAACCCCTTTTCCCAGACTGAGCGCCAAGCTCTCAGGAGGCCCTAGCGGCTTCCTGGTCTGGCACCAGGAGCAGCCCCTACACCCGGGAGGCCCCTAGAGAGTGGAGGAAAGGAGAGGGCTCCCTAGGGAGGCAGAGGGAAGGAGCTGCAGGGGAACCGCGGCAGGCTGAGCACAGAGCGGCCCTGCGGGCCTGGAGGTGTGTGCGGCGGCGCTCCTGACACCAGGAAGGCCAGATCGGGGTCTGCGCCTGGGCCTAAGCAAGGAGGTCCCAGCTCTGTGTCCTCGGGTTCTGATTTCAGACTCAGGCACCCTGGAACACCTCACCGCTTTCTCGGCGGGCCCACCGTCTCGTCTCCCAGTGCCAGCCCCCTTTAAAAAGTCGGTTCTCCCAGTCCCGTGGATCTGGGCCTTCCTTTGGAGGGCGGCCTTCCAGATGCGGGACTTCAGGCTAAGGGCTGCCCCGGGAGGGCTAGGCTGACGGGTCTACCAACAACTGCGGCTCCGGGAGTTTGAACCCAGCAGGAAGGTGGGAGAGCATGTCCTGCACTCCCTGCCCATCCACTCCTTTCTGCGCCTGAATTTTTTTTTTTTTTTTTTTTTTTTTTTCCTGCAATATGTGGTAAAGTGGTGCTTGTGACTCCATCTGAGGGCAGACTTTGGGAGCTATGCTAAAGACACAGCGCTCTGGCAAAAGCTGAATCTGGCTGCCCTCGTGGGGCCCACACCTTCCTCCTCTGTTTGGAACAGCTCAGAGACAGAGATTTATTAATGAATGGCTTCTGCCTGGTGGTATGTGGTCTGGGAGTTCAGGCTAAAAGTTAATGAGAGGTGTATAACAGTCAGAGGGTCTCAGTCAAACCATTCAACCGAAACTGTAAACCCCCATTAGTAATAAACTTTCCCACCACAAATCACTATTCACTTTTGATCAGGAGCAAACCTCAAGTCTTCTCCCAGGGAATTAGGAAAAAGGGATTCTACTAGCATCTCTGGTAATCTAGCTGATAATTTTCCTTTCCATTAAAAATAAATTTCACCTTTATTTCCTTCTCCTTGGGTAAGGAGGATTTTCCAGAGATTCAAAATACTTTCCCCCTAGTGTTGAATAGCAGTCTCTCCCCTATGGAGAGGAAACCAAAATTATTATTTGGGTGTATTCCCAGACTAGATTTCTTAGAAATAAATACAGGAGGCAAAGCACAACTCCTACTACTGTGATGTGGGGGTAGAAGGGGGATGTTGTTAACTGAAGGACTATTAGGATCTGTGGTTTTTTTTTTTTTTAATTCCAAGTACACAAAGTAAACTTTGCCATAAAGGTTACACTGTTAATTCTGCTGTCAGAAAAAAAGGAGTGCCATCTTCCTTTCCTTTTCTCAACAGTTTGTAATACAGAAATCAATGACATTATTAAAATTCAGTTTTGTGTTGGCACAAAAGTGCTACTTCACAGTGTACCTTGGTTTTAATTTGTAGGGCAGATAGTTTCTTCACAAAGGAAGAGCAAACCATTGGTGCCTTCTATGAAATCGTTTTACAAACAACAACCCTAAGTATCCACTAAATACTGTTACCATAAATAATCAGGGAGTTTAGATTTGCACACTCCTGTTGAGTTGCTGGAAATGTATGTCAAATGATATTTTAAGCCAATGCAGAGGTCTAATGTACTTTCGTTTTGTCTAGAGCTCAGCCATGTAGATCCCACATTCAGTTTCAGGCAACAACCTGATCATCCTTCTTTGCTGTCATTTTTCCACCATCCCTTTTTGGACTATTGATTACTTTTCATTTTGCAAGGAGAGAAAGTTTAACCATGAAAAGGCATATATAGACCAGTGGAGTGGAGGCTACTTTTCTTTCACATCTTCTTCATAGGAATTTCCAGGCATGTATAGGAGTTTTATAAAATATAGTTTACTAGCTGTCAACAAGGGAGATGTATACATACTAATTTCAGTTCAAAAAAACGGACATTGGTAATTTGATAAGGAGTCTCATTCTTTGGTAATGGTTTTACTACATGAGTTTTCTAAAAATAATATCAAGAATCATCTACTAAAACTTGTGTGTTGTTATCTGAGAGAAAAGACTGAGGATGGATAGTTTCACTGAATTTCAGTCCAAACTACAATAGAATTGTATATAAATCAGAGATCTGTAGTGAAAAGCAATCTAAGATCGTTTAAAAAAGAAAAAGAAAGAAAGAAAGAAAAGAAAAGCCAGACTGGATCAGGTGAATAAAAGAGAGGGGGAAAAACGGCTGCGAAGTTCCTGCCCCTTCACAGCGCCTCTGCCTTCCAAAGGAGTTAATTAAATTAAGATGCCTTCCGCATAATCTGGGTTCTGTTTCTCTCTGCTCCCTCGCTCCCCCTGCGTAATTTTCTTGTTCTGCTCAGGACTGCAGTTTGTTTAGTAGAGAAAGTAGCTGTCTGCGCCGTCGTTTCATTTCGGAAAACGCCAGCCTTCTTTTGTTCTCTGCTAACAGGTAGGGATACAGATCCTTCGCTCGCTCCACAAACACCTTTTTCTCCCTCCTTCTTCTTACAAACCCCAACTCCTTTTTCAGTTACTTCTAGCAAATCCAAGCACTTAAAGCCCTCGGGAGTTTGCTCTCTGCCCTCTCGGCCACGACAGGAGGGTGTGTGTTGGCAGGGGGGGCGGGTGGACCAGAAGGCCAATACTAGGGTGGAGAATTTCCTAGGGCTGAACTATTCCCCTGTTGAAACGCGCCTTCAGTGTCACTAGCTGGACTGGCACCGTGTGTTCCGGCCCTTCCGCGCTGAGTTGCTGAAGCCGCCCTACGACAGGTCGTCCCGGGCTTTCTAGGACAGGGGCACAAACATCATGGTGTTGTGGGCTTGATCTCAATCTACGTCTATCAACTTTTATAAAAAAATCTTGGTGAATTCTTGGGTTAAATGCCCCCCCCCGCCAAAAAAAAAAACCTTTAAAAAATAGTACAATGTGTGTGCAGTTGGGTGTTAGCTGGGCGTCTCGTGCTGGGGATCCAAGGAAGTGAGAAACACAATGCCCTGTGATTGCATTCTTACCAGTTCCTTTCACATATCTGAATTTATAGCTCGCCAGACCAAGAATGTGAGCGCCCCCTCTCCCCTAAATTTTTCTTTCCTTAGGGAGGCTACAGCCCGTTCCCAGAGTGGACACTCACCTCTGGCAGAAAGGTCTGCCTGGGCAGCGCTGCTCAGACCACGTCCAGGCAACAAGGCGCACAGCTTGGAAAGGTCATTGGGTGCACGCCGGGCAAACTTCTTCGGTGCAGAGTCCCCGAGGCAGCGGACATGATCTGGAGCTCCGCGAGGAGCGAAAGCGAGAGAGGATCCTTGTTTTCGTCAGTGTGTGGACGCGGAACGTGTAAAGACTGGGAGTACTTGGGCAGGCGCTCAGCGTTCACCCAGAGCCTCGCGCCTCCGCGAGCCTCTCGCCTCCGACTCCGGGTGAAGTCGGAGCCCGCAGCCTCGCAGGGCCATCACCGTCCAGCAGCGAGCGCGCGGAGCTCCGTCCCCGCCCGCGTCCCTCCCCAGGCTGCCTGGGGCCGCGAGTCGTGGGCTTTAGTAGCGGCCCCGCCTCCCCTTCGGGCGGGCGTCCCGCCGCCGCCGCCGCCGAGCCGGGCCCACTGCACCCTGGCTCCGCCTCCGCGCCCGGCGCCCGCTAATGGTCCACTCTGTTTACTTGTGTTTGGATAGCAACTGAGTCTTAAAGGCACAGGTTTGCTTGAGGTTTCACTGTTATAGAGACAGCCCAAGGTGACTCAATTCAAAAAGGTGACTCAATTCAAAACTCACACACAAAGACAACGCCCACCCCCTTCCTTCTTGCTGCCACTTTTCCTCATAGTGTTAGAAACAACAAATGGTTCTCTGCTTTTCAAAGATTGTGCACAGAAGACTTTTGTAGTTTTACTTGGTACGCTCGCTCGTTGGCTAATTTTCACTTCTTAACACATTTAACACAGCAATCCTCTTCAAAGGATAAAGTCAGTACTAGATTATACTCTCCAGTACATATCACTCTTCTCCCAATTTAAAATGGTTTCGTACATACTTTTGGTTGATTATGACTATACGTGTAGTATACTTTCGCCTGCTCTTTTCAAAACGAAGTTTGTTTATAGAGGTGATAATTGACTTATTTCGTAATTACTGCAAAGACATGTGGAACGTTCCAGGAGAAATTTCCAATATCTAAGCTTTAATCAACTAATGTACATTTTATAGGTAGTTCACCAACTCAGTTAAAGGGGTGGGCATCTGCAATCCACTGGCAAACAATAAAAGAATTCATCTGAAATGGGTGAAGAACACTCACTTTTTTTTTTTAATTAAGGAAATACTGTTCTAGCTTCTCAAAATATATACTAGCTTCATCCTCAGCAAAAAAAAAAAAAAAAAAAAAAAAAAAAAAAAAAAAAACTAGTTCATTGTTCAGTCACCAGGAAAATTAATCGAATTTGAAGTGCTGTGATACATTTTTCAAGTTCTTCTAAAAGTTCAGTTTTGCGTTGAGTGTAAATGTAGAACACACTTCAGCCACAATGGAATAGGGTGACCGAGTGACACAAGGGAAATGACACACACCCATTTTAAGCAGCTTCTTTTCAGATGAGATATGCCTGAGCAACACTAAATGAATCCTCCTTCGTCCCAGACGAGTCGCCAGAGGGGATTTGCGTTAGCCCAGGCAAGCCCGCGCTTTAAGGAGCGTAGATCTTCTAAGAGGATGTATAATTCAAGTGTTCCGCCAAAAGACAGTTTTGGAGGAGTTTCCCCAAAACTCATTTAAAATAATCTCAAACTCAAGGGGGAAGTGGACAAATATAAACATAGGGCTAAAAAAGTCAAAAGGTTTAAACAGTGACCGGGAAGCCAGGCAGAAGCTACATTATTTTATTAAGATAAAACTCTATTTCATTTATGCCAAGGTAGATTGAATTTTTCGTTCCTTTGGTAAAACATAATTTAAGAATAACAGATTTTTCCCCCGTTTCTTTCCAGTTTTAGATTCCCAAAGATTAAAAAGTGAGCCTGGAATGAAGACCCGAGTGCTTAATATCCTTAAATGCTTCAAAGTAAATTTGAGGAACAACATGGAAATAGCCGAATGACTGAGAGTTCAGGGGGATTAAAAAAATGTTTTCCCTAGAGTTCCATAGGGGTGCTTCCAGTGCTCAATCCTGAGCCTCAGCTGCGGGGAAGCCTGCGGTCCCCTTTCTCCAACCGCCTCATTCCTTCCGCAGCTTTTCTCAATTTGGGAGATTTGGAAGGAACTTTCTCTACTTTCAGACCCCCCCAGGTCATACACTCACGGGGTGGTGACCTGAAGAGCGTTACTACGCTTCGTATTTCCTTTTCACCAAAGTGGAGGCAAATCCCCAGCGGCGGGCTTCACACCTTTCCTGCCCTGTGTGTGTGTACGTTGGGTGCGGAACCGCGAGGTAGACAGAATTTCCCACCACCCACGAGCTGCGACCACTTCCCACAAACCTCCCGAGCATGTTTTTCTGTTTTTTTCCCCCCATAAATATGTTTACCTCGCCCACCCCAGCCTCCAAAGTTCCAAAATGGAATCTGGGCCAAGTTGGCCCGCGCGCTGTAGATCTCTGGAAAAGTAGAGAAGAATTGGTGAGATCCGACTTTGGGGGGGCAAGCCGCGTGGCCCGGGCAGCGTCTCAGCAGCCTCCAGGCAGCGTTGTCGCGATGGGCAGGTGCGCACCGGGAGCGGGGAGAGACCGGAGGCCGACTGCCGCTTGAGGCTGTACTCTGGTTTCCCCAGGCCATCTCCGCGCGCACCCGGGACTGGCCCTTAAGTTTCTCCGTGTTCTCACCCTGCAAACCCCTTGGCCAGGCCGGCGTTTACGGTGCACGCACTGCGGGGGGCCCAACTACATGCCGCTCACCCACCAGGTTCCCCTGGCAACAGCGCCTGGCGCGGAAAATAGGTCACCCGGCCCACGAGCGAGTTGTGGGGTCTGAGTGTGCAGAGAGGAAAATTCCGGTGTCTGCAGAGGCCCAGCTGCGCCCTCAGGTCTGAGCCTCTCCGGAGCTGTCCTACTCTCCCTGAGCCCTCCGGAGCTGAGCTGCCGGTTCACTCTGAAATTTCCGCCGACTTGGTCATCTGCTGTCTTCACGGCTCTGGGCTTTCGACACCAAGGACGCATCCAGAGAAATGGCCAACAAACTGACAAGGGGCGCTCGAGCAATTGCTGCCCGAACCCCAAAAGCAGCAAGTTTAAGTCCCCAGAGGCAGCGACGAAGATCTGGGAGAGGAAACGCGGAGGAGGAGATGGTGGAGCAGGAGGAGGAGGAGGAGGAGGCGGCGGCAAGCTGCTCAGGACCCTTCCCCCTCGGCCCACCCAGGAGGCTCTACCAGTTGTGCGGCGAGCAGGTGTCAGACAAACTTCCCTGGAGTTGACTCTCGGAGCCTTCTCCTTGACGCGCGCTGCGGACATCCTAAAACTTTTACACTCACGAATAAAACAAATGATGAAACATTTACCTTTTTTCCCCCTGGGATCCTAGCTTCCACTACCTCGGAGGACTGCTTCCTTTTTCCCCAGCCTCCCTCAGTCTCTACGAGGCGGGGACCTTTTGCATTTGAACTTCCCGCACTGCTTACATTTTTGCGGGGGGGAGGGGGACTGGAGGAGTTGGGAACCCAAGCCTTGCTGCGAGGAGGTGCACTTCAGTCCCGGAGTAGTGAGAGGCTCGGGGGTGTTCAGAAGAGGATTGTTTGCATTCGATTCCGAATTGAAGGTGAGGAGGTGGGGACGAAAAGACTAGTAATTTCATCCTAAGCTTGTCGGAGTCCGCGCTCTAGAGAGAAATGAGAAAGCGCAGCTCCAGGCTGCTTCAGCAGCTAGCGGGAAGGGCCGCAGCGCCCCCTGGAGGCGCAGGCCGAGCACTTCGCGGCGTGGACTACTGGATGTAAGTGCGTGGAGGCCAGCTACCCGGCCCTGTTTGGTTCTCATCACCTGACCTGAGCCCCTTTGCCGCAGAGGAGCAGTGTGCAGTAGCAGACGTTTTGGGAAGAGGGCCTGGATCTGTCGTCAGATCAATAAGCCGTTCTACCCCCACCCCTGGACCCTTTATGGGACCCTATCAGTGCCCCTCCTCCCCCAACGACATTTCTTCTAGAGGGTTTCTAAGATGGGTTTTAGGACCAATGACCCTGAATTCCCCATGGCAGAGAAAAGACACTCGTTCTAACCCCAACACCAAGATTTCTCAAGATGGTGGGATGCTCCTCAGCTCAAATGCTGTAACCAGCAGGAGATGCAAATGGAGTTTTCAGGGACCTCACTGAGAAAGGTTGCTCACTCACTGTGACCTACCCCTCAAAACTTACCCAAGCATTTGAAACTTGGTGGGGCCTGGATTCCTGGGTATCTGTTCTCCTGAAGTCTGAGAGCTGGAAGAGGCGTGTCTCGAGGTGTAGGAGAGTGTGCGCGGTGCGGTGCGTCTTATGCCGGCTGGGGACCCGAGTACAGCCCCCCACTCCAGTCCAGTCCCCCGGCCCAGCCACTCCCAGAATCTGATCCAGCTGGCCAGCCCCAGGAGCCCAAGGTTGATTCTTGGCACTAGGGAGAGTGGAAGAGAGCGCGTTGGGCCGAGGGGCGCTCTCCAGGTGCCTCGCTCAGCCTCACTCCACTGGAGACCACAGCGGGTGCCCTTCTGGCTACCAGCTTGCAGAACACCAAGTGACCGGGAATGGGAACCTTGCGTGGGGAGGGCGAACACAGGTTTGCAAGCAAAGTTACGTGGCCAAGCCTGGGGTCCTGCCTGGAACCGGTATCCAGTCCAGGTTTGGGTTTTCTAAGTGGGGCCTTTGACTAGGGCAGCAGCAAAGCCCAGAGCAGACTCAAGACCACTTGGTGACCTGCCAGTTCCTCGCTAGAATTGAGGTGCTGCAGCGGTCCTAGAGGGTGAGAGCGGGTCAGCGCCTCCCAGCCGCCAGAGTCCAGACAGGCCTCTGGGGCAGGAGATTGCGGAATAGCAGACTGGCTCTTGCACGTGCTGGGGTGGGTCCGCTTCACTTTCAAGGCCACACAGAGGCTGCAGGCACTCGATCTAAGGGTAAATGGCAGCGTGTTGCACTTTTCGCCTTCCATTGCCCGCATGGAGCCAGATCTGCTGTTTTCCTCGCCAAAGAACAAAGTCAACTCCTATGCCCTGGCGTCAAAGGACAGCTGCTTGAGTTCATGGTACTTTTCTAACCAAACTGGTCAGAGTCCACGAGGAAGAACATCGGGCAGAGAAAGGCAAAATTCAGGTCCATCCCAAGAAGAGACTCTGCCGAGAGAGTTCCTCTGGGGCTTCCCCACCTGCTCATGAGGGATTGGCTGGGTTTTCATGTTCTGAAAAGGTCATCCTCAGAAAAAACTAGAATCTGTAAACTTGAGGTTTTTTAAAATCAAGTTTTCGTGCGTACGTGTGTGTAAAAACGTGCTTGCTAACGCTTTAACGATGGGAAAATTAGAACGGAAATCTTGATTTCCAATGAGCTGCAATTCCTATGCGGCAGTGAGCTGGCTGGAATATGCCACTTTGCTCTTGTCTCGGAGTTGTTTTAAGAATGCGGAGCTGAAGAATCGTCGTGAAGTTTCCAATTCTCGCTACAAAATTCCTTTTCTCTGGGATATGAGAATCCCTTGAGGGTTACCCTCTAGAACTGCGGTTCTCAAAGTGTGGTCCAGCAGCACCGGCTGGAACTTGTTAGAAATGCAAATCATCTGGCCCCACCTACTGAGTCAGAAACTGGGAGTGGCCCCAGCAAGCTGTTTGAACAAGCCTTCCAGGTGATTCTGATGCACGATACAGTTTGAGAATATTGACCTAGATTAAATTGACATTGGGAATAATCAAGGTCACCCCATTTATCTTTCAGGTTCTCCCTGTCCTGCTTCTGCCTCTGCCTCTTCTGCCTCTGCCTCTGCTTCTCTTTTTCCTTTCCTGAGGAGAATGAAAGCTAAAACTTTTCGCCTAGGGCAGGTCATTCATTCATTCATTCATTCACCTATACACTCATTCGTTCAATTTTTAAAATTTTTTAAATTAAAATTTTTATACTTGTAGATGAACAGAATGCCTTTGTTTATTTTTATGTGGTGCTAAGGATGGAACCCAATGCCTCACACATGCTAGGTAAGTGCTCTGCCACTGAGCTACAGCCTCGGCCCCATTCATTCACTCTTTCATCTGAGGTTCCAGAGGCACCCCCCTAGTCCTGGGAAACCTACTGAGGATACCCAGGGGAACTGGGCAACCCTTCCCACAAAAAGTCTGGATTGATAGTGTAGGGCAAAAGAACACCAGAGCAAAGCAGTGTGTCTTCCTTTTCACAGCCAGTTGTTGTTTTAAATTATTATTATAATCTAATACCAGATTTGGTTTGATTTCATGAAATATCCCTGTCACAGACCGAACAAACAGGAACATCCATTTCATTTTACAGTATCTAAGCTTTAGGAATATTCACCTCCCCTCCTTCTCCAAGTTGATTTTATTCTCTCATTTTCATCACATGCTAGTGATTCTCTGTGTTGGCTGCATTCACTTCCATACACACCTAGACTCACACTGCCCACAGCCTGCCTACTCTTCCAGCATTGGGTCAGAGTATGTAGCACTGTGGAGGGAGTGAAGGACTGTCATCACCCTCAGCATGGTGTATTCACCAGGACTGGGAGCCTCTGTGCCCTGAGTTACCCTAAGGCTGGGCATGGGACTTCTGAAAATGATACAAACACTGCACTCTCCTACTCTGCACACACTGGCTTCCACCAGCTTCATCCTGCATCTTACTGTCTCAAACTGCCTAGTTCCCAGCAGTCAGGTGATCCTCCATCTGCCAATTTCTCACCTTAAGATTGAATCAAGGGCTGGGGATGTGGCTCAAGCAGTAGCGCTCCCACCTGGCATGCGTGAGGCCCAGGTTCAATCCTCAGCACCACATACAAAGATGTTGTGTCCGCCGAAAACTAAAAAAATAAATATTAAAAAATTCTCTCTCTCTCTCTCTCTCTCTCTCTTAAAAAAAAGATTTAATCAACCTAGATGCCCTTCAGTAGATGAATGTATAAAGAAAATGTCACACACACACACACACACACACGAATGGAATATTACTCAGCAATAAAATGATAGTAAAATCATGGCATTTTCAGGTAAATGGATGGAGTTGGAGAATATAATACTAAGTGAAGTTAGCCAATCCCCCAAAACCAAATGTCAATGTTTTCTCTGATATAAGGAGGTTGATTCATAGTAGAGTTTGGGAGGGGGATCATGGGAGGATTAGATGACCTCTAGGTAGGGCACAGGGGTGGGAAGGGAAAGGAGGGGGAATGGGGGTAGAAAAGATGGTGGAATGAGACGGACATCATTACCTTAAGTACATCTATGAAGACACAAATGGTATGAATAACTTTGCATACAATCAGAGATAGGAAAAATTGTGCCTCTATATGTGTAATATGAATTGTAATGCATTCTCCTGTCATATATAACAAATTAGAACAAAGAAAAAGGTTGAATCAAGTCCTTTACCTTTCTCTAGGCAGTACAAAACAGTATTACTGCCCCCCCCACCCCCGCTCCGACTACAAATACCACCAAATCAACCTCCCTTAAGATTTCACTTTGTACTTTCTCTCTAGAACCTTGACTTAAACTTCTGTTGGCACCAAAGAACCACTTCCACTAGACTATTTAATTCCTCAGAGATTTTTTTTGGTTGTGAGCAGCAAGAGTAGTAGAAAGCACTTCACTTCACAGACTATCCAGTCCCTCAAAAATGAGTTTAACTAGAAGTTTTTGATAATCAGTCTATTTTCATATTTTAAAATGTTTTATTTTAGTGAGTCAGTGCAGGGAAGCCATTGAAAATGCACATACTGACCACAGTCATAAATTGTACACAAGTAGTCATCTCCACTTTGACAAAGACTTGCTATTTTAAAATGACATTTTCTTAGGGGATTTTCAAAATATAAAATGTATAATGGTCAGGAACATGATAATCTCTTTACAACTAGTGCTCATATTTCTCAAGTCTTTTGCTTCCCAGTGCAGATGGTTTGACATAGTAACATTCAAAGCAGCCAGCACTTAGGAAATGCCAAGGCCAATATTTGAATTCAGATACAAGTTTTAACAAAGGGAAATGTATATCCTTGTAGCTATTTGCCTGTGAATATTCCCCGAGAGGATTATACGCTATTCTTGAATTCAGTCCAAGTCAGCAAACTCTTAAAAGGTCTGTGAGGTGCCAACTCATAAGGTACACGTAATTCCTTTTTAACAAATATTTTTGAGTGTCTACTATGTACCATGTACTGGGCAATTGTATTATTATTTGAAACCCTGAACTTAAATCTTGAAATTGGGATGGGGGTGAGAGCAAGGAAGATGGGATTTTAAGGTTAGTTTCCCCTTGGTTTTGTTAAACTGTTAAAGTATTTGTACTTAATATTAATCTTTAAAACATTTATTGAACTCTTTCTTACATTTTTAGGTCATTTTTACAAGTCAAGGAGAGAAAGTCAGTGTTTAAGCCAGCTCATTTATTGGAAAGGGAATGCCAGCACAGGCTTAACTTTTGGGTTTCCAATTGGAAGGCAGTGTGTTATAATAATGTTATTTCACATTATGCCAGGTGACAATTTAGCTTAGATTCCTTCTGATTGGTGACCATAGTTCAATCAAGCCTGTTCTCACCTCCTGACTCAGTAAGGAGCAATAGGGAGAAAACAAACACTTCTCCCTCTGGCATCCTGCTGGAGAGAGGAGTCAAGGAAGTGGGGATGGCTAGATTGGCTCCATTCTTGTAGTTCCTTGGTAGAATGTGGAACAGGACCAGCTTAATTCAAGGTTCAGAGAATCCAGATCTTATAAGAAGGGATGAGCTCTGTTATCTGAGCCCCAGACACAGATAATTTCCGTGGATCTGGGGTCATGGAATGAGAGGTTGAGAGGCTCACTCCTCTCTTACCCCATGCACTGTATCATAATGCCTGCTCACATTGTGCCTGCTAGCCAGGTACCCCTCTTTATAGTCACCTAACTCCTCTGTCCACATCCTTTCTCCTTATAACCTTCCTAGTCCAGGCTTGGCAAACAGGCTCAACTCCAGGAATCAGACTGGGTGGATGCTATGATGTCAGAATATGGGCCTGCAGTGTTTCTAACATGTGTTAGGCTATGGTTGCCTTTTCCTTTCCTTGGAAAAGTACACAAAGTGCAAGTTGTTTCCCAGGCCATGAGGCAGACATCCAAATGCCCTATGTGGTGGGCCCACCCAGGCCCAGGAGAGCACAGAGGAGTACAGGACTGTGTCATATGGGTGTGTTCACTAGTCTCCTCTGGCTCATCCTTGACCACATTATCTCGACAGGCCCATATGGCCTGGGAGTGACCTGGAATATATTAGGAGCATTTGCAGAGTAAGGAAGCAATGGCAGAGTGGAATTTTAGTCTTGTTAGTTCATTTGACATGTATTTATTGAGGATTTGGTATGGTAGGCCCTGTGGTAAGCGCTAGGAATACAACAGTGAATAAGGAGTTACTGTTTAGTAGGGAGATGTACAAGTAAGTAGGTAATTATAATACAGTATAAATCAGAAAACCAGCTGGGTGCAGTTGGCACACACCTCTAATCCCAGTGACTCAGGAGGCTGAGGCAAGAGGATCATAAGTTCAAAGCCAGCCTCAGAACTTAGCAAGGTCCTAAGTAACCTAGTGAGATCCTGTCTCAAAAAACAAAAAGGGATGGGATGTGATTAAGTACTCCTGGGTTCAATCCCTGGTACCAAAAAAAAAAAAAAAAAATCAGAAAATCTGGGTCCAAGGTCCTCTTTAATAGCTTAATTTAGGCAAGTCATGCCATTTGTTGAAATCTCTGTTTCTGAATCTGCAGATTGCAAATTATGGATATTCTGAGTATTAATGACATGGATACATACCTATGCTCTTAGTAGTTATGATTCTTTCTTACCCATTAACATGAACTGACCTTGTCAGCACAAAACTATTTCTTCCACCCTGGCAAGGACTTGAAGAGAAGAAAGGGGACAAAATTTGACCTAGCACTTAGTATCTAGTTATCAAGAGTATACAAATTAAGTGACTGCAAAAAATATTAAAGAAAAAGTCATCTGCTTTGATGATGACTTTTGTCAAGGGAAAATGTCTATATGTGCATTGTTTACTAGAAAGTAGGAGTACTCTATTGTGCATTGTTTTATTGTACTTTTTATTGCAATTAGAGAATACACAGAGCAAATCTAGATGAAATAGATTTTTTTAAGACTTCACAGCCATTATTTTGTAGCTGTTAACTCTCTAATGAAAGAATAATGCAATGAATTTTGAGATGTCATTGACATATGAGACCTTAAGGAAGAAAGTATATCAGAAAACAATTGAGCTGTATTATAAAAATCTAAAACAAATCATGATTTTAAACAACAGAGAAATTGATTTCTCTCTCATATAAATTTAGACCACATGGTGGATAACTTCTTTATTACCAGGTCCTTGGGCTTCTTCTATCATGTCATTTTACCAAGCTCAAGACATGGCTTCTACCTTATGGTCCAATGTGGCTGCATCCTGGTCAGCACCAATGTGAAAGGGCAAACCTCCACTCTTTCCAAAGACTTTCAGAAACCAGATAGAACCTAGTCACTAAGCATATCCAGCTGCAAGGGAGAATGGGAAATGTAGTCTTTTGCAGGCATGTGCCCAATTAAAATTCATACTTCTGGCCTCGGGGGTGGCTCACGCCTGTAATCTGAGCGGCTCAGGAGGCTGAGACAGGAGGATTGTGAGTTCAAGGCTAGTCTCAGCAATGGTGAGGTGCAAAGAACTTATTGAAACCCTAAAATAAAATATGAAATAGGGCTGAGGATGGGGCTCAGTGGTCAAGTGCTCCTGAGTTCAATCCCTGGTACCCAACCCTCCCCCCACCCCACAATCACACTTCTATTACTAAAGAAGAGGAGAATGAATACTGGAGGACAACCAATAGTCTTGGCTATAGGTTATCTAGGCCTGGGGCTCAGGTTTGTTTTGTTTTATTTTACTGGGGATTGAGTCCTGTGACACTTTACCATCAAGCTGCATCCCCAGCCCTCTTTATTTTTTATTTTGAGATGACTCTTGCTAAGTTGCTGAGTCTGGCTTCAAAGTGTGATCCTCCTGCTTCAGCCTCTAAAGTTGCTAGGATTATAAGTGTGCACCTCTGTGCCTGTGGGTGCTTGGTTCTTCATATATGTGTTGGCATTATAATCACTGCCATTGGTTCTAGATAGTTTTGACTGCACTATTTGCTGCTTTTATGAGCTTCAAGCATTTATATGCATCAGTGGATTCTATTTTGGAACAACTGAGCAGTTGCTCCTTTCTGGTTTACTCTTAGGTGTACTTATGCAACCTCTGGTTAGAGTGGGGAGGCGTGAACAAAGAAGATAGGTCAGGTTTGTAGAGAAGAGGTATTAAGAGCCTGGGCTGGAAAGATGTTGCTCTGGATTGTTGGGAAAGGCCACATGTACCACAAAGCAGCATTCTTTTTGTGGGATATGTCCTGGGTGTCAGGTGGATTGAGTGATTGGGTCTTTTGCAGGAGCACTTCATATTTTCCTTAGAAGATGGGGTAAGAAAAGAAATAGTACATCACTAGTGGAAAAGCTCCTATAATAAAGCTCTGGATTCTTCTTGGCACTGTTGCCATGTGAAGGAGACTTTACATGGGGGCAACTGCAAAAGCCAAGAATAGCTTTTTTACAGGCTCTGTAGCCAAAAACTGTAGGAAAAAAAAAAATTTTGCAGCTCAGGTTCCCTGGAGCTGCAGAGTTAAAACTGCAAGTAGACCTCACACACAGCGGGGAAGGCCCTGCTCAGCTAGAGCCCAAGGACAATCTCCAAAGATAAGTGTGGAGAGACTTAATTACCATTTAAAGTTATTCTGGCCTGACCTCTCTGCTTGTTGGGTTAACTTTGCTTTTGAGTCTTATCCTGTGTTAATACTTGCAGGCTCTGTTCTCCCCTCCAAGCTTAGGAGGATACTTAGTAACATGATCTTCCAGGTGTAGACAGATCGGGTGGGAAGGGCCTGTTGCTCCCCAGTCTCACCTGGAATCACCTTCAGGATGCTGTTGGCTTGGGGGCAAGTCTTAATACAGAGGTTCCATACAGGGTGTTGATGCCAGTGTGTGGAGAAAAGGATTCTTTCTCTGCAAAAACATCTGGAGTGACACTGAGGACATACTTGTACACATTTACATGAACCTCAGGGGATTCTCATGCCTGAGAGAACTGGCTAGATAGTTCTTATTACACATTTATTTCCTTAAAGGAGGTATTTTATATTCTACCCTGTAATTCAATTCTTTTGGCTCCCCACCCCACTAAAAAGGAAAAGAACATACCGTCCAAACAATTTTTAAAACCCAGTTTTTTTCCTCTCCAAATAGTAAATGTGCACAGTTTGTGCAATATACACACATCTGTAAGCTATGACTTGTTTATACCAGCGCTTACAATATTTTAAAAATAAAGTATAATGTTTTTCAGTCTGTATACAATAGCATTTTCTTTTATCAACCTCTCACATACAAATGTATTTCCCCCTTTTAGGGTGTAATTACATGTCTAAATAATAATGTATACAATTGAAATATAGGAAGGACATGTATGTTTTATGGCAAACATACCAAAGGATGTAAAATGCACATGCTGATTCTTTACAATACAGTGCCTAGTAACCTTCAGAGTTAGAAAAGGCCTCCTAAGTTAGTCCAACTTTATTCAATGTGCTGAGGTTAGAGGATTTAGGATCATGGAATGTGAAAGTATTTTAGAAATATACCCAGTTCTCTCATTTTATTTGGCCACAGAGGCTCAGGAGGAAAGTAGTTTAAAAAAAATTTTTTTTTAAGTTGTCAATAGACCCTTATTTTATTTATTTATATGCAGTGCCTCACACATGCTAGGGAAGTGCTCTGCCACTGAGCCACAAACCCAGTTCTAGGAGGAAAGTAATTTTATCAAGCTGGCTGATTGTTCCACAGCAAAAACCTGGTACTCCTAGTTTCAGGTGAGGGTTTTCTGTTATGACTCACAATCTCATCTAGATTGAAGGTGACATTTGGCTCCAGGAAAAGATGTTGACTTGATCTGCAAAGTATTGTTCTATATCAAGAACCTCTGAGTACTGGAACTCCAGTCTCCGTTGTCCTCCAGGGCTTACCCTTTCAGACTAGCACATAGCAGCTGGTTAGAAGTGCACTCAGTTCTACTGAATGAGAATCTGTACTTTAACAAGATAGGTCCCTTAGAGATTTGCTTATAGATTAAATTTGGGGAAAACCACTGCAGGCCAAGTGCCTTTACTGCCAGATTATTTTCTTAAACACCTTTTAAACCATCTTCCTCTAATATATTAAAATAATAATAATAATAAAAAAAAACATTGCTTATCTGTTTCTATCCAACTGTTTTGACAACCTGAGGAGTACTGGTTTCTTGGCCTTACACAACATTTCTGTAGAGCTCAGTCTGGGAATCCAGCTATTTTAAACGAACTTCCTGGATAACTAGTCTTCGTGGATCCTTCAATTGGCTGTTTAAGGACTACTAACTCAAAATATTGCTCAGGAATAATTAATAGGTCAATCTTAGGAAACAGCAAGCACTATCCCCTGCTTTGTTCTTTTTCTCACATGCCAAAACACAAAAGCTGTTTTCCAACTGATTATATTTTCTCTCTGAATTTTCCCTTCATTGGATTTCACTTGTTTCCAATTTGAGAGGATAAACTCCACATAATTCCCAAAATAACTCTTCTACTACCCCTGTTAATCGTTACCACTAACACGAGTGAGCTACCCAGAGGCCTGTTTAGATCAAATCAAGAATCCTTCATTGGTTTGATTTGGTTTTAATACCTGACAGTCCATCTGCTCTCCAGGATTGACTTAAATAAACTATAAACTGCTTTCCTAAGTGCAAGTCTCCACCTCCCTCATCTTTCCATTAAAGTCCCTCCAGAAATTGTGTTTTGATCAAAAAAAAAAAAAAAAAAATTCCCAGAGCAAGAGGGATCATTCGTAAGTCAAGACCAAATCAATTAATGACCTCCATTTTTTAGAGCAGAATACTTAAGGTTCCTGGCTCTTAACTTGCACAAACAGATCCAGGAAAACATTGTTGTGCATACAAGAGAGTAATCTAGTTCAGCTTGATTGTTTTTATTCTGACAGGGCTCCTCTCCTACAAGGCAATGATTTAGGGCGGGGCCAGTCAGCAAAGATTTTGTCCTTATAATAGGCTGTTATGAAAAGCCAGAGCTTTCCAGTGGCTGTTCAGTTACCTCATTACAACAGTGATGTTATCTCTTGAGTGTCTGGGTTTACCACTGACCACAGCAGAGGCCTGGATGTTATTTGCTCAAATGACTTTTTTTTCTTCCTCCTCCTCTTCCTCCTCCTTTTTAAAAGTTAAATACATGCAAAATGAATTGAGTTGGGGCAGGCAGGGTGGGGATAGGGGTAGTTGTTCCATGGAGTACAATGTGTACTTTTTCAGCATTGTACTACTTCCATAAAGTAGACTTTATGAGCTGTATGCTTGCATTTTTGTTTCCTGACTTATTGTTCTCTATCCTACAATTGTTCTATTAATTTGATAGTATATGGTTTCAGCCAAACATTTGTTCCAAATTCTGCCAGATTAAGGGGAAGTTTTCAGACAAAACCCTGCCTAGGGGCCTTCTTAAACAAGCAGACCTTCTTCAATCCATCTCCCAGCCACTCCATATATTCTCAGAGGCCTTTGAGAGCTGAATGGGGTCAATAGTTGGAGCCCAGCTCAGCTTATTTCAAGGACACCTTGTCTCCAGACACATCAGTAGGCAATTCTGGGACCAACTCAGGGGTAGAAACATGGGTCAGACAGAAGCAGTGGGTTAAGAACTTGATCTGAGTGTTGAGAAATGAAGTACAGAAGCTTATAGGGTCAGCTGCATCCTTCTTGGGCCAAGCGTTTTCCTTCGGGCTCTGTGCAGGCCTGTTCACCCCAGGATGACATTCACATTCCACTCAAGTAGTCTGCTATTCTAATTCCCTGGGGATTTTCATGAGTATAGAGGTCACTGTCCCTGACAATTAAGCTTTAAAGTTAATTCCCAAGATAAATAGAGCAAATTGACACCACTTTGGTTGTAATTTTTCTGCTTCAAATTCTCGAAGACAACAGTGAATACCAGCTGCCAGGCTCAGTTCCTGGAAATTTAAGAAACATAGGCATTTTATTTTCTACCTTTCTAAATGAGGCAATTTAGGGCCGTCAGAAACAGCAAAATTCATGTAAACGTCTTAATTCTACAATTTTGCTTGCATTGCTGAGAGGACAGAGAATCATTGTTTCCATTTTTTTTTTTTTAAAGCTACATAAGTGGTGGTTTCTGTTTAAACTGGAATGATAGAGGGTTGTAATCTTTTTAATTCAGACCTTGCAGCAGAAAAGCTGGGTTTACTTGTGAACTGCATTATTCAGTAATACACTGCATGGAACAGGGAACGTAAATAGCTGAACACATACTTTATAGTTACACATGGGGTGGTTGGGGGAGAGATTCAAATCGGCAGTGCAGGGAATGGAGATTGGGAGCCTGGGGTGGCAGCTACAGCTTCTGATTTCTCCCTCACAGGCTGAGGGTACAGGAACTTGGAGGTTCCAGCAGCAGGACCCTGGGTGTTGGGAGAGTTGGGTGAAGGATTGTCACTCTAGGTCTCAGCTACCAGGAATATTATTAGAATTTACAGGATAAAATATGAGCCTTGGCAGGGATGCTAGGGATCTACGACACTATTTCCTAGATAGTGTTGAGAACATGTCAAGATTTTAATAACTTTTCAGGGGGGAAAAATTTCATTATCAAAGAAGTTTGAGAAAGGTTATGTAATAGGTCCTTTTTGGAGAACCAAAGTGTACCTTAATCATCCCAGGCTTTGAGAAGTCCTATAGTTGAGATATCCATTTATTCCAGTCTTCCTGGCCCCTAATAGATTTCTCACTTTCCCTTTGGCTACAAATCTCTAAAGGATCTCCCTGACCAAGCACTTGCTGCTCTTTGAGCTATTTCAATCAATTAGGAAGAAAATGGTGATAAGTAATTCAAATTGGTTTATAACACACTCGAAGAGGCTGGCACAATTTCGTTGTACCAACTTGATCTTTTAATTACACCACTATTATTTATCAGCAGTATTGACACTGAGTATCCATCCATTTGCTTCAGTTTCTCAACTTTTGATTTTTTATTTATTTATTTATTTATTTATTTATTTTGAGACAGGTGTCTCACTCTGTTGCCCAGGCTGGTGAAGTTGTGGGCTCAAGTGATCCTCCTGCCTCACCACACCCAATTTCAACTTTTGACCTTTGAATTAAAAATCTTTTCCGGCTATAGCACTTGTCTATGTGTGACAATATTGACTAGATTTTCTTTTTCCAGGAGTTTCTCTCAGTGTTCCTCACTTCCTCATTCACTTCACCGCAGAATCTATCACTCAGTTTAGAAACTGCCTCATTAATCTCATACTTCCTCATTCATTTCACCACACAATCTATCACTTAGTTTAGAAACTGCCTTCTGGTCCATAAAGTAGTGTTGTGGGGGTGTATTTACAAGTAAAGAGTTTGTGCTTCTCTTGGGAAGGTCATGAATATAATTTTTTTAAATTAGGAAAGTAATACCAGTATTGCAGAATCTTTGGAAAACCAAAAAAAAAAAAAAACAAAAAACTGCAGAATGGTATTTAGTTAATGAGCATTTACTAAGTGCCAGAGATTGTCCTAAAATCTTTGCTAATATTAATCCCAAGGCCAGCCCACACCAAAGCCCTCTACTCTTCATCCCAGGAACCTAAAAAGGACACTTTAAGTTTGTCAAAGATAGAACAAGTGTTAACTCTATCCAGCTATTCTTGAGGTCAAGCTAACTAACCAATCCTTTAAGAGGAGGCATGAGGGGTATTTCAAAGTGTGAGTATTGCAGTTATCTTGATTTTCACAGGTGTGGCCTTCTGCTGTTCAACCAGTATTCTGTGGGTTATTTGCAGTGTGCTATAAACCTGGGCATTGATAAAGCAGATCAAATATTTTCTCCCAGTGAAATGATAGCCCTGTATTGCTTTAACTTTAGGCTTCCCTCCAAGGGCCAGTGGAGTGTATCTGTAGAGAGGCAGTATATTTACAGACCCTCACTGATGCAAGGCACAATGGCAACCTAAGGACAACTGGAGCCAAGGAATGCCACAGCAATCCCATGGATGTCATCGGACGCCAACCTGTACTTACCAGACTCTGAGTAATTTCTTTTGCTCTCATCTTCCCCAGTTCCCCCAGTACATACTGAAGTATCATACAGACAAGCCTGTATGAGTCTATGAGTCAGGATTTTATTTTTTTCAGGTGAGAAAACCCAACTCTAACTAATTTAAGCAATAAAGGGAGATAATGGTCCATGCAAATTAAAGTCCATGGTCAAATAGCTTCAGGCACATTTAGATTCAGGATCTCAAACCAAACAGTGAGGTCTCTTTCTCTCTTTTCATAACATGTAACCTCCTTCTCTTTTACTGCAGACAACTCCCACCCCATGGCCTGGGGCGATGGCCACTTGTATTTTCAGTTGATGTTTTCTTTATAGCCTTATAATCCCAGAGCAGGCTAGTGTGTCTTTCCTTGCAGGCAAGTAGCACGGGTCATGGGACCAGACTAGTTATACAGTCTGTTTCTACCTCTTAGTCTTGTGATTGTGGACGAGTTACTGTCTTTGTTTCAGTTCCATTATCTATAAAGGGAAGATGATAATAGGATTACATTATCAAATTACATAAGGATTAAATGAATAATGTATCTTAGGTGTATAGAGAAGTTGTTTTAGTCAACTTTTTCGCTGCTGTGACCAAAAGACCTGACAAGAACAACATAAAGGAGGAAATTTGGGGACCCATGGTTTCAGAGGTCTCAGTCTATAGATGGCCAGCTCCATTCCTCTGGGTGTGAGAACATCATGGCAGAAGGGTGTATTGGAGGAAAGCAGCTCAGGACATTATCAGGAAGCAGAGACAGAACTCTGCTCAACAAGGACAAAATATAAACACCAAAGGCACACCTCCAAGAACCCACCTCCTCCAGCCACACCCTAGCTGCCTACAGTTACCACTCAGTTAATCCCTATCAGTGGATTTATTCACTGATTGGGTTAAGGCTCTCATAACCCCATCATTTCATTTCTAAGTCTTCTTGCATTGTCTCATGCATGAGCTTTTGGGGATATCTAAACCATAACGGAAGTTAGTTGAAAACACTAAATAAATTCCAGTAGTAGATGAAGACCTTCCATAGAAGCATTAGTTCAGCTTGAACAATATGCTGTCTGTGGTTAAATCACTGTGACAATGGGGAACAAAGTAATCTGATTGTCCAGACTGTCACATTTTAACCCTTGTGCTCTGGTTGGGCTAACCCCAAACCACAGTGAATCACAGAGAAGTCATTCCCAGAGGAAGAGCTGTTGCATAGAGAAACAACATGTCCACTAAATGACCCACACCTGATCCAATCTGAACCATGACAGGAAAGAGACAGGTGACCTCTGCCCTGGCCTTCAGTGTAATTTGGAATGAAGCTTCATTGCCTGTATGGTAGTATATTCACAGTTTGAGCATGGGCCTAATGTAGCCCTAAATGGAAGCATCCTCACTCTTGTTCTCTCAGATTTGGGCCAATCTACATTCTTAATTTCAGCTCAATATCCTCTTAGTTAATCAGTCTAGAGTCCTGGCTCCGGATATCGCTGGGACACACCATGAACTTCATTTTGTTTGCCTATGGCCCTTACATCCTGGTCTAGGTTCTAGTTCCCTGACTTCGCTGGGAGTCACACACATACCACTCACCACTGCTGCCTGAACCTCTGGGCACCTTGCCTTGCCTGCTGGTTTAGACCAGTGGTACTGAACTATACCTAGGCTTGCTGTGTCCTAAGACACCTCCCTTGAGTATTCTGGAGTTAGTTTCCTCATGGTTTCACATCTGTCTTGCCCTAACTTCCTCCTTTGTTGCCCCAAATTTCAGAATGTTGGCCCCACCTTAATAAAATGGGGCTATGCTTTATTTCTCTACAGTCTTATTCTTACAACTCTATTTGTATATTGTTTTTCTCCTCCTCCTCCCCCTCCTCCTCCTTTTGGCTCCAGGGATTGAACCCAGGGTTCTTAAACACTGAGCCGCATCTCTAGTCCTTTTTATTTTTTATTTTTAGACAGTCTCACTAAATTGCTGAGGCTGGCTTTGAACTTGCAATCCTCCTGCCTCAGCCTCCGGAGTTGCTGGGATTATAGGCATATACCACTGTGTCTTCTCTGCTGGTCATTCTTTCAGAGTTTTGGTTCTTATTGAAAAAAATTTTCCCATCTATATTACTGGGATGTATACACACACACACACACACACACACACACACACACAATTTGCTTTCTCTTGAAGACAGCATGATTTTCAACGTCTTAGCCCAGGGCAACATGGGATGTGATAAACTTGAGTCTCTCTAAATGGCATCTTGGGTAGAGTGAAAAGTTCCAGATTCCATATGTATGCCTTAATAGACAACCAGTTCTCTAGCTGGCTAATAAATTACATTTCCATGTCAGCAAGTGGGTTTTTATATTACAATAAATGATTCCTCAAATACAAGAACTTCTAAAGAGCAGATAAAAGCAGCTGCAAATGTGATCTAGGAATAAATATCAAGAAAGGAAACACAAGCAGCCTGCAAAGCACCAGCTGCTCTCCCTCCACTTATCAACATGGTCAGGCACATTTTGAAGTTGGAAGGCACTTTCCCAACAGCTCTCGCCCTTATACATGGTTCTTGGAATATTGCAGACATTCTGGTTCCTATCAAAATAGTAGTCACTGTCACCCAAAGTATTCACTTCCTCCTCATCCTCTGTTCTTCTTCTGGCCTTTCTTTGGCATCTGTGTCTTCCATCCTGATGCTTGAGATGACAAATGCTGATTAAGGGAGGCTATGACGCTACATGCTTTAATACAAGCTGAGCAGAGCCAGGGTTAGCTAGTGATTTATGTGATCATTCTACTCACTGGGACAGGCAAGGCTCTTTTAATACCATACCTTTAATCCTTGCCTCCTCTAAACCAGTCACATTTCCATCTTATTGTTGCAGCTGCAGCAAGTTCCTTGAAACTAAACTGCAGTTTTCCAGGGATGGTAATTCCATTTTACTGAGCTGATTCAAAGATTAAACAGAGTGCTTCAGTGACTGCGTTCTCGGCAAGCTGCAAGGGCAATCAAAAAGTAGTATTGGGGCCAACAACAATACAAATTTCAGACGGAAAGAGGGGCTGAAAAACATCTTTAAAATTAGAGGCATTTGGATGAGTTTATATATATATATTTTAGAGAGAGTGAGAGAGAGAGAGAGAGAATTTTTTAATATTTATTTTTTAGTTATCGGCGGACACAACATCTTTGTTTGTACGTGGTGCTGAGAATTGAACCCGGGCCGCACGCATGCCAGGTGAGCGCGCTACCACTTGAGCCACATCCCCAGCCCCTGAGTTTATATTTTTGACATTGGAGCCTATGGGGCTGCCCTTCTATACCATAAAGTGCAAAGGATTTTGTATCATTAGTTCCTCAAACTTGAGTCCCTCAGTAAAATGAGTTAGCAAGGCATACAGTACATAAAACAGTTTCACCACAGTTCTGCAGTCAATCTGCACCATAATCTAATGAAAGAAATATATTTTTTTCTGCATAAAATCCATGTAATTCTCATTAGATTTTCAGTAACTGCCTTTTCCTGCCTTGTGATGCTCTCAAGTCTGGATGCCTTATTTTATAGTTTTAATTGAAAGAAAAATGTCTATTATCACTAAGCCTGGGAGAAAAATTAGGATTATTGATCCCAAAGAAAAATAAAAACTTGTCTTAGGGATTGATTGTCAGGAGAGCTATGACCATCCACTGCATAGAGACAGCGCAGTCACCTAGAGACTGATGGGTGGCTTTAGAGAATAGGTGGGCACTGTATCTGCTCTGTCCAGTCAACTGAACCTTGTTGTGGGTAACCTGGAGAAGGTCTGGACTTCAGGCACACCATTTGTATGGCAGGACATCTTCCCAGGGGGAATCCAGCTTTGAATGATTGGTGTGAGTAGTTTCTCTCCTACTTTCCTCCTTTGTCCTCCATCATGTTAAAATCAGAGGATTTTGTCCTTTTCCTTCTGATTGGTGCCAAACTGCGTCACAAACCAGCAACAATCCTGAGGCATCTCATGGGCACAGTGCCCAGACTTCATTCGCGGGTGGGAAAAGAAAGCTGGGTTTATCCATGATCCTCTGAACTCCCCAACCTCTCCTTGCATCTACTGCTCTCTGCAGACTTAACTTCTAATCCTGACATTCTCCCTTTTAGTTTTATCTATCCTTGAGTCAAGAAATTTAACTATTTGTTTCTCAGTTCTGGCTTTCTTACAAAGTTTGTTGCCTACGTGGTATGACTTAGCATTGTCATTCCCGGGTATAAACCTTACCTCCATGCCCAAACGTGGGTCTACAGTGATTCATTCCTTGGTTTGTGCCCCTTATTCTCTCTCTCTCTCTCTCTCTCTCTCTCTCTTTCTCTCTCTCTCTCTCTTAATTTAAAGGATACTGTAAAGAAATCTGTTGGTCCTTTAATAGGTTGCAAGATGAAAGTAATAGCTTAACAAGGCATCTGGGTCACTTAATGAGGGAGAAGTTTGCATAAAGGAGAAGAAAAGATCTTCCAGAAAGAAACTGTTCTGACTTCACCACTCTACCCAGGGCGGCCTGCTTACACAACCTTGTCATTTCTTTTTCCTGTGTATATAAAGCCTTTATATAACAGTTGGGGTAAGCAGAAACTCAATTTAGCAGAGAAACAGAAGCAGATAATGTTTGTTTATTTACAAGGGAAGCAATCAGCCTTTGTTCACAAACTTATTAAACAGACAAGGGTTCTCTCTGCTGCCCAAACTGCAATCTGAAGAATTAAGAGCAGGGAGGCCTGTTGGGGGAAAGGATACTTTCCACAAAGTTTTCAGAAGCAAAATGGGATCCTTGTCCTCAGGCTTCTCTGCAATTTTTTTTTTTTTTTTTTTTTTAGTACTGGGGATTAAACCCAGGAGGCACTTTACCACTAAACCTTATCCATGGTCCTTTTTATTATATTTTATTTTGAGACAGTGTCTTGCTAAGTTGTTTAGGGCCTTGCTGAATTGCTGAGGCTATCCTTGAACTTGAGATCCTCCTGCCTCAGCCTCCTGAGTCACTGGGATTACAGGAGTGTGCCACCATGCCTGGCTCCTTCCCTACTTTTTAATTTTAATACTTTCTTTTTTTTTTAGTTGTTCCGGACACAATACCTTTATTTATTTTATGTGGTGCTGAGGATGGAACCCAGAGCCCACATGTGTGAGGTAAGTGCTCCACCACTGAGCCACAACCCCAGCCCTTCCTTGCTTTTTTGATATGGACTCTCTGGGCCTTCAGACCTTTATGAGTCTCCTTAAGAAGATCTGACACTATTTCAGAGTACCAGGGATGGTTCTGGTGCTAACGTGTTTCTTTTTTCTTATATCATGAATGTAAACAACTTCCACAAGGGGAAAAAAAAACTGCCTGGCTCAACATAAAACAATTGACATGCTTCCAAATCTCTCCCATCACTGTCAACATATAAACACACACATACACAAACACACACGCACACTCACATGTTTTTGCAAAGCTATAATCTGTGTGTACACACAGTTTTATGTTTGCTTTTTTAACTTTATTCCATGTACACATTTCCATGACTGGGCTGGTATCCCAGGCTTCAAAACTTTTAATAGCTATAGAATATTCTACCTTGGGCACAGACTTCAGGCTGTAGAACCATGCATGTTCCTCTGTGAGTGTCTGCTTGTTCCAGCCTAGGCAGAACCATTTATTTGTGCTTAAGGACATGCCCAGGGACTTCTCAGGCCATTTTTACAAGTACTGCTAGGTTTTAGGTTTGTTTGGTTGTTTGTTTTTATGATCTCTCTGTCATAGTTCTCTTTTACATTTGTATGAGAACGTTATTTCTAGATCTTGTTTCTTTAAAAATATATCATATTCATCTTTGCCAGCTATCAGTGCATTTGTTCTGAAATGCAATCAAGGTTCATTCTCAAAAAAAAAAAAAAAAAAAAAAAAAAAAAAAAAAACCAATACAAGTGTTGCCACCTGTTGATGGAAAATTTATTACTCTTGTTTCACTTGGGCCTTGATGAAGAACAGCACGAAAGGAAAAAAGAAATTTTATTATAATTCCCACAAACTTGATCCCTAGACTTATTAACATAATATTTGCATTATTGCTGTTCTTTTTGTTATTTCAGACCTTCTTTTAACATGGGTCATCGACTGTAAGCTAGTATAAATTTTGCTTCATTACAATTTGCATTAGATATATTTAAAACTTTTCCATTTGATCAAGGCTCCACATTTTTTTCTAATTTAAAAGTTCCAAACATCAAACATTTTGAAAACCCATGGATGGTATATATCCTAGTACTCCAAATGAAATGATGTCAGCAAGCAGCCAGAGTTTGACAATCCTCAGTGGAACCAATTTTAGCTAATTTCAAAGAAGAAAAATAGTTTCCATATTTCATAGAAAGGGTTCCGCTAATAAACATAATAAAGGAACATAGAACAGTCATTTTTCTTCAATCTTTAAGAATGAATATGTGTATATTAAGAAAATAAGCAAATAGCATTCACTTTGATAAACCATAATTTATATAAATCAAAGAGCAAGAACCAAGAATTATAATAGTTTGTAACCAATGCCTTATACATACAATAGTTCTAAAATATTCAACTAAATAATAAACTCTAACAACAGCCCTCCCTCAGCAATAAGCAGTGCCTTGCATATAATAAAAGCTTAATAAATGAATTCTGAATCCCTTTTTATTCATTTGCTATTCGTTTGTTCATTCAATCAACAATTATTGAGTTCTTAGTATGTACCTTGGTTCTGAGTTAGGTGCTTGGGAATAACAAGTTGAATAAACACAGTCTCTGTACTATCTAATGTGGATATAAGAAAAGAACCAGTTATAAAGTATTTGAATGCAGGTAATAGAAGATAGAACAAGACACTGATTGTGACTCAAAGATTGCAGATATTTATATTATCCTACTTAAGAAGAAGGCTAGAGGTAATTGGCTCCAGGAGAAATTCAGTGACTCAGAGAAGCAGGAATCAGGCTATTTTTATGTTTCTGATCTACAAGTCTTAGGCATTATATTTTCCTCCTTCTACTTGTCAGCATTGGTTACAAGAGGACATTACAGTCTACATTTAGAAAGGAGAAAGGGTAACAACCAGAAGTTATTTTGCTTGAAAATAACTTTTTTTAAAAAATCAAGAAACAAAAATCAAACAAACAAAAAAAATTTTCTGAAGTACCCCAATAATAATAATAATAATAATAATAATAATAATAATAAGTACCTTATTGACCAGAATAATGTCATCTGTACACCTAGCTGCAAGGGAGCTTTCTAGCCTCCCTAGTGAGAAGGAGAAAGGGAAGGGAAGGGCAGTTGGGAACAGGCTCTGGATACCCAGCTGGCAGCGTTCAGGACAGTACGAAAAGCCTCCAGCTCCTCATAGGCTGTAGCAACTTGAAGATTAATCCCAACTGCTTGGGATGCTGTGGCAGGAGGATCGCGAGTTCAAAGCTAACCTCAGCAATGGTGAGGTGTCTCTAATAAAATACAAAATAGGCCTGGGTATGTGGCTTAGTGGTTGAGTGCCCTGTAGTTCAATCCTCGGTACGAAGAAAAAAAAGTTTCAATGTATTCATTCATTCAGTAAAAAATTTATTTGAGGGCTTTTTTGGGGGGGGCCAGGTCCTCAAGACAATCAGTGAACAAGCCCTTAAAGAACTTAAAGTCCAAAAGGGAAAATAGAGGGCAACCAAATAATTACAGTAAAATATGATGTCTTCATGAGATTCTAATGACCCCAGTAGGATTTGATCCCAAATCCAACTACAGCTTGGGAACTCAGAAAGGACCTTATCAAATAGATATAGGGAGTCATAAAACTTGATACACCCTCCCATTCACTTGCTTGACTAACCAACCAATCAACCAAATAACCCACCAAACTATTTCCAGTGTGTATTTCAAACGCAGCTGTTACAATTAGGCTTTTTTTTTTTTTTTTTTTTGCAGTTTCACAAGTTGACCTAAATGGGCAATTTTCATGTTCAACTGGCGCCTCCCAGCTAGTCTATTATGTTGGGCAGCCAGGCACTGACGAGGCAGATCACTGTTTCCCAGGGTGAGGTTGTAACCCTCTGCTGTTCTAACTTCAGCCTCTTGCCCTGCCCCTCTGGGGACCAGAGGATGTGGCCAGGCAGTGAGCATGGCTGTAGGCCAGCACAGGAGCCTGGGGGCTTTCTTAGTGAACATGGGTAACATTTGGACAAACTGAAGCTTCTGGAAAAATCAGAGAGCAAAGCCCCAGGCCTGAGAAAAAAACCATCAATGGACTCCACCAGGCCCAAACAACGGCTGGGCCACTTGTGGCAACATAAAAGGCCAACATCCCGGCCATGAGTAATGTGCTCTTGGCAGCTGTTAAAAGGGGCCTAAAACCCCACTGGCTCCCAGACTCAGCCGGACGGGCCAGGTGCAGGCTGACAGGAGAGCTGTGTTGATTCTAAAGGCCAGAGATGTTATTTTGAGGTTTGACTGTTTATGTCTCATTACTGCTAATTTCCATGAGTTTGCAGGCCTTGTTCTGACAACCCCAGCCCCTGGTGGAGAAATCTATCTACATATGAAGGCTATTCACTAACCTACCCCACCCCCAATTTTTTGTTGGATGAGAATCATTTCTGGGAATACAACGATCTTCATGTGGAAGTTTCTTAAGCAATTTTAGTTTGGGTTTGTGGGTCTCTCTCCTCTGAAGTCTCTCACTGGGTATGGGTAGGACTGGCCTGGGATACATTTAAACAAAGTTTTTACCTTCTAATTCTCCTCCTCTTAGAATGCTTGTAAGTATTAAGATAGTGGTCTGTGTAAATACACAAAAGCATTAGCTTGCTTTTGTAGTTAGAAAATTCAGTGGGAAAAGATTCAATATAGAAGAAAAAAAAAAGTAACACACAGCATTAAATTGGACAAGAAATGGGCAGGAGACTCAGGCCTCCCCTCTGTTAGGCATTTTAGTCTGTTCCCCACTCTGCTCTTGACTGTGTGGGACTCATCCCACAAAGCACCTTCCTGGTGCCTCATCCTATCTGAGAAAGAAATAGCAGAGAATGTTCCTAACAAAGATTTTCACAGCTTTTTATTACTGAAAACTCTAAACATATACAAAGTAACTGCTATTTCTTTATTATTGCCACCTCTATTCTTCCCCCCCCATTCCATTATTTATCTTACAGTTTTTTTTAAACTTTATTTTATTAGTTTACTTTCTTTATGTGGTGCTGAGGATTGAACCGAGTGTCTCACAAGCACTCTACCACTGAGCCACAACCCCAGTCCTTCTTACAGTTTTTAAAGGTAAAATTTATATACACTGGCATGCACGGCTCTCAGCCGTACAAGTTTCATAAATGGATATGTCACCCATGTAACTTTCACCCATTACAATAATACATTTCTACCACTGGGGGAATTTCCTCATGTGCCTTCCCAGTCAATACCCACAGGCAACCATTGTTCTAATTTTATTTTTTTTATCCCTCAGATTTTTGGTGGTGGGTGGGGGACTGTATAAGAACTGACAAAGATTTTTCTGTGTCCTATCTCTGAACTCTACTCTCAGTTTCCTAAGGGAAGAGCTGGCTTATCTGCTGAGGCAATGCACCCTCATCTATTAGTAGGTGCTAATGGATGGATGTGTTACCCCTCTAAAGTCAAATCTGGCATTATTACACAGAGGTCTTTAGAGATATAGCTATTAAACTCAAAAGATCCCTCTTCCAAGGGACCAGTGATAGTAGGGGAGATGTTTGAGATTCTTCAACTCTGCCCTCTGGGCCTGTTGTATATTGTACCTGTCAAGGGACAATATAGGGTTCTTACACAGATGCAATGGCAGATCTTGCTTGAGAAACCTTGGCTTAGGAACACTCTCTGTTTCCTTCCCTCATTACTATCGCTTATTGTCATGTTATGGGCCCATCTGTTTGAGCCAGCTCCCCTGACCCTTTCTTCTGCTTGGCTGGGAACTTGCTACTGCCTCCTACTCTGCAGCTGATCTAGACATGGCTGATAGAGGGGCCGTGTCACTTCTCCTCACATTATGATTGTCAGCATCCCTGCTGAGCCACAGATTTGAACACTAGAGAATGCCACCTAAAACAAGGATTCAGATTTTTTTCTTCTATTGTTAGTATTAAGTTAGTATTTTTCTTCTGTTAGCATAAGTATTGTGAATATTAAGTGGTCCTGAGGTAGAATAGCTACCTTTTAATGTAGCTCTGGGTCTCTCTCAGCCGACAGGAAATATGTGTATTCTTATTATACAAATTATTTGCCAGATTCTTAATCAGCTTGTAGGGTGTTAGCAGCAAAATGTACCCCAACTAGTTGGCTTTGGTATCACAAGTAAGTTTTTACCCTTCAGATACACTAGGGCTTGGCTTCCCTGGGGGAAACTTCCTAACATCGTTATCATTATAGCTTTAAGATGTTGGTCGTCCACTATTGACTAAGCAACTTTATATATTTGATCTATTCTAGTACTTTTGAAGGCAGGCATTTTAGTCTTCAGAGAAAAAGGGAGAGGAAACAAACATTTTTTGTGAATTGGTTTATATCCGCTCTTCAGGTTATGAAGTAGGCACTATTCATATCACCTCTGGAAGAGTAAAGGAGTATATATATCTGAGTTCTTGAGAACACTACATAAACCTTTACTTTAGTTATTAGTAGGTAATTCACTTGCTTGAGGTTGCTTAGCTAGAAAGAAGCGGGCATGAACTTTGAGTTGCTATTCTTCCCTCACCACACTCCCCAGGGACACTTTCTGAATCCTTAAACCCAGAAAAAAGGGCACTACCTGGTGCTTGGCAGGGGTTTGGTGGGGTCTGTAATCTATAACAGGATAGGAGAAGTTTCTGAGAGAATACCATAGACTAGATAGCATATAAACAATAGAAATTTATTTTCTCACAGTTATAGAAGCATGGAAGCAAGATTAAGGGACTGGCCTCTTCAGTGTCTCAAGGGAGCTTACTTCCTGATATGTCCTCACACAATAAAAGGGGCAAAGGAGTGCTCTTGGATCCCTCATAAACGGGCACTAATGCCATTCATAAGGGCCCTACACTCAGGACCTAATCACCTCTCAAGGACTCTTACCTCCTACTACCATCACTTTGAGGGTAAAGATTTCAAGATATAAATTTTGAGAGGATACAAAAATTCAGTCCATAACAGACGAGAAGCCTGCCTGTGGATTCTGTTGTCTGGAATGCAATCTGTACTCTTGTCCTTTTAAAAAGACTATGCTGAATCAGCATTGTCAAAATGGCCATACCACTGAAAGCACTATACAGATTTAATGCAGTTCCTACTAAAGTCCCAATGACATTCCTCATAGAAACAGAAAGAGCAGTCATGAAATTCATTTGGAAAAATAAGAAAGCCAGAATAGCCAAAGCAATCCTTAGCAAGAAAAGTGAATCAGGAGGCATCACAATACCAGACCTTAAATTATATTACAGAGCTATAGTAACAAAAATGGCATGGTATTGGCACCAAAACACAGACACATAGACCATAGTACACATAGACCAATAGTACAGATTAGAAGACACAGAGACAAACCCACATAAATACAGTTATTTTATAATAGACAAAGGTGCAAAAGCATACATTAGAGAAAAGATAGCCTCTTCAACAAAAGGTGCTGGGAAAACTGGAAATCCATATGCAGCAAAATGAAATTAAACCCCTATCTCTCATCCTATCAACTCAGCTCAAAGTGGATCAAGGACTTAGGCATTATACCAAAGTCTCTGTGCCTAGTAGAAGAAAATGTTAGGCCCAAATCTCCACCATGTCAGCTTAGGAACTTCCTTATTAAGATTCCTAAAGCACAAGAAGTAAAATTAGTAATAAATAAATGGGATGGATTCAAACTGAAAAGCTTCTTTACTGAAAGGGAAACAAACAGGAACGTGAAGAGAGAGCCTACAGAATAGGAGAAAATATTTATCACCTGTACCTCAGATAGAGCATTAATCTCCAGGACTTATAAAGAACTCAAAAAACTTAACACCCAAAAAACAAATAACCCAATCAATAAATAGGCTAAGGAACTGAACGGATACTTCAAAGAGGAAGAAATATGATTGGTCAACAAGTACAGGAAAAAATGTTCAACATCTCTAGCAATTAGAGAAATGTAAGCTAAAATTACACTGAGATTTCATCTCACTCCAGTCAGAATGACAATCATCAAGAATACTAGCAACAAAAAATGTTGAAGAGGAGGTGGGGGTAAAAAGTTACACTCCTACATTGCTGGTGGGACTGCAAATTGGTGCAACCACTCTGGAAAGCAGTATGGAGATTTCTCAGAAAACTTGGAATGGAACCACCATTTGACCTAGTTATCCCATTCCTCAGTTTATACCCAAAGGACTTAAAATCAGCCTACTACTATGATGTAGCCATATCAATTTTTATACCAGCTCAATTCACAATAGCTAAACTATGGAACCAACCTAGGTGCCCTTCACCAGATGAATGGATAAAGAAACTGTGGTCTAAATAAATCAGACATTATTACACTATGTGCATATATGATTAAATGACCGAGATAATTCTATATCATGCACAACCAGAAGAATGAGAAGTTATACTCCATTTATGTATGATGTGTCAAAGTGCACTCTACCATCATGTATAACTAATTGGAACAACAGGAACAACCAAAGACTATGCTGGTCCATCTGCCAGTGGCTCAGAGCCCTGGTCAAATAGACGACTGTTAAATAGACTTATCTAAGGTGTTATGTCTGTAGGAAATTAATAGACCAAATATTTATTAAATGCATATTGTATGTTGAGGAAGTTAAACAGGAATGTGTGTATTTCAGAATGTCTTTGGAATAATCCTTACTATGGCTTTGGTGCCCTGGCTTCTATCAATTTCCTGTTTTCATTTTCTTTCTCTCTTCCATTTGCTTACTATGTTCCAGCCGCAATGGACATCCTGCTAGTCCACTGTTGCATCGAGCTCATGCCCATCTCAGGGCCTGCACTGTGGGTCCTTTCTCAGCCCCAAATGCTCCTCTCCCAGGTCTGCCTTTGGCTGGCTCTTTCCAATTGCTGAGGAAATCCCTATCCTCAGAGAGGCCCAGCTAACCTAGAATTACTCCTCTCTCCATCTGTTGTGTATTAAAGTTATAGTGCCCTGTTTATTTCCCACCTAGTAAGTACTAATTATAAATTGAATTTATTATTACAATTCCTTAGGAGGCTGCACAAAGGGCATAGATCTTAGTCTGATGGTTTTATATTATGTCCCCAGAGCCTAGAACAGTAATCTCAATATTTGCTAAATGCACGATAGTTAAAAATAATATTTGGATCATGCTTCATTGTCACTCATAGTCAGGTGGTCCTCCTAATAACCAGGGGAGACAGAGGGAACAATTATACTTAAGTTACAGAAAGGGAAACCGAGTCTCTGTCGTGGAGACTGACTCTGGACGTGGTGCTTGCTCCCCATTTTCCTTTTTATATTTTTGCATCCTGCACTGCATGTCCAGCTTGAAGACAGCAGCTGGGGGTTTGAGCACTGCCTTCATCTGGAGGAAGCTGGCCTTCTCGAGCTTTTGCAGGCTGCTGCCACAGCAAGAGTGCAGCTGAGACAGCCAGGCAAGGCTTCTTCAGCGTCCGCAGCATAAGAACTTGGTGACTCTGCTGGTGTAGGTCTTCAAAACAGGAATAGTTTTTTTTTCTACTTTTCATGGTTTCTGGAAAAGTTGCCCAAAAGTAGGAGTGTATGGAAAATGACCCTTCGATCCCTGATTTCTGTCACTAGAAAAGGAATTATTAGATAACCACATCTAGGGAAGGGCAGAGGAGAACCACTTGGATAGACAACTGGATGTGTCCTTGGTCCATGGGGAATGGAGATGTTCTGCAGGTTTGCCTTATATGATAGACAGAGTGACAAATATGTCCTACCTAAGGACAACTTACAAAGGCTCGGATTTTTAAAATACACACAGTGTTATTTGCATTTTGAAGAGATGGCTCAAATGATAAAATAATACTGCAGTAACATCGAGTGTACTTGGTAGTAGGCAGTCACTTCTGCAGTCTCTCAGTTGGTTCTCACAACCACACTTCCCTTTGAGGAAGGTGGCTTTTTCCTCCAGTTTTCAGAGGGGAAACTAAAGCTCAGAGAGAAGGTTTAAAGACTTTGTCCAAAGTTACACAGTAAGTTGCAAAAATAAATTTGGACTTAAATCCAGTTTTCTTTAAAAAATGTAGTCCTAAATAAGGGATTGTCCTATAACACACAAAATGTGATTCTACTTAATGAAAGATGTATTTGTCTTCAATTTTTCAGGAATGTTTCCTTCAATCAACCACTATCTATTGTCCTTGTGTCACATCCATCTTTCAGGCACATTTTCATCGAATCAGCTCATTCAGCTCCTAAATGCCCCCAAGCAGATGGTGCTGGCTCCACCATCCTGTTTGGAGGACCCATGTTTAGAAATCCATTCTGCTTAAAGAGAGATGAGGACAGTTTGAAAGGACAAAACATAACCTGGTACAATTAACATGTCAATAGCAGCAACGTGAAACCCAAAGTTGAGCAATTTGGGCCTGTAGGAACAACTGAAATAATTCCAAGCCCCTTTGTGAATGGTGTATGTGAGTGTGTGTGTGTGTGTGTGTGTGTGTGTGTGTGTTGCACACCAGCCTAACTTGCAGGTTTTTTTTCAAAAAATTGAAATCCTCACAGAAGTATTTTTCACCTTAATTACCATAAGAATGTTTGGATAGAAAAAACTGAAGAAACAGAATTTCAAAGTAGTTCCAGTCTGATACATCCAGCCTTATTATTCCTGAGATAATAATTTGGAGGCTCAAGGACTGAGACTAAAGAGAGACCCAGGTCCCTCAGCTGCGGCTGCTGGCACTCATTGCCTTGAAGACTGTGTTCTCAATCCTAGATTTCTGTTTGCTCCTGAGCAGAGATATTCATTTATGTGTGATGTGGAAGATTCCTTCCCTCAGGTTCAGTCACATGCGGTGTGGAAAGGCATTTAGTTTAATGCCTGAGTAGGCAAATGCGGTGCAAGAGGCTTGAACCCTAAAGTACCTATGTGAAAAATTCCTGTACCTGGCATCTCTTTGGCGGCACTCAGGCGCATGTGGATACTTTGTCCCAAGGAGTCTGGAAGAAGGCCAAGAACCTTGCCCAGCAAGTGTGGGTGTTGGATCAACATTTCTGGTTATGGCTCTCCAGGGACTCTTCTTTGAAGATTACGCAACTCCAGCTAAGAGGATGGGCTTTCCTTACCAGCTTTACACACTGGATTAACTTTTAAAAACAAACAACAGCTTCCCTACTCTCTTTGAGAGAGATTTTTATTTTTCTGTTTCTAGCTAAGTTGTGTTTAGGGACAGAATAGAGAATGCTATGGGGCATGACATTGTTTTTCTGATTTTTAAATTTGATTTACAAGGCATTTTTAATATATGTTGAATATGAAAGAAGCACACATCAAGGGAATATATTATTGTGCATTTTAAAAAGAGAGCTTGCTCTTGTTTGTTTTTTCACAATGTAAGAGATGCCTCTGTTTAATGATCATTTAGGCAAAATTATTTGACACCAAAAATTTTAAATCAATTTTGTTTAAAAAAATAGTTAAAACTAATTTTTTAGGATTGCAAAGTCCTGACTATCTGACTGGAGTTTTTAATCATTTATTATTGTTACCAGTGGGTTAGGATTCTACTTTTCACCTGGTCTAATTGATCTGAAAAGACTTTCCTTAAGGGAACATTTCTGATCTCTCTGTTTCAGATTTGTGTTTGGGAATGAGAACTGGGCATGCTTGGCTCATCTCTTTGAGACTTCACTTCCCTTTAGGCTCTGCCTTCAGAGAGCACATTTTCTGATCTATTCTCCAAATAGTAATTCTAGTGGGACACATTCCTTTTTGTGAGGAAAGACTTTGGTTTTTCACCGTTTTCTGTGGCTAGGCAAGTAAGTTTAGTTTAGGGGCAAAGTATAAGTCCACCATGGTGCCAGATCTAAAGCCACATTCTCCAATCCAGCCCTTCTAGTAATTAAATTAAAGTTTTGAGTGCTTCCTCTGAAACACTGCTGGCTGGCCTTGCCTTGATGCATGCAGGCCTTACCATTGATTTCCATTTGTCTGACCCTTAATGTCTATCTTTCAGTTTCTTTGTAACTCAGGAGGGGCAAAAAAAGGACTCAACTTTCTAAAACCTCAACAAATATAAAGTTGTGCAAATTCTTTGTTAATGTTTTCCTCTAAGCCATCTTTTTAAGTCTGGTAACAATTTTTAAATAAACCTTTCAAGAACAAAAAAACATTACTATAAGCTGTAATAAATATGAATCATTTAGGATCAAGCTTTGTTATTTATTTTTTGCTTATTAGTTTTCATTTAAAAATACATGCTCATTAAATACAGTTTGGAAATAGGTAAAAGTAGGATAAAACTCGTGTAAGGATCCAAGGGCCTAAACATGGATGCCTGATGAACTTCCGGATCCTGGGGCTTAAACATGGGCGTGCGCCTGAGGAACTTCCGGATCTGGGGGTCTAAACATGGATGCCTGAAGACTTCCAGATCTGGGGGCTTAAACATGGACATATGCCTGAGACACTTCCGGATCCTAGAGCCTAAACATGGACGCCTGAAGCACTTCCGGATCCAGGGGCTTAAACATGGACGTGCGCCTGAGGAACTTCCGGATCCGGGCCCCTAAACATGAATGCCTGAGGAACTTCTGGATCCTAGAGTCTCAACATGGGCGTGCAACTAAGGAACTTCCAGATCCGGGGCCCTAAACATGGACGTGCACCTTAGGAACTTCTAGATGCTATGGCCTAAACATGGAGGACTAAGGAACTTCTGGATCCAAGGGCCCAAAGATGGATGTGCACCTGAGGAACTTCCAGATCTGGGGGCCTAAAAATAGATGTGCACCTGAGGAACTTCCGGACCTGGGGGCTTGAACACGGATGTGCACCTGAGGAACTTCCGGATCCGGGGGCCTAAACATGGACACCTGAGGAACTTCCGGATCCTAGAGCCTAAACATAGACTTGCACCTGAGGCACTTCCAGATGCTATGGCCTAAACATGGATGTGCGCCCGAGGAACTTCTGAATCCAGGCGCCTAAACATGGACATGCACCTTTGGAACTTCCAGTTCCGGATCCGGGGGCCTAAACTTGGATGTCTGAGGAACTTCCAGATCCGGGGGCCTAAACATGAATGCTTAGGCACTTCCGGATCCGATGGCCTAAACATAGACGTGTCCCTGGAACTTCTGGGTCCTTGTGCCTATAAAGGGCAGGGTGTGACTCTCAGAAGGGACATGGCCCATGAAGGGGACCTGAGTATGGGGCCTGTTGGGGGGCAGACTGAGCTGTCTCACCTGAACCTGAATGTGATGATGGCCTCACTTCCCGGCCTTCCCCTGGGTGTCACTTCCTCCCCTTCCAGTCGGTGCTGGGGAGGAAGTGAGACCAGACGCAGGGGCCAGGTCCTGAGGAGGGATACCGTCTTTCTCCTTGCTTAGCCAGGCGCCTGGCCTGGCTGGAGACAGGGACGTCTTGTGACACTGCTGCCTCCTGCATCCCTGCCCCAGGACCTCAGGGACCACAAGCAGGGACAGTTGTTGACATGATTCTCCCCTGGCCGCTGACCCTCAGCCTTGGGGTCTGCCCAGGGAGAGTGCTGTCTCCCAGAGGGTCAGGGGGCCCCTGTGACCTGCTGCTCTTTACCCACCATCATCCTGGGCGAGCACAGGTCAGGACACCAGACACTACCGAGAGTGACATCTCCTGGATGAGCGGCTGGGGACTTTGCCTCTGTCCCCAGGCCTCAGACACCAGATGATCCCTCCCAGAGACAGAAAATAACTCCACACTGCCCAAGACTTATTTTTAAGCTTTAATTTCTGAAATTTTTCTTCTGCTACCTTCTTTGTGAAGCCAGTTTTTCAACAGAGACAATATTCCAGGAGAAAAACAACAACAACAACAACATGGAGTCAATCAAACCAAGCTGACACATCTGGTCCTCCAAGAGAAATCTGGATTGGAGGGAGAACAGCCATTCTCAACTGGCGAAATAGTGAAGTTTCCTTGTCCTTATTTTGTGTAAGCAAAATAAATAATCTGATGTTAACTCATCAGATTATTTTTGATGAGTGCTTGGCTCATAGGAAAACTGATTCTGTTTTATGGAATGAAGTGTTACCTGATTTTAAATTTAAAAATGAAGCCAATAAAAAAACCAATCTTTTCCTTAAAAAAAAAAAAAACTCTTATAAGACCATTACTCCAAATATGCTGCAATTACTGTTTTGGTATATTTCATTTAAGAATATTTTCTAGCCAGGAATGGTGGTGCATGCCTGTAATCCCAGCAGCTTGGGAGGCTGAGTCAGGAGGATCGTGAGTTCAAAGCCAGCCTCGGCAATGGTGAGGCACTTAGCAACTCAATGAGACCCTGTCTCTAAATAAAAATACAAAAATAGAGCTGGGGATGTGGCTTAGTGGTTGAGTGCCCCTGAGTTCAACCTCTAGTACCCTCCCCACCCAAAATTTTTTTTTCTATGAATAACACTTCCCTGTAGCTGCCTTAGGAATTCTGTAAGGGAGGCTACTGATGTTTTATTGATCATTCCAAGAGCAGAATCTTGACTTAACAATTAGTTGTGATTTACCTATATCTAAAAAGCTGTTTAAACTTTGAACTTCAGGAAGACAAAAAGATAACAGTGACCAAACACACTCTTTGTAAAGAGGGCTAGGTTACAAGATTATAGGCAACCAACCAACTAATCAATCAATAAATAAATTGACATCTGACTACAGTCGCTAGTTCTTCCTCAAAAAAGACCAGTGATAATCTTTTCCAGTGAGTGCTTCCTCCGAAACACTGCTGGCTGGCCTACCTTGATGCATGCGGGCCTTACCAGGAGCTCTGTGATATTTCAGCTCTTTCTTCTTGCTGAGTATAAAGGCTGACCATTGTGTCCCCTCCAGTGGGCTATATACACACGCTGTCCTGGAATTGCAATCTTTCTGCCCAGGCAGTTTTCTCTTGGGACCTGGAACATGGGAGAGACATCTGAAATGGCTTTTGGTATAAAGACTCATTTCTGGAGTCAACATTGAAGGATACTCTTACAGATAGTGCTAAACACTTCTAGTGTGGTATCATTTAATACTGCAATTTCACACCACCTAGAAGCAACTCAGAGGGACTAACAATTAATCAGCCCATGATGTGGGCTACATGAGTAAGTATAGAGCTTTCTTTTAAATCACAGGAGTCAATTATGAACTACACATATTCAATAAAAAATAGGGTTTTCCTAAAGTGTTTCTCAGAAAAGTTAGAGTCACTATAATTTCAAGTCCTTACAAAGTCTACTGTGTTTATACATACTATAGAAGGCTCTTTCTCATTACTTTCTTTTGAATAACAATATATTGCTTGGGAAAGACATGTTAGCTTGGCAAAAACTTCAGTCAATGTTAGTTTTCCATGTTTATTAAGATCATCTGCTAGAATCTTCAAAAGTTAGTGAAAAACTTAATATGGAGTCAATAATTCTTTCCTGATCTTATGACTACACAATTGTAAGTGCTGTTTATATTTATGTTTATAAAAGATGACTTATAAAAGCATAAATGGCTATATTAATGAATATTCCAAATACAATGGCAATGGTTAAAAGTCAAGTATTCTATAAGTCAATAACAGAAAGACAAATATCTAAAAATGGGCAAAGGAAATATACAAATGACCAATAAGTACATAAAATGTGCTTAGAATCATTAGTCAGGATAGTACTAATAAATCAAAACTACAGTGAGATACCACTTTCCACCCACTAGAATGGCTAGAATCAAAAAGTCAGAAAACAAGTGTTGGTGAAGATGTGAAACCTCATATACTGCTAATGGGAAAATTAAATGGTGTACCTGCTTTGGAAAACAGTCTGAGAGTTCCTCAAGTTGTTAAATATAGGATTACCATATGACCCAACAATTCTACTTCAGGTATATACCCAAGCAGAATATAAGCATATATCCACATAGAAACTTGCACATGAAAATTTATAGTTGCTTTATTCATAGTAGCCCCAAAGCAGAAACAACCCAAATGCCCATCCAACTGTGAATGAATGAACAACATGCTGTATATTCCATACAGTGGGATATTATTTGGCCATAGAAAGGAAAGAAGTACTTATACATACTATAGCATGGATGAACCTTGAAAATATACTAAGAGGCACATGCCTGTAATCCCAGTGGCTTGGGAGGCTGAGGCAGGAGGATCGCAAGTTCAAATCCATTCCCAGCAACTCAGTGAGACCCTGTCTCTAAATAAAATATAAAAAGGGCTGGGGATGTGGCTCAGTGGTTAAGTGCCCCTGTGTTCAATCTCTGGTACCAAAAAAAAAAAAAAAAAAAAAAAAAAAAAAAAGGAAAAGGAAAAAGAAACCAGCCAATCACAAGGATCACTAATAATGATTACATTTGTATAATTTTAGAGCAGGAAAAGCAGATTAATTTGTTGTTTAGGGCTGAGGAAGGGAATACAAAGACAGAGAGGTGATAGTTGAAAGATACAGGGATTTCTTTATGAAATGATAAAAAAAAAGTTCTAAAATGGACTGGTAATGTTGCACACGTCTGTGAATATACTGAAAACATTGAATTTTAAGCTTCAAATTGGCAAATTGTATGGTATGTGAATTCTATCTAAAAAATTCAACATTTATCAATAAATATAGTTATCTATTGACAAGAAAGGTTAGCTGTCCTAGTAGTTTATTATTTATGGTTTGTAGTTTACAATAACATTTCAAAAGGGCCAGGAGCCCATATAAAATAAGAAAGTACCATGTCACAAATAAAATAAAACAAAAACAAAACTAAGTTTCTCTCTCTCTCTCTCTCTCTCTCTCTCTCTCTCACACACACACACACACACACACACACACACACAAGGTAACTGTTGGTAGATATTAGGGAACAAACTATTCTGAAAACTATTAAATAGAGATAAAGTATCAAACGTTTATCCTGTCTTTCCAGAAGATTGTACCTTTGGGGTAAATCAAAAGTTGCCGACAGCTAGGCATTGTGGTGCACTCCTATAATACCAGAGGCTCAGGCAGTTGAGGCAGGAGGTTTGCAAGTTCAAGACCAGCCTTGGCAACTTAGTGAGGCCCTGTCTCAAAATAAAAAAAATACTGGAATGTAGCTCAGTGGCAAAGTACCCCCTTGGTTCAGACCCCAATAAAAAAATAATGACTTAAAGTTTCTCCAAGTATTCCAGGTAATAAATGGGGCTGCAGGTGGTGCTCAGTGATAGAGCATGTACTTAGCATGTACAAGGTCCTGGCTTCAATCCCCAGCAGAAAGAAAGAAAGAAAGAAAGAAAGAAAGAAAGAAAGAAAGAAAGAAAGAAGGAAGGAAGGAAGGAGAAAGAAAAGAAAGAAAGAAAGAAAGAAAGAAAGAAGGAAGGAGAAAGAAAAGAAAGAAAGAAAGAAAGAAAGAAGGAAGGAGAAAGAAAAGAAAGAAAGAAGGAAGGAAGGAGAAAGAAAAGAAAGAAAGAAAGAAAGAAAGAAAGAAGGAAGGAAGGAAGGAAGGAAGGAGAAAGAAAAGAAAGAAAGAATCATAATTTTGCACTTCTCTTGAAATAATGACTCTAGGTAATGAAGACTGATAGCCATAATGTCACAAGAAGGAAAACAACCAAACATTGCCTGCCCCTTGAGGAAAGTCCTCAAATTACCTATGAAATATTCTTGCTGTCCAACAAATAGAATGTGAATGAGATTAACGCCTCTAGAACTAACTATTAGTTTCCAGGAGATGAAGGGAACCTGAGAAACCTGTTATGTGACATGACACTAATGAATGCAATCAACAAAATTCCAGATGTGGGAAACCCAAAGGGTCACTCAACACATGAATTGCATGGATGAGAAAAAAAAGAGCCAGAGGAAGGGGTACAAATATTAAAATAGAATTTAAAAAATTATCAACCAAAAGCGAAGTATGAACCTTGTCTAGATCCTAACTTAAGCACCTTTATGAAATAATTGGGAAAATTTGAACACTTCGAACATTTGATAATGTGAAGGAATTGTTCGTTTTGGGGATGCTATAATGGTATGATAGTTAAAAAGGACCTTTGTTTTAGGGACATACTGAAATAATTTTGGACAAAATAATATGATGTCTGAGATTTGCTAAAGAGGAGAATGAATAATTGATAATAATTGAGACTTACATGTACTTCTACTTATGTTTGAAATATTCTGTACCAAAAAATATTTTAAGAAAAAGGTACTATACCTCAGCTACTTTAAACTGAAATGAAGATGAGGTGGCTTACAAAATTAGTAGATTACATATCCTTAAAGATAAGGGAAGACACTGATATCAAAATGTGCAATTTTCATGAAATGTGAGAGTAGAAAAAAGCAATTAAAAAAAACCTTTTCTCTACATGAGATTTTTGTCTAGTATTTAAAACTAAATAAATAGATTAAGTGTTACTAGAAGGTAGTTAAACATTTCTTTTTAGTTGCTAAAAGATTATATATTCTAGTTTTCTGTCACCTGCCCCTAAAAATCCAATTGATTTAAAATTTCACTAAAGCTGGACACCAAGGCACAACATGCCTTTAATCCTAGCTACTCAGGAGGATGAGGCAGGAGGATGAAAAGTTGAAGGCCAACTTCTGCAGCTTAGTGAGACCCTATCTCAAAACAAAATTAAGAAAAAGGGCTGGAGATATAGCTCAATAGTAAAGTGCTTGCCTGGCATGCAAGAGGCTCTAGATGCAATCCCCAGTACCACCAAAATAAATAAATAAATAGATAGATAGATAAATAGATAGATAGATAGATAGATAATTAAATAAAAAGGGCCAGGTATGTGGCTCAGTGGTAGGGCACTTGCCTAGCATGTGCAAAGCCCTGGGTTCAATCACCAGCACTGCAAACTAAAAAAAAAAATAAAAATAAAAAATAAAAAAAATTATTAGGATTATTTGGGATTGCATAATAGTTAAAATTGCTTTATATTCAGGCATATATAATTAAAGCAATTATGCATCTAATATCATAGCCTAGTCATCCCAGGTTAATATAAAGTTGTAGTGAACAATTTTAATAGCTATGGAAAACAGAGGGTATACCAGAGTGTTATTAGATATTTGATTTACCTTGTTTTTCTCTGTTATACTTATTTATTTAGCTAGTGGATTTGCTTGTTGGTTTGAACTTTGGTGATTAAATATGCTAAGCAGACACCTTACTACCATTTAGCTATTATTAATTAAGCATCTACTACTATGCTAAGCTCAGAGGTATAGTAATAAATAAAGTAGTTATGGTCTCTGCTCTCATGGAACTTATATTTATGGGAGAGAGAAACATTAAATAATTATATATGTATAATTAATTTTGGTAAGTGCTAGAAAGTAAAGTACAGGATGAATTGAGAAAGCATAATATCATTAAAAAATTTAGATAAGGAGTTATAAAAAATTTTCTTGGTGACAAATTGACATTTAAGCTGAGTCCTAAGGGAGGACTTGGGCCACACACTTAGGAAAAGAGTTAAAGGGAAACTTATATGCAAAGGCTCTGTAGCAGGAAGGAGTATTGGAGTCACAGAAAGAAGATCAGCATGTCTGGGACACAATGAACAACAGAGATGACAAAGGAGATGGTGAGGTGGAGGCCAGGTCACACGGAGTCTTTAAGGCTGCTTGGATTTCATCTTACGGGAAAAGACAGGATAGGAGAGATTGAAGAGCTTTGGGCTTTAGGGTAAGAATGAGTTCAAATTGTAACTTTACCTATTCTGGTTCTGTCAATTTGGGCAAATTGTTTAATCTCTCCAAGCCTTAGTTTCCTTATCAATAAAATAGGATGGTAATTGCAGAGTTTTAAGGATATATTTGAGACAATACCTGGGGTTCTTTGCAGAGTTTAACATTAGCTGTTATTAAATGCAATGGGGAGTCATTCAAGTGTTTTTGTGTAGGATAATGAAATGATCCCATTTACTGTGTTTTAAAATATCTCTGATTTCTATGAGGAGAGCTCAGGGAGATCAGCTCATTAACCATCCAAAGGGGGCTTAGATGTCACCAGGCTGGTGACAGTGGGAAGATGCAAGCAATATTACGGGGGATGTAACATTTAGAGGGGAGGTGTGGTCAGTTGGGTGGGGATGGAGGAGAAGGAATCAAAGATGACTCCTGGCCTCAGATATGCACAAATCTCTGGGCAGATGGGAGTCACTGTGATTCACTGATAGGAATGATTTGGGGGAGTATGTATTGGGGTGTAAAGATCTAGAGGGTTTTTATGTTTTGTTTGGTACTGAGGATTGAACTCAGGGACACTTAACCCCTGAGCTACATCCCCACCCCTTTTTTATATTTTATCTAGAGACAGGGTCTTGCTGAGTTGCTTAGGGCCTCGCTAAATTGATTACTTTGAACTTTCGATCCTCCTGCCTCAGCCTCCCAAGTCACTGGGATTACAGGTATATACCACTATGCCCAGCAAGATCTAGAATTTTGGCATGTTAAATTACAAGAGATTTCCGAGACAACTAAGCAGAGATTTCAAATCCATGATATTCTGGTGTTCAGAAGAAAAGTCTTAGTTGGAGATAAAAATGTAGGAGTAGATGATATTTCAACTCATGGAAATGGGTGAGGTTGCCTAGGGAGAAGGAGAGTTCAAAGAGAGGGCAAGACTTAAAGCTGGTCCCTAAGGAACTCTGATGTTTAGAGGTCAAGTCGAGGAGAAATGGCAGGCCTAGGAGAGTGAGATGGAATATCCAGAGGAGTAGGAAAAGGCCCAGGAGATGATGGTGTCATGGAAGCAGAGAATAGTGTATCCAGAACCAGGGAGCACTCAACTGTGTGGAATGCTACTGAGCCTTCCTGGGACAACAAAGGCACCTAGGGAGTTGCTGGGCCAATGCAGAAAGGCAACAGAGAGCACATGTGAAGTCAATGCTTTTGAGAAGGGCTGGGGTTGACCCTTTGTCCTCTCTACTGCCCATTCTTTCCCAGCTTGCCTATTAATGATTTATTTGACTCACAGCAGTTTCACATTTCTGTAGGGATCAGCCCTCTTTGAAAGGCGGAGGATTTCAGACAACTGAGAAGCTCTCCCAGGACACAGAAAGCTGCCCTGCCCTCCCCAGCTGCAGCCGGCCGCAGTGGCTTCTCTCATCCCAAGGGAGCCAGCCTTGGAATGAGGCTGCCCCAGGAAGCAGGTGGGCACGGCCCACACATCCCAGCAGTGAGCAGATCTGCCCTGTGAGCTACCTGGGAATGGAATTTCAGCCTGGGAAGCCCTGCTGGTCCTGCATTTGCCAGAGCAGGGCTGAGACAGGCATGCCGTGCAGCCAGAGAGCCTGGCAGAGCCTCCTGCTCCCGAGCTGTTTCTCTTCATCTCTCCCCTTTCTCCTCTCACTCTCTTAAACCAATGTAATCCCTGAGCACATTTCTGTGAAGCCATTGATTAACTGAAAATGTGAAGTAATGCTATTTGGATGGGAGGGAGAAGTTCGTAGTTGAGAACAGCTATTAATAAAAGCTTATAGCAAATAAGAAAAACATAAGGGCTTTATATGTATTATCTCACTTAATCCTCACAATAATCCCATGATGTAGGAATCATTTTAAAAAATAAATAAACAAAGGCTTACAGAGTCAAGAAACTTTCCTAAAGTCACCTGGTAATAAAACAGTGGAGCTGAAGATTCTATTTTCGTTCTCTCTCACATGGGGTCCAAACTTTTCATCATTGTGGTCAAGAGAAAAATATTCCAGAATGGCTCATCTATTTGTAATAAAAGATGACAGTCCTGAATAGTATGTAAGATAGCATTCTTATTATTCATGCCATTCAAAATACGTATGATAATGTTAAGTTAGAAAAACAGAATAGGGGCTGGAGATGTAGCTCTGTGGTACAGCACTTGCCTAGGACATGTGAGGCAGTGGGTTTGATCCTCAGCACCACAATTAAAAAAATAAATAAATAAAGGTATTTTGTCTATCTACAACTGAAGAAAAGAAAGAAAAACAGAATATAAAACAATAACAATGTAAAAAACAAATGGGAAAACAGCATAAGAAAATATACAAAAAAATGTGCAATGTATACATATATCAAAACATTGTGCTGTATACTTTAAACATAGTTCTTGTGGGTGTGGTGTTGGGGATTGAACCCAAGGCCTTATGCGTGCAAGGCAAACGTTGTACCATTGAGTATACCCTACCCCATTACATGATTTTTATTTGTTGATTATAACAAAATATAGCTGAAGTGGGGGTGGGAATGTGTGTGTGTGTGTGTGTGTGTGTGTGTGTGTGTGTGTGTGTGAGAGAGAGAGAGAGAGAGAGAGAGATATGGGATTTGGGTAATTTTGTATTTTCCCTCTGCATTTTGTACTTTTGGTAATTTTAAATTTTACATTTAAAAAAATACAAAAAAAGGAGGCTGGGGCTGTAGCTCAGTGGCAGAGCACTTGCCTAGCATGTATGGGGTACTGGGTTTGATCTTTAGCACCACATAAAAATAAACAAATATAATAAAGCATGATGCACATCTATGACTAATATATATATAAATATATAAATTTATATATATATATATATATATATATATATATATATATATATATATATATATATATATACAAAAAAAAGAAAGTACACACCTGATTAGAAAATCAGCTTTTGTCTAACAGGTCTCCTTTTGACCTAGCTCTGTGGACTTTAGTTTCCCATGTGTAAACTTAATTACTATCTAATATTTATTGAGCAGTTGCTATGTTCTAGATAAGTTTACAAATAGAAAAATTTAAATTTCCCTACCATATTCTAAGGAAGATATTTTGGCCATTGTACTGAGGAGGACACAAAGACTCAGAGAGGTTGAATAGGAAAGGCAGTAGAGAGCCTCAGCCCTGGTTTTGCACCTCGGTTTCCCTCTTACAAGTTAAATGGCTATGGAGAAGTTACTGTCTTAGAATCTCAGTAACTTCTACCTTCCAGGGTTCTTGTGAAGAGTAAATGTGAATAAAGCCTTGAGGGTGAATATGTATGTTTGGACACGGTTGGGAGACTGATCAACATATCATGCCCTTGGCACAGAATAAAGTAGTCGATGGACAGTAACTATTATTAATTTTAAGCACCTTGCAAAGAAGTTTTGTGAACTGGGACAAGGCAAATTAGGAATTCAGTCTTAGGGCTGCACAACAGCAGAATCTTGGCACCTTGACCTATGAGGTGCTCCTGAACAACCCCACAGCATTTTCCATCCTGTCTTCCAGGTCTAACAGTTTATAATTCTAACATCTTCAGCTTTGCTCAAAGGAGACTTGTAAAACAAAGCAAGGGCTTTTTCCCCCCCTTTTTCCATTTTTCAAAAAGTGTCCACAGTCAAAGGCCTTGGACTCAAGGGCTAGCACCTTATCTTTCTTTCCTTCTGGAAAGCACATGTATGAGTGTGTTTGTATGTGTGTGTATGTGTGTGAGAGAGAGAGAGAGAGAGAGAGAGAGAGAGAGAGAGAGAGAGAGAGAGAGTGTGTGTGTGTGTGTGTGTGTGTGTGTGTAGATGCCAGCAAGGACCAATCCACACATTGGAGATTTTGTCATCCTGACTCAGCACACACCAGGCAGGCTCAATTTAAATTAGCTACACATCATAAGGTTACAAAACACTTTTACTCTGTGTGTCTTTAAAAATTACTTTTAATGGGCTGGGGATGTGGCTCAAGAGGTAGCGTGCTCGCCTGGCATGTGTGCGGCCCGGGTTCGATCCTCAGCACCACATACAAACAAAGATGTTGTGTTCACCGAAAACTGAAAAATAAATATTAACAATTAAAAAAATTACTTTTAATACTAAAGAATATCATGTCATGTTTAAGGTCCTTGGAGCCCAGAAAGTCTTTGAGAACAGTGATTTTATGCATTTGTATAATTGGCTGCTTCTCTAGGTCTACTTCCTATATATTCTTCTCCTGTGCAGAAAAATGAAGTTACTGCTAGTTGAATGATGTAATCTTTCACTTATAATGCATATTTCTTTGTGATTATTGGAAGTACTTTGTTAAGTCATATAAAACATTTTAGAAAGAGAGAGAAGAGTTTAGGGAGCATTTGGATCATGCTATACCTGGGGCCCCTTTTCTCAGAATAGGAGCCTAAACCATTCTTTTCTGAAACATCAAGTCACTTAGGTATTCCCTGAGTGAAATGGACGCTAATGCCTTGGTAACAGCTGATTAGACCGGGGTTTGATGTCCAAGCCAATGACGAAAAGATGAAGCTGGATATGAAGGAGGTTAATGACCTCTGACAGAGTTTGCCATGAAACACTGCCCCATGGACAGAGTCTGTTGAATAGGGGTAAAGTGACATGAGTTCACACAGACAGTCTTGCTCCATGTCAGGAGATGCTCTTCCAGTTCTCCAAGGGACGGGCATGTGGCCATAGCTTGGAAGCTCAGGCACCCGGAGTACAGCCAAGAACATGGAAGAAGAATTCCACTCCCATAGGCAACTTGGTAATCTGAATGCTTCTTCCTCCAACAATCTCAAAGAATAACCCTAAAACTGACCCTTAGGAATAATATGATCAAGTTCCGTCTTACAAATGAGGACAACTGACGCCCAGAGGAGAAAATGGCCTTATGGTTAATTAGCAGTGATCCTGAAAAGAGGAGTCCAGGTTTCTTGATTCCTAATACAGTTCTTTAGACTGCCTCATGTTTTGTTATGCTGCCTTGACTCATAATAAGCATGCTTTAGAAGAAACAAATTAATATTTATCTTAATGTTCATTCATGTTGTAAGTTCTTATTTAGAGCCTGCTAAATATCTAGAACTGAGCTAGGAAGTGAGGGGGAAAGAAAGAGAAAATATAGACCTTACCCTTATTTATGCTCTGAGTATACAGACATCAATCCGTTTTATAATTAAGTAATAATGTGAATTGTTAGAATGCTGGGATGTGGGCTGTACTTAATACAGGGGATCAGAAGACATTTCTTTTTGAGCACCACTGGAATGGCAGTAGTTGATGTGATGCATGGATAGGGAGTGTGGAGCTGCCAGTCACAGGAGAAAAGCATCATGGACTGGGAGCCATTGATAATTTCTGATCCATGGGGGCTGGGAACATGGGGCTTGCATTGTCGGATTTCTGGGAAAGGTGGGTCAGTTTTGCAGGTTTACACACACATACCTGATGCAACAAAGAGAGTGAAGCCTTGAGGATGAATGTGTATGTTTGGACACGGTTGGAGACTGATCAAGAATGGGAGCAGGGCTGGACACGGTGGCACATGCCTGTAATCCCAGTAGCTCGGGAGGCTGAGGCAGGAGATCACAGGTTCAAAGCCAGCCTCAGCAACAGCAAGGCACTAAGCAACTCAGGGAGACCCTGTCTCTAAATAAAATACAAAATAGGGCTGGGGATGTAGCTCAGTGGTCAAGTGCCCCTGAGTTCAATCCTGGAACAAAAAAAAAAAAAATGAAGGCAGATAATTAAATAGGTAATAGATGACAAGAGGAAGGATTTGATTCTATTCTCTGACAAAGCCAGTGATGTGCAACCGTGTGAAATAAAGATACCAGTTGAATCCGTGACTCACTAGGGATGGTGTGATTCCGAAGAGTGAAGTGGAGGTGGGACAGGGCGGGCAGGGAAGATGCTGACTGACTCTCCCTACTCTGTGGCACACTACTTTATCTATTTTATACATCACAATGTTGTACAAAATCATTGTTTAGCCTCGGAAGTAATGGTTTTATGTTTTAATAAGACAAGTTTGAAAACCACTGCGGTATGCAATGGAGATGTCTGGAGATTTTTGTCTCTTGAATTCAATGCTTTAGAAAACTTGATAGGGTACTAGTATGTCGACAGTAGACTGGGTTCAAGAGAGTACTGTTGAGTCCTGCTGCATTTTTCAAGTGTGAGGAAACAAAGCTCTGACTTAGGATGAAGATGGTTATACCAGAGCAGAGAGGATTCATAAGAACCATTGCAGGGCAAACCCAGAAAGGGGGAAGTAGCCCCATCCCAGGAAATAAATAATAAAAAAATAAAGTTTGTTCATTTCAGAAATTTGGACTCTGTCCAATTAATTTATCTTCTAGGCTATAAATTTTGTGAGGTTAGGGAATTAGGTCTGTCTTGTTTACTTAGATTAGTGCATGGAACATGGAAGATATTCAATAAATATTTGTTCCACAGCCAAATGTCACATTAGGACGATTTCTGCTGCAAATAAGAGAAGTCTTGATCTCAAATCTGCTTTAACAGCAAGGATGTTTATTATTTCACCTCCCTAAGAGACCAGGGTAGAGTAGGTTCCAGATTCAGCACAATCAGCGGCTGAGTGCTGACATCAAGCCACATTCTCTCCTTCTTGCCACTCGACGCCCTTGGCATTGGTTTCCTCCTGAGATTGATGCTCCTCATGTCCTAGAATGGTTGCCTGTAGTGGTCAAGCCATATGCTTCTTTGTTCAAGGACACCAGAAAGGAGAAAGAAAACTTACCTTGAAACAGACATAGTCTGTAGTTCCTATTCCCGTTCTGCATCAGCCAGAAGAATAGTTTGTAATGATTGGCTTTGGACCTGGGGATGGGATTACTTTTCTCTGAGTACTCAGGGAGGGAGGGTCAGATACATGGAAAAGACTGGAGTCTAGTAAAAGAACTAAGAAAGAATGGGTGCTGGGGGCTGGGACTGTGGCTCAGTGGAAGAGCACTTACCTTACATGTGTGAGGCCCTGAGTTCGATCCTCAGCACCATGTAAATAAAATAAAAAGGTACTGTGTCCACCTATAACTAAAAAAATTTTTAAAAAATTAGCAAAAAGAATGGGTGCTGAACTGAGTGACGTTATTTGATGTATGGTTTGAGGATTAGCAGGCTCAGTGTCAACTGGGACCTTGTTAGAAATGTAAAATATTAGGGCTCACCTCAAGCCCAGCAAATCACAATCTAATTTAGCAAGATTCTTTGGGGGGATCATATGCAAGTAATTTTTGAGAAACATTGCCCTTATCCCTTTGGGACCCTTTGCCAGACATATAGAGCAGATGAGTATTCACTTTGACTTCAAGACCCAGGTGTGAGAGATTGACTTTAGTACATGCCACCCTGGGTTACTATGGCATTCCTACCTGTATATGTATTTCATCCCATTGCATTATATCTAGATATTTAAATTATCCTAGAATCCTTAAGCACCTACCTTAGAACTTGGTACTAAAAGATACTTACATTTGGGCTGGGGTTGTAGCTCAGTGATATAGCGCTTGCATAGTACATGTGAGGTCCTAGGTTTGAACCTCAGCACCACATAAAAATAAATCAATAAAATAAAGATATTGTGTCCATCTACAATGAAAAATAATATAGTCACGTTTTTATCCATTCATTCATTTATTCAACAGACTTTTGCAGAACACCTATGATATCTGATACCATTCTAGATTCTGGGGATACATCAGTGAACAGAACAGACCAAGCTGACCACTTCAGGGAGCTTAAGTTTTAATTACAGAAGTGAGGTATTTGAAATTATATTATGTATTATATATACTTGTGGAGTGAATTAATTCATTCAACAGATATTTATTGAGTGCCTACTATGTATGTCAGGCACTATTCTGGGCACCAGGATAACACCAGTGGATCAAAACAGACACAAATTCCTGTTTTCCACGGTGCTTACTTTCTAATAGGAGTTGAGGAGAGTCTGATAAATAATAAATAGATAAATAAAGTATGTAGCATGTTCGAAAGCAGGGCAGTTGAAGGGGGAAAATCAAGAATGCTGAAGCCATTGCAATTTTTGTTGTTTTGGAGACAGAGTCTCACTATGTTGTCCAGGCTGGCCTTGAACTTCTGAATTTCCTGCCTCAGCCTCTTGGCCTCCAAAGTAGTTAGGGATATAGGTACATATCCACAGTACTTGTCAAAAATTCTTATTTATTTATTTTTGGTGCTAGGTGTTGGACCCAGGGCCTTGCACATGCTAGCTAAGCACTGTACCACTGAGCTCCAGCACCAGATGGAGTTACAATTTTGAATTGAATAGTCCTATTGGGCCACATTGAGGAGGTGACAGTATATGTCCTAGTATATCACCAGGAGGAATATAGTTTTGCAGCTGGCAAAAGTAAGGATGTCACAGATGTGATTCAGTTTTTTTTTTTTTTAATGGAGGCAAGATTAAAAGTCAATTTGGATTTGTGGAGTTGGAGCTCTTGGTGAGATATTCAAAGGAAAATATAATATAGATTGAAAAATGTGGGCCTGAAGTTTGTTTATGAGGTCAGAGCAGTTATATTGATTTAGTATTGATTTGCATGCTGCTCGAACCTAAAAGTAAGGGCCATGATACAGAACTGGTTCACCAAAGAAAGAATCCCGAGGACAAACATCAAGAGTTCATGGCAGAGCCTTGCAGATTGCCTCTGACTGTGGAATTGAAAGAAGATGATTTTTTTTGCCTTGCCCAGAAACATCACTCAAACACCACTTGAGTCGGGGGGCAGTAGTTAAACAAGCTAATTTTACTTACTATCCTTTCTTTGTACTGATTATATACAAAAAGGGAAATATATGTTCTTCTTGGAGAGGAATACATAGGAAAGTCTGTGATAAGCAAGAAATAGGTCATAGATATGTGTGTCTAGATAAGTTCTGTCAGGTTGGCCAGGGGAAAAAGTCTGTCCAACACCCCTTGCCTTGACCTTGCAGCTTCTCCATGGTACAGGCCTGGGGACAGAGCACCACCATTGGGCCAGCCCTGGGTAAAGCCTCTGGGCCAAGTGCTGGTACCTCATGGTGCTATCCATGCAATGGAACAAACCTTTCATTGTGCTAGCCTCAGGGATGAAACTAAGTTTTGGTAGCTATTTTCTTTTTATCCACGAAGGGCTCTTTCAACCTGTCCTGGTGGTTTCTGTTTTTCCTTCTTTCCCTTTCCTTTCTCTCTAGGTTAACCATTGGACAGTCTTTATCCTGTCTCCCAGTTCTCCAAAGCCAATTCTGCCTTTTGTCCTTGAACTGTCTCAAACATATTCTCAGACTGCTTTAGTGAGAAAAATCACACTTCAGTGTGAATTACCAACACTGGTATGGTAATAGAAGATAAGACATTTCCTGGAAATTATTTGCTCATTTAGTCAAGAGATATTTATTGAGTGACTGTTATGTGATAGGCATTGTACTAGGTCTTAGAAATATAGTAGAGAACAAGTGAATAGTTCTAGCAGTCATGAAATACAAAGTATAGTATCCAAATGAATAAAATTTACATAGTAAGAAAGTGCTAAAATAAAAATAAATGAGCCAGGAGTGGTGGTATACACCTATAATCCCAGTGGCTCAGGAGACTGAAGAAGGAAGATCACAAATTTGACGCCAGCCTTAGCAAATTAGTGAGACCCTGTCTCAAAAGAAAAGGCTGTGTCTCAGTGGTAAATGCCCCTGGGTTCGATTCTTGGTACCAGGGGAAGAAAAGGGGGTTTTTTAGTCTTTAAGAAAAAGAAGAGGGAGTGTTCTAAGCAGAAGAAATAATGGGTACAAAGGTTTGGAAGCAAGGATGAGGGACAGGGGATGGGGTTGTGGCTCAGCAGTAGAGCTCTTGCCTAGCATGTCCAAGGCCCTGGGTTCCATCCTCAGCACCACATAAAAATAAATACATAAAATAAAGGTATTGTGTCCAACTATGACTAAAAAATAAATTTAAAAAAGAATGAGGGACAGCTATAGTTTGGATCTGTAATATCCCCCAGATATTAAAGCCATGTGTTGAAGCCTTGGTCCTCAACTTGATACTACTTACTGGGAGGTGGTGAAAGTCTTCTGGTCATATGGGGACATAACGTTAAGGGGATATGGAGATCCTAGTTCCTTCTCTTTCTCTCTCTTTTGCTTCCCAGCTGCCCTGAGGTGAGCAGCTTGTTCTTCCTCATGTTCCCTGCCTCACCCAGAGTCCCGAAATAACAGGATCAACCAACCATTGAATAAAAACCTTTAAATCTATGATTCCAAATAAACCTTTCCTCTTTTTAAGTTGATTTATTGCAGGAATTTGTTACAGTAGTGCAAAACTGTCTAACACAGAAAAGATGTGTGCCCATGGGGAAACAGAGCAAGAGAGGGACCTGGAGTTGTGAGAAATGACCAGACCATGAGGGCCTTGTCAATCCATTAAGGAATCTCAGCCTCATCCTGAGGCCATGAAGAGTTGGCTGATGGTTTTATTTATATACATATTTTTTGAGGCAGGATTTTGGGCTATGTTGCCCAGGCTGGTCTCTAATTCCTGGGCTCAAGAGATGCTCCCACCTCGGCCTACCCAGCACTGGGACTTCTATGGGTGCCCATCACCATGCCCATCTTCAGCTAATTGTTTTAAACTAAGATTGCCATAATCAGACTTACATCTAAGAAAGATCAAGTTTGTCAAAGTTGCACTGTGACAAACAGACTGGAAACCCAGAGATAAATCAGGGGGCCACTGCAGTCATCCTGGCAGGAATCCATGGTGATCTGAACTATTGTCCTGTCAGAGGGAATGAAGATAAAATGAGCTCTGTAGGAGGAATGTGTGATTGGTAGAATGGGGTCAGAGAAGGCAAGAGGAGTCAAGGATTATGCTCAAATTTCTCACTGGGGTGGAAATATTTCCTAATTATTGAATTGCTGGCATCTGGGTCCCAGTTCTGTAGCATAGCCATTTTGAGGGGATGGAGTGGGCGTTTGTCACACTTAAAATCCCATTATGCAAACAGCTGCCTGACCCAAATATTTACCTTTCAGGATGTGCTGGCCCACACTAATTTTTACTAGGATAGGCAGGTCCTTTGTTATGCTAGGACTAGGAGTGTTTGGGGCCTGAGTACTTTCAAACTCTTGTGGAAGCCCACAGAGTATTTTCAACAATTCTTCAGGCTGTTGGCTATTTTCACGTAAATGATAACTGAGTCCAATCCCCAGTCTTTCACATTGTGAAGTTTCACCTTTATGCAGTCTCTTTTTCCTCTGGATCCCATTCTTCCCACCTCCTGTTTATTTATAATAGAAGGAGTTGACGGCTGAGAGCCTTTTTATTTTTTTTTTTAGTTGTAGATGAACACAACTCTATTTATTTTTATGTGGTGCTCGGGATCGAACCTAGTGCCTCACACATGCAAGGCAAGCGCTTTACCACTGAGTTACAGCCCCATTCCACAGCTGAGAGTCTTTTAATAGCATGACAGACTGAATCAAATAGACCTTAGTTTACTACTGTTTCTTTATCTCAGCACTGTATCTATCTCTCTCTCTCTCTCTCTCTCTCTCTCTCTCCACACACACACACACACGCACACACACACACACACACACACACACACACAGAAGGCTTTATTTTTTTAAAATGTTAAGTTGGACAGAGTAGTGCATAACTGTCATCCCAGCTACTAGGCAGGCTGAAGCAGAAGGTGAGAGTCCAGAAATTCAAGGCCAGCTTGGACAACATACTGAGACCCTGTCTCAAAAAAAAAAAAAAAAAGAAAAAAAAAAGAAAAAAGTCTGCATAACTTACAAAACTTTTAACAAAATTCCAAGCAACCTGCATCTCAAACCTTGCTCTGTATATATTGAGAGTGCTATAGTATAGATATTTGGATGCTATCCATCTAAAGGAATCTACCCTATCAATTAATTATGTTTTATAGTTCTCATTATAATTTATAGGGCAACAAAGGATGGTTAATGTTGCACATAAAGAACATAACAGTCATAAATGGGAATATTTGACAAAGCAATAAGAGTTAAAAAGAAAATAAGTGCACCTGGTCTGCCTTAAACGCTTTTTAAAAGACTCTTTCAGGAAAGTTCCTGTAAGTGAATTAAGTCTCTGTTTCTCCCAGGGCTGCCAGCACTTTCTTTGGCCAACAGCTGCACTATGTGATGGTGCCCAGCTGTAAAAGGCTCCTCTTGTGGCTGTGGTTGCTGCCCCAACCCTGGCAGACTGACCTGCAGGAGTTCTTAACTGGCACTTTTTTTTTTTCCTTTGGTGCTGGGGATCAAATCCAGACATATATGTTCATGGTGGCCTCTCCTATGGAGTTACATCCCCAGTGCCCTAGTTGGCACATTTAAGAACTGTTAGGAAGTCAGATTTTTTTTTTTCACTTGTGCAACAGTGTACAAACCTGTGTGCTTTCAACAGACTCTTTAAACTGAATCAAAGGCATTTGTGAGTCAGACAGCATGGCTATCTTTCAAATTAGGTATCTCAGTTGCTGGCATTGATAACCCTGCTCAAGGCTGCAACAATAAAATGGAATCATTCTTCAATTCAAGGGCAAACACAATGCCAAGCTTAGTGGTGTTCAGAAGATGTATCTTTACCAAAATAATGTTTTATCTGGATATCTATGCTTTCAGATAATGAATGGTTGTCAACCCTGGCCTAACCTCCTAAAGGGGTTTTCTTCTCTGGAATCACAAAAAGACTAGTTTTATAGGTGTTTTCTTTTCTTCTTTGAGGGCTCTAGTTGTTGAATTATGTGTTGTACCAAGGCCTGTGGTAGAAGAGGGTAGGTTTGTGAATTAGAAAATTCCAGTGGAAACTCGTATTTATGTGACCCCTGGTGGCTGATGGGAGTGACTGGTATGCCTAAACAATTTTTCTTAAGTCCAGTGTCCTTATAATAACAGAGAAGCAGATTGACACATAGGGTCTGGTTGGTATTTCCTAAGTTTCTATTGTTACTTGATGTCACATAGACAAGGTAGATAGAAGAGTAAATAAATGGTACTACATTCATTATTTTATCCCTAAAAATTGTAACTAAAGGCTGATGTGGCTATTAGGCTGCCCAATTTTGACTCCCTTTCTTAGGCTATGAAGATGCTTAAAAGGAGAGAGGAGAAATTCCTGGACTGGGGATTTGGGAAGAAGAATTAAACCCAAACAATGCAGTGAAAACAAAAAGGTAGCAGCCAGTGGAGAAATATGAATGAATTAGTATCATGGGAGCTTCCTCCTGCCTTGCCAAGCCCAAGTCCCATTTTACTCCAATTGTGGCAAGAGCAGTGGTGTGGCAGTTGTGACATCTGAGTACTTTGTCCCTGAAAAGTCATGGACTCACTGAGAGCTTTGCACAAATTGATTCTCTCTAAGCCTTAAATTTTCTCACTGGAAAAATGAAAGTGTTGGACCAGACAATGCCAGTTTCTAGGTTGTCCTGAACTCACTGCTTTTCTTTTTACCCTTCCTAACACTAGAAAAGCTAGGGTCTTTATTTCCCCAGTTACTGTTAGTACAAAGCTTATAGAAATCACTGTGTGCTGGATTCCCCATCCCACGCCCCAGGTTTGGAATAGGCCATACATATCATCTATTGTAGTAATTTTTGGTTGGTTGGTTGATTGGTGTGGGGATTGAACCCAGGGCCTCATGAATACTAAGCATCTGCTCTACCACTGAGCTGTACCCTTACTCCTTGGGTGGCTCTTCAAGTGTGATCCAGGGACCAGCAGCGTGGACATCGGGGAACCTATTAAACACACATTCTTGGGACTCCCTCCACACCTGCTGAATCAGAGAATGTGGAGGTGGAATCCTGTAGTCTGTGTTCTAACATGCTTTTCAGATGATTCTGACACATGCTAAGGTTTAAGGGCTACTGATCTAAATGAAGTATAATACATAACAGTTAAGTGTAAAAAGCATTACACTCTTGTTCTGTTATGCTTTGCTGATCCTAACAGTTTGGATTTTTATCTTTAAGAACATGCCCAATGGCACTGGTGATAAGAGGAGATTTGAAATGAGCTGAGTCAACTCTGTATGTCAAAAGTTGTCACATTTAAACATTTCTACATTTTTTTTTTGACAATTATAGAGTAGTTTAAAATATATTCTAAGGTCCAAGTAAAAAGGATTCTGGGAAATGTAGTTTATTTATGTATTATAGGAGAACTTTGTAAAGGAGAGGAGGAGAAGGTGTTCTGGGAACTGTCTCCCCAGAGAGGTATGAAGTTTTCCAGGGCACCCCAGAGTTGACTGAAAGAGAGCCATGTCTGCTGTCGCTGGCAGCAATTGTCGGGCAAAAGTCCGCTGCATTTTATCTTTGCATGTTTGTTTGTTCTGCTTTTGAACACTGGCTTTCATACCATCTTGTTCTGTAATTCAAAACTGACTTTATAATTAGGTCTGAAAAGGAATGGTTCCCAGGCAATTCCTTTATGAAACTGGTAAAGACAGTTGCATTCGCTTTGGCTTGTTTTGATGTAATTTGTCAGAGAGGGCTGCAGGGTCGCTCTGTTTTAAGTTATACTGAGCTGGCCTTGTCTCTGTGTTTGTAAGCAGGAGGGGATGAGGGCTGAATTCTGTTCTTGGGAACTTTGGATGAGCAGAAGATGCTGGTGTACTCTTTCATCTTGGACAGTAAACTTAAAATTAGTTCATATGGTTAAGCCCACCTGGCTCAAGTTTGACTGTTTGGCCTGAGGAAAAGGTTTAACTAGCTCAATTACAGGGGCCGTGGGGGACTGCCTAGGAAGCAGAAGGAAAACCATTACTGGTGTACTAATTCAAAGTTTCCTTTTTCAGATTCCATCTAGTGGATACTTGAGACATTCCAGTTAATTTGCATACTTAAAAACTGGGGTCCAGAGCTGGGATTGAGACTCAGTGGTAGAGCAATTGCCTAGCATGTGTGAGGCACTGGGTTTGATTCTCAGCACCGAATATAGGTAAATAAAATAAAGGTTGATTGACAACTAAAAAAAAATTACATATATATATACATACACACACACACACACACACACACACACATACACACACATATATGCTCTTAAAAAAATTGGGGCTCAAACCTAACTTCTCAAAATTAGAGACAATTGTCACTGTATTTGTGAATTCCTTTTTTGCTTCTTTTGCTTTTATAGGTTTGGGGCCCTAAGGAGGCCTAGCAGCACTGTGACCCAGCTTGGGTCTTGAATACCCACCTCTTGCTTCTTCTACCAGAGCAACTTCGCTTTGTTTTGGTTGTTTACACTTTCACTTAAAACCTCCTTTGTAGAAAATATTCCACTGCTTCAAAAAATTTGGAAACCATTGTGTTAGATTAGGGTTGGGTAGCCTAATCTTTACCCTATAAATCAGGGCACTTTACCTGCTAGTTCACAGAGTAAGCCTCAAACACTGAAGATGCTGGGGACCTCGCTTCATCCGCTCCTGTGCTGTCTGCTTGCTTTTTTCTCAACAGCTCAGACTTCAGCTCCTCCTCTGGACCCACTTTCAGCCTTCACTCTGGTTCTCCCCAGGCACTCAATTCTCTTGCCCTATTAAAGGCTGCATCTGTCTCATCTCCAGCTGTCAGGGAGGCAGCAGAAGCCTCTTGAGCCATGATTCTCCCTAGCAGCTTGTCTTTTCATTCAGGCTTACATACTATGGTGTTCTTCTTAGTGTCCTTGTCCAGAACAAGACTCTTCCTGCTGACTGCTCCTTGCCCTGAAGTCATCTCTACTGTAGTTCAGAGAAACCAGTTATAAATAATTCTCTTTTGTCCATCTGGTTTGCAGATTCTAAATTTTTATAGTTGTCTCTTGATCTCTATGGCCTCTTGTATAGGTGTGAGTATTCTTCTAGGTTCATAATGCTTTTATTTCTCTACTCCTTTTATTGAGATTTCAAAAGAAAGGAAGGTAATCATGTACATTGAATCTATCATTTTACTAGAAATTCATTGTATTGCTTTTAAAAAAACTTTATATTGAAATGATTATAGATTCACAGAAAATTGCAAAAGTAGCAGAGAGTTTTCATGTACACTTCACTCAGTTTCCCTTAACGGTAAAATCTTACTTAACTATAGACCAATGTGAAAATTAGGAAATTTACACTGGTAAAATCCACAGACCTTATTCAGATTTTGCCAGGTTTACATCTAGTTGTGTGTGTGTGTGTATGTGTGTGTGTGTGTGTGTATGTACAGTTCCATACAATTTTATCTCATATGGATTCACATGACCACCACCAGTAAGATATAGAACTATTCTACCACAAAGAACCCTTACACTACCTCTTCAGGGTCAGGCCTTCCAGCCCCTCCCCCTCCTCACTATCAACCTCTGGAAATTGCTAATCTGTTCTCCATCTTCATAATTTTGTCAAAAGTTATATAAATAGAATCATACAAAATGTAACCTTTTGATATTGTCTTTTTTTTTTTTTTTTGTACCAGGGATTGAACTCAGGGGCACTTGGTCACTGAGCCACATCCCCAGCCCTATTTTGTATTTTATTTAGAGACAGGGTCTCACTGAGTTGCTTAGCTTCTCGCTTTTGCTGAGGCCGGCTTTGAACTCTCGATCCTCCTGCCTTAGTCTTTTTCTTCAATCAGTATATTTACCTTGAAATCCATGTGAGTTGTATGTTTCAATAGTTTGTTTCATTTGATTGCTGAGTGGTACTTTATGATGTAGATGCATAATAGTTTCTTAAACCATTTTCCCAAAGGAAGAAAATTTGAATTTTTCTTCCATTTTTTGATTGTCACAAACAAATTCATTACATTTCTAATAAATAAAAGTATAAAACATAAAATCCAAAGAAGCACTGCAAATGTTGAAGATGACACCTTCTCCCTTGGGGAAGTGGTAGTGTTGGGTATCACATCCAGAACTTCATGCATACTAAGCATGTGCTCCCCAAGAGCATGCCATCTTCACTCTTTTGAAAGAGTGAAAAAACTTGGCTTCAGCATTACTGGCTCCTGGTAAGTTCTTGCTCTAAAGCCTCTTTTACTCACCTTTTAACATGAACTATGCCCTCTTGAAATCAGTGCACATCTGTGGGGGAGCAGGAGGGCAGGCCTCATCATGGTTCAGTTAATTACCCAATGAGTTTTATAACCTTAGTAAGGCCACACTCTGGTATATTAAGAGAAGTTTGTTAAAGTCCCTAAGGCCATTCTTCATAATAATGCGACTAGTTCCAACTGAGTTATAGGTGATTTGTCTAACACATGGCTAATTGTTAATAGGGTACTTCAACTGAGATTTATTTAATGTTTTTTACAAAGACATACCCAACCACATAGATTGTATTGCAGTATTCTTCACACTTTTTTTAAATACTTTTTTTATTATTTATTTTTTTATGTGGTGCTGAGGATCGAACCCAGGGTCTCACTTGTGCTAGGCGAGCACTCTACCATTGAGCCACAACCCCAGCCCCTTCTTCACACTTTTAAAAGTAATTCTTTTAACAATGGTTCCAAGCATCACAAATTTTTTGAAATAATTAATTTATTTGTTTAATCAATAAATGTTCATTGAACACATAATATGTGACAGGCATCACTTTTTTTAATATATGTATTTTTAGTTGTAGACAGACACAATACCTTTTATTTATTCATTTATTTGTATGTGGTGCTGAGGATTGAACCCAGTGCCTCATGAGTGCTAGGCAAGCACTCTACCACTGAGCCACAACCTCAGCCCAGGCATCACCATTTTTAAAGTGAGGTGACCAAACTGAAGTGGTTATTGCTCTGGTGAAGCTTATGTTCTAATGGGGTAGACAAATTAACCAAATAACCACACAGATAGATGGGAAGGTGCAACTGGGATAAGTTTAGTGTAGGAGAGACATGGAGCTGTGGAATCCTGCGGTGACTTGATCACCTCCCAAAGGCCCATGGCCTCAGGGATTAGTATTTCAACATATGAATTTTGTGAGGGACATGAGCATTTAGTCCATTGTAATTTGGACCAGAAAAGAGAAATGGTGGGACAGTTGGCAAACTTTGAATAAGGTCTGTAATGATAATGTGATTATATTAATATTACTTCCCTAATTTCAATAAATAAAGCTGTGATTATGTAACACACTAACACTTGGGGATCTGGGAATTCTTTATATTTGCAATTTCTTAAAACGTCTGAAATTGTCACCTCAGCAGAACTCCTGCTTTGTTCAGAAAGACCCCCTTAAACTGCTTCCTTGACTCCCTCTCCATCCACCTCCCTTGGCTACCTTATTTATTTGTGACTCTTCCCTTGTGACTTCAGTTGGTGAAATTAGGGCATGAGTTTTAGCTCCAAATGGGCTATTCAGTGTTCCTTCTTTAGGAATTTGAGTAAAGGCCTAGGACATATCTCTGAGGACTACACCACAGTGACTCTCAACATCATGCACATCCTCAAGACTGGGATCCTAGTTAGAATAGATATACTCCATGTTTGTATAAATATCTAAAAAATAGATTCTACTGTCATCTATAACTAAAAAGAACAAATCAAAATTTAAAAAAAGAAAGTGACTTTTTTTTTTTTTTTTTTTTTTTTGGTACTGGGGCCTGAACCCAGAGGGGCTTAATCACTGAGCCATATCTCCAGTCTTCTTTATTTTCTATTTTGAGATAGAGTCTTGCTGAATTGCTTAGGGCCTCACTAAGTTGCTGAGGCTGGTTTCTAACTTGAGATCCTTCTACGTCCGGACTTGCTGGGATTACAGGCCTGGGCCACCATGCCCAGCACTGAGCTAGACTCTCAAGTGGAAGAAATGTTACCACTCATGGTCAGGGGAATTGTCATGTTTTGCCTCAAGAATTGAGCAGCTCCACTATCTTTATGGAAAGAAGAATAGAGTGGGCACAAGGAGAAAACCAAACCAGGACAGAGAAATGCCTGGATCCAGTATCTTCTAAGACCAGGCAGTATTCATTCCTGACATTGGGTTTTTTTAGATGTTTCAGTGTATTCAGATAAATTCTCTTCTTTATCAATCTTAAATTGATATTTAGACATTAATAATAGAGAAGAGTTTAAGGATTTCCTTGCAAATGTTTTATCGTAAGAGAGTGATTTAAAGAGTTTAAGTGTGCCATTTTATAAGATTTTGTGTTCTGAGTACCAATTTAATCCATAAGTAATGTAGCGGGTATTAAAGTCTGAACCCCCATCAAAACTCAATGAATGTTAATTGTTTGGTGATTTTCAAACTGAATGGTTAATCCTCAGAATCACCTGGAGACTTTTGTTTGTTTTTAGACACTGTTCTCTGTGTCCAGACTATCCTCAAACTCCTGGACTCAAATGATCCTCCTGCTTTAGCTATCAGAGTATCTGGGACTAGAGGCATATAACATTGTACCCATCTTGGAGGACTTTTAAAAAATATGGATTCTGGATGCCTTCTCCCCTCTAGCTATGGAAGGAGAACAGTGGAGGATAAGAGCGACATAAATATGTATTTTTAAAAAGTTTTCTATGCTAGTGGTCTTCCAATTGGAGTTTTGTGTAAGGGTGCTTGGATAGGTTTGAGAGATTCAATTTTAGACATTCAACTTTCTAGAGATCTTTTGTTTAAAAGTTCTGCCTTATCATCTACTTGTGTTCACAAGGTCCTTCTCTTAGTTTAGAAAGATAGACTGTATCAGCCATTCCAAATCAGGTTGGCCTTGGGTATGAAATCCTCCAGGATGCCACAGAGAAGGTTCCTATAATGATGGATAACTATAAGTCCCTACAAACCTTTAGTTCTGAGCATGAAACCAGCATTAGAAATAAGTATCTTGGTAAGTATTGGTGTATTTGGTACAGTGTGGTGGTAGAAGTAATGGCAGTTTTTGTTTAACACCTTGCCTTCCCTTCCCTTTCTGAGCACTCCCTCTCCTCATTATTCCTCTAGATAAGGTTGCTATTAAACATGTATTAATGCTCACGTTAGCAGCACATACTCTAAAACTGAAATGATACAGAGAAGATTAGCATAACCTCTGCACAAGAATGACAGGTATATTTGTGAAACATTCCAGATTTTAAAAATAAAAATTAAAAAACATATTAAATAGTGTGAATAAACAAAGAGGGCATTGATATGAAATAGTGCCTATTTATTTATTTATTTATTTATTGTAGTACTGGGCATTGAACCCAGGCATGCTGCATGTTGTAGTCAGCTTTTTTTGTTGCTGTGACCAAAAGACCTGACAAGAGCAATTAGAGGAAAAGTTTATTTGGGGACTCACAGTTTTAGAGGTCTCACTGGCTTCATTCCTTGGGGTTTGAAGTAAGGCAGAACATTGTGGCAGAAGAGGCAGAGGAAAGCAGCTGAGGATGTGGAACTAGGAAGCAGAGAGAGCTCTCTTCACCATAATAAAATATAAACTCCGACCTCCTCTAGTCAACCTGCTTTTAGTCACCACTCACTTAGTTCCAGCAGGGGATTAATTCACTGATTCAGTTAAGGTTCTCATAACTCAATCATTTCACCCCTAAACCCTCTTGCAGTGTCTCATACATGAGTCTTTGGGGGATACCTCATATTTAGATCACAACACTGTACCACTAAGCTACATCCAAAGCCCTTTTAATTTTTTAAAACATTTTAAAATTTTGAGACACAATCTTGCTATGTTGTTGAGGCTGGGGTAAAACTTGCTATTCTCCTGCCTCAGTCTTTTAAATTGCTAGGATTACAGATATGATTCACCACACTCAGCTCAAATTCATCTCTATTTATCACATGTGACATATCTTCTTTTCCCAATTAATAAGAAATAACATGCAGCCCAGTGTGGTGGTGCTTGCCTATAATCCCAGATACCTGAGAGGCTGAGATAGGAGGATCACAAGTTCAAGGCTAGCCTTAGCAACCACGGTAAGACTCTGTCTCAAAATAAAATTGAAAAAGGGGTGAGGATAGGCTGTGGCTGTGGCTCAGTGGTAGAGCGCTTGCCTAGCACGTGCATGTGAGGCACTGGGTTTGATCCTCAGCACCACATAAAAATAAATATATAAAATTAAGATATTGTGTGCATCTGCAACTAAAAATATTTTTAAAGAGGGGGTGGGGATATATACAGCTCAGTGACAGAGCACTTTCTAGAATATACCAAGGCCTGAGATCAATCCCCAGTACTAAAAAAGAAAAAGAAAAAAAAAAAAAAGGAAATAGTAATAACATGCTAGTCTCTGGATTCATGAATTTTTAGTAATTCATATATTTTTCTTCCATTAAGTTACAGGAAATTTTAGATCATGTGTTTAAACAAAATTAGTGAAGTTTGACATTTATAAATTAATAGACTTTTTAAAAAATAAAAAAATCCTTTTTTATTATCAAATTCTTGTGGAGAAATTTAAATGCAAGGGGTAAACCCTCTTGTAAATTAAAGTCCAAAGAAAATAAATTTAATTTATTAAATATTTTTATTTGTTCTTATTAGTTATACATGATAGTAAAATGTATTTTTTAAGTGTTCTTTTCAATAACTTTTTTAGTTGTAGTTGGACACAATACCTTTATTTATTTATTTTTATATGGTGCTGAGGATTGAATCCAGTGCCTCACATGTGTGAGGTGAGTGCTCTACCACTGAGCTACAACCCCAGCCCCAGTAAAATGTATTTAACACTAATACATATATGGAGTATAACTTCTCATTCTTCTGGTTTTACATGATATACAATTACATTGGTTGTGTAATCATATATCCATATAGAATAATAATATCGGATTCATTCCACTATATTTTCTATTCCCATTCCCCCTCCCTTCCCTTCATTCCCTTTGTCTAATCCTAATTCCTCCATTCTTTCCCCTAACCCCACCCCCACCCCTGCATTATGGATCAGCATCCACATATCAGAGAAAATATTTGACCTTTGGTTTTTGGGGATTGGCTTATTTCTCTTAGCATAGTATTCTCCAGCTCCAGTTACCTGCAAATGTCATAATTTCATTCTTCTTTAAGACTGAGTAATAATCCATTTGTGTATATATACCACATTTTCTTTATCCATTCATCTGTTGAAGGGCATCTAGGTTGGTTCCACAGTTTAGCTATTGTGAATTGAACTGCTATAAACATTGATGTAAATGCGTCACTGTAGCATCCTGATTTGTCTAATTTTTCTTGCTAGGGATTGCTTTGGCTATTCTGGGTCTCTTATTTTTCCAAATGAATGCTGCTGAGTCCCAAGATGGAGGCCCACATTGGTAGATGGGGGTCCACATGGGAGTAGTGGCCGGAATTCCTGCGTCTGGGAAGCTGCTGGATATCCTGTGTGGGAGTGGCATCAGTGATTTCTGCTCCGGTGGCTGGTCAAAAGTTCTGTGCAGGGGTTGATGGTCCCACTCAGGCACCCAGTAGTCCTGCGTGGGTGAGCAGTTGGGAGACCTACTCTGACACTGAGCCCTGAATCCCTGGATGGGCATGGTGCTTCCTTTGTGGGAGCAGGAATATCGCTTGCAGAAAAGTAGTATTCTCACTACTTGAATCCTAGGTCACATAGCAATACAGAATGCTGCCTCCCTCTGACCTACCATCTTGGATCCAACCCCCGCATTTTTTTTGAGGCTATTATGAATGGGTAGTTTTTCCAATTTCTTTTTCAGTAGATTCATCACTGATATATAGGAATGCATTTGATTTGTGGGTGTTCATTTTATATCCTGCTACTTTGCTGAGTTCATTTATGAGTTCTAGAAGTTTTTTGGTAGAATTTTTTGGGTCTTCTAAATATAGAATCATATCATTGGCAAACAGGGACAGTTTGAATTCTTCTTTTCCTATTCATATCCTTTTAATTTCTTTCTTTTGTCTAATTGCTGTGGCTAGAGTTCCAAGGAGAATGTTGAATAAAAGTGGTGTAAGAATTGTAATGAAAAAAAAAAGTGGTGAAAGAGGACACTCTTGTCTTGTTTCAGTTTTTAGAGGCAATGCTTTAATTTAGAATGATGTTGGCCTTGGGTTTAGAATATATAGCTTTTACAATGTTGAGAAATATTCCTACTATCCCTAGTTTTTCTAGTGTTTTGGACATGAAGGGGTGCTGTATTTTTTCAAATGTTTTTCTGCATCTATTGAGATAATTATATTATTCTTGTTTTTTAAGTCTATTGATGTGATGAATTATGTTCATTGGTTTCCATATATTGAACCATCCTTGCATCCCTAGGATGAACCCCACTTGATTGTGGTGCACTGTATTTTTACTATGTTTTTGTATGCTATTTGCCAGAATTTTATTGAGAGTTTTCGCATCTGTGTTCATCAAGGATATTAGTCTAAAGTTTTTTTCCTTGATGTGGTCTTTGTCTGGTTTTGGTATCAGGGTGATACTAGCTTCACAGAATGAGTTTGGAAGGGGTCCCTCCTTTTTTATTTTATGGAATAATTTGAGGAATATTGGTGTTAATTCTTCTTTGAAGGTCTTGTAGAACTCAGCAGAGAATCTGTCTGGTCCTGGGCTTTTCTTGATTGGTAGACTTGATGGCATCTTCTATTTCATTGCTTGAAATTGCTATGTCTAAATTGTGTATGTCCTTCTGATTCAGTTTGGGTAGGTCATATGTCTCTAGAAATTTATTGATGTTGTTGAAGATTTTCCATTTTATTGGAGTATAAACTTTCCAAATAGTTTCTGATTATCATCTGTATTTCAGTAGTGTCAATTTTGATATTTCCTTTTCTTTTTCTTTCTTTCTTTCTTCTTTTTTTTTTTTTTTTTTTGGTACTGGGGATTGAACTCTTATGTGCTTAATCACTGAGCTACATCGCTAACCTTTTTTTAAATAAATTTTTTTTAGATATAGTGTCTCACCAAGTTGCTTAGGACCCCAATAAGTTGCTGAGGCTGGCTTTGAACTTGTGATCCTTGTGCCTTAGGCTCCAGAACCACTGGGAATACAAGCATACATCACCATGCCCAGTGATGAATTTTACTAATGTGAATTTTCTTTCTTTCTTTTCATTAGTTTGGCTAAGAGTTTATCAATTTTATTTATTTTTTCAAAGAACTAATTTTTTGTCAAATTAAAAAAATTCAATTTTTTGGTTGTACACAATACCTTTATTTTAATATTTATTTTTATGTGTTGCTGAGGATCAAACCCAGGGCCTCGCATGTGCTCCATGAGCACTCTACCACTGAACCACAACCCCAGTCCTTGTTTTGTCAATTTTTTGAAGTGTTACTTTTATTTCAATTTCACTGATTTCAGCTCTGATTTTAATTATTTCCTGTCTTCTACTGCTTTTGGTATTGATTTATTCTTATTTTTCTAGGACTTTGAGATGCAAAGTAAAGATATTTGGTGATTTTCTATCCTTTTAATGAATGAGCTCAATGCTATGAACTTTCCTCTTAAACTCCCTTCATAGTATCCCAGAGATTTTGATATGCTGTGTCACTATGCTTATTTACTTCTACATATTTTTTACTTCATCCCTGATTTCTTCTGTTATCCATTCGTCATTTGACAGCACATTATTTAGCCTCTAGGTGTTAGTGTACCTTCTGTTCTTTTATTGTTGATTTCTAATTTCATTCCATTATGATCTGATAGAATGCAAGGTATTATCTCTTTTTTTTTTCATTTGCTAAGATTGATTTGGGACATAACATATGGTCTATTTTAGAGAAGGATCTATGTTATGCTAAGAAAAAAGTGTATTCATCATTGATGGATGAAATACTCCATATATGGGGCTGGGGATGTGGCTCAAGTGGTAGCGCACTCGCCTGGCATGCATGTGGCCCGGGTTCGATCCTCAGCACCACATACAAACAAAGATGTTGTATCCGCCAAAAACTAAGAAATAAATATTAAAAAAATTCTCTCTCTCTCTCTCTCTCTCTCTCTCTCCTCTCTCTCTCTAAAAAAAGGAATACTCCATATATGTCTGTTAAGTCTAAATTATTGATTGTATTATTTAGTTCTATAGTTTTTTTAAACATGTTGCCATTTAATTTTTTTAATATTTATTTTTTAGTTATAGGTAGACACAATATTTTATTTTTATGTGGTGCTTAGAATCAAACCCAGTGCCTCACTCATGCTAGGCAAGTGCTCTACACTGAGCCACAACCCCAGCCCCTAGTTTTTTTTTGTTTTTGTTTTTGTTTTTAAGATGTTGTTTGTAGTATCTGTCCATTGGTGAAAGAGGTGTGTTAAACTCATCCAGTATTATTGTATTGTGGTCTACTTGATTCTTGAAGTTGGGAAGAGTTTGATGAATATGGATGATCCATTGTTTGAGGCATAAATATTTATGATTATTATGTCTTGTTAGTGTATAGTTTCCATAAGTATTATGAAATATCTTTCTTTGTCTCATCTGATTAAATTGGGCTTAAAGTCCATTTTGTCAGATATGAAGATAGAAACCCCTGCTTGTTTACGATTCATGTGAGTGATATGTATTTTCCCATCCTTACACCTTCAGTCTGTGGATCTCTTTGCCTATGAGATGAGTCTCTTGGAAACAGCACATTGTTGGGTCTTGTTTTTTAAACCAATCTGCCTTGATGAGTTTAGGCCATTTACATTCAAAGTTATTATTGAGGTATGATTTGTATTGCCAATCTTTTTGGTTTATTTCTGGTTTTTAACTTGAATTAGTGTCAGAGCCATCTGTGGACTATATGTGGAAATCAGCATGGAAGCCCATTGAATAGGGAAATCTGGCATTTGGGAATTTTCAGTGGCAATCCCACTGGAAAGATCACTCAGATCCACGTGAGTCCTATTCATCTCTAACAGGTCCCACAGAGCACCAGAGATGGGTGACCTACTATAGCCACACAGCCTCTCAGAGAAGGGCGTAGCCTACCAAGATCCACTCAACCTGTTGTCTGCAAGACATCATGAAGCAAGACTTCAACCCTGAATCCTCATCCCTGCCTTTGATGTACTTCCTTAAATAAAACCACCAGAGCCATTTTCTAGTTGTTCAACTCCAATTTCTATGTGGACTGGACCTATGAGGTGCTCTGTATTTAAAACTATTTTTCTGACTTTGTCTTTTATTTCTTCACCAATTATTTCAGACTTTATTTTCTCAGTGGCTTATCTCCTCCTGAACAGGAAAAATTACCCTGGTGAGGTACTGGCAGCCTTGTGATCAATTAGATAAATTAGTTTCTCCTTTGATAGACTATTCCTTTAGTGTAGTTCTCCCTTTTCACTGTTAGTTTTCATTTAATCTTTAAATATATATATGGTTGTAGGTGAACACAATACCTTTAGTTTATTTTTATGTAGTGCTGAGGAGGATCAAACCCAGTGCTTCACACATGCTAGGTGAGTGCTCTACCACTGAGCCACAACCCCAGCCCCTTCATTTAATCTAAATGGAGTATTTTGCAGAGACTGTTCTATAGTGCAGGTTTTCTAGATATGAATCTTTTAACTTTTGTTTATCATTGAAGGTTTTTAGTTCATCTTCAAATCTGAAGCTTAAGTTTGCTGGGTATAGTATTCTTGGTTGACATCCATTTTCTTTCAGAGCTTGGTATATTTTATTCCAAGACCTCCTAGCTTTGAGGGTCTGGGTTGAGAAATCAGCTGAAATCTGAGTTGGTTTATCTCTAAATGTAATCTAACATTTTTCTCTGGCAGCCTTTGAAAATTTATCCTTATTCTGTATGCTAGGCATTTTCATAATAATGTGCATTGGTGTGGGTCTGTTGTAATTTTGTATATTTAGGGTCCTATAAGCCTCCTGTGTTTGATTTTCAATTTCATTCTTTAGGTTTGGGAAATTTTCTGATATTATTTCATTGAAAAGATTCTGCACTCCTTTGGTTTGTATCTCTGTACCTTCATCTATCCTGATAAATCTTAAATTTGGTCTTTACATGTTATCTCATATTTCATGGAAGTTCTGTTCATGGTCTCTTAACATCTTTTCTCCACAGTCAACTTTATTTTCAAGATTATGTATTTTGTCTTCATTGCCTGAAACTCTGTCTTCCAAGTGATCTAGTCTGTTGGTCATGCTTTCTATTGCATTTTTAATTTGGTTTATAAATTACTTCATTTTGAGGATTTCTGTTCATAATCTCTCTCTCTTTTTGAAGTGATCTTTCATCTCCTGAATTTTCTCTCAGATTTCACTCCTTATATCATCCTTTACCTTGCAGATCAGTTTAACTAGGTACATTCTAAACTCCTTCTCTGACAGTTTTCCCACTGTGGTGTCAATGGATTCTATTATTGGAGCATCTTGGTTTGTTTGGGGCAATTTGTTCCCTTGTTTTTTCGTGTTGTTATTGTGTCTACCCATCTAGCAGATAGATATGAGGCAGTACAGTTTCAACCCTGTAGACCTGAAGGTTTCCAGTACCTCACTGATAAGGGGAAGACAAATAATAACAGCAACCTGCCAGGATTATCAGCACCCTGAGAGCTAATTCCTGCTTGGAGGTGTGAACTGGCTGGGAAAATAAAAGGTCTGAAAATAATCAATAAGGAACAAAAGACAATAGGCTGAAAATAGTTTTACAAACAGGGGCCTAGTGGGTCTTCCAACCCAGATGGGAATTGGAACTGAACAAGGAAAAAGGCCCAAATTCTGTATTTGAAGGGAAATAACATCAAAAGTTTTCAGTGTGGCAGGCTTCTTGAGGAAAACAGGATAAAGTTGGGAAAAACAAGTTGTTTGTGGCTAGGGAGGTTATGCCCACCTCCAGGGGCTGTGTTTGAACCTAGGGCTGTGATCTAAGGTAGTGTGTAAGCTTTCAACTGAGCAATCTGCTGCAGGTGGATTCACATACCAAGAGTTCTCAGAAAAGCAACCCCCCTGCATTTTGGTGGCTCAAACAAGCCCATAATTCATAAAAAGCTTCCAACAGCAACCAATGAAAACAATATACAGCTTTAACCAAATAGTTCCTACTAAGACATCTATAGATTTGTAATAGACTATTTTAGAGCAATTTTGTGTTCATAGAAAATTTGAGTAAAAAATGATCTCAAGGTTGGGGATGTGGCTCAGTGGTAGAATTCTTGCTGAGCATGCATGAGGACCTGGGTTCAACCCCCAGTAAGACCAAAAAAAAGTTTCCATACACACTCCCCCTCAGTTTTTTTCATTCATTCATATTGTACATTTGTTAAAACTGATAAGCCAATATTGATATGTTATTATTAACTGAAACCCACAGTTTACATTGGAATTTGCTTCTTTCATTGTACATTTTTTAGGTTTTGACAAATGTATGATGGTGTGTATCCACCATAACAGTGGATGTATATCATCACATAAAATTTAATAATTAATGATAATTTCACTGCCTTAGAAATTCTTTTCACTCCATCTACTCATCCTTCACTTTTCCCAGATAAGGCTGCAACAATTTATCTTTTTACTGTCTCCATAGTTACCTTTAACAAAATGTCATATAGTTGGAATCATAGCTTGAAGCCTTTTTCAATGGACTTCTTTCATTTAGCAGTATGCATTTAAGGTTTTTGTCTCTTTTGTTGTTCTTTTTAGCATTAATCAAGATCCCCTGGTCTGGGTGTGCCATAATTTATTTATCCACTCACCTATCGAATGACATCTTCATCATGTCCAAGTTTTAGTAATTACGAGAGAAGCTGCTATGAATATTCATATGTTGTACATAAGTTTTCAAGCCATTACTGTAAATACCAAGGAACACATCTGCTCGATTGTATGCTTAAGAGTATGTTTGCTTTTGTAAGAAACTGCCAAATTGACTTCTAGACTAGTGGTACCATTTTGCATTCCTACCAGCAATGAGCTTCAGTTCCTCAAGAGCCACGTCCTCACAGCACCTGTACGAAGGTTTTTGGTGTCTTGCATTTTAGCCATTCAAATAAGGGTGTATTGGTTTCCCACTGTTGTTTTAAATTGCAGTTTCCTAATGACACATGATGTTGAGTATATTTTCATTTATTTCTTTGGTGAAGTGAGATCTTTTCAAATCTAGTCCACTTTTAAATAGGATTGTTTGTTTTCTTATTATTGAGTTTTAGAGTTCTTTGTATATTTTGGATGTAAGTCCTTTTTCAGATACAATTTTCTCTCTTGGTTTTTTTATTCTCTTAATGGAGTTTGACTTTTATTTTTGATGCATATTTTTTTCCCAGAAAATGAATATCAGAGTTTAAACAAATTTACCAAAGTAATACTATGCCTTTTATGGAATTACACACTTCACAAATAATCTAAAAATATAGTAACACTTCATGTTACATTTTTACAAGTTAAGTAATAAAAGACAGCAAATTGATTTATTGTCTTGATTATCATGTTTGAATAACATACTATAATTAATTAAATGCTGTATTAATTGAATCATATCAATTTGATCTTTAGGAGGAAATCACATGTGGTACTTTCCTGAAGACATTTTACAGAGTTTTTTCATAATGTTTTTGAAACATGAATTAATTTGTTAATTTAAATTGGAAAACAGAATCAGGCTTTTTGTGAAAGTAAAAATGGCTGATTGGATTGACAAAGAGGATTAGCTCCTTAATTTATTTGGCAGATATTTGACATAACTTGATATGCAGTATATTTAGCACCAAGTTTGACAGAAGTATATTTAGATCATATGTTGATTAAGACTATTTTACTGAAAAAAATGAGTTGTCTGAAGTGTAATGAAGTTAATATTGACAGAGTTTTCCTAATCTTGTCTAAATCCAAAGGACAAAATACAATGCCTGTAAGTGAAAGGGTAACAAATATAACAAATGGTAATTTAATGAGCCTTGGTAAAGTCTTTTTGGTAGATAATTCAGAAATGAAGAAATTGATTCTTGTGACTAACAAACTATTTTGTAAAGTAGGAAATTTCCAATTCTACACTTTTACCCATCTGAGGAAGGTCTAGTCCAATTAGGATCTGCTATATCATTAAACATCTTTTTTGATGACATATGATTTTTCAAATTTAGAAGGAATTGAAGACCTGATTAACATTACAATAACAAAATTACTTCTGTCCTTATCTGATTTATAATGTGATTTTTTCAATGTTCACATTTATTAAACAAGCAAGAAGGAGAGGTAATATAAAATGCAGTCTTACTCTAACTATAAATCATATTAATTCATGGATACATGAACTAATTGAAGAAAAATTTTACTAATTTCATTGAGACACTTTTTAAATTCTATATATATTTATATATGACAGTGGAATGTATTACAATTCTTATTACACATATAGAGCACAATTTTTCATATCTCTGGTTGTATATATAGTATATTCATACCAATTCATGTCTTCATACCTGTACTTTGGATAATAATGTTCATTATATTTTACCATCATTAATAAATCTATGCCCCCTCCCTTCTCCTCCAACGCCTCTGACCTTTATAGAGTTCATCTATTCCTCCCATGCTCCTACTCCCTATCCCACTATGAATTAGCCTCCACATATCAAAGAAAACATTTGGCATTTGGTTTTTTTGGGATTGGCTAACTTCACTTAGCATTATAGCATTATCTTCTCTAACTCCATTCATTTACCTGCAAGTGCCATGATTTTATTCTCTTTTATTGCTGAGTAATATTCCATTGTTTATATATGGCTCATTTTTTTTATCCATTCATCTATTGAAGGGCTTCTAGATTGGTTCCAAAGTTTATCTATTGTGAATTGTGCTGCTATAAACATTGATGTGGCTGTGTCCCTATAGTATGATGTTTGTAAGTCCTTTGAGTATAGACCAAGGAGAGGGATAGCTGGGTCAAATGGTGATTCCATTCCCAATTTTCCAAGAAATATTCATACTGTTTTCCATATTGACTGCACCAACTTGCAGTCCCATCAGCAGTGTATGAGTGTGCTTTTTCCCTCACATCCTTTCCAACACTTATTGTTGTTTGTAGGCATAATAGCTGCCATTCTGATTGGAGTGAGATGAAATCTTAGAGTGGTTTTGATTTGCATTTCTCTAATTGCTAGTGATGATGAACATTTTTTCACGTATTTGTTGATTGATTGTACATCATCTTCTGAGAAGTGTCTGTTCAGGTCCTTGGCCCATTTATTGATTGGGTTATTTGGGTTTTTTTTTTTTTTTTTGGTGTTTAGCTTTTTGAGTTATTTATATAACCTAGAGATTAGTGCTCTATTTGATGTTTGAGGGGTAAAGATTTGCTCCCAAGATGTAGGCTCTCTATTCACCTCACAGATCGTTTCTTTTGCTGAGAAGAAAATTTTTAGTTTGAGTTCATCCCATTTATTGATTCTTGATTTTACTTCTTGCACCACACAAGTCTTATTAAGGAAGTTGGGGCCTAATCCCACATGATGGAGATTAAGGCCTACTTTTTCTTCTATTAGACACAGGGTCTCTAGTTTAATTCCTAGGTACTTGATCCATTTTGAGTTGAGTTTTGTTCATGGTGAGAGATAGGGGTTTAATTTCATTTTGTTTCCTATGGGTTTCTAGTTTTCCCAGCACCATTTGTTGAAGAGGCTATCTTTTCTCCAATGCATGTTCTTGGCACCTTTGTCTAATATAAGATGATTGTAGTTTTGTGGATTGGTCTCTGTGTCCTCTATTCTGTGCCATTGGTCTACCACTCTGTTCTGGTGCCAATACCACACTGTTTTTGTTACTATTACTCTGTAGTATAGTTTAAGGTCTGGTATAGTGATGCTGCCTGCTTCACTCTTTCTGCTAAGGATTGCTTTAGCTATTCTGGGTCTCTTATTTTTCCAGATGGATTTCATGATTGCTTTTTCTATTTCTATGAGAAATTTTATTAAAATTTTGATCAGAATTACATTAAATATGTATAGTGCTCTTGGAAGTATGGTCATTTTGATAATATTAATTCTGCCTATCCAAGAGACAGTAAATCTTTCTATCTTCTAGGGTTTTCTTTGATTTCTTTCTTTAGGGTTCTGTAATTTTCATTATATAGATATTTCATCTCTTTCATTAAGTTGATTCCCAAATATTTTATTCTTTTGGAAGTTATTGTAAATGGGGTAGTTTTCCTTGTTTCCCTTTCAGAGGCTTTGTCACTGATATACAGAAATGCCTTTGATTTATGGGTATTGATTTTATATCCTGCTATGTTACTGAATTCATTTACTAGTTCTAGAATTTTTCTGGTGGAACTTTTAGGGTCTTCCAGGTGCCAATTTAAGTTCTTCTTTTCCTATCTTTATTCCTTTAATTTCTTACATCTGTCTAATTGCTCTGGCCAGTGTTTCAAGAACTATGTTAAGAATGATCAATTTTTCTCCATTTAGAATGATGTTGGCCTGGGGCTTAGCATAGATAGTGTTTATGATGTTGAGATATGTTCCTGTTATCCCTAGCTTTTTAGTGTTTTGAACACAAAGGGGTGCTGTATTTTGTCAAATGCTTTATCTGCACCTATTGAGATGATCATATAGTTCTTAACTTTAAGTTTATTGATGTGATGAATTACATTTTTTGAGTTCTGTATGTTGACCTAACCTTGCATCCCTGGGTGAATCCCACTTGATCGTGGTACACAATCTTTTTTGATATACTTTTGTATTTGATTTGCCAGGATTTTATTGAGAATTTTTGCATCTATGTTCATTAGAGACATTGGTCTGAAGTTGGTTTTTTTGTTGTTGTTTTCATTTTTTTTTTAAATGTGTCTTTGCCTGATTTTGGAATCTGGGTGATATTGGCCTCATAGAATGAGTTTGGAAGTGCTGCCTCTTTTTCTATTTTCTGAAATAAATTGGAGAGTATTGGTATTAGTTCTTCTTTAAAGGTCTTATAGAACTGGGCTGTGTATCCATCTGGTCCTGGGTTTTTCTTGGTTGGTAGACTTTTGATGGCATCTGCTATTTTTTCTCTTGAAATTGATCTGTTTAAATTGTGTATATCACTCTGATTTAATTTGGGCAAATCATATGACTCTAGAAATTTGTTGAAGCCTTTGATATTTTCTATTTTATTGGAGTACAAGTTTTAAAAATAATTTCTAATTATCTTCTTTATTTCTGTATGTTGTGATATTTCCTTTTTCATCATGTATGTTAGTAATTTGAGTTTTTTCTCTCCTTCTGTTCACTAGCATGGCTAAGAGTTTGTCAATTTTAATTATTTTTTTCAAAGAACCAACTTTTTGTTCTGTCAGATTTTAAAATTGTTTCTTTTGTTGCAGTTTCATTGATTTTGGCTTTAATTATTTCCTGTTTTCTTCTGCTTTGGGTGTTGGTTTGTTCTTCTTTTTCTAGGGCTTTGAGATGTAGTGTTAAGTCATTTATTTGTTGACTTTTTCCTTCCTTTAAGGAATGAACTCCATGCAATGAACTTTCCTCTTAAAACTGCTTTCATAGTGTCTGAGAGATTTCAATATGTTATATCTGTGTTCTCATTCACCTTGAAACATTTTTTAAATCTCCCCCTTGATGTCTTTTGTAACCCATTGTTCATTCAGTAGCGTAGTATTTAGTCTCCAGGTGTTGGAGTGGATTTTATTTTATCATTGATTTCTAATTTCATTCCAATATGGTCTGATAGAATGCAGGGTAGTATCTCTATCTCTACTTTTTTACATTTGCTAAGAGTTGGTTTGTGGCATAGTATATGGTCTATTTTAGAGAAAGATCCATGTGCTGCTGAGAAGAAAGTATATTCTCTCATTGAAGGATGAAATATTCTATATATGTCAGTTAAGTCTAAGTTATTGATTGTGTTATTGAGTTCTATAGTTTCTTTGTTCAACTTTTATTTGGAGGATCTATCTAGTGATGAAAGAGGTGTCTTAAAGTCACCCGGAATTATTGTCTGTGGTCTATTTGATTCTTGAACTTGAGAAGATGAACATAGCTGCGCCATTGCTTGGGGTGTATATATATGTATAATTGTTAAGTTTTGTTGGTGTATGGTTCCCTTGCACATTATGTAGTGTAGTGTCTGTCTTTATCCTTTTTGACTGACTTTAGTTTGAAGTCTACTTTATTTGATATGAGGATGGAAACCCCTGCTTGCTTCTGCAGTCCATGTGAGTGGTATGATTTTTCCCAACCCTTTACGTTCAGTCTGTGAATGTCTTTTTCTATGAGATGAGTCTCTTGGAGGCAGGATATTGTTGGGCCTTTTTTTAATCCAATCTGCTGGTCTATGTCTTTTGATTGATGAGTTTCAGTCATTAACATTCAGGTTATTATTGAAACATGATTTGTATTCCCAGCCATTTTTGTTTATTTTATTTTATTTTTTTGGTATTTTGCTTATTTTTGGTGTTTAATGTGACTTGGTTTCCTCTCCGATTAAATTTTTCTTTAGTGTATTCCCTCCCTCTGATGATTTTCATCATTGTTTTTCATTTCCTCTTCTTGGGATATTTTGCTGAGGATGTTCTGTAGTGTAGGTTTTCTAGCTGTAAATTCTTTTAACTTTTGTTTATCATGGAAGATTTTTATTTCATCATCAAATCTAAAGCTTAGTGTTGCTGGGTATAAGATTCTTGGTTGGCATCCATTTTCTTTCAGAGCTTGGTGTATGCTGTCCCATGCTTTGAGGGTCTGGGTTGAAAAATCTGCTGAGATACGAATTGTTCTCCCCCTATATGTGACTGGATTCCTCTCTCTTGCAGCTTTTAAGATTCTATCCTTATTCTGTATGCTAGGCATTTTCAGTATAATGTGTCTTGGTGAGATCTGTTGTAATTTTGTACATTGAGTGTCCTCTTGTTTTAGTTTTCCAATTCGTTCTTCATGCTTGGGAAATTTTCTTGATATTATCTCATTGAAGAGATTCTGCATTCTTTTGGTTTGAAACTCTGTGCCTTCCTCTATCCCAATGACTCTTATATTTGGTCTTTTGATGCTGTCCCATAATTCTTGGATGTTTGTTCATGATTTCTAACTTTCTTCACTGTGTGATCAACTTTATTTTCCAGATTGTATACTTTGTCTTCATTATCTGACCTTCTTTCTTCCAAGTGATCTAGTCTGTTGGTTATGCTTTCTATTGAGTTTTTTATTTGATTTATTGTATCCTTCATTTCAAGGATTTCTGACTGTTTTTTTTTTTTCAGAGTCTCTATCTCTTTCTTGAATTAATCTTTTGCTGCTGTCTTTGCTCTCTTAGAGCAAAGGTGAGTAGATAAATAAATTGTGGCACACCCAGACCAGGGGATCTTGATTAGTGCTAAAAAGAACAACAAAAAAGACAAAAACTTTAAATGCATACTGCTAAGTGAAAGAAGTCCATTGAAAAAGGCTTCAATCTATGATTCCAACCATATTGCATCATTGTTGGAATGATCAATTTTTGCTTGTATTTGTTCATTTAGGTCATTCATTAATTCACAGATCATTTTAATTATGAAACTTGTGAACTCCTTCTCTGACATTTCATCAACATCGCTGTCCATGGGTTCTGTTATTATAGTGTCCTGGTTTGTTTGGGGCACTTTCCTCCCTTGTGTTTTCATGTTGACTAAATGTCTTCCTTTCTTGCAGTGTGGATCTAAGATATTACACTTTCCACCCTATATTCTTGTAGTACCTTGTGCAGATTGTCTGTACCTCACAGACCCTGCTGGTGTCCCTCAAGGAATGCTACTGCTTCCTGGATCTGGGATCTGCATAAATTGGAGTGGGTGGATCTGGGCTGCTGGGCGTGACTTCTCCCGTGGTAGTCTGCTGGTAGGAAGGGGCCAAAGGCTAGGCTCTGGTGATGTCTGCGGGGCCTACTGAGAGCCTGGATCCTGTGTTGGCTGGTGTGGGTGGTCTGGGTTGGATCTCATCTCCTGCGGTAGTCAGAAGGGGAAGTTCTGTACCAGAGGCTAGGCTCTGATGAATGTCATTGAGGCACATTTCTATCAAAAGTAACTTTTTATGTTTAGTGATCTTGAATCAAATATTGCAATTATTATTATGGGCTAATAATAATTATAATGATAAGTCAAATCAGAATAATTTTAATACCAAGAGAATTGTTGTCACAGAAAATAAGACAAAATTTATCAATTCAATTTATATCAATATTTCTGTTGTAGAGAAGTATGACTGAGTGATTAATAAATGATTTTAAATAAGAAATGAAAGACCATAATAGTACAAAATTCTGTGAAAATATCTGAATAAAAAAGAAAAAAGTAAAATTTCAAATAACAAAAAAGATTGTTCAGGTTTGGGTTTTTGTTCTTAGTGCATAATATATAATGACAACCAATTGTGAGGTTTTTTGGGGGGTGCCAGGGATTGAATCTAGGGGTACTTACCCACTGAGCCACATCCAGCCTTTTTTTATATTTTATTTTGAGGCAGGGTCTCACTGAGTTGTTTGGGATCTCACTAAGTTGCTGAGGCTGGCTTTGAATTTATGATCTTCCTGCTTCAGCCTCCCCAGTTGCTGGGATTACAGGTGGGTGACATTGTGCCTGGATCATTGTGACACTGATGTTATTTTAGACACATTTAAATTTGATGCAACCATTTTATTTTAGAGTGTTTATATTTATGGTATGACCCAAATTGCATCCATTTAACTACATGAATATGTCATGAAAAGTTTTAGGTTTTGTTACCTAAAAACCTTTTATAAACATTGGATGGCTGAGTTCATTAACAGAATAGTATAATTTTAAAAGGTGAGCTGAAGAATGAAAAATCTAAACCATCAGTTGAAGGCAACGTTCTAACATCATAAGCTCTAGAATTTGAAAGTAGACAAATTGTTCTACCTAGTCTCCTGAGGTAGAACAAAGACAATAGGGAGAAAGTCAACCTGCCTGTTACTTTACATTCCAGACTCATGGTTGATAAGATTATAATTGTACTTAAGTGCTGACCTAATACTGTTATTAAAATGCCCTGTTGTGTTTAATTATGAACAGCATGGGCATACATAGCCTATATAAACCCTTTTTTTTTTCAGTGCTAGGGATCAAACTTCCTGCATGATAGGCAAATGCTCTGCCACTGAGCTACATCCCTGCAATATAAATCTTAAAAGATCTGTTGACTTTGAACTTCTACTTGTAATACATTGTAGTACATGTTGTTTTAAAAACCTTTTGAAATAAAGGTCAAAATTTCAAATCATAGTTATCTATCTAGTCAGAGTCATTCTATCTAACAAAGTTTATGAAATGTGTAACAAATTTTTAGATAACAGTACAAGGCTATGTTAGTTTTAACAGAATATCCAGGATCTTTTTGTTCCAGGCAGAATAAAAATTCCCTTATCTATTCTGTGAGGAGTTTATTCAAGGGCATTTCTATCTTTCCAAAATGCAAATTTACAAGCATATTGCCCACATTTAAAAATACAGATCGTTCTCTTTTGATCTGCAGAGTGCCCTGCAACAGACAGGGGTGCCGTTGGTCACATTTTGAAGCAGCTGAACTGGAAAGACTGAGGCTTTTTTTAGTTATACAGTTTAAGATTAATTGACAAACTTTACTGACCCCTAGTAGGAGCAAGTCATTATCCCTGCCCAAAGCCATATACATCCTGGCCTAAAATCCAGGAGGCTGAGGCTTTTTGGAGTCCCAGTGTGGTGAGAGGGTTGTGTTGTCATTCTCAATAGGAAGCCTCTTTGTCTGTCCCTGAGGCTGTGGTCTACTGTTGGCAGTCCTGGGCATGACCTGGCTTGCTAGCTTTGTTAAAGGCAGCCAGAGACCACTGATTCAGATTCATGCAGACTCCAAAGTCTGAATCTAAGGGCATTTCTCCTGAGAAGGATACTGTTATAGCTAGAAGCATTGAGGGATTAATTTTTATTTCTCAAAGTAAGAAAACATGAAAACAATGAAAGAAATATCTAGAATCATCTAGGTCTTTGACCCACCCCTCCAAGTAGCCAGATGAGCCTGAGTGATGGTCCTGGTTTCATACCCAGGAAGAATTAAAAGACTTTTCCTCACCTAACCCTCCAAAGCTTGGGCTCCTTGAGGTCCAAATGGTGGGGGAGGCTGAATGGGGATAAGTGGACTACCAATTGCTCCCCTGATGTGTACCAGAATGGACTGGACATTTGACGGGGATGGGAGCAGCAATGCTGGGAGGGGGGCCGCAAACTCAACACTAAGAACTATTGCCTCTGTAGAAGTCCCCTATGACTGTGCTTGGCTCTGAGGGTAATGGAGAGAATAGGGCTCTTCACCTTTAAGCAGGCCCTGAAGGCTTGGTCAATGAGCAACTGCTACTGTGCTGACTTGAGGAATGAAGGCTTTCCTTGTTTCTGGGTACCACATTATCTGACCCCCACTCCTACTGTTAGGTTATCCAAAAGAGGAGGAGGAGATCCATACCCATCATAACTATGATGACAGCTGCCATTCATTGAGCATTTACTGTATGCTTGCAACAGTGCTTATTTTACAGACTTCATGTGGCAGAATAGCTTGATTACAAAAGTAGCTGTATCTTGTGTTCAAGGCTGTAGGCTCATCAGCAAAGAATGAGAGGAATTTTTCCATATCTCTTTCATCTGAAGAGCCCAAGCATTATGTTCTGAAGCCTAGATGTATTTTAACCTTTGAAAAGAATGAAAAGCCTCTATTTATTAAGGTCTAATTCACACATGGAAATCTTCTGTCTTTTATTTGGCCTGAAAACTTGAATTAGATGTTTGCATTGAAGAAAAAAAAACCCAGGTGATTTCATATAACACTCTAAATTTCCAGTTTCTTGAAAAAATCAGGAGATTTGGTATCATTCAGCCTGAATCCTCTGTGACAAGCAGTTGGAGCAGAGTTGGAGCTCCAACTTGAGACAAGGATACTCTTCCTGGCTTGCCACAGAACCCAACACATCTGAATATCCTCAATGATAGAAGAATATTTCTGCTTGGCTTCATTTCAGTTTTTGATCTCTGTTCAGGGTCTATTGATGAGAAAAGAATTGAATATTTCTACATCATTGAGGGAGATGGCCCAATTCCAGATGTGGAGGATAGCCTCCAGGGCCTATCTACTGGTACATGTTTGGCTATAAAGACTTTATAAAGACTTCTAATTTTTTATTCAGAAAAATATGTCAAGCACATGCTATTGAACAGTGAATGTCGTATATTATTCTAAAACAAAAGTTTTATTATTGCCAAGTGCAGTGGCATGAGATTTTTATCCCAGCAGCTCAGGAGGCTGAGACAGGAGGATCACAAGTTCAAAGCCAGCCTCAGCAGAAGCAACTCAGTGAGATCCTGTCTCTAAATAAAATACAAAATAGGGCTGGGGATTTGGCTCAGTGGTCAAGTGCCCCTGAGTTTAATCCCTGGTACCCCCCACCCGCCAAAACTGTATCACATTATTTACAACTTGCATTTTTAATTTACTGAATATATTAAAAAATAAAACATTAAAAATGTTTTAGTTGTAGATGGACACAATACCTCTATTTTAATGTGGTGCTGAGAATTGAACCCAATGCCTCCCACACACTAGGCAAGCACTCTACCACTGACCCACAACCACAGCCCAAAACATCTTGATGGACAGTATAAATATACTTGTGGCTAACAGAGGAAACAGTAAATAGGATGATACATTTGAGTTGGACAATGATTGTATTTCTTGGGGCTATTATAACAAATATGTAGCAAAGGTGATAGATTAAAACAAGAGAATTTTATTCTTTTATAGTTCTGGAGCCAGAAGTCTGAAATAAATATATCAGCTGAGCCACACTAATTTTGAATCCCCTAAGAGAGAATCTTGGAACTTCCAGCTTCTGAAGGCTCCAGGCATTTCTTAGTTGTGGCTACACAACTCCAATCTCTCCCTCTGTTTTCACAAGGCCTTCTTCTCAGTGTGTCTCAATTCTTCCTCTGTCTTTCTCTTACAAGGATACCTGTCATTGGATTTAAGGCCCACACTGATTGTTCAGGATGATCTCCTCTTGAGATCCCTAACGTAATTACATCTACAAAGACTGTTTCCACATAAGGTCACATTACAGGTGATCATATCTTTGGAGAGGGTGCTATTTAACCCACTACCCTTGGTTAAATAATTTTCTTCTTAAAAATTATTTTCTTCTTAAAAATTATTTTCCTGGGTCCTACTCTCATTTGGCTACATGTGGGCAGAACTGTGCTGAAGACAAAATTTACTTTGAATCACTTAGCAGCTCCAGGGGCAGTATGTGATAATGTAACACAGGCCACATACCTAAGAAATATGCTGAGGGCTTAGCTCCCTGAGTTTACTATCCGGAGGAAGTTGTGGTGAAATGGCAGCAATAAGGTTAATGATCCCTCTCCCCAGGGTGTGGGATTTGGATTACAAAACTGGACTGAAGCTTTGAGACTTAGCCTCCATCCTTGCACTATTCAAAACTTTCTCAAAAGCAGACTTTGATAAAAGGCATTTTGTTTGGAAAACAATAAGCTGTTCTAACAGTTCTATTTATTGTGCCTCTGGGATTATGCATTGAAGGCTTAGTTGTAGTTGGCACTCGGTAGATTTCTGGAGTTACCATGACCGTCTAAAAGCTGAATTCTTGAAACATCCAGGTCCATAGAGTCACCTCGGGGGTGATGAGATTGTGTTATGGTGCCCAGAGAGAGGCATTGTTCTATGAAAATAGTAGGCAAGGCTCAGCAGAACTTTGGAGATAGTATTTCCTGCACTGCACTGTCAAAAGAGTTACTACGAGTGGGCATATAACAATCATAGGTAACATCTACCATGTACTTATTACAGGCTTGGCATAGCACTGGGCCCTAGCAGGAGCACACTATGTGTTTATCCTTCCCTTCTTCCTTTCCTTGTTTTCTTTCTGGGGCTGAACATCGAACCCAGGACCCTGCATGTGATATGGAAGCACTTTACCACAGTTACATTTTCAGCTCTGTTCTTTCATTTAAACTTAATAATAACCCTAAGGGGCACATACAACTATTATCTTCATTTTACAAATGAGGAAACTGAGGTACAGAGAAGTTAAATACTTGCCTGGGGTGGGTAAGCAGCAAAGCTGAGAGTTGATGCCAGTCAGGGTGACTCCAGAGACTGTCTCACCAGTTTGTTATGTGCATCTGCTAATCCATTTGTGACAAAATTGTGAAGGAGGTAAGGCTTTGCCTAGGATTTCTCCATCCCTTTCCTACTTCTCCTTTTGCTTCCTTTATGAGGCAGTGTGGTATAGTAGTAAGCGTATGGCTTTTTTAGTCAGTCTGACCTGAGTTCAAATACTGGATAGGTGATCGTAGACAGGTTAGACAACCTCTTTGAATCTCAGGTTCCTCATTTTAAAGTGGTGATTATGGCGATTGTAGTGATTACTTCATAGGCTCTTCATGTGGATTAAATAATGATATAGTCGATGCTGTGGTGGGTTGCCCAGATCACCCTTTCAGGAACAATCCCCTCTTCTTCTCCCTCCCTGACTACCAGGAACATTGCTCTTGAGAATGTGAACATTGACAGTTCACAGCTCAGCATCTTCCAGAAATCGCCTTCAGCTGAAGGAAGTCAGTCACCCAAAATTATGCCCCTTTCCCAGTGGCAGTTGGATGTCAACTGTGTGGGCAGGGCAAAAAGGCCACCCCTTGCTTCTAATTAGGACAACTCTGAAGGATCTTCCCACCTAGGTACAAGGATTGGTCGAGGCCACGATTGAACTGCATTCTCACACTACTGCTTCCTCGGCCCAATTCTACTTCCTTCATTCCTCTCAGGTGTTGGCTGAGATCACTTCCCAATAAACCTCCTACATTCAGTCTGTTTCCTGGGGAACCTGACCTGCCACAGTTAATGTGTGTACAAAGTCTGACACATAGTACACACTCTATAATTGTTTTCAGGTGTTCCTGGCCCCCTCATAGTCCTCCTACTGTAACACTTCACCATCCTGAGAATTCCTTGTGCCTCCAGCTACCTCTCTCTCTGCAAAATTTGGCAATCCCCCCCCCCCCGAATTTGACAATCCATGCTTCACTACCATGAGGGGAAGCACCTTGTCAAAAGCTGGTTAGATGGAGTGTGCGGGCATACACCTGTAATCTCAGCAACTCAGGAGGTTGAGGTAGGAGGATCACAAGTTGGAGACCAGTCTGGGCAACTTAACAAGACCTTGTCTCTGAAAACAGCAATAAAAACTGCTAAAGATGTCGTTCAGTAGAAAAATGCTCCTGGGTTCAGTCCCCAGTGCTGGGAGAAAAAAAATGGGTCAATTTTTATTGACTCTTTTTCACCTGGATGGGGTGGGCACATAATCATTTAGAATGCATTAAACAGTCACAGGGTGAGACAAAATTCTAGAGAAGACCCAATTATACCATGTAGGTAGCTGCCCACAGCTCTAGACATAACAGGCTCACAGTGAGTGTTTGTTGTTGATGATGTAAGGCTGCTTCTGACCCCAAATAATGAATGCTTAGTTTTCAGATTCCAAGTAGATGGAATTCAGAAACTACACATAGACACTCTTTCAACAGTAGGCGCTTTGAGAACTTTACGAATTTTGGAATTTCTGCACCATTAGCAACATGCCTGAGAAATCTGAGCACCATGGTCTAAAATCTTTAGGATATAGATAGAGCAGGGAGCAGCAGCCACGGAGGGCAGGCAGCGACACAGCCCATAGGCACAGGGACCTGCACACGTTTTGCAGAGGCTCTGGGCATTCCAGGCTAGAGGACTGTGTAGCTAGGAGGGAGAAACTGTCTGGGGCAGCGCTATGTGTTGTCCTGTGGGAGGCTCCAGACCTTTTAGAAAAGCTAGCTGGAGAATCCAAGTGACGGTCCCTGCAGGGCAGTAACAGAGTTACAGTGGGCTCTGATATTCCACTGTCATCTAAAGTAACATGAAGATGGACTTTGATGTTTAGAATGATACTCCACAGCCAATGGAACTGGCCTGTTAAAAATTTAAAGCCACTGTGGTTTACTTTTATTGAGAAGTACCCCTGAGCAATAGTAATTAAAACTTAACAAAACTAATATGGCACAGAAAGACTTCTTTGGATTGCTTATGTTGGGAAACTGAGCAGTATGGGAGAAAGAAAACAAGCTCTGATGCAAGATCAACCAGCTTCAAAATAGCCCACTTGCTAGCTATGACACCTTGAGCAAGTTATTCACCTCACAGGTCTGAGGATCAAATAGGGCATTCATTTCAAAACTCTTTGATGTGAAATGCTACCCAAATGAAAGATATAAGTATATGGCCTGGCAGTAGTGATATTTAAATAATCACTGTCTAAAAATGTTTAGATTCTCAAGAAACGTTCCTTATGTGTTATAGAGGACCTCTCTCGTTTCTACCTTCTCTTTGCATACTAGAGCCCTCTTACCTGTGGCAAGTTCATTTCATGTGACTTGTGTGGCAATGCACTCATCTCCTCTAGCCTCAAGGAGTGGGAACATAATTGTCCTCCCTGGCTGCATCAGTTGGTTAAAGGATGAAACTTTGACCCAACCTGGGTCCACCAGAGTCTTTTCTATCATAGCTATTGGCAAAGGCTATCTTTTTTTTTTTTTTTTTTTTTTTTTTTTTTTTTGCTAGATTTCTAGCTTAGTAGGATGTAAAGCTAGGGATGCTGGAGAACTTGTTTCCCACATAGGCAGGCCTATCCAAGACATGGGGAGTCAGAAACTTTAGAGACCCTGTATAGACAGGTATGGTAAAAAATGCCTGTAATCCCAGTATGATTCCATTTTGCTATCTACTTATCTACTCTATTGGCATTTTTTTCTCCCCAGTGGTCTTTTTTAAAATATTAAGTTGGTCAATGGACTTTATTTTGTTTATTTATATGTGGTGCTGAGAATCGAACCCAGTGCCTCACATATACTAGGCAAGCACTCTACCACTGAGCCACAACCCCAACCCTCCCCAGTAGTCTTTTGTGTTTCAGATACTCCTATATAGATGTTCCATTGCCTACTCCCAGGCCAGTTCTACTTGGCATCTATACATGCCACTCTACTGTTAATGGTCATTTAGGCATTTTCATTTTGATACTGCTCTGAATAGTTTTGCTATGAACTTAACTTTGAATGAGACATATTTATGTCTGTCTGTTGCATATATAGTTAAGAGAGGGATTTTTGTGTCATAAAGTATACATTTGTTCAGCCTTAACAGATACTATTTAAAAATTTCCAAAATGTTCCACATCTTTTTTTTTTAATGGTGAAAAAAATGTATATTTAGTTAACCAGCTAGACTCAGTTTAGATGATCACAATTTTGTAGGCCACATCCAAAGCGTCATAACTAGTAGCCAATTGAACATGTGTCTTCTTCTTTCTATGAGACCTGACTCAGGGTGTTGACCTTGGCCACACTAGTGTCATAAAGCTTCTTCTGAACCTGTTTGATCTAGTGCTTGTTTGCCTTGACATCCACAATGAACACACATGTGTTGTTGTCTTCTGTCTTCTTCATAGCAATGCAATGGTCAAGGGAAACTTAATGGTGGCAGAATGGTCAAGCTTGTTTCTCTTGGGGGTGCTCTTATAAAGCTATCTGCACTATATCAAGAGCAACACAGTGTCTTGGGCCACCTGAAGGTGAGTGACATATAGATCTTATCTTTACGGCTGTGGACACTGCCTTCTTGGCCTTCAAAGCCTGGGGCTTTGACTTCAACTTTGGGAGTGGTAGGAGCTTCCTTATTTACTTTGATACCACCTTGGTGAAAAGCCACATTTTTAAATATAAGACCTTCTTGTTTGAAGTTATGAAGGGAATAGGGATGGCACTACAAGGCAGACACCGGTGGAACAATGTTTTCAAATTCAGAAGGGAAATTATATTCAACATAGATATTAAAACCAGAAACATCACCATTCAAATAAGAATGTAGACTATGTTTCTCTTTATTCCTTGAAGCCTGGTGTGCCCTCCAGTCATATCTCTATCGTATCTTTAAGAATTAAAGATACGATAGAGATATGAAAAACTAAAGATCCAGCAGATAAAGGTGTTTCAGTACAAAATAAGTATGAATGAAAAAATAATTGACAATAAAGTCATTGACTAAAGTTCTTGATTCTTTCCTTCATCTAGCTCACACACACCAAGTAAATAAATAAATCATCAACTTACAAAGGGCAGCAGGTGCCATGTACACCTATATCTGGAATGATAATAGGACATAATAAAGCTTGAAGCTCAGTCCTCTGAGTTTACAATCTAGCTCTTATCCTTTCTAATTCTCATTTGCCTCATCTGTAAAATGCCTCTAACAACAGTAATGTCCCCCTGTATTATTATGGATATTATATGAGACGATACATATAAGTCTTTAAAAAGACTGCTGCATGTAGGCAGAGCAAGTACTTGAATATTAATTAAAAAATCAAACAACTGAAATTTCCCTCATCCATAAGGGAAATGTGGCAAAACCTAATTAGGTTTTGACAAATGACACAAAAGCCAAAGTGATATAAGCAACCTTTGGGATATGCCCCAAAGAAAGGGACTTGCTCCTCTTTCCTTCCTTCTGACTGAAATATAGGTGTCATAGAAGGAATCAAAGCAGCCAACATGGACCACAAAAAGCTACTCATTGAGGATGGAAGTAGTAATAAGAGAACAAGACGAAGTTCACCATATTAGCCTTGAGTGCTTTGCTGAGTGTTACGTGTCAGATATAAATTTCTGTCTTATTTAAACCCCTATTAATTTGATGTAGTAGCTAAGACAGTATTTTACCTAAAATCACAAATCTCCAAAAGTTTGCCTGTTATGTACTTCTCTTATGAAGTTACTTATGACATACCCTATCAAGAGAATCCACTAAGGAAGAGGAAACCATGAGATTCAAGAAACAGAAGATTCAGTACAAGTCAGAGACTATGGAAGCACTCAGGGATTTAACTATATGAAATAGAAGTTCTAAATAGCTAGTGGCTTTAACTAGGAGGATTTTTCTCACACTAAATGAGAGGTCTAGAAGATAACAGTTCATGGCTAGCATGAATGCTCCGTAATGTCCTCAAGCACCCAGTCTCTTTCTAGTTTCTTTTCCACCATCCTCATGGTATGCCCGTTATCCTCAGTTTTACAGGATGGTCACTGGAACTTCAGACATCACTTCCATGTTTTAGATAACAGGAAAGAGGAATGGTTGGTGATGAGATGGTATAAAATTAAGTTAATTCGGTCTTCTTTATAAGAAGCTCTCCTAAAAGCTCCAACCAAATCTTGCATTTTCATCTTATTGCCATAAATTAGTCACAGGACCCTTCTTATTTGAAAAAGGAGGATGGGAAATAGCCTTCTTTTGTCACCACAACAAAATTAATAAGGAAGAAAGAAAGACTAAATGTTACATAAGAAAATGATTATTTCTATCACTACCATCTTGTACTTCCTCTCGCAATGTTTCTATTGCCTTAGGTAGTGGGATTCTGCATGGTGATGGATTGATTTTACTTTAAAAATGTTTGAGCCATCCCAGCAGCTTAGGAGGCTAACGCAGGAGGATTGCAAGTTCAAAGTCAGCTTCAGCAATTTAGTGAGACCCTGCCTCAAAATAAAATATTTTTTAAAAAGGCTGAAGATGTGGCCCAGTGGTTAAGCACCCCTGGGTCAATACCTGGTACAAAAAAAAAAAAACAGTTTGAGCCAGGTGTGGTGGAGCACACCTATAATCTCAGTGGCTCAGGAGGCTGAGGCAAGAGGATTGGAAGCTCAAGGCCAACTTCAGCAACTTAATGAGGCTCTGTCTCCAATAAAATAAAACTAAAAATAAGGCCTTGGGATGTGGCTCAGTGGTTAAGTACTTAAGTACCATTAAGTACCCCTGGGTTCCTTCCCAAGTACCAAAAAAAAAAAAAGTTTGTATGCTGATTGTTTTATAGCAAATATGTATTCTTGCTCTAATTATCCACAAATAAATATAATAGCTAACTTTTTTATTACTTACCACATACAAATTCAGCTCTAAACCATATATATATATATATAATTTCTCATAGTAAATATTTGAGGTAGGTGCTTCCGTTTATATATATCTATGTATTTATGTGTGTGTGTGTGTGTATAGACAAAAACCCATTCATATATATATGTTTAAATGTTAGCAAGTGAACTTGGTAGCCCTTATGTTTGGATTTTGTTAACAAATTCCTGGCAATAATGATTTATATATATATATATATATATATATATATATATATATATATATATATATATATAGTTTTAGATAACAGAGTGGTGAGTGCCTGCATATATATATATATATATATATATATATATATATATGAATGTGCACACATATATGCACACACACATAGGCACAGGGAGTTTAAGCAACTTGCTCATCATCATCCATGTGGCAAGTGGGAGAGCCAGTGTTCAGACCTAGGGAATCTAGCTGTGAGTCTGCCTTCATTTCAAGGTCGTACTCCCCGCCACCCCCCCCCCAAAAAAAAATTAAACAACAAAATAAATAAAAGAAGCCAAATGTTGCTAACTTTAGTAACAACTCCATTCTCACTATTTTCATGAAGAAAGAACTGCAATTCCAGCATCCTTAATATCTGGATGTCCTCTGTCAGGTGAAATCTTCAACTGAGGATCTCCTGCACACAGTATGAAAACAGAATCCTATCTTGAAATCAACTGTGTTCCCACCCAGAAGGTGGTATGGGATTGGGTTCTGCTCACTTTAAATACATCTGACATCCCTGGCAGTGCTGGCCATCATCAATACCACTTAACATACTTCCAAGGAGTCTGGTATGTTTGGGAGTGTCTCCTTGCCTCAGACTAAATTGGCCAATCCATAGGGTGGTGAGTGCCTGCATCTCTCCTAGGCTGGTCTGAACCTGTTTTGTGTACATAAGAATAAAAAATGTTAGACATCTGTCACTTCATCCAATTACATCCCACTTTAGTTTATTAATAGAGCCAAGAGTCTTAACATAGGTCACCTGACTCCTTCTTCAGTAGATGACATTTCAATGGGTTTTGCAGCCCCTCTGAGACCAGCATTCTCATTTCTGCTTTCATTTCTTTAAATGATTGCATTAACTAAAATCGCATAAGCTGAAATTGCATTGGCTGTGGCTGGTGACATCTGAGAGTTCCAATGCCTCTAAAAAGCCCTATTCAGTCTGGCATTGAGCCATCTTCAAATGAAAAACCCATTTTTTTCCTGGCAAGAAACAATTGATGCAAACCTAGACTACAATGGTATTAAAGAGGCCTATGAATTTACATAGCAGAAGATTGTTTGCTAGAATCCCAGGTCAGGCAGTGTAAAAATGTTTTCCCTCATTGGCTGAACCATGGATGGATTTGAATCTAACTTGGTTTAAATGTTGGCAAGTGGACTTGGTAGTCCTTGTGTTTGGATTTTGTTATTAAAATCCTGGCAATAAGTGATTTATCCCTGTTATACCTAAACACCCTTGAAACCAGTGTTTGTTAGTTTCCTTTATTAAGAAAGGAAAAAAAAAATACGGCACCCCAGAGTCCCACAGTTTTCCTTTTTGGCATTAAACTAAATTTTATTTTTCATACATCGTCCCTCTGTTTGTTCCCTAGCAGGCTGTACTTGCTTCTCCTAATGACCTTCCTTTGTCTTCGGGTCTATGGATTGCCCATTCCCCAGTCAGACTAGGACTAATGGAACACCCAGCCATGGCGCTGCACACGACCACAGGGTTGAGTGGAAAGGAAGACCAGTGAACCTTACTGAGACAGGCAGGAACTTTCACTTAAACTATCCAGTTCAATCTCTGCAACAAATCTCTTGGGCTGACATTCTTTCAGATGGTGAAATCAGGATTTAAAATAATTAGTTAACTCACACAGTGAAGTAAGTCCATGGACTTTGAACCTGGTTCACAAAATCCTCTCTGTTACCTCCTTAAAATCAACTCTTTAATTCTTCTCTGTTCAAAAGTTTCAAGTTCATCATTACTATTTCTTTATTTATAAAGCAGAAAGAGCTATAATGATATATACAAACTTATATCAAGGTGTTGCCATTCTCTCTGTGTCTGTTTGTCTGTCTGCCCACCCTCCAGGTTTTAAAACATTATTTGCATATAAATAATTATATATTCCTATAATTGAAATCATTTGAATAACAACAATAACAACAAAAACATGGCACTCTGATTAAACTGCATTTTACAGCCCATTTTACAGCCTGCAGGACACCTTGGACCAGCCTGGATTTTACTCTGATTTCACCGTCCTTCAATCAGCTTCCTCAACACACAAGTTCTTTTCTTTTCCTGCCACCAAAAAGGCAAATGGGAGAGGTAGGTGCGACCTTCATTGTTGGCGGTTCTTGAGTCTTTGATGTGCAAGGGACTGCATTAAACTTGGTCCAAACTCTTCGCATCTTAAAAGTTAAACAACTAAAAGAAACACAGTAAGAATGCCATGCTTGTGGAGTGCACAGTCCGTGATGCATGCCTTCGTATAATTACCTGTTGCTTCTCCTGTTTGGCCGCTCCTTTTGAAAGCAGTGGACTTTTCTCTTGCATTTCTGACTTCTTCAGTTTGGTCCTTTTGAATTTCTCTATCTCAGCCAACCAATTTGTCAGATATGATTAGCAGGAAACTGAGCAAGGTGTGTGGGTGACTGGAGTCTAGTTTGCAAGGTGACCCATAGAAGTGCCTTTCTCTCTTGAAGGAGACCTCTGGAAGATTAAATATATCAAGAAATGTAAGTCATTGTGAGTTAATTAAACATAGTGTTTCTCCTCCCTGGGTGATCTGTGTTTCAATTGGACCAAAACCTAAGTGAAAAGAATGAAACTCATTGGTTATACATCCACGTTTATACAAACTGCCCTACTAGTGTCTGTTGTATTCTGCTGCCTTTCCTATCCTCCCTCCCCTCCCTTCCCCTCCCCTCCCATCTTCTCTCTCTACCCCATCTACTGTAATTCATTTCTCTCTTTTTTCCCCCTTTCCCCTCACATCCTCTTATATGTAATTTTGTATAACAATGAGGGTTTCCTTCTACCTGCAATCTGTACACGTGGTAAAAATAAAAATTCATAACCCACTTGAATCAAATGTATGAAATATGATATGTCAATGATATGTCAAGATCACTGTAATGTTTTGAGCAACCAAAAAAAAAAAAGAAAAAAAGAATGAAACTCAGACCTCAGTGAGTACTGCTTCCTAGTTCCTCTGGAAAAGAAAGTGGACTTGGTGGATCTTCAGGGTCCTTCAATTTCTGCATTGTCAGGAGCCCAGACTCCCATTCCCTGGTCAGCATCTTCTCTGCCCTTTCTTGTTGCTGTTTCTACTCCCACCAGAGAGCTTGTTCTTAGCCTGGTGTCCAGATTTCTGTGTTTGTAGTATCCTTGTCCTTAGTTCCTCTTTCTCAGCTTCATGAGCATACCTCTTTCTGAAAATAATTTGTAACCTACCATATCTCACTCCTATTTCATATTTAAAATAAAATTAATGTTATATATACATACATATGCATATGAATGAATGATACTCAGTGTCCCTTTCCTCTGAACACACACAGTCATATCTTTCATGTAGTATGTCTTCTCCCACATGCCGCAATTGTCTTATTTCTCTGTATAGACTTATAGTACCTGTAGGCAGGGACCCTGCCCTACTTATCTGTGTATCCCCTCTGGCATCCTTTAGAGTGCCTTTCACAGTGTAGCTTCTCAGGAAATCTCTGAGTCAGGAATTCCATTTTTTTTGTGTGTGTGTGCCTAGCAGAGCCCAACAAATATCATTTGTGTTCTTAACAATGATACAATCAACCCACATTCTGTCTGTATGATGCAGTCAACCCACGTTCTGCCTGTATGGATAAGCATGTTCATGCTGCATGACACTGTTGCATAAGGTAGACAAGCATGCCCTGAACGGCCAGCTCCTTCTAGTTATGCTCTGGGTCTCAGAACCAAATGTTCTGAGAGTAGTCATGGCAGCAGTGTTGCTGATGGATAGAATAACCAACAATGTCAATGGTTTTATCTCTAATAACCTTGTTCTGACCTTTTGAACTTTGACATCATACCAAAATATTTTTTTCTTTTTTGAGAACAGCCTCAATGATGCCTAGATTTCTATGCTCTGCTGTGACTTAGCAATCAGATCCATTTAAAACTAAAACTTGGATAGCTTTCCCACTAATGTGTTTGTTAACTTAGGCCAAAATTCTTCTGCCATTTTTGCTTTGCATAGTTTATCCCTGTCGTTTTGGCATAGCACTTCTTTTAGAAATTTAGTATTGTTTTCAAATTTAGAGATTTTACTGTGCTCTCTCTTTTCCAAAACACAATAAACCATTAAATTAGATTGACCTAGGATTGATTGGTTGAGAAATAACACAATTTACACTTCTACATTTAATAATATGCCTGTCCTACTACTTGGACATTAATTCTTTATCCATAATAAAACCCTCCGCCTGATTTGTAGGGTAACTTAATTAAGAAATAGTTATTGGTGTGAAAAATTGTCAAAGACTTTTTCAAGAATAAAATGCATTCATGATTTCCTCTTTCTCCAGAAATTTATTTTCCTTCTGAAAGAACTTTTATAGATTAGTCAAGCTTTGTTTCTTCTTCCAGAGACCAAGTTGGCTTTCCTCTAATTGAGAAGATCCAGTAATCCTGTTTTTTATTTGTGTTTCCATTAATGTGTAGAGAGCTCCCTGTTAGATACTCTACCCTCTCCACTATTTCTTCAGATTGAGCAAATCATGGTTGAGTCTAGGATCCCAATTTTCAATCTTTCTTTGCTAAACATAGAAAATAGATATAAGGAAACATTTTTAAAAACCATCAGACCTACTTTATTACTTTAAATTATTATTTAAAGTTGTTATAGTTATTTTTCTCATTACATGATGAAAAAATGTGTTGTTCATGTACACACTCAGTCATTGTTAAATATGTAGGAAAATTAATTTTAAAAAAAGACCTCATCAAAATTGTTCTATTTTCCAGCACCCAGTTAAACATTTCAGATACACTTCCTCTAGTTTTGCCTTTTAATTGATTCTGTCATCATCCTCCTATCCAGGTATTGTTACAGCTCCATCCTCAGGATTATATTTGTCTTTTTCTTTTATCCCTAACTCAATAGCTCTGTATATATTTTCATTGCTTACAGCCAGTAGTTGGCCTCATAATTAATTTTAACTTGAGATACTCTTTTGGCTTCTACTTGCGGTCATTAATGTCACTCTTAGAATTTTTAAATAGACTTTAATGCATCATTCCTTTTTTAAGAACTTCAAAAGCTACTTACTCTTCAAGAAGTTTAAACCTATCTATTATTCACCAGCATACTTCTTTAAACAATGAGCAAATAAAACATTAAATCTTTTTTCTTTATTCTGCTCTCCTTGATAGAAACTTAGTACTCTTGATTTGTTAATAAGGCAAATAAATCTTCCTTTGAAAGACGTGACAGGTGCTGTACTTGTGTTTAGAGTCATAATTAGAAATTCTGAACTCCCAGGTAACAATTTTTGAGAATGTTCCTTTAACTTTCATTAATTGCAAAATAAACAGATCCACGAAGCTCAACCTTCAGAAATCAGTACTAGACGTTCAAAGCTTTTTAATGTTTTGAGAAGTTATCAAATACAGTCCTTGGGTGGATTTGATTATTGCTTGTTTCTAACAGCTTTATTGAAATATAATTCATATGACATACAATTCACCTTTTAAAGTATATAATTGAGTGGTTTTCAGTACATTTACAAGTATGTGTAATAATTCCCACCATCATCATTAAAACATTTTCTTTTTTAAAAAATATATTTTTAGTTGTTGATAGACCTTTGTTTTATTTATTTATATGTAGTGCTGAGAATCGAACCCAGTGCCTCCCATATGCCAGGCAAGTGTGCTACTGCTGAGCCACAACTCTGCCCCTCATTAAAACATTTTCATCACCCCAAGAAATTCCCTATTCTTTAGCTATTCTCTCCCTTACCTTAGATACTCCTTCCACCTTGCCCTAAACAATGACTAATCTACTTTTAAATATGTATGTATATATTAAATATTTATACATATATACACATGCACAAAGAGATTCTCTCTTCTGAACATTCGTAATAGAGTAACATAGTATGTGGTCTTCTGTGACTGGTTTCTTTCACTTAGCATAATGTTTTCAAGTTTTATCTATGTTGTAACAATGTTATCAGTATTTTGTCCTTTTTATGGTCCAGTAATATTCTATTTCATGCATATACTGCATCGTGTTGATCTATTCATTAGTTGATAGACATTTTGGTTGTTTCCACCTTTTGGCTTTTATGAGTAATGCTGCTATAAACACTTTATTACAGTGTCTATGTCTTCATTTCTTTTGAGTATATACCTAGGAGAAGAATTTCTGGGTCATTTGGTATTTTTAAGTTTCATAATTTGGGGCACTCCAAGACAGTTATCCAAAGTGGTGACACCATTTCACATTCCCACTAATAGTGTTCAGAGTTATAATTTTTCTACACTCTGAATACTTACTGTTATCTGACTTTTTTATTCTAACCATCCTTGTAGGAATGAAGTGGATCTCATTGTGGCTTTGATTTTCTTCTCCCTTATGATCAGTGATGTTGAGCATCTTTCCATGTATTTACTGTCCCTTTTGTTAAAATCTCTTTTTTGAATCAGTGTTTATTCAGTCATGTACTTATTTTAAAATTGAGCTGTCTTTATTTTGTAAGAGTTCTTTATATAGGACTTTACTGATTGATTCTGCTGAGGATCAAACCCAGGGCCTCACACATGCCCTGCAAGTACTCCACATTGAGGCACAACTCCAGCCCTCATTTTAAACTTTAAGGATATCTAAATATCCTTATCATATCTATATCATATGTAAGAGACCATGGCTGAATCTAAAGCAATGAAGAGTAGCTGGGGTGCAGTTCAGGGGTAGAGCACTTGCCTAGTACATGCAAGGCCCTTGGTTTGATCCCTCTCACCCCAAACACAATTTAAAAATAAAATCAAGTAATGAAGATATAGCTCTGTTTTTTCTAAGATTTTATAGTTTTGGTTCTTATTTTTATGTCTTTGGCCAATTTTGATTTAATTTTTATCTGATATGAGGTGAGGGTTATTTTTTGCATTTGGCTATCCAGTTATCCCAGCACCATTTGTTGAAAAATTGACTCTTTCCCCGTTTAATGGTTTTCACACCTTGTTGAAAATCAGTTGACTTTAGATATGTGTGTTTATTTCTAGTTCTCAATTTTATTCCACTGAATTGTATGCCTATCTCTGTGCCAGTACCACATTGTCTTGATTACTGTTGCTTTGTAGTAAGTTTGAAATTTTTCTCCTTTTTAAAAATTATTTTGTCTATTCTGGGTCCCTTATAATTCCATATGAATTTTAGAATCAGCTTGTCAGTTTTTACAAAGAGGCACCTGAGATGGATATTGAAATTACATTGAATTCACAGATCATTTTGGAGAGTATTAACATATTAATAGTGTTAAATCATCTGATCAATGAACATGAAATATATTTTATTTTGCAATTATATTTTTATTTTTGATTTTTTTGTTTATTAATCTGTTATCCTGCAGCCTCACTGAATTCATTCCCTGGTTATAGTAGTTTTTAAATGAATTTTTAAGAATTTTTCTATATGCAAGATCATGTCATCTTCAAATTAATTTTGCTTCTTCCTTTTCAATATGGGTGCCTTTATTTCCTTTTTCTTGTCAACTTGCAACCATATTCATAAGAGGTATTGTTTAGGGCTGGGGGTACAGCTCAGCTGGTAGAGTGCTTGCCTTGCATGCACAAGGCCCTGGGTTCAATCCTCAGCACCACACACACACAAAAAAGGTATTGTTTATATTTTTGTTTCATTGGGATGTATTTTTCTGGTCTTGCTATCAAGGTAAATCAGACCTCATAGAATGCATTGGGAAGTATTCCCCCTATTATTTTGGGGGGGAGATTTTTGTGAAGAATTGACATTAATTCATATTAATTCATATTCCTATTTGGTAGAATTCGATGGTGAAGACATCTGGGCCTACATTTCTCTTTGTGGATGTTTTAAAAATCATTAATCCAGTCTCTTCACTTGTCATACTTCTGTTCAGATTTTCTTTTCTTCTTGAAGTGGTTTTGGTAGTTTGTGTCTCACTCTTGGTTTCTGATTCTCTAAGCTTTCCCACTTGACTATCTGTAAGAAGATTTGATGAATCAGCACAGAATTGTGAAAATGGCTGGATGCAAGACTTGGAAGGAATAAAAACAAGTCAGGGATCTGTGAAATAATAAGCCAGAATGTGCATTAGCAAGGAAGTTAGGACTAGGTATGAAATAGAGACAGTTGGAGACCGGACCCCAGAGAGAGGGTAAGAACCAGAAGGTGTGCAAACCTGGGAAGGGAAATGAGCAATAGAAGAAAAAGCAAACCAAGTTTTAGCCAGAGACCAGCAGGAAGAGCTTAATGCCTGGTCCTTGTGAACCAGTGTCTGCTTCTCAGAGTTTGTGATGAAGGCAGGAACCACTCCCCTAGCTTGATGCTATGGGGATTCAAGACGCAGACACCACATTGGAGAATGAGAAAAAAGAATTGAAATCATGTAAGAATCCTGAAATGATCTATATAACTTGCTCAAGATGAACCCTAAACTGAACCCCTTAACTGTGACAGAGACAACCCAAGAACAATTAATTTAATTTAATATTCATGTGTGTAATTTAAAATCTATTCTTGAACAATTTAGAATCTCTTCTTGAGCTATACATGATTACACCAAACAATGCACAGACGAGCATTTTATATGTCCCAGAAACAAGAAATTATTTTCTCATATTTTGGAATATAAAAGCTGAACCTTTATCCCAGACTAATTCTCTGCTAAAAAGAATGGGTAACATGAATCCATTAAACAAATAAAAGAAGTAAAATGGAAAATATTTTTGATCACATAGTTGATTAAAATATTTAGTATTATGTGTATCTGGAAAAAGACAGTCCCTTGAGGAATACAAATTCCAAGTAAGATGGGGTTTATTTTAAAGGGAGAAAGCCACAGCTATGCTAATAATCCCTTTTAAGATGCTGTGGATAACATGAGACCCACAGTAGTATCTAACATAAACATGCAAAGAGATTGGAGAGAAACACAACAAAAATAAACTGTGAGAATTACCCCTGCAGAGTTTTTTCCACCCTCTGGCTCTTATAAAATCGCAAGGAAAGGATGAGAACTTCTAAAAAAGAGGATAAAAAATTAGAAAAGTGAATTTGTGAACTGTGTCCCTAAAGAACATATTATTAGGTAGGTGTAGAGATGGAATGATTAGTAGATGTGTCATTAAATGTTTCAGGACACTTCCAGTTGAAAGTCCAGAAAAAACAACATAAATTAGCTTAGCTTCAAAGGCAACTCCTTGGTTTACATGGTCGAAAAGTCTGAGACTTGAGATGGATGCTACCCATGATTCTTTTGTCTTACCATCTCTTGGCTCTGCCTTCCTCCTGCTTATCCTCCTCCTGTTCCTCCTGCTCCTCCTCCCCTGTCCTTCTTGGTCTCTTCTCATCTTCCTCCTCCCTTCCCTTTCCCCTTCCTCATCTTTTATCCCATGCTGCTTTATTCTGCTGATGGCTTCTTCCATGGGACTTGATAAGATAGCCTCTGACAAAAATCGAATTTCATATTCCCCAGAGTTAATTGCTGATTTAATTAAAGAACGAATGAACACACTTCAGACCAGTAGAGTTATAGTAACACAGAAGACAAGGGGCCCAGATAAAGGCCATGTCTGAAGAGCCCTCTGACTCTGTGTCTTCAGTCCCTTCAACTTTGACCTCATCAAAAGAGCCTTTCTCCCCAGCTGCCTGGACCTGGTGGGCTTCTGCACAGTACTTGAAGATGAGAATGTTTGGGGTTTTTTTGGTATTTATTTATTTTTAATATATCTTTTTTTAAGTTGTAGTTGGACACAATACCTTTATTATATTTATTTATTTATTTAAAAATATTTTTTAGTTATACTTGGACATAATATCTTTATTTTGTTTATTTATTTTTATGTGGTGTTGAGGATCGAACCCAGTGCCTCACATGCATGAGGCAAGCGCTCTGTCACTGAGCCACAACCCCAGCCCCTTATTTATTTATTTTTATGTGGTGCTGAGGATCAAACCCAGCGCCTCACACATGCTAGGTGAGTGCTCTACAGCTGATCACCACCCCAGCCCTTATTTTTATTTATTTTTTAGTTGTCAATGGACCTTTATTTTACTTATTTATGTTCAGTGCTGAGAATCAAACCCAGTGACTCATACATGCTAGGCAAGGGATCTACCACTGAGCTACAACCCCAGCCCAAGAATGGTTTTAATGCAACAGTTATCCACTAAACTGTTAGGAGTTGTTAATCTCCTGTGTGTGATGTCTGCAATATGGAGATCAACAAGATAGATGAAGTCCTTGCTTTCATGGGAATTACATTAGAGGTGGAGGGGAAAGAGAGGTATGTGAGTGTGTGTGTGTGTGTGTGTGTGTGTTTTGTTTGCTAGTCATTTGTTTGTTTTTGCAATTCTGGGGATTGAACTCAGGCTTCTTATATGCTAGGTAAGTGCTCTACCACTGAGCTATATCCTCAGCCCTGGGGTGTTGCTTCCTTGGATAAAGTCCAAGGAAAGACTCTTTGACAATGTGACATCTGAACCACTATGTTAGGGATAAGGCATCCTTAGCCACATGGACATCACTTTCTAGGCAGAGAAAAATCTCCAAGAAGTTCCCACTGAACTTCTACCTCAATCACAAGAAGAAGTTAGGCATGTAAAGGTCACACATCTTGCCACACTTGCATAATTGAGTTCCTCTCCATCTGTACCACTGTGGCTACAGTAACCTCTAGAACAATCTGGAAGTCTCCTTTAGGAAAACTCTGAATCCTCTATTTTTGGGTTGGATGCCTTTGATGTGCACTTCAAGCACCTGAGTTGACTTTAATCACATCAATTGATAGTCATTTTCTGTTTGCTTCCACTTCTACTAGACAATGATATCTCTGAAGTCAGGATCCTTATCCTAGCATAATAAAAGGCAAAATAGACTTATGAGAAACATTTTAAATACACAAGTTATTTTGTAAAAACTACATAGAACCCAAAAGTAGAGGCAGATTATATTCTCAATCTTTCAGAAAACTGAATAAATGATGTATAAGGCAAATTCAAGAAACATTTTAAAGGACATAGAAAATTGATAAAGAGATAGATGAATATTTTGAGATTGAATATAATGCTGTATTGGACAGTTGTTTCTTTTTCATTTAATAGACGTATTTTTTTCCTTTCAGTAACTTCTTGTGTCATGCCTAGTATTGGTGTCGATCATTTGACACATTGTATGAAGCCTGACCTTTGGTTCACTTGCTACTAATATCGTTAGATAAATATTAGTAACTTGAAATGGAATGTAGTAAATGTCAGGCCTTGACAGGAAGGATTGGCTGAGTTGAGGTATGGTATGAGGTAATGAGGATTCCTCTGTTCCCACCTGAGAATTGAACATTAAAGGTTATGGGGTAAATCATAAAATTTAACCACAAATTAAATTTAAAAATTAAAGTTGCTTATATTTTGGAAATCTGATCATATGCCTCCTATGACCAAGTGCTTTAGTGGCTTGAAGAATATGTCAGGATATTGGAGTAAGTTAATGACTTTTTGATATTTTTAATAATGTCAAGAAAAATACAGCCATCATTAAACAGTTAAACATAGTTAGCATATATTTCAGCAATTTCACTCCTAAGTACTCCTAAAGAAGTGAAAACATATGTCCACATAAATAATTGTGCATGAATGTTTATAGCAATATTACTCATAGAAAACAACCAAATGTCCGTCCATTAACTGATAAATGGATAAAGAAATTATAGTATAGCCTAAAATGGCATATTATTTAGCAATAAAATGTGATGAAATTCTGATACGTCCTGCAACATAGATGAACCTTGAAAACACTAAGCTAAGTGCAAGAAATCAATCTCAAAGGTCCCCACACTATATAATTTCATTTGTATTAAATGTCCAGAATAAACATTCTATTGAGATAAAAATAGATGAGGAGTTGCCAGGGTCTGGGAGGGATGAGAAGAAAGATGAGTACTGATGGGAACAGGTTTTTTTGAAGTAATGAAAGTATTTTAAAATTGATTATGGTGATGGACACAAAGCTATATGTATATACTAAAAAGTCAGTGAACTGTATACACTAAGTGAATGAATTTGTATGTTATAAAAAGCTTTTTTTTTTTTTAAGTGAAGGCTTTATTTTTCTTAAATAATAAGCAGAAAGGGAATGGCATATAACTGCTGGGAAGCTCTGTCTGCCTCTAATCACCAGTCTAAAATACCTGAGAGTCAGCTAATCATGCGCATTTGGAGAAATCTAAGAACAGTGTTGTCTACTGGAATCTGAATCTAAAGTTAATGAGAGTAAAGTCTGGGAGGAGCAATAAGATGGCAGGAGGGTAAAAGCTTGGCCCTTGGGCTTCACCCACATATCTTCAGCTGTCACTTTTCTGAAATACATAGTTAAGAGTGATTCCACTGTTAAAAGGCAAACTAGAGAAAGATTATTGGTGCTTGGGTGTTGGGTCACATCAGGGTCGGAAGCTGAGAGAAGGACAGTTAATACAAGGGCTGGGGGATTGACAGAGCATCAAAGACTATGGCAAAGAGAAAAAATCCTCTGAGATGGGGATTTAGGCTAAAAAATTAGGGCTGGCCAGATCTCCCTTTGGCTACTAGCATAGAGTTGACAGTACAAAAGAACTCTGCTGTGAGGACAGGGTCCTTGATCTTCCTTTTATCAACATACATAATATACTTCAGAGTGGTGGCCACTAGCAGTTGGTTTCTCATTTTTAAGCATGGGTTTTTGCTGTAGTTTTCTGTTTTATTTCATATATTGAAATACATAACTCGTTTGACGTAGTTATGTTTCTTATTTCTCCATTAGTTGTTAGCTGATAAGAAGTAATATCCGGACCTAATATTCTGGATTTTAGAGCATAAAATGGTGGCTGGATAAGTTTTGGGCTTCTTTTCTTTTTTTAATATTTATTTTTTAGTTTTAGGTGGACACAATATCTTTATTTTATTTTTATGTGGTGCTGAGAATCGAACCCAGTGTCTCATGCATGCTAGGCAAGTGCGCTACCACTTGAGCCACATCCCCAGCCTCTGGACTTTATTCTTCTGGGAAGGAAGAGATGGTGTTTTTGTTTGTGAAAGAGAAGTTTGTATTGTAATAGGAACAAACACTTTTTAAAAATGAATGTATGACAATATGGATGAGTGGTGTGTGTGTGTGTGTGTGTGTGTGTGTGTGTGTGTGTCTGTGTGTGTGTAGTTTGGAACAGAATGGAATGTAATAGACATCAACTCTGTCTTTGTGATTTCAGCACCTCTTCTTCTGTTTGAGAGCCGTCTCTTCAACATCTGGTGGGCATATGGCATATGCACTTCAATACTGATTGGTCTTGGGTGCATCTCATAATAAAACCAATTAGAATCTTTTTATTGTGTGGAATTTATATGGATTCTGGGAGAGGAAAGTTAGTTCGCCTTATGATAGCTCAAGCAATAAATAGCCTATAAGCCTGCAGCTCCTGGGAGCTATTTTTGCTACCATTTTCAGAGAATCTATCAGAGAACAAAGCTAATGCAGAGGAAAGTAAGCACCAAGGGGGCAAAGATTTATGTATGTTTTGTTCATGGTAGAATCCTGGCATTTAAAACAGTGTCTGGCACACAGCATGTGCTCAATAAATGTTAGTTGAATAAATAAAATCAGAACTGAGAAATAAGAAGAAAGAAAGAATGCTGGTGATGGGGTCTAAACTTCTGGTTTCACTTATGTCTAGAGTCAGTTTTATTCCTTGGATTTCCCAGGTACTCAAGTCAGTAAATTCCTTTTACTCTCTTAATTAGAACGGCAGATATTGCAAGTTGGTTTATTCAGTATCACTCCAGTTCTTCTTAACATGACTTCCTTTGCACCAGAGACTGAAAAACTAAAGTCTATGGTACCCATATGCCTTCAGTGAGGATTTCTGCATGTGAGGTAGCATCCACCAAATAGATGCATCTGAATAAGATTTGGAAGGGATTTATGGGCTGTACAGGATGGTTACCTGGCAGCAGAGTCTCAGAGGCATTTTGGTACTATTGCAGCAGCTAAGTCAGAAGCTCTGATGACTAACTAGTCAGTCCCCAGCTCTGTGCAACCCTCAATGACAGCAGCCACTTCTCATTGAGCAGCTTTCTTGCCGATGGCAGAGGAACCATGGTCTCTAAGTTAGTACAGTACTGGTGGCAGTAGCATCTTTGTTAGGGCAGATTTAGATGTGGCTCCAGGAGTTATTCCTGAAAGTCCAGCCTCCCACCACACATCTTCCAATCATCTGTTAACAAGTTAATACTCTTCAGTAAGTATTTGTAGGATTAAACAGGTTTGAGTAAATTCTTTTGACTACAATTGTACTTTGACCAATATTATGAATTTAAGTTGATTTTCTCTCAACAGCAACTACAAGAGTCCAGGCTAATGTTGCAGAACTTTGAGGGTAAAAAAAAAAAAATTGGAGGAGAGAAAATAACAAAATACATGAGAAAAATTCCAAGTGTATCAACACTGAAAAACGTCTGTTTTCAGTGGAAATATATCAGACTGGCCTCAGGCTTTTGTACAATACCAATATCCACAGAAACTTGAGGGTGAGAATGCTGCACTTATGTGTGATGTCAAAGACTGACATCATCAGATATAAAAAAATCTCAGAATCAGATCATCTTTGTGTCCTGTCTGAAAAATATCTTGAAGATGGGCTCTATGACTCTAAGAGATTGGGAAGTTGTGGTAGAAAAGAGTATTGACATGTAGCAACATGAAGTAAGTCCATAAAAATCAAATTCATAAATATATTACAAATCTGGAGGCAAAACAAAACCCCTGTGAAAGAAAAACTCTTTTGTTTTTTGAACAGGAAAGAATATCTTTAAAAGTAATGGGAATGAACTCTAAGTAGCTTACACAAAAAAGGAAACTTACCAGAGGTCTTAGTCACAGAATTAAAACAGAAACTAAAAAATGAGGACTCATAAAGAATAGGAACTGATGCCAATACCATGCTGTTTTTGTTACTATTGCTCTGTAGTATAGTTTAAGGACTGGTATAGCGATGCCACCTGCTTCACTCTTCTTGCTAAGCATTGCTTTAGCTATTCTGGGTCTTTTATTTTTTCCAGATAATTTTCATGACTGCTTTTTCTATTTTTATGTGGAATGCCATTGGGATTTTGTTTGGAATTGCATTAAATCTGTATAGTGCTTTTGGTAGTATGGTCATTTTGATAATATTAATTCTGTCTATCTAAGAGCAAGGTAAATCTCTCCATCTTCTAAGGTCTTCTTTGATTTCTTTCCTTGGGGTTCTATAGTTTTCATTGTATAGGTCTTTCACCTCTTTTGTTAAGTTGATTCCAAGTTTTTTTTTTGTTTGTTTTTTTGTTTTGAGGCTTTTGTAAATGGAGTAGTTTTCTGTGGGGAGCCACATTGAGTTACCATGCCTTCCAGCCCTGATACGCCACAGGAATCTGAAGGATTACTGACTGTAGTCTGACACGGTAGTGCCATGACTCGTGACTTGGTCTTTTCCGCTCCCATAGCAAGGCCAGTCTTCTGAGTAGTCATACCCCTGGGGTTGAGGTACACTCACCTATTCTTTTGTAATCCTACCCCCTTGCCCTGTTTGGGATAGAATGTTCCCCGGAAACTCCCTTTGTGTGTCCCCTTCTCTTGCTCTGCCTTTGGGTGTGGCCTTCCTAGCTGTCAGTCAACCTGCTGATAGCAGACATCACAAAGCTAGATTCAACTCCTTGAAAACTGACCCTTGCCTCATTTGAATGGCTTCTCCTCAGTAAATAGGTCCAGCACGTGTGAACCGCTAAGTTCAGAGGACCCAAACAAAAAGGTATCTCTGTCTCTTGTGTGATGATTTTGTGCAGCCCAGTTCACCTGGAGTGACCCTGAGTGTTTTAGTTGTGAGACGCGACAGTTTTCCTCATTTCCCTTTCAGAGGAATTGTCGCTGATGTACAGAAATGCCTTTGATTTATGGGTGTTGACTTTATATCCTGATACTTAGTTGAATTCATTTGCTAGTTCTAGAAGTTTTCTGGTGGAACTCTTTGGGTCTTCTAGGTATAGAATTATAATGTCAGCACATAATGCTAATTTGAGTTCTTCTTTTCCTATCCATATCCTTTTAATTTCTTTCATCTGTCTAATTGCTCTGGCCAGTGTTTCAAGAACTATGTTAAATAGAAATTGTAAAAGAGGGCATCTCTGTTTTGTTCCAGTTTTCAGAGGGAATGCCTTCAATTTTTCTCCATTTAGAAAGATATTGGCCAGGGGCTTAGCATAGATAGTTTATGATTTGAGACATGTTCCTGTTATCCCTAATTTTTCTAGTGTTTTGGAGACTAACCCACAAAATTACAATTATCTTATATTAGACAAAGTGCCAAAAACATACATTGGAAAAAAGATAGCCTCTTCAACAAATGGTGCTGGGAAAACTGGAAATCCATATGCAACAAAATAAAATTAAGCCCCTATCTCTCACCATGCACAAAACTCAACTCAAACTGGATCAAGGACCTAGGAATTAGACCAGAAACCCTGCATCCAATAGAGAAAAAAGTAGGCCGTAATCTCCATCTGGTCAGATTAGGCCCCAAGTTCCTTAATAAGACTTCTATATTGCAAGAATTAAAATCAAGAATAAATAAATGGGATGGATTCAATCTAAAAAGTTTTTTTCTCAGCAAAAGAAACAATCAGTGAGGTGAATAGAGAGCCTACATCTTGGGAGCAAATTTTTACCTCTCACACATCAGAGCATTAATCTTTAGGGTATATAAAGAACTCAAAATGCTAAACATCAAAAAATAAATAAATAACAAATAACCTAATAAATAAATGGGCCAAGGACCTGATCAGACACTTCTCAGAAGATGATATACAATCAATCAACAAATACATGAAAAAATGTTCTTTACCTCTAGCAATTAGAGAAATGCAAATCAAAACCACTCTAAGATTTCATCTCACTCCTGTCAGAATGGCAGCTATTAGACATACAAACAACAATTAAGTGTTGGTGAGAATGTGGGGGAAAAGGCATACTCATACATTGCTGATGGGACTGCAAAATGGTGCAGCCAATATGGAAAGCAATATGGAGACTCCTTGGAAAACTGGGAATGAAACCACCATTTGACCCAGCTATCCTTCTCCTCGGTCTATACCAAAAGGACTTAAAAAACAGCATACTACAGGGCACAGCCACATCAATGTCTATTGCAGCACAATTCACAATAGCTAAATTGTGGAACCAACCTAAATGCCTTTCAATAGATGAATGGATAAAGAAAATGTGGTAAATATATACAGTGGAATATGACGCAGCAATGAAAGGGAATAAAATCATGGCATTTGTCGGTAAATGGATGGCATTGGAGAAGATAATGCTAAGTGAAGTTAGCTAATCCCAAAACCAAATGCTGAATGTTTTCTTTGATATAAGGAGGCTGATTCATAGTGAGATAGGGAGAGAGAACATGGGAAGAATAGATGAACTCTAGATAAGGAAAAGGGGTAGAAGGAGAAGGGAGGGGGCATGGGGTTAGAAATGATGGTGGAATGAGATGGACATCATTATCCAAAGTACATGTATGAAGACATGAATGGTGTGAATATACTTTGTATACAACCAGAGATATGAAAAATTGTGCTCTATGTGTGTAATATGAATTGTGATGCATTCTGCTGTCATATATAACAAATTAGAATTAAAAAAGAAAAAGAAAAAAAAAGAATAGGAACTGAGAAAGTCCAGGAATGCAGAAGAAAGAAACTGACATCTCCAGCCACTGGGATGCTTGGCTCCAACCATTATCTGTTTTTGTCCTGTGAAAGCAAAGTGCTTCTAGTGTACTCTGCTAATCACAAAGTAGAAACGGGGCCTGGTAGTATCGCTCAGTCCCAAGCACTGTGAACAAAACAACAAAAGGCAGAAGGATCACTTGAACCCAGTCATTTGAGGCCACTAGTGAGACCCTATGTTAAAGAAAACAACTACCAAAGAGTACAAAAGACCATATCCTAACTCCGTAACTGTAAATAACAATTAAGGCTGCTGTATTTTGTCCCAATACAGTAGACTTCCCTCATCCATGGGGAATATGTCTCAAGACCCCTTCAGTGGATGCCTAAAATTGTGGACAGTATTGTTTGCTGTAAATGGTAAACTCACTTTTTTTCCTATGATAAATTTTGGTTTATAAATTAGGTATGTAAGAGTTAACAATAATAATAAAATATAGAATAACTGTAACAATGTACTGTAAGTCATGTGAATGTGGTCTTTCTCTCAAAATATGTTATTGTATTATTGACCATGGGTCACCAAAACTGCAAATAGAGGGAGACTACTGTGCAGCTGCAATTAGAATCCCCATCTGATCACAAAAGCAATAGTCCCCTGTCATCCTTCAGTACTGTCAGGATATTTCCTGCTCCTTAACAGGGCATCTTCTCATCCCATTGGCTAGAATGGCCTCATACCTCCATTTCTAACCAATGAGTGCAAGGAGATGGACTTACTTATTTAAATTTGGATTTAATCTAATATTCACTTGCATGTACTAGGAAAGAGTTCAGTCTTCTTGAAGCCCATAGAAGCCTATGGTTGCTTTATCACTTTAAAATTGAAAAAAGTATTTTATTTAGCAAGTAAAAACATCTGTTTGGTAGGTCACTAATAATGGCATCAAAATCTGAAATTCAGGGACACAGCTTTGCCTTTGATTTATTCTTTTACTGGGGAGAAGGATCTTTTCCCTAGCACAATAGTCCTTATTTAAATTATGGGGACTTTTCTCAGTTGTTAAAAACATTTTATTCAACACAAAACTTAAAAAAAAAATCCAAGAATGAATGGATTTAAAATTCAAATGGGTAAAACTATTTATTTTCCCTGACTCATGTACATCCTTATTCTGATAGACGGATCTTGGTAGATTTACGTGTGCCAGGAATTACTATTAGCTTAGAGCTAGTATCTAAAATTTCGAAAAAGCCTTAATTATTTATCTCATCCTAGGACACAGTTTTCCTGTTAAGTTGCCTTTAGGAATATTGAAGAATAATAGAGAGTGAACTTTTGCTGTTATAACATGGTACCTATACTCCTGTTCAGATATGATATTCTATATTTGTGAATACAGCTCTAAAAAATTGGATGAATAAACAATAGTTTGGCCTTAAGCCAGAACTTTATTCAAACTACCTAGATATTTTGGTACCACAAATCAAGTAAGGCTTTAGAGGAAAGCCTTTGTTCAAATAGCACAGCCAGAGATCTCTGAGAGTAAGATTACTCTGATTATCTGTTCTTCCAGCCTTTTATTGTACACTTGCCTCTGATTGTTGAGAGAGGTTATCTATCTTTGAGAACTCCAATATTTCCCTATACAAATTGAAACTAGGAAGCACATTTGAAGATCCGTCTATCAGCAATTTCCAACATTCAGAAAATAGTGAAGTTTGCAGTGAAGGGATTGAACCCAGGGCCTTGCTAAGCAAGTGTTAGACCAATGAGCTATATCCTGAGTCTGGCCAAACTTTCTCTCTGTTTCCTTCCTTCCTCCCCCCACCCCCGCACTGGAATTTCTCTTAGCATAGCAGATCTCCAAGTCTTGGAGAAGGAAGAATCATTCCAGTCCTTCTTGGGGCAACAGTTACGGGTGTGTAAGCAAGTCACTTGCAATGGATTTATTCCAGCATTCCTATCTCAGGGAGTCTTTAATTTCCTTCTTGTATGCACGCCAAGGGATTTTTGGCATCTCCACTTCCCTAATGAGGCCCTGTATTGGATTCTGATTTGCCTTATCCAACCCAGTTAGACACCCAACTGCTTGAGCCAACACTTTCAATGCAGAACTTGAGTGCATCTATATTGAGTGCTTTAAAAATATATTCCCAGAAAAATTCCACCAACAATTTGTTTACAAATTGCAAATCTCTGCAACCTTTGCAGTATGAAAAAAACCATTCTGTTTGCAAATAGACAGTCCTGACCAAATATCTGAGATGTTATTGCCTATCATTGTCCTTTATGTGCCGGTAACAGCCTGATGAATTGAAATACTAGTTGTGTTTAAAGTGCCAGGAATGGTGTGGGCAAAATCTAATAAGAGCACCCCTCCAAAAATCATTATCCAGGGGGTTCTCAAAAGGATTAAGAGTGGGTCATATCAAAATCACTTTTTGGGGGTGCTGTGACTATGGATCTTGATAGTGCACTTGCTTGGCATGTGTGAGGCACTAGGTTGATTCTCAGTACCACATACAAATAAATAAATAAAAATAAAAAATTTCATCAACAACTAATAAAGAATATTTTTAAAAAGTCACTTGATGATCCTTTGCAAAACGTATAGACCTGTCCTAACTCTCAAGAGATATATCAGAATAGTGGAGGTTAGGGTAGGGAGGTCATGCATATTGGAGAATTTCTCTATAGAGCTAGAATTCTCTATATAGAATTTCTCTATAGATAGGCACCCTCCCACACTCAAACTCATTACCCCCAAACCCTACTATGCACTCATCTTAATCATGAACATAGTAAAAGGGAGGCAGTAGAGTTGCTGTTTACAATTAATTATAAGGAGGTGGTCTTATTATGTCAAAACAAATTGTGTCCATGTTTCCAGTTCTTCCTTTCTCTATAAAAGAATTGATGGGTTCCAGCTAGTTCATTCCAGAACAAGGCCCTGGTTTGATACCTTATAGCACGCCTAAAAAAGGGTAGATGATGTATTTACTCCTGCCTCATTTGGGGGTTTAGCCCTGTGATTTGGATCAAGGGAAGATGCGAGAAAGTGAAAATGTGTCAGTTCTGCACAGAGGTTTTAAGAAGCAGTTTGTGTTACTGCCCACTCCTTTGCTATTCCTTCTGCAACCAGAATGGCATGTTCTTTCACCCTGGTCCCCAGAAAGAAACAGAGATGCAGCACTGACAAGCACTGTGAGAAACAAACACTTGTTTAATAGATGCTGTAGAGATGTAGAGTTGTTTGCTACTGCAGCAAATCTGACCAACACACATCAAAAGTTTTTTTTTTTTTCTGAGCACCTTGATGCTAGGTATTTAAACCCCAAAGCCTGAGTTTAGGGTACGAACTAGAGAGAACTAAATTACTTTGCATAAGAAAGTAGGAAATTTTTGTTCTATCTAGTTGAGGAGGAATCAGGGAAATAAAAGAAATACAAGGTCTAAGCAACGAGACAGGAGATAAATGATCCAAAAATTGTTAAAGAACTTTTAGGACAGATAAATCTAATTTGGAATTTTATATTATTTCCATTTTAGTTAATTTCTACTACATACACATGCCATATATGAATGCATTTTTGTGGAAATCTAAGAAAAGCTTTGAGTTCTGCTCTTGGGTTAACTGTCCTGAAAAAAAAGGAGCAAGAAACAGCATATTAGTTTCATTCATCAGTTGCTACAGTTGAACACAAGCATGAACTTGATGTTTGAAGAGACCTTGGGAATGTAAATCTCCCTGGGAATTTGTAAAAATTATAAGGAGGACTTTATTTTCACAAGCCGTGTAGTCAACATTCAAAACAATCTTTTCTAGATGTTAAAGCTTTGGAATATACCAACTGATATCTAGGAATACAGATTTGAAAGTCTTAAATAAATGTTAGAACAATTCTAACTACAACTAAAACAATAATCTACACTAAGTAGTATATGTCCCAGTATTTTAAGAGTGTTTCAATATTAGGAAAGTTATGAGATAGATTAAAGATAATAAGAAAAAAAATCTCTTAATGACTACCTAATGATGGTTGAATGACATCTGGTAAATTCAATACTAATTTACTTATGAAAAAACCTCATTAAAAAGTATAATCTGAGTGTAGTAATGCATGCTTGTAATCCTAGTGACACAGGAGGCTGAGGCAGGAGGATCACAAGTTCAAGGCCAGCAAACTTACTGAGACCCATCTCACAATAAAAATAAAAAGTGTTGTGGGGAGGGGCTGAGGATGTGATTTAGTGGTGGAGCACTTGCCTCGCATGGGTGAAGCCCTGGCCCTGCGTTCAATCCCAGCATGGCCAAAAAAAAAAAAATAATAATAAAATAAAATAAAACTGATTGTAAAAATATCTAGAGGTATAGCTCAGTAGTAAAGCACCCTGGGTTCAATAAAAGAAGGGAGTTAAGTGTGTACACTCTCAATGATAAAATGATTGCCTAGCATGCAGGTGGCCCTGGGTTCAATTCCGAACACCACCCCAAAAAAGTATAAAAGTATGAAAGAAGGACAAAATATTTTTTACCTTTTCTTTATTTAAGATGGATGGTGGTGGTCTCACTATATTGTCTAGAGTGGTCTTGAACTTGAAATCCCCCTGCCTCAGGTTCCCCCAGGTGGCTGGGATTACAGACATTCACTAGCACACCTAGCTTAAAAAACTCTTTTAAACTGTCATCTCAAAATCTTTTGGCAAGAAAACCTTCAATAACTTTCTTCTGGAAATTTAGTCTGACATAAAAAGGCAGAAAACAGAAATAAGAATTATAAATGTTGAAAGTGACATTATTAATTTTTATAGGAAAAAATGATTCAGTACTGAGAAGGTTAAAAAAGATGGTGAATAATTTTAGCAGGATAGGCTTACACAGATCAAATTGATAGTGATAGACACATCATATTCCTTTTAGGGAAAAGTAGCCATTATAAAAATGTCAGCACTTCCCAGATTAACTTGTTTTCTTTCAGTTTGTTTTCATATTTTTTGTGTTTTCTTACACGATTTATTTTGGGGAATTTGACAAAAATGATCCTAAAGTTCATTGCAATAGTAGACACACCATAATACCAAAGAAAGAAATGAAAATGTTCAATAATGATGAATAATTTACCCTACTGTGCCAGAAATTAAAATAGAATAAAATACAAAAATATATAGCAGTAAGAATAAAACAACATGGGCCTTGGAGCCAATAGATTTAGGTTTTGAATTTCAGGATCTTGGACAGTTAACTTAATATCTTTAGATAAAGTGTGTATTATAGACCCTAATTGTTCTACTCCCCGTCCACACCCCCAAGTTCACATCCTGGCCATGGTCTCATGAACAAAATATACTTCCCTGTCTTTGGCCCTTGGGCTTGGTGGTGTGGCTTGGTTTGGTCAGCAGCTGCAGGCAGAAGTAACAGTGTTTCAGTTCCAACAGTGTTTCAGTGCTCTGGCTTCAGAAAGTTTGGCCTTCAGAAACTTCCACAGTTCTGTTTGTCCTCCTGGCCCTCTGCTGTCACCATTAAAGATTCCCAGAGAGCAGCAGCTGCCCGGTCAGCCTGGGCTTCAGGGTGAACACACAGAACACAGCTGCCCCAGCTGCCCCACAGATCCATGAAATAAACAATTGCCGTTTTAAACTACTGAGAACCAGCCAACAAAACGTACCAGCTGTTTCTTACAGAAGATTCCCAGGAATTGCCCCCAACACTTTGGCTTGTACTTTATTGGCCAAAATTCAGTCACATGGCCAATTCTAACTGAAAGGGAGGCTGGGAAATGTGGCTAGCTAAAACTCAGAAGGAAAAAATGGATTTTGTGGGGCATCTAGCAGTCCCAGCCACTAGGGTATAATGCCTATTGATTTTAAAATGCATCTTCAGACATTTATTTACTTTTACCTAGGGTGTTGCTCACACTAAGGACACACTTCACCACTGATCTACATCCCCAGCCCCACTTTTTATAAATGAAGTCATTCTGATTGTTCATCTATGATCTTTTTTTCCCTTCAATTACCTCTTTAAAAGACTTTCCATGTCAATAAAAAGCCATTTCATTCTTAACAGCTTTATATTTTCTATAACTTTACATAGCAATAACAATTTATTTGACCATTTTCCTTGAAATTATTTCCATTTTTTCCCCCAGTTCCAACAGGGCTAAAACAAAACCTTTGCACATCCATACTTATGTCTATGTGTAATTATTTTTGTTGGAAAGATTCCTAGAAGGAAAAAACAAAGATTCTTAGGAATAGGATTGCTAGTTCAAAGCCTATATGCGTTGTTTCAAAAGATTCTATAAAATTACTCACCAAAAAGACTTTAATAGTTTATATTTCTAAATGAGTATATAAAAACATCTCTTGGAAATCAATTCTTGATGGTAATATATCAAAAACTTTAAACTACCATGCTATTTGTCCCAGTAATTTTGTTTATGGGCATGTATCCCAGAAAATAATATGAAAAACAAAATGAATTCTGAACATATTGTACATTATAACTTTATATACAACAGTGAAAAATTAGATACAAAATAAATTTTAAAAACAGAGCAGATGCATTATTACAAAGCACTGCACAACAATTAAAATAATGATTACAAAGACTTTAGTAACAAAAAATTGCATATAACATTTTAAAATGCCAAGATTTAATTAAAAGTTCAAAGTTCAATCAAGTATTTAAAACAATTGTGTTTTGAATGTATACTTGTTAATGCTATCTTCTTTTTTTAGTTGTTGAAGGAACTTTATTTTATTTTTTATTTATTCATATGTGGTGCTGAGAGTTGAACCCAGTGCCTCACACATGTTAAGCAAGCACTCTGCTACTGGACCACAACCCCAGTCCCTAATGCTATCTTCTTTTATCTTTTATCTTTATCTTAATTTATATATGACAGCAGAATGCATTACAATTCGTATTACACATATAGAGCACATATCTCTGGTTGTATACAAAGTATATTCACACCAATTTGTGTCTTCACATGTGTACTTTGGATAATAATGTCCATCATATTCCACCATCATTTCTAACCCCTGCCCCCTCCCTTCCCCTCCATCCCTCTGCCCTATCTAGAGTTTGTCTAAGATTTCAACTTTTGAATTTTGAGTGGACATAAATATTCAGACCACAACAGAAGACCATACTTTTCTAATAAAAACAAATAGACATTTTATGATAGCTCTTAGAAAATTGTGTTAGTCAGCTCTTCATCACCATAACAAATACTTGAGATAATCAACTTGTAAAGAGAAAAAGGTTATTTTGGTTCACAGTTTTAAGGTTAGTCCATGACTGATTGACCCCTTTTGCTTTTTGGCCAGAGTATGCCTGGAATTTCCTTCTTAAGGGAAAAAACCTCCCAATGTATACATTATTTGTAATAATACTAGAGATAATTATAGTAAAAATACTCAATTTAAAAAAAAATTTTTTTAGTTGTAGTTGGACACAATATTTATTTATTTATTTATTTATTTATTTATTTTTGTGGTGCTAAGGATCGAACCCAGAATCTCGCATGTGCTAGGTGAACACTCTACCGCTGAGCTACAACCCCAGCCCCCGCAAAATACTCAAATTTTTAAAAATTATGTCTAGTTTCAAGGAATATGATTTCATGCATTAGTGAATTCCTATTATAAACATCAGAACTTTCTTTTTAATCTAATTATCTGTGCTAAAGATTTTGAACATTTTTTAATATATTTATTGGCTATTTGTGTTTCTTTTGAAAAGTGTCTATGTCTCTTCAACTCTTTTGCCCGTTTGTTAATTGGATTAGTTGTTTTTTAATTTTATTCCATGACTTCATTTATTTGAAATTCTAGAACAGTAATACCTAATCTGTGGTAACAAAAAGCAGATCAAGGTTTGAATGAGGCCAGAAATAGGGATAGGTTGCTTGACTGCAAAGCAGACAACAAAACTTTTGGATCACATTATATAACATGCTTGTGGTGATGGTTGTGTAACTGCATACATTTTCAAAGCTATATAGGAAAATTAAGGTAAACTTTATTATTATATATAAATTGTGTCTCAACATAAATAATTTTAAAATATTGTAGGTTATTCTGTATAATACCTACTTTTTTTTTTTTTTAACTGGGGATTGAACCCAGGGGTTCTTAACCACGGAGCCATACCCCCATGCCTTTTTCTGTATTTTATTTAGCACAGGGTCTCATTGAGTTGCTTAGGGCCTCACTAAGTTGCTGAGGCTGGCTTTGAACTCACCATCCTCCTACCTTAGCCTCCTAAACCACTAGAATTACAAGCGTGCTACAATACCTACTTTAATCACAATTAATTCTTTTTTCTTTCTTTTGGTACTTTGGATTCTCTACCACTAAACTTTACCCCAGCCCTTTATTTTATTTTATTTTTTAAATTTTGAGATAGGGTTTGGCTGAGTTGCCCGGGGATTAGTCTTGACTTTATAATCCTCCTGCCTCAGCCTTCTGAGCAGTTGGGACTAGAGGTGTGCTCCACTGCACCTTGCTTGGGTTCTTTAAGTGTTCAGAGGATGTTAATCCTCTGTGAGATGAATAGATGGCAAAGATTATCTCCCATTCTGTAGGCTGTCTCTTCACTCTGTTAATGATTTCCTTTGCTATATGAAAGGTTTTAAATTCAATATGATCCTAGTTGTCAATTCTTGCTATTATTTCCTGTGCTGCTGGAGTCCTGTTCAGAAAATCATTGCCTATACCTATGCCTTGAAGTGATTTCCCTACAAGTATTAGTATTTTATTTTAGTAATGTTTATATTGCCTCAATGAAGCTTGAAGGAATATTCTTTTCTGCTAATATTCTTATATTTGTGGGATGAGTTTAAATTAACCCTATCCTTATTTGATGCTCACCATGGCTTTATAAGCTGAAACATATGAGGCTATTTATTTCCTCCCAGGCACAGTGCCTAGAATTTGGTGCCCCCAGGTAAATGGCTGAGCTTGGATATGGCTGTATGCCAAAAGAAAGGCTTTTTCCAACTAAGGCTTATAGCCTATACCTTCCTGGAATACTGTTTTTATTTTCCTGTAAAAATAACCACTTTCCAAACTTAGAATAAATACAAACCAGCTCTTGATTATCAGCACTTACTTTTTAAGAAAAAATAAAATATAACACAAGTCTAAAAATATGTTTAGCTATAGGTCATTTAGTGTCTCCTTGAATACATTTCAATGGGATGGCAGTTAATTCTACTCTTTCTATTTTTAGTGCTTTGTTAAATCTCTTCCTAGGGTCTAAAGACATTTGGAACTTATATATAGTACAGCTGACTCCACTCTCTTTGTCTGTTCACATATGACCTCACTATAGAGCAAACCTCTAGGTGCCACCTTCTCAATCAAAGAAGCTTGTTCAAGGAAGGGGCTGGGGATTGTGGCTTAGCAGTGAAGCACTTGCCTGGCACCTCTGAGGCGCTGGGTTCGATCCTCAGCACCACATAAAACTAAATAAATAAAATTAAGGTATTGTGTCCGACTACAACTAAAAAATATTTTTTTTAAAAAAAAAGAAGCTTGTTTAAGGTATTTTCTTAGATAAAGGTAACAATAGTTTTTATTCTACTTCACTAAATTCTGTATTAAGATTTGCAGCATATTTTACAACTGGTCTTTCATGGGCTTTCTAAAGTCTTGCAGCAGTTATACATTTTTTAGTATTAATTTTTCAAATAAGTAAACTGAAGTCAACCCCATTTTCAATGATATACTCCCTCTACTTCTCTTCTTCTCCCCCCTACTTCCTCCCCATGATGATTATGGTGATTTGAAAATACTGTTGTATCCTTCATTTGTATTTTCCTGACTATTGGTGACACTGAGCATCTTTTCATGTTTAGTGTTCATTTGTATTTTTTTTTTTTTAATATTTATTTTTCAGTTCTTGGTGGACACAACATCTTTGTTTTTGTATGTGGTGCTGAGGATCGAACTTGGGCCGCATGCATGCCAGGCGAGCGCACTACCACTTGAGCCACATCCCCAGCCCCTCATTTGTATTTCTTATGTGCATTTGTTAATTTAGATTAGTGCCCATTTGTCTGTTGAGACTTTTTTTCTAGTTTATGTCTTTATGTATTCTAGATATAATCCTTCATTTATTATATATGTTTAAAATACTTTTACTTCATTCTGTTGATATCTATTAACTTAGGTTATTATCTTTTCTCCTACAGAAATTTTCAGTTCTTATGTAATTTTTTCCTTTCCTTTTTTCCTGTTTTCTTTTCCTTTCTACTTTCTGAGTTTTACTTTTTGCTTACCGGGTGTTCTGTCTCATGATTATAAGGATATTCTGCTATCCTCTCGAATAAAACATTTTTTTCCCAATAAAACTTTTTTTTCTTTTTAAAGAGAGAGCGAGAGATGGGGAAAGAGAGAGCGAGAGAGAGAATTTTTTTTTTAATATTTATTTTTTAGTTTTCGGCGGACACAACATCTTTGTTTGTATGTGGTGCTGAGGATCGAACCTGGGCCGCACGCATGCCAGGCGAGCGGGCTACCGCTTGAGCCACATCCCCAGACCCCAATAAAACTTTTATATATGAGATCTTCTTAACTTGTTAAAATATTTTTTAAATAAACTCAATTTTAGAACAGTTTTGGATCAAAAATAGTTGCAAAGATAATAAAGTTACAAAATACTCCAAACCTAATCTCATTATTAACATTTTACACTAACACTATACATTTGTCAAAATTAATGAACCAATATTGACATTGTTATTAGCTGAACACCTACTTTACCCTAGTTACCTTAGTTCTTACATAATGTCCTGTTCCTGGACTTCTGATATATTTGGGACACCCCACTGCATTTAGTCCTCATGTTACCTTACCCTCTCTGGTCTCTTTTATCTTACCTTTCTCAAGGTTTTCTTATTTTTTAATAATTATCTTGACAGCTTTGAGGAGTATTGGTCTGATGTTTTGTAGCATATCCCTAATTATGAGTTTTCTCAGAATGAATTGGAGTTTTGATTCTGTGGGAGGAAGACCACAGAGGTGAACTATCCTTTCTCTAATCGTATTACAGGCACATAATATCAATATGACTTCTCTCAGTTCCTGTTAACCTTGATTACCCGACTGAGGCAGGTGAGTTTGTTGTAGTCACTCTCTTCTCACTTCCTTTAATCCCACACTCTTCAGAAGGAAGTTATTATGTGCAGCCCACACTTAAGGTGTTAGTGATTACGAAGGTGGAGACCTTTGTTACTAATCGTTCAAATCTGTAATGCATCTTGAATTTATTCTTATGCATGATACACGATATAGGGGACATCAGGACTGTTTCTTCTTTCTTTTGTGTAACTGGCATTTCTCTCTTTTCGGGTATCATAATGGAAATTGACAACAACCATACATCTAAGGGAGGGTTCTGCTGTTCTAGATCAAACAGGGGCTTCCCATCTCTCTTTTCACATTGATTTATTCAGATATGCCAATCGTTGGTTCAGATCTAAAGCTAAACTGAATCATTGCACTGTTTAGCCAATGACAAAGAGGGAGGTTGTTTGTCTTACATATACGAAGCCCTGTGTTGATTCCTAGTTCCAAAAATAAGGAAGTTTTAGGGGCTGAGGAGGAGGAGGTTCCTCATTCTTTTCTGGGAGCTATTGAAAGATAGAGCTTTCACTATTAGGACAGTGTGATGTACAGATTTGAAGCTTGGAACTTCAGCAGCCATTTAGGTTGAGTAAGTTGAATTAGGATGGTGTGGATTCTGAAGGTCAGAACAGAGACAGGAAAAAAGAAAGAAAAAAAAAGTGCTGAGCCACTAACTCAAGGCATCCCTAAAGCTTGTTCTGGGTCTCTCAGGTCTTCCAGTTAAATGTGTCCTTCACTGAGAAAGACCACGTGGGCTAGGTCTGCAACTGCTTGCAAGACAAAGAAAGTAACCAACGCAGAAACATAGAAATAGAGATCTAGCTTTATTTTATTTTTTTCCAAATAGATGGTCAATTGTCTCATCACAATTTATTGAGCAATCTATTATTTCCTCTGTGATGTAAAATGTCACTTTGTCATAAACAACATTTTCATATAAAAATAGTTCTGGTTCTGACTCATGATTATGAGATATATATATATACATATATATATGTATATATATATATGATTACACACACATATACATATAATTGTATCTATTTTTAAATTAATACTCTAGTATTTTAATTTGCATAGTTTTATATTTTGTTATCTTCCCAGACAAGTCTCTCCCCATTATTCTTTTTTTTCAAAAACTTATTGGCTCTTTTAATGTATATTCTCTTTATTGAACTTGAGAATTAATATGTTAAATTCCCTATAAAGTCCTTTTGAGATTTTCAAAAAATTGCTTTACACTAAATTTGTAGATTAAATTAAAGATAATTTGAAACATTAAAAAATTGAAACTTCTCACTTAAGAACATGATATCTCTTTAATTTATTATTTTTTTCTTCCTTCTGCCCTAGGTTTCATTGCCCTGTTTCCCAGCAACACTAACGGCTGCCACCATTACCTATATCTAGAATATTCTTATTTCCCTGGCTTTCTTTTTCTTTTCTTTTTTTTTTCTTTGCTTAGTTCAGAAAAGACAAATTAGAAATTATTCATAGAGGATAAAGACAAGAATAAAACAAAATTGGAAAAGCAAAAATGTAAAAAGAAATTATGAAAGCACAGAGTAGTTTGTAAAGTTCCTTCTATTAATGCAACTAAAGCTTGGTGATGAAAGGGCTTCAACTGATGGAATTTACCAGATTTTTCGTTTTCTCTGTCCTCACAGTCAGTATTTTAACCAGTCATTGCTGTGTTTTGAGACCTCTTCAGTTTGTTCTGGAACTTTGTATATAACAGAAACTTTTTTCCTTCTGAAAACTGATGTATAAGAGGGTAGATTTTATAAAATGGAAGGCATTTTTGTTTTGTTGCACTCTTATAGAAATTTTCTGAAGATAGAACTAGTTGCTCATTTATTATATACAGATTGAATCATTTTTTTTTTACTCTTATGGATATTCTTTATTTTCAAATAAGCAGAACTCTTAGAGGGTAAGGGCCATGTTTTCATCCATGGATCTTAGTTATGATATTTATATAAAGTTAGTGTACATCAGTGATTCTCTCTCTCTCTTTCTGTCTTTTCTTTTCAGTGCTGGGGATTGAACTCAGGGATTTCTACCACTGAACTATATCCCCAGCCTTTCTTCTTATTATTATTAATTTATTTATTTTGAGACAGGGTCTTGTTGAGTGACCCAGGCTGGCCTCAAACTTGCCATATTCCTGCCTCAGCACCCTGAGGCACTGAGATTACAGGCATGCACCACCATGCCTGGCAGATGAGTGGTTCTCAGAGTGTGATTTTGGAACCTATAGGGGTACCTGGAAACTTTTCAAGGCGTCCACAAGGTCAAAATTATTTTTAAAACAATATTAAGATATTATTTGCCTTTCTCATTCTCATTCTGAGTATATGATAGAAATTTCCAGATGCTATATGGCGTGTGATGATATCATTGCTCTGATGTCTACTGAATTGTGTACTTATGTACTATCATGTTTAAAAATTTCTCAATTTTAATTTTTTAATATTGACAGAAGCAAAAACTCTCTTTGGTTCTCCACAATTTTAGAGTGTAAAGTTATCCCGAGATCAAAAGTTTTAAGACCTGATCACATAGATTATTATGTAGTAAACTGAAAGTGAAATTATATGGATTTTTATCAATCTTTTTTTTTGAGTTTGAAGTGGAATCTGTGATTCTTTGCTGTATCAGTATCTGTATTCTTTGCTCTGTATCAGTCAAGGTTCAATATGATACAGAAATCACTAGCGACAGAAACCACACAGTTAAATATAAAGGAAAGCTTAATAAAAATAATTATTATCTATAACAGAGAATTGCAATAGCAAGGGCATGAAGCAAAGAGAACTCTAAAGAATATTAGTGCTATGCTCTGAATGTTTATGTCTCCCCCAAATTCATATGTTGAAATCCTAGCCCCTAAAGTGGTGGTGTTTGGAGGCAGGGCTTTTGGAAAGTTATTAGGTCATGAAAGCTATGACCTTATTAATGGGATTAGTATCCTTATAAAAGAGTCCTAAGGACACAGGCAAAAATGGCCATGTATGAACCAGTGGGCTCTCACCAGACATTCAATCTACAAGTGACTTGATCTTGAATTTTCCAGTCTCTAGAACTTTGAGAAATAAATTTCTGTTGTTTATAAAGCACCAGTTCACCATATTTTGTTATGGAAACCTGACTAAGACAATACAAACAGCAGATATTAGGAGCAGTACACCGGAGACAGAACACCCAAGGAAGAGCATACCCCTACCCAAGGATTGAGAGGGTACAGGTATGCCTAACTGAATGACAGAGAAGTTACTGTGGTGCTATGCTGGTGGACTGTGCTAGAAATCTGCCCAGAAATCCTTTCCTCAGGCTGTGGGAAGGTGTTCATAGTGAAGTGTCTCACTGGGGTCAAGAAGAGGTGGTGAGAGGGAAATGGTTGGCCACTGGGTGCTGTTGATGCTCTGCCCTATTGGAGCCAAATGTTGCAGAAACTGCTGTGCTCTAGGATCCAGAGAAGCAATTCCAAGTGCTGGACCTGGGGAGGGAACACATCCCAATCAGAAAGCAAATTCATTATTTTTCTTTTCTTTTCTTTTCTTTTCTTTCTTTCTTTCTTCTTCTTTTTTTTTTAAATGTGCAATGTCTCTAGTGCTTTCTACTGACAAAGTTTAGCAGCATGCCATCTGATGCCACATGCTAAAGAAAAATATTTAAAAGTCCTAGTCCCATTTAAAGAACAGGCAATGAAGGATAGATTTGGAGCTGAGAGGAAATAAAATGACAAAGGGCGCACTCAGTTTCTCATCCTTTTTTTTCTCACTTTCTCTTAATATGTAGTTTATGAATTATGGGTATTTTTAAAAATTCTTGATGTGTGTGTGTGTGTGTGTGTGTGTGTGTGTAAATCTATTTTTTACTGAGGAAAAGCCTGAATAAAAAAAATCATCTGCCTTTACTTGCTCTTAAATAACTCAAAAAATTGCTAATTTTGGAGGTCACATAGCTGGGCAATACTTTATTAGTCTCCTACCAGCATTGCTGTGGGTTATAATGATTATGGTTGCCTTGGTTACTCTTCAAAGATCTGAAAGCTGCTTTTGTTGAAAACACTTGACTCTTCACTTGAGCCTCTAAGACCCATGGGTGACTGGAACAGGAGGAAAAGGCTTGGCATCTCTGTCAACATATTGTGTGTTACTCCTTTGTTGCCTTAACTTTTGGGTCAGATTCTATGGAGCTTTGCACATAGAATATTTGAGAAATGTTTTTTCTAAAACCATAATTTAGGGTTAACTTAACCTAGACTTGCCTAGTGTCTCTCTCTTTCTTCCTTCAGGGCAAAAGATGCCTCCCAGCCACCTTGACTAGAAAGTGAAAAGAATGAGAGGAAGTGGCACCTGAAATTCCAGAAGACCTCAACCCCTACCAGAAAAGATATGCATGTTCCTCTTCTTTATCAGCCTATTATCTCCCTCATTATTTCTATCCTATATCCATAATCCCTCAATTCCCTGAAGTTGAAAAGCTGATTTGTGAGCAAAGCTCCCTCTTATTATTTAGCCAAGAAACAAAGCCTTTCTTTCTCCCCACTACTTGTCCCTCAGATATTGTTTTTCCCATGGGATGAGCCTCTGAACCTGGGTTCATTTGTTCCTTCATTCACTCAATAAACAATCATTCAGGGACTATAGTATTCTAGGTTCTTATGTGTACCAGATATTGTAGCAGGTGCCTAATGACAAATTTCACTTTCTTTCTTAAAAATAGAATCCCAATTTTGCCCTTCTCTGTATGCTTCTCCTTGTCATAGGCTTCAGGGAAGGATGGTCTGAGCCCCATCTCCAAGTCCAGCTCCTTGGAATAAATCACAATTTGCTTAAGTAGGTTTTGGTGATCTCATTTTCTTTTATAGAGCATAAGGGAAATTCTGCAGAGTGGCTTCTAGGGTAGATTTTTTTTTTGTAGCATCTTAAAAAAAAATTATGTTCAGAAAGAAATCTCTTCTATTGCTGGACATTGTCATGTTTCCATGTGATGCCTGGAACACTGGTGGTCATTGTGGATGTTTGAGAGGTAAAAGAGTTTAAGGAGGGGCTGGGAATGTGGCTTAAGTCATAGAGTACTCGCCTAGCATGCATGAGGCCCTGGGTTCAATCCTCAGCACTACATAAAAATAAAATAAGGATATTGTGTCCACTTAAAACTAAAAAGTAAATATTTTAAAAAAAAGAGTTTAAGGAGACACTGCTGTGTACAGCAGAGCAGGAAGTAAAGGTCAACTGACTTATAGGCTTCTTGTTTTAAAAAACCATTTTGAGTTGTTGCTTATTACCTATAACTGCTAGATATGAATAAAATATTGTTCTTGTTCCCCAGGGGCTCCACAGTCAGTCAGAGAGACAAAGTGAAATAACAGTTTAAGATTGCTATGACAAAAGAGCATAGTGGTCGAATTCAAATGCAATATGTTATTGACTTATAAAAGACAAGCAGAGCAAGAGAAAATGTTTTGTAAAATTGCCCCTTGAAAGGAAAAATTTTCCAAATTTTCCTGCAATTAAAAATTTACACAATGTAATATACTTGTTCAGAGCTTTCTCTCTGCCCAAGTTCTTGCTCTTGCTTGGGCAGAAAAGATTAACTAATATTTGTTAATTAATATTATTTTTTATAAAATATAAAAATGAGAGAAAAGCAAATTTGCAGTTTCAATAAATAGCACCATCTATTATAATAAGAAAATTATTTATCTTAATATTTTTAAAAATATATTTTTAGTTGTAGATGGACACAATATTTTTATTTATTTGTATGTGGTCCAAGGGATCAAACCCAGTGCCTCATGCATGCTAGGCAGGTGCACTACCACTGAGCCACAACCCAGACCCTATCTTAATATTTTTTTTAGCCCTAAAATTTGAAGGTGTTACAAAAAATATGCTTTTTGTTACTTAAAGGAACTTGGTTCCAAATTGCAGATTTTCTCACATTTCTCTTATGGCATTTCCTGTGGCTTCCAAAGGCCCATATGTTAAAGCCCTGGTCCTTAGCCTGTGGTGCTATTGGGAAGTGGTAGCCTAGTGGAGCCTAGTGGAAGGTCTTAGGTCACTGAGGCCATGTTCTCAAAGGGGACTGTGGAAACTTGGTCCCTTCTTCTTCCTTTGTTTTTTTGCTGCTTGGCTGTGAGTGGTTGTACTCCACAATGTGTTACTGCCATGATGTGCCACCACAAACTAAAAGCAATAGGGCCAACCAATCATGGACAGAAATCTCAAAAACTGTGATTCAAAACAAACCTTTTCTCTTTATAAGTTAATCTTCTGAGTTATTTGTTATAGTGGTGCAAAGCTGACCAACAGCGGTCAATTGAGAACTGTAGTGAGCTGTTTGATAATATAGGTAAAATGCATGCTTAATCTTGATTCCAAATGGAATAGCTGGAAACAGACATAGGTCACCTTACTTCCACAGTTAAGTGAAGCTGAGTGACCCTTATCTTATCTCACAATTTTCTATAGCTTCCATTTGCTCATGGATGAGGCTGCCTTATCTTTGTTGGTTGAATGATGATTTCTATGCTTTGCTTCTTGGAATCTTCAGACAGCCTCCCACAGACAAATTAAAACAGAGGCTTGAAGCATTTTATTTTTTTTCTTTTAAGCACTTAAGTAGAAAAACAACTTTTTTTTTTTTTTCCAATGACAATGCAAGAAGCACAATCCTGCCTCTGGATCTTAGCACTTACCATTCCTGTGACCTCACATTCTCTTCCTTGCTCTATCTTCATGCAGCTCTTCCCCCTCTTCCTTAGTCACCTTCTCACTGAGTCTTTCCCTGGACATCATTTCTAAATTCCATGCTTCTCCTTCTACTTTGTATTCCCATTCACTATGTAATTTTTCTTCTTTACCAGTTTTCACTAACTGACATTATTCATCAGATACTTACTTATTTTATTGTGTTTCCCCAACTAGTATGAGAGCAGGAATTTTTGTGTATTTGTCTATTAAACCCCACAGAGCAGGAATTTCTGTTTTTTCTTTTCCTATTCTCTTCACTGATGAATCCCCCACACCTTAAGCAGTACCTGACATATTTAGTTGATCAGTCAATATTTGTTGACTGACTTATAGTGGAATGAGGCCTGGCTTTGGATAAATAAAAGCCTGGGTTAGAATATAGACTTTCTGTTTGGTCTAGGGTAATTCACTTTACCCCTCTGAAGCTTAGTTTCCTCACCCATGAAATGAAAATAACTATCAGTTTTAAGTGTTCAACAAGATAATGTAGGCTTAGTATCTGATCTTATTGGAGTCACATCAGTTAGCCTTCTTTCCAAATTGAGAGAGATCTCAGAGATTTATTTTCTGATATTATTTCTCCTCTTTCCACAAACCTTAATTATGGGTGAACATAATCTTAAATTAGGGTTAATTGAGGGGGATCTAATTTACAAAGGATTATTACAGGAGGACTGAGGTGTAGGGGAACATAAGCAGTATGGAAGGAACCCAGGGAATAGCAGAACAGTCATGACCTCTAGGCCTACAGGAACAAAGGGAAGGAAGAGTTGGGCAATTTGCCTTGAAAGGACCAGGGACTCCCTGGAGCAGAGCTCACTCTAGGGAACCTCATAGGAAGAAAACAAGGAAAATAAATAAATAGTGACCTCTCATACTCCTTTATTCGTTGGATGACTTCCTTTAGGATCTCCTATCATCAGAGACAATTATAAGCCAGAGGGTTGGGGAGTCCCAAGATGTCAGTCATTCAGATTAACCCTTTGTGCAGAAAGCAGGTGAAGAAGGATAGAGAGTGAATCTGGGGGAACAATAGGAAGCTTCCAGCCTAATACTTGCTGTATAAGGGACAGAGTAACTAGAACTTCCATACAGTGTCCAGTAACTAGAACTTCCATACAGTGTCGTAAGTGGCATAAACAAGCCTGCACAGAGTGTTATGGATCATATAAGACGGCTATCCCTCTCTTTTTTAGCACATTTCTTTTACTTATTTATATGTGGTGTTGAGGATCGAACCCAGGGCCTCACAAGTGCTAGGTGAGTGCTCTACTGCTGAGCCACAACCCCAGCCCAGACAGTTGTCTCTTCCACAACTAAATTGTAGAAGGTTGTAGGTAATGGTGTTGGCAGTTTGGGAAAGCTTTCTGAAACTCGAGAGGATGACAAATTGAGTCCATTTTAAAGTATGAGAAAAATTTTAAAAAGATGTTTCTGATTATATGCAAAAAGATGGGAGTATGGTATGGAAGTGAGGATGAGAGTAAGAGGTAGAAGAGATAATTTTAAGGGTATTTTCCAGAATTAATATTTTAATGATTTATTTATTTATTTTTTATCCTGTTGCCCTGTTGCTTCTGGATATTCAGACTCTAGATCTTTAGTAAATGCAAACCAGTATAACATTTTGTAATAATTTCTCTTGTTCACAGAATTTGACTTTGTTTTAACAACAAATGGTCTTACACTTAAAATAACTAGATTTATGGGATAATAAAATGGCTCAAAAATAGATCATGTAAGCTATTTGCATAGTAAATCTTTTTTAAAAAAATTTTTTAGTTGTAGGTGGACACAATACCTTTATTTATTTTTTAATATATATTTTTAAGTTGTCAATAGACCTTTATTTTATTGATACACAGTGCTGAGAATCAAACCCAGTGCCTCACACGTGCTAGGCAAGCGCTCTGCCATTGAGCCATAATCCCAGCCCAATATCTTTATTTTAATTTATTTATTTGTATGTGGTACTGAGGATCGAACCTAGTGCCTCACATGTGCTAGGCAAGTGCTCTACCACTGAGCTACAAACCCAGTCCATGCATAGTGAATCTTCAATGCAAAAATATACTGAACTATACTTGGGTAAAGTGCAAACTCTCAAGTTTGAGTTAATATTCATATTATTTGACATTCTCTTTATATTCATTGTTTTAACTTGCCAAAAACCCCTATATGATTCTGCACCTTGACAAATTTCTAACAAGCAAGCTCATTATACAGCAGTTGTATGTGGCCATAAGAAAGGTGACTACATATGTAATTTAAGGTCTAAACAGTCTAACACAAATGAATGCATGAAGGACTCAATTACAATGGGATGACGGTTGTTGAGATTGGTTGGAGAAGACCAAAGAGGGAAGAAAGTAAGCTTTTCTTGAGTTCTTTTCCACGCACCACAATTTGTGATAGGTTTGCCAGGTTAACCAATTAGCCAGCAAGACCCTAGTATGCTGAATTTGGTGCACCGAGAGATTGCTGCAGTATATATTTTCTGTGTAATTAAGCGTAATTATTGTGAAATGTAGTGAGGCACTTGTCCGTAATCAAAATCAAACAAGAATTTCCAGAAGTATCCCGGCTACTGGAGCTACAAATGTCAAATGGTTTGGGGAAAACATAACCAATAATTATAAACAGAACTAGAGTGGGAAGCGTGGGCAGTTAGTTATACTTCAAACAGCTTCACAAGATGTTTGGGATGTATCGTTGAGAAATCTAGAGAAATGAATCAAATTAGACCGGGAAAACGCAGTAAAGGCAGGCGAAGAGCACAGTTCAGGGCCAGCGACCCTTAACAGTTTGGAGCGGCTCTTCTAGCACCCACCGCCTCTTTCTTGGCTCTATTGGCTGTGTGGTTGGACCCTTCCCCCTTCCGCCCCGCCCCTGCCCACTCTCCCAGTCCCGGCCCCGCCCATTATCAGCCCTCGCCCCGCCCACCCTCCCCGGGCCGCAGCCGGCTCCGCCCACCCTCCGCGGCGCGGCGCGGCCGGGCGGGTGAGGAGGAGCGGCGCTCCGGAGCGGGGGGAGATCCGCCGCCGAGTTACGGGAAAGTTGGTCCGAGTTTTGGGAGTTTCCCTCTGGCTCGGCCGGCCAGTGCCTCGGCTTCTTTCCTCCCTCTGGCCTTTGTAGTCCAACCGGTCTCTCTTTCTGCTTCGGGCCGCCATGGAGCAGCCGCCAGCGCCTAAGAGGTAACGAACGCGGGGAGCGGGGAGAAGGAGGGAAGGACGCTGGGCGGGGGTAGCTAGGCCCGGTCCTGCGGCGACCCTCTCCCGCCCGGATCCTGGCGCCACTAGGGTCCGGAGGCAGTCTGAGTGCTCCGCCGCGTCGGTCCCCGAGGCTAGGGGGCCCGAGGGGTCAGAGGCTCGCCTCCCCTCCCCTCCCCTCCCTTCCCCTCCCCCGTGGCCAGCGGGGCCTGGCGGGCGTGGAGAGTTGTGTGGGCAGCGCCGGGCTTCGCGCGGCCCGACCTTGGGGCGGTTAGGGTTTTCCCTGGAGGCAACTTCACGAAGCCTGACCTAAAACGAGGAAATTAATTGGTCTTCTTACAACCATGTCCTTTTTCTTGTCATACGTTCTTCATGATGTTACATTTATTTTCTTTTTTGAGATATAGGGTTATTTGCAGTTTAAGGAATAAGTATTAATAGCTAAACTGTGTAAAACTGACTGTGGATATAGTGCACTGACAGGTGTTCTTCTCCCTACCCCCTCAAGTTCAGAAGAGTTTATGCATGCAAGACAGCAGGAATCTTAAATTAGAACCCCTTCCCCATATAGTTTTGCTTGTAAAAATAGTGATGCTTTGATATGGTATTTATTGTTAGTCTACATTTGATGTTTGATATATTGAAAATGTAAGAGGTGGGGGAACAAAGTAGACGTTTAAACTTTTACATTTGCAATGATCTTAGGAGGCTAAATCAATGTTGTTCATGGATATAAGTTCATAATGTGCATCCCTGCTCCCCAGGAATTAAACAACTAATTGTTTGATGGTGTATAAAACATTTGGTTTTTAATTTATAAAATAAGTATACTAATCTTTCTCCCAGAGTGCTGTTGTGAAGATTAAAGAGCTCATGTGCTTTGATACCTAAATAGATGAAAAGTGTTGAATTCACAAACATGGAATAATTAAAAAGGTAGGGACTTTGGGGCCTATTGTGAATTGTGTGACTAGTTACCTGAGCCTTAAGGTCTGGAAACCATCTGTTCAAGTGAGAAAAGGAGGGTGTGGAGAGGTTCCAAAAGAACCTCCTGTCAAGAGCTGTGAAAGCAAGTCAATAGAGAGAGATCTATTGAGCATTTTGTAAGGTGTCTATTTTCTGGTACTCACTGTGTACTTAGTTTTGATACTATTGAAGAAAATCGGGAACATTTTTTTTTCTTTCTCTCTGCTTTGGAAGTACTGTTAGGGGGCACTGCTGACATAATACCATAGGCCAACTTGAACAACTTTCCATTGAAGTAGAATCTCTCTGTATTGATTAGCTCTGTGTGAGTTATCAGAGTGATGGAGCACTTGCCTCCCATGTGTGAGACACTGGGTTCAATCCCCAGCATCACATAAAAATAAATAAATAAAATAAAGATATTGTGTCCATCTACAACTTAAGACAACAACTGGAGGAGTTAGGGGAAGGTGTGAGTATTTTATGCTTTTCAAATTGGTGATTGTTCATTTAACAGGCTTATTTTTAACTCTCTTCATAGATTTATTTTGACCTAGAAAGGCATTTCTTATTAGTGTTTTTTGCTTTTTTTCTTTCCCTAAGAGACAGGGTCTCACCATGTTGCCCAGCCTATGCTTGAACTCTGGGGCTCATGTGATCCTCCTGCCGAAGCCATCTGAGTAACTGAGACTACAGGTGAACACTAAGCCCCCAGCTCAGGCACACATTTTTGAGGAACAAAACATATGTGATATTAATCCATTTTATTTGAATATCTCTTAAAAATTTCATAGCATTTTCATATTATAATATTTTATCCTCCTGACAACCCCATGGAGTAGGTTGAATTATAGGCAGTAATCCTGTTTTATAACTGAGTAACAGAGTTTGCCACATTGAAGGCTATGACAGGAATTACTGACAGTGAGTTTTTGGGTTGCCCCTATTGATCATTACCTCCTAATAGTAAAGCATAATTACCATTTTTGAGGTCATATTGTTTTCCACGAAATTTATACAGGAATGTGCTACCTAACAATGGGACTTGTTTGTAGAAATTCATTGTTTGGTGATTTTGTTGTGCAAATATATAGTGTAAAGCTATGTAGATGGCTGTAATGTCATTATGCACTGTAGTGTGTGTGGTCTTGAAATGTGTCTGTGTGGCACATGACTGTAAATACATTCTTTTGTTTAATCATCTTAAGAAATAGTGATCCTGGTGGAGGGGAGGGGGGATAGTGGGGGATAGTAGGGGATAGGAATGGTAGCAAAATACAACAGTCACTAAAATGCCATTATGTAAAAATGTGAGTGTTTAACTGATGTGATTCTGCAATTTGTATTTGGGGTAAAAATGGGAGTTCATAACCCAATTGAGTCAAATGTATGAAAGATGATATATCATGAGCTCTGTAATGTTTTGAACAATTAATAATAATAATAATAATAAAATATATATATATATATATATATATCTCACTATGTATGCAATAAATTTGGTGCAGTTGTCCTTGAAAAAGACCCAGGTTTGCACAAAGTTGCCAGATGTACTATTGTTGAAATTATTATGTATATGGTCTTGGACTTTCAGACAGAAAAGGAGATATCACCACAGACATTTCAGAAATCCACAGGACTATTTTGAAAACCTGTATTCCAATAAATTAGAAAATCCAAAAAAAAAAGGAATAGTGATCCTGGCTCTGTCACTATGTTCTAAATTTAAATTTCTTCATCTATAGAATATGGGGGATTAATAATGAGGTCACAGTGAAGTACTTACTTCATAATATGTTCAATAATGTTAGTTGTTAACTTGTATTTTGCTTATTAAATGAGACTCAGAGAGGTTAAATAATTCGGTTAAGTAGAGAAGGTGGCAGAACCCTGAATCTGATTGTGAAGAAGGCTGTACAATCTTATTGTTGAACAGTGATACCTTTTTTGAAGCTTTCTTAACATTCAGTAATGTAGTGGTCATCTTTGTCTGCCATTTCTTGGTTTCCTTTGCTTATTCTCTTAATCTCTCTAAGAGTGCTATTTAGCGTTTCTGCCTTGAGTAGTACTTCCTTAGTGTTCAGACACTTCTACATGGTCATATCTGTGTTGCAGCAACTGCTGCTCAGTTGGCATTTTTGCCTTCCACCCCATTCATTCCCCAAATTTTCAGCAATGACTTCTAACTGAGCATTTTAGTTCAGTGGTTTTTCCAAAATATTTTAACAGACACATTTTAATAACAGAAAAGCTCTGAAGAGTAGGGACAGTGCTCCAAGAACCTGGTTCCCTAATCCCTTATTTCTTTTCCTTTTTTGTTGTTCTATAGAACCTCCTAATGTACTACACAGTTTGCTTTAGTTTATCCTGCAGGTTGCTTCTGATTTATTTTGCTAAAACATTACTTCAGTTATACTACACTTTTCTTTGGGATTAGAGAAACACTTGTCTACTTAGTATCCAAAGCCTCTATCACTTGATCTCCCCTTTAGCCTTCAGTTACTCTTCTCCAAGGTGAATCTGTCCTCATAAACTTAACCCTGTTATTCTTTATTTAGGTTATAGGCTATGAGTATTCCTAATTTTGCCTTTGATCATTCATAAAAATTCTTAGTGTCTCCCCCCACCCCCAAGCTGTTCTATTTCTTCAAGGCCTGCTTCATAAAGTATCTTTTTGAGTACTTTCTAGCCTGAGCTATTTCTCTATATTCCTAATATACTCATTCGATTATATGACATCTTCCTGTTCTTTTTTTTTTTTTTTTAAGAGAGATTAAGAGAGAGAGAATTTTTTAATATTTATTTTTTTTAGTTTTCGGCGGACACAACATCTTTGTATGTGGTGCTGAGGATCGAACCCTGGCTGCACGCATGCCAGGTGAGAGCGCTACCGCTTGAGCCACATCCCCAGCCCCCTTCCTGTTCTTTTTTATTATTAAATTTTGGGCCTCCAGAAGACAATGGGGACTAATTTAATTTTTTTCTTTATAGTTGGACAGCATGCCTTTATTTTATTTGTTTATTTTTATGTGGTGCTGAGGATTGAACCCAGTGCCTCACACGTCCAAGGCAAGCCCTCTACCATTGAGCTACAGCCCCAGCCCATGGGGACTAATTTATAAACATATATCACACCCTTCAACTTAAGAGAGACAATATTTCCAATATATTTGAAGCCCCCTGTGTAAAAAAATCTCTTCTCAAATATATTCCCTTCCCATTCCCAAAAGGGTGATTATAGTTCTGAATTGGGTATATGTCCTTCCTATACCTGTTTTTATATTTTTAACATACATATACACACATCAAACATATCACACACATATACACATATCTAGTGTTAATCTCAGCTTCATCACTGATTTGAAATTTGCTTCTTTGGGTATCATTCTTCTCTGGGAGTTGAAAATTGTGGGGTTAAGAATTATGACTCAAGAGTTCTAGACAATCTGAAAGGCACCTCTCACCCTCTCTATTCATTGATTTGGTTTCTCTGACAAGGCTTGTGTAAAACATGATTAATACCCTTGTCACGACTTGAGCGCCAGACTGACTTAGAATCCCAGCTTCCCTTAACAGGTCTGTTATAGAAATCTTCAGAAGCATGAGAACTCTGATTACTAGCAGGTATGTAATTATATAAAAATGTTCTGCAAAAAGAGATAGAATATTGTTGACTAAAGAAATACACTTTCCCAGATAGGTCTTGTTCCTCAACTAGATTATAAGATTAGTAGTTATTTATTAAAACTTGTCAATTAAGGTATAGTTGGAAGAGAGTTGGTGTTGGTATGAAAGAATGAAAACACTGGAAGGATAATAATAGAATAAGTTATTGAAGCACATGCTCAAGACAGATGAGGAAAGTTCTTTGATTTAAATTATAGTTAGATTCTGTGTGTGTTTTTTTTAATAGTATGAAAGGATACTTTGGGGGAAGTTGAAAACTGAAGTCAAAATGTTAGGGTTTCAGTCAGAGTATATTTATATTGCAGGACACTGTGGTACATACCTATACTACCAGTGACCTGAGAGCCTGGGGCAGGAGGATCACAAGTATGAGGCCCACATTGGCAACCTAGTAAGACCCTGTCTTTAAAAACAATGAAGAAGAAGAAGAGCAGGGATGCAGCTCAGTTGTAGAGTGCCCCTGGGTTCATTTCCCAGTATTGCAAAGAACATTAACACAAGTAAAAGGTGAAGGTAAGAAAAATATAAGGGCAGATGTTTCTATGAATAGATGGATTATCAGCGAGACGATGATAATGGAATGAAAAAGAAAGGTGAAATGATGAATATATAGGAGAATAACATAGAAAGTCTTCATGTACTTCTTAACATGAAGAGCCTCATTAGCCTGTAGCATCTGTAGCGTTGATCCTAGGCCTGGAATTAGAAAAATAGATGACAGAGAACTCTATCTCTCAGGAGTTGAATTGGGTGGGACAAAGCAACAAACCAACTAACTAGATAGTAGAATATTAGGAATATCATGAAAATAACTGCAATGAAAAGAGGGGGTGGACTTCATTTTATGTCCACTTTACTAATTTATATGTCCTTGGAGTGTTGGAAGGTAAATTCTTCTGCGTTTATTGTTGGAGAGATTCACCAGTTGAAGAGCTGAAGTTGTCTTTGAGAAGATGAACTCTTAAGAACTCTTAAAAAACAACACAGCCATGCCTGTAACCAGTGGGTGGGGAGGCTGAGTCAGGAGAATTGCCAATTCAAAGCCAGCCTCAGAAACGGTGAGTTGCTAAGCAACTCAGTGAGACCCTGTTTCTAAATAAAACACAAAATAGGGCTGGGGATGTGGCTCAGTGGTCAAGTACCCCTGAGTTAAATCTCTGGTATCAACAAAACAAAACAAAAAACAAAAACAGCATTCTATGGGAAGTTTCTAATTTTATATCATTCACTTTACCTTATTTTTTATGTTGCTGGACATTGAACTCTGGGTTTCACACATGCTAAGCACACCTTTATGAGTGTTCTACACCCCCAGCCTGGAAGGTTCCAACTTTAGAGGCAGACAAGTAGATATAATGTCTAAAGTAGTCTAAGGAGAAAAGAACACAGCAAACAGGAACATCTCTAACAGTTGTTAGAGAGAGAGTCCTTAAAGCATATGCTCTCTTTAGGTTTTGGTGGTTAATTTAGGGTGATGTCAGCTCCAATAAAATCGATTTAGACCCTTTCAAGGGGAATAGTCAATGACATTTCCTTGTTGGAGAGAGGGACTATGGTGAAATCTGGAGCCATTCTAGGTGAGCAGTCTTCATTTGTACTTTAAGACAGTTGAGAAATATGTGTTGACTGTAGGCAATGATTAATTTATTTATTATTCATTTAGGGGACAAGACATAGAATATACGAATATTGAAGAATTTGTAAGAAATGTAAAGAAAGATAATACATACGAAACAAACTAGGTTAAAATTTGCTTTTCTGAAATAATATAAGCACTTATTCCACAAAGCTTTAATAATGCAAGGTTTAAATCTAACACTTCTTGTTTGGATTGTAATGGAAACATGAGTGCTTAGAATTTGTGAAGAATTTTATTTTTTTGTTTTTAAAAAATTCCACTGCAATGGAATTTTCTCTAGTGGAACTAGAATTTATCTCTAGTTGAACTAGATATTGTCACTTCAGGCCATTGTATATTAGTGGCTTTCAAAAAACATTTTTTAAACAGATACTGAGACTCAGTACAGAGCTACATATATACTACTCAAACAGAAGTTTCATGAAATGTGTTTTCTATTTGGTTTCAGTAAAAAAATAATGGTCATGATCCACTAAATTATTTTCATAACCCACTGATGGGTTGTGATTTGTAGTTTGAAAAAATATAATGTGTCTATGTATTAGTGACAGAAAATTGATTTTATTTTCATCTTTATTCTGATGCTTAATATAGGTGATGGCATTACCAAAGAAGTCCAGAAAGATGTTAGTTACTGTATCCATGCATAAAGATTCTACAAAGGAAAGAGGTGAAGGAGAGAGAGGAAACTTATATTTTAAAATGATAGTATTTGGAATATTTCATATTGTCTCAAAGTATGGAAAAATTAGAAATGATTATCTGTGATGTCTGAAAGGTATTTTTAATTTTTTTTTGTAGTTGGACAGCATGCCTTTATTTTATTTGTTTATTTTTATTGGTGCTGAGGATTGAACCCAGTACCTCACACATGCTAGGCGAGTGCTCTGCCACTGAGCTACAGCTCCAGCCCCTGAAGTTTTTTTTTAAAATATTTTATTAGTTAGTTGTTGTTGGACCTTTATTTATTTTTATGTGGTACTGAGGATCAAACCCAGTGCCTCACACATGCTAGTCAAGTGCTCTACCACAGAGCTACAACTCCAGCCCTGATATCTGACAGTTTATAGAGGAAACTCTAAAGTATGAAGGTTACTTTGAGGCAAAGGCTCTTATAGAGTATACTGACCCCCTGCACTGGAATGTCCAGCTGTAATTATGATGCCCTCAATTTTTGACTCTCTATCAATTTCAGCTTCTCTAACTCCCAAGGGTCTCTCCATTTTCTTCTAAAGAGAAAATTTATCCTTTCTGATAAAACCTTTGTTTTATCTTAAGCTTTACTTTGAGCTTCTTTTTTTGTTGTGATTTTATTTGAATTGCCTCATATGTTAGGATTGTTCTAATTTCAAGAAGGCTTAAGCTCATAGAATAAATATTCTATATTTGAAATGTTTTATCATAACTTTTTCTGGAGTCTCAAGTTGAATAAATGGAAAGATACATATGTAAATATGAATATTTAAAATAATTTTTTGTTACATGCTATGAATATTAAAGTTCAGATTTCCTTGAATTTATTTTTTTAAAAATATATTTATTTTTTAGTTTTAGGTGGACATAATATCTTTATTTTTATGTGGTGCTGCAGGTCAAACCCAGTGCCTCACGCATGTCAGGCGCACATGCTACCACTTGAGCCACATCCCAGCCCCAGATTATCTTGAATTTCTGAGAGTTCATCGAAGGTTATATCTTGAAAAATGACTTCATGAAATGAGAATTACTGAAAGCTGTTAACATGATAATTAGTATAAGTAGTATTGTATTGGACTCTAAATTAGTCTATAGATTTATATGATACCAGGCATCTTAATAAAGAGGTGAATTAAGCAAAATTTTCAGATGTTTCCAGCTATTATTATATATAAGTATATATCACTTCTTTGATACATACTTTTTTTTTTTTTTAGTACCAGGGATTGAACCCAGGGGGGCTTAACCACTTAGCCACATGACAATCCCCCCCCCTTTTTTTTAAGATTACCTTTTTAGTTGTAGATGGACACAATATCTTTATTTTGTTTATTTTTTTTATGTGGTGCTGAGGATCGAACCCAGTGCCTCCCACATGCTCGGCAAGTGTTCTACCACTGATCCACAACCCCAGCTCCCCCAACCCTTTTTAAATATTTTATTAGAGACAGAGTGTTGCTGAGTTGCTTAGGGCCTCGATGAGTTGCTTTGGGCCTCGCTAAGTTGCTGAGGCTGGGTTTGAACTCTTGATCTTTATGTCTCAGGCTCCTGAGTTGTTGGGATTTAAGGTGTGTGCCTCCTTACCCGGCTGATATATACATGTTTAATAACTGGTGAAATTGTTGAGCATTTGTAATTCCATGGGTGGGTTAGAATTATTCTTTGCTAGATTATTTTTCCATTTTTAGGATTTTTGGTTTTCTGAAATGTGGGACCTAGAGTTCTATAATTAGAAAGGAATGCAAGTTTAACTTCTTTTTGTAATTTAGGTGAACTTTTATATATTTGAGGAAAGCGAAAACTGAAGATAATAGGCAGCTAATTGCCCTCATTTTGTCTCTCTGGAGTCATTCAGTCTCTCTCTGTTGGGTTGCTCATTCTCTTTCTTCGGAAAACTGGCTTTCTTAGTGATTACATCTTCTGGTAGAAATTAACTCTCAGCCTTGGTTCATTCATTTGCTCATTTTTCACACGTTCATAATCATTAATTGATTGACTTCCAAATTCCAGATGCTAAGTACATTGGTAAACAAAACAGAGGGGATCTTTGCCTTCATAGAACATACACTCTAGTTGGAATGTGGGCTGTGAGAGATGAAAGTAGCATGTACTGATAGAGAAAAATGGCAGAACCTTTTTAATAGGACAGTTGGAGGAGGCTTCTTTGAGGAGATGATATTTAAGCTGCTACATGACATTGAGAAATTGTCGGTGATGTGAGGAGCCGGAATACTGGAGAGGTATTCTAGTCAGAGAAAAATCCATGAGAATGACTAGAGGGGCAAAGAGCTTACTGTGTGGGAGAAATTGAAATGAGGCCATTGTGGCTGGGTGCAGAATGTGGCTATAGATGAAGTTAGAAAGATGGGCAGAGAGTCAGTGATACAGGGGATGGAAAGGAATTTGGATTTGTCAGATTGCCATAGGCTCTCATTAAAGGGGTTTAAGCAGGATTTTAAACAATTTGTATTAATTTTTTTTTTTTTTTTAAGTTGTGGATGGACATGATGTCTTTATTTTATTTATTTTTTTGTGGTGCTGAGGATAGAACCCAGTGCCTCACACGTGCTAGGCAAGTGCTCTGCCACTGGGCCATAACCTTATTAGCCCAGCAATTTGTATTTTAAAAGGATCATTATGGTTGATTTGATTGGAGTAGATCGTAGAGGGTTAAGAGTTAAGTCAGAAACGGAGACTACTGCAAGAATTCATGGTTAGAGATGGTGGTATCAGTGGAGGTGGAGAGAAGTGGACAGATTTAAGTCATGTTTTCAAGTTAGAAATGAAGGATTAGCTGAAAGGAATGATGAAGAAAGAAGAATCAATCCTGGCTCTTATGTTTTGGGTTTGAGCAACTTGGGGTTGGGTTTGAACGATTTTGGGTGAAGACTAAAAGAGGAACAGGCTTGAATGTCTCTGTTTTCTTCCTTGGAATTCCATACTTTCAGGAAAGTGATTCTTAATTGGTCCAAAATGTCATATTAGGTGGTTCCTTTAGAAGAAGTGGGTAGGGAGGAAATAATGAACACTAACTTCTATTTTTTTTAATCTCTTGCTTTTACCAGGTTAAAAAATGGGAACCATACCTAGACTTTGTTAGGTATTGAAATGTTCAGATGTGTTGGCTGTGATCTGCAGGTTTTTTTTTTTTTTAACGTTTTTACATAACAATATAAAATATAAAAAATCAGCACAAAAATGCATGGCTTGGTGAATTATAAGGCAGAACCTTTGTAATCACCAGTCAGGTTAAGAAATAAAACTTGTCTCACTCCCTAGAAGTCTCTTCTCTTCTGTGTTCTCTGTCACCATCACAACCATTTTTCTCACAAGTAAACCATTATCCTGGTTTTCATAAGTAATAACCTAAATATGTGTTGCTAGATACTGTAGGTTAGTCTTGGTAAAAAGTAGTTTTGATATGAATTATCACTTTTAATGTTTAGATTAGCCCTCTATAGTTTTTCTTTTTCTTGTTTAAGAACTCAGGTTGGTTGAACTGTGGTTTCTTACAATCTGCGTTTTGCCGATTGCTTATTCAAGGTTTGGTTCAACATATTCCTTTGTCCTCTTCCTTTCTGCAGATGGGCAGCTGCAACCAGAGATGGATGAAACTCAAATTCGATCCCTTAGGCATTGTTAGAGGTTGGGTTTGGCAAGACAGTAGGAATCTTTTAATAGTAAATGGTTTCTCTTTTTTTTGTGTGTGTGAAGTTAGCAGGTGTTAATAATTAGTAATTATTTAATTCATTGAATGTTGCAAAATGGTGAACTTCTAAATGCATCATTTTATTATGAATGTTTTTGTAAAGTCATTTCCCTTCACTTCCTATTTGATTATCCAGAGGTGTCATTTATAAAGGAAAGACAGGATAAATGTTTATTTCTTTCCCATTATTTGTCAGTTTTCAAGATAATGAATGAATTCCCTCTCTTCCAAAGGGGGATCTCTCTTCTCTTTTAAATGTCATTATGAGCTGATGAATTTTTATCTGTTGTGATTACTGTTATTGAAACTCAAAATCTCCCATCTTTGGTCCATGGGAGTTTTTTCAGGAGAGAACACGACCCTACTGGTCTTTGATAGTTTCCTTGCTGCCTGCTGTAATAAGATACCAGGACTTATTTTGTAGGTTTCATGTTCCAGATCCAGAAGCAACCAAGTCTCCAAGAAGCCTGAGTTTCTTTTAGTGAGAAATGCTATTTCTAGACCCTAACCTGGGGGCTGGGGTTGTGGCTCCGTGGTAGAGTTCTTGCCTAGCATGTGCGTGCGAGGTCCTGGGTTCAATCCTCAGCACCACATGAAAATAAATAAATAAAAGGTGTTGTGTCCAACTACAACTAAAAAATAAATATATATATATATTTTTTAAAAAGACCCTTACCTGGGTACTGAGAGCCTGTTACTTTTAGTAGCTTTTAATTCATATATAGGAGAATTGATAATTCTTTCAAACTGTGGGATATTCTATTAAAAAGAGTGACAGCACTGTTTTGAGCTCCTTTCTCTGGTTAATATCTCCATTATACCTTTGTTTTTAAGTTTGAGTTAGAAATTAAGTGTGAGTAGAGTGAAATTATGTAGCAGGAATAATTTAGAGTAGACTTTTATCTTTATGTTCTACATATTTACTCTGATTACTCTTTTTTTTTTTTTTAAGAAAGAGTGAGAGAGAGGGAGAGAGAGAGATAATTTTTTAATATTTATTTTTTAGTATTTGGCGGACACAACATCTTTGTTTGTATGTGGTGCTAGGCGAGTGTGCTACCACTTGAGCCACACCCCCAGCCCCTCTGATTACTCTTTAACCTACTATTTCTTTCTCATTTTTTTTTGGTGGTACTAGAGGTTGAACCTAGGGACATGCTCTGCTACTGAGCTACACCCTCAGCCCTTTTTATTTTATATTTTGAGACTGGGTCTTGCACCAAGGCTGACTTCGAACTTGTGATCTTACTGCCTCTTGAATCTCTGGGATTATGGGCATGTGTCACTGTGCCCAGCACTTTCTCAGGTTTGTTTGAGGCGACCTCGTGTCTTCTTTTCTTAAATGAAAAAGATGTAGAAAATAAGCTATTATACCACCACTTTCCATGAGGCCATATTTCAGGCCTTATTTTTTTAGGTAGAACATTTCAATCTTTCTTGTCATTGTATACATAAAAATATCTGTGTACAAACAAAATGTCAAGGGAAATTGAAGACTGCTTTATAATCTACTCCGAAGTGTAAAATGAAAAATTGTAGAATTTAAATGTCAAATATTATGCCTTTAGTTTTGATGTTAGCCCCTCTTTTTTTTTTTTTTTGTGTGTGTATGTGTATGTGCCTTGAATAAATAAAATTAAGTATTTATCTGGGTAACACAGTTGGTAATTTCCATTTTCAGTGTCTTATATAACAATAGAGGAAAGAGACCTGGGTTGAATCCCCAGTGCTATCAACAAAATAAACAACAAGAAATAAGAATCAGATTGAGCAAGAAATTCCATAAAATTCCAGTGGGAATTAAAAATAAATGTACTAGTTAATGCTTGAAAAAAATTTTTTTTGGGGGGCTGGGGTTGTGGCTCAGCGGTAGACTGTTTGCCTACCACATATGAGGCCCTGGGTTTGATCCTCAGCACCACATATAGATAAATAAATAAAGGTGTTGTATCCAACTACAACTAAAAAAAAATTTTTTTTAAAAAAAAACAAGCCCATGAAATTCTCGAGGTTTTTTTTTTTTTTTTTTTTAAATTGTCATTTGGAGCATTACCTACGTGGGACTCATGGTATTTCCAAAGTTAATTGGAATTTCAGAGGCTATTTATACCTGTATAAATATAGCAGTGTTACATTTATAATAGTTATTTTTTAATTTTTTGGGTACCAATGATAGAACTCAGGGGCATTGAACCACTGAGCTACATCCCTAGCCCTATTTTGTATTTTATTTAGAGACAGGGCCTCACTGAGTTGCTTGGTGCCTTGCTGTTGCTGAGGCTAGCTTTGAACACATGATCCTTCTGCCTCAGCCTCCTGAGCTGCTGGGCCATGTTTAATATTTTAAGGGATCCCCATACTGTTTTCAGCATTAGTTCCCACTAGCAATACAGAAGAGCTCCAAGTGTTCCATATGTTTACCAGCACTTTCTATTTTCTGGGTTGGTTTATTTGTTTCTAATGAAAGCTATCATAAAGAGTATGAAACGGTATCTCATTGTGGATTTTATTTCCATTTCTTTGTTGATTGGTCTTTTAGGGCTACTTTTTAATAAACTACAGGTTACTTGAACATGAGTATCTGATACTGTGACAGTTGCTCTGGTAACTGAGATTACTGCCGGGTAGTGTATTTCTTGACATCTATTGAGATTTATTACATAATTTTTTCCCCCTTAATTCTGTTAATGTGATGAATTATATTTACTGATTTGTGTGTATTTAACCATCCTTTCATCCCTGGAGTAAAACCTACTTGTTTATGGTATAAAAATCTTATTAATGTGTTGTTAAGCACAATTTATTAATATTTTATTGGTCTGTAATTTTCTTTCCTTGATATGTCCATATCTGGTTTTGGTGTGTGATAGATATTGGCTTTAGAGAATTTCTCTCCCTTTTTATTTTGTGTAATAATTTGAGGATTATTGATAGTACTTATTCAAAGGATTGGTAGAATTCAGTTGAGAATCCATCTTATTCTGGGCTTTTCTTTGTTGGAAGACTTCTTGTTCCTACTTATATTTCAACATTTTACTGGTTGTTTAAGTTTTCTATGTCCTCTTGATTCAGTTTTGGCAGATAACATTTGTCTAGAAATTTATCCATTTCTTCTAGGTTTTCCAATTCATTTGAGTATAAACTTTCAAAAAAGTCCCTAATGATCTGCTGAATTTCTTAGATGTCTGTGACGATTTCTCCTCTTTCATCTCTAATTATTTTAGTTTTTCTCCCTTTTTCTTTTTATTTGTTTGGTCAAGGGCTTATCAATAGTGTTTATCTTTTCAAATAATCTAATCTTTGTTTCATCAATCCCTTGTATTTTTTTTAAATTCTTAAATTTATTGATTCTGCTTCTGATCTTAATTCTTTCCTTCCTTCTACTGGTTTTGGAATTGGCTTGTACTTCTTCTTTTTAAAAAATATTTATTTTTAATTTTAGGTGGACAAATATCTTCATTTTATTTTTATGTGGTGCGGAGAATTGAACCCAGTGCCTCACGCATGCTAGGCGAGCGCGCTACCACTTGAGCCACATCCCCAGCCCCTGTACTTCTTTCTTAAGGGTCTTGAGATTTCATGAGTAGGTTTTCATTTGGGATCTGATTTTCTTATATAGCCACTCATCTCTATAAACTTTCCTCTTAGAACTACCTTCAGTACTGTCCCAGTGGTTCTGGTATGTTGTATCACTGTTCATATTTGGGTCAAAGAATTTTTAAATTTCTCCCTTGATTTCTTCTCTCGCCCATTCATCATTCAAAAGAGTATTGTTCAATTTCTGTGTGTTTATAAAATAGTTTTGGTAGGTTTTTTTGGTGTTGATTTCTAATTTCATTTCATTCTGATCTGGTAAGATGCAAGGAATTCTATCTTTTTTTTTTAGTGTTTGCTAAGAGTTGCTTTGTGGCAAAAAATATTGTCTATTTTGGATAAGGTTCCACCATGTGCCTCTGAGAAGAAAATGTATTCCCTGTTGTTGGATGAAATATTCTATTGATGTCTGTTAGGTCCATATAAATGCTTTATAGTATTTTTGAGGTCCAAAGAGTCTTTACTGAGTTTATGTCTGTGTGACTTATCTAATAATGAGAGAGGTGTGTTGAAACCAGTTTTGTACGGGGGTCTATCTGGGACTTCCTTTGAGTACTTTCTCTTTTATGTGATTAGTTTATGCGCATTTGGGGCATAAATATTTATTATTCTTGGATTATTTCCTTCACCAATATGAAGGAACCTTCTTTGTCTCTTATTAATTTTGGTGTGAAATATGCTTTGTTAGATACGAGCTATTCCTGCTTGTTTTCAGGCTCCATTTGCATAGTATATTAATGTCCATCTTTTCACTTTTAGCCTGTGACTGTCTTTGCCTGTAAGGTGTATTTCTTGCAAACAGCATATAGTTGGGTGTTACATTTTAATCCATTCTGCCAGTCTGTGTCTTTTAATTGGAGAGTTGAGATCATTTACTTTCAGTGTTATTATGGAGAAATGCCATTTTGATTTACATATTGTGTTTAATTTGGTGCTATTTTTCATTTGCTTAGGTAATATTCAAATGAGATTTTTTTTTGTGAGCTCTGAGGTTTGCTTTTTATTTCTTCTGTGTGCAATATTTGTTTAAGTTCTGTAGTGCTGCTTAGTAGTCATGAATTCTTTTAGGTTTTGCTTATCTTGGAAGGTTTCTATTTCATCTTCAATTTTTGAATGATAGCTTTGCTGGTTACAGCAGTCTTACTTGACAGTTATTTTCTTTTAGTTTTTGAAACACATTTTTCCAAGCCCTTGTGGCTAGTAGAGTTTGTTTTGAGAAATCAGAAGACTCTGATTGGCTTGCCTCTAAGTGTGACTTGATGTTTTTTTCTCTTGAGGCTTTTAAAAATCTATCCTTTTGTATGTTAGGCATTTTAATTATAATGTGTCATGGAGAGGTTCTTTTTTGATCTTGTCTATTTGGGGTTCTGAATGCCTCCTGTGTCTGGATGTTCCTTTCACTCTGAAGGTTGGGAAAATCATCTGTTATTATTTCCATAAGGAGTTTATCCATTTCATCAGTTCCAGAGATTCTTAAATTCGGTCTTTTCATGTTTTCCCAGAATTCTTGTATATTATTATCATGGTTACTTTTTTTTTTTTCCTTAATACTGTCAATGTTCAAGGCTGATCACTTTGTCTTCTAGCTCTGAGATTCTGTCTTTAGCATGGTCTACTCTATTAGACTTTAAACTGAATCTTTATTTTGATTTATTGTTTCTTTCATTTCCAATATTTGTTTGGTTCTTTTTTAATATTTCTATCTCCTTATTGAATTTATCATTCATATTCTGTACTAACTGAATTCCTTCAGTTTTTTTTTGTGTTCTCTTATAATTTGTTGATCATTATTTTTTGAATTCCTTATTTAATATTTTTGGGGGTCATTTGCTGGTGAATTATGGCCTTTAGAAATTGTTGTGTTAGCTTTCTTTTTCATATTTCTTGTATTCATGTGTTGGGTTTTATGCATATGTTGGAAGAGATTCTCTTCCACTCTTATGTGTGGGCCTTTTTAGGGCATAGTATTTAATGGCTGAAATGTTCTAGAGTGATATGTAAAAGGTGAGTGACTCACCCAAGATGGAGATTCAACCAAGAGATTTTATTGGGGGACTGCCTGAAGGGGAAGAAAAGGAGAGGCAGAGAGAGGAGAGGAGGAGGGCAGAGAATAGAGAAAGAGAGCAGAGAGAGGAGGGAAAGAAGATGGAGAGGGCAGAGAGCACTTTGGCTTAAGAAGAGTTGGGTAGGCGATGTGGTGGGTGCTGATTGGCAGGGTGGACTCAAGAATGGGTGCTGATTGGCAGGGTGGCTCAGGAAAGGGCGAGCGGACACTTGGACACTGTGTCCCATGGGGATTGGTTGAGAACACTTTTGAATTTGGCGCTCTTCAGCTTGGCGCTCTTCAGAGAGGGGGGGTAAGGGATTACATGATGTTCTTCTTGCTAGTCAGAGACTTAACTTTAGCGGGGAGTCTCCGACACACACAACAGTATGGATGGAGATCCCATCATAGGTGTGGTGTTTACTGCTTCTGTGTTATTTCTCTGTTTTTGCTATAGCAATGAATGTCGATAGGTGGGACCAGGGACCCCGGTCCCAGCTGTTTTAACTTGGGGCTGGTAGTTAATTTGGATTTTTTGTCTCTTCTATTCTTTGTATTAAAGTATAGCTGAAGATTGTCATTAATTTGTGTTTGGAGCAAGGTGTACTGTTTTTTGGTTGAGTTTAGTTCAGAGTTTCTACCCTGTGAACTTACAGTGTCCTCATAGTACCTCACAGAATAGGGAGAAACAAACAGTAACATCAATGCAAATAATATACAACATTAAATACTTGGTTCCTACTGTGACATTCACAGTGTTAACTGCTACAAAACTCAGAAATGGTAGGGTCAGCAGTTGCCATCAGCAAACACAAAAAGTAACCATGAACTATATCTGACATTAAAGCAAACATCAGCTGTCAACTATGGCTTCCACAGCAGTAATAACTGCAACACTATTAATGGTGGGGACCAGTGTTATATAAGCCAATTAATGCTAAAAGATGGTAAGAACATAATTAATAGAAAAGTGATAGGAAGGTAGAAAAGAGTTTCCAGTTTCAAAAAGTGAACTGAGAGAATTCAGAAGAGATGTAGGATCTGATGGTCATAAGAAAAGACAAGAAAGAAGTAACAAAGTGAAAGAACCTAGAATTTGACTGTTAGCAGAGGAAAAGAGAGAAAGAGAAATAGATAAATGAAAAACAGTGCAAAAAACAAAACCAAAATATGCTAATCAAAAGCCCTAACTTTCAAAAGGCAAGGAAAAATAGCTACATTTTAAAAATATGAACATTTAAAATGATAAAGAGAAACAAATATATGTATATCTGTTCATTCATCAGTCAGCACAATAAACGCACACACAAAAACAATAAAAATAAAAGAAAAAAAGAAAGAAATAATTCTTAATGAAAAGGAATTGTTTACACATGGGTTGTCAAAATAGTCAATGAGAATAGATAATCACTGTCTGTGTGACTGTCTTTCTGTTTTTTCTTGAGTTATGTAATGAGTGAGAGAGCAAGGGCTGAGGGTTATTAAACCCTCCCTCTTTTTGTGTTGCTCACCAAGTTGCCAGTTGGAGTTCAAAAATTCTCAGCTTTCCTTCTTTCCAGTAAAGGTAGGATGAGATGGGAAGTACTGTCAGCTGAAGTTTTCCCTGCACAGTTCAGGCCAATGTATTCTTATTTTGGGGTGCTGCAGAATTCTGTGAGTGGAGTTCTTTTTTTGTGTGTGTGTGTGTGGTCTTTGTAGATATACATGACAGAAGAGTGCATTTTGACATGTATACATGGATTATAACTTATTCTAATTAGGATCTGTGAGTGGAGTTCTGATAGTGGTGCTGGGTCTAATTAGGCTTCAGGGGCTTTGTTGGGTTCTGATTGATCTGGAGAGATTAGATCAACACACCCTAGGGACTGGCAATTGCAGATCTCTTCTGGGAATTTGGATTTCAGGAGCCCTCCATAGGATTCTATTCGTGAGGCAGGGGAGCCAGTACTTCATCACCTCTCCTGCCCATGAACACAGCCTTTCCAGGCTTCTTGGTCTTAGACCCTGAGTGTATTCATACTCCTGTTCAGATTCTCAACCTGCTTCAGCTGGTCTTTTGAGCCACCAGGCTCAGGGGAAAGTGAGTTAGGCTCTGTTTTGCTTTTCCAACTTAAACCTACCTGGGTATATGTTCTCTGTGCCTGTTACTCTCATTCTTCTGAGTATACCCTAGGTCCTGTGGCAGATACATATGAGGATTGTGTAAAATCTTTGCTTGGATCTTAGCTTCCATAGCAGCAGCTGCAGCATGGCCACCTCAGGATGGCCCCCACTTCAGCTCTCCATAGCCAGTTGGGAAAATGGGGCACTCTTTATGCCCAGTGTACAGTGCAGCCTCTGGATCAGCTAAGGGCATGCAGCTCTTCTGATCTCGGGATCTCTGTACTAAATCTATTTGTTTGTTGTATTTCTCTGTGTTTTTCCTTTTTCTGTGCTGAGCCAGTGCCGCTACCAGTGCTGCTGCAACAGGCTTGGGTTCAATATATTCTTTCTTCTTTGTTTAATGTACCCAAATTTCTGAGTGTCCAAGACACTCTGACTGTCCAGTATTGAGTTTTAGTGCAATCTCTCTTTGACCCACCTTGCAGAGTTGCAGTAATCCTACTTGAATCTCAGGTCACAGAGAGACTAGGAATGCAGCCTTACCCTAGCTCCCCATCTTGAATCTCTAGACTACTTTTAATTATGAGAATTTTTTGAACTACAAAGATTTTTAAAAGTAGACAATACAAAAATTATTTTAAATTAAACTGTAACTGAAGAGATCATTTAAACACCACAAAGAGAAAAAGGAAATAAAGACACAATGACATAAAACATGAATTGTTTACCAAAATAAGTCATGTGTTTTCACTTGATAAATGCCCCAGAGACACTCTTTTTGACTAAGTTAAATAGGCAATTGACATATCAATTATTTTACATACTGAGAAAATAAGATCTGTGGACTAATAGAAAATATTCATTGTATTTACTGGATAAAATTTGGGGGAACCTATGATTTGTTTGTTTAAAGTAAGCCAGAGTATGAGCTTTCTTTGAAGCAAACTTTATAACTCCTGAGGAAGTATGTAGTGATTAGGTTACTTTTCACTTAATATTAAAGAGAATTGTTAATAATAATGCTGCCTCCATAACTGTGGTTCAACTTGAGTTTTTTTTTTTTTTTTAAGTTTGAAGGACATGAAACGTTTTTGATTTCTGAGGCACAATTGTCAATTTTTGTTTTTTGAAAGTTTAAGAGATGGCTTTTTAATTCTGATAGGACTGTGCTCTTTTTCTGGTACATAATATCTTTGCACTTCATTCTTTCTCCCTGCTCATTAGCCTCCTCCCTTTAAAAAAAAATAACACACACACACACTCTCTCTCTCTCTCTCTCTCTCTCTCTCTCTCTCTCTCTCTCTCACACACACACACTCACTCACACAGTTGCCAATGGACCTTTATTTTATTTATTTATATGAGGTATTGAGAATTGAACCCAGTGCCTCACACATACTAGGCAAATGCTCTCCCACTGCGCTGTGACCCCAGTCTCCACCCTCACCCCATATTTTTATTTCTGTCTCTGACTGATGTTATTGTTCAACCATTCTTTTTTCAATATTTTTAACTTTCTTATCTCATTGTTCTTCTGTAGCACCTTCCTGGTAAAGTTCTAACTCTGGACAGATTACTCTCTTTGCCTACATTGGGATTTTGAATCAACAGTAAAGAAAGTACACCATCTCAAAGGTTGTCATTTTATAATTGTGGTCTCTTACCTTCAACAAGGTCTGCATTTCTATATAGTAATCCTGCTAACCTTTGTGAGGTTAAGGTCTTCCTTCCTTCCTTCCTTCCTTTCAACTCTATACTCTGGCTTTTCAAATATAGTCATATATCTTCAAATGTGAGATTTTTAACTTCCTTACAACAGATAAAATAACTCTCTTACTTCATAAAAAAACACAAACCAATATATGAAAGAATCCCTCAGCTGGCTCCCACCAACCTATAGACTTATCTGTAACTCTGCCTATCCTTTCCTACAATTATAATCTTGAGAGGTATTCTTAACAACTCTGAGGTTAAAGCAGTTTCATCACATATGCTTTGGACATATGTTTATTCATTGTCTCAGGGACAGGGTTTACTCTTGTCTCTTTTGTCATCTTGTAGCTTCACCCTTCTTGTATTTTACTAATTCATCCCAAATATCATTTAAACTTGCTCAAACATTTCATGTGTGGGGTGTTTTTTTTTTTTTTTTTTTTGGTGTTTGTTGTTTGTTTTGCTGTAATCTTTCTCAAATGCATGTCTGCACAATTACTATCCTTTCCAGAATCCTTAATTGTAGAATGATTCATAAACCCTACTTCTTCACTTATCCACTGTCCCAAGCCATTGCCTGCCACGACCTGTGCTGCTGTTAATTCAGAAACTGGCAAGGGGTGATGGGGAATTAAGGAAAACATAAACGTTTAGAGAGAAAAGCAAGATCATATGGGAGACTGAACTCTGATTGAGAACAGTGACCCAGAGCTGGACCCACATGTTTATTATATATGTTTTACATAGGTTTATTATATAGGTTTTATATATTTATTATCACTGTCAGGCCTGTTGCAGTGAGAGTCATGTGTCACTCAGTAACAGTGTGACCTTCAGCATTACAATTTTTTTTAATGTTTATTTTTTTAGTTGCAGTTGGACACAATACTTTTCTTTCTTTCTTTCTTTTCTTTCTTGTGCTGAGGATCGAAGCCAGGACCTTGCAATTGCTAGGCAAGCACTCTACCACTGAATCACAACCACAGCCCTCAGCATTATAATTAAAAAAATTTAAAACAGAGCTTGATTCAAACAATTTGTGGGGGTCTATCTCCCCCTTTTTGTTTTTGTAATTGTAACTTAATGGACAAGTGAGCTCACTCTACAATGGCCTGGCCTTGAGGATTATGAGGGATACCTGTTTAGTGATCAATATGATTTTATTACAAAACTGTGGAAAAGAAGACCTGGTATAAGCCAGAGAATTATCAGTTTTAACTTCTGGAGGATGGTCTAGCTCTGTAGCTAAGTGGCTAAGTAGTTGGAAGTGACTGGATGTATAGTTTTTTACTTGGCCAGAAAAATTAGCAAAAGTCACTGCCAGGCATGTGGATTAGCCCAACTAATCCTTTTATACTCTTAATATACAAATCAAACCTGATAGAATCTTAACTCTTTTTAAAAAATTTTTTTTGGAGAATGCCTTTATTTTATTTATTTTTATGTGGTGATAAGGATTGAACCCAGTGCCTCACATGTGCTAGGAAAGCACTCTGTCACTGAGCCACATCCCCAGCCTGAATCTTAACTCTTAACAACCTTGTTTTTGGTGAAGACACAGAAACAAAGAAAATGAAAATCTCATTTGTGCTGAATCTAATTTACTTATTTTTAACTACATAAGCCAAGATGAAAATCTATATAGTTAACAGTGCTAGTCATTTCTTTTTTGCTAAAGAAAAATCCTAAAAGTAATCGATGTTACATCTTAGGCATTTTATAGAAACCAACACTTTATTGTCTAACCATGTAGAAAAACATGAATTAGTAATTTTAAAGACATCTTTATTTTTTATCTATTTACCCAATCCAAACTGAACTTTTTTTTTAAACCACATAAACCAAAAAATATTTGGATCCATTTCTTATTTAAATTTTAATTTATGAGTGCTCATTTATATGCCAATTTTGATACCATGTACATGATATATAGACTGAAGCACATATGTAGACTCAATGACATAATACACAGGTGTGCACACATACACAAACAGGAAACAAAGATTTTATAACTTTTTGTTAAAAAAGTAGGTAGAAGACAATGTTATAGATGTTATTTAAGTCTTTATTAGATTTAACCTGTTTGAAATTAATACAGAGCTCATCAGAGTTTTATATTATGACTTAAATATAGGGCAGGCCTGTACAGTTGGAAATGCCAGGATAATCACTGAAATCAAAGGTTCAAACTGCTAACATTTGTCCTTGATGGCTATCAGATCTACCCCCAATATCACCATGTCTATGTCCTTTTTAGGATTTAGTAAAATGAATTTTTTTATTGTATTTCAAAGGTAACCCTAGAAAAATTGGTCTCTGAACAAAGACAAAGTATAAACATGGATCAGAAAAATGCATTGATTTAGGAGTACAAGATTAAATGTGAATTCACCATAAAACCATGAACTCAAAAATAGAGAATTTTAAAAAACAGGAGTTCTAGAAAAAATTACAGACCACAACACTTTAATAAAAGATCATGTAGAACACCTTTATCAAATCAAAGTGCACTTTTAACTTAGTTTAGAGTCAGTTCATTCTGTTTTTTTCTTTGCTGTAGCATTTAGGGAGGAATTTGTTAGGAAAGTGGTGTGGCAGAATACGAGAGGTAAACAAGATCAGTAGCCAAGCTGAAGTGGCTTGAATTTAAAGGGGAAAATTTTTCTCCTTTTGTCTTAACTGATTTTTCTATAATTCTTGTAATCTTGAAAGCTGTGTAATTTACATCTTAAGTCTAGGAGAGATAAGAGATCTAAAGAAACTAAGAAGCAACTATATTTTTTAAAAAATATAGTTTTTGGTTGTAGATGGACACAGTACCTTAAATTTATTTTTATGTGGTGCTGAGGATTGAACCTAGTACCTCATACATGCGAGGCAAGCACTCTGCTACTGAGTGACAATCCCAGCCCCAAGGCTGTTGTTAAAATTATTTCTTCTTTTGTAAAATTATTCTCTTAAACTAGTTTATGTTTTGTCTGGAGACACTGTTGCAGCAGTGACAACAGTGCTGATCTGTATACTCATAATTTTAATTTTGTCCTGGTTAGACTCCCTGCCTTCAGTTCCTGTTTACTCGAAGGAGGCAAGGGCTCCAGTGGGGGAGGGATAGGTGCTGTCAGCAGCGGACTTGTTGTTAACAGTTTATAATCATTATAGGTGTTTTTAAGGCCAGGAATCATGTCAGAAGCCGGCCATATCACACTTTCTTTTTTCTTAATATTCTTTTCAGTTGTTGATAGACCTTTATTTTTTTATATGCAGTGCTGAGAATCAAACCCAGTGCCTCACACATGCCTGGCAAACGGGCCACCGCTGAACCACAACCCCAATCTCCTCTATCACACTTTCATGAGATGGGTTGAGAGAGTCTCCCACAAAAGACCATAAAGTAAAAGTAGCCACAGGTGCCTTGTTTGTGTCTTCAGCTGTATACCTATCATGCAGCTTTTTACTAAGTCTCTTCTATGTCTCTATATTTCTTTAGGAAACCAGGGCTTAGTTTTAGTAATAAATTTTAAAATCTGTGACAACTGTGTCTTCCTTGATTTAAGCAAAGCAACACAGAGATCCCTTTCTTTGGATTCTATATCTTCCATGTTTAACACCTGACTGTACTGTGCTTCTTTCCCCAAATGACGGTGTTCTTCAGAATTGTCCCCTCATCTAATCATCAAAGAGAAGTTACCCTGTGTCTGGTCCTTGTTTGGGTGCCCTGTTATCAGCGAGGGGCAATGGAGGATTAAGAAAAACCCACAAACATTTAGAGAGAAAAGTGGGATACTGAACTCTGATTGAGAACAGTGACCCAGACTGGCTCCACATGTTATTTATATCAGTTTTATCATCAAAAGTTTAGTTATGAGAAAGTTTCTGCAAAGCAGGCAGGCTTGTAGGTCATAGCATGGATGAGACATTAGGGTTATCATGCTATGCTCAGAATCTTCTATCCCAAGGAGTCAGCATCTGAGTTGCAAGGTCAGAACTGATATTCCTGGGTGTTTGCCCAGAGAGACCCAGGGCCGTTGGCTTAGTAACTGGCAAATGTTAACCCTGTACTTTTGCACAGGGAGAATTCCAGTGCAAGTACACCACAACAATAAGGCTATCAGACACCTTGATCCACATCACTGCTTCCCACAATTACTGTCTGGTTTCCGCCTTCACAGCTCCACTAAATTGCTCTTGCTGCCCTCACCAGTAATTTCCTTACCACTAAGTCTAGATACTTTTTTGCAGAGTTAATTTTATTGAGGTACAATATACATAAAACAAATGCTCCTTCTGATGAGCAGTAATGATTTTATCATAGTTTGTTTATTCATTTACCAGTTGGTGGACTTTGGATTTTTTTTTCTTTTCAGTTTTTAGTTGTTAGGAATAAGGTCCTGTGAATATTTGTGTCTTTGGTTAAGATGTATTTTTGTTTTCCTTGTATAAACACCTAGGAGTGGAAATCTTGGGTTGTATAACTTTAGAAAAAATGCTAACACTTCTCTAGAGTAGCTATTTACTTTTGCATTTCCAGCAGCCACATATAAGAGATCTTCTACTTCCATATCCTTGCTGAGAATTGGTCTTTAATTTTAGCCATGTTAGTGTATGTATAACAGTGATTTTGAGTCCTTGTCCAGTCTTAGTGTCAGAATAATGCTGTCTTCACAAATTGAATATGGAAATCTTTCCTTCTCTTGAATTCTTAGGAAAAATTTGAGGAGGACTGATGTTAATTTTCCTTAAAATTTTCAATAGAATTCTCCAGTGAATATAACTCTTTTGGGGCTTTGTTGAAAGTTTTTGATTACTGTTTCAACCTCTTTAATAATTACAGGACTTTTCATATAATTTTTTTTCCTTCATGATTACATGATTTAGTCTTGGTAGATTGTATATTTCTAGGAATTTATCCAATTCTTCTAGGTTATCTAATTTGTTGATGGATAGTTCTTTTTAAAAATTTTTAATTTTTTTTGGTACTGGGAATTGAACTTGGGAGCACTCAACCATTGAACCACATCCCAGCCCTATTTTGTATTTTATTTAGAGACAGGGTTTCACAGAGTTACTTAGCATTTTGCCATTGCTAAGGCTGGCTTTGAACCTGTGATTCTCCTGTCACAGCCTCCCAAGCTGCTGGGATTACAGGTGTGCCCCACCGTGCCCAGCCCGGATAGTTCTTAATATTATCCTTTCCCGCGTGCAATTAGTTGTATTGCTCCCAATTTAGTTATTTGAGTTTTCTGTTTTTTTTTTTCTTAGTCTCACTAGGGGTGGGTTAATTTTTTTTTTTTTTAAACAAAAAACTAACTCTTGGTTGAATTTATTTTTTTCTGTTTTCTATTTCATTTATATCTCCTTTCATCTTCATTATTACCTTCCCTTTTTCTTATTAAATTTAATTTTTAAAGTAAGTTTGTTTATTCATTTTTCATGTGTTTATTGCTATAACATTTCCTCTTTGTACTGCTTTAGCTCCATCTCATAAGCTTAGGTATGATGTGTTTTCATTTTTATTTGTATTGAGATTTTTCTTAAATCTTAGTGATTTTCTCCTTGTTGGTTGTTTAAGAGATTAAGATTGAGTTGTATCCGTTTTAGATATTTGTGGATTTTTCTGTTTCTTGCTGGTATTGTTCTGGTTTCATTCCATGGTGATGATACTTTGTATAATTAGAGTCATCTTAAACTGTTTTTTGGTTTAACCTGTGGTTTTAATTTGGAGAATGTTCTATGTGGTTTTCTTTTTCTTTTTTTTCCTGTACTGGGTATTAAATCCAGGATCTGTGCATGCTAGACAAAGTGCTCTCTGAGCTACATCCCTAGTCCTTCTTCCATTTTCTTTTAAGACAGGGTCTTGCTGAATTGCGCAGGCTGGCCTTGAACTTGGGACCCTACTGAATAGCTTGGATTCACATATTTACCACAGTACTGGCTTCCATGTGTTCTTGGTTTTTTTTTTTTTTTTTTTTTTTTTTAATTATTTGTTCTTTTTAGTTATATGATAGTAGAATGTATTGTGATATACATTCATGGAGTGAAATTTTCCATTTTTGTGGTTGTACATGATATGGAGTTACACTGGTCATGTATTCAGATATGAACATAGGAAAGTTGTGTCTGATTCATTCTATTATCTTTCCTATTTCTTTGTCTAATTCAGTGAACTCCCCCCACTCCCCCGACTCCCCCATTCCCTTATTTTGAGTTAGCATCCACATATCAGAGAGAGCATTCCAGGTCATTAGTTTTTTGGGATTGGCCTATTTCACTTAGCATTTTAGTCTCCACTTCCTTCCGTTTATTGGCACTTTTCTTGCTAAAGTTTCCTTTGGCTACTCTGGGTCTCTTTATTTTTCCAAATGAATTTCATGACTGCTTTTTCTCTTTCTACATAGAATGTCATTGGGATTTTAATAGGAATTGCATTAAATCTGTATAGCACTTTTGATTGTGTGGCCATTTTGACAATGTTAATTCTGCCTATGCGTGAACATGGGTCTTTCCATCTTTTAAGGTCTTCTTCAGTTTCTTTCTTTGGTGTTCTGTAGGTTTCATTGTATAGGTCTTCTTTCACTTCTGTTGTTAGATTGATTCCCAAGTGTTTTTTTTTTTTTTTTTTTTTGAGGCTATCATGAATGGAGTAGTTTTCCTAATTTTTTTTTTTTTTTTTTAATGACTGATGTGTATGAATGCACTTGATTTATGGGTGTTAATTTTATATTCTGCTACTTTGCTGAATTTATGAGTTCTAAAAGTTTTCAGGTGGAATTTTTTGGGTTTTCTAAATAGAGAATCATGTCATCCACAAATGGGGCTTGTTTGAGTTCTTCTTTTCCTATTTGTAGCCCTTTAATTTCTTTCTTTTGTATAATTGCTGTGGCTAGTATTCCAAGGAGATGTTGAATGAAAGTGGTGAAAGAGGACATCCTGTCTTGTTCCAGTTTTTAGAGGAAGTGCTTTAATTTAAAATGATGTTGTCCTTGGGTTTAGCATATATAGCTCTTACAGTGTTGAGTTGTTTCTACCATCTAGCGTTTTGAACATGAGTGGATGATGTATTTTGTTGAATGCTTTTTCTGCATTTATTGAGATAATCATGTGATCTTGTCCTTTAGTCTATGGATATGATGGACTATGTTTATTGATTTCCATATGTTGAACCAACTTTGCATCCTTTGGATGAACCTCACTTGATCATATACACTATTTTTTAAAATATGTTTTTGTATGTGATTTGCCAATATTTTATTAAGAATTTTTGCTTCCATGTTCATCAGGGATATTGGTCTGAAGTTTTATTTCCTTGATGTGACTTTGTCTGTTTGGTATCAGGGTGATACTAGCTTCATAGAATGAGTTTGGAAGGATTCCCTCCTTGTATTTCATGGAATAATTTGAGGAGTATTGGTGTTAGTTCTTTTTGAAGGTCTGGTAGAACTTGGCTGAGAATCCATTTGGTCCTGAGCTTTTCTTGATTGGTAGGCTTTTGATGGCATCTTCAATTTCTTTGCTTGAAATTGCTGTGTTTAGATTATGTATATCCTCCTGATTCAGTGGTCATATGTTTTTAGAAATTTGATGATGTCTTCAAGATCTTCATTAGAGTATACATTTTCAAAATAGTTTGTGATTATCTTCTGAATTTCACTATTGTCCATTATGATTCTTCCTTTTCAATCATGAGCCACACCCACAGCCCTTTTTAAAAATATTTTATTGAGAGGGTCTTGCTGACTTGTTTAGGACCTTGCTAAGTTGCTGAAGCTGGCTTTGAACTCTTGATTATTCTGCCTCGGCCTCCCTAGCCCCTGTGATTACAGGCATGCGCCAGGCTGAACATAGACTTTTGTTTTCAAGTTCATCAGTGTTTATTGAATGCAGTAATATACAAGGCAGTATGTTCAGTGCTGGTGATGAGTGCAACCGTAATGAGCCATGATAAGTTTTTATCCTCAAGGAGATAAAAACACAGTAAACAGGAAACCCCCCATAAGTAAGATGGTATTGTCATAACTATAAATGGTCCAGACACAGTATAAAACAGAAAAAGAATGATTCTAATTTACATAAGGAGGAGTGATGAAGGCCTTAATGAAACAGGTTTAATTTGATGGGTAGATAGCATTGAAAATTACGGCTGCTGGAATTTTGGCTCTGCAAAAATTAACTGTGTAATCTTAGACAAGTCACTCAATTAGCTGCCTAGAAAAAGGAAGACACAAGATACTTAGTCTAGATGTGTCTTTCCTTAAATTTGTGTGTTGAAATCCTAACCCTCAAGGTGATGATATTAGGAGGTGATTAGATCCTGATCATCCCCATAATGGAATTAGTGCTCTTATAAAAGAGGTTCCAACAAGCTCCCTTGCCTCCTCCATCTACCCTGGGAAGAAGCAAGAAGATGCCATTCTGTGAATCTGAAAGTATACTCTCCCAAGACACCAAATCTTTTGGGCTCTTAATCTTGGACTTCCAGCTTTCAGAACTATGAGAAATACTTTTTAAAAAAAATATTTATTTTTTAGGTGTAGATGGACACAACACAATGCCTTTATTTTTATGTGGTGCTGAGGATCGAACCTGGGCCCTCCATGCTAGGCAAGTGCTCTACCACTGAGCCATAATCCCAGCCTGAGAAATAAATTTTTATTTGAACATATACTTTTGTTCTGTCACCAAGATGACTCTCAGTGACTAATAGGCAGGTAGCATACATAGCATATGTACATTGGACAAAGGGATGATTCATAGTCTGGAAGTGAAAATTCTTCGCTTCAGTCTGGAGGTGAAATTCTTCATGCTACTGAGAGTAGTGTGTAATTCAGAACTTATGAATTGATTATTTTTGGACTTTTTCATTTAACATGTTTGTATTCCTGTTGACCTTGGGTAATTGAAGCTGTGGAAAGCAATATGATATGGAGAGGGACTACTATACATATACATATTTATATAACTTACAATTAAAATATATGATGTAATCAGCAATTTTAATAATTACTATAAGATTATAATAATGATTTTGAAATTATTATTATGATTATGCTTATATGCTTGTTTGTCAGTAAGGTCAATGTGCTGCATGATGATGTGTCAGTCAGTGACATACTGTATATGTCACAGCAGTTCCACAGGAGTATAACAGAGATGAAAAATTTCTATTTCTTAGTGACATCATAGACACTGTGACCTCATAGTACAACATATTATTCACGTGTTTGTGACAATGCTTGAGTAAACAAATTGTGCACTAACTGTATAAAAATGTAATAACATACAAATGTTTAGTATATAATACTTGTTAATGATAATAAACGATTATGTTACCAGTTTATGTATTTACTTACTATACTTTTATTATTTTATTTATTTTTTATTTTTTATTTTTTTGGTACCAGGGGTTGAACTCAGGGACACTCAACCACTGAGCCACGTCCCCAGCCCTGTTTTGTATTTTATTTAGAGACAGCCCCTGGGATTATAGGCATGCACCACTGCGCCCGGCTATTATTTTAGAGAATACTTCTACTTATAAAAAGAAGTTTAGCGTAAAACTGTATGCCATATTATACTGACAGCAACCTCATGTCTCCTGTTGACCATGTCTCTTGATTATATCATTTTCTGATGTTGTTTTATTCATCATGGCTCAAGTAGTAATAAGTCATACCATTTATATGTACTAAATGATCTCTATGTTTAATAGTCTCTGCTATCTGTTTGTATAAGGACACTCTATGAATTTCGTACTGTGATGAAATTGCCTAGTGATACATTTCTCAGAATGTATCTCCATTGTTAAGTGACACATGATGCTATATTGTTAAGTGGAAATAATAGAACAAAATAGTATGTATGTTCAAAAGGGGTAGAATTAAAAACACATATTCATATTTATATGAAAGTTTCATAAAAACTAATAAAAAGATTATGTTTTGGGATGTTTCTAGGTACACGAGAAACAGTGTAGAACGAGAATGTTCACTGTATACCTTTTTATATTTATTGATTTTTAAGCCATCTGATTATATTGCCTCTTAAAAACAAAAAATATTTTAAAAGGTCTTAAGGAAAACAATTCTTTTTTTTTTTCTTTTCAGTAAGCTAAAAAAGCTAAGTGAAGACAGTTTGACTAAGCAGCCTGAAGAAGTTTTTGATGTATTAGAGAAGCTTGGAGAAGGGTAAGTATAAAAAATATGAAAGTAATATTTAGATAATTATATAACTGTTATAAAAACTATATTAATCTTTCAAGTAGAGTATATTGTTTGAATTGACTATGTATAACAAGTAAATCTGGCAATTAATATGGAATTTTAAAGATCAGATTGTGTTAGACCATGTAATAGTATCTTTCAGAGAAGCTGTTCGTGTGTGTGTGTGTGTGTGTGTGTGAGTGTGTGAAAAGCTAGAAGTGTGCTTTTAAGTGATTTCCAAAAAGATTTATTAGTTCATCTCATAGGCATGATCATTAATATGCTTGAACAATTTTGACTTTGTTAGGCAAGTGACATTGGTCCAACTCTTTGGCACAGTTAGGCCCATTTATTTGGGAAAAGGTAAATCGTAGATAAGAATGGAGTGTCTTTTTAAAAAAATGTTTTCCATTGTAGTTGTACACAATACCTTTATTTCATTTATTCATTTTTATGTGGTAGTGAGGATCAAACCCAGTGCCTCACACATGCGAAGCAAGTGCTCTACCACTGAGCCACAACCTCAGACCATGAATTGAGTGTCTTGATGAAGAATCAGTATGTGTATGCGGAGGAATAATTAGCATGATTTCAAAATAATAGTAGAGAAACATACAGTATTTTTTATTATACTGGGGATTGAACCCAGGTGCACATTACCATTGAGCTACATCCCCAACCCTTTAAGATTAAAAAAAATATATATATTTGAGACAGACTCTTGCTAAGTTGTTGAGAGCCTCCCTAAGTTGCTGAGACTGGCCTTGAGCTTGTGATCCTCCTGCCACAGCCTCCTGAGTAGCTGGGATTACAGGCATGTGCCACTGTGCCTAGCTAACATATTGCATTTTAAGCATAGAGAAAAGTGGGTAGTATTTAATGGCATGATAAAATGTAAGAAAGCCTGTAAAATAATAAAAGGTACAAAACAGTATGAATATCTGCTTAAATTAGCAAGAACTAGGAAAAGGAAATAAAGGGAAAAATATAAACTAAACATAAGACGTAAGGAAAAAATTAGTGTATTTTCACTGAATGTTAATTCTCATTGTAACAGTTTGCTAAAGGATAAACTGTTGGAAAATTAAAAATGTAAAACCTAGCTAGCTTTATGTTCTGAGCTCCATGTAAAACAAAAAATGGAAATAAGAAGATATTTCCTGTAAAAATCACTTAAGAGAGGTATGCATGAATAAAAAACAAAGAAGGAGTGTCAAAATTTATATTAGATAACTTAAATGATTCCTGCTAAATAAAAAGGGACATTAGGTAATGAAATCAAGGACAATTTATAACAAAACTTTTGTGTCACATAACACAGCAGCTAAACTTATGATAGAAAAGCTATTAGTAATATCAGGAGGATCTAATAAAACTATAATTGTATAGGATATTTTAGTGTATTTCTTCCTGAATTGGACAGATATAATAGGAAAAGAAGATACAGCGATATTTAATGTTATTGCCTGTAAGATGGATTATATATATTACATTTATATGTGTGTATATATGCATATATATGTCTGTATGTGTGTATATGTATATATAAACATATGTAAATTAATGTGAGGATCTATCTATCTCCACATTGCATTTTTCCTTTTTGGCGGTATGTTGTAGACTGAAAAAAAATGACAAATTTTATATATAGGTATTTTTCCAGGTCATATTTTCTGATTATAGTATATTACATTAGAAATAAGTAATTATGAAATGACAGAAATTTCACTAATTGGCAATTAGTTTGTACAGTTGATGAATATCAGAAGCTCAACAGTAAGCCACTGTGCATCTTATGTCTGCCAGTGTATTTGATACAAACACATCTAGAAAATAATTATTTTTTTATTTTTGCATTCAGCTTTCATGCATGTTTTTCTCACTGGCAGATATTTAACTAGGAACCATTCAGGGAAGGAGATTCTGGGAAATGGAGTTCCCAGCTTTTCTTTTGCAGTGCTGAGGAGTCCTTAGAAAGGAGTGATGGTATTGCTTATTTGATAATAGAATATCTACCACTGAATTCTATGTTAGTTTTTAAGGAAGTATGCATATAAATGCCTTTTCAAGGAAGATACATATACACACACACCCCTATCCAAAAGTGACTTTGAGTATAAAATTAAATGAGAGTACTTCGGAGGGGCTAAAGAAACAGGAGACAGGATCAAATTCATTTTGTTTAAATAGTTGGTTTACTACTTGCCATTTTTTCACTTGTTTTGAAAGATTGTAAGTTTAAAAGTGATTTTGCATAGGTTCCCAATGTTAGGAAACATCCCAGATCTGCCTATGACTTTTTATTTTTTTTCTTCCATGGAAATGATGTAGTGTGAAGACCGTGATTTTTGGAATCAGAAAGTCTTTGAATTTTGAATTTGCTAGTTACTGGTATCTGATTCTGTTTCCCCATCTTTTGATGATGATGATATTATTTTTTTCATAATTGGGAGGGATGAATTTGATAATACATGTAAAACATCTACCATAGTACCTGGTATCTGCCAGTAAGAACTCAGCAAATGGTAGTATTTTTTATCCTTATTTTCTGTTTCATACTAAATTAAAAATGAGTTATTCTCTCATTTTTTTTTAATTATTAAAACATATGAATTTTTTTTTGGTGGTGGTTTTTCTTTTAGGGTTCCGGGGATTGAACTCAGGGGCACTTAACCACTGAGCCACATCCTCAGCTCTATTTTGTATTAAATTTAGAGACAGGGTCTCACTGAGTTGCTTCGCTACTGTCTCATGAAGTAGCACTTCGCCTTTGCTGAGGCTGGCTTTGAACTCATGTTCCTCCTGCCTCAGCCTCCAGAGCCACTGGGATTACAGTTGTGTGCTGCTGCGCCTGGCTTAAAACACGTGAATATTTAATTGGCAGAGTTTCAGGAGTTGAAACAGAGGCTATTTTTCAGCAAGTGACCATTAAATACTATCTCTCATTTATCTGTGAGTATTGTTCTTTCTCTTGGGGAAAAAATAGTCAAAGGAGCTGAGGAGACCTTGGGTTAGTATTGGTAACTCAGGGAGAACCAGAAGACTGAAGATCTCCTGCTTCTCTAACTTTGGCTGAGGGTTTCAGCTGCTTTTATGTACCGTGAATAGAGGTGGGACTTGATATTCTGGGGATTATTTTGCTTAACATTACCCTTTGTCCTAACTTGAGACTTTGAATACTTTAATCTACCTTTATTCTTTTTAATTTCCATTTATATCTTCTTAATGCTGCATTTGAGTTGACAAACCGTAAGTCTTTTTCTTTCATTCATAAAAAAATAGCAACTCATTTTATTAATTTGATGACAGTAAATTTATAACTGAAGCAATAAATCTAATTCATTAACTTTTCTTGTTTACTTTTGTTTTTTAGCATTTAAATAGTGTTTTTAAGCTAGAAAACACGACAAAGACTCAAGTAGACTTAATACCTGTGGTGTTTGCTGGGAAAAAATAACATCTTGGTTTTTTTAGGTCTTATGGAAGTGTTTTTAAAGCAATACACAAGGAATCTGGTCAAGTTGTCGCAATTAAACAGGTACCTGTTGAATCAGACCTTCAGGAAATAATAAAAGAAATTTCCATAATGCAACAATGTGACAGGTATGAAGGAATTTTGTTGTTTTGTTTATCTTCATTTTCATGAATTTTATGAATAATGTACAATAATGTATTTCTTTTGATATGATATTTTACCCCCTGACATCCCATTGGAAGTGAGATTGGGGAAGGTGAAGACATTTTTTAGGATTGTCTTTTGGATTTATAGTTCTTTGCTTATAAAGTATAAATATTATAGCCTTGAAAAACTTGTAATGAAGAAAATACTCAAGCAGTTTTCCTATTATAGGAAAAATTTATGGATAAAAAAGAGTTTTTGATGTTAAGTGGGTCATTTAGTAGTCTGTATTATGTAAATATTTTAAACAAATTAAAAACAGTCCTATTTTATGTAAATATAATTCATTAAGTGTTTACTATGTACCTATTGATCAGGTACTGTGCCAGGATCTAGGAATACCAAAAGAACTAAGGTTATTTTTTCTTGAAGGATTGGTAGTCTAGTTGGAAGGACAGATATCAAGTAAAAGCTCTAATAGCATAGTCACACACAGCACTGACTGATATGTGGAGTTTATGTGAGAACAAGAAGGCAGGGCACCTTCCTTCAGCCAGTTGAGTCAGGAAGTCTGGAATGCTGAAGAAGAGTTAATTTGATGAAGTAATGAAGGGATAAGAGATTAAAGAGAATTAAAGGTAGAGAGAAAAAAACAGCTCACGGGGCTGTGCTGTTTTGACAACACGTAGAATTAATTATTGGAGTAGGAAATACGCAGGAGAGATTGGTGTGAAATGAGATTGAAAAGTAAACGGAGCTGATGATAAAAGATCCCATATGCAGTGTTAAATAGCATGTTCTTTATTCTTTAAAGGATATAGAGTGTGTAAATTAGGATGTTGTTTAGCCTGTAGTTAATTAATCAAAGAGAGACATGTTATTTTTAACAAACAGTTTGAAGGTAGGGTTGTATAGCAGCAATAAGATAATAGCTGTGTTTCAGGATGCTTTTCTATACTTTTTACTCTTAGCCTATGATATTTGTCTTTGTGTTTTTATTATCTCATGGCTATAAGAGGTCTGCTCCAGACCAAGCCTAATGTTTATATTCCAGACAGGTAGTAGAAAGGAAGAAGTGGTAAAGAACTTTCCTAGAGGGCTGGGGCTGTAGCTCAGTGGCAGAGAGCTTGCCTAGAATGCATGAGGCATTGGGTTCAATCCTCAGTACCACATAAAAATAAACAAATAAAATAAAGGCATTCTGTACAAAAAAAAAAAAAAAAAAAGAAAAGAAAAGAACTTTCCTAGAAGCCCTCAGCTTATGTCTCTTGTTAGAATTATCTCACATGGTGACTTAGAGCTGGTGACTTAAGGGAGTCTGGATACATTGTCATTCTCATATCATATAAGAGATCCATGGAATATGTTCTCTTTTAAAAGTGTATAAGATCAAAAACCAAAGGTCAAATGTTTTATCTGGTATATGATTGCTGATCCATGATTTGGGGTCGTGGGGGGCTAGGAAAGAATGGAGAAACTTTGGATTAGGTAGAGGGCATGGGGGCAGGGGTGTAGGGGTGGGAAGGATAGTGGAATGAGGTGGATATTATTACCATATGCACATGTATGATGGTGTGAATGGTGTGACTCTGCATCCTGTACAGCCAGAGAAATGAGAAGTTGTGTTCCATCTGTGTATAATGAGTTGAAATGCTATCATGTAATGTATAACTAATTAGAACAAATAAAAAAAATGAACAAGATCTATATAGATTGTCTCCAATTGACTATGGTTTGAATTAACAATTTTTCAACTTTACATTGGTATAAGTAATCAGTACTTTGAATTTTGATCTTCCTGGGCTAGTGATATGCAGTACACTGATTCTGGCCCTAGTTAACAGTAGATTCTGAGTTACAGTTCATAGTCAGCCATGTGGCCACAAGGGGAAACAGCTGATACTCTTTCAGTGTATTAGTTTATTGTCTTGTTAAACTCGTTCATCTTATTTGTTAAATTTTGCTTTTCTTTAGAGTAGTCTATATATTTAGGTTATGTTAAATATTGTTCATTAAGCCTGTATAACTTGAAATTTAAGTAGTAATAAAAAATCTATTCCCCAGATCAAAGCATGTAATTAAAAAGTATTTCTAAATCTTGCTATTAATTTTGTAACTTGAGGAGAATGTGATTCCCATAGTTTGATATAGAAAAGGAAAGACTGAGTGTAGAATAGTGCTGGGTCAGTAAGGTATGCTTACTAATTACCTGATGCTATTATTATTTTATTAATGTTAAAAATTCAGCAACTAGTAGTATACTTTATTTTTTAATTTTTATTTTGGTGGTGCTGGGGATCAAATCCAGGGTCTTGTGCGTGCTGTACGTGCACTCTATCACTTAGCTACATCCCTAGCTCCTAGTTCTATAGTTTGGAGATTTTAGGTGTCAAATATTTTACCTATTGTATATCTTTTTCTCTAATCTTTGTACATTTTGGAATTTGTCAACTCTTGTTCAGATTTTAATAATAGTATCTTATTTGTTCACTGTGCCTTTCAGTTTGCCTCCTCCAACCCATTTTCTTCCTGAACTTGGAGTGATCATTTTAAAATACAGATGAGTCAAGCCATTGCTCTTCGTTGCCTGGATAAATTCACTTTTCTGAGGATGGCATACAAGTTGGTTCTGTTCTTAGTGCTTTATGCTTTCAGTCTCTTGCCTAAATTTCTCTCTTTTTTAATATTTATTTTTTTTTAGTTACAGATGGACACAATATTTTATTTTTATGTGGTGCTGAGGATTGAACCCAGTGTTTCATGCATGGTAGGCGAGCACTCTACCTCTGAGCCACAACCTCAGTCCCCTAAGTTTCTCTTTTAAGCCCTATTTTATTTGTATTTTTCATCTTTTCACTCCTGTGTTTCTTGAAGTTCATGAATCTTGGATCCTGCCACAAAGTGGTTAGCAAGTACTTGTATTTCCTGTGTAAGCATCTCAGGCAGTCTTCACATTTGAGGTTCAACAGTCAAATTTTTAATCATCCCAGAAAGAATTTCTAATTCCTGGTGGGCTAATGGCATCATCATATATTTAGGTTTTTATTTATTTTTAGATATAGTACTGAGGATTGAACCCAGGGTCTTGCATAGGCTTGACAAGTGCTCTACTATTGAGTTACATCTCTAGTTCTTTTAAAAAGTGATCTCCCCTTGTGACAACCAGAACTAGGTGTCTGGTCTAGAACTTCTGGTCTGTCTAGTTAGTTTTTCAACAGCAAAACTGAAAATTATCTTGATTCCTTTTTTTTTTTTTTGGATGGTAATGATGACTTATAGTCCTTCTGAAAAGTCTTCAGTATCTTTTTTATTCTCTTCTTTAAGAGAATTATATTTTAGTTTCTTAGCATCCATTACAGTACCTAGTACTATATGTATGGATATGGTATATATGAGTAGTATAGGGAATAGCATTATAGATTGAAGGGAGGGAAATCAGGTCCTTGTTCTTATTGTACATTTAAAAATTTTTTTCCTTAAATATGTGTTAGTGCTTTCTTGATTTATGTGATTGTTATTTGAATTTCTTTAAAATTTTTTATTTATATATGACAGCAGAATGCATTACAATTCTTATTACACATATTGAGCACAATTTTTCATATCTCTGGTTGTATACATAGTATATTCACACCAATTCATGCCTTTATACCTGTACTTTGGATGATAATGATCATCACATTCCACCATCATTAATAACCACATAACCCCTCCCTTCCCTCAACCCCTCTGCCCTATCTAGAGTTCGTCTATTCCTCCCATGCTCTCTCTCCTTATCTCACTATGAATTAGCCTCCTTATATCAAAGAAAACATTTGGCATTTGTTTTTTTGGGATTGGCTAACTTCACTTAGCATTATCTTCTCTAACTCCATCCATTTACCTGCAAATGCCATGATTTTATTCTCTTTTATTGCTGAGTAATATTCCATTGTGTATATATGCTACATTTTTTTTTTATCCATTCATCTATTGAAGGGCATCTAGGTTGGTTCCACAGTTTAGCTATTGTGAATTGTGCTACTATAAACATTGATGTGGCTGTGTCCCTGTAGTATGATGTTTTTAAGTCCTTTGAGTATAGACCAAGGAGAGGGATAGCTGGGTCAAATGGTGGTTCCATTCCCAATTTTCCAAGAAATCTCCATACTGCTATCCATATTGACTGCACCAACTTGCAGTCCCACCAGCAATGTATGAATGTATCTTTTCCCCCACATCCTTGCCAACACTTATTGTTGTTTGTCTTCATAATAGCTGCCATTCTGACTGGAGTGAGATAAAATCTTAGAGAGGTTTTGGTTTGCATTTCTCTAATTGCTAGTGATGGATGAACATTTTTTCATGTATTTGTTGATTGATTGTATATCATTTTCTGAGATGTCTCTTCAGGTCCTTGGCACATTTATTGATTGGGTTATTTGTTTTTTTGGTGTTTAGCTTTTTTCTTTATATACCCTAGAGATTAATGCTCTTTCTGATGTGTGAGGGGTAAAGATTTGCTCCCAAGATGTAGGTTCTCTGTTCACCTCACAGATTGTTTCTTTTGCTGAGAAGAAACTTTTTAGTTTGAGTGAATCCCATTTATTGATTCTTGATTTTAATTCTTGCACCACACGAGTCTTATTAAGGAAGTTGGGACCTAATCCCACATGATGGAGACTAGAGCCTACTCTTTCTTCTATTGGACACAGACAGGGTCTTTGGTTTAATTCCTAGGTCCTTGATCCATTTTGAGTTGAGTTTTGTCCATGGTGAGAGATAGGGGTTTAATTTCATTTTGTTGCATGTGGATTTCCAGTTTTCCCAACACCATTTGTTGAAGAGGCATCCAGTGCATGTTTTTGGCACTTAGTCTAATATAAGAAAATTTTAGTTTTGTAGGTTAATCTCTGTGTCCTCTATTCCTTACCATTGATACAGTCTGTTTTGGTGCCAATACCATGCTGTTTTTGTTACTGTTGCTCTATATATAGTTTGAGGTAAGGTATAGTGATGCCACCTGCTTCACTCTTCCTGTTAAGGATTACTTTAGCTATTCTGGGTCTTTTATTTTTCCAGATGAATTTCATGATTGCTTTTTCTATTTCTATGAGGAATGTCGTTGGAATTTTGATCAGAATTGTGTTAGATCTGTATAGTGCTTTTGGAAGTATGGTCATTTTGATAATATTAATTCTGCCTATTCAAGCATCTTCTAAGGTCTTCTTTGATTTCTTTCTTCCGGGTTCTGCAATTTTCATTATATAGATCGTTCAACTCTTTCATTAAGTTGATTCCTAAGTATTTTATTTTTTTTTTGAGGCTATTGAAAATGGGGTAGTTTTCCTCATTTCCCTTTCTGAGGATTTGTCACTGATATATAGAAATGCCTTTGATTTATGGGTGTTGACTTTATATCCTGATACTTTGCTGAATTCATTTAATAGTTCTAGAAGCTTTTGGTGGAAATTTTAGGGTCTTCTAGATAGAGAATCATATCAGCAAATATTGCCAATTTGAATTCTTCTTTTCCTATGTGTATCCCTTTAATTTCTTACATCTGTATATTTGGTCTGGCCAGTGTTTCAAGAACTATGTTAAATAGAAGTGGTGAAAGAGGGCATCCCTCTCTTGTTTCAGTTTTTAGAGGGAATGCCTTCAATTTTTCTCCATTTAGAATGATGTTTGCATAGGGTTTAGCATAGATAGCCTTTATGATATTGAGATATGTTCCTGTTTTCCCTAGTTTTTCTAGCGTTTTGAACATAAAGGGTGCTGTATTTTGTCAAATGCTTTTTCTGCATCTATTGAGATGATCATATGATTCTTATCTTTAAGTCTGTTGATGTGATGAATTGCATTTATTGATTTCCGTATATTGAACTAACCTTGCCTCCCTGGGATGAATCCCACTTGACTGTGGTGCACGATCTTTTGGATATATTTTTGTATTTGATTTGCCAGAATTTTATTGAGAATTTTTGCATCTATGTTCATTAGAGATATTGGTTTGAAGTTTTCTTTTTTTTGATGTGTCTTTGTCTGGTTTTGGAATAGATATTGGCCTCATAGAATGAGTTTGGAAGTGCTGCCTCTTTTTCTATTTCCTGAAATAAATTGGAGAGTAGTGGTATTAGTTCTTCTTTAATGGTTGTAGAACTTGGCTGTGTATCTGTCCCGTCCTGGGCTTTTCTTGGTTGGTAGACTTTTGATGGCGTCTGCTATTTCGTCACTTGAAATTGGTCTGTTTAAATTGTGTATACCATCCTGATTCCATTTGGGCAAATCATATGATTCTAGAAGTTTGTCGATGCCTTCGATATTTTATATTTTTTGGAGTACAAGTTTTGAAAATAATTTCTAATTATCTTCTGTATTTCTGTAGTATCTGTTGTGATATTTCCTTTTTTATCACGTATGTTATTTGAGATTTCTCTCTCCTTCTGCTCATAAGCATGGCTAAGGTCTGTCAATTTTATTTACTTTTTCAAAGAACCAACTTTTTGTTCTGTCAATTTTTAAAATTATTTCTTTTGTTTCAGTTTCATTGATTTCAGCTTTAATTATTTCCTGTCTTCTGCTGCTTTTGGTGTTGATTTGTTCTTCTTTTTTAGGGATTTGAGATGTAGTGTTAAGTCATTTATTTGTTGATTTCTTTTCTTCTTTTAAGGAATGAACTCCATGCAATGAACTTGCCTCTTATAATGCTTTTATAGTTTCCCAGAGATTCTGATATGTTATATCTGCGTATCATTCACCTCTAAAATTTTTTTTTAATCTCCCCCTTGATGTCTTCTGTAACCCATTATTCATTCAGTAGTGTATTATTTAGACTCCAGGTGTTAGGATGAATTTTATTTATTATTTTACCATTGATTTCTAATTTCATTACATTATGCTCTAACAGAATGAAGGATAGTATCTCTACTTTTTTATATTTGCTAAGAGTTGCTTTGTGGCATGGCATGCTATTTTAGAGAGGATCCATGTGCTGCTGAAAAGAAAGTCTATTCTTTCATTGAAGGATGGAATATTCTATATTTGTCAGTTAAATCTAAGTTATTGATTGTATAATTGAGTTCTTTAGTTTCTTTGTAGGCTTTTTTTTAAAAAAATATTTTTTTAGTTGTAGTTGGACACAATAACTTTACTTATTTTTCTATGGTCTGAAGATCGAACCCAGTGCCTCACACATGCGAGGAGAGTGTTCTACTACAAATAGAAGAGTAGTTTGCTTCTGGTGTCCTACAACCCCACCTCCTAGCCCTAGCCCTAGCCCTAGCCCTCTTTGTTCAGCTTTTGTTTGGAGGATCTCTCTAGTGATGAAAGAGGTGTGTTAAAGTCACGTCAAATTATTGTATTGTGGTCTATTTGACTCTTGAACTTGAGAAGAGTTTGTTTCATGAACATAGCTGCTCCATTGTTTGGAGCATATATATTTATAATTGTTCAGTCTTGTTGGTGTATGCTTCCTTTGAGCAGTATGTAGTGTCCTTCTTTACCCTTTTTGATTCACTTTAGTTTGAAGTCTACTTTATTTGATATGAGGAAACCTGTGCTTGCTTCCACAGTCCATGTGAGTGGTATGATTTTTCCCAACCCTTCACGTTCAGTCTGTGAATGTCTTTTTCTATGAGATGAGTCTCTTGGAGGCAGCATATTGTTGGATCTTTTTTTTTTGATCTAGTCTGCTAGTCTGTGTCTTTTGATTGGTGAGTTTTGGCCATAACATTCAGGGTTATTATTGAGACATGATTAGTATTCCCAGCCATTTTTGCTTATTTTTGGTGTTTAATGTGACTTGGTTTCCCCTCTGATTAGATTTTCCTTTAATGTAATCCCTTCCTCTGTTGATTTTCATGATTGCTTTTCATTTTCTCTCTTGGGATATTTTGCTGAGGATGTTCTGTAGTGCAGGTTTTCTGGCTGTAAATTCTTTTAAATTTTGTTTATCATGGAAGGTTTTTATTTCATCATCAAATCTAAAGCTTTGTTTTGCTGGGTACAAGATTCTTGGTTGGCATCCATTTTCTTTCAGAGCTTGGTGTATGTTGTCCCATGCTTTGAGGGTTTGGGTTGAAAAATCTGCTGAGACACAAATTGTTCTCCCCATATATGTGATCTGATTCCTTTTTCTTGCAGCTTTTAAGATTCTATCCTTATTCTATATGCTAGGCATTTTCAATATAATGTGCCTTGATGTATGTAGATCCATTGTAATTTTGTACATTGGGTGTCCTCTTGTTTTGGTTTTCCAATTTGTTCTTCATGCTTGGGAAATTTTCTTGATATTTTCTCATTGAAGGGATTATACATTCCTTTGGTTTGAAACTCTGTGCCTTCCTCTATCCCAGTGACTCTCAGACTTGGTCTTTTGATGCTGTCCCATATTTCTTGGATGTTCTGTTCATGGTTTCTAACTTTCTTCACTGTGATCAACTTTATTTTCCAGATTTTATACTTTGTCTTCATTATCTGACCTTCTTTCTTCCAAGTGATCTAGTCTGTTGGTTATGCTTTCTATTGAGTTTTTTATTTGATTTATTGTATCCTTTATTTCAAGGATTTCTGACTGTTTTTTTTTAGAGTCTCTATCTCTCTCTTGAATTAATCTTTTGCTGTCTGTATTTGCTCTCTTATCTCATTGTTGGAGTGATCAATTTTTGCTTGTATTTGCTCATTTTTGTCATTCTTTAATTCACAGATCATTTTAATTATGAATCTTGTGAACTCCTTCTCTGACATTTCATCAACTACTCTGTCCATGGATTCTGTTATTATAGTTTCCTGGTTTGTTTGGGGCACCTCCCTCCTTTGTTTTTTCATGTTGTTTATGTGTCTTCCTTTATTGCAGTGTGGATCTGAGATATTACAGTTTCCACCCTATATTCTTGTAGTACCCGTGCGGATTGGCTGTACCTCACCTTGACGTTGGGCTTCCAGACCCTGCTGGTGTCCCTCAGTGAATGCTACTGCATCCTGGATCTGGAACCTGCATAAGTTGGAGGGGGTGAATGTGGGCTGCTGGGCCTGAACTCCCGTGGTAGTCTGCTGGTGGGAAGGGGCAGTCCTGTGCCAAAGGCTAGACTATGGGGGTGTCTGCCCTGCTGGGGGAGGGGTTAGCCGGGCCTCCTTTGAGCCTGGATCCAGCGTGGGCTGGTGTGGGTGGATTTCCATTTAAAACTTTTTAATGGTAAGAAAAGAATACAAGGGAAAGAAAATGTGAATAGAATTTTGGTGTTATTCTACCACTTTATTGCAGAATGCCTTGTACATAGTGAACTCCTTCTCTGACATTTCATCAACTACTCTGTCCATGGATTCTGTTATTATAGTTTCTATACATAGTGGGTACTTCTCAAATATTTGTTGAATGGATAAATGATGAGACAAACATTGATAAAAATGATTCCTGCTTTTAGATTCACTCTCAAATTTGTATTGAAAATATGAAATTGTGAGGAATCAAAAGATTATTTAAAAGATCCTGAATACTAAAAGCGAAAACATAAAAATCAAGTAGAAAATTATAAGTATAAGCATTAAGCTATTTATTTCTAGCATTAATGTAGATTTTTGAAATGTGAAATTTGAAAATTCCCACATAAAACACTAAAATTTTGGTTAGAGAAAATGTGATATGAATTTTTGAAGTTTAAATATTTTATTCCATTTAGCTTTTGGACATTTAGCAGATGATCATTCTTTCTACATTCTAAGAAGGCCATAGAGAGTGTTTTAATTTTTGTTCATTTTAGTGAATATTAAATATTTCAGAATACTGTATGTATTTTGGGCACAATTATTTGAGGAAGCCCATTTGCTTTATTTATTGCTGAATCTCCAATGTCTAGTCCAGTGCCTGATACAGAGTAGGCACTGAATAAATATTTGTTGAATGTATAAGTCATAGAATGTTAATTCTAGACTAAACCTGTGTAAGTTAGTTTAGTGTTTTCCAAATTGTACTCTATTCTAAAGAGGTACTTTTAGGGGTCTTTACTTTAAACAGTGACTAATTGAGCAGAATGAGAAATGTTGTCAGATGCTCTTCTCCATTTTATTATATTGGTGCTCATTCTTAAATTCTGAGCAAAGGGTTCTGGTGCTAAAGCATATATAAAAACTTTTTCACAGGTACAGAAAAAGAGACTTAGAGGTTTTCCATGAATTGCTAAAGATTGTGTAGCTAGTTAATGATTGAGATGAGAACCTACATTTACTGATTTCTAGGCCAGTGCTGAAGAAAACAGTATCTGTGAAACTATCCCAACAGTTCAAGGTGGTACACTCCCCAGGCATCCTAGTGGTAGAGGCAGGAGCTGGGCAGCAACACTCCTGAATACTGTGTTTGGTTATTTGGGTACAAAATAAACAAAATCGATATAGTCCCTTGCTTTCTGGTACCTATACTGCAGAGAAGGAGCCTCTGCTATCTACATGAAGAGAAATATGTTATGAATCAGGGCACACATTTATTTACTTATTTACTCATTTAACTAATATATCTGAATGTCTGCTTCAAAATATAGCCCTTGTGTGCTGCTCATAGGGAATATAAGGATAAATGTCTTAGGTATCAGAGTGACTTTCAGTCAGATGTAAGAGATGGTGGGGCTGAGGCTGTGGCTCAGTGGTAGAGTTTTCGCTTAGCACGTGCGGGGCCCTGGGTTCGATCCTCAGCACCACATAAAAATACATAAAATAGAGATATTGTGTCCAACTAAACTAAAAAATAAATATTAAAAAAAAGAGACTGGTGAATGAGCAGGCTGTTTCAGTATAGTCTTATAACAGCTTTGAGGAGGTAAGTATGGGGAATTATGTACTGTTGGGAAATCAGGGAAAGCTTTCCTGGGGAGTTCATATCCATGCTGAGTCCTAAAGCATGAGTTACATAGGCTGGGCAAGAAGGGGAGGTGAACTGTGTGGTGAGAATAGATCATTTCCAGCTGCCTGCTCAATGTCACTGGTTTCTTTGAGTAGCTGCCCTCTTGTCTATTCTGTTTATTCATGGGTAAGATTCCATTTGAGCACTGTTTCTGAGGCTCTATCCACCCCCCCCACCAAAAAAAAAAAAGTTTGAAAACTACCATTTGGAGGATTAGTGATGAACTTTGGCAGTTTGCATTAGCTCATGTGTATGTTTAATTCAGTTTTGGGTGGGCCAAGAAAAAAATTGCCATGATTGAGATTTATATTGGAAGCAATTCAGTTTTTATAAGAGAATAGTCACATCGTTTTTATAAAAAACACTATTACTCCTATTAAGTTGTAGAAAATTATGCTATCAAGATCCTAGTATAGGAGGTGGGGAGGTAGCTCAGTGGTAGAGCACTTGCCTAGCATACATGAGGCCTTGGGTTCCATTCACAGCAGTGAGAATAAACAAAAAGATAGTAGTAGGATGTTAGTGAACATTATGTAATGAAAACAACCATTTTTTAGTATTTTCATTTTCACATGCTCCTATCAGGAAGAATTTAAAAATAATCCTTTGGTAGTAAACACATGGTTTTTTCAATTCTGATGAAATTCAACTTAATATTTAAAAAATCACCAGTTAATAAGTAAAAATGAACATCTGAATTTCTTTCACTTAATGAGAATGTTAACTCTTAATTATCTCCATTAGCCCATTTGGATTTGTATTTTTAGCAAAGAAGAGCAAAAATCAGCATATATCATTAATTCAATTGTATACTTTCTAAATCAGTACATGAGTGCCATATGCTTTTTAAATTTATTTTTCTTTGTTCATTATGATTATACATAATAGTAGATTTCATTACGCCATATTTATATATGCACATATCAAAATCAATCTCATTTCCATTGCCTTTCCTTTCCCTCCTTCTATCTACTTGCTCTAGTCATCTCCCTTCTGTGATTATCATCATTATTTTAATTAGTGCATTATAATTATATGTGTAATGTGAATTCATTGTGGTACATTCATGATGGCCATAGTGTAATATGTTAGATTTTGTTCTCAGTATTTACCCATTTTCTCCTCTCTTCCTTCCCTCAAAATCTCAGCTCTGTTCTATTCATCTGATGTTTTAGAGTATATATACATTGTGGAATGACTAAATGTAGCTAATTAACATATGCAACGTCTCACATAGTTATCGTTTTTGTGGTGAGAACTCTTAACATCTGCTTTCAACCCTTTTTTAGATTATAATATTGTTAGTATTGTTATTAACTGTAGTCACCATGTTGTACAGTAGATATCTTGACCTAATCTTTCTTTGCAAATAAAATTTTGCATCACTTGGGCATCATCTTTACCCTCTCCCCTAATCAACTACCCCAGCTCCTAGTAACCACACTCTACTTCTGTGAAATCACCTTTTTTAAAATAAAGATTCTGTATATAGTAAGATCATATGGTATTTGTCTTTCTGGGCCTGGCTTATTTCAGTTAAATAATATCCCATAGGTTCATTTATGTTGTCACAAATGGCAGGACTTTCTTTTAACAGTATTCTGTTATGTATGTATGCCAAATTCTCTTTATCCATTCATCTATTGCTATACATTGAGGTTGATTCTCTATCTTGCCTATAGAATGGTTCAATCCATATAACTAATAGCATGGGTAGTGATTTTATAAGGTACAAATAAATTGTTTTCTTCTTCTTCTTCTTCTTTTTTTTTTGCAGTTCTGGCTTTGAGGATTGAACTCAGGGCCTTGCATATTCTAGGCAGGTACTCTCCCACTGACTATATTCCCCAGCCCTGTAAGGTACAAATGGATAAGAAGAGTTTGTAATTTGTTTCATATTTTTTCTCACTTCTCTTTATAATGCTTCTTTTTGAGTTGTGATGTATAGGAAGTCTGTTAGGATAAATAGTATAGGAAACCAATAAAGGAGTGAAAGGTTGTGATGATTAGGCATAATATGGGAAGAAAAAGAAGGTAAGATATTTCATTTCATAAATTCCTTTAGTGGTTCCTCATTGCCTGAACTGCCTTTTCTTCTTTGTTACTGAGTCTCCCCAGTTTTCTCCCTAGCATCTGCTACTAGGCCATTTGTGTTGTTCAGTGAGTGCTTGTTTAATAATTTAAAAAATGATACATGAATGAATTTGAATGATTTTTGAATGCATTACATCTATGTCAGTAGAAATAGATTTGTGTTAGAACTCTCATGTTTTGAACTCTCTGAGCCTATAATAGTATGTGTGCTGCTTTCAATTTTTTTTTTTTTAAAGGGCAGCTTTGAAATTTAATGAATATTCTGTGTGCAATTGAAGAGACACAGTGGCTAAAGCACAGAAGAAAATTTGTTTACTGATTCTCAGCTCCCTGTCTATATCATTACCAGTTGTATGGATTGTATCTTGAAAATATCTTTTGGTTTTCTTTTATTTGCTGTTTCTATTACACTCATTCTAATCCAATCTACCACTTTCTCTTTTTAAAAACATGTTTTGCTTAGTGCAGTGGTATGTGATTGTAATCCTAGTCAGTGACTTGGGAGCCTGAGGCAGGAGGATCATAAATTTTGAGTCCAATCTTGTCAATTTAGCAAGACCCACTTTCAAAATAAAACAATAAAAAGGGTTAATAGTGATAGAGCTCAGTGATAGAGCCTTCCTGGGTTCAGTCTTGTAGTACCCTCCCCTCTCCCCAAATGTTTTATTGTCATTTAATTATGATAAGACTAACAGATTAATAGATGATTGCCATGGGAAAAAAGTTAAAAAGATATAGTAATAACAAAAACAAAGATATATTGTTAGAGGCACAGATCCCAAAAAAGGAAGCAGCCATGTCACTAGGGGCAATACAGTGAAACATATCTATCTGTCATGAGACAGAGCAAGTGAAGAGAGAACATGGGCTAGAGTTTTTATTGGGGTCTCTCTGGGAAAGAGTAGGAGGGAGAGGATTCAACAGTGTTCACAAAAGATTGGCTAGTTGGAATAATTTTATTGAATTCTGTGGCCTAGGTTGCTGTCCCTAGTCTTTTGATACTATACCTGGGGTGATTAGGGCAGGGCAATAGTGAATCTGGTGTGAAATTATGAGAGTTGGATGTATAGGCTATAGAATGATTAGTTTTTCACACGAGGGGCATGCTCATAGTCAATTCCTTTGTTAATTCTAGGAATTAGCTAATCCTAAAGGGGGCAATTCCTCCAGTTTCATCAAGGTCCCAAGTTTCAAAGAATTAAAATATCTAACTTGCCCAGCAGCTAAAGAAATCTTAAAGGTGTAAATTAGATTATGTTATGCTTTTGCGTAAATTTCTTCAGTTTACTATTGTAGAAGAAAGCTCAGCCATACCTTGGTTTTGAGACCTTTCATGATCTGGCATCTGCCTACATCAACTTTATGCCATTGTGTTCTACTTTATTGCGCACTGACTTTATCTATGCATATTGATCTCCTTTTCAAGTTTTCAAATGTGTTTTGTTCGTTTTTAGACATTTTGCATAGGCATGTCTTGGTGCTTACATGCTCTGACAACTTTTAGTCAATCATTGTATCCTAGCTTATATATCATTCTATGGAGAAGGATTCAGTAAGGTCCCATCTGTTAATTTTTTGATAATTTCTTTGTTAATTTATTCATTGCTTCTTTAGTTTGTAAACATGAAAAGGAAGGTATTGAAGTTAAAATGGATTGCAAGAATACTGTCACCTAAGATGTTGTGGAACATCTTATTTTTCTGGGGAAAGTAATTGCAAGATATAGTAAATGCTTTAAAATAAAAAGGATGTTGATGTAGAAAATATCAGATGATGACCAATAAGTAATACTATAGATGTTTTTTGTGAAGTCTAGGGTTTAAGCATTTTCTTCTTTACCTAATCTGTGGGTTTTGGAATTCACAAAATCTCAATGGATGGGAGAATATTTTATTGTTAAAGCCTACCCATAATCACTTTCAAAGTTTATTCATATACTTGAGTGCTTTCCAAGTCAGGGTCTACCATTTAAAATGAATATATTGCATTCCTTTGTATAAACTGGAACAATTTTATTTGCAGAAATGGTGAATGCAAAATAAAGTCATAGCCAGTTATTTTCATAGCATCTCTCCTACTGTTCTTACCATGGTTAATAATTTTTATTCATTTATGGATTGCTTTGCTAATACTGTATTTCATGCTGGTATATTCTGTGTAAGGGTCAGAATTATGTCTGGTTCACCTGTACATACCAGCTATCTGGTCTAATGCCTGGTCTAAGAACAGAGTGAATGTTGAGGGAATGATAGAAACTATATTAAGGTTTGTGTCCTTGATATGACTGTTTAGTTCTACTTGCTTATACGCTTTTTCTGGGTTAAAATTATTTTATGATATAAAGTAGTTGAAACTTGATCTACCCGATTGTGTATTAGTATGGGCCACAAATTATTTTTTTTTGAAGATACTTTTATCTTTTCCTAAAGTGTTCTTTTTATTTACTTCTAAGGGGAGATAGGGAGCTCTTTTTTCAGGTGACTGCCCAGGTTAGAATTCCTAATTTTCATAACAGCTTTCAGTTTTATTCTTTCATTGTTGACTACCTTGTGTTTATGGCAAGATAAAATACATATCTTTATGTGCTTTTCAGTGAATACAATCTTGATTTCACTATTAACACCTTTCAAATTCTGCATGAGAAAGATTAATATTTGGAGAGTTTTTTCCGTGAAAAATATGTTGTCTTTTCTTTTGAAGTGAAGCTGTACTCTAGGTACATATCTGAGTCACCTGCAGAGGTTTGAAAAGACCTATTGAGTCGAATCTCTTAGGTATGGGACCTGATTCACAAGTAGTTCTAATTTATAGTCAATAAGAACACTATTCCCTGTAATAAGTTTCTCTGTAGGCACTCATACCTTGAAGAACAGTATGCAAAGAAAGCATACAAGATTCCTGTGCTTTGACTTTCTGTATGCTATGAGTCTATATGTTTTATTTGTGTGTAAACAAGTATTTTTGTTAAATGGTTCAAGTGAACGTTTTTAAACTCCTTTTAAAAAAATATTTATTTTTTAGTTTTAGGTGACCACAGTACCTTTATTTTATTTTTATGTGGTGCTGAGTATCAAACCCAGTGCCTCATGCATGCTGGGTGAGCGTGCTACCACTTGAGCCATATCCCCAGCCCTCAACTCCTTTTTTTTTTGTATTGGGGATTTAACCTGAAGCATTGAGTTACATTCCCAATCCTTTTTATTTTTTATTTTGAGATAGGGTCTCACTAAGTTGCCGAAAGTCTCCCTAACTTGCTGAGGCTGACCTTGAACTTGTTATCGTCCTGCCTTAGCCCCTTGCCTGGCATGAACTCATAATACATACTTTCCATTCCCAACACCTAGCACAATTGAGTATGTCTGGAAACTTTCAACATAAAACAGGGAGTAATGAGAGATACAGGTAAAGAGGTAGACTTTGAAATATTAGATATGAAATGAAGTAACTATGCCTTTCTGCTTTGGATAATGAAGAGCCGTTAGAGTTTTTTAAATCAGGAAAGCATATATGATCAGTTTAGTTTTGTTATAAAGAAAGGTAATCTTGGCAGTTGTGTGAAGTGTAGATTAGAATGGGAGAAAACTGACAGTGGGAAGCTAGTCTATATAAGAGGTAATGAAGAACAATAGAGATAAGACATGATTGAATTCTAGCCCTGTAGCCACTCTAATTCAGGCCCTTAAGCTCCAACCAACCTGAAAACCTTTGACCTTAAGACTTAGCTAAAATCATAACAGGTTCTACTGAGAAGTCTTCCCTTTATCTCTTTTGATATGGTGTATTTGTGTATTCTTTTTAAAATATTTTTTTAGTTGTAGATGGACACAATATCTTTATTTTATTGATTTATTTTTATGTGGTACTAACGATTGAACCCAGTGCCTCACAAGTGCAAGGCAAGTGCTCTCCCACTGATCTATAACCCCAGACCCTGTGTATTCTTTTATTATTGTAATTTTTAATTTTTTTGATTATTTGGTTCTTGTATCTTATTACTGACAGTGATGCCTAGTTAAGTAGCTATCAGTTTTATAGTAGCTATTATGAGATAGAAGTATGTATTGAATGTTATACTCTAAACATGCCATATTTGATTTTTCCTTTCTATCTGTCTCTTTGCTCATGTTCTTTCCCTTTTCTAGAATATTCTTATTTATCTTCTCTGTCCATATTTTGGAGATTTTAACTTTTTTTTTCATAATCCCATTCAAATAGAATCCCTTCTACAAATTTCTTTCCGATTGCTCTGCCATGGTCATTTTCTCCTTAAACACTTTTTATTTTTTCCTTATTTATATATTCTGTGATTATGGATATTCTGCCTCTTTGAGTTGGCTAACATGTTTTATGAGTTTTAAAAAAAATTTTTTTAACCTTTATTTTATTTGTTTATTTGTATTGTAGTGCTGGGGATTGAACTCAGTGCCTCACACCATGCACTCTATCACTGAGCCACAACCCTGGCCCTTACATTATGAATTTATGTAGTACATACTTAATAAGTATTAGTGATGATGATCCCTTTCTAAGTATTTCTGAAAACAACTTGTCTCTTTTGCGCTGAAAGACTTACAGATCTTAGTTCAGAAATACTTTAAATTGTCAATAATTTTAATTAACTTAAGCAAAAAAAATTTTTTCCCAGAATTTTCGAAGGCCAAATTTTTTAAAAAAATTTTTAATATTTATTTATTTTTTAAATTTTCGGCAGATACATCTGTATTTGTATGTGGTGCTGAGGATCGAACCCAGGCCGCACGCATGCCAGGCGAGCGTGCTATCGCTTGAGTCACATCCCCAGCCCAAGTCAAAATTTTTGAAAGAAAAAAAAAAATCAAAAGTTTGGCTTCATTAAAATATAGAGTAGTTTAGAGTGTTAATATTTGACTGCATTGCAAAATTCTTTGGAAGATTTATATTTAAAATGTTTTAAAGAAAAATATTTTCATTTGTTCTTTATGTTAAATAGTAAATCCTTTGCCAAAATGATGCATTATTTTCCTTGGGAATCAAAACATTTGGGCCTCCTCTAGTTTGTAATCCTGTTAAATTTTATCCATGAATTAAAATTAATAATACACAGTCGGTGAACTCTAGATATAGACAATTCTGTGTACAATAGAAGTTTACTTACTAAGTTTACTTATTGGAACATTATGAAATGTTGAAAATACTTGTATTGGGATTAAGAAAAATTTTCCTTTGTGAATTAACTAAATTTAATTGTACTTTTCTTTAGCCCATATGTTGTAAAGTACTATGGCAGTTACTTTAAGAACACAGACCTGTGGATTGTTATGGAGTACTGTGGAGCTGGCTCTGTCTCAGACATAATTAGATTACGAAACAAGACAGTAAGTATTTAAAAATTGTTTGGCTAATCTCATTTTTAAAGATTCCTATTTTAGAATCTAACCAGGTAATATTTTGTTACAAAGAAAATATTAGTGTGTATAGGGGGGAAGCTTTTAAGCAGTGGAAAGGCATCTAGTAGGCGGTGTGAGAACCAGCCACATACCTTTCAATGGCAGAGTTAAGATTGCATGATTACTTATTACAATAATTTTTGACAAATCACTGAGTAACTTCTATGGTACTTTTCTTCTTAATTTGGAATCAGTGTGTTTGTGTATTTTTTTATTGTGAGTTCCATAAATCATGGCTTGAATTATTTAAGTTTCATAATATTCATGGTTAAAGAAATTATATAGTTCTGAATTTTTAAAAATAATTGAAATAAAAATTTCTATTTATTTTTCCAAATATTGTCTAGATGTCTGAAAGTGCTTGAGTTAGGTAATTTATATTTGTTTTTATTTTTGTGAAGTCACTTTAGTGTGAAGTGTGTTACTGAATAAAAGCTTTTATGGTTATGTTTAATCCTAAATAGAAGAGCTGTTTACAAAATTATTTACTTGAGGCTAGAATGCATCAGTTTATTTGGACAATTTTTGTTTTCTTTTTGTAAAACATCAAATTGTATACTTTATTTATTTTTATGTGGTGCTGAGAATCTAACCCAGTGCTTCCCGCGTGCCGGGCAAGCACTGTACCACTCAGCCATGACCCCAGCCCTCTTTGGACAATTTCTAAGATCCAAAGCTATCATTTTATCTATGATTAGCTAAGAAGAATAAGTGAAATAATTTGTAATTCTGTTGAACAGTAATTACTATTTTTTTTTACATTATTATGTTATTAGACATATTTCAGTAAAATATATTCAGGAAAAAATACCTAAATACTTTGTGGTTAACCAGAATCATTTTAAAGTTTGATTGGGGGAATACATAGTAAACTTATCCTACTAATGTTTTTGTCTGTTAGAGAAAATAAAGTAAATAAGATTTATTTTAAAGGAAGTAAAACAGAAGTTAAAATAATCCTTGTTTTGACAGAATGGATTAAGTGATCTGTGACATTCTAATTATATATTTTAGAATTTCTATGGTGATTAACTAGCATTTATGTAAATCAGATGATTCTTTTGTAGCAGAACAATAATTGAAAAAAATATACTCTAGTTAGAGAAGTGTTTTAAAATAATTTCAGGGATAAAGTCAGTATATTTGGTATTTAAAATTATCAAGTAAGAGTATGAAGTAAAAGTGAATGAAATAGGGCTGGGGTTGTGGCTCAGTGGTAGAGCGCTTGCCTAGCACATGTGAGGCCCTGGGTTTGATCCTCAGCATGACATAAAAATAAATAAATAAAATAAATAAATAAATAAATAAATTTTATCCCTTATTTCACAGAACATCATAATTATTTAATTTTATCTGATAACTTTATTATTTCAATCCCTTGTGGGTCTGTTTCTACTTCTTGTTTCAAAGGTATTGTGTCCAACTACAACTAAAAAATAAATATTTAAAAAAGTAAATGAAATAAAAAAATTTTAAACATCTCTGTTTTCATGATTTTAATTTTTATGTTAACAATTTGAGTACATAGAAAGTATTTGATCCAACACATATATTTCTTGTTGCCAATTAACAAACTGAGAAGGTATACCGTAGTTCTTAAAGGTAGGTATGATCATTATGATCATTATCACAGAAAAATATTTTACCTCTTCATATTCTTTGTTAGAAGACAGAGTGCAATGAACATTTTGGTAAGTAATAGATTTGGAATAGTATAATTGTTATTCTCATAGAATGGTTATCTTAATTCTGGGGTATCATAGTAACAGTCTAATTTTTATATGTGGAAAAACACCCAGAGCTACACAAGCGATTGATCAAGAGCTATAGGTTTATTATTGTTTGTGTGTTGTCTTAATGACAGACAACTCCTATCAGATCTCAAGAACATTAGTTTTATTCTTTTCTAAAAATGAGGATATTTACCTTCATTGATTATCTAAAAAGATTACTATTATTGTTGAGGTTACCAATATAGGATTTGTATCATCTCGTTTTTTTTCCCCAAATGCCCAGACATTGTAAATATTTGATCATTTTATGGAATTATTCACTGTAGTGATAATCTTGATTGTCTTGTGTTTCAGAAGCATATCTGTTACTGTTTCTTTTAGAAATGTAACCTGTGACATGGTAGTTATCAATCTATTAAATAGGTATAAAATTCACTTGAGTAGTTGTTTTTTATGGTCATGAAACTATCTTTTCCCAAGAATATGCCAACTTTTTTTAAACTAGGGCTTATATGTTCTTTTGCTTTTGTTATATGCTTTGTTATTTCTTTTAGTTGTGTGTACATTTTAAAAAGCACAAATAATTTTTGGTATTTTATATTGTCATAATTTATATTTATCCATGAACTTAGCTTTTTATTGCTGTTTATTTCTTTCTGCATTTCTCAGTTGGCTGAAGATTATCTATTCATATTTACTTTTATATGGCTAAATAGTGACAAGGTATCTTTTGTGGGGGGGCAGCATAAATCTGTTTCACTTCATTTTTGAACCATTTGTTTACTGGGTGAAAAATTTTAGACTAGCAATTTCTTTAAGCATTTGAAGATACCAACTCATAATTATTTAGCCTCCATTGTCTCTACTGATACATTTTGCTGTTGCTTCTTTGAACATACTCTTCCCCCTCTCCCCCTGTCTCTAGTTGCTTTATAAGATTTTTACTATTGTGTTTTAGAAGCTTTACTTTCATATGTTTAGTTGTAGTTTTGTTGACATTTATCCCTTGTTGGGTTCTATTGCATTTTGTTTCTATGACTTGGTATTTGTCATTTGTTTTGGAAAACTCATTTATTTTTACTTTAATGCTTGTATCTCCATCTTTCTTCTGGGATTCCAAAGGCATGTATTTTAGTTTAGTTCCCCCCTTCTTCTATATTTATTTTTGTATTTTCTTTTTTCCTCCTCCTGCAAGTTTCTGGCTATTTTCTTCTGATGTGTCTTCCAGCATGCTAGTTCTCTTTGTCTATGTCTAATAGGCTTTAAAATCATCCATTACTTTTTCAATTTTAGATATTGAAATTTTAAACTCCAGAATTTTAGTTTGAGTCTTTTAAAAATTCTCCAGCTTCTTGCAAAAATGTAAAATTTTATCCCTTATTTCACAGAACATCATAATTATTTAATTTTATCTGATAACTTTATTATTTCAATCCCTTGTGGGTCTGTTTCTACTTCTTGTTTCTCTTGGTTTTCATCTGTGCTCTTTAAAAAAGAGTGATAGACATATAAAAGGTAGTATAGATTATTTGAATTTTTGAATAATGAAATCTTCTTCCAAAAAAGGTTTTGTTTGCTTCCTGGTGGTTAGAATTAGCAGTCCTGGATCACCTCAATCCAGTCAGGATTAGAAAAAAATTTGAATCTGAGCTTTGATTTTCATTATGTCTGGGCATAGTCCTTTAATGTTCTTGGGCTTTCCAACTTCTTTGGAGGTTTTGATTTCTCAGTGTTTATTCTCTCTCTCCCCTCTCCCCTCTTAAATAAGTCCTTCAAAAGCTTGCTTTGTTTCCTAGCCTCTTGAGCTCTAATCCATAATTTAGATAGCTCTTGAGGAAAGTGGCCCTCATTGCTAGGTTAACCTCTTTGGTTTTCTTCTTTTATTACCTCTTGACTCCAGACAAAAAAGACTGCTTTTTATATCTTTCTTAATCCTTAAACACATTTTAAAGTATATTTTGCCCATTCATTTAGTTTTCTTTTTTTACAGCAGATAATGGTCTGAATTATATAGCGCACCATACCAAAAGCAGGAATCTTTTCTAGAAGTTTGAGTTTTTAACAGATCTTTAGTTGGAATTTATTTTTGTGAGTGCGTTGAGGAAGGATTTTGTTTTTATTTTGCTTCTGTGTAGAAATCTAATGATCATAACATAATTATATTTCTTTTCCAACTGACTTATAAACCTACTCTACTAGGGTTCTATATATACATGGTTCTGTATTTGGCTTCTCTGTTCCAGCTATTTTATTGAATTATTTGTCTATTTTTGCAACAGGTGTATGCTTTTCATTTTGTGGAATGTTTGATAATCTGGGATGGAAGTTCCTATAATTGTTTTTGTTTTCTTGAATCCTCCATATGATTTTTAGAATAAGATATCAAGTTCCATGAAAAGTCTTGAGGGATTTTCGAGTGGAATTACATTTAATTTCTATATTAATTTGGTTTGATTGATATTTTTCCATCCATCGTCATAGAATGTTTTTATATTTAGTTCTCCTTTTATGTCTTTAAATGCTTGTGAATCTTTCCCTTGAAAATCTTCCACATTTTAAATTTGACTTATGTCTGAGGACTTTGTCATTTTTACTGCTGTCATGAATGATGTCTTCTTTTTGTTGTCATATTTTCCAGTTGGTTAATAAGAACAACATTTTTATATATTCTTATTATTCACTGTTGTACACTCATCTTTGCTGTTGGTCTATCCCTGTCTGACCATATTGCTTAATTTTGCCAATTATCCATTTGGCATGTTTGCTTTTCATCCAGGTACCCTTCTTTTAATTCTATAAGTAAGATCCTATTTGACTTTTTGTGTTGGTTCTTGCCTAATGCCCTAGTGCTTCCTCTGAATCATTTTAGTAGTTTTAATCTTGTCCCTGAAATCCACATTCTGTTTGGGGTCTGTTCCTTGGTGTGGACTTCTCAGACAGGGGTTTGTTTACTTGTGCCTATATTTCCTTTTACTCTGTTATCTGGTTTGTCTAACGCTCTTGAAATGACTTTTCTGGTGATTATATTCACTAAAATCATATATGGTCTCAGGGTATAAGACTGTATTAACAACTGTAACCTTTATAAATCTAAAAAAGGTAAATATAATCACTGAAATTCTTATTTTTGTGTTTATCTTGAAATTGTGAATAAAACACAAATAGAGAAAAAGATCAGATTAGTGCTCAAATAGACTCTCAGATGCTCTGACATAGCATAGTTTTGTTCAGACATGAGACCTTAAATTTAGTTCGCTTGATTTTTTATATATTGGCAGGTCATAACCCTTTTTATAATAAATTTTCTCAGAGGAGTGGATAATTCACATGACTTTATTTGGAACTTTTCTTTTGGATTTGGACTATAATTTATGATATCAAGTCTCATCATAGAGAAGAAACAAAAATAGGTGATGGTTTAGAAAGTTTATAATGGGTCTCTAGATTTTTTAAATTTGTTTAAGAGTGGTAACTGTTGGAATACCACCTTTGTAATATACTTTTTGTAGATTTATGCTTATCTTTGAAAGACATCTCATTAGGGAAAAAGAATTCTTGATTTTAAATAATGAACTGCTGTCTGTTTTGATCAGATGTTTCCTTGAAAACTTAAAACTAAAAGCACAGGAAAAAACAAATCTGATTAAGTCACATGCCTTTTAAAAAACATTTAAGTCCAATTTCTTTTTCTAGACTGAGGTGTAAATACTTTTTATATCTTGCTTCTCTCCTGCCCATCCAGTTTCATAACTTGCCCCTGTTTTATTATACCCTGTAGACTCCAGCATCACAGTAAGAACTGGCTCCTGGAATAAAAACTGGATTCATATTTTGGTGTCTGTGTGTCTGCTATTACCTCAATCTCTCTTGCATTTTGAGTGTTCCTCTTCCTTTCTGTTTTAGTGTATTTGTATCCATGAATGCCTGGCTTAAATTTGCCTGGTAGTTTATTGTTTATTTAGTTACTAATTACTTAATTGGGCAAATCTTTATCACATACTTATAACATAAAGAACACAATAAGTACTGTGATCATTATAATTACGTTCCTTTTTGTGCCTATCCTTTGCCTTTTGTTGTTGTTAGCCTTTTTGATCAATTTGCAGGACTTGACTGTTTGCTAATAGTTGTGTGTATTTCACATCACATATCATTAAAAAAGTTAAAAAATGAAGTATCTGGTTAGTAGCAAAAATATTAAAGGAGGTGCTTCAAAATTTGACCTGTGGTTTTTTTTTTTGGGGGGGGCGGGGGTGTTGGCATTTAGGAAAAGATAAAGGCATAGAACCAAGTTTGGGGGTTGATAAGGCACATCTAATTATTGTAACCGAGACTCAGTAGTAAAGGGTGAGGATGTGTGGAAGTGCTTAATATGGAGTAGGTAGTTCAGAGTTGGTAGGTAAGTTGGTAAAGAATTGTAATTGTGGCAGTTAATAGTAGTGGTATTAGAATTTCAGTGAAAGTGAAACTGCATTGTATTCCAGTGGTTGTTAATAGTTTTGCTGACACTCCTGGATTTATTATGAGTAGAAATCACTATTTTCATTAGTATTCTTGGAATCTGTAAAGTTGTGTATGTTACTTATATTCCATATTTCTGCAGTTGGACATACAAACACAGCTCAGCTCTTGGTATCATATACATTTGATAACTGATGTTTTTATATCATTTTAAACCATCTTTTAAGTCTGGTATAACCTCTTTGTAGATAACCCAGCTATGTTGTCCCACTCTTGGAAATCATATTTTTTTAGTCAGTTTTTAATATTTGAGAGAAGAGTAGGTGTAATTGCCTTCCCTTGGAGTTTTGATGTATTCATCTTGGAAATATTCTAAGTGCCTAGAATAACTGATACCTAGCAAGTCTTTGATAAATGTTCTTTGAATTGAAACAGAATCAATTCCTCTACTACTTATTCTGTGAATATAAAATGACCCAACCCAATCCACTTAATGTTATATTTTTGTGGATAAGTTGTAATTTGCATGGCTTCTGCTATTTGATATTAGTAATGTGAATTATTGAACAGGCAATAATAGTGTGCTTGTTAGTAGCTTTGGTATGTATGAAATACCAGGATATGTTACCTTAGTTCTCTGATTTTTACAAAAGTTAGAAAATGTTTCTGCATTTAGTTTTTTCACTTTTATTTTAAAATATGTGTTTTAATAACTTTATAGGCTTCCTTTCATTCAGGAGAAGGAACTTTGTTTTTGTTGTTGTTAATGTAAGTTAATATAAGCATTATTTTCCTAAGCAACTAATTGTTTTTTGAGTTAAAAGGAATTAAAAAGTCCACGTATTTAGGGGAATACTATTTGAAACTTTCCTTGTGAGGAAATTTTTTATGAACCAGTTTATTTTATATTAAATGCCATTTAACATCTCTAAACATTTGTGCATTACAAATATTATATGCTGCAAAATAGAAACGTACAGCTCTGTGAAATTGAAGCTTTTAAAAGATAGGTTATATTTTTGATTAGAGGCTTTCAAAATGATCATTACATAATTGTAAAGCTATGTCTTGACATATGGAAGAAATAGAGTCTGTGTCTTAGATGTTTATTGTATCCTTGGAACTATTCTAAGAAATTGCCTAAGGATATTCTTTCCCATTTAGGCTCATTTTTTTGATTTGGCCACTTGTTTTAATTCAACCTAGTATAGTAGAAAGAGTATGACCCCAGATTTTCAGAAGTATGCATTGTAGTTTTGGTTCTCTACAAGCTAGATTTATAGTGTGAGGAAAATAATTTAATTGACAAGGACTTTAGTTTCCTCATCTGTTGAGCAACAAATAACATTAATAAAGAGCTTTACATTGGCAGATTTATTTACATGTCAGTTAGATGGAAAAGTTCAAAACACATTTATTGATCTATGCTTATATATACTGGACATATAAGTAACACTAATAAACGTTCTTTTTGTATGGATTTACACACAAGATGAGGTAATAGTTATGTAAAAAGCTAAATTCAATTTTGTAGAGTTAAGAGTTTTTTAGGAGCAAATAAAGGAGAAGCACTTAGCCTATTGTAGTTCAGAGAAAGAAATGCTTAGCAGATTGTTGAAAGAGTAGGAGTCAATGAATATAGGCTCCAAAAGGATAGGATATGTGTGTATTATTACTGTCATTGTAGTTCACTGTTTAGCTTCTGAACAAGCTTGACATAAGGGATGCTTAGTAAATATTTGTTGAAGGATTGAATGAGTAAATGAATGAGTCAGGGAAGAGAAAGCAGAAGACATTTTAGAAGAGGAAACAAGTGTATGCTGAAATTTTATTTCAGTCTCTAAAGCCCCAGTGTCATATACCTAAGTCACCAAGAGAATGCTCCTGGCATCTGGTTTAATGGATTTTACTTTTCTCACACTTCATCAATTGGTGAAAATTGTTGCAATATTTTAAGTTGATGGGTTTATATTAGGATCATGTTTTTTACATATTTTTTTGTTTTTTTCTTGGAATTTTTCCTACTTTTTGTCCATGTTGTAAAGAGCAGCATATGCCATTCTTATCATTTTGCTAATATCTTCTAGCTTTCTACATATTTTATCTGTTTCTTGAAATGTTTATGATATTTCTTTGAGAAGACATTCTTTGGCACTTCCTAATTTCTTGTTCTAATGTAGACTCATTGCTTTTTAGGTCTGCTGTACAACTGCATCCTTGGAATTTCTTTTCACTGGATTCCTGGGTTAGTGCCATCATTTTCTTATATATATTTCCTGTTTCCTTGACTTTTCACCTTTGTTTTATATTCTTCCTAAATAATCATCTTTATGATATAAGAATAAAAGGTCAACTATTTGAGTCCTTGTGTATCTGAAAATGTCTTTAATTAATTTGGTTGATAGTCAACTTACATAGCACTTTAAATTGAAAATAGCTTTTTTTCCTTGGAGCCCTGAGACTTTTCCTCCATTATCTTCTAGTATCCAGTGTTGCCTGCCATCATCTTATTTAGTTGTAGGTTCCCCCTTCCCTTGGAAAAATTTGGACTTTTCTTTTTATTCTGATATTTTACAAGAAATAAGATAGTTCACAAAGATATGTGTAGGTGTGAATCCTTTTTACTAGTTATGCTCAGCATTCAGTATTTCCTTTTAATATAAACACTTGTCTTTCCTTAGTTTTGGAAAATTTTCTTTGATATTTCCCTTTTCTATTTTCTTCATTGGGTGAGTCTCCTGGGGGATATGGAGATTTTATATATATATATATATATATATGGTATATTTATGTATAATATATTTTCTGCTCTTTTATCTTATTGGAGGGTAGAGGTAATTTATTCTACTTTAGTTTCTAATTCTTAGAACTTTTTATTTCAGCAGTTATATTTTAATGTACAAGAACTCTTTTTTGTGTATTTTAATTTATAAGAAATCTTTCTGTTTTGCTTATTTCCAAAATGTAGTGTTGCTGATTGATACATGGAAGCAAACACTTTTCAAATTGCTCTAAGAATAATGGGTCTTTTAAAAAGTTATTTTCTGATTCCTGAATCATCTCTTTTGGGATTATCATTTCACTTGTTTTATTTATTCTTGTTTTGCCCTTGAGACAGGAAGGCTGACTAGCTCTCACTGGAAGCATTTGGGCAATGCATTTTGACTGACATGCATAACCTTAGGGTGAATTAATTGGACTTTTGCTTTTAGAGGGAAGACCTCTCTCTCCCTTTTGTTTTGTTCTGTTCTGGGGAGTGATGCCAGAATATATGTAATCTTGCATGTACTTGGGAATGGAGGCGTACTGGAGACTAGAGCTATTTTCTTCTTTTCAGCTTCTGTGAAAAAATTACCTTTTTATCCCTTTATTCACTAGAGCCCTTTGACCTATACTATGTTTCTATGCTTGGACCCCTGTTAAGTTTACTTGATAGAGTACTCCTTTTGTTACAGATTCTTTCCCTATTTTTGATTTTGACTCTCTCCATGGAAATGTTTCTATAGTTTTTAGACTCTTCTGTGGTAATTCTTCTGTTATTTATTTGTTTTAAAAAAATTCTCTTTCAGTTTGAAGTTTCAGAGGAGAGACAAATAACTAAACAAATTAACTATAAATTCAGGTTAGTTCTTGTACTTGAATCAGTGCTAATCTCTCCTCACCCTCAATTGTCATATGCCTGTTTACTCTTAGGAGTTCAAATTAGAACAGCTACTTTGAGGAGTAATTTGATGATCTCTTAAGAGTATGTATGTACTATAGTATCCGTTTGATGGTTCTAGTCCTGTAACTTTGAGAAATCTCAGCATAGTTGTACAATGTGACCTGTATAATAATGTTGCAAAAGCAAAAAATTAGAAGCAAATTTAAATGTTGATCAGCACTGATTCCTGGACTAGAAAATTGCTGTGGGTTTTAGTCTTCGTAATTTGTAGCTCTGTAATAGAGCCAAGCTCTGACTGAGAGTAGCACTCTGGTTGAAACCTTTCGTAATATCCAGCTGTGCAATGAGGATTATGTTAAAATACCAGGTAGGTTTTGTGTATTAAAATTTATGTAAGTGTTCAGTTGTTGTATTAGAGAACTTGTTAGTATCTACCTTTATCAGGATGAGATCTATTTCTGTGATACTGGGTGGAATGGAGAAGAAATCTAGACTGAAGAGAACAACTTTTAAGTGATAAGTATATTTCTTCCTGAAGACTGGTGGTACTCTTCTTATTTTATAATGGAAATAATTGGAAAATCCAGTTTTCTTTTTTGGTATTGGTGATTGAACCTAGGAGTGCTAACTATTGAGCCACATCCACAGCGCCCCCTGACCCCCTTTCTTTTGAGACAGGGTCTAACTCAGTTGCTTAGGACCTTTCTAAGTTGCTGAAGTTGTCTTTAAACTTGGGATCCTTCTGCTTCAGCCTCCTGAGCTGCTGGGATTACAGGTGTATGCCATCATACCTGGCTCCAGTTTTCTTTAATTACCACAGTTTTAGAAGTATAAAGGACACATTAGGATCATTCTGCTTGGTTAATTCAGTTAGATATAGAACAGTGATGTTTATCTCAACTCCAATGTCAGACATTTGCTGAGTATTTTAAGAACAGTACTTGTTATATATGTGCCAGGTACCTTCTAAATTCATTAGTGTTTGTATGTTATTGCATTTAATCTTCATATGAGGATTTAACAGCTCTAAGGTGAGAGCTATTATTGATCCATTTTCCAGATGAGAACTGGAATCAAAGACAAATTACAGAGAAATAAAAGATTGAAGTTATAGTTTTCTATAATTTCATAATGTAATTGTTAAGAGTATAGAATCTGGAGCCATGCCCGGGTTTGAAGCCTACCTCTGCTATTTATTAAATGTGTGAACTTGGGCAGTTTTTAAACTCTCTTTGTGACTTAGATCTGTATTAAATGGGAAAGGAGACTACTTCATTGAGTGTTTCTGAGGATGATATGTATTTAATGTGTCAGAAGAACAATTGGCACATTAAAATCCCTCTATACATTTGTTGTTGATATTGTCATCATCATTCTATCATCTCACTTAGATGAGAGTGTCTTTGCATTGTGAACATTTTCTTTCAGATGTGTTTGGGTAGCACAATACCTAGCATTCACCATTATTACTCTGAATTATTGTTGTTAATAAAGGAAGTATATAATCCATAATATAGAGCTTACATATTTAGGTACAGTAAGAGTTTCTTTAATAGAATCAGGCAATGACTATTCAAAATATATAGCATATTTTATTCTAATGCCTCTAGAGTTATTGTCTTGCATTTTAATAACATTTATAGTAAACATTTTAATAATATTTATAGTAAACATTTGACTTGTGGTACTTAGAGAAGGTATATATTCTGCCTTGAGGTTAATTATTTACTTCTTCAAACAGATTTTCCCCCCCTTGGAGAAGGTATAATAAACTTTACTATTAATTATTAAGATTTATTTGGCTTGATATTATCTCATTGCTAACAATAGAAATATTTTTTTGATATATGTGGGTTTCTGTTTCATAAAATGCTTTTGAGAGGTTTATATATGCCTCTGTGTTACTGAACTAATTCATGTTTGACTTTCCTAATCACTCTATTGCATGTTCTCCCTTTGTGTAATAGATACTACTTCATACTGGATTTACGACTCCTTATATATTGAGTGCTTTTTTGTTGTCTTCTGATCTCTTTTTCAGGAATCTTTTCATGTGGGAAAGGATTTTAAAATGTCTACCCACTGACGATTTTCACAGTAGAGTATCAGTTCTCTTTCTCTGCAGATCAAGGGATTATAAGCAGCATGTATATATGTGTATTTACATATGGTGTAAGTAGTGAAAGCTTTCACTTTGAATCATCAGTTGTGGGACTTTGTGATAGATTATTAATTTTTTTTTTTCTTGCCAGACATGTGCAATCCAGATTTCATGAAAGACAACCTCTTTCTGCCTTCTTGTATATAATAATGGTTAAAATATTCTAGTAATGTTTCTTAATGTATGTAGTTTGTGTAGAACAGAAGATTTGTGTTTTCTGGACGAATCTCGTAGCCTTTTTTATTGTTTAAAACCTTGGGTATTTTATACTCTCTTTTTTTGGGTGGGATGAGATAGGATGGTAAAGGATGGTAGGGAGTTCCCGAGTTGTTCTGTTTTTCCCAGTGTTTTCTTGATCCTGCAAACCCTTTTAAATTGTTTTCTTTTTCCTCAGGGAGAGAGGGAAAGAAATTTTGGTTTTAAAGGAGTTGGAATAAGAGGTTTGAGGCTTGAGAGATGTTCAAATTAGTCTTACTTGTAAGCTTATATATTACTTTTGAGATTTAAGTATTTCAGAGATGGCTACATATTCCTCAGGTTTCTTTCAACTATTGTGTTTTCAGAAGGGTTTTGGTCATCATTGCATGTGATTTTATCACGTGTGTCATAAAAACTAATGAAAACAGAAACATTTGAGGCGTTCTGTAAAATGAACTCTGAATGCAGTATTAATACAATTTGACATGGGCCTTTTTTTAGCTGGAGGAGGTCATTCTAGGAAGATGAATGCAAAAAGGGGGACCTTTTGTTTGAAGTGTTCATTTTTTAACATATTTATTCTACTGCTTCCATTTTCAGCCCCCTTTTGTTTGGGGGCTGAAAATGGAAATCAGTTCAGAGATCTTATACTGTTAAGTATCTAGAATAACCTAGAATTACTGGAGTTCGTGGCTTGTGCTTTGTACAAACCTCTTTTTCTAGGATTTTCTCCTCTCTTTGGTGTTACCTTTGAGATTATTGTATCATTTTTGATTCTTGGTTACAAATTAAAGAAAACCTGGCCTAAACTTTCTGGCTTAAATAAAAAGGAGAATTTATTTGCTAAGATAACTAAAAATTTCACAGAGTTTAGTTTTGCTCGTGGCTTGGTTCTGGGTTAAAGGAATTGAATTCATCTTTTTATTTTGATATCTCTTTTTTGATTCAGCTTTCACACACTCTCTTCTTGAAGTTATAAGATGCCTGCTAGCAGAAAAGTCTTGTGCTGCATTGCTTCAGAATGACTTTTTCTGAGCAAATCATTTTGGCCAAGAATGTGATGTGGTAATTGGCTTAGATCCAGGTCATGTGTCCCACCTGGAATCAGGAAAGTTGACTACTTCAACTTCATGGCCTGAGGATTGGGGAAGGTAGTGATTTCCTAAAAAGAAACCAGAGTATGTTAACATAGCAGAAGGGTGAATGGGTGCTAGTCTGATAAAAAAGAATATATATAGGAACATATTTAACAAACCTAAAAATCAAAACAAAAATATATCAGGAATAAAAAGCAATTAAAAAAACTCCTCTAAAATAGCTCCCAAAAAAATGAATGTTTTAAGCTTTGGACAAGGTCTCTGATGACACTGAGGGTCAAAGCTATTGAGTCCCCAACTCTTTCTTCCATTGCATTTAAGGGTAAGGTTGATGTTTCTCAAGGATCCTATTCCTGCTGTTATCAGTAGTTATGTTTATTATAAGAATTCTCTTAGAAAATCTACTCATCAGGATTGAAGACCCGTGTTTCCCTTTAGACCAGAGTGGTTTGACCTGGATGTTATTTCTGATGTTTTTGACCCCTTCATTTACAACCATGTTCTCACTCTGGGGAGGTACTTCTGTTAGTGTCATACTAGAATTGTGGGAGAATGAGTCTATGAATGAGATTTGAGTATTTTTTTTTTTTAGTACCAGGAATTGAACCCAGGGGCACTTAACCACTGAGCAATATCCCCAGCCCTTTTTATTTTTTATTTTGAGAAAGAGTCTCACTAAATTGCTGAGGCTAGCTTTGAACTGGTGATCCTCCTGCCTCAGCCTGTTGAACCCCTGGAATTACAGGTGTGTGCCATGTGCCTGGTGAGATTGAGTTCTGAGTGTTCTTTATGCTTGCTTCTTGAAATTCCAACTTGTTGCAGAAAAAAAAAATTGGAAATTAATGACTATGCATTGTAGGATTTCACTACTAGAATTTTTATAGCATAAATCATACACATCATGCTTTATCATATCTTTTCTAAATTCTTTGATTGGATTATAAATACTTTGTGATTTTTTTTTCCATGTTACAATCTAGTCTCTTGAGTAGACTTTCCTCTTTACCTTAACTAAGTAAATTAAGCTTACAAAGGTATTTCCTTGGCTTCTCTTATTGGTAAGTTGCCCAGTTTCACCTTTATTACTATTCTTATTGGCATTTCTCCCAGTTCTGTTTTTTTCTTTCATCATTCAGGCCCATATTCATACACTTTATTTTTATATTGTTCATTGCTGTCCAGGCCTGCTGCCTATCACGCCTGATCTACAGTAAGCCCTGTCTCCCTGTCACAAACTTGACCCATTAGCATACTGTGATAATGGTTATTTGAAATGATGTGGTTTAGTGGAATGACCCCTGAATGTGGAACAGGAAGACCAAGTTTCAGTGCCTGAATTGTTACTTATTAGCTCTGTACATTGTGTAACTCCTCTAAACTTCAAATTCCTAACCTTAAAATGGATTTAATATCACATTACTTGCCTTAACCTACATCAGTGTTTTCTTGTAAAGGACAAAAATGATGAGTGTCAGCATTCTGTAACCCAAGAAGTTCTATACAAATATAAATTCTTACATTATTACTGTTAAGGAAAATCTTTAAAAAATGGTAATTTAATTTTAAGTTACTAATGGTTTAATAATTTGTTGAAATAACAGATCTTCCCCAACATTAGGAAAACATATAAAAATCATTATGTCTTATTTAGCGGTATTATTTAGTTAGGAAATAAAAATGTACTTAAGTTAATTTTCCAGAAAATGTAAATATAGCTCCTTGAATGGCAAACCTTGAATTTTTTCTTTAAGTCTTAATTTTAATAACATTTGATGGAGCTCAAATGGTCAGCACAATTTTTTGTACTTTTTTTGGGGGGGTGGGTATTGAACCTGGCCTTGAACCCAGGAATACTCAACCACTGAACTTTATCTCTAGTCCCTGCAGCCCCCACTTTTTAAAAAAAATATTTTATTTTGAGACAGGTCCTTGCTAAGTTGCTGAGGCTGGCTTTGAGCTTGCCACTCTCCTGCCTCAGCCTTCTGAGTCACTGGGATTATAGGTGTGTGCCATCATACCCGACTAATTATTTGTACTTTTAACCTGTGTGTAACTTTCTCCTCTCTCACCTTTTAATTATAAAAATTAAGGAAAAAATTAACTTAAGCCCATTGTTAAAAAACTCAAATAGTAGAAAAGAGAAAATTAATGTTGCCATACCCACCTCTTTTACTTCCTTGAGGTCATGTCAGTTAATTTCTTAAGAGTTCTTTCTGCAGCTATATGTGTAAATCTTGTTTTAAACAAAGGATTCATACCACATGTGGAATTCTATATCTTGCCTTTCTCTAAACTTATGATATATTTTATTCACCTCTTTATGCCAGTGTGTATATTTGTAACTGAGTCCTTTTTTTCTAGTCTGTAGATAAAATGAGTTTCAACTTTTCACTTTTTTGCTATTAAGTTTGCAGAAACTTTTGTATATATGTATTGGCATAGTTGTGCTGTTCTTTGGACACATTCTGAGAAATGGAATTACTAATTCAAAGGGCATGATCATTTTTTAAAAATATTTTGTTTCTTGGTTATAGTTGGACATAATACCTTTATTTTTATGTGGTGCTGAGGATCGAATCTAGCACCCTGCATGTACTAGGTGAGTGCTCCATCACTAAGCCACAACCCCAGCCCCATGATTATTTTTAATAAATAGTTTTCATATGGAACCACAAGGGTGCTACTTCATATATGATTGTTTTAAGAGTAGAGCAGGGTTTTTTTTTTTTTTTGGTTTTTTTTTGGTTTTTTTTTTTTTTTTTTTTTTTTGTGGTAAAAGATTGTAGATAGACTCCAGTATTGAGCATACCTAAATTATGAAAGAGATACGAATTTTGCTTTTGGTACTTTTCTGTTGCTTCTCTGACTTTTTCTAATTTTGCTAGATAAGTTTTTTTCTCCTAAATTAATTCTATCAAAGAACTTTCCTTTGGGATTTTAAGCAAGGTTATAGACATGTTAGTTGCTGCTGCTGCTGCTGCTACTACTACTACTACTACTACTACTGTAGTTACTCATACTATTACACTAAGTTGTTATTGTATTCTTTAATTTTTCCACTTCTAGTTCTGGTTTTGAGGTTACTGTTTTCTTTTAAAAAGTTCAGATATGATCTTGTTATCTTTCCTCTTGAAAATTTATAGATGTTTAAAACAGTTGGACTTAACCTGACCTCCCATTTTGCACTGTTTATCCATACACATTACATTGAAACACAAAGAGCCATTCACTAGTACTCAACTTCATATATTTTTATTCCCACCGCCTTTGCAGACAGTGATATTTCCTTTCCTCTTTGGCCACTTGATAAACTTTATTCATTCTTTAAGAGTCAGCTTAGAAGTCACCTCCTTGATGGAGCCTCCCTGAAGTAGGGAGAATGGTGAGTTAAGATTGTTAAGGCTGGCGGAACCTGTACCATTTAAGTAAGGCATTTAAGGTTTTGTCAGAAGGGTTGGATTTTATTTTAAGACTATTAATTCTGATGCACAGATATCTTTCAGAACCATTGGAGTATTGCTTTAGTTCATCTTGTTATTTTAAACAGTTAGCATTGTAATGATTTATTTTCCCATCCCATAAAATTCTGAGCATCATGAAGATAGAAACAGTAGAATAGAGACTTTTCAGTGAATTCTTGTTGGTGCCTACTTTTTTTTTTTTTTAAGTTGTTGATGTACCTTTATTATTTATTTATTTATATGTGGTGCTAAGAATTGAACTTAGTGCCTCACACATGCCAGGCAAGTGCTCTTCCATTGAGCCACAACCTCAGCCCCTGGTGCCTATTTTTTATGGTTGTGTTTTATATTAAAATGATGTGTGTAGATTGGTTGATAGTAATAACTCAATAAATGTAAACTGTTGTTATCACTGGATAGATAAATTTTGACTTGGGGAATATGGAATGATTTCTTGAAAGACATGAGATTTGGTTAGGGCTTTAAAGGCTATGTAAGTTTCAATCCAAAAATTTTTAATACCTTATACAAATTCATTATGAGAATGAAACTTAAAATTTTATAATAAAATACCCATCTGTCTGTGATACTTGAAAAGGGGAATAATGTCTTTTTGTATCCTTAACTAATAGGTACCTAACAGTAAAATTAACACATTGTTTTATATGCATAAATAATTGTAAGAAAAGTACAGTTTTAGCTAGGGTTGTCAAAGACTCAACTTTTAGAAAGTTTAAATTCTATTAAAATTAAAAACTTAAAAGTTTTCTATTAAAATTTAATTTTGTAGGATCCTACAGTACCTTCACTACTATTCATTTTGACTGACCTAAAAACATTAAGGCAGTCGATATACCTTAAACCTGTTGTGCCTTTGCCCTTGAGACAAGTTGGTGGGTATAATTTTATCAAAACCATATACACAGTGACATATTAAATATATCATATTATTATACTAATCATAGGACTCTAGAAACAAAAGTCACGAGAGGACTAGATTCTATCAAAACCATCTTTTTGTTTTTGTACAATGAAATTCTTTTTAAATTTGCCAGTGAATTCATACTACTATTGAAACCAGATGTGAACTTCCGTCTTTTAACGTATTAGCTCAGCTACAAAAGTCTTATTTCCATCCCTGATTGCTGAATATTTCATTCATGGTTTACAATCTCTCTACCATTTTCTTTCTCTCTCTGTCACAAAACAGACTATAAAATGTGATTCAAGCGATTTTAAAATGTCATTGTCTATTTATATAGAGACAGAAATGAAATTAAACAATAATGTATTGAGAAAAATCTAATTATAAATGAAGTACTGTGATTGATTCTTAACTTATTATTAAAGGACTGTAGCTTGAGAATGGATTTTAGAACCCAAATCTTCCATTATCTCCTTCCATTGAAAGCAGACCCTTTCTCCTGTCCACCCCTTCCACCCCCCCACCCCCGCCAAATGTTTTCAGTATAAACCTGAATATTTTCAAGTAGTTGGGCATGGATTTATTTGACTGATAACTTGGATTTTAGTACTTTAAAGTTTTATGTAGTAGTGGGAAGAAATAGTTTCCAAATAAACATCTAGCTACTTTTGGTAATTGGCTCTGTTTATATGCAAATGAAATTTGTTAAAGAAGCTTCATATTATTTGAAAACAAAACTCCACCTATTTAGTAAAATGACTGTCAATTTCTTTATTTTTTGGTTAAAAATGGTCAACATGTGTCTAACAGGCATGAAATAAACATAATATTAACATCTAGATCAGGGCCTCCTATGTAGTTTTCTCTAAATAAATATATATTCTGTCTCACACTACTCTCCTTCTCCATTAGTCACCCAGTACTTGAGGATTGGCTTAAATCTTGGTATGGACATTGTTCTTGTCTAAAGTTCATTCAATTCCCTTATTTTTAATAGGCCAGGTAAGAATTTATTCCTCTAAATTTTCTAGATTTATCTGCATTTTGGTACTACAATGCTGAAATTTCACCCATTACTTTCTACCATTTCCCTCATCTTAATGAAGAGAAGAAAATGGCCTTATTGGTTTCTAAGTACCATTTTATGATTTTTACATTTTTGATTTTCACTTCATTATTGAGTTTCTATATTTGTAGTCTTCTTTTTCTGTGGGTGGTATATTACTTTTCTTATCCAAAGTCTTTTTTTTTTTTTTTTTGGTACCAGGGATTGTACCCAGGGGTGCTTAACTATATCCTCAGCTCCTTTTACTTTTTATTTTAAGGTAGGGTCTCACTAAGTTGCTTAGGGCCTCACTGAATTGCTGAGACTGACTTTGAACTTGTGATCCTCCTGCCTCAGCCTCCCAAGCCACTGGGATTACAGGAGTGTGCCACCACACCTGGCCCTATTAATTTTAATGCCACTTTTTCTTTCCTTCCCTAAGTAATTGCCCTTTCCTTGTGATTCCATTTCAGTTTGAAAGTGCTTTTTGTAATGAGTTTATGTCATTCCTGCTAGATGGGATGAAGATTAGGTTGAAGATTTTTCCCCCCTTATTTAGTATAGAATGAGTACTAGGTAATTATTTTTTTTTCAGTGAACAAATGTTTTGTAGGTTTAAATTAAGAAATCATTTCTTTATTCTTAGGTCAGTCTTACACATAGTTCGTACTCTTCTTGTCTGCCACATTCTTAGCATTGTGACCTATATGGGATAATATATAATTGATACTCCATTGTTTAATTTGCTTTTCTTTGATAATAGTTAAGTTTATTTTTCATATATGTTAACCATTTCCTTTATAGATTTGTGAGTCATATATTCATTTCATTGGCCTGCTTATTTATTGGGACATGATTGTTTTTCTGAAGGATGCAAGCTCTTTACAATCCAAATAATTCTCTACACTTAAATATCTTACTGTGTTTGCTGTGATTATTTCTCTGAACTTATTTTTTTATGTAGACAAAGCTAATAAATTCCCATAATCTTTTGTTTACTTTTTTATTAGAAACTATTTTTCCTGCCTTGTGATTTGAAACCTACTTTGATTTTCTATTTTTATTTAAATATCTTTAAATGTTTGAGTAATTAATCTATGCATTTTTATCAGTGGGATTTAACAACATCTGTTTTCGATACAGTACTCGTAAAGACATTCATAATGTGCTTAGGGATTACTTTTCAGGCCAGGTGAGTGTACTTATTTGAAGGATATATTAACAGGTATACAGTCTTGTTGACTGATATGTCATTTTAAATAATTTGAATTTTAATTCTGAGGTGGGGCAGGCACTCTGTCTGATATTCACGGCTGATAGTTTTTACTTTTTTGTGCATGGATTTTGTTAACCATAGGTGGCTGTTCAGGTTGATTAATATATGGTTGGCAGCTATTCTGATTAGACATTTGTTTTTCTGATTGTCACACATTTTGATATTATCCTTGGAACAAGCCTGAAATCCCCTGTCCCTTTTTAATTTTGTGACAGTTCATACTTCGTGTTGGTGACATCTAGAACTACTGAGACAAAGGGGTATGACTGCAGAAGTCTTGTGGGCTTTGCCACTTAGTATTTGTATGACATTTGGCAGACTGTATAATTTCTCTGAATTTGTTTCCTCATCTATAAAAAGGGTGATAATAAATATTTCTGCTTGCATATTTGAGTAGCTGTGAAATCACCTAAAATAATTGTTATAAACTGTTGTCTAAAGACAGAATTACCACAGTTAACTTGGGAGGCTGCAGTAGGAGGATCACAAGTCCGTGGCCAATCTAGACAACTTAGCAAGACTCTGTCTCAAAATAAAAAAAGGGGCTGGGGATATGATAGAGTTCAGTGGTGGAACACTTGCCTAGCAAGACAAAATTATAATCAATTTAGTAAAGATCTAAATTGGCTTTATTTGGGATTTTAGAATCAGGCAATACTTCATTCTATAAAATAGAATCAATGTTCCAATGAGCAAAACAGAGGAGGTTGGTTTTATAAAGAAAGAAAGGATAGAAAACTAGAAACAAAAACCAAAAAGCAGGTTGAGTTTGAATTTCAAAGTTACTCTCCTTGTAGATGAGCATGGTAGCCCACACATGTAATCTCAGCTGCTCAAGAGGCTGAGCAGGAGGATCACAAATTTCAGGCAAGCCTGGACAATTTAGCAAGATGCTGTCTCAAAATAAAATGAAAAGAGCTGGGGATGTAGCTCAGTAGTACAGTGCTTGCTTAGCATGTGTGAGATCCTGGCTTCAGTCCTCAGTACTGGAAAAAAATTTCTTTCCTCATAAAGCAGGAAGAGGGAAACAGAATAATAGAGAAATAATTGGTTAATAATCAAGTTACTTTTTTGTAAGGATTAAAGCAGAGGGATCTTCATTATCATGTTATTTGAAATTAGTGTATTTAGGAAACTTGACTGCTGTCTCTCATTTTCCTGGTTTTTAAAAATGTCAGGTAACGATTTTGGTATCAGTTTGATATTTTAGAACTTTATTATGAGTGACTCTATTTTAAATTTTAGTATGGTGTGTTGAGGTCTAGTGCAGGAGCTCAGTTCAAAATAATGGCCTCCTATAATTTTTAAATCTATACTGTAAAATAAAAATTTAAGAGAACATATGCTTCCATGTTATAGAAAATATTCACTTATTTATTTATTGTTTAAAATGAGTTTATTGAGAAAAACTTTTCAGAATTGAAGCCAAAAATTTTGTGTAAAGATACATCTTTTGAGCCTTAACATTAAAAAAAAAATTTTTTCCCCCCTTCCCTGTGCTGGGGATTGAACCTAGGACCTTGTACATCTAGTCAAGTGCTCTACCACTAAGCCACATTTCCAGCCCTCAGATGGGTTGTTAAAATGATAGTGTACCACAAATAATTTTTATTATTTATATACTAATGTGAAGGATGGCTTATTCTGTCATTTTTGATTGGAGGAAGATGTGAAGTGAGTAAGAGGACAGTGACTCCCTGAAGCAGGAGAAAGGATTTATTACTAATAGGAGAAAAGCATAGTGAAATTTGCTTCAGGTCTGCCTTCTTCCACCTTTAACAGTTTGTAGCTATATTTAGGCCAGGCCCTCTGGTGTTCTTATAAGCTTCATGAGGACTGGAGCTGTCAGTTCCCTTCATCACTGTATACCCAGCATTTTCAACAATATTTGTACAGTAGAGCCCAGGCAAATAGATATTTGTTGAATGAACAAAAAGATTGATGTCCAAAAGAGTCTGAATTTATTTGGTTATTAAGAATAGACTATTTTCACATGAAAATCTTTTGTTGATATCTTATAGAATCATAGAATTAGAATGAACTTTTTAAATCATCTAGCAAAGTCAGACAGTTCATGAATCAGTATAAGATGTCTGGCAAATCTTTTTTTAGTATGTGATTTTTTTTTTTTTTTTTAACCAGGCACTTTATAGCATTGAAATCGGACAGCTCTTGAGATTCTGTTGTACACTAGATCTATTTAATTCTGAACTTTCTCTAGTGCAGCTCCAAAATAAGAATTATAGGGGCAGAGATGACAAATCAGAGAGTTAATGGAGGATTAGTAACATTTATTAATTGGAAAATCTGTACTGTTAGGAAGATAAAAATTGAAGTCTAGGCAACCAAAAAAGATCATCACTGAAGTAATTAAACAAGGCACAGTTTTATGGACTGATACTGCTTTTGCAACATCCTACACTCTAATCTTCAGGCAGGCAGTTGAGGGTGGGGAGAGAGGAGGAAACCCAGACACAAACTATACGGTAGCACCACTATCTTGCACACCTTCTGCAGTGGTACAGTGTGGGACCCTAAATAAATTCCTGCCTACAAATCACAGACCTTGGTTGCTAATGACTAATTTAGCAAGATTGAGAACATCACACATAAGAATATGTAATAACAATTCCCATCATTATGTGCAACTGTAATGTACCAAACACGGAAAAAACAAAACAAAAAAAGACTAGGAACATAAGATTGTAATCTGAGAAGAGCTATCCCAGGAAGAGCGTCCTAAGGTTCTCAGAAAAATGGGGAACTTGACATATATGATAGAAAAGAATTTCAGCATAAATCAGTAGAGGCACAGAAATTTATTTAGGAGAGCAACGAATATACATTCAAGGACCTGAACAGATACTTCTCAGAGGAGGACATACAATTAATCAACAAGTACATGAAAAAATGCTCACCATCTCTAGCAGTCAGAGAAATGCAAATCAAAATCACCCTAAGGTACCATCTCACTCCAGTGAGATTGGCAGCCGTTATGAAGTCAAACAACAACAAGTGCTGGCGAGGATGTGGGGAAAAGGGTACACTTGTACATTGCTGGTGGGACTGCAAATTGGTGCAGCCAATTTGGAAAGCAGTATGGAAATTCCTTGGAAAGCTGGGAATGGAACCACCATTTGATCCAGCTATTCCCCTTCTTGGACTATTCCCTAAAGACCTTAAAAGAGCGTGCTATAGGGACACTGCTACAACAATGTTCATAGCAGCACAATTCACAATAGCTAGACTGTGGAACCAGCCTAGATGCCCTTCAATAGATGAATGGATAAAAAAAATGTGGCATTTATACACAATGGAGTATTACTCTGCACTAAACAATGACAAAATCATGGAATTTGCAGGGAAATGGATGGCACTAGAGCAGATTATGCTAAGTGAAGCTAGCCAATCCCTAAAAAATAAATGCCAAATGTCTTCTTTGATATAAGGAGAGCAACTAAGAACAGAATAGAGAGGAAGAGCATGGGATCACCACTAAACAGGGATGAGAGGGGGGAGGGAAAGAGAGAGAGAAGGGAAATTGCATGGTAAAGGAAGGAGACCCTCATTGTTACACAAAATTACATATAAGAGGAAGTGAGGGGAAAGGGGGAAAGAAAGAGAGAGAAATGAATTACAGTAGATGGGGTAGGGAGAGAAGACGGGATGGGAGGGGAGGGAAGAGGAGGGGAGGAGGGATAGTAGAGGTTAGGAAAGGCAGCAGAATACAACATACACTAGTATGGCAGTAGGTAAAAAAGTGGTTGTGTAACCGATGTGAATCTGCATTATGTATATAAGGTAAAAATGGGAGTTCATAATCCGCTCGAATCAAATGTATGAAATATGATATGTCAAGAATTTTGTTATGTTTTGAACAACTAATAAAAAAAAAAAGGAAGAATGCCAGTCATCTCGAGAGTGGAGACTGTTTGGGGGTTCCTGGCTCCTCTTGAAAGTTGGTGAAGGATGAGTATGGGTTGCTTTGTAGGGATGACATCAGTCTGGTGATTACAGAATGGTTTATTGTGCTCTGGTCATTCTCTGGATCTTTAGGCATATGTGGATAGTGATCAAGAGATAGTGCTGGAAAGTCCCTTAAGTTATAGTTTCTAAAAAGATCATATCTCTCTTTGCTTTATTGGTTTATTGATGGACTCACAAACAGTGCACAAGGTAGATTTACCGATTTCCTGGAAAATTGGGAGTGACTGGCTTGGGAGAGTGACTGACCTGACAATGTATTAGAATTCCAGATTAAAATTATATTTCCTTGTCCTTCATGTCTTATTTTTACCTTTTTTTTTTCTTCAAACTTCTCCTGTCCTACATCAGGAGGATACCTGCTTTTTGCATCAATAAGTCTGTATCCACTCTTTCACTATTTATTGAATACTGACTATGCCAGGCATGGTCATGTTCATCTGTGAACAAAACAAAGATCCTTGCTCTTGTGGGTCCTTTAATACAGTGCTATCCAATAGAAACATAAGTCACATGTAATTTAAAATTTCTAGTAGTCACATTTAAAAGGAAAAAATACACTTGTAAAATTAATTTTACTAATGTGTGGTATGTATTAATGTATGATATCAATATGATGTAATATGAAATAGTATAATTTAAATGTATTAAACACTAGTATTTCATAATATAATATAAAGTCAACATTAATGACTACATTAGAACACTAATATATAACACACTTAAAAGGGAATCACAAATTATTAGTAAGTTATCTTACATTCTCTTTTTTGTATTAAGATTTGATCTTGGGCTGGGGATGTGGCTCAAGCGGTGGCGCGCTCTCCTGGCATGCGTGCGGCCAGGGTGCGATCCTCAGCACCACATACAAACAAAGATGTTGTGTCCGCCGAGAACTAAAAAAAAATTTATTAAAAAAAGATTCTCTCTCTCTCTCTCTCTCAAAAAAAAAAAAAAAAAAGATTTGATCTTTTGTGTATATTTTACCTTTATGTCATATTTCAATTTTTAGAAACCATATATAGTTAGTGGCTACTGGATTCATAGTCAGGCTTTAGAGCATAGTGCTTGCTTTCTGTGGATCGACAAGTCACACCATCTTATTTGAGACAGAGTTAGTGTTAGGGTTAAAAAAAAGTTCCTGGAAGGGCTGGGGTTGTGGCTCAGTGGTAGAGCGCTCGCCTAGCACATGTGAGGTGCTGAGTTCAATTCTCAGCACCACATAAAAATAAACAAATAAAATAAAGGTATTGTGCCCAACTATAACTAAAAAAATATTAAAAAAAAAAAAAAGTTCTTGGAAGTACCAGAATTTTCAAAAAATCCGCACTCCTTATCCATCGGCTGGTAAAAACCTTAGATGACTTGGTGCTTGTTTGTCTCTTTTTCTTGCTGAATCACTCTGGCTAGAACTTTATCTAGTACTGTGTTCAATAGATATCGTGAAAGCAGGCATTGTTGCCTTGGTTCTGATCTTAGAAGAAAAGCTTTCAGTTTTTCACCATTGAGTCTTTTGTTCACTGTAGGGATTTTGTATATAACTTTTATTATGTTGAGATAATGTAGTTTTTTTCTATTTCCAGTTTTGTGTTTTTATTCTGAAAGAACATTAAATTTATCAAATGATTTTTCTGGTATCAGTTGAGATGATCTTATGGCTTCTTTTCTTTTGTTCTAGTAAGATGATGCACTACATTGTTTAAATTTTGTGTATTGCACCATCCTAATATTCTATGAATATATTTCATTTGGTCCTGGTGTATAATCCTTTACTTTCCTACTGAATTGAAATTGCCAGTTTTTTGTTGAAGATTTTTGCATCAGTGTTCATAAAGAATATGGTGGGGGCTGGGGTTGTGGCTCAATGGTAGAGTGCTTGCCTAGTTTATATGAGTCACTGGGTTCGATCCTCAGCACCACATATCAATAAATAAAATAAAGGTCCATTGACAACTAAAAAAAAATTAAAAAAAAAAAAAAGAATATGGTGGTAGTTTTCTTGTAGTAGCTTTGTTATTGGGATAATAGGAGTTTTAGAAGTGTTCCTTCCTCCTCAGTATTTTTGAAAGTTTTGAGAAGTTGAGTCAAGGTATTTTTACTCCTGCCTCTTGCTTTTAGTGTAGAATGTTGTGTTCCTGGATAGCCATTTACATGGTTGGCTCCTTCATATTGTTTAGACCTCAGTAAAAATGCTTTCCTAGGAGTGTAGCTCAGTGGAAGAGCATATGTGAGGCACTGGGTTGGATCCCTAGCACCCTGCCCCTACCCATTAAAAAACAGTGCCCCCCCCAAAAAAAAAACCCCAAAAAACCAAACCAAAAACCTATCACAAACAAAAATTCAGGTTTTCTTGGATATCTGATCTAAAGCAGTTCCTTAGTTATTTTTACTTAATTCTCAGAAATTTCATTACCCTCCGAGCAATTATCATTGACTTTTTCTTGTTTTAATCTTTTTATTTCTATCAAATTATCCCTTCCTATGTACACAGAATATAAGTTTCACGAGAATAGTCCTTGTCTTTTGGGGTTTTTATGGTTGTTTCATTACATGGTCATAATTGAGTAAGTCATTGGACATTGGTGACACTCATAAGTCAGGGGGATGGGGCTGAAATTTCCAACTCTGTAATCACAAGGTGGTTTGCGTTGGCAGCTGTCTCTCATCTGAAGCTATGTGGGGGCCCTGAAGAGCCATTTCATTAGAAAAAAAACTGTGAGGTTGAAAGGAGCATATTATGAATAATAAAAAGTAGTGCTTTTATCCATCATTCAGCAAATTCCAAGGTGTGTTTAGAAACTCCTATGACAGGAACCTGGAAAGAAGACCAGATATTTATTATCATTTTGTAATATCTTACTACTTTAGAGAATTGTGGTAAGGATAAATGAGACAGTGCATGCAGAACTCTTAGCAATTCTTGGTACAAAGAGTAGTGGCTCCGCTACTATAACAGTCCAGAATGTTTCTTTTCCCTTCTCTTCTTGCTTGACCTTCTCTCATGTTTCTTTTCTCTTGAAGCCTTCACATTTATTTCCAGTTTCCTAATCTTTCTCAGACAGTTTCACTTTTGAGCTTTCAGTATTAGGTCAGAAATCGGGACTTGGGTGGATTAGGGGTGACCTGGCTGGAAGCAGGAAGGGTGACATTGGTTAAGTGCTTCATGCAGAAGACTTGCAGCAAGTCTCACTGTGTTCCCTTATTTCTTTCCTTGGTGTAAAGCTGTTGGTCTTCATTTTCTTCAAGAATTGCAGGCATCACAGGGAAGAGTGTCTGAATTTGCTTTTTTCAGGACAGGTAGCTATGGTAGTACCTGCCACCCAGGTATTAGACAACATGTGAAATAGTGATTTTGTATGGTCATGCTGATTTTTGGGACATGTTTTTTGCTTTATGAATGACACTGGTAATTTTATTCCTTTGTTTTTGTTTTTTCTTTTTTTTCAACATTGGGAATTTTATAGAAAAATTTGATTATCCTTTCATCAGGAAAGTGTTATGAGAATAATGTCAGATGTTTGTGTGTATATGGGAATGGGTTCTTGATTATTTTCTCTTCAGCCTTTTAGTAGAGGTTTAATGGCCATTAGGAAGAAGTACTTGTACTTGTGCTCTCTGGTAAGAATTTATCTAAAATGGTATTTTAATATAGTTCAAAAAATATATCTTTCCAGTTAACAGAAGATGAAATTGCAACCATTCTAAAATCTACATTGAAAGGATTAGAATATTTGCACTTTATGAGAAAAATACACAGAGATATAAAGGCTGGAAATATTCTCCTTAATACAGAAGGACATGCAAAATTGGCAGATTTTGGAGTGGCTGGTCAGTTAACAGTAAGTTGACTTCAATAATTTTGGAAACACTTTTGCTCATTTGGTGAGGCTTGATTGTAACTAAACTTTGATAACTATTTGGGGTCTTTGGAAAGAAACATGTAACTTCATTGTTCTTGTGGAGGAGTCATAACTGAGCCAAATTGTAAATTTATAATTTAAGGGACAGTGAATATGAAAATATATCTTGTAGTCATCAGAATGTTTAAGTGTTGTAACAGGGAAGCTACATCATTTCCCTTGGTACATTGGTTTTTATAGTTTTTACTGTCATAGTACTATTTTCATTGACTCCTTTTAATGAAGTGGAGATAGTTACTTGTAGACTCTTGGTTATTTCTAAAATTCCTAATATATCATACTACAACTAGTTGAGGATTTAGGAAAACAGTTCACGCCCTGTAGAATTTGAAAATAGAATTTGATGTTTTAGCATAAATATTTTAAAGAACATGTCGTGTGGGCTGGGGTTGTGGCTCAGTGGTAGAGCGCTCACCTAGCATGCGTGGAGGCACTAGATTCGATCCTTAGCACCATATTAAAAAAAAGATATTAAAAAATGTTGCATATAGATTTCCTTTGTGTTTTGTAGTAGTATTCATATTTATGTAATGTTTTTGCAGGATACAATGGCAAAACGCAATACTGTGATAGGAACTCCATTTTGGATGGCTCCTGAGGTAATTCAAGAAATAGGATATAACTGTGTGGCTGACATCTGGTCACTTGGCATCACTTCTATAGAAATGGCTGAAGGGAAACCACCTTATGCTGATATACATCCAATGAGGGTAAGAAATTATAGTTTGTTAATTATGTCAACCTTGTAAGTGTTTCAGTTTTGCAATGCATACACAGAATAGTAAATATTAAATAAATAAGTTCATTTGAATTTAGATTCTGTGCAAAAAGTAGTAAAATTATCTGTCAAAGATTAATGACTGTTAATTTTCTTCTCCTTGTATTCTTTTTTTCCCGGTGGCAGGGATTGAACCACTGAGCCACATCCCCAGCCATAGTTCTATTTTTTATTTTGAGGCAGGGTCTCACTAAGTTGCTTAGGGTCTCGCTAAATTGCTGAGGCTGGCTTTGAACTTGTGATCCTCCTGCCTCAGCCTTACTGGTTGCTGAGATTATAGGCTTGAGCCACCATGCCTGACTCCCCTACACTCTTTTTTTAAGTTTTAAAAAATTTGTATTTGTTCTTTTTATTTTTATTATTTTTTACTGTGAAAAATATATATAGTCATATAAAATATGATTAAAACTTTTTATTAAGGTAAACCTGGATAAAAACTAGAATGTATCACCTACACAAAACATTATACCCGTACACATCTGTAAAATACTCTGAAATTTTATATATGTATGTATTTAAAAGGTATAATCACTAAAATTTTCATAAGATATAATTTTCACTTAGTGAGAGACCATAAATTAATAAAAAAAGAAAATTGATGAGAAATCAACAAGTTAATGACAATGTAGCATATTTCATATAAGCATGCCTGGTACAAAACCTTAACCACAGAGAATCTCTGAACTTCCTGAGCTCCTTCAATTTATTTCTACTCTTTTTTTAAAATTTATTTTATTTTACTTCTTACATACATGACAATAGTGGAATGCATTACAATCATAATTATCCATTCACAGCATAGTTTTTCGTAAACTCTGTATATAAAGTTTGTTCACGCCAAATTATGCCATTATACATGAGCTCTCTTATTTTTTTTTTGCATTACAATTCTTAATACACCTTTATACTACAATTTATCATATCTCTGTATATAAGGTATGACGACACCAAATTCACATCTTCATACATGTATTTTGTATAATGATGAGGGTCTCCTTCCACCATTCATTCTATTCCCCTTCTCCCTTCCTTTCCCTTACACCCCTATTCCCTATCTAGAGGTAATCTCCCTCCCATGCTCTCCCTCCCTACCCTATTTTGAGTCACCCTCCTTATATCAGAGAAAACATTCGGCATTTGTTTTTTTCCTCCTTCTCTTCCTCTCTCAACCAAGTGTTACTATTTCTACTACGTGTAATTTACTAAAATGCAAATAGGTATTTGTTTCTATGCTTCTTATTGTCCTCCCACGTACTTAACTACCCTAAAATACCTTCTATTTTCCTGCTAATAACCCCCTTCATCAGAGTTCTCCTCCAACGTAGCTAAGATATATTAACCCCATACCCTCACATCTTTCCTCCTTAACATAACGTCCTATAGCCAACCCTCAGTTCTCTGTTTCTTTAGCTAGTCCTTGTTGAGAAAATAGAATTTCTTTTTTGAGCACTTTTATATTCTCGTATGGATTCTTTTTGGAGGATATGCCTTGCTTATTCAAATCTGATTTCCTGTGCTTTAAAATGGTTCCTAATGACATTTCCCTCTAGATTTATTATTATGTGAATTTCAATTCTTGTAGATAAGTACATTTATCTTTGCAAATTTATTGCCCTCTAGTGGCTGTAGTTACTACAAGAAGGATATAGGAATGAAATGGGAGGAATGTATGTATGTTTTTGTGTTATGTGTTTGTAGAAGATTATATGGTGACTGGAGAAATGTGTGAAATCTATAGAAGGAATGAAAAAGAATGCAATATTTTAAAATATCTGAAGAGGAATAAATTTGAATTATGCCTGACATTATAATGTTATTCATTAAATTTTAATAAGATAAATACATTATACTGAGACATTTTACAGAAATAATTCTTTGAGTAATACTGTTGTATACATATTCCCTGTATATATCAATTCCTTTTGCTAAAACAAAAAATAAATTATTTATTTGGAAGTAACATAATACATAGCAAGGTCAGCATAGAAATAGGGACACAAATTCTCCTTTCTTCTCTAATTATTATTTATTTGTATAGTACTTTCAGCTAAGATATCTGTAGGGTGATCCTCAAATGAGTTGTATCTGACGTTAAAGCAGTAGGGTTTACTAAATTATCCAAGGTCAAGTTCCAGAGCTGGGAATTAATATAGACTGCTATTCTGCCCCTTCCTTTGCAAATCTTAATTTTTCATACAAATATTTCATCATATTAAATTTGACCTGTGCTAGTCTAGCTGATAACAAAGAATTGAAATATGTGGCTCCTGATTCAAGGGTCTTAAAATATCACTTGAGAATTTGAATTCATACCTATGAAATAGTAAAATTATAACCAAAGATGGTATTTTTTCTTTAAACAAATATACATAAGCTGTATATATTGTAAACTTCCTAGGATGCCTTGCTCACTTTTTTAAAAAAATCAATCTAGATCCTACCAATTTTTCAAGTTCCAACTCAAGATTTTGTTTATATAGAGCCTTCCTTGACAGCTACCACCCAAGTAGACTTCTCTTTTTTCTCATAATTTGTATATAGGTCTTTCTTGACTCCATGGTTCTTTGTACAGTTTATCAAGGGTTGCCTTTTGCACTTTCAAACACAGTACAGTTTTAAGTTTTTAAGTTGCTGTTCAAATGATATTGTCATTATTTAACTTTTCTTATGTCCGTGAGCTATTTCACCGTTTAGAGTATTGAATTACTAGTTTTGGGAAGCTGTTAAGATCAGATTTTTTTCAAAATTTGAGTCATCACTTGAAAGCTCAAATTTCATGTATATATCATATCTATAATTTTTAAAGTTGTAGATGGACACAATACCTCTTATGTGATGCTCACAATCAAACCCAATGCCTCATACATGCTAAGGACAGTGCTGTACTGGTGAACCACAATCCCAGCCCCTGAAAGCTCAAATTTTGTCAGACAACAAGTACTCTTCATTGTTTTCCTTGAAAGGACAGACTTATTTGGTACATTTTTGAGAAAATGTCAGTCACATACTAAAGTCCTAGTAATCCTAAGGTGTTCTGTCAGTTATTCTTTCAAGTAAAAATGGTGTTCCTTGAAAAAAGAGTTGTACCTTAATTATTTTGCAATTTAGTCACAGAGTGCTCCCCACCCCTTACTCTTTATTTTGTGACTTCTCTTATGGTTTAACAACTTGTTTTGGCAGTGCTGGGAATTAAACTCAAGTCTTCACACATACTATGCAAATGCTCTACCACTGAGCTACACAAAGTGCTTTCTCTGGGGATAATTATTGTTTTTTGATATTCAGGGAAGTGCTTCATACATATTTTTTATTTTGTCACAAATATATTAAAAAAGATGTATTCTAGGGTGAAAATTTAATGAGATTAATAATCTTTGCTGTTTCATCAAGGTTTGCAGTAGTTTGGGAATACCCTTGGCCCATAAAAGAAGGAGCTGTCTAAGAGAGGAAAAAAAGGATTGTTGAAGGCCCAGCTAAAATTTGACATTGAGAAATTATATTGGTAACAATCTTAGTTTCTTGGCCTTCTAAATAGCACTCAACTGTGGAGTGTACTACATCTTGGTCTTGATATCCAGATTTAGGTTTTAATGAATGCTTTACTTGGAAGGATGAGACTGTGGAGGATTTAAGGATACTATTGAGTAGTTTAGGTATCAGTGGGGTACATTCTGGAGAGAGAGGAGAGTAGAAAGAAAAGGAGAAACCAAGGAGCTAGAAGAGGATTCTAAACTGATTAAATCAGAATCTCAAATCTTTTCAGTGAGTTAGAGAGCAGAAAAAGGGATAGTTAAGGTATGAGAAACTGGTAAAATATGAAAATGTGATTAGTGAGTGAAATATGGAAACTTTCCTATTGTAACTAAATTTTTTTTTTACTATATCAGTTTTGTGAAAGAAGTATTATAATCTCCATTTAATTGGTAGATAAAATGAAATGGATATTTAATGAATTGCATTATTTGTTAAGATGATATAGCCTGTTAATAGCAGCACTGAGATGTGAGCTCAGGCCAGTCTATGTTCTTGCCTAGATAACAAAAAATAACCTCTTATGGCTAGAAAAATAAGAGATGCCCAAACCATATAATCTCATAATTATAATTATTCACTTAAAATGTGAATAATTTCTAGGAAGGAAACATTTCATTTTTTAAAATGTTTTTTTCTCATCCACTTGTGGGGTAGTGATACAGATTAATTAGAGTAATCTACAAAGTTGTCACAAAGGGATGAAGATATGATTAACAGAAAGATAGCAGATTATTCTCTTAACATTCTATCCCTTTCCACCATGCCTGTAACTAGACGCATATATTAGGAACACTCCAGAACAGTAGTGCTGACTTCTGAATTTAGTGATTTGGGATTTGATTTCTCAGTTATTTTCTTAGACGCATCATCCTTTTACTATGCTCAGCCTCCAGCCCTGCCTGAAACCTGTTCTTGCCTAGGCCAGCTAAAAAGGGGAAAAAAGTGTAGGATGAGCTTGCTTAATTTAGAGTAGAGTTGCTCCTGCTTAAGTGGCATAGATTAATATTGTATTTTTCACTGATTAAGCTTTTTGTAGAACATATATTTGTAGTGTCATCACCTGAGAAATATGAAGAGAACTCAAAGATGGCATTCATTAGGGAATGAAAGTGATTAAGTTGGAAATTTGCAGTTAATTGAGAATTGGTCCTTTGATGGTGTTAAGGTTGAGGTCATTTGTTTATACACTTTGGCTTATCAGATACTTTATCATTCCTGAGATAGAATAAGAGGTATTTGGAGTATAGATATTCAAGGAGGAATTTCTTAATAAAAAGGGCTATTAAAAATACTAGATTATTTGATAGCAAGGGATTAACTAAATTTGTTAGTTTTAATGTGACTCTTTAAATTTTTTTAAAAGAGAACTAGTTTCATTTTCTTAAATATCTATTAACTATACTCTTCTGCCAAATTCACATACTTTGTTCCTTAGATAGTACTAAAACCAAATTGATTGTTTTTAAACACAGTTTTGATTTTGTTTCACTGTACTGTCTTTCATGTTTGTTTTCCCATTGCTCAGCATAATGAAAAGGGCAAGGAAAGAACTGTTAGAGTTGGACTGAGAACAGTAGCAAAAGTGTCTGATGATTTCTTGAATTAAGTGAAAGCAAAGAAAAAAAATCAAACTTGAGAAATTTCCTTTTAAATAATATAATGCAGAATGTTTATTTCCCCTTTTTATAAAGATATACAAATATGTTGTGTATTTTAGAAAGATTTATGTCAAAAGTGACTTGAATCAATTGTAGGCATTTAAAGGATGGCAGTTTTCTGGACATTCAATGTGCATAAAGCATGACAATCTGTTTTGAAGGTAAATTAGGAATTATTTTAGACTGAAGGAAAAAAGCCTTCCTCTCCTTGTGTCCTTACACCACCTACTTTTAAAGAAATAATCCTGTAGATGTTTTCAAACATGGAGAAGTTATTTTTGATAACGGATGTTTTTGAAAATAATTATATATATAATGAAAGAATGTTTTCTCCTTAGCTTTGCTATGTTTTTCAACTTATCTCCCCTTCCTCATCAACTTTTTAAATTTTTGGTGCTGAGCATTCAACCCAAAGGTTTTTATTTGCTAAAGTCCACCCCTGCACCATTTTTTTTTTTTTTTGAAAAGCAGCAATTTAATAGGTGAAATAAATACTCTAATATATGCAGGGTGAAAACAGACATTGATGGCAGTGAGGTTTGCTCTTTTCAGTGCATAATAAAAATACTATAGCTTTTCCCCATTGCTAATCATATGGCACTACTTTTTTCACAACCAAGTATACTCCTAATCCAACATGGTTTCTTTAAAAAACAAAAAATAAAAAAGTAGTTAACCCTGGCATCCTATACATAGAATGCCAGAACATAATTGGTATCCACATATATGGTATGAAAACCAAGTTTACATTTTTTAAAAATAATAAAACAAAACACTGAAAAAAATTAAAGAATTCATAGTCTCTTTCCTGCCCAATTAATAATGAAATTTGGTTGAGAAGTTCTGGAAGATGGGGCCTTGGCAGTAGTGAAAATTGAGTAGTACTGCATCTGGAACACTTAAATACCTTCTGTCTCCCCACAGAGGCTCTTCAGGGCTCAGTAGATAACTGGCACCAAGCATTTTACCCAAGGGTGAAGAGTGTAAGTATTTTAATTTAGACTAGGGGGCCAGAAATCAAGGTGTTGGCTATGTCACACTCCTTCTGGAAGCTCCAAGGGATAATCCATTCTTTGCCTATTCCAGCTTTTGGTGGCTGCCTGCAGTCCTTTGTTTTCCTCACGTTGTAGTTACATTACTCTAGTCTGACTGTATTTTCACATACATTCTTCTCCAAGTGTCTGTGTCTTTTCCTTTGTCATAAATTTCTCTTTGCTTTTCTCTTGTTAGGACATTTATCAATGGATTTTAGGACCCACTCAAATAATTTTTCTTCAAAGACCATTTTTTTTTCCAAAAAAGGTTACATTTATAGGCTGTGGGGATTAAGACAAGGAAATATCTTATTGAGGCCCCTGTTCAACCAGCTAAACTCTCTATAATCTGTTCTCTTTCAGATTAGGTTTTTTTTTGTGTGTGTGTGTGTGTATGGAATTTAAGATTAATAATAGTAATTGACTAAAAAATGAATGACTCACATATTACATGAAATTTACTGTTGTAATCTTTTTAAAGTATGTAGTTCATTGGTTTTAAGTGCATTTACACTGTTCTGTAATCATCATCAATGTTAATTTCCAGAAATTTTTTTCATTATCCTAAACTGAAACTATACCCATTAATCAATAATTTTCCATATCCTCTTGCCCCAAAACCTGGTAGCCACTATTCTATTTTCTGTCTTGATGAATTTGACTATTCTAAGTACCTGATTTGAGTAGACTCATACAATATTTGTCCTTTTGTGTATGGCTTTTTAAAAATTTTAGCCTAATGATTTCATGGTTCATCCACATTGTAGTGTGTATCAGAATTTCCTTCTTTATAAATAGGCTAAATAATATTTCACTCTGTGTGTGTGTGTGTGTGTGTGTGTGTGTGTATATATATATATATATATATATATAGATAGATAGATAATTCATTCATCTGCTGATAGATACTTAGGTTTCTTCCATTTTTTGTGTATTGTGAATAATGCTACCATGAACATGAGTATATAGTCATCTCTTCAAGACCCTCCTATTAGTTCTTTTGGCTATGTTCCTAGGTGAAGATGCAGCATTATTTGGTAAATCTTTGTTTAATTTTTTGAGGAACCTCCATACTGTTTTCCACAGCAACTGTACCATTTTACATTCCCACAAACAAAGAACAAGTATTTTAATTTTTCCACATCCTTGCTAACACTTATATTTTCTGTTTTTGTCTTTGATTGTAGTTGTAATGAGTGTAAAAGGTGGTATCTTATTGTGAATTTCATTTGCATTTCTCCATTTTCTAGATGACTTCTGATGTTGCGATTTTTTGGGGGGCAATACTGGGGATCCAACCCAGTACTGTGCATGGTAGGCAAGTGCTCTACCAATGAGTCACAACATCTCCAGAGCCCCTTTGTGTTTCTTTATTCTTTTAGTTGTTTCCTCTGTCATTTTCTGTACCCCAACTTTAATAGTTAAGTTTCTTTGTATTTATTTCTTTGTAATCATATTTTTATTGAGAGGTCTTTGAATCAGAATAGTTTTCATTCTATTTATAAGTAAATCACTTGCTTGTCTACCATGTAGAGTTTACTTGTATTTAATCGAGTGTGTGTACTTTATGCAGTAGATGTATTCTGAAGAAGTTATGTAAATATTTAATAGTTTTGAACAGCATTTAAAATTCTTTGGATTTAAAAATAATTTTTAATGCATTATTTGGTAATACCAATAATACTTTTGAAAGTCATCTTTCACATAAATGTATATTCTGATGGCGTGACATATTCATCAGTAATATGAAATTTAATCATTAATATTAAAATGGTTTTGATTCAGTATTAATGTTAAAATTGAAGAAAAGCATATTACAATGTTGGAGACAGGGAATTTAGTCTTGAGACCAGTGGAAAGTATATCTGTTCTCCTACTTTGTTGTTTTACATCAAAGAAGCCATATGTCATCAAGATATGGATGTTTGCCTTTTGAGGATAAATACCTTGGAATTTGCCTTTTAGTATTTTTACTTCCTTTCCCCTTCTCTTTATTTCCGTCTACAAATGTTTAGGGACATATTTATCGTGTACCATTTAATTGGTCTTTGAGGAAGTAGTGGAAAGCAGAGCAGATATATTCCCTATATTCTTGCAACTTCTGGTCCAGAGATAACTAGCGTTCTAAGGCTAGAATTATTTAACTTTCTATTGTTTCATTATGACTCTACACTGTAACTACTTTTGTTTAGTTATAGGTATTCAAGTATGTAGTCATAGGGGTATAAATAAAAATTTTGTCATTTTGTCATTGTGTAGTGCCCCTGTTGAGGTTTTACTTTTTGTCGTTGTATGTTTAATCAAGTAAACTGCCACTGTGCAAAAATAAGTGGAGTTTACCACAGAAAAATTATTTATAATGTTTAAATTGTGCCTTCTTCTGAGTAGTGAGGTAAAATCTTACACAGTTCTGTCTGAATATATATTATACCTTAGTTAGGCATATCTGCGCTGTCTTGATTATCAGATTAACTGTGAGGTATTCCAGTGCTTGTGTTTGAGTAGTCCTTATTTAGTAACCCCACTCTGGGTCATAATGTCTACCTCATTTGTCTTGCTTCATTTTATCATGTAGGCACTACAGGGTGAGTAAAGTATAATAAGATATTTTGAAAGAGAGATCACATTTACATAACTTTGATTCTAATATATTGTTATAAAGACTATATTTTATTATTATTATTCTTATTCTGCTGTGCCTAATTTATGAGTTAAACTTTATTATAGATATGTATATAAAGGAAATCACATATTAGGTGTAAGATTTGTTGCATCCACTGCCAGTCTTGGAACATATCATCATATATAAATGGGGACTACTATGTAAACGCCACATATTCTTCTTCTTTCCACTGCTGCTTTTGTTTTCTTCATCTCCTGACAGGAAGTATAGGCATATACTCATACCTTGCCCACCTCTTCAGCTTTGGTTTTCTTTCCATGTGTTTTACTTTGTTTTCATATTTTCTTTCTTCTTCTCTCTATCTTCCCTACATTTTTCTATCTGATTATTTTAAGTGATACCTTGATACTGTTAATGACACATTCAGAGCAGAGCTAGCAAGGGATCCAGAGGAATGGGACATATTGGATCCTTGGAGAATTCTAGTACTACTTTCCGGATATACGTTTTAAAAATTCCATTTGAAAGAGTTCTTCTGCTGTGTGGTCCTATTACCCATGGGAATACAAAGCATTCTAACCCCTTGGAGATTCAGGCTTATTACAGTGACAGTTTTACCTTATTTCTGTCCATCAGAATTATTCTTGAAGAGATGAACAAGCAAGGAACAGTGTAAACAGATCTGAACTTCTCTTAGTTGAACCTTCTGAGGTCATCTGTGTGGTTTAAACAGGAAATAGGAATTCCCACTCTTAATCTGTGTTCAAACTTTGCTGTTGCCAAATGCTCTGTAAACATGATTAGTTTAGTAACTATTGAGAAAGTAATCATCATTTTCCTACTGACATATAAATTGCAAGAATATGAACTTTAGTTTTGGAGATATGTTTTCATTAAGTATTATTTAGAATAGTAATTATTGAGAAAGAATTATACCACATTTCATCTTTTTAAGATTTTCAATTTGAATACTGAAAACAGAATATTTCTCTGTATTTGTGTGGGGGAGTTTAAAGGAGACAATTTAAATTGACTTTTTAAAATATATATATTTTTAATTGTAGTTGGACACAATGTCTTTATTTTATTGATTTATTTTTATGTGGTGCTGAGGATCGATGCTCTACTGCTAGGCCAATGCTCTACTGCTGAGCCACAGCCCCAGTTTCTTAAATTGAGTTTTAGTGATTGAAAGATGGCATTTACAGTTCAGATTCGTGCATTGTGATCTACATTATGAAATACATTTCACATCGTGATGCATTATACATATGCATGGACATACAAACTGAAACAAAATATACACAAAACAGTACTCACTTTTACTATCTGTCATTTACTCATTTTCTGTCCTATCATCGTAATATTTTCTTCTTCTGTTTCATGTTTTTTTTTTTTTTTTTAGTTCTATACTGGGGATTGAACCCACATACTTGCACATACTAGGTAAGCACTATACCATTGAGCTACATTCCCATGTCCTTTTTTAACAATTTTGAGAGAGGTTCTTGCTAAGTTACTCAGGCTGGCCTTGAATTTGCAGAATTTGCGATTGCTATCCCTCATCTTCTAAGTAGCTGGGTTCATTGACATGTGCCACAATGCTGGCTGTTTCATTCTTTCATTAAAAAATGGATGGTAGCCAGGCATGGTGGTACACACCTGTAATTCCAGAGACTCAGGAGGCCGAGAAGCAGGAGGATTGCATGTTTGAGACCAGCCTCAGCAACTTAGATCCTAAGCAACTTTGTGAGACCCTGTCTTAAAATAAATATAAAAAGGGCTGGGGATGTGGCTCAGTGGTTAAGTGCTCCTGGGTTCAGTCCCCAGTACCAAAATAAGGGATGGTACACATTCATTAAATAGATTTTGTGACCAAGTAATGGTTTAGAAGTTGAATTTGTAGGCAAGAATCACTGAATCAGGCTTTTGAAATCTGAATTCTCGCAATACAAGAATGCTTTTATTGTTGCTACATAGTAGTGATTTGACCTGAGCTTTGAGACTTTTGAGTACTGAATCAGTTTGTTGTCTGCGAATTGTGTATTGGATCCTCATCTGTCTATTTCACAGTTGCTTGTGAAGATCAAATGAAATAATGTATATGAGCAATAGACATAAATTATTATATATTGTAGGAATATTGGGTAACATGAAGTTACTTTTCAAATTTTATACTGAGACTATTATTAAGTTCAAGTTCTTGAGAAGATACCTATTTAATATTTACTGTTGTTACTTCAGGCTTTCTAGCTGTGGGGAGGAACAAGCAATTGTTTATCATCATTTGACACTGCTGAGGGACATCCAGAAGAATGGTGGATGTGCTAGAACCTTGCCCAGTATATCCAAGTGTTCCTTCCACGTCTGAACCACTTAGTTTCATTCTTTCGCCAGCGAGGGGAGTTTGCTGAAGCCCTTGTGTATGGCTACTGAGATGACTTCTGTAGATTGTACTAGAAACAATTTGGAAATAATAAGTAATATGGTATGGTGATAAACCAATACTTTTTATTTCCTCATTTTTACCTATACACTAGTCCAGTGGTGGAAACCATGATTCATAATAGGGTAAAATGAGCCTTATCTGGGACAGTACATGTGCTGTTTTTTTTTTTTTTTTTGGCAAGATGGTTCATAGTTTTCCTCAGCTGAAAATAGTGGCTTATTGAAACAAGGGTATCTTGACCCAAAAGAATTGACTCTCAGTAATACTAGAGAATTATTATCATACTCTCAAGAGAATTTCTTGTTACAAATTTAGAATATTGTTTTGTTTACTATTTACTGTTTGTCATCTGTCATAGCAGATGACATTCCTGTCCTTTTTTGGGAGGGTACTGGAGATTGAACTCAGGAGCACTACTCAACCACTGAGCTACATCCCTAGCCCTGGTTTGTATTTTATGTAGAGACAGGGTCTCACTGAGTTGCTTAGCGCCTTGCCAGTTGCTGAGGCTGGCTTTGAGCTCGCAATCCTCCTTTCTCACAAACTGCTGGGATTACAGGCATGGGCCACAATGCCTGGCTCTACATGTTAATCTAGACTCGGTAGGTATATGTGTGTATGAGATGCCCTATCTTCCACCCTCCCCCATATTCTTTGTACTTCTGGAAATGCTAGTTTGGGGTAAGACTAGTTACTATCAGAAGTTCCTCATTTGACTGCTTAAAAATCTCTCTGAGTTCTCATATCCCTTTATAACTTAAATTTTTTTTTTTAGTTGTTGACAGACATTTTTATTTTATTTGTTTATTTATATGTGGTGTTGAGACTCGAGCCCAGTGCCTCACACATGCTAGGCAAGTGCTGTACCGCTGGGCCACAACCCCAGGCCCCCTTTATATCTTTTTTCTTGCACTTTTAAACTTACTGGATATTGTCATAGTTTTTATGATGCATTTGTCAAGACAATTATTTTTTCTACTAGATCTGAGTTTTAAATGTATGTGTGTTTCTTTGTATCTAATTGAACCTAGCAGGTGACTTATACATAAAAGTATCTGATAAATATTTTTGTTGAATATGTGCTTGATTCCCTTTTCTATCTCAAAGACACTTCTATGGTGTTGAAGTTTGGCAAGCTCACATTATTCTTTCTTAAAATAATAAATGTTGTACTTATGACTTAGAATAAGAGCCAGTGAAATAAACTAAAAAATGAAAGTAATTAAATGCTAATTAAATACAACTTGAAAGGCCTATCACTTCTTATATGTTGCCTTTCAACGTTTTACTTAGCTCAATTTATTTATTCAAAATTTAAAATTTAAATTGAGATAAATTGTATTCTTTATTTTATTTTTCCTGTGCTTTAGATCATGTTTCCTTATTTAAAAAAAAAAATTTTTTTTTTGAGGTGTTAGGAATTGAACCCAGGGTTTCATGAATGCTAGGCAAGTGCTCTTCACCACTGAACTATATCCTTAGGCCTTTAAAAAAAAAATTTTTTTTTTTTTGAGACAGAGTTTTGCTAAGTTTTGCAGGCCGACCTTAAACTTGTGATCTTCTTGCCCCAGTCTCCTAAATACCTGGAATTGCCATTGTGCATCACTATGCCTGGCCTGTGTTTTATTGAAGGAGATCAAAAAGAAGATAAGTGAGTCCCCTTAGTGTTAGCTTCTGGACACAATAGCTTTGGTTTACTAATAGGATTTAATTGTTAAACCTTTTTGAGGATTTATGTCTTAAGAACAATTTTGTAGGGTTACTATATTGATCATTGTATGTGTTGTTTTGTTTTGAATTAGTCCTAGTAACTATTTATTCTAGAGACTTAAGCTAGCATTTATTTTAGAAGAAATAAGTAACCAGGTGTGTGGGTTGGGAAGTGGGGTATGCTGAGAGTAGGTATTGACTCTGTAATTTCAAGTGTGTAACATTTGAAAATTTATGATATTTTTGGAAATGTTATTTCTGTCAAACGCAATTTTTGAAATTATGCCTAGAGAGAGATTTTTTTAAATGTTTATAAAACATACTTAATTTAAGATAAGTATTCATTTTAATTACATGCCTGAAGAATAGAATTCTATATCTATCCTAGAGGACTGTATTAATGAAAGATACATTGTTTGATTATATCAAATTAAGTTTGTGTGTGTGTGTGTGTGTGTGTGTGTGTGTGTGCATGCGGGCACACACATATTACTGTGAACATACCTGGGGCCTAACACATTAGACATGTACTCTACCCCACTGAGCTACATTCCCAGCCCTAGCTTAGTTTTAAATATAACTTTTACATGAATAAAGCCATCTTTATTACATCTGGGATCATTTAAATAGCATAATTACGTGAAGTTTTACTGTGTAATGAAAGGTAAGGAATAAATGATCAGAGGTGACTTTGTAAGCATTGTAGTAAGTGACTTATAAACTGAAGGTCACCATTTTAATTGGAAGGCTTGTGAATCTCTTAAATTCTGTAATCAAATGAATGATATCAAAGGAAGAAGTAATATAACAATTGTGGCTTATACTGAACATATGTTCCTGTTAATAAGTTGCATTATGATCTTTAAGGACTTGTATGTAGTTAGTACTGTTTGGTTCATTTGATACCCACAGTTTTTCTTAATTTTTATTAGTGAGTTGTTACAGTGGTTAACAAGAAATACACAGATTTAAGTTGCAATAGTTTTCCCAGGGTTATATGATCTAACTTCACAAGCTTCTTGAACATATGTAGATGCTTTTCTATTTTGCTTTAGTTATGACATACAATTGATATAGGCAAGCATGAAAGCTTGGGCAAATTTTCCTTGCTTTTTCTGGATCTTGCTCAGGTTCTGTGGTATTTATGTAAAGCACAATTTTGTTACTTGGGAATGCATGTTGAAATTATCATGTGCTTTATTTTGCTGTAGGCCCATTGGCACTGCCACAAAGGTAATATACTGCCAGTAGGCCATTTCCTTGTCGGCTGCATTTACAATTTAATAGAAATATTACATGACTTTTTAAACAAGTGTTTTGGCATGGAGGAAATGGCAGATTCCATACAAACAAGCATAGCTTCCTTTCCTTAACCACACTCCAGCTACTCAAGAAATTGTAGTTGGTTTCAAATTTGGGGGTTTAGGGATAGAATGGGAGGTTAGGTTGAAACAGTAATGACATTGATGTTTACTATAAAATAGTTATGCATTTTTAACTGCTGGATTTTTTACTAATACAGTTTCAGTGAGTGACAACCAGTATATTTCTGCATTAGAGGTAAGATTATTTTTATGCTGTTCATCTAACTGGAAATACCTAGTTTTTGATTGGTTGAAAAGGTCAGGACCACTAGTTATGTTCTAGGATGGTAGCATTGCTTTTTATAATTTTTTGTTTTACAGTTTGAATTTGGTGTGTAATTCGTCCTTTATGACTTTTGCCTAAGCTTTACTTCTTTTGTATCAATTGTGATTGTGTCTTGAAGATATATCAATTTGGGAACTAGAGATATAGAAAAAAAGTTTGGTAAACTTATTAACACTAGTATAAAGCATAATGGATCCCATGGTATCTTATGGTCAGTCTGTTTTTGTTCTTAATTATTTATTTCAATACTTAAAAAGTAATATTTTCAATTATTTTGGAAGTTATCCCATCATTTTCCTCTTGTTTAGTTTTTTGGGTCTTAAATCATTTGTAGTTTGGATAAAATTCTGCCTTATTTAATTCTAAAGTATTTTATATTCTTGGAAATTGTCTAATAGGAAAAAAAATTTGCTTTATTTTTCAGCCTTTACTATGGTCACATTCTTCTTTCTAGTATAGATTCCCAACTTTTTCTTCTACAGGGAAAGAGGACAATTTATAGTTAGTCCTTTCTACTTTTCCTTTTTTTTTAAAAAATTGATCTTTAGTTGTAGATAGACACAATACCTTTATTTTATTTATTTATTTTTATGTGATGCTAAGGATTGAACCCAGTGCCTCACATGTGCTAGGCCAGTGCTCTACAACTGAGGTATAACCTCAGCCCCTGCTTTTCTTTTCTTATTGCTTCTGACTTCTTACCAACTTACCTGACAGCTGTAGTAAGTTATGCTGCTGTGGTGTGGTAGAGATTGGCATTGGGTGTGTTCTTATAGCCATCATAGCATTGGTTTTTGTTATTTTCCATGTTTCAGTTTGTTGGTAATGGACATATGGACATCATATGTTCCACAGAGTACTGTACAAAGCCAATTTGAACTGTTTCCATTTGCCTCAAGTCCAATCATGATATTTATTTTTCCATGGCACTTACCCAGATTATCCGTACCTCCTGCTTAGCTTATGTCACTGCCACCATGACTGTATTTCTTCTGATTGCCTCCATTTTTTTTCACAGTATCTAATTGCCTTTTCCTCTTAGCTTTCTTTGCATAGCATTGATTGATGTTTATAAAAGATCCCAAGATATTTTAGGTAACAGATACTCAGGTGCATAGTAGTATGATATTCAGCTGCTATTTTGTTTATATATAAGGAAAGTTTTATATTCAGTCTCAGACTCAAACTGAATATTCTGAAAAAATTAGAAGAGTAACAATATGATTTTGTATATTATTGCTTACTTTTTAGTATTGGCAATAATAGCAATGTGATATTTACTGAATACCTACTATGTGTTAGGCACAGCTCTAGGTGCTGGGAAGGAAACCATGTAAGGAAAGATGAGGCTGTCCTTTTACTTAGTTGATATGCTATTGAAGAAGAGAGACAGAATGTAGAAAAGAAATAAATACAGTACCTAATATATAGATAGTAATATTACAGTAGTTAAAATCCTGGGAATAAGACAGGAAACCACAGGGTGGAGTGTAGTGTTGATGAATTTCCAGGGAAGGTGACACATGAATAAAAACCTTAAGGAAATGAGAATATCGAGGTGTAGTATATACAAGGTAGAGGTAACTAACTGCTTGTCTTGTGGTGTTGAAGTGGGAGTGTGCCTTTAACTCCTGGTGCAGAACATAAAGTCTAGAAGATTACAATCAGTGCTTAGGCTTTTATTGTTTCTTTTATTATTCGTTATATATGACAGCAGAGTGCATTTCAATTCACATTACACAAATAGAACACAATTTTTCATGTCTCTGGTTGTACACAAAGTAGAGTCACACTGTTGGTGTTTTTATGCATGTACTTAGAGTAATGATGTCTGTCTCATTCCACCGTCTTTCCTGCCTCCTTGTCCCTTCCCTTCCCCTCCTCCCCTTTGCCCTATGGAAAGTTCCTCCATTCCTCCCACGCTGCCCTGCCCATCCCCATTATGAATCAGCATTGTTAATGCTGAGTAATATTCCATTGTGTATATATACCACATTTTCTTTATCCATTCATCTACTGAAGTGATCTAGGTTGGTTCCACAATTCAGCCATTGTGAATTGTGTTACTCTAAACATTGATGTGGCTGCATCACTGTAGTATGTTGTTTTTAAGGCCTTTGAGGAGTGGGATAGCTGGGTCAAATGGTTGTTCCATTTCCAGTTTTCCTAGGAATCTCGATACTACTTTCCATATTGGCTGCACCATTTTGCTGTCCCACTAGCAGTGTATGAGTGTACCTTTCCCCCCATTTCCTCACAACACTTATTGTTGTTTGTATTCTTAATAGCTGCCATTCTGACTGGAGTGAGATGAAATCTTAGTTTTGATTTGCATTTCTCTGATGCTAGAGATGTTGAACATTTTTTCATATATTTGTTGATTATTTGTATATCAGCTTCTGAGAAGTGTCTGTTAGTTCCTTGGCTCATTTATTGATTGAGTTGTTGTTATTATTTTTTTGTTGTCAAGATTTTTGAGTTCTTTATACACCCTAGAGATTAGTGGTCTATCTGTGTGTGTGGTAAAAATCTGCTCCCAATCTGTAGGCTCTCTATTCACCTTCCTAATTGTTTCTTTTGCTGAGAAGAAGCTTTTTAGTTTGAATCCATCCCATTTAATGATTCTTGATTTTTAATTCCTGAACTATACTATAGGAATCTTATTAAGGTAGTAATCTTATTAAGGAAGTAAGGGCCTAATCCAACATGATAGAGATTTGGGCCTACTTTTTCTGCCATCAGGCACAAGGTCTCTGGTGTTATTCCTCGGTCCTTGATCCACTTTGAGTTTAGTTTTGTGCATGGTGAGAGAGAGAGTTTTAATTTCATTTTGTTACATGTGGATTTCCAGTTTTCCCAGCACTGTTTGTTGAAGAGGCTATCTTTTCTCCAATGTTTGTTTTTGGCGCCTTTGTTTAATATAAGATAACTGTAATTATGTGGGTTAGTCTCTGTGTCCTCTATTCTGTACTATTGTTCTACAGGTCTTGTTTTGGTGTCAGTACCATGCTGTGTTTCTTACTATTGCTCTGTAGTATTGTTTAAGTTCTGGAATAGTAATGCCACCAGCTTCACTCTTCTTGCTAAGGATTGCTTTGGCTATTCTGGGTCACTTATTTTTCTAGATGAATTTCATGATTGCTTTTTCCATTTCCATGAGGAATGTCATTGGGATTTTGATTGGAATTGCATTGAATGTGTATAGTGCTTTTGGTAGTATGCTCATTTTGACAATATTAATTATGCCTATCCAAGAACAAGGTAGATCTTTCATCTTCTAAGGTCTTCTTTAATTTCTTTCTTTTGCGTGCTGTAGTTTTCATTGTAGAGGTCTTTCACCTCTTAAGTTTACTCCCAAGTATTTTATTAATTTTGAAGCTATTGTAAATGGGGTGGTTTTTCTAGTTTCTCCTTCAGAGGATTTGTCGCTGATATACAGAAATGCCTTTTATTCTAAATGAGTTGAGAAGTCATTGAGATTTGTGAGTATAGGAGTTTCTGAGATGAGCATAGCCTGAAGGGTAAAGCTGGGAACATGTAGAATAGTTTGGAAAATTTTGCAAGAAGTGATAGTTACTTGGATAAGAATGGTAATAGCATTTAAAACATTGAGAAGTCATTGGCTTCTGATGTGTTTTGAAAGTGGTCAATAAGATTTATTGATGAATCAGGCACATGAGAATACTCATGATACTAAAAAGTCACTCTGTACTGTTTTAGTGGTCTTTCTACTCTGTCAAAATATAGGCGGAAAGACAGGAATTGAATGGAGTTATTAATAGAGTTTTTTTCTAATAGGAAATCCAACTATAAGTGCAATGCATGTTTGTTGTAGAAAGGAAGGAAACAAGTAAAGGAAAAAAGAAGAAGATAAAATTTTCTTGTACTACCAAGATATTTACAGTTAACATTTTAATACATGGTCTTTCTTTTTGTCGTATCTACCATGTTCATTATATTTTCTAACCCAAACTGGAATCATAAGATTTATATTATTTCATAATTTTTTTCCTTTAGCACTATCTTTTTCTCACTTCCCCATTTCTTTAAGTTTTTGGTCCTTAAAATGTTTCTAATAATGGCTTAAATGAATTAATTTCATAAACATTAAGTTTTTATGATCAAGCTTTAAAATGAGTAGTTTCTTTAAGGCAGAAGAGGAAAACTTTGGTGAAGAAGCCATTACTAGTCATTAGTCCTAAAGTGTGTAAAAATGACCTGGTTTTAATGTTTTGTTCTCATAAGTTATCCATTAATTATGATAAATGTACCTTTGGGTAAGATAAGCATTCTGGATGACATCTTTTAAATTAAGATATAACATATCAGTTCTACATGGATTTCATTTTTGTGTTTTACAAATATTATTTCTACATGGAATTTAAAAACTGCTATTAGAAGGAATTATTGTTTTAGCTTTAAGAAATTGATATTTACATTGCAAAGTATACATCCTATCTTTAAATTTGTATCAGTAAGCAGTCTTAACCAACTGAATGATTGCATCAAGCCTAATTAACTAACCATATCAGAAAACATGCAATTAATAATGAACAGATTGTTAGATACTTCCTTCTAGCAGTACAGTAATTTTAAAAAGAAAACATTATGAGTGTTTTTTCATTTAAAATGTATTTAACCTGCCAAAAAACACAAATGTGGTTTTGTTGACCTTGAGCACTGACACATACATGTGCAGTGAAGTATTCCTCTTTTGTCAGCTACTTATTTACTAGAGTGAGCAGAATTGTTTTCCCAGTACCTAACTCCTCCCTGTACCTTTCACGATGGTATTCTGCATTTATTTAAAAAACATTTTGCAATGTTTAAAGAAGAATTTTCTGAAAAGTTCCTAGGAGACAAGAAAGAAAGAGAGGGATGAAGGACAATGTAACAATAATTGGAGATATTTGGGGATTTGGAGGAAGGAGGTAAAAGAGGTCAGAAAAAGAAGAGTTAAGAGAAAGGGAGAGTTAGGCAAGGGAGAAAAGACTTTTAAGGGACTTGTGATGGATGACCTTTTAAAAACATTTGCTTTCTTTTTTATCTTTAGTTTGAATAATAGTAATTAGATTATCAGGAGGAGGTCATGGTTAACTTTTAGGAATACAATTCAGCCAGGTGTTGGGGAAGAAGCCACTTACTAAGAGATCAAAGAATGAATAGCAGAGAAATGGAAGCAGCATGAAAAGACTATTTAGATCTTTGGCAGCCAGGGAGAAGAGTTAAATTGGGAGGAAAATTTGAGGTTTACCAGGGCCCCAGGAATATTTTAGTAGGATGAGGAGACTTAATCTGATTGTAGAATGGAATGAAGGATCATGAGGAGATGGCTAAAGATGTAAGGGTATAGGGTAATATATAATGAAACACGGGCCCAGTACATAGAACAGAATGAGATTGGGGATATAAGTGTAATTGTCAGCCATGGGACAAATAAATTTAAAGTATATTCCATTTATCAAATGTTCATTCTTGAATATCAAGTGTGTCTTTTAAAAGCCCATCACATTCCGTCGCTTAAGTAGTATAAAGCATTTTATATGGTTGCCAGATTTTGGCAGGACCATTGGGTTGAAGGGCAATAATAATTTTGCTAGGCAATAATTGGTTTAGAAGTGGTGGTTAACTTTAGTGGTGGCGTACTTGCTTACAGAATATGTAGAAACCTCTTAGCAATTATGCTTGGACCTGATCTAAAAAAAATCAGAATCTAAAAAAATTACTGAATGACTCTACCCAACTTTAAAAATAGTTTATGGTAAAACATACATAAATTTACCATGTTAACTATTTTTAGGTGTCATTGAGTACATTCATATTATTCTGCAGTCATCGCTTCCAGAAGTTTTCATTATCCCAAACTGAAACTCTGTGCTATTTAAACAGTAACTCCCTATTACTTCTTCCCTCTAGCCTCAGGTAACCACCATTCTACTTTGTGCCTCTATAAATTTAACTTTTGTAGTTATATAAGTAGAATCTTACTATTTGTCTTTTTGTGTCTGAGTTCTTCACATAACACAGTGCCTTTTAGGTTTATCCATGTTGTAGTATATATCATAATTCATTCCCTTTTAAGACTGATTAATATCCCATTGTGTGTGTGTGTATATGTGTGTGTGTGTGTGTGTGTGTGTGTGTGTGTGTGTATCACATTTTGTTTATCCATTCATCTATTGGTGGACACTCAGATTGTTTCTACCTTTTAGATATTATGAATAATGCTGCTATTAGGATGAGAGTACAAATAAGTATCTGTTTTAGTTTCTGCTTTTTAGTGGTCTGGGTATATACCCAGAAATGGAATTGCTGGATTGTATGGCAATTCCATGTTTAGGTTTTGTTTTTAGGACTCACCATATTGTTTTGCATAGCCTACTCCTCTCTCTGTTTTGGACATACAGAATGCATGATATTTTTATTTGAAAATTTGTAGAACTCATCTGGGTACAGTGGTACATACCTGTAATCCTAACTGTTGGGAGGCTGAGGCAGGATAATTGTGTGAACCCAGGAGTTTGAGGTTACCCTGGGCAACATGTTAAGCCCCTGTGTCAAAAACGAAACAAAACAAAATTTATGGAACTCATGTTATGCAAGATAATCACATCTTTGTATTTAGGGTGAATCACATTTTTATCATTCCAGGAAGCTAGTTGACTTACTGAAAGATCTTCATAGAAAGAGGTAACTGTGTATATTTTCTGTAATAATCCTTAATAGTTTTACATTTCTTTCTCATAGTACATACATATAGTATAAGGTTTAGTCTTGGTACATGAGATATAGAATCTATTGAATGTTTTATTTTTCACAAATCAAATAGTTCACTTGAACTATTTTTATTCATAAAGCACTTTATGTATATTTTTCTTCATTTGTTAAACATTTGGTAGTTTTAAGAAGCTTGCCCTGAATTCTTTTGAACAAGTAAAGGTTGCAAGCATCATGCCCAATTCTTTGACTGATGTCAACATGTAGTATTTGAAAGTTTATTCCAACAATTTAATTTCTCATATTATATATACGTACATACGTATGTACGTACTGGGAATTCAACTCAGGGACACTGGACCACTGAGCCACATCCCCCACCTGTTTTGTATTTTATTTACACTGGGTATCACTGAGTTGCTTAGTGCCTCACCGTTGCTGAGGCTGGCTTTGAATTGGTGATCCTTCTGTTTCAGCCTTCTAAGCTACTGGGATTATGTGCTATTTAAACAATAACTCGCTATTACTTCTTCCTTCTAGCCTCAGGTAACCACCTTTCTACTTTCTGCCTCTATAAATTTAACTTTTGTAGTTATATAAGTAGAATCTTACAATATTTTACTTAAGTATGTGTCACCACGCCCGGCTCATATTAAAATTAATGGCAGTTTTCTTTTTTGTTGTTTATTAATACATATTTGAAATATGGTTATTATTCTCAGTAGGAACCTTTTGTAATAATTAATGGAAAATTTTTAAGATAAACATTAGGCATGGCAAACAAAACAAAACAAAAAACAGCCACAAGAATATGATTTGTTCTCTTGATTTTAAAATATTTCCTGGTTTTTCTTTAGAGATATTAGTAGAAAATACCACATAGTTTCTTCTAATAGGTTTTTATTTGAAGTGAAGAATTTTCAGACTTATCTCTTGGCTGCTACAATCTTTTGGGAACTGACTGTGATCTCTTCTTATTGAAGCATTCTCTGCAAACTATAGGATTTTCAGGTTTGGTATGTGGAATTATTTTTTTCTTCTTATACTTTTTTCCCCCTGAAAAAGAAAAATGTATTTATTGATATCTCATAGTCAGAGATTTTGCTTCATGATTTTATGTCCTTTTTAAAATTTGCTTGCCGCACACTGATGTAGTTCCATTTCCCATTTTTGTGTTCTATTATAAAGAATTTTTCTGAAATTTTGTCTCATCACAAATTGAAACTTCCATTATGTTTGTAAATACATGTGTGACTCTTTTCATCGTACTTTACATATTACATTATTTAAACATCTTAGTGAAACATAATGTTTACAATTTGTGGAGTTAAAATTATTTTTTAGCTTTGATTGTCATTTTGTGTATATTTTCTTGATGATTTAGCTCCTTCTTCTTTCCAGATAGTTTAACACATAAACACCGTATGTCAGAAATAACATAACTTGGATAAAATGCCCCAGTAAATATATAAATTAGTTAGTTAATTAACTGATTAATTTTGATGCTGGGGATCGAGCTTGGAGACTCTTGGAAGTCGAGTAAGCACTCTACCTCAGAGGTATATTCCAACCAAAGTAAATTTTTTAATTGCCATTTTTCATATGAATTTTCTGAGTATCATTTTGTTGAAGGAAAGAGTAAAAGAAGAAAGTAAGCAAGAACCCCAAACTCATGTTTAATATTTGAAATTTTAGAATGTAATATGAGGTGCTATGTATTTATCAGTTTATGTGGCATGGATAATTATTTTAGTTACCATTTTTTGAACTCTTTCTATATCCTTACCATTATTCTGAGTATTTTTGAAGATGTCAAAAATAATTTAATACTTCTCGTTTTAAATTTCAAATTATTGAGATGAAATTCACATAACATTAAAAAACTATTTCAAAGTGAACAGTGTAGTGACATTAAATACAGCCACAGTGTACTTGTTCTTGAATTTTTATCATGCCCAAGCTCTTTACCAATTAGGCATTTTATAAACTTTTCCCTTTCCCTTCAGGTCCTTGCAACCACTCATATGCATTCTGGATATTTCATCTAAATGGAATCCTGCAAAATGTGACCATTTGTGTCTGACTTCTTTCACTTACCATAATGTTTTTGAGCTTCATCCATGTTGTAATATAATATGTTAATATTTATTCCTTTTAATGGTTATGTTCTTAGTATTAAGTGTTGATTTATTTGATTCTTACAACAAGCCTGTGATACAAGTGTTATTGTTATTGGCTAGCTTATAAACGATAAAAGTAAACATGAGAGATTAAATAAATAATAATTGTAACAACAAGGATTAGAACTCAGACAGTGGATTCTAGATCTTGGTCTCTTAACCTAGAAGTGAAATAGTTTTTTAATCATCCTAGTATAAGATCCTGTGTATGTCTGAACCTAATTAAAAAGAGAATTCAGTGATATTGGGGCTTCTGGAAAACTGTAGGTTATATAGCTGAATGCCTGGCCTGTGAGAAAGTTTAGAGATCAAAAATAAATATAATCATTATGTTTCTGATACTTTTGATATTTTCAGAGCTAAATGTCATCCAAAGTGAATAATGTATAAGTTTATTAAAAAAGAAATACACTTTAAAGTGTGGTAGCTTCTTCCCTAAACCTCTGAGATATTTCACACTTCCCTTTATATAAAATTCATTCCTGTATAAATTGTTCTTCACAAGTATCCCTACCTCTATTGTACAGTAATAACTGGATGATCATAATATGCCAGAATTTGTCAACTTTGCAGAATTCTGGTCATAACCATATTTTCATCTAACTTTCCCCATTTTTCTTTGGAAAAGTTTAATCAGTTTAAGTAATCTTTTACTCTTAAATTATATGATTTGACTAATAGGAAAACATCCTTTTAATTTACTGCAACAATTGTTTTGAAACCTTTGAGGAAATAATTGAAGGTTTCTTTTATATACCTTTTCTCTTTGCTAAACTTTGAGTACTGCAAACTCAAATTTCTTTCTTCTCTAAGTCTTCTAGAGCCTGCAGAAGAGATGGCAATGTCTAAGTAATTAGCTTGATGAGAAATTTGTGCAGAAAAAATTTTTAAGTCATAATTTCAGTATGATGTCAGATATGTAATATGATAGAAAGTATATTTTGCAAACCACTAAAAATTTGCATCCGAAAATCTCAATATTTATATCAGAGAAGTTTATTAAGCATTTTATATTCACATTATATAAAAGAATATTTTATTTCTTGCTATCTTGGTATGTGTACAAATAACCACATTGCTCATTTCTTTTTCATATTAACTGTTTATTGAATGCTTTTCATTTTCATTTGTATGCAGCTGTAATTAACTTTATCTTTTGCTTTGTTCCTTCTAGTGGGAAGTTAACTTTTCCCCCACATCAGCTGGATTTTAACAGTAGTTCTAAGTGCTAAGTTTCCATATAAAAAGTTAACTTTCTGCTCCTACAGTATGTCTTTAATTGTAGGTATGTTTCTGAAAGTCAGAACTCCAGTCACTTGAGCTTCCAAATGAACCTAAACATGTTTATATTAAATCTAATGATTTCTGTTTGTATCTAGTTTGTTGCTCTTATCATGAGTCAGGCCTTTCCCTTTCTGATCATTTTTTATACAGTGCAGTGAATACAAATTTTCAAATTATTTATCAACATGAAATCTATGAAAGGGTTTGAAAAATTATTTATAAGTACAGTTAACTACTAGAGATACATGTAGAGCAGCTTATGGTTGAAAAATCCTACGAGCTAGAGCTATCTCTGAACAACTATTTTATCACTAATTCTTGTCTACTGTGAAAGGCATCTTGAATCTGTTGTGCCTTTGGATGTCTTGAAGAGAAAGGAGGTAAGTAACGTGAGGGGAGGAGCAAAATTGTTTAGACACTTGTGCTATAGGGAATGGTACTGTGTTACCTTCAGTTGTGTCCCACATTGCTTGATTTTGTTAAAAATCCCATGCTCCCTTATTTATTTGTTGATTTTGGGATATTTCCTTGGCTACCTTTGTGAAGCACCTTAAGAGATGGTAAAAAGTGTCTTTTCTCTTTTGGATGACTGCTGCTTATTAGTCAAACAAATATTTTAGATGTATCTATCTTCCTTGGCATCTTATTCTTTGATTTTTAGAATGTACAGAAGACAGAATTCCTCTATTTGGACCAACCAGATATACGTCTCTGAAAGTCATCCTGGATATTATATAGGCTTGTCATTATAATCATTTAGTGTGAGAGGAATCTTGCCTGGTCACAGAACCTCAGGATATTTTATGATTAGGTTCCTTTAACAAATTCTGGTTCCACCAGGAAGTTACTTCTAACTGTGGCAGAGCAGTTCACAATTAGAAATAGATTTGTTGTGTTTTTATGAGATGGGTAGAGAATGTAAGACAAAAAGAATTTAATAAAAACCTCAAGATTTTTGATATTTGAAAAATTAAATTTAGATATTTATTTTTTCCTAATACAGTGCTGAAGAGATAAGTCATTAATGAGTTGATGCTAATTCATTTGTACTTAATTTGCCTGTTAATCAGCTGTTTGATTGAAAATAGATATTCTATATAAAATACTTTATATAATAGAAAATTAAAAAAAACAAGTCTTTTGCTTTTAAATCTATTTACATGAATCATAAGATTAATTTGGCACGTGTAATCAAGTAGCAGAAGCAGTTTGAAAGCTGGACACAATTGATATCTAATTGGAATTAAATGGAAAACATTTATTTCATATTTCTAAATGAGGTTTTAATTAAAGTGAAATTGGCTCATCTTTTTTTTTTTTTTTTTGACATGTTTTTGCAAAAGAAATTTGAAACACACTTCAGTTGATGGTTGGCTTTCTCTGACTTTGATTAATCACTTTCAAAGTAAGCAGTAGACCAGTACAGTAATTTGTAATTATACACGTGGGATTATTTGAAACTTTAACTAACATAACTGTAAAAGAAGTTTCTCATTGACCAACTTTATATAGTGTGTATTTTATGATTCATACTCATATCTAATCTGAAAAATATTCTGTTTCTATTATTTTTGCAAATACAATTTAATGGGGGAATTTTAAAGTAGGAAATATTAGTTTCAGTGATATTTATCTATTAATACTGAAAACTTTTAAGCTTTTTTTGAAAACTAGCTCATGAAATCCTTATTAAATATTGGAAAGAAACCAACTAATGGAACTGACCGTAAGTTATGCTTCCACAATAATGAACCTTTTTGTGTTTCCCTAGAGCACTGCTAAAAATAAAACTTTGAACTGTCTGAAAGATTTGAAGTAACAATGGAATTTGATTATTTGTGTTCAGAATTATAAAGAAGACCTCTTCAGTACAAGATTAAAAATTACAGTTTAAAAAATTTCAAGTATCAAAACTGATAAAAATTATTTTCTAATTCAATCAATAGTCATGAAGAATGTGTTACTCATCTTACATATGTAACTTAACCTGTTCTGAAAGATTCTTAAACAGTTGTATAAGAATTGAACTGTATGCAGTGTCACCAATTTATGAATTTCTCATATGCTCATTTTATACATTAAACTTTCAATAAAATAAAATATTTTATCACTGTTACTCTATTGAATACCTACAATTCCAGCTACTTGAGAGGCTGAGGCTGGAGGCTTTGTCTCAAAAAAAAAAAAAAGGGTTAGGGATGTAGCTCAGTGGTAGGGAAACCTTGTGTTCAATCCTCAGTATCCCTCCTGCCCCAAATGAAAAAGTCTATAATTTATAATTATACACGTGAGGTTATTTGAAACTTTAATGTAATTGTAAAGGAAGTTTCATATTGGCCAACTTTATATAGTCTGTATTTTATAATTCAAACTGATATCTAAAGTGAAAAATATTGTTTCTATTATTTTTGCAAATACAGTAATATATTTTAAACATTGATTAACTTTAAAATATTAGGAAGCACTTGCTTCGTTTCCTTTAAATGGGAAAAATGTGGTGTTTAGTATCTAAGTTCGCTTTTCTTTCTTTCTTCCCCCCTTCCCCAATCCCCCCCAATACTACAATGAGAAATAAAAGTAGCTGGATTTTTCTGGTAGAGAAAACTCCATTCATAACAGTAATGATTGTGCCGTAATTAGGTTTATGATGAAAAGGCAAGCTTTTCATAATGTTACTAATTGCATAACTTTTTTCTTAAGTATTATGAATTTAAATTTATTTCTTCTGTGCTTGATTTTTAAGTTTTAAAATGACACGGGTCCAGAACAGTAAAATCGTTCAGAAAAGTCTGTCAAAGACTACTTTCTCTCCTTATTTTGATTTGCTTTATATATTCATTCCATTTTCAAAGTGATGCTGCATATTTAATGAAAGAAAGTTTATTAAAAAGGAAATGTTGCCAATCAGTCTAAATTTGTTACAGTTAAAATTTGATGGTCTACAGACAATTTATAATCCTTTTCTTGTTATAAAATATTGTCAATTTTATAGTAGTATCAGTTAGAAAGTTTATGGAAACATTGTTTAAGGTGGTTTAAAATAGAACTAAATCTTTAATTTGAATTTGATGGCACCTGTTTTCATTTTGTTTCCTCGGCAACACCACTGGTACCAAAATTGCCCATAGACCACCCTGGTTTTAAAGAAGAATGAAATAATTCTGGTTTTAAAAATTTCATCCTTTTTCTGACTAAATATTTAAGCAGAGTCATAAAACATCTGTCAGAATTTGTGAACTCTCTTTGGAGTTAAAGAGTTTAGGACATATAATTCAAAAGTTTTGCATAAAAATCCCTGAGTAATTTTAGTTTGTCTTTCTTATGCTAAATTTTTATTAGATTTAGAAATTAGAAAAGTGACGGACAGCAACAAAAGTATCTAGACTTAGGAAGTTGCCGTGGAAAGCTATGGTTTCTTTCATTCATTTATTGAATATTGAGATTTAAAGAAAAAACAAAAGACAATATAATTCTTTTTTTACCTGGAAGGTTCTGAGATTAATAGGAGTTAAGATCTACACTTATCAAGACTCCCATGAGAGAAAGGTAAAGATGACAGAAAGGTTACTTCTTCAAATAGAGTCTGTACTTTCCCCCTTCTTGTCTGTCATGTGTTTATGTTTTGGGACCTGATTTCATTATTCTGTTTTAATTTTGAGTTATTGAAACTTAGATGCAGTAAAACAAGTGGCTGAAAGTTACTAATTTTTCATGTCTGGAGACAGGAATTGAGTACAATAGGCAAACTGAGGCAGACCTCTTAGTTTAACATGATTCTTTTAACAATTTCCTTGATCAAATGGGATTTATTCCTGTTTTCTCCAAAGAAAAATTCATATGGGAATGTTTTGGTTTATATTGAAGGAATTGGTTGTATATATAGGCAAATCTTTGTTTTATTTAAATTTGCTTTGTGTTTTTAAATGTAGATTATATCCTACCATGGAAATATTTACAGGAGGTTGATTCCCCAAATCTAATTGATTAGACAGCCCTTTATATAGAACCAGTAAAGACACTAAATATTTGACAAAAGTGAAATTCTGCTGTTCTTTACTGTAAAATTACTTTTTCAAGACAAATAATTTTTAGTATTTTTACTACCAAGGAGCATGTGACTGAATAATCACCCTCTTTCTTCAAGGTTTTCTTGTATATGTGTAGAAAATGTCCTTGGATGAATCAGAATTTCTTAGTGTGATTATTATTATTATTTGTACATTTACCAAAACCATGGGGTCAGGGTAAGGAAATTATCTAGTTAAATAGAATGCTATTTGAACAAGGCGTTCCATTCATTTGGAAGGGACTAGAACTTTCATTATAGTTTCCCTAAAAATATTGATGGCTTGTATAACTAGCAGCTTCGATAGGATAAGGTCTCCTGCTGACACTTAAAAATTTTGATTTCTGTTTTATTGGGTTAATAGTATGTCGAAATAGCAAGAACTGGTTTTGAAGAGCTTTACCTTTAGCATTTTGTTCTAAAGTCTCTGACATAAGCAAATAACTTAATCATCTGGAAAAAAGAGAAGATGATAATACCTGACAAGATTGATCTGACAAATAAGGAACTAGGTGAAGGTGCCTGGCATGGTACTTGACACATAGTAGGAAGTTAATAAGAGTTAGTGCACCTTTGTCCTTACATTCTCCATTCTTTGCATGAATTTGTCTTCTTAGTGCCCACTGCCCTCAGGACAAAGTAGAGCATATGTAATTACAAGAATGTAATTACCTTCTTGTTGTGTCCTAATGAGAATTATGGTAGGACTTGAGATGGATGTTTCTATTTTTAGTTCAACTCCTTATACTTAAACACTTCTAATAGAAATTTCCAAGCCAGAGAATATTCTCTTTCACCTCTTAATTATTTATGCTTTAATGGAAGTTATTGATCCTTTTCATCTCTTTTCAATCTACTGTGGAAAGCATTTGTAATGCATGGTAATATAAGTTATACAAATAAAGTTGGACTAAAAGGAGTTAGGACCTGGTTTTGAAAGAAATTAAGGCTAATCTTAATATGTGGAATATATATTTTTTTACCAATAACATGATCAACTTGTATTTTTGAAGTATTTTCACATTAGCATGTAGTTCAACGTAAATTATTATTATTTTTAACTTTAACAATTAACCTTATGAGCTCAGAAAGGTACTGTGATCATCATTGGACAAATGAAGAAATGGAGACTCAGACTGGTAGCTTCTGAGCAGTCATGTTCACTGCAGACTAGGCTTGTAGTTAAGTGCTCATCTTCCTGTTTTTGCTTTTTTTGTGGAGGTGTTATATTTTCATCTTATTTTATTTGTGAAGTAACTTTAAGAGTAAATCTATGGCAGAACACCATGAATTCTTTTTTCCACTTAAATGAGAATCAGTAGAAAGAAGTATAGAGAGATTTGGTACGGACAGCTTAATAAACGTAGATTGCTCCGTGTGTGTGTGCTTTCTTTTCCTTTGTAGAACATACTACTGGTAACTTTTGGGGGACTTAGGCATTTTATAATTATAGTAATAATAATACCTAAACACATACAGAGTTTTTACTGTATGCTAGTATGATATATGAATTCTAGTCCTCTTAACAACCCTATTAGAAGGAGGTAGTATTATTAGCTCTTTTATATATGAGGAAAAGATAAATTAAAGGGTAAAGACTACAGACTATGGGACCTTTCTCCTACCTTATATATACACATTTTAGATCATTTAAAATTTGTAGTTTCAAAGGCTTTTTAACACACTTGCAAAGCTATTGATAGAATTTTATTTAAGCCTTCCTCTTCTAGTTTAAAAAATTCAAGTTTAACTTTATGATATTATTAATTTGCATAATAAAATAAAGCAAGTTTAATATATCCTACATATGGAGGTAAGTTGTACACATGAATCATAAGTCATGTTGTTCGATTTTCTTGGAAGGCTAACTTTTGAGAATTCTGACCAGAAGTTGAAAAAACTCATTTTATAATTTGAAAACTTTTGGGTGAATGTATCTATATTTTTGCTGGATTGTACTTTCTTGTAGTGGAAGAAAATGTTTTAAAGAATGAACCATAAAATTCAAGAAGTAGTGCTGGGGTTGTGGCTCTGTGGTAGAGCACTTGTGAGGTATTGGGTTCGATCCTCAGCACCACTTAAAAATAAATAAATAAAGTTATAAAAAAATTCAAGAAGTACATTATTTTATTTCTTATTATTTTTTAACTGATTACAAAATTAAAGATTAATTTTGGTATTTCATTTTTATTTAGTTAATTCAGATATTTGTTTTGGATGTATATAATAAAAATTCACATGTACAACCTGTTTCTTCCCTTGCTTCAATTTTTACAAACATTAACCTAACATATTTTATACTAGGCACTTTTTGGTTATGTTCTAGGGATTAAAAGCATAGGAATTAAAATCAATCCTTTTTATACTCAATAGCTTATAGTATAGGTCAGATAGATAGCAGATGTTTATAGCATATCTTAATTAAGTACTATTGTAAGTATGTCTAGAGTATATGACATGGTAAAACTCAGCATTATGAGACTGAGGTTTATGTTGGTATAGCTGTTGAGTCCTGAAGAAAAAGGAAATCTTTGCTGGTGTAGAGGTGGAGGTGTAATAAAGGTAATGTTTTTCTCATCAGAGAAAGTAGCATGTGCAAAGGGAGATGTGTATCAGTCCAGGATCCTAAGTTGCTCCCAAGGGCTTATAGTAGGGAATGTGGATATAGATTTTACACACACACACACACACACACACACACACACACACACACGGTGGTCCTAATTCTGGAGCAAAAGTAATGGTTGTGTCATGAATTCTTGAAATTTATGCTGGTGATTTTTATATTTCCTCCTGAAGATTATGTGGAACCATGGAAATTTTTTAAACAGAATGATGGGATCTAATTATTATTATTTTTGATGATGTCACTAAAGGCCATAGTGTAGAAAATTGATTAGGGTGGAGCAGGACTTAAGTTAGGAAAACCCACTTGGAAGCTGCCAATAATCTAGGTGAGAAATGATACTCTAGATTAAAATATTTGCTGTGATGGTGAGCAGGGGACAGATTCAAGAGATATAAAGGAAGTAAGATAAATAAATGAGGTTAGCATTTTAAAGCTACATTGAGGGCTGGGGTTGTGGCTCACTGGTAGAGCACTTGCCTAGCATGCGTGAAGCACTGGGTTTGATCCTCGGCAATACATAAAAATAAAAGTTATAATGTCCACTACAATTAAAACAAAATTTTCAAAAATTTTTTAAAAATACCCTGCATTGAGCCTATCAAGTTATAAGTGTCTTAGTGTAACTATATAACATGTAAAGGGGCAGTAGGTCCAACACAGATTTATTCTGAAGCCATTTCCTTATTTTTGTAAATGCTTCTATATTTCCTTTAACATTTTTTAAAATTTCTCTATTCCAGAAGTGAGATAGAAAACCTCATTCTCAAAATGGGTTCACTATTCCTTCTTTTTTTTTTTTTTAAAAAAAGTAATAATTTTTGTTTACAGTAGAGGTATTATATTGAGTGACAAAATACATTTATACTGTCTTTAACATTTACCTATGTAGTAGTCTTTGCTTGGTGCTCTGTATTTCATTGTGTGGATTTGAGTCACTATGTAATATCCTCTCATTTCAATCTGAAAATCTTCCCCTTCTGTTTCTTATACCACAGGCCTGCTAGCAGTGGATTTTCTGGTTTTGTAGAGGTGGGGGTGTAGTAAAGTAGTAAAGGTAATGTTTCTCATCAGAGAAAGTAGCATGTGCAACTTTTTTATTTGGGGTTGCTTTTTTTTTTTTTTTTTTGAATGACGTGGTCTCACCCTTATGTTACCCAGACTGACCTCAAGTGTTCCTGCTGACTTGGCTTTCCAAGGACCTTGGGACTATAGTCTCACCAGTATGCTTGATTATCTGGGGATTTCTTTCTTATTTTTGAGGAGGAAGGGGAAATCCCAGACAGCAGGAAATTCTATAGTGATAATAGGTAAATGAAGAGAGGAGCAAAGGAAAATCCTAATGTTGTGTCTTGATTGACCATTACTGGATTGCAAAGTGGTATGTTGGGATCTGATTGCCTCTGTGAAGGGCTTAGAGAAGTAGATAGATCTTGACTTGCAACCCTAAAACTTTGGTGGGAGGAAAAATGAATGAATATTACTAAGGGAATGATTCTAAGAAATAATTTTGATAGTGCTTGCCATTATTGATATTGAGGAAGCTATTATATCACATTCATTGGGCATCTGTTATAACATTTCACTTTCCTGCAACATACATGTGTTTTACCTATAAGACAGACTATTTCTAAAAGAAAAATTGTGACTCATATCTTCTATTTTCATTTTACTTTCTTTAAAAAATTTTAAAATTGTGATTAAAAAACATAAAATTCACCATCTTAACTATTTTCAAGTGTACCATACAGTAATGGTAAGTATATTTATATTATTATGCAACAGATCCCCATAACTTTTCAAGTTCCAAAACTGAAGTTCTGTACCCATTAAGCACTCCCTGGTTTCCTATCTTCCAGCCTCTGGTAGCAACCATTTTACTTTCCATTTCTTTAATTTTACTTTAGATAATCCATATGAGTGGAAACATACAGTATTTATCTTTTTGTAGCTGACTAATTTCACTTAGCACAATGTCAAGTTTCATGCATGTTGTAGCAGGTGACAGGATATCCTCTCTTTTAAGGCTAAATAATGTTCTTTGCTTGTATGTATCACATTTTGTTTATTCATCCTCTTCATTCTTTTTTGTTTTGTTTTTACTATAGATTATCTTGCTTTTTCGCCTATTAAGTTTCTATAGTTCTAGATTTTAGCCTGTTTAGGGACACAGATCATTTGCTTGGCTTGTTCTTTGAAAATCATATTAATAGTTATATTTTCTACCTGTTTTGTAGCTCTATTGCTAGTTTTTACATTTCTTTATTATTCACTTAGAAGTCTTTGAGTTATTTCATTGATGTCCTTAGATACTTTATTGATTAGAAGTTTTAAAAGAACATGAGACTTTGTCAGTGAAATAATTATCAATTATGAGGCTAATAAATTTTCCACAAGTATACAAACTTTATAGTGCACTGGTTTAAATTATATCACCTAGCACTGGCTCAAGGCTTGTGACATTATTACTTTTCAACTGAGCATTGCTTAATTTGTTGTGAAAGTAAAAGAAAAGTTAAGTAGTTCCATCAAACTTATGCTGTTGACATCTGTTTCTGATAAAATTTTAGTAATCTGATAAGAATTAAAAGCATTGTATCATTACTGGTTTCCAGCTCCCATGATGGTAAACTGTAGATGACTTGTCTTTCTTTTGTGAATCATTTATATATGTGATGTGTTATTAAGTCCAAATGGAAAAGAATTATCGTTGCTTCTTACTCCTTGCATTTTGCAAAAATAATGAAATACTATATAAAAGAATTTTTAACATACATTTGTATTTAGGGCATAAATTTTCTTTTCTAAAGCCACATTGTGTTTTAGCATACCCAGGCCATTTTTTATTTAATCCATTTTTTACTCTGTGAAATACTGCATTATCTAAGTTTTCCTTAAATTACTAGTAATTGGAAGAAGAAATATGGCCTTTGAAATTAAAATTTATTTGGAGGTAATGAAATTATGTATGAATGTTTTTGAAACCATACTTGGGTGAGAGGGAAGGAAATTCAAAATTAGGTGCTTGATTAAGGTAAAATATAAAAGAAGAGTGGGGAAGAATCAGAAAAAAATTGTTCAATAGGAGGGAAGAGAGTGAGATAGTTAACAGAAGGTGAAGATAGTACTTGAGAAGACATTTGGGATAGTTGCCTTTTTATCTTTCAGAACTAGGAATGGAGCTGTTTGATCAGGTATTTTAGGATTGTTTAGTTTGCTGTTGTTCCCTGTTTGATCAGGTATTTTAGGATTGTTTAGTTTGCTGTTGTTGCCAAGCAGCTTTGTCACTGGTGTATAGTTAGGCTTATCACAAGAGTGAACCTGTAGATAGTAAAGTCAGCCACATTCCCTTTTCAGTTAACTCTCTGGGCTACTCTGTCTATACTTGGTGTCAAAGCTCATTTTCTTTCTGCTTATGTAATCTGTCTGCTATAGAGAATCACTCTTTTGGATTCACCCTTTATCCTATAACTTTAATTCTTTTATTTTATGTATTAAGTTGATGTTATTAGAAATAATGGTCTGTAATCATGCCAATGGTACAAATTTGTGTTTTTAACAACTTCATAAGATACTGACATATAAAGTTGTATATATTCAAATTATACAACTTGATGTTTTACAAGGTCATATTTTTATTTCTCTCCTTTTTTCTATTATGTGACATTCGGGCAAGATACTGATTCTTATAAACTTTACCTTCTTCATATGCAAACATCACAGAGTTATTGAAACCACAGGTTTATAGGACAGATTGTACAATATTGTACAGTACAATATTGGTAATGGATAGTACTAAAAGGAGTGGCATATGACATCCTAGTCATATCATTTTTATAGAGAATGTGTTTCTTCATTTTGTGTGATTCTAGAGTTAGTTCTAGAAAGGTTTTTAAAACCATTTTGGTAAACTCTTAGTACCTTTTTTATTTTTTAGCATTGTAATCCTGAGTACATTATTTTTCTATAGATGTGAGGAATTGTTGTTTGAGCCACATATTCTAAAATTAAATCTGTGGATATAATACAGATATTTTAATGCAGTTGTATATTGGTTTTCTTCATTAAGTTGGTAAAGTAATTCCCTTAATCATTCTTTGTAGTGGCTGTTTCATCTAGCAGGAAATTTTCTTCTTTCATATAACCATATGGCTCCTTTTCATCCCTATTTTCTTGTATTGTTTGCTAAAATGCCTTATTATCAAAGTAATGGTATAGAATAATGGCTAAGAAAAATGGATAGCTTGGCCCTACTACTAACTTTCTGTTTTTATCTTGGGAAGATCAACCTTACAACATTTTTACTCTACTATAACTACATAGTAAGGTTGTTAAGGACTGAATGATTCAATGTATACACAATACTTAGCACAGTCCCTGGCACTCTGAGTACTACATGGGATAACTGCTGTCGTCGTCGTCGTCATCATCATCATCATCATTGTAGTTGTCATTGTCTTCATCATGAGAGGTCTTCCCTGATATGTAAAATAGCACTTATTCTACTTCATCATTATTCTTTTTTTCCCTGACTTATTTTTTTTCTTGGCTCTTATAATCACTTTATGTTTATTCATTCATTCATTAATGTGTTTATTATTTTATCTCTCAATTAGAATACATGTTCTTTAAAGGCAGGGATACTTATTTTTTCCCCCACAATTATCCTCAGTATCTAAAACAGAGCATATAACATAGTATAAATTTTTATTAAATTAACAAATGAGTGACTCAACCATTATTCTCTCTGCCTCTCAATGAAAAGTATATATTTTTTAAATATTTTTTTTAGTTGTAGTTTGACACAATGCCTTTATTTTATTTATTGTTATGTGGTGCTGAGGATCAAACTCAGTGCCTTGCACTTGCTAGGCGAGTGCTCTACTGCTGAGCCACAACCCCAGCCCCATGAAAAGTATATTTAACTATCCAAAGATTGACAGCATATGTCTCTCATTTGCTTCATTTGAGGAAAATACTTGAACAAACTCCAATCAAATAGCAAATGAATTATAAATGAGGTCTTGGAAGGTTATGAAGAAAAGAGGAAGGAGTTATAAGTAGTGGATCTTTTGATTCATATATATTATTAAATCAAATGGACAATGATAAAGTGACTGGAAGTAGGTTAAATAATAATTATTGAAGTTTAAAAGATATGTTTGATTAGTAGCCTTTTACCAAAAAGAATTAAGGAAACAGTGGATATAGAGCTCATTAGATTGAAGGAGGAAAATTAGATGGATTAGGAAAAAAAAAGGAAAATTAATAGGATAGTGAAAGAATATGATAAAATTTAACAGCTATTTTAAGTACATAAACAATAGCAAACATTATTTTGACATTTAGTGAAATGCTAACCTGTTTTTAATAATAGGTATGCTCTCTGTTATTAGTATTTAGTGTTTTGTATGTTGTAACAGGTTCATTAAGGTGAAAAAAATGTTATAATCAGTTACAAACATTAGAAAAGTTATAAAAATATCATTGAAAGATATTACATTGGAATTGAAATAAGAGAGCATGCTGGCTTCATAAAAATACATTTTCATATTATGTCATAATTCCATTTACCAGACATTATTTTAGAAAAGTTATTATAGTTGTAATCAGAATTCCATCATGGTTTATGTTGGAATTGAGTAAAATGATGTTAATACTTGTTGACCAAGATAATTAAGGGAAAAAGTGAGGAGTGAGTAGCCTTACCAGAAATGAAAATGAACCCTAAAGCCACTAGAATCAAAATAGCATGGTATTGACATATGTCTATGAATACAGAGGCCAGAAACAGATTCTAATATAAGTGGAACTTAATATAAAAATGAAAATTGAACTTACTGGGGAAATGATAATTATGCTATCAAAATTGTCTATTCATTTCAAAGAAAATGGAATGGTTTCTTATAATAAATAAATTCTAGATGTACTAAAGACACACAAAAAATAAAAATTCTAGACTATATATATATATAGGAAACAAAGTATGAAAGAAAAAATAAATATAATACTCTAAGTTTTATGACTTTGGCATGGAATTTCATAAACTAAATAGACAAATAGTAGGTTGGAAAAAATATACCTCAACTGATAAGTAAATGATGGATCTCTAAGATAAAAAAAATTTACAAATAATGGAAGTCAATCTAGTGTTAAAAAAAAGTTAGAGTTATGAAAAGATACTTAACAGCAGAACAAATCAAATAGCCCAAATAATACATAGGAAAATAATCAGTAGTACTTTGGGAAATGCAAATTAAAATAACATTGAAACATCATTTTATATCTTTAGTGAAAGAGTTATGGCACTCAGTGCTAGTGGGAAATTAGAGAAAAAAGAGTATTAGTGGTAGAAATATTGTTTCCTGGTTTTGTTTTTTTAGAAAGCTGTCTGGCAGTTTTAGTTTTAAGAATCTCTCAAACATAAAAATATCAATATGTATGCATCAAAGTATGTATGTATCTTTATGTAAGGATCTTTTTGCAGTTGTCAGTAATTGTAATTTTTTAAATACATTTGATACATTTCAGTCATATGTAACATTATGAAGCCTATAAAAGGAATGAGTTCTGCATATGCTGGCTGATGTGGATATAGTCCACTGCCTACTATGAAGTGAGAAAACTGAGATGCACAGGAGTATGTGTGGAGAAAGCCCTACTCCTTGTGAAGAAAAACAACAACAACAACAACTCAAACCTGTTACATTTATTTGTATGTGATTATAGGAGGATAATAATCATGGTAAGGTGTGAGCTATATCAGGTTATTAGTGTTGGTCACCTAGAGTCATGGATAACGGTAGGGGAAAGATCAAGAGTGGAAAAATTGGAGGAGGGAAAAAGACTCAATCCTTACAGGCTCATGTTTGAATAGGGCCCAAACAGAATGCTAACATTGCAGCAGTGAAGACCTTGAACAAAAAAGAGACCTGTTAATACACATCAAGTTTATGGTGCATACATTTCAGGTCTAGTCAGAAAAAGTATTTTGACCACTTGATTAAGAGTTATTAATGATTATTAGAAAGGAAGAATTAGAAAATGGCATCAGGAGATGTATATATGTTCATGATATTTAATATTTAGATATGTATTCATCATACTAGATATGTATACATTGTATTTAAGTGTACTCAATTCTATTTACATGTATTCAACGATTTTGTGCCTATTCTATGCCTGGTACAGTTCTAGGCACTTGAGCTATATCAGAGATTATATTCTAGTAGAGGGAAATAGATAATTAAAAACAAATATAATAAAAAATACCTTAAACTTTTCTTTGCTTATCACCAGAAGGAATGGCAGATAACTAAGGGGGAGTGCATCACAGTAATAGCATTTGGAGAGTTATAGCACTGAAAAGTTTGATAATGACAGTCTGAGAATATAGTGATGTTCAGCTGACTGACTCAGTTTTTATTTTTCACATCCACATTTTTAGTATTGATTCTTAGAAGTTTAGGTTATATTTAAACTTTGGAAAGATACATTTGTCTTTTTCTTTAAGTCTACATTGAAAAGCAGTGAAACTATTTTGTTTTGCTTTTTAACAGAAACCACATGACATAATTATCATTTTTATGTTATATTTACCTATTTATTCACTCAGTAGTTATTGAATATCAATTCTGTATTCAAGCACAGGAGTTTAAAGATAGATAAATCAGCCATATTCTGTTATAAAACAGCTCACAATTTATGGATATGACATTATATGGGTACTTGGAAGTATTAATTTGATGTTTTTCTCATAGATTCACTTGCTTTTGTTACAGTTTAATGTATATAAAATATTTAGCAAGAAAATACTTTTCATACTGTATGTGTATGAAAGCTACAACAGCTTTATACACTTAGAAAACTTACTTCATAGGAAATAGAAATTATATATTGTTCTAAGTCAAAAGTCAGGTTTGACATATTTTTGCTAGACATTTATTTCAAAAGGTTTTGAACCTAACAGTACTTTGTTCCCAAAGTCCTGCATCTTTAAGGAACTCTGACAAGCTGGAGGATGGCCATCTTGGTAAGACATTAGTGGTGATTTTTTATTAGAATTTAATATTTAAATTTCTGCATCTAGTTGTTTAAATAAGTCTGGTTCAGCAGAGCAAAAACAAAAATTGAAGTGTTTTAAATCATTTCAGTACCTGTAATCATCTATAAACGATCAACAGCTTTATGAACTTCCAAATCTTTGGTACGCCAAGGGTTGCACTAATAACTGTTTTAAATGGTTTTGAGGCTGTATGTTTAAATGTTGAAAATGGGACGTCAGTATGAACATACAGTAAATCTTAACCACATAGGCAGACACAGGTTCCAGTATAATATGGAGCAGGAAAGAGATATATGTAAACAGACATACTCCTCATCTTAATACGTGGAGCCATACTTCCATGGAATTGCATTCACTGTTTATGTAGACAGAGCTGGCAATGAAAAACTGCTGTTCCTATAGTTTTACTGTTTATTTTGATCTCTAGGTTATTTATTTCTTCTAAATATGTAAGGATGGTATTTAAAGATGTTGCTATCAGTTAATTATTTAATTGAAATAATAAAACGTTATTTAATTGGGAGGAGGAAGTCACATGCCTTAATTTACCTTAAGAGAAAAAGGTTATTTTTGAGAACAAACGATTTCTTTCTTTCTATTCTTTTCTTTCTCCACTGCATCCAGGGCCTTGCACATGCTAGGCAAGTATCTCTGAATGACATTCCCAGTCCTTTTTATTTTTATTTTGATAGGATTTTACTGAAGTGTCCAGACTGGCCATGAAAGGGAGATCCTCCTGTCTCAGCTTCTTGAGTAGCTGGGATTCCAGTTGTGTGCTAATATACCGGGCAAAAAAGAAATTTTTAAGTGACGTAAGGATATGGACAGTTGAAAGCTTAAGTGGCATTATAATTTCTGTTTGTTTGGGACCTAAACTTTATTAATGTGACTATTTTATAATAAGTAAGTTTTTGGTTACAAAATGTCTCCACATAACACAAGGAACTTAGGTTTTTTCCCAGACACTTTTTCTAAAGATTTAGATATATTAAAAATATGCAAATACTTAATGTCTGTTAATGCTCATTTAATATGGCGATACCATACAGCATCAAAGAAAATCTTAATTTTAGTTCTTAATATATGTATTTTTTGGGGGGGAGGGAGGGGTACCGGGGATTGAACACTTAGCCACACCCCCTGCCTTTTTTTTTTTTTGTATTTTATTTAGAGACAGAGTCTCACCGAATTGCTTAGCTTTCACTTTTTGCTGAGGCTGGCTTTGAATTTGCGATCCTTCTGTCTCAGCCTCCCAAGCCACTGGGATTACAGGCGTGTGCTACCATGCCTAGCCTGAATTTTTTCTTTTAAAAGATTGTATGTTTATTAATAACAGTTTATGGGAATAAGAGCCAAGACATGTGTCTTCTTAAGTTGGGTTTCATTCAAACTTTGACTTATAAAGGCTGATTTCATTTCATGCTAAATTTCTTTTTCTTTTTTTTTTTTTTTGTACTGAGGATCTAACCCAGGGCCACTCTTGTATGTGATTATAGGAGGATAATAAGCAAGGTAAGGTGTGAACCATATCAGGTTATTAGTGTTGGTCACCTAGAGTCTTGGATAACGGTAGGTAGGAAAAAACATCTGTAGCCCTTTTTATTTTTTATTTTGAGACAGGGTCTCACTAAGTGCTGTGGCTGGTCTTGCACTTTTGATCCTCCTTGTAACCCAAATTACTTGGCTTATAGGCATGCATCACTGTGCCCAGCCATATTAAATTTCTAAAGAGCAACAAAAAGAGGATTGTTGACTAGGTAAAGAGATAAGCATTTTATAAGGAGAAGTTCAGTGTGTTTCAAATAATATAAAACTGTACTTCAAAAATGCCTTAATTGAATTCTTTGGCAGTGGTAAAACCTAACTCATTCACTTCCTTTTTAGGTTCCAAATGGTAAAATTCAGTTATTCAGTCAATGATTATTTATTTATTGAGTGCAAGGTACTGTTCTATGGACAAGAGATATAAAACTGAGTAAAACAAAAATTTCTGCTTTCATTATGTTTATGTTACTGTTATGTTAGATAATAAATGAAACAAATATATAAAATATATAATTAGATGTTGAATAGTACTTGGGAAAATGCTTTATAAGGAATATGATGTTCTGATTGCAATTTTAGATATGATAGCCAGGAGGCCTTGGTAAGAATGAGACATTTAAGTTAAAGCCTGAAGGACATATAGGAATGAGCCTTATGGATATTTGGGGTAAGACCACTTTGATTAGAGGAAGTAGATAATATAAAGTCTATGAGATGGGAACATGCTTGGCTCTTTGAGGCTTACATTGGAGGCCAATGTGACTAGAGTGATCCAGAGGAATAGTAATAGGAGATGAAGTAACAGAGGTAATAAAATTGTTAGAAATCTCAATAGATGTTTATTTTTTTTCCTTTAATTATGCTTTGGGAAATTATGAAGTTAGTGGACCTGCTTCTGGAGACTCACAAGAACACTGTGAAGTAGATTTAATGAATTTTGGGTAACATTATACTTAGGAATTTGTTTTTTTGTCTGCCTGTCTCTGGTTAGCTACTAATCATATGTGATCCTGTTTTCCATAAAGATATAAACCATTTTAGATCAGTTCAGCTATGTATCTATATGAATGATGAATACAAATAACCAAAAAAGAGGAATTAATATCATTTTTTAGACTCTTTATGGGTAGGAGGTTATGAAGTATATTGAAAGGTCTCTTATTTCATGTTCAGACTGATTTGCTTTATATTTTAGCCTGAATATAAAGCAAATCAGTGCAATCTTTGGCAAATTACATAATCTCTGTGACACTCTTTTCTTACCTGCAAAAGTAAGGGGTGAAAAAAATCTGCCTATAACGCATGTTATGTAAAGGGTGTGCACACTGCCTTTCCGCTGGAGGCACTTAATAAATGGTAGCTAATGTCTTCATGTAAATAAGAGTTAAAGATGATAGGGATTGTTGAAGACCACAGTAAACTTAGAAATTTTATAGGCATTAATTGAATTGTCATCCTGAGAGAATCCTTTTCTTAGTTTTTAACAAGTATCTTCAGGATTGGTTGAACAGAGCAGATTTCTTAATTGTGATCAAATCTATGGATCAACTTCAAATTTTATTTTTTAGTTGTTTTATTTTTGAGAAAATTTTTATTTCACTTCTCCCAGTGGATAAATCTTTTATTTCCAGATACATGCAACATATTATTGTCAATTCTTTAAACCTGCCATCAGCCATGGAGTTATTGAAGCAGTCTAGTGTTTGTTATCCATGACTACTGCTGTTACTGGAATTCTAGAAAATACTAAGGTCAATATCTACAATTTCTTTTGGAAAGTAGGCAGGTTCAGGTCATTGATCTGGAAAGTGGCCATTTCTGTTTAAGCCACAAAATCAAGTATTATTGAAGCCATTCTCTGGAGAGGGAGAATGGAGATTTTGGGTATCATAGATACTACCCTTCAACCAGCTTCTGGTTTCTGGAAGTTGTGGTCAATCGTTCTGTCCAAACTTTGCTAACTGTTTTGCAACACATGGTTTTTCATTGATTTCAGTTCATGGGCTGTGTATAATAACCTTCATCCTCTTCTTGTTTTCTAACATGCTCAGATTAACAATAATGATTCCACCTTCTGTTTCATGTCACTTCTTGGTTTATATACCCCAAACATGAAGTACTATTGGAACAAAAGAAAACAATGCAAGACTTTGTGAGGAGTTTATTATATGTTGGACTCATCTTTGGCTGAATTTAAGTGGTGTGATTGATTAGAAAATAATATTTTCAATCTTAACTAATATGATGTTTTCAATTTTAGTTTCAGTGTGTTTTAGTACAAATATCCTGGGAATTTTTTAGTTTAATACATCTGAAAGACATATTGTTCAATTGGCCTAGTATTTTTAGGACAAATAAATCTTGTATACCAAAGATAAAACCTTAATATTTAAGAATATTCTTTTGGCACTAGATTAGGTCATATGTATTTATATAGATTAGATTAGGTCATATGCATTTACTAGATTAGGTCCAATTTGACAAAATGGACTAGAACTGATATTAAATCCATAGATAAATTTCATTAGAACTTTTCAGCTGATAACTTTTTCTTATAGTAGCTTCTAGTTCAAAGGGCAGGAGTTCAGCTGTTTTAGATTTTTAGCTTAGTAAATACTGAAATGATCAAAAGCCAGTATGCAGGAATGAAAAATGGAAAGAAAAGACTTAAACTTTTACAACTTCAAGCCTTAAATATGCTGTGTTTGTAACCACTTGTGAGGGGAACTCTTCCCATGAGAAGATATAGTATTAGGAAATTTATTAATTATAAACTACAAAGTTAAAAATGGTAATGAAAGGAAATTCGGAAATGTATTTGGAAAGTCATAGGACTAAATGTACAGAATTGCTTTTAGATATTTAAGAGTAGTAAATAGCTTAATTACTCATTTTTCATGTTTATCCCCAATGAGATGGAAGATAAATTTTTATATTTATTTATTTATTTTTTTTTTTTGTAGCAGGGATTGAACCCCAGGTGTGCTTAACTACTGAGCCACGTCCCAGTCTTTTTAATATTTTATTTAGAGATAGGGTCTTGCTGTTTGCTTAGGGACTTGCTAACTTGCTGAGGCTGGCTTTGAACTTGCAGTCCTCCTGCCTCAGTCTCCCGAGCTGCTGGGACTACAGGCATGCACCACCGTGCCTCACCCTGGAAGATAGATTTTATAGTTGAATTTAATTATTTGAGCATATTTCCTTTCTTTGAACAAAAAATTATAAACTTGATAATATTTACAACTAACTTTACATAGGAATTTGTTAGTTAAAATATATTTATAGAGAGAAATACAAGTAATTGACCAAGAATAATTAAATTATATTGGAATGTTTCTTTCCAGGAGGTGATTTGGGGTTTTTAATTTGATACTTTAATAAGAATGCAGATTAATGTTTACTGGTAACAATGAAAATATTGACATTAACTTTTATAAGAAGAATGGTATTATGTAATGAATTGAGAATAAAATCAAAGTTTGTTGAAATGAATACTAAAAATCCTTCAGTGTAGTGCATCATTAACTACTACATTTTTTATATCACATTTTTTCCATTGAATTATAGAATTGCAAAAGAAAATGTTCTTCCTTGAAATGTTGCCATAATTTTGTGTACAAAACTTTTTGAGTAAAATGAATGTGGAAGAGGAAAGTTTACCCAGAATTCCTTTTTTAAAAAAATAAAATACATGGTCTTGCCCAGGTTTGCCTTGAACTCTTGGACTTGAGTGATCCTCTTGCTTAGCCTCTCAAGTAACTGGGATTACAGGTTTGTATCACTATGCCCAGCTTCAAGCATATAGATAATGCTTTAGTGACTCCTTGTGTGGGGGTATTTGGTGGGAGGTGTTGAGGATTAAACCCAGAGCTTTCTGCACGCTAAGAAAAATAACTGCACTGTTTTCTTTTTCGAGTAGTGCTAAGGAATCAAGCCCAGGGAACTTTGTATTAACATGAAAAGTTACTTAAAAAGATATTAAAGATATCAGTAATCTCAGATCAAACCTAGTTATAGAATTGTGAACTTCTTTATACCTATATAATAGAACTATTTATATTTGAAAATTAAATGACGAAACAAAGTTTCAGAGCATTAGCAGTCATGTAACTGATTGAAATTAATAAATATTATGAAAATGTAGTAAAGCATTCACAGTGTCTTTTAATTTTCAAGAAAGGAAGAACTAATTTCAACTTTGAAACTGAGGCAGTTTGTATTTTTAAACTCCATTGATTTCAGTAGGATTAATATCTGTATTGTTGGGCTGGGGTTGTGGCTACATGATACAGAGTTTGCCTCACATATGTGAGGCACTGGGTTTGATTCTCAGCACTGCATATAAATAAATGAATAAAATAAAGGTCCATCAACAACTAAAAAAATAATATCTGTATTATGATTTTTTTGAATTTTGTGTCTACAGACCAGTACAACTATTGCATTTTCACAGCTTTATGTATACATCAGACAGTAATTATTTCCTATAATATATAGTATTTTTCAGATGAGAAACCCATTGTCTATTGTTTTAAATTTAATGTTTAAATTATTTTCTCTAAAAATATAATTGCTTTATTTAGGCAAAATTTTTACATAACCAATGTTTCATTATGAAATAATTCCCATTTTTTCCAAGTTTTTGGGAATAGCACTTACTGATTTAATGGTTTTATAGTGAGAATTCACCTATAAATATTGGAGTGAAACTGATATTTCCCTCCACCCCATTTATGCTTCATGTTCAACTCTTTTGCCTATTTGATAGAGTTAAAATGTTTTTCTTATTTCAGACTGTTGTAATAAAAATATCATAGACTCACATGGCTCAAACAACAGAAATTTATTTCTCATAGTTCTAGAGACCGTTAAGTCTAAGATAAGGGTGCTGGCAAGTCCCATGTGTGGTGAAGTTTTGCTTCCTGGCTTGTAGACAACCATCTTCTTGTGACTTCACATAGAGGAGAGAGAAATCATTTCAGTCCCCTAAATACCATCATATTGAAGGTTAGATTTTAAGCATGTGAATTTTAGAGATAGTCTGTAACAATGTTTAAAATATTTAGTCGGATAATGTAGATGTATCCTGCCTAATAGATCTATTCTTTTCATTAAAAAATACTCTTCTTACTATAACCTTACTGCTGCCTCTCTCTGCTGTTATTGTACTCCACGTTTTCCTATTGATTATCTCAGTTCCCTCTTTATGGGAATAGCAATAGCAGAGCCTAGTGCTGCTACTAATTCCTGTCACTGATCTCTTGCCCTGGTGGTAGTTTATAACTGGTTTTCCCAACTTATTTCATAATCTTCTTTATGAAATATTTCCCTCAGCTATTGTAAGTAGATACATAGATATGTTATTGAGTTTCTCATTTTTCTTAGAGACTGAAAATCTTTTGTAGTTGACTTGCAGTAGGATAATGAAATCGTGTTTTTAAACTTTCAGATGTAAAGAAGAAAGGAGAGAGTAGGTGTTAAATGGCAGAATAATTGGAATTTAGAAATATCTTGCAGGGTTCAGGAATAATTTGAATCCAAAAAAGATAAAATTAAACATATATTAAATGCTTGCCTACCTTCACCCCCTATGAAAGAGGATAGGCAGAAAGTCAGGCCTGGGCCAAGACTTAGATACAGCAGCATACATGAAAAGCATTCAGGAGTTTTGGTTGACATGGACTTCTCTATGTAGGAAAGGTGATGTTATCTTGGATTATTCAAGATATATTATACTTTTTTATGGCTAATGTAGAGTTGATTTCTATACTGAAACTAAGTGATTCAGTAGACATTGTTGGCCCATTTTGTGTTAATATTTATATTCCAAGTCACTTAAAATTGCATTTCTGCATTTCTTTAAAATAGAAAGTACTTACATTGAGGAAGTTACTTATAGCATACTTTGTTGCCAACATTTGAAAAAAGATAGCCTTAGAGAGATATGTTCCAGGGTGTAAATTCCATTTCATTGTAATTTAGTTCACAATACTTCCTTCCTTAGACATTTCTAAGTAAGATCAGATGAGCTACCTCATCTCTTCAATTATACTGGGTGGATGCCACCCCACTAACCCAAATATAGGGCTACTTATGCCTCCTGAACCAGAGTGCCAGTAACATAGGTGAGCTCTTCCCTTGAGGCAGGTTTAGTCCTTTGCCTCCCTGTTATATTTCTATGCTAGGGATAGGGTTGATCCTCCTTCCTCCTTCCTCCTTAATCACCTGCTAATTTCTGCAGAGGAGATCCACTCTATTAAAAAAACCTTATTATCAGGGATTTATTATTTTCTGATTTACTCTGTATATTGAATACAACAAATATAAGGTCCAAAGTTAGACTCACATTACTGAACATCATGGAGTAGAAAATAACCTGTATCCATTGGCTACTTTTAAATAAGAGATAGTAATAGTATATTTTTCATTTTGTCTAGAGAAGTCACCTTTGTTCACTAAGTGCCTTCTATTTCCATTCTGTTTCAGTAATGACTTGATTGGTTATGTCACTGGTGCAATAGTTGAAAATGGATATGAGTACACAATTTCAGGACCTCCCTGCTTCCTTGTAGATCATTTGGTCGTATGTAAGTGATTTAACAGTCATGCAGTCAGGATTTTCAGAGTAAATAATTTCCATCTCCATTACTGTATCTTTGTATTCATGAATACTTTCAGGAACATAATATTCTTCAGTTAAACTTGGAGAAGTTTAAAAACATCAGGCTTAAAGTAACATGATTTTAAAAATTGGTCTAATTTAAACGTGCAGTCTTTTATTTTTCTAATAATTGGAAGTGAATAGTTTTTAATTTAAAATACCATTAACTGAAATGTAAACTTAATGAGTTATTAATATAGAATTTTTTGTGTGAGTACAATCTGATTTCAGAGTATAATTTTGTGTTCATTTTATGTTACAACATTTTAAACCTGCTTTTTTTTTTAAGTCAAAAACCATATTAGTGAGCAGAGTTTAAAAGGAATATTAGACCAAACATTTTTACATGGTAGATTTATAAGAAAATATTGAATACTAACTCATGAAAAATATTAGAAAATAGTATTGCTTGTAATTATGAATATTTCTTCCTACTACTATGTTTATCATATGCCTAATTATGTTATGATTCAGATTGATTTGAGAGTACAGATATTGATATTGAAATTTCATAGCCTTAGATTTTTTTTATGCTTGTGTCAGCTAGATCATCAGTTTTATTTGCTTATTTATATCTGTGATAAATAAAAATCAACTGGTTTCAAAAGAATCCTTATACTTGTTTTAGACAAGGAACTGCAAAGTAAGACATTTGAATTAAAGGAGGGGAAACCAGTGCTGTCCTGACTTTCACCAGAAAATATATTTAAATTAGATCTCCAAATGTGAGAAATCTGAAAGGAATAAAAAATGCTAGTCTTAATGTTAGCCATGTGGTTGGTGTTAGCCAAAATGAAGTTCAGGCTATAATGCTCTGTAGCCACTGTATGACCTACCCAAAGGCAATCAAAATGCACTTCTTTCTTCCTTTTTTTCTTTCTTTCTTCTTCATCTTCTTCTTCTTCTTCTTTTTTTTTTTTATAAACTAATTGGCCCATGTTTAGTTTACTAAATGTCATCTGGACTCAGTAAAAAGCAAGTGACCTGCATTGAATTAGTGTAATTGTAATACAAACAGAATATCGCATAGTTTTGGTCTTATACAGGAAAGGAGAAAGTTGGAAAGATTTTTCTGTTTGATAAATAGAAACTAAAGATATGGGGATCCAGACCTGGTTCATACTTGATTTTACCTTTCATGTCTCTTTGTTAGATCAGTATTTGGACTTTCAGGCATTTTTCCCTATGTAAAAAATACTGGTTTTTCCTTTAAAGCTTACTATGAAAGATTTTTTTTTAAATCATACAAATGCAGTACATTAAGTTTTGAATCTAATTCCTCTTTAATCACAGAAAGTTAATGTTGTCCAAAACGGAAGTACTTTGGGAACTTGTTATATTTTACTTTTATCTTGACCAGTATTGCAAGGACGTTTTCAAATGCTGTTTTATTAGTTTTGGATAATTTATATTTCTTATGTGTTTCTAGAGGTAGTAATGCAAACAGAGCTGAAGGGCAAAAAGAGCAAGGGCAAAAAGAGCTGAAGAATTTAAATAACATTTTAAATAATATGTTTTAAATCTTAACTATGTTTAAATTTTTTTTAGATGTAGATGGACACAATACCTTTATTTTATTTATTTATGTGGTGCTGAGGATTGAGCCCAGTGCCCCGGGCATGGGAGGCAAGTGTGTTACCACTGAGCCACAACCCCAGCCCTTAACTATGTGAGTTTGATCATATAATTAAATACTTTATTTGATTTTTTAAATTGATTTATTGGGCATTCTAAAAGTCATTATGTGCAACTCATATTCTTATATTAGAACACTGAGGGTAAAGTACAATAACTATAAACAGGTTAAATCTTTCTATTATAATCTCAGTTTACTTGATACTTTTTGGTTTTTGACACTTATTTAAACACTTGAGTTTTTAGAAATATTTGTCTTCCTTTAGATTGCATGTCTCTAGAGAGCAAACACTAAGTCTTTCCTTTTTTAATGTGAAAGTCTTTAGTGCTTAACACAATGCCTGGCATAAAATGTTAAAGGTGCTCAGTAAATATTGGTTAAATAAAAGTAAAGTGAATAAGATTTACTTAAAACTACATTTACAGTAATCTGCTATTTACATGCTGAACAATCCAGTAATTGTTCGTGTAGTGTAATTGCAACAGTAGAATCTATTCTCAATTATATTGTAATATAATTGCAATAGTAGAATCCAGATACTGCTGGTTTTGTCACCTTGGGCAAATTTAATCTTTTCATATCTCACTTCTTTCTTCTTATATTCAGAGTGAGAATACTTATAGTCTCTTTCATGAGGAGTTGTTAGGATTAAATGAGATGATGCTTGTATAGTCCTTGGGGAATGTCTCATAAATGTTGACTGATATTAATATTGTTTTTCTGTTTCTTATTGTTTTAGAGGTACTTTGGAATCCTGGAAGGAAAGTATGACATTATTAGAAAGGGGGCGTGAACGGGGAAAATATCTAAAAATAATAAGGTTCTAAATGTGTATTGAAGGATGTACGTTTTAGAAAAACTGTTTTGTGAGCAGTATGGAGGAAAGACTCTGGAGGCAATTAGAGCTGGTAGGCAGATTATTTAATCTTAAAATGTCAGGTCAGTTTTATATTGTCTTTGAGTAAAAATAGAACTAAAATCTAAGAAACTATGTAGATATCAAAGATGATTATAATGGTTTTCATTGTTATCATTTGTATTTTTAATAATTGCAGATCCCACTTATTGACTACTTACCACATGCCAGGTACTTTTATATTCATCTCAGTTCTGCTAGAGTTAGTGTAAGGTAATGGCTGTCAAGTGTGGTTTTTAGACCAGCATTATCTGGGAACTTATTAAAAATGCAAATTCTTGGCCCCTGTATCAGGCCTGTTGAATCTGAAACTCTCAGATGGAATTCAGCAATCTACATAGCATTAAGCTCGCAAAGCAAATTTTGATGTATGGCAAAATTTAAGAATCATTGTTGTCCTTTTGTATTTACACAGATGAGAAAACTGTACTTACTGATGATGTTTTTAATAATAGTACTTTAATTATTTAGGTTTTCTTAATATATTAAACATAGTCTAGCAAGGTACTAATCAACAAATTCCCATTTTTTCCCTACATCTATTCTAAAATTAGAAATATTTTCTGTTAGAAAATATGTTGTTTTCAGGTTTACTTCATGAGCCAGAAGTATTCCATGTCTGTGTGTACAGAAGTCAGAAAAGCTTGAGGATTGTGAGCTTTGATGCTAAACTATCTGGTTTTCGTTTCCAGCTCTCTCTATATAGTATTCAAGGGCCAGTTATTTAACCTCCTTAAATCTCCATTTTCTCATGGAATATATAAAGTGGAGAAATAATTTTTTCATAGTTTTGGTAAGTATTGAATAAATATTTATCTATCCATCTATTTATTTATTTATTTTATTATTATTTTTTTTGGTACTGGGGATTGAACTCAGGGGCACTAAACTATTGAACCACAAACCTAGCCTTATTTTGTATTTTTAATTTAGAGACAGGGTCTCACTGAGTTGCTTTGTGCCTGACTTTTGCTGAGGCTGGCTTTGAACTTGCCATCCTTCTGCCTCAGCCTCTCGAGCTGCTGGGATTATAGGCATGCGCCACTGTGCCTGGCAAATAAATAATTTTTATAAATTTACCTAGAACATAGCCATGTAAATACTAAGTGCTATATAGAGTTGAGAGTTGATGTAATACTAACAATACTTATTATTATTATTGTTAGTATTACATCAGTATATAGTATATATGATACATAAATGTATCAAAATATATATAATAAAAATTTTAAAAATAATCTGAAAATAGCCTAGAGACAGGATGTTTATCATTAAAAAATATGTAATTAAGTGGCTATTAAAGGCCTGAATTCAGGGCTCAATTCTCTCTTTTCTGGTTTTAGTAGAAGGATATATTCCTTTTCTTCTGTCCTTCTGTTCTTCTGTCCTTTACCTGTCAAGTTTTTTCCCTTATAGAAGCTTACGGACTCAGATCCCTCCATTTTAAGTTTCTTTCCCTTTATCCCTGAATATATTTTAGTTATTTCTTTCCCACCATTCTACTGAAATGATTAACAGTTTTACTCCTATTTAACTTTATTTCCTGCTTTGATTTTTAGGATATCTCTATTTCCTGACTTCCAGCTTTTATCTCTCTCTTGAGTTGTAGGCTTATTTCAGATTGTCTATTTAGATAATTATCTTTTCTATTTTGTTCAAACACTTCAAACTCAGTGTCTCCAAATTTGTTTTTACTTGTATTTTGTATCTTACTTAATGGCACTACCATCCATCCAGTTGCTAGGTTGAAAATTTGGAGATTATCTTTCGTCTATCTAATCTTTGATCTGTTGCCAAGTCCTATTGATGTTGCCTCCTCTCTTCTCTGTCCTGGAAAGAGATAATTCAGGTTTTCATGATTCACTAATTTCCATCCATTTTACTTCCTTAATATTTTTTCAGAAAATATCTCCTTTCCATCTACATCTTTATTTCCTATTTCATACGTCATATTTTCTACCCTCTGGATTTGTACATCCATTTTTCCTAAATGATATTGTATTCAGTCTCATTCCCTTTTCCAAAGTAACCTTTGTGATACTGCTGGATTCATTATTCTAAGAGAAAATATAAATTCATTATTTCAAATCGTCCCCATTAAAAAGGAATTAAAAAATTTGTCCTTAGGTTGAGAGTCAAGTTCTTAAGGGTGTCATACAAGGCCTTTGGCTGTGCCTACCTCTCTAGATGTGTGAAATCTCCTTCGCTTTAGCCATACTATCCTTTGTAGGTACTTTTATGTTTTTAACTCTACCCTTTGCTTAGTGTTAATTTGTGCCTTCATTTCTTCCCATCTCTCTTCTACACATTCTAACCTGGAAACCCTCTTCAGCACCATGCACCCCAAGATCACAAACATCAACACTCTGTTGGAGTTTGTATGTCTTCTCTACCAAATTTTTTAAAATTGAAAAATTGACAGCAGCATGTGCAACTTTTATCATGTGTCTTTAGTGTCTAATGCAATGTGTTGTGACATAGTTGATATTAAGTAGATGATTAGTATATTTATACACAAATTTGGAGAACATTATTTTCATGTGGATTTTTTAATTGCAAGGAAGGGTGAGGTGGACATACTTATTATATTAATTGGGATAAACCTGGAAGGAAAGAAGAGCATTCTCTCTCTCATCAGTTAACAGCTTGAGTGTTACCATGTGTTCAGCCCAGGGTGAGGTACTTCATGAATGAAATCAGAAGAAAAAGGAGGGGAGGACTGGTATTATAATTTGCTTTTTCCTTGGAAAAATGTTTCTTTAAATAATCCATTTTATACTCTCAATTTATCATATTTTATTTTAGTCTAGTTTAGTTTTAGGTAAACAAAATAGAAATCCTTTAGGTTAGTATCTAAAATGCTAATTTTGAACTTTACAGACTGTAGTATGGCACTTGTCCAATAGAATCTGTTAAAAATTTTCCTCCAGGTCAGATCTAAGTATAGAAGAATGAGGTAACTTTAATGTGAACCCGGAATGTAATGCAGTCTTTCCCTCCAGTGAGTTGCCAGATTTACAATTCCATTTGTATCTTGAATTGGGGGACGCTGAATTTAATATGGATGTTTGCCAATGATAGCAAATGTTGGCCAGATAGTCTTGCTCTCTGTGTTTAATTATATAGTTTTATTATAAAGTTTTTCACATGTTTATTTGTAGGTACCTATTATTTTCTTAAAGTGAATTCACTTGGTTGCTAGTTTCTCACATATACTTTATTCTTTTGGTAGTCAATAATTTACTTTCAAATCTTCCATCTTTTTAAGAAGGCTAGCTTACATTTTTATGTATTCCTAATAGCCAATTCAGTTCTTCATCTTTCCCAGACTTACATATTTTAAAGGTGTACCAGTGTAAATCCCTCATAACATCTAAGTTCTTGGTATATTAATTCATCCTGTGTTTATTTAGTTATTCATTTTTTGGTACTGGGAATCAAACACAGGGCCTTGTGCATGTTAGGCAAGTGCTCTGCCATTGAGCTACATCCCCTAGCCCTATCCCATTTTTATTGATTGGCTGATTTGACACTGTTTTACATTGGGATAGAGCAATGAATGAAACAAAATTCCAGCCTTTTAGGTGCTTATTTTATAGTAGAGAGAGAGAATAAATTACACAAAAAAAGGATAACATATCGAGTGCTGATAAGTGTTGTAAAGAAAAATGAAGTAGGAGAAGGAGGTTACAGAATGACGTGTGTGTTTAAGTGACTCTTAGTAGAGATGTAAAGGAGAAAAATAAATGAGCCATGCAGATTTCTGGGGAAAGAATGTTTGAGTCAGAGTAAACAGATATGGGAGTTTGTTGGGTGTAAGGAATAGCAGGGAGGTTTAAATGACCTGGATGACAAGAGAAGTAAGAGATGAGACCATAGGGATAGCAAGGGACCAGATCATTTAGAGCCTTCATAAACCATGTTTTGACCTTTAGCTTTAACTCTGAATGAGACAGGAAACCATTTGAAGGTTTTGAGCAGAGGAGTCATAGTGTCTGACTTGTAATTTAAAAGATCTATTCTTTGTTAAGAGGGATATTAGCAGTATAAGAATGTAAACAATGAACAGTGAGGATGTTACTTTTTCAGTATCCAGGTAAGGGATGATAGTGGCTTGGACCAGGTAGTGAAGGTGTTAAGAAGTGGTCAGATTCTGGATATAATTTTATATTTCCTGGTTGCTTACATGTTGCATGCGAAAGAGAGAGAAATTCAAGGATTTGGGGCCTAAAATTTTGTCCCAGATATCTGGAAGAATGAAAGCAAGAAGTGGTGTTTGACATTATCTATAGTGAAAATGTTTTAGTTTAAAAAAAAAGAAAAAGGAAATCACTATGCTTTATATTGATCTCTTAAGATATATTCTGCTCTAGCATCTCCCATAAATAAAAATGTCATCAGCAGGTTAGGTTTTTAGGCTGAAGGTTCTCTTTCTCCACTTTTAACAGGAAATAATTATGGCTTTGGAGTCTGGTTAATAGAATTATCTTGAACTGCCCGATAGAACCAAGCCAGTGTCTTTAGGATTATAGTGGGGTGAACAGCTTTCTTATGCCACCTTTTTACTTTTATAATGTTCCCACTTTAGCAACCTGTTAAGGCCTGTACTCCTAAAAAAATGCCCACAAATTAATTTCTGAATTGCTGTGGATGTCTTTTCCATGGTTTCTTTTCTGTTCTCAGTTACCACAAACATTCCTTTTTCTTTTTTACAACTTTAAAATTGAAAAATAAGCAAATTTCCTTGTTTCCAATCATGCCCTTCCATTCTGCCTGAACTTTTGCCAAACAAATTCATTTGGAATTTATAAACAAAACACCTTTGTGAAGTTGAAGCATAGGTAATAGAGTTATTATTTATCATTGCTTACTCAGTTTGTTTTCCTGTTATTGACCTGAAGTATACTTAGCAATGAAAGTTTGGATGGGTAAGAGAAAGGAAGAAAGGTTAGAAAAGAGAAAGGAAGATGGAGCTTGGGGTCTTTTCTGGAAGGGTAGCCAGCAGTGAGACCTGGGGACTTGCAGAGATGGGCCTGGAAGAGAGAAAAGGGACATTAGAGAGTGTGCAAGACAAATGTCAGAAAATCTGCTAATTTTTCAGATCTTTCCTCTTCTTTGTTGCCCTTCTTGATCTTTACCTGTAATGAGGGTGGGTATGTATATGTTGTGTTGAGAGGGATGGGGACAGGGGAAATAGAATAAAGGAGAAACCAGAGCCAGTAACAACTTGAGTTGCAGTAACACTCAGACCTTTCAAATAACTTGCTTATACATATAGTTAGCTAGCAACAATGCCAAGACCATTTAGTCTGGGTTTCTTTTCCTGATTTGTTATATGCACTTAAGAAGTAACTGCTGACTTAGAGTCTTAATAGTCTGCTCAGGAGGTTGGGTTCTCATTTCCAGTCTTTCTCACTTTCTAAGCCACTTTCTTGGGCTTAAAATCCAGCTGGCCGTTATCTTCAGATCATTTATTTTTCCTCCTTGAAAACTGTTCAGTTTCTTTCTTCTGTCTACCTTGACTTTGCCCATTTCTTAAACCATTTTCATATCCTTGTTTTCATTCTCTTTTTGGTGTACTCATCTGGCAATGTAGCAGCTGTAGACCAATCTTTTCATAGTAATAATGATAGTACCTGTTCTTTATTAAGCACCTGCTATGTAGTAGACCTTACATTAGGCCACTTAACAGATATTATTATTGTCTTTACTACTTTAAAAGGTGTAAACATTATTATTTCTATTGGCACTCTATATACTACTACTAATTATCATCATTATTATAACAACTCTAAATACTAACCCAGCATTCAACTTTACTGATAGAGGTGGGTTCATATTCAAAGTTAAATAACCTCAAAGGTTTTGAGATTATTCCTACTATACCAGGTTCCTTCTAACCAGACTGCTAAACTACAATTACAGCTACAACAAAGCCAAAACTAGCAGTTTCCATTTCTGATTTTGATAGAATATTTCTACCCTAATGTTGAAAGTGTATTAAAACTATTATAATGCCAATTTAATACATTAGAACATACAAGCACATTGATTTCCATCTTCTTCAGATACATACAAATGTGTTATTTTAAGTGTAGCCAGCCATTATAGGAAATGCTCTGCCAAGTTACAGAGACTTCTATAGTAATATATTTCTCTTTAAGATGGATGCTCAACAATTTGATTTTTTATGGACCTGTGGATATACCATGATAAATTGTCATGGCAGAACTTGTTTCTATTTGCTGTACCAACTCCAGTTGAGCTATATCATTAGCTTTGGGGAGCTATTGGAATATAGCTGTAGAAATTTCCCTGAATGAATGACAAATTATATCCTTGTATGTATATATATTTAAAAGCTATAACTAATTCTATTTAGTGTATGGTTTATTGTAGTGACTAATAGAATTGGGGAGATTAAACAACAAATTCTGTCTTTGTATGTAGATTTTTAGGGTTGACATTATTTTTTCTTAGCCACAGAAATATTTCATTTTTAACAAGAAGGTTTGTTTTCTGAATGTGCACAATTGTATCACCTGTCCAGGTTGAGCTTCATATGTGAGCAATTACCACTGATTCTGTGACTGGCTATGTAAATATATTATTGTCTAGAGTCATAGTTTTAAACAGCTCTAAGCTTTCATCTCAATAACCTAGAAACATCTGGGTTGTTGGATGGAGAGGGTACCATACATTCACTGTGAATCAGTATAATCCACCGTATCAATAGGCTAAAGAAAAAAATTACATAATACAGAATAAGGCATTTGACAGAATTCATCACCTATTGATAGTATTGAGTAATCTCAGAATAATAGTAATAAAGAACTTCAATTTGATAAAGATTAGATGCCAAAATGTTTCAGCTGACTTTATAATTAATGGTGAAAGACTAAATGTTTTCTTCCTAATATTGAGAATAAGAAAAATGGGGGCTGGGGATGTGGCTCATACGGTAGCCGCTCGCCTGGCATGCGTGCGGCCCGGGTTCTATCCTCAGCACCACATACCGACAAAGATGTTGTGTCCGCCGAGAACTAAAAAATAAATAATAAAATTCTCTCTCTCTCTCTCTCTCTCTCTCTCTCTCTCTCTAAAAAAAAAAGAAAAAAAAAGAAAAATGTCTGTTCTCACCACTCTTATTTTAACAGAGAACTGGGTGTTCTTGCCAATGCAAAAAGACAAGAAGTAAAAGTAAAATACATACAAATTGGGAAGGAAAAAATAAAACCATTCTTCTTGGAAACGATATGATTTTCTGTGTAGAAAATACCAGAACCTACAAAAAACACTTGTAGAAGTTTATGAGTTCAGAAGTTACAGGATGCAATATAAACATACAAAAGTAAATAATATTTCTATATCCTTTAACAAATATATGGACACCAACGTTAGTGTAGTGCCATTTATAATCACTTAAGAAAAACACATTTTACATGTAGAAACTTTACTACCCTTTTTGGCTTTTTTCTTCATTGTTGGTTTAGGTAGAGGTTTGTCGATTTTATTGTTCTTAAAAATAGCTCTGTATTGATTTTCATTTTAAATTTCATCGGTTGCTGTTCTTTAGTATTTTATTTCTTCTGCTTACTTAGTGTTTATTTTGCTCTTTTTTTAGGTTCTTGAGGTAGGAGCATAGATTATTAACTTAGGCTTTTGCTCTCAGCCTGCTTCAACTGTGTCTTATAAATTTTGATATGATGTACTTTTATTTTTATTTAGTTCATTGTGTTTTAAAATTCCCCTTGAGACTTCCTTTTTGATCTGTGATTATTGAAAAGTGTGTGGCTCAGTTTCCAAGTGTTTGATCTTCCTATGATCTCTCTTTTACTAATTTCTAGTTTGATTCCATTTTACTGGAGACTATGATGTCAGTTCTTTTTAATTTGTTGATATATGTTTTATGTCCCAGGATATGGTCTTTCTTGGTTTGGTATATGGTTACTTGAAAGAATGTGTACTCTGTTGTTGAGTGGAGTGCTATATATATGGCATTTAGAGCCTATAAGTTGATGGTATTGAGTTCTTCAATATCCTTGATGATTTTCTGCCTAGTTTTATCAGTTGTTGTAAGAGGGTATTGAAGTCTCTAAATATAATGGAGGGTTTATCTGTGTCTTTCAATTTTCAGTTTTGCTTCACATATTTTATAGCTTGTTTTTAAATCAGACACATTTAAGATTGCTTTATCTTCTTGTTGATGTCTTATCATTAGATAGCATGCCTTTTGATTTCCGGTACTTTTTTTTTAGAATTTACTTTACTTGGTACTAGTATAGCTACTTCTGTTTTCCTTGATTAATATTTGCATGTTTTCCACCATTTGCTTTCAACATGCCTATATTATATTTAAAGTGAGTTTCTTATAAACTATATAGAGATGAATCATGTTTTTCATGTGCTCTTATAGTAAATGGCATATTTAGGCCATTTACTTTTATTGTAATAATTATGTTAGAGCTTAACTCCTGCATTTAATGCTCCATTTCTGCTTTCTCTTTCCTGCTGTCTGTATGGTTATTTTGAACATATTTTTGAGTTTATTTTATCTATAGAATTCATGAGTATATCTCTTTAATCAAATCAGGTGAATGGTTAAAAACCCAACTTTCCTTAATGTTCTCTTATCTTCTCCCATTATTAATTATCTTAAATATTTCTTCTTCATAAACCTACAATCACATCAGCCAGTACCATAAGTTGGGATTAAACAGTCAAAAAATAACTTTAAATCGATTGTATTTGCCTTATTGTTTTCCTATTGTATCTATTTTCCTGATGATTCAAGTCTCCCCCTTCCCCGCCCCTTTTTTCAGTACCAAGGATGAACCCAGAGGCACTTAACCACTAACCACATCTCCAGCCCTTTTTTTGTATTTTATTTAGAGACAGGGTCTCACTGAGTTGCTTAGAGCCTTGTTAAATTGCTGAGGTTGGCTTTGAACTAATTTTCCTCCTGCTTAAGTCTCCCAAGCTGCTGAGATTACAAAGCATGTGCCACTATGCCTGTAATTTATGTGCCACTGTGCTCTTATTTTTTTTAATATTTTTTTTCATAATACCTTTATTCTATTTATTTATTTTTATGTGGTGTTCGGGATCGAACTTAGGGCCTCACATGTGCTAGGTAAGTGCTCTACCACTGAGCTAAGCCCCAGCCTGTTTATTACATGTTGTTAAATAATTTTGGTTTTTTCTTTTTTAAAAAAAATTATTTATTTTAATTTGTTATGCATGACAGCAGAATGCATTTCAATTCATAGTACACATATAGAGTACATTTTTTCATGACTCTGGTTGTACACAAAGTAAAGTCATACCATTTGTGTCTTCATACATGTACTTAGGGTAATGATGTCCATCTCATTCCACCATCTTTCCTGCCCCTAAGTCCCTTCCCTTCCCTTTGCCCTATCTAAAGTTCCTCCATTCCTCCCATGCTCCCCGCCCCCATGCCCCATTATGGATCAGTATCCACATATCAGAGAAAGCAATTTGCATTTGGTTTTGGGGGATTGGCTTACTTCATTTAACATAATATTCTGCATTTGTAACTGTATCCATTTACCAGCAAATGCCATGATTTTATTCTCTTTTAATGCTGAGTAATATTCCATTGTGTATGTATACCACATTTTCTTTATCCATTCATCTAATGAAGGGCATCTAGATTGTTCCACAATTTGGCAATTGTGAATTGTGCTGCTATAATCATTGATGTGGCTGTGTCACTGTAATATGCTGTTTTTAAGTCCTTTGGGTATAAACCCAGGAGAGAGAAGGCTGGGCAAATGGTGGTTCCATTCCCAGTTTTTCAAGGAATTTCCATACTGCTTTCTATTTTGGCTGCACCATTTTGCAATTCCACCAGCAATGTATGAGTGTGTCTTTCCCCCACATCCTCGTTAACACGTATTGTTGTTAGTATTCTTAATAGCTGTCATTCTGACTACAGTGAGATGAAATCTTAGAGCGGTTTTGATTTGCAATTGTCTAATTGCTAGAGGTGTTGAACATATTTTCATATATTTGTTGATTGATTTTATATCGTCTTCTGAGAAGTGGCTGTTCAGGTCCTTTGCCCATTTATTGATTGGGTTATTTGTTTTTTTGGTGTCAAGATTTTTTAATTCTTTATATATCCTAGAGATTAGTGCTCTATCTGATGTGCATGTGATAAAAATATGCTCCCAATTTGTAGGCTCTCTATTCACCTCACTGATTCTTTCTTTTGCTGAGAAGAATCTTTTCAGTTTGAATCCATTCCATTTATTGATTCTTGATTTTATTTCTTGTGCTATAGGAGTCTTATTAAGGAATTCAGGGCCTAAATTAACATGATGAAGATTTGGGGCTATTTTTTCTTCTATTAGGCGCAAGGTCTCTGGTTTAATTCCTAGGTCCTTGATCTACTTTGAGTTGAGTTTTGTGCATGGTGAGAGATACTGGTTTAATTTTATTTTGTTTAATGTGGATTTCCACTTTTCCCAGCACCATTTGTTGAAGAAGTTATCTTTTCTCCAATGTATGTTTTTGACACCTTTGTCTAATATGAGATAAGTGTATTTATGTGGGTTAGTCTCTGGTCCTCTATACTGTACCATTGGTCTACAAGTCTATTTTGGTGCCAGTACCATGCTGTTTTTGTTCCTATTGCTCTGTAGTATAGTTGAACACCTGGTATAGTAATGCCACCTGCTTCACTCTTCTTGATAAGGATTGATTTGGCTATTCTGGGTCTCTTATTTTTCCAGATGAATTTCATGAATTCCTTTTCTATATCTATGAGGAATGTCATTGGGATTTTGATTGGAATTGCACTAAATCTGTATAGTGCTTTTGGTAGTATTGTCACTTTGACAATATTAATTCTGCCTATCCAAGAACAAGGGAGATCTTTCCATCTTCTAAGATCTTTCTTTCTTTAGTGTTCTGTAGTTTTCCATTGTAGAGGCTTTCACCTCTTTCATTAAGTTGATTCCCGAGCATTTTATTTTATTTACTTATTTTAAGGCTATTGTAAATGGGGTGGTTTTTCTCATTTCTCTCTCAGAGGATTTTTCACTAATGTACAGAAGTTATTTCTGTACATAGTGTACAAATATGCCTTTGATTTATGGGTATTGATTTTATATTCTTCTACTTTGCTGAATCCATTTATTAGTTATAGAAGTTTTCTGGTGGAATTTTATGGATCCTCTAGGTATAGAATCATTTCGTGGGTAAATAGTGATAGTTTCAGTTCTTCTTTTTCTATTTGTACCCTTTTAATTTCTTTTGTTTAATTGCTCTGGCTAGAGTTTCAAGAACTATGTTAAATAGAAGTGATGAAAGAGGGTATCTCTGTCTTGTTCCAGGTTTTAGAGGGAATGCTTTTAATTTTTCTCCATTTAGAATGATATTAGCCCAGGGCTTAGAATAGATAATCTTACGATGTCAAGATATGTTTCTGTTTTCTAGTGTTTTGAACATGAAAGGGTGTTGTACTTTGTGGAATGCATCTATTGAGATGATCATATGATTCTTTATGTCTGTTGATGTGATGAATTACATTTATTGATTTCCATATGTTAAACCAACCTTGCATCTCTGGGATGAACCTCATGTGATCATGGTGCACTATCTTTTTGATACGTTTTTGTATTCAGTTTGCCAGAATTTTATTGAGAATTTTTGCATCTATATTCATTAGAGATATTGGTCTAAAGTTTTCTTTTTTGATGTGTCTTTGTCTGGTTTTGGAAACAGGGCAATATTGGCCTCATAGAATAAGTTTGGAAATGTTCCCTCTTTTTCTATTTCATGAAATAATTTGAGGAATATTGGTATTAGTTTTTCTTTGAAGGTCTTAGAGAACTCTGCTGTGTATCCATGTGGTTTTGGGCTTTTCTTGGTTGGTAGGCTTCAGATGGTGTCTTCTATTTTGTTGCTTGAAATTGATCTGTTTAATTTGTGTATATCATCCTGATTCAATTTGGGCAAATCATATGACTTTAGAAAATTTGTCAATGCCTTCTATATTCTCCATTTTATTGGAGTACAACTTTTCAAAATAATTTCTAATTATCTTTGTATTTTGTAGTATCCGTTGTGATATTTTCTTTCTCATCATGATATTAGTAATTTTGAGATTTCTCTCTTCTTCTCTTCATTAGCATGGGTATCAATTTTATTTATTTTTTTCAAGAACCAACTTTTTTGTTTTGTCAATTGTTTCTTTTGTTTCAATTTCAATTGATTTCAGTTCTGATTTTAATTATTGCATATCTTCTACTGCTTTTGGTGTTGATTTGTTCTTCTTTTTCTACTGCTTTGAGATGTAATGTAAGATCATTTATTTGTTGACCTTTTCTTTTTTTTTAAGGAATGAACTCCATGCAATGAATTTTTCTCTTAGCACTGCCTTCATAGTGTCCTAGAGATTTTGATATGTTGTATCAGTGTAATTTATCTCTAAAATTTTTAAATCTCCTCTTTGATTTCTTTTGAAACCCATTGTTCATTCAGTAGCATATTACTTAGTCTCCAGGTGTTGGAGTAGCTTCTATTTTTTATTGATTTCTAATTTCATTTCATTATGCTCTGGTATATTGCAGGGTAGTATGTCTACTTTTTTGTAATTGCTATGAGTTGCTTTGTGACATAATATGTGGTCTATTTTATTTTACTTTTTATTGAGTTTTTAAAAAATAAATGACAGCAGAGTGAATTACCATTCATGTTACATATATAGAGCACAAGTTTTCATAACTCTAGTTGTATATAAAGTATATTCACACCAATACGTGTCTTCATACTTGTACTTTGGATAATGATATGCTTCTCATTTCACCATCATTACTAACACTGTGTCCCCTTCCTTCCCCTCCCACCCTTCTGCCCTATCTAGAGTTCATCTATTCCTCCTATGCTCCCCCTCCCTACCTCAGTATGAATAAGTCTTTTTATATCAGAAAAAAACATTTGGCATTTGTTTTTTGGGGATTGGCTAACTTCACTTAGCATTATCTTCTCCAACCCCATTTTCCTGCAAATGCCATGATTTTATTCTCTTTTATTGCTGAGTAATATTCCATAACAGTGGAATTATCTTAGATGCCTTTCAGTAGATGATTGGATTTAAAAAAGTGGCATATGTTTTATTTTATTAGAGAAGGATCCATGTGCTGCTGAGAAGAAAGTATATTCACTTCTTGTTTAATTGAAATATTCTACGTATGTCTGTTAAGGCTAAATTATTGATTGTATTATTAAGTTCTATAGTTTCTTTGTTTAGCTTTTGTTTGGAAGATCTATCCATTGGTGAAAGAGGTGTGTTAAAGTCACCCAGAATTATTGTGTTGTGGTCTGTTTGACTCTTGAACTTGAGAAGAGTTTGTTTGATGAACATAGATGCTCCATTGTTTGGGGCATATATATCTATAATTATTATATCTTGTTAATATATGGTTCCCTTAAGCAGTATGAAATATCCTTCTTTGCTGATTTTCATTGTTGTTTTTTATTTCCTCCTCATGGAATATTTTGCCAAGGCTGTTCTGTAGTATAGGCTTTCTAGTTGTAAATTCTTTTAACTTTTGTTTATCACAGAAATTTTTTATCTCATCATCAAATCTAAAGCTTAATTTTGCTGGATATAAGATTCTTGATTGGCATCCAGTTTCTTTCAGCGCTTAGTATATATTGTTCCAGGATCTTCTAGTTTTCCAGGGTATGGGTTGAAAAATCTGCAAATATCTTGTTTCCCCCTATATGTAATCTAATTCCTTTCTGTTGTGGCTTTTAAAATTATCTGCTTATTCTGTATGCTAGGGATTTTCATTATAAGGTGACTTGGTGTGGATCTGTTGTGATTTTGTACATTTGGTGTCCTGTAAGCCTCTTATATTTTTCAATTTATTCTTCATGTTCGGAAAATTTCTGATATTATTTCATTGAATAGATTGTTTGGTTTGTAACTCTGTGCCTTTCTGTATTCCAATAATTCTTAAATTTGGTCTTTTTAATGTTATCCCATATTCTTGAGTGTTCTGCTCATTGTGTCTTACCTTCTTCACTGTGTGGTCAACATTCTTTTCAAGAATATATATTGTGTCTTCTTTGTCTTAGGTCCTGTCTTCCAAGTGATCTAATGTGTTGGTGGTGCTTTCCATTGAGTTTTTAATTTGGTTGATTGTTTCTTTTGTTTCAAGGACTTGTTTTTTTTTTTTTTAGAACCTCTCTTTATTGAAGTGATTTTCTGCCTCCCTGTATTTGTTTATGTAGCTCTTTATCAAAATGATCTTTTGTTGCCTGTATTTGCTTTTATATCATCGTTTAATTCACAGAACATTTTAATTATGTACATCCTGAACTCCTTCTCTGTCATTTCTTCTATTGTGTTGGGCACGGGTTCTAAAAATGTAGTTTATCTTGGTTTGTTTGGGGCACTTTCTTCCCTTGTTTTTTCATGTTGTTCTTTTGTCTTCCCTTCTAGCACTGTGGATCCAAGGCGTTACAATGTTTATGGTATAGGCTTATAGTGTCCCTGCAGGGTTCTAGTACCTCTTCTTCAAGGGGGAGAACAATATTAACAGATCCCAGTACAAACAACATACAGTTTAAACCAAATAGCTGCTAATATTAAGATGTTTATGGTTTTGTCATAATATATAGAAATGGCAGGTTCAATTATTATCTACAATATATACAGTAGGTTTGCTAAAGGGTGTATAGTTTCTGATGGTGGACAAAAGAACAGAGGCTGAGGTGTAGAATGAGATGTTGAGGGGGTAGGAGGTGAGGATACTTAGTTATTAGATCTTAGGAAGTGTGTAGGCAGAATCTAAAGAAGCTGGTTAATAGAAGAAGGGAGAGAAAGTGATTTGGAGGTGAAAACTAAGTGGGAAGACAATAAAGAGAGTACAGAAAACAAATATTAAGAAAAAGAAAAAAATGTAAAAATACGGGATGAAGAGTATGCAATAGAACTGTAATATACTATTCAGCTATCCCAGTCCTAAGGAGTCTAATTCATGAAAAGTACACGGTTTCACAAATGTTGGGGATGGGAGGGCAGGAGAAGAGAGAGAGAGAGGAAAGATAAAAAAACAAAATCTCAAAGGAAGATACAAGGATTACTTTTGTTGGAGATCAGTATCTTTCCTGCTTCCCTTCTCATCCAATAAGTGATGTTGTTTGTTTGCTGGTATCTCCACTCACAGGATGGTGAAGGTTATTAGGTGGGTAGGTTGGCCTTGTAGGTAGAGATCCTGGAGGAGGGATATAGCACTTGCTGGTCTCCGAAGGGAGACTGCACCCCAAGGATCTCCTTTGGGGCCAACTCTTGTGATGGGGGCACCTGATCTTATCTCCTTATATTGTCTGTATACATCATAATTCCTGGTCTCTAATTTAGTTTCCAAACTGTATCTCACCCCCTCTCTTTCTTCTTCCCAATCAGGTACCTCTCTTTCTGGAGGTCATGTGCGATGTACTCTTGGGGTTGCATGCTTTCTCTGGAGAGCTGTTTTGTATGGGCAGTTCAGAATCAGGTATTGCGAGTTATGGATGGGTGGCGTATCCACAAGAACTGTGCCAGGTTAGTGGCTGTGGGTGAGAAGGGGAAGTTAGGGAACTATGGGTACCTTGATATTGCTTCTAGGCCCCAGCAGATGTTCCTAGATGGGAGTTGCCCCAACTAAAGTTGGCCACAAATGTGTCCCAAGATGGAGGTGGCTGCTTTCAGCAATGATGGGGTATCTGGTCAGTGGGCTGAGTGGTGTTGTTGGGCAGTGGGTTCAGAGATGCAGCTCTGTTTCATGTGGTGTGCAGTGTCCACAGGTGCAGGCTATAGCATATAGGGGACTATGGCAGTGGTTGCAGTGTTCCCAAATGGAGGTGACCCAGGGAGCCCCACATTGGTAGATGGGGGTCCTCATGGGAGTGGTGGTCAGTGGTCCTGTGTGTGGGCAGCAGCCGGGTGTCCTGCGTAGGAGCACAGCTGGAATTCCTGTGGGGATGCCAGTGGTCGTGCTTGAGCAGGGCTGCCAGTGGTCCTGTATGGTCAAGTAGCCCGGAGTCTGCACTGACACTGAGGCCTGGAAACCTGCCCAGGCAAGTTGGCCATGCACGGGAGCAATTTTTTGGGGGTTCTCTGATAATTTCCAGAGAAACAATATTCTCACTACTTGAATCCCAGGTCATGGAGGTACACAGAATTAGGCCTCCATTTTTAATTTTTCCTCAGTTTTTTCTTAATCTTAATTTACACTGACTTCTTTATATCAATCGTGTTTTTGTTAAATTTGATTTTTACTGGGCATTGTACTTGCTTAAACTAGAGTCACATTTATTGAGTGACACTCCTGTTGTCTTAGGATTAGTTTCTTGCTTATTTGTAATTCAATTTGTGGAGCTCTGTGTTGACCCTTGTTGTCCCCCGCCCCCCAACTTTAACACAGTTTTTGCATCAGTTTGGATTTACACATCTTAGTGTTAACATCCACTTAATGTTTTGCAATTTTTGTATGATGAAGATTGAGCAATGTGTTGTTTATAATTGGTATTACCTTTTCACATTTTGCTGTTTTGATTATTTGATAAAATATAATTGATTCTATAATCCAGTCTTTGCACTTTGGTGCTTATGAATCGTTTTTTAAAACTATAGTCATAGGGTAATTTAATGCCAAATGACCATTTTGAGGACAGAGTGTCAATTATAGTTACTAGATCTAGTTATCTGAAGCTTTTTCTCAGAGGTTATGCTCCATAAGTTCTTGACATTGACTTTCTCAGGCCATGATATATCCCTCTGCCAGAGACTTTAGCTTTCCCTCCTAGATCATGCTCTGCATACCCAAGATCCCAGAATTCCCTGTCTAAATGGCACTTAGGGATTTTCCTTGGGATTGTCTATATGACGGCAGACTGCAATAGGCTAGTTGTATACAAAGGTAGCTTTTTTAAAAAGCTGGCATTTGGTTTTGGGAGCATTGACATGTGTGCTAGGGTATTTTCAGTTAGGTGGGAATAGAAGGAAGTTAAGCTGTAGAACTCAGGTCTGTCTTGCACTGGGCCCCTCAAATAGTAACAGTAAGCCTAATAGTATGTAAGGATGCTGTTGATTTACTTTGGATTGATTTTAATTATTATTACATATTGGTAAAATGAAACCAGGCATTACCAATGTTGCATGCAGTATTCTGATCATTGAATAGAATATTTCATGTCTTGAACTTGTCCTAAAAATCACTTTTACCAAATGATATTAAAAACTTTTAATGACAAATACTAAATTATTTTCCTAATCTCGTGGTTTAGTTCTTATAAGTAGCATTTCATGAATCTTTTGTTCAGGATTTCCATTTTCCATTTTGTAAACGTATTATTTATTAGTTGTTTTGATTTTGAAACATTTTGATGCGTACCAGATAGATCTTTTGGATAGGAATGATAGTTCCTCATTCTGCCTTTTGAAGTGCTGACATTATTTTCTCTTTTATTCCTACAATAATTTATAATGAAAGTTTTCTTTAGATTCTAGATTTTTATCTGTTTCTGGAATTGTTTTGATAATGCATGCAGATAATCTGGTTAATGTATATCAGTTATTTCCCAAATTTTATCTTTTCTAAGTTTCTTTTTTTTTTTATGTGACAGCCATTTAGTCCATCAGGCTTATTATCATATTTTTATTTTGATTAGTTCATCAGTCTGTTTTATTCATCTTTTTGTATTGAGCAAGTCTATTTTTTCTAAGCTTTTAGTTGTTGTACTGATATTTTCTACATGGTCTTATATTTATTTGGTTCTCTTATAATGTGTGTTTATAGCCCATTTTTTATTTTTAATGCTTATGCTATTCAGATTGGAGTGAGGTAAAAATCTCAATGTAGTTTTAATTTACACTTCCTTCATTGGTAGAGATGTTGAACATTTTTTCACATACTTGTTGACCATTTGTATTTCTCCTTTTGAGAAGTACCTGTTTAGTTCCTTTGCCCATTTATTTTTTGGGTTTTTTTTGTTTGTTTTGGTGTTAAATTTTTTGAGTTCTTTTATATCCTGGGTATTAATGCCCTAAGGACAGGTAACAAAGATTTTCTCCCATTCTGTAGGCTTTCTCTTCATACTCTTGATTATTTCCTTTTTTGTGAAGATAATTTTTTAATTTTGTGCCATCCCTTTATCAATTTTTTTTAAATTGTATTTCTTGCACTTTAGAAGTCTTGCTAAGGAAGTCAGTTTCTCAGTGTTGGGCCTACATTTCTATTAGCATGTGCAAGGTTTCTGATCTAATTCCTACATCTTTGAGGCATTTTGAGTTGAGCTTTATGCATTGTGAGAGGTAGGGGTTAAACTTCATTGTGCCACATTTGGATTTCCGGTTTTCCTAGCACAATTTGTTAAATGGGGTATCTTTTCTCCAATGCATGTTTCTAGCATCTTTGTCTATTATGAGATTTATGTGGGCTTGTGTTGTGTCTCCTATTTCATTGGTCTTCATGTCAGTTTTGATGCCAACACCTTGCTGTTTTTGTTGCTATAGCTCTGTGGTATAATTTGAGGTCCAGTGTGGGGATGCGTCATGCTCACTTTTCTCGCTAAGGATTGCTTTAGCTATCTGGATCTCTTAATTTTTCCAAATGATTTTCATGGTTGCTTTGCTATTTCTGTGAAGAACATCATTGGAATTGTGATTGGAATTGCATTAAATCTGTTTAATGCTTTTGGTAGTGTGGTCATTTTGACAATATTAACTCTGCCTATCCATGAACTTGAAGATCTTTTCATCTTCTAAGGTCTTTTTAAATTTCTTTCTTTAGTGTTCTGTAGTTTTCATTGTAGAGGTTCTTCACCTCTTTTGTTAGATTGATTTCCAAGTGGTTTTTTTATTTTTTATTTTTTTGAGCATATTGTGAATGGAATTGTTTCCTAATTTCTTTTTCAGCAGATTAATCATTGGAGTATAGGAATACAGTTGATTTATGAGTGTTGATTTTGTATGGTACTACTTTGCTGAATTCATTTATGAGTTCTGAAAGTGTTCTGGTGGAGTTTTTAGGGTCTTCTAAATATAGGATCATGTCATCAGCAAAGAGAGATAATTTAAGTTCTTCTTTTGCTATTCCTATTTCTTTTAATTTCCATGTCTTGCCTAATTTGCTCTGGATAGAGTTGTGTTGAATAGCGGTGGTAAAAGTTGGCATCCATTTTTTGTTCTTGGTTTTAGAAGAAATGCTTTTAGTTTTTCTCCATTCATAATAATGTTGTCCTTGGTTTTGTCCTGTATAGGCTTTACCGTATTGAGGTAAGTTCCTTCTCTCCCTTGTTTTTTTTAATGTTTTAAACATGAATGGATGCTGTACTTTATCAATGCTTTTTCTGCATCTATAGAAATGACCATTCGATTCTTGTCTTTAAGTCTATGTCTGTGGTGACTTACATGTGTTGATTTCTGTATGTTGAACCGACCTTGCATCCTTGAGATGAAACCCACTTGATCATGGTGCACTATCATTTTAATTTGCTTTTGTATGTGGTTTGCCAATATTTTATTAAGAATTTTTGCATCTATGTTCATCAGGTATATTGGTTTGACGTTTTCTTTCCTTGATGTGTCTTTGTCTTTTTTTTGTATCAGGATGATACTGGCTTCATAGAGTTCTCTCCTTTTTTATTTCATGGAATAATTTGAGGAGGATTGGTGTTAGTTCTTCTGTGATGAACTAGTAGAACTTGACTGAGAATCCATCTGGTCCTAGGTTTTTCTTCATTGGAAGGCTTTTGATGGCTACTTTAATTTTATTATTTGAAATTGATCTGTTTAAGTTTTCTGTATCCTCGTTCAATTTGGGTAAGGCATCTGTCTTTAGGAATTTTACTATATCTTCAAGATTTATCAGCTTATTGGAATATAAATTTTCAACAATCTTTTGATGATCCTCTTGATTTGTGGATCAAAGATCTAGTGTTTGAATTTTTTACCTTTTTCTTTTGGCTAGCTTGGTGAAGGGTTTATCAATTTTATTTATCCTTTCAAAAAAAAAAAACCCAACTCTTTATTTCTTTTAATCTCAATTTCATTGATTTTAATAATTTTCTGTCTTCTACTGATTTTGATAGAAATCACTGAGATGTAACATTGTTTATTTGATATAAGATTACCCATACTTGTGATTGACTGACTATAAACTCACTAGTTTATTCAGTGTCCTCAGGCTTGACAATTTGCTAAAATGACTAAAAAATTCAAGAAAGCTCTATATTTATGATTATAATTTTACTACAAAGGATAGCAATCAGGAGGATCAAATGAAGAGACACATACAACAGTTTCTGGGAAGAAACAGAGCTTCTATGTTTTCTTGAGGAATCAGGAAATGTCTCTCCTGACACCTGAATATGCTTGCCAATCAAGAGGCTCCACCAAGCCTCAGTGGATAGAGGTTTTACTGGGATTTCATTAAGTAGGTATAACTGAGTAAGTAAATCTTTGGCCATGTGTTTGGACTCGTCTTCAACATTCCCTTCCCAGAGGTCAGAGAACTGAAAAGTCCTAATCCATTAATCATATAATTGTTCTTTCCCAGGCCGACCATCATCCTGAAGCTATCCTGGGCCTTACCATGATTCATCTTATTAACATAAGAAATACACTCCAAGGAAATTCCTGGGGTTTTTCAAGGTTGTTGGAATAGAGCTTCCAAGATGTTTAGAACACTTCAAAATAAGTGTTGGGTTGGACCTTTAAAGAGGATGGATAAAGGGAGTTGATACCCTATATTGCTATTCCTTCACTCTCTTCCTTGATATCTGGAGTAAGGATGTGGTAGACAGTGTTGGAATAGCCACCTCAGGCCATGAAGTAACCTTAAACATGTAGAACAAATCTTGATGGCACTGTAGCTCTACTATACTGGCCTTGTCCTGCCAATATCTGGATCATGACAACTTCTTCCTTCTCTCTGTCTTAATCTCCTCTCTTCCCTTTCATCTATGCATATTATATTTTTCTTATTTCTGCTTTAATAAATTACGACAAACTTAATGATTTATACAACACAAGTGTATTTTATAATTCTATGGGTTAGAAGTCTAATACAGATCTCTAAATGGGCTAAAATTGAAAGCAGGGGGCTGCCTTTCTTTTTGGGTCTGTAGTAGGTGAAAATTTGTTTCCTTGAACCTTCCAGCTTCTGAACACTGCCCACATTCCTTAGTTTATACCTCCTCTTTTTATCTTCAGAGCAACTGCATTTGAAGAACACTTCAAAGAAGAACATTCTTCCATAGTCACTTTTCCCTCTGACTCTTCTGTGCCTCCCTCTTCCACTTTCCTGTACCCTTGTGACTACATTTTCTCTTCCTTGCATCTATCCATCCAGTCTTTCCTCTCTCTCCCTTTCCTATCTAATTGGTCTGTCTTAATTTTTTCAAGCATTTCATGTTTCATCCTTGAACATTTACTTTTACATGTATCCTTGAAGAGTAAGAATGTATGTCCAAGAAAATTGATATTGATTTTTCTAATACCATCTAATTTTTCAGTTGACACACATTGTGTTTGTCTTTTAAAGTCTAATTCAGTCACACCGCCTCCATCTTCAGCATGCATACACTTTTCTTTCCTCCTTTGTGACATTGACTTTTTGAAGAAATCAGACACACACACCCTTTTTTTGGTAGAATCTCCCACAATCTGGATTTGCCTTAATGTAAAACTTTTAGCTTTTCCTTTATTTCCTGTAACCAAGAAGTTAGATCTAGGGTAGGACTGCCCAGTAGAATGTTCTGCAATTATGGAAATGTTCTATAACTGTACTTTTCAGTATGATAACTATTATCTACAAGTAGTGAGGGCACCAGCTGTACCTCTTCCCTTAATTTGCTTTCCAGATTGGCCTTTATTGGCCAAATTAATAGTTCCTTTAACTAGAGCTGGGGAGTGAGTTGTGAATTCCTACTCCTGATATTTAAAAAACTGTGCTTACTGTAGAAACTGCACTCTAGGAGCAAGGTTCCCTTTAGACTTTTACTGTTGTCTTTTCAGAATTTCTGTATATTTTATATTTGCATTTAAGGGAGTGATGATAAAAATTGAGGATTGCATTTTGTATTAATATCTACAAGGTTTTTATCCTTTCCTCTCATCCCCTTCTTCATCTTGGGATCAAATCTGGGCACCTCATGCATGCTAGGCAAGCACTTTACCACTGAATCACATTCCTACCCCCTCTCCATCTTTTTTCTAAGTAGAAATTTAATATTTGTTTAGCTAGAATTTTACTTCTAGAATGCTAGATAGACTGCTAGAGCCCTTTATGTCTGAAGCGGAACCAGATAAACATCTGCTGCAACATCCTCATTTATATGAAAACCAACTGAAGCCACAGGGGATGATTTAGAACCCAAGCCTATTTTTCTCACTGAGACCCAGTTTTGCCCTCGTTGCGTTGTACTGTTTGCTCTTTCATTTGTGGTGGTTTTTAAAAATTATTGTTACTGAGCCAGTTGCTGTGGTGCATACCTGTTATCTCAGCATCTCAGGAGACTGAGGCAGGAGGATCCAAGTTTGATGCCAGTCTCAGCAACTTAATGAGGCTGTAAACAGCTTAGTAAGACCCTGTCTCAAAATAAAAATTAAAAAGGACTGGGATGTAACTTAGTGGTAAAGTGCCTTGGTTTTAATTTCCAGTAGCAAAAACAAAACAACAACAATAACAAAAGCAACAACAACAAAACCAAAACCAAATTTTTTACTTCTCAGAAATTGGTAATTTTTATTTGACTTAATAGCTTACTACCTATGTTTTATGTTTACTGTCAGGAAACAACTTTGTTTAGGTCTTTATAGGTTTATAAAGTACTTTCTCATAGTTTATCTCATTTATTTATAACTGTACTTCTTCCCTTAATTTGCAGAAGATAATCTTTGGCTCATATACCTGAGGTTCTTAAATAGTGACATATATTGTTATTCTGGCATACTTACTGCTTCTGTACGTCTACAAATCCAGCTGCCTTAGCTTCAGACATTAGTGTTGACTCATTCCACTGAGATTATAAAGTTCAGGCAATGTAACTTCTCAGTTGAACCCCTTTCCACATCTTCTGGGTCCTCCTGGAGACTAAGGCATGGAATTCCAAACATGAAGATAATTAGAGGCCCCTCTGTTTCTTGGCTTCTTAAAATTACTTGTGATCAGGGAAGTTCTTTTTAAAACTTAATCAGAGGTTCAATATGTAGTTAAGCAACACATTGTATAGAAACAAACACAGGATAATCATGTAATTTATTGTACAAACATTCTTCAATCAAAATGGTGTTAGAGATAAGATAAATTTTATGGCTGTAATGTGTGTCTGTGTGATCTGATTGGTGGCAAGAGAATGAATTGTTAATCTAAGGCTAGACACTTTCTACCGCAGGGGTTTTGGATCTTCTGTGATACATGATTATGTTAAATTAATTAAGTGGTAATGTCTGTGAGAAAATCATGTAGTTTGTTACTGATTTTCTAACATTACAAATAGAAATAAAAAGTGTAGTGGTTTTCCTGGAGACATTCTAGTAGATCATAAAACTTATTTGTTTGAACTGTATGCTCAGTTTTCTTGCTTGTTTGAGAGTAGGATGTGATATTTTAGGTTCACTTTATGATACTACTGGGTAAATAAGAGTTAGAGTTAGGCTTTTTATCCTTGGGTTTCTAATAGCTACTGCTGAGGTGAGCCTTATATGTTAAGATTATCTTAAGATAAGACCACTACTTATTGGCTCAAGGTTCAAAGGAGACCATTAGCTTCAAGGACATAAATCACTGAGTCATTATCTACCAATTTGTAACAAAAGTGCAGTTGAACAACATTTATCAAGACAATCTAGTATCATTTACCTACAGTTTGAGGTCAGTCTGTATAGAGATTTATGTAGATCCTTTGAACTGTTTTGCAGCACTGAGAGTTCAAATTTATTTTTATTTTCTAACTTGAAGTAGCAGGTGGATTTGCATGTCTTTTCCATCAGCTGCTGTTAACTCCATTTTGTCCAACCTCAAAGCCTTATCAGGTTTTAACATCTATGGAACTGTCTTAGATTAATTAAGTTATTTACAGATAAAATTTAAAGGAATGGTACTATATTGCTATTTGTTTTATAATGTGTTCTTTTTTTTCTCTGTAAGTTGACTTTGGGTTCTGTAGGGTCAAATATATGAATTATGATATTTTAAAATCTGTGGTAGCAAGGCTTACAAAGTCAGATACTTAAAAGGAACCATCAGGTAGATGGTTTGAGCGGGCTAGACTGGGCCCAGGCAAAAGGCTGAATAAACATCCTGGTTTAAATCAGTCATTTATTCCAGCAGGGTTTTGTCTTGTAGGAATGTGAGCATCTAAAAATTAATTCACTGTGTGTTATTTGACTTGTGGTCTCTAAGTTTGCTGCTTCTAAATGAGCACATCTTCTGAACACATAGAAAATGGCTTTATAAATACTTGTTTGATACTTTCTTTTTTTTAATACTGGATACACTACTTTTGCTGGATTTTCATAGTTGTAACATGTACAAGATGTAAGAGAATGTTATCATCTGTAAAAGAATTTTCCCTTTTTGAAGGATGGCACATACACAGTTAAGGAGATTAAATTCTACCTTAGAAGCAATAGATTTGAGTATTGAATCTTTACTGCTACGTCTATGGAAAGTCCTTTGGATCATTTTCCAAGTTAGAATCCTGTGATAAAATGGCTGTACATTCTGAGGTCATGCAAAAGAATGATACAGCCAAGTGCACTTCAGCTACCTGGGTGCCTGAAGTGGGAGGATCTCTAGTTTGCGACCAGCCTTGATGAGGTAGTAACACCCCCATCTCAGACAAAGAAAAACAAAAAATGATATAGTGAATTGTTGGAAAATCTATGTGCCTTCCTATTAAGGTTTCTAATTTTTTTATTTCTTGAATTCTGGATTAATCTTTCATTCTTCCTTTCTCCACCTTTCCCAATGAACATTGTTGACATGCACTGTTGGTACTTATTTGAAGTGTCTCCTGCCTCATTTCTCTTCTTTCATTCCTGTAGATGTAGCACCAATTGACTTATATTCCATTTTTAGTTTATTTCCAGATTTTAAAAAAAATTTACGTTGTGAATCATAAACATACTCTCATTTAAAGTAAAAATAAACAAAGGACCTCCTCACACCCTTTCACCCTAAATCCTTTCAGTTATGTACCTTCTTGCAGACCAAACTGTTTTTAGTGTGGAATTCCATATCCTTCATACTCTCCAAATCTTTCCCTAGTCTTTTAAATTGGCTTATTCTCTACTCCTCTCAGCAGCCATATTCTGTTCTTTTTTCTTATGATATTTCTTCTAATGGGGATGACTCCTTTGTATCTTTTATCACTTCTTCTATTATTGCACTATTATTTGAATAAAGTGTATAATTCATGGAATAAAGTATGTTCACATTACTGTATAACAGCCACCACATTGGTCTCTGGAGCTTTTTCCTTTTGACCAGCAGAAACTTCATGCCCAGTGAACTGTGATTCCTTGTTTTGTGATTCCTGTGATTCCTTCTTTTCCCTAGTCCCTTGCAACCATTAATCTACTCTGTCTTCGTGCATTTGGTATAAGAGGAATCATAAAATAGTTGTTCTTTTGCTACTGCCTTATTTGACAAAGCATAATGTCTTCAAGATTCATCTGTATTGTAGTATGTCTCAAAATCTCCTTCCTTTTAAAGGCCGAGTAATATTCCATCTTATTTATAGACCACATTTTAAAAAAATCCATATATCTGTCAATGGACACATGGATTTATTGTTAATATTTGGCTATTGTGAATAATGTTGCTGTAAACATGAGTATACAAATATTTATTCTACTCTCTACTTTTAATTTTTTGGGTGTATATAAACAAAGTAGAATTGTTGGGTTATATGATAACTCTATGTTTAATTTTTTTGAATCACCACACATAGTCGACTACCAGTTTACATTTCCAACAGTAAGGGTTCATTGCTACATATTCTTGACAGTATTTGATTGGTTTCTTCATTCTTTTGTTTTCTTTTTCTCCAGTCCCCTTCCTTCTCCTCACCTTCTTTCTCCCTTCTTCCCCTTTGACATTTTATTCCTAAAATCACTGCCAGATTCAATGCAATGTAGCTTTTACCACTGTGAATTCTACCAAGACTTTTATAGTTTTAGCTCTTAAAGTTTTTGATCATTTTGAGATAGTTTTTGTAAATGTTATTAGTGTCCAAATGAATTTTTTTTTTGCATATCCAGTCTTCTTTTTTTTTTTTTTTAAAGAGAGAGAGAGAGAGAGAGAGAGAGAGAGAGAGGTTTCTTTCTTTCTTTCTTTCTTTATTTAGTTCTTGGCGGACACAACATCTTTGTTTGTATGTGGTGCTGAGGATCCAACCCGGGCCGCACGCATGCCAGGCGAGCGCGCTACCGCGTGAGCCACATCCCCAGCCCGCATATCCAGTCTTCTGACATCATTTGTTGAAAAGACTGTCTTTTTTCCCACTGAATGGTCTTTCCCTCATTTATATTTGATTAGATTATCTTTGACTTTATCAGTTTTGAATTAACTATCAGTTGTATTTGTGGTGAAAGTTGTAATCTTTCCTGTTATTGCCTTATTTTAAAACCTCAAAATTTGCTTATGCTTTCTTCTCTGCTTGAAAATAAAAGGAAAGACACAGCAGGTCTATATATTGACAATAGTAGTACCATTTATCACCCAATAGAAGTACCATTTATCAGCTCTTATCTTTAATTAGGTGTTTGTTAAGATTTATTAACCATTTTTGCTTTGTACTTTACCATCTTGCTACTTGAGACACAGAAGTAGAAGCAATGGAGTATGTTTTTAATCTTTTAAGTGACTGCCCTTTTGTATGTCTGAAAATTTGTTTTTTAGTTAATTAACCTCTCTGGGCTTTAGATGTTTTTAATGTAAAAATGAAAGGATTGAACTAAATACATGTTATATATCCTTTACTATGGAAATACTTAAGTGGTTTTTAGTCAGCTAATAAAAATTTAATAGAGAATAGAACAACTTTATATTACATTAGGAATACATTAAAATTGATATTCCTATAATATATTATCTTTATAGCTTTGGTGTTTTTTCCATATGTGAATAGAAGTTTTAAATATAGCCATGGATATTAATTAATTTATTTAAATTAGGTATATATGACAGCAGAATGCATTTTGATTATTGTACACAATTACAGCACAACTTTTCATTTCTCTGGTTGTACATGATGTAGTGTTGCACCATATTGCAGTTGTACATGTACCTAGGGTAATGATGTCCATCTCATTCCACCATCTTTCCTGCCCCCATGCCCCCTGATTAGTCTCTTTTAATGGTAAAAAATATTGGTTTCTTTTCTTTTCTCTTTTTCTTTTTCTTTCAAACCCAGGGATGCTTAACCACTGAGCCACATCCTGAGCCCTTTTCAAATATTTTATTTAAAGACAGGGTTCCACTGAATTGCTTAGGGCCTCACTAAGTTGCTAAGGCTAGCTTTGAACTTGTGATCTTCCTGCTTCAATCTCCCAAACTGCTGGAATTACAGGCGTGTGCCTCTGAAGCTGATAGTTTCTAGGTGTTATAGTAACTTATAGTAAGTATTACTACTTCCACCTTCTTAATGCATTAAGGAGAATGGGCATGGATTAATGTACATTAAATTAGTTTGCACATGAAAGAGAGGACCACCAAAAGCCAGGTAGAAAAAGCAAGACTCCAGAGACAGACACCTTCTGGAAAGTCAAAGAATTCTAAAACCTAGACAGACAGATTTGGGGATGCTACATTCCTGGATTTGTCTTTGAGAGGCCCATAGTTGTAGGCTACACATGCTTATCTAGATTGAAATTGCCTAAAGAATATTTTTTTTCACTAATGGTGTTGATTATGTAATTGTATAAATTTATCCATCAAGCTACAGTTATAAAAATTATAACGTGCTAATTCACTTTGTAAAATTTTTATTATAGCTGTGTTGGCTGCATGTCATTTTTATATTATGTGGAAATACAGATGATAATATATACTGAATGTTTGATACATTTGTTTCACTTTATTGTTTCTATATCTTTTCAAGGAAAATTATGTTTTAGTGATGGTATTTTATTAGGAACTATTTCAGATGCCAAGAAGAGAAACTAATTCATTGCATTCAATGATTTCCTAAGAGTATTAGTGATTAATTGAACATTAGAGATTAATTCTCTTGGTTGCAAAAGGGTGACTGGACAACTGGGAAGATAGGGATGGGATGAGGCTTTTTATAGCTTTTGAATTTTGAACTATCTGAATCTATTGTCATTACTTTTAAATTATTAGTATTAAATCATTACTAATAAAGTGGTATATTACTTTGGAAACATTTTCATTTGGGATCATGACTCATTTAACAAGAGAAATAAAAATCTTGGCTTTATCAAACATTACTTCAAATCACAGCAGTAATTTCATTTATACTTAAATATTTTGGATTGCAGATGTAAATTGAACAACTACTAGCCTTTTGAGTGGGGATATTTATATAAAACTGAAATGGGAAGTAAATCTGGAATGTAGTACCAAATTTGAATGTATATATAGTGTCTAGGAATGTCTTTGGTAAAAGGGTCTGAAATGAAAGAGCTTTGGAGAGTGATAAAAACATAATAAATAAAATAAAGATGATGTACTCAATGAGATACAATTCAAACAGAGGAAATTAATGGGAAATGATTACATTTGTAGCAGATGGACTTACTTCCTTTATTGAAATCTTACTGAAATCCTAGAACAACTAAAATTGTTTTTGATATTGAAAGTCTGATAAAAGATAAAGAGATTTCTTTATCTGGTTGTGCTATTGTGATTCTAATTATGTCTTCTGGATGCTTCATTTGTACTAGGCTATTTTTATGATTCCCACAAATCCACCACCAACATTCAGGAAGCCCGAACTCTGGTCTGATGATTTCACCGATTTTGTTAAAAAGTGCTTAGTGAAGAATCCTGAGCAGAGAGCTACTGCAACACAACTATTACAGGTCAGAATATTTTATTCATACCTTTTAGCTTTTGACATTGGCCAGAAATGCTCTGAGTTTCACAACTTTTTTTCCAAAAATTAAACCTCCCTAGGAAATATGGAGTGAAAAGACACACATACCCCATTCTGCTATAAATTCTCTTTATCTCATTTTCTGTTTTTCAGGGTCAGTCTTCTGCCTATTCCCTTTTTGTATCTGTCTCTTTTTCTTTGTTTTTAAAAATTTTTTTTGTAGTTGTAGATGGACAGCATGCTTTTTATATGTGTATTGTTTATGTGGTGCTGAGGATCGAACCCAGTGCCTCCCACATGCAAGGCAAGCGCGTTGCCACTGAACTATAGAACCAGCCCTGTCTGTCTCTTTTTCTCTTAAAGCTGTTTTAAATCAAAATTTCCTTAAGATTCTCTTTTCAGAAATGAGTTCTTATCTCTATACTGATTTCTCATTGTTTTTCCTTATGTTCCTTGGCTCAGCATTTCTTCATTGACTTGTTTTTCCATTATAAAACATATAAATACAGGATTCCTGAACACCTTGAAAAAATTACATGCTGTAATGTTAGTTACACCTAAGAGCACCTAAATGAAAAGTTTTATTAACTTGGCTTTAATAGACTTTGTATCCAAAATGTTAGGAGGATTTTTGTTTGTTTTTAAAATCTGCCTTAAAATTCAATGCAAAATGAAGTAATTTATTAATTACAATATGTATATTTTTAAAATATTTATTTTTTAGTTTCAGTTGGACACAATGCCTTTATTTTATTTATTTTTATGTGCTGCTGAGGATCGAACCCAGGGCCTCGCACATGCTAGGCAAACACTCTACTGCTGAGCCACAACCCCAGCCCCTATAATATTTATTTGTGAACCTTTTTTTTTTCCAAAAAATTGCCTGAGAATGCAACTAATAAATGTGTTTCACATTAACAAATTTGATATTTGCAAAATATTTCTTATTGTTAGGTGACAAAATAATTCAAATCATTTTTCTTATAGAAAGTGACTTCTCAAAGGTTCCTCTTTCTTTCTTACTTTCTTTTTTTTTTTTTTAATTGGTGACTATGGGGATTGAAACCAGGACCTTGTACATGTTAGGAAAGTGCTGTGCCACTGGGCTGCATCCCCAGTTCCTTTCCCCTCCCTCCCTCCCTCCCTCTCCTTCCTTTCTTTTTCGCCTCCTCCCCTCCCCTCCTTTCCCCTCTATTCTGGGGGTGCTTTACCACTAAGCTATAGCCCCAGCCCTTTTAATTTTATTTTTAAAATTTTTGAGACAGGATCTTTCAGAGTTGCTGGGGCTGGCCTTGAATTTGCAATCCTCCTGCCTCAGCCTCCAGAGCTGGTAGACTTACAGGTGTGAACTACTGCCCAGCCCAGGTTTCCATTAAAAAAAAAAAAAAAAAGATTGAGGAGTATGTGAAATATATAAATATAATGTTAATTGTTGTGAAAATTTAATTTAGTAATCAATCTGTATGGAAGCTCATTTAGCAATATTTATTAAGAAATTATATTCCTTATCTCAGAAATTACACTTCTAGAAAATTATTCTACAGAAAAATTCAACCATCTGTGAAATGATATGTGTATAAAAATAGTCATAGCACATTGTAGTAGCAAAAGATTGGAAACAGCCTAAATAACTGCCAATGAATTAGAAATAATTGAAGAGGAGTGATTGGAAAAATACACAAAAAAATAGGCAAAAAATGAACATATAAATCATCTGAATAGTATGAATGACTGAACAGATAAATTATACTTTATACATAATAAACAAAAGCTACATTTTGTGTTAAATGCTTAGAAAAGTATATGGTTCCAGTATGAGAATAGAAAGAACAAATCAGAATAGAATGCCTAGTAATGGAATGTAATAATGAAGGAAACTGACATATTATGAAGAAAGCATTTCTAATCAGTAAGGGAAGAAAATAATTAAACCCGAACTGAGTTAACTGCCACCACTTTTTTTGGAGGGGGGGATGGGGAGCAGGGGGAGATATTAAACTAGAATCTTATCACAGAAACAGCAAAATAAATTCCAGCTAGTTAAGGAATTAAATGTTTAATTTAAACAAAATGGGAATAGGAAAGAACTATAGGGTAATTTTGGAGAATATTTATATATATGATTCAATGCCATAAAATGAAAGAAAAAGAAGATTTTAATACACAAAACTTAAAAATGTATAAATGAGGGGCTGGGGATATAGTTTTGTGGTAGAACATGTGCTTAAGTCATGAATGGCAAAACAACAACAACAACAAAAAAAACAGAGTTTGAGAGTACTTGTTTTAAAAATGATGTAAGCACACACACAAAAATATAACCCTGTCAATACAAGTACATACATTAACCTTAAAGATATAATTGTGTAAAGAAAGTATACATTAGATTGTAAGAGATGCTAACATACATATCTGGTTTATCCAACCTACTGCAACCTTACCTTTATGCAGTTTCCTGTGAATTCACTACAGCATATGTTTGTCTGTGGAGCTCAATGATCCTAAATTCAAAATCTCCCTATGTCCAGTTCATTTGTACTCATCCTTTCTCTATGTAACTGCTTTAAACAATACTGAACAACAAAGAGGGTTAGATAATAAAGTTTAAAAGGTATTGAAGAACACCACCGTCTTATTGGAGTATTCTTATTTTTTTGAAAAGTATTTTTCTGTTTTCATTGGAAATGGTTAAATTATTCAACACCTAATAAAATAAAGACTGTGAGAAAGTAGTAATAAATAAGTTGCCTTTCTTTGACCACTGATTTTTGGCTATCAGCTTATCAATAAGATTAACTAGATTTTGTAACTCCATACCAAAATAAGCTTATTATATATGTAATATAATCACTGATCTTAAAAAAATATTATTTTTACAACCTAATATATACTTTCTTTGCACAATTATGTCTTTAAGGATAGTGTAGTTGTATTGACAGGGTTATATTTTTGTATGTGTGCTTACATCATTTTTAAAAACAAGTACCCTGAATCTTTTTCTCTAAAGCAGCCAAAATATTCTTTCTTAGTTAACACACTTGTAGATGAAAAATAATCACCGAAGTCTTATAATCATGGTTAGCATTTACTGTTGTTTTACTATTTGTTAGTAAAAATATGAAAAAATTTTTGAATTTGTATCATTAATTTTTACTTTTCTAGCATCATTTTATCAAGAATGCAAAACCTGTATCCATATTAAGAGATCTGATCACAGAAGCTATGGAAATCAAAGCTAAAAGACACGAAGAACAGCAGCGAGAATTAGAAGAGGAAGAAGAAAATTCGGTTCGTAATTATCTGCAAAAATTGATTTTTAAAAATCTTCCAGGTCATTTTTAATAATGTTGTTTCTTAAGATATATTAATAGAGTTTATCATTTTATTACACAAGTGAGGTATATTTCTTCATTAAATCTTAAGAAATATTTTTTGTATTAAATGTTTGCTATCCTTTTCTTTTGTCTTAAAGTTAATAATTAGTGAGATGTAAAGTTGATATAGTAGCAACACACAGTATCTGAACAAAGTTGTCTCAAATTTGGACAGTTTTGTGTCATATCTTCTGGAAGTATCTTTTTCCTGGTCATCAGCCCTGCTGTGAAACTAACAAGATTTGGTAAATATGTGGAGAAATTGGAGCATTTGTTCACTGTTAAATACTAAGTGGTAAAGCCCTGGAGGAGAAGAATTTGGTGGTTTTCTAGAAAGATAAACAGATTCAGCAGTTTGACTTTCAGGGTGCATATAGTGCTGCCCAACTAATGATGGTTCAATTTACTGATTTTTCAACTTAACAGTGATGTGAAAATATACCAATACAACCATTCTGTTTCTCACTTTCACTCCAGTGTTCATTAAATTACCTGAGATATTCAGTACTTTATCGTAACCTTACTGGTTACGGGATTTCGTTTATGTGCGGGCTAAAGTAAGTATTCTGAGCACAAGTTATGTTGTTGAGTAGATTAGGTGTATTAAATGCCTATATTTAAGGTGAGAGGAATTAGGTTCTTTCTTTTGAAGATGAGACTGTGGACATGAGATGGACAGATTTTAAAATAGTATCATGTTTTTATGATTCCCTCCCCCTTTTTTTTCTTTAAATAAGCATTTATTCCCTGGAGTAGGGTTAGTGGTTCTGAGTGAAACTATTACATTTATTGTTTTTAAAATTATAAGAAAATAATTAAAAGTCTTGGCAGAACCACACATTGAGCAATATTCACATGCTTTACTTTACAAAGATTATGTTCTCAGGCACTAGCTTTCATAATTGTTGCCCTGAATATAAAATGTGTGTGTGTGTCTGTGTGTGTGTGTGTGTGTGTGTGTGTGTGTAAACACATACACATACAAATATTTGTAAGAACAAGGAGATACGCAGGATGGATCTGAAGTACTTTTCCCATAGTAAAAAGTATATCCTGTATTGCCATTCATTTTTGGCAAAATTTAAAATCAGTATTTTCTCAGAAATGTTTATCCACCTTAAAGTCTCAAAATTTTACACATAGAGATTATACAACTCATTCCTTTGGGATTTTTTTGCAAATCAGTCTAAATAGGATTACATTTACAGTTTTAAAGTAAAACAGCTAATTGCTAAGAACTATGCATCTCTTAATGTCCATGGGAAGGCCAATGATTGTCATTAAAGTGATACTTTTTCCATAAAAGTCAGATATTTTTACAATAATTATACTTGGTTTTGAACAAATCAACACAAACGTTGATTTAGGTTATGTATAAGGGTCGTAGGCATATAGAACATTTTCTTGTTTCGGTATGATAATTACCTGTAAATTCAAGATGTAAGCATGACATTTGGTAATTTATTAATTATACTTTAAGCACTATTTATTCTCATGTAATATTTAAACTAACTAATGAGTTGATGATTTTTAAGACAATTCAGAGTTTGCCAGTATGGCTTATTGATATGCTATACAAGCTTTTAAATGAGTTTAAATATGTACACAGTGAAGGAGTTAGTGCCTGCAAAATATGAGGCAAACATTCCACACATGGTACATTTTTATGATTATTTAAAAGTGGAATGGTTAGTGTTAAATTGAATTTGTAAGATTAAGCATCATTGACAAGCACTAGTTTTTAAAGTAAATGAAAAGACTGATTGGGAATTTACAAAACTTGCTTTGCCACTGGAGCTCAGATATTTCCTATGTGAATCATAATGTTAACTGAAGGAATTGAATGAATACAGAATTTTACATTACGTGAAATAATGAACAAAAGATGGGGTACCTTTTTTTTTTTTCCTTTGTCTTTTGCAGTGCTGGTGATGGAACCCAGGGCTTCATAAATTCTAGGCATATGTTCTACACCCACATGACTTTGGGGGTACTTCTTCATTTTAGGCTTGCTTTCACTTCCATGCTCTTTATTTCCTCTTTTATCTAAAGAAAGTGTTAACTTAGTAATGACTCAAAGCAGTTTTGCGTATTAATTTTGTCCTTATACAATGTCTTAGAACTTCTACCTTTGGATAAGAAATGGAGAGTTTCTGGGACTTTTTAATAGTCTGAACTCTTAAGCTTTTAGACTGTGGTCTTTAATGTCTCAAGAATAGCATATCCCTTTCAAATCTGATTCATTGAAGCAGTAGTTCTCAGCACAGATGTGGGGAGGAATACCAGGGTGCTTTGGAAGCAATCCCCATCCCCCTACAGCTGATGTTACAGCCTGTAGGAAAGCATTTTTCAGAACCTTCCCTTTCCCACTATTCTTATTGAATAGAAAGCTTTAAATCAGTCTGCTTTTCAAGAACCTTCTTAACTGGATAAAGAACAGAACAGTACCAGAATCAGCCCAAGTCATTCCAGAAACCTTTCATGTACCTAGCTGGTTAAATGAGAGGTAGAGTGATACAAAAACAAGACAGATTGTGCTTATTCAGTTTTTTCTTTTTTTGTTTGTTTTTTTAAAGATTTGTATAACACTAGAGTGTATTTTGACATATGATACATACATTGAGTATAACTTATTCTAATTGGGAATCCATTCTTGAGGTTGTGCATGATGTGGAGTTTCCCTGGTGGCTTATTCATATATGAACATAGGAAAGTTATGTCTGATTCATTCTCCTCTTTTTCCTATTCCCTATCCCCCCTTCCTTTCCTTTATTCCCCTTTGTCTAATCCAAAGAACATCAGTCCCCTCCCCATTGTGTGTTAGCATCTGCATATCACAGAGAACATTTGGCCTTTGGTTCTTTGAGATTGGCTTATTTCACTTAGCAGTCTCAAGATCCATCCATTTACTGGCAAAAGTCATAAAGTCATTCTTTTTATGGCTAAATAATAGTCCATGGTGTATATATACCACATTTTCTTTATTCATTCATATGTTGAAGGGCACCTAGGTTGGTTCCATAGTTTAACTATTGTGAGTTGAGCTGCTATAAACATTGTTGTGGCTATGTCACGGTAGTATGCTGATTTTAAGTCCTTTGGGTATAAATTGAGGAGTGGGAGAGCTGGGTCAAATGGTGACTCCATTCCAAGTTTTCTGAGGAATTTCCATACTGCTTTGTGGAATCATTGCACCAATTTGCAATCCCACCAGCAAAGTATGAGTATACATTTTCCCCCACATTATTGCTACTATTTATTATTACTTATATTCTTGATAATTGCTATTATGATTGGAATTAGATGGAATCTCAGTGTAGTTTTAATTTGCATTTCTCTGTTGAATATTTTTCCATGTATTTGTTAACTTTTCATATTTCTTCTGAGAAGTGCCTGTTCTTTCATTGATTGAACTAACTTGATTGAACTTTCTCTCTCTCTCTCTCTCTCTGTCTCTCTCTCAAGAGTGTTAAAGTCACCTAGTATTATTGTATTGTGGTCTGTTTGATTCTTGAAATTGAGAAGGGTTTGTTTGATGTATGTAGACATTCCATTGTTTGGGGCCTAGATATTTATGATTGCTATTTCTTGTTGTATAACAACAGTATGAAATGACCTTCTTTACCTCTTCTGATTAACTTTGGTTTGAAGTCCACTTTATCTGATATGAGGATAGAAACCCCTGCTTGTTTACAAGATTCATATGAATGATATATTTTTTTTCCCATTCTTTTACCTTCAGTCTATGGATGTCTTTGCCTATGAGGCAAGTCTCTTGGAGATAGCATACTGCTGGGTCTTGTTTTTTAATCTAATCTGCCAGTCTGTGTCTTTTGATTGTTGAGTTTAGGCCATTTACTTTCAAAGTTATTATTGAGGTATGATTTTTATTCTCATTATTTTGGTTTGTTCCTGGTTTTTAATTAGAATTAGTTTCTTCTTTGATTGACTATTCCTTTAGTTCTTCCCTTTGCTGATTTTCTCTTTTATTTTTCTTTTCATCTTCATGAAATATTTTGCTGAGAATGTTCTGTAGAGCAGACTTTCTAGTTGTGAATTCTTCTAACTTTTGTTTATCATGGAAGGTTTTTATTTCATCTTCAAATCTGAAGCTTAATTTTGCTGGTTATGGTATTCTTGGTTAGCATCCATTTTCTTCCAGAGCTTGGAATATAAGTCCTCCTAGCTTTGAGGGTCTGGATTGAGAAATTAGCTGAGATCTGGATTGGTTTCCCTCGAAATGTAATTTGACATTTTTCTCTGGTAGCTCTTAAAATGCTATCTTTGTTCCTTATGTTTTGCATTTTCAAAATTATGTGCGTTGGTGTGGGTCTGATGTAATTTTGTATATTTGGGGCCCTCTAAACTTCCTGTATTTGATTTTCCATTTAATTCTTTGGGTTCAGAAATTTTAGATATTATTGGAAAGATTGCCCATTCTTTTGGTTTGTATTTTATCTATCTTGATAAATCTTAAATTGTATCTTTTTAGGTTATCCTGTATTTCTTCAAAGTTCTGTTCATGGTCTCTAAACATATTTTCTCCATAGTCAACTTTATTTTTAAGATTATATATTTTGTATTTGTTGCCTGAAACTATATTCTAACTGGTCTAGTCTGCTGCTGATGCTTTCTGTTGAATTTTTAATTTGGTTTATTGATTATTTCATTTTGAGGATTTCTGCTTGATTTTGTTTCAGAATCTCTTTATTGAAATGATCTTTCACTTCCTGCATTTTCTCTCTCATTTCACTCTTTATTATCATCCTTTACCTTGCTGATCAGTTTAATGATGAACTTTCTAAACTCTTTCTGACATTTGTTCCACTGTGGTATGAATGGATCCTGTTAATTGAAGTATTTTTGTTTGTTTGGGGTAGTTTGTTCCCTTGCTTTTTTATGTTATTTGCATGACTACTCATCCAGCATTATGGATCTGAGACAGTAGAGTTTCTACCCTCTAGACTTAATAGTGTCCCTGAAGGTTTCTAGTACTTGGTGTTTTAGGGGGAGACAGATAATAACAACTAATGCAAACAATATACAGCACTAAACCAAATAGTTCTTGCTATGAAATCTACAATGTTAATTGTCCCAATAAGCAGAAATTATGTGATCAGTTATTATCCATAGTAGAAACAGTAAGTATGCAGAAGGGTTTAAATTTTTGAATGATGAACAGGGAGAGAACAGAAGAGATGTATGATGTGATGATTATGAGGGAGGAGGAGAGAAAAGAGAAATAAAAAATTAAAGGAAGAGTGAAAAAGGGAACAATAGATTTTGACTGTTAGCAGAAGAAAGAGAATCAAGGGGAACAGATAAGTTAGAGAAAAAATGTATAAAATAAAAAATGCAAACAAAAATAAAAGAATAAAAAACAAAACTGGAATGTACTAATCAAAATCTCAACCCTCAAAATACTGAGACTTGAAAAATTACTGCCTGAAAATGCTAATGAACCCCAGTCTGCTTTGAATGTCCAGTATTAATTCCCAGCAAAGCGCCCCCACCCCCAACCAACCTTTTTCACCCACCTTGCTGATAAGCTACCTATCTGCTTTCTTGGGTTCAGCCCATGGAGCAGCCAGGGATGCAGCTTTCTCTATTCCGCCATCTTGTAATCGTCACAAGAGTAATTGTGTTTTATTTCTAATTCCATTCCCAAGTGACTCTTAGGCCCTTGGAAAATTCTCTACTTCATTCATTCTTTACTCCTCTATAAATAGAATTATGAGGATATAATGATTTTATATGTATAATCTAAGCACTCAGAACAGTGTTTTGCATATAGTATATTCAACATTTAGCTTTTGTTTCTATTAATGCTACTACTTATACTAACACTACTGATATTACAATAACATTTTGGCCAGTTTTTTTGTTTTTGTTTTGTTTAGTTTCTGCTTTGTTTGATGGTAATTGTTGTTGCTGTTTGTTTTGCTATCTAAAAACCACTGAAACAGTGGCATTGAATTGATCAGGCATGAACAGAACATAGACTCAAAATTTCTTTTCGGGCTTTAAAAAACAAATTTAAGTGGCCAAATGTGTTTGAAAGAATTAGTGGGGATTTTTAAAAATGTATCTTTAAACTGTAAAAATAACTAAATAAATAAACAAAATTATTTATTCCCATTCCTTTACTTCTTGAAAAGTAAATTTAGTAGGGAAATATTTATATATGTGATGAAATTATTGGCCATAAATTGAAATCCTTTAATAGAATTGATTGCTTGTTATTTCTCATTTTTTCTGTATAATTAAGAAAAAACCCAACTTGTTGTTTATATAGTTATGACTATGTAAATACTATTTACAAATATTATAATATATTATGATTACATGTATAATTGTATCATTTTCTTTTACTATCTTGTTAGTTTTCTATGTATCAGTAATTTTTTCTAAAATGGTATATTCCCAAACTCCCTGCAAGAGCTGTGAACTCTTTTGTGTAAACCCAAGTACAGATGATTTATTAGTATCATACTTTTTTCTTGACTCATTCCTTCTTTTGCTCTCTATCCTTCTCTAATCTGAACTGATTGCTCTTTTGGGGTACTGTACAGCTGTTATCCTTAGGTTTCCCTTCAACATTTTCCCTTCAACATTATTGTGAGAATTTCCTTTTTTCCTCCTCTGTAATTGATCTTCTCCTGTCTGGATTTTGTCTTCGGCTTTCTTGTTTTACTTATGTATTTGTTGTACCATTATTTCCTAGTACTTTATTCAGACCTTGAGTATATGAATGTGTTTTTATTTTATCTTTACCCTTAATTGATTTAAGTATAAAATTTTGGATTGGAAATAATGTTCCCTTCCAATTTTGAAGACCTGGCTCTTTCCCTGCAGCACTAATGATGATGGAAGGACAGATGCCTAATCCTTTGAATGTTTGGATCTTAATATTCTTCTTTCTATTTATAACATGCCTGTATGTACCTCTTTTTCAAATAATTATGTGGAGTACCTTTTAGTTTTTTCAACCTGGAATTACCTGTCAGTTCTGTGTAATTTTTTTCTTTTTCTTGATAATTTTTATTTGGTTTTTGAACCTCTAATATTAATTTTTCAATGATCTTGTCTCTTCATGCCCTCTTTTCTGCCCCTGTTCTTTTTGTCTTTGTGTTTTCTGGCAGATCTCCCCAAGTTTATCTTCTATTTTTTTTTAAAAAAATTTTCAATGGGGAGTGTTTAATTTCCAACATATCCTCCTCCTCCTCTCTGTTATTACATTGTCATAATCATTCTGAATTTTCTTTTGCTCCCTGCCTTGTGTCTCTTGCCTTTATATTTACTTTTACCTCCAATTTTTACTTTAAGGGCTTTCTTCAGATGTTTAGCAATTATATTTGAGAGAAGGCCTAAAATTACCTTCTGAAAGTTATGTATGGAAGAACAGAACTTGTTAACTAATAAATCTTGCTCCAAAAGATGTTAAGGTTCACTGCTTTTGGCTTGAATTTGCTTTTAGTTCATGTGACTTCTTTGCTTGTAACCCTAAGTTTCAGGTGATTTTGGTCTATTGAGTTATCTACTATTTATATATTTATCTGCTTTCTAACTTTAAGAAATTTTTCCTAGCTTCTAGATTTTTGGACAACCTGTGTTTATTGCCCTCTATTCCCCTGTGCTGCTTGTCTTTATGGGTTTATCCTCAGAGTCCATGTCTTTATTCTAGTTTTGAGAGTTTTTTTTTTTTAAAGAATGATAGATATAAATCTTTGTGTTCTATTTTTCATTTTAGTGGAAGTATTTGCCATTTGTCATTTCTTAGGTGTTTTAAGTTTTAGATATTGAACTTGTATGTGATGATATTTTATATGATCTCTTTATATGTAGATCCATAAAAATATATTTCAATGATGAAAAATTCTTTGAGTGCTCACAAATTAGCAAAATTCAAAGAAAAATATAGTTTATCCAGTTTTGGTTTATTCTGTCAAGTTGTAAATCAGAGTGATTCAGGCAGGGAAGGGAACATTGCAAGAAATCAGGGCAATTAAGGCAACTTATACCAAATTTATAGTTGATAGGAAGAGAAGTAAATATCTGTTTTTAAATATGTAGTTCTTTTATAAAATATTATCTCTAGGTGGTGTAGAGTAAGGTACTGACTTGGACTGTTCTCTCCTTCCATTCCCTGAATAAGAACAGTTTTTAGAATAATGAGCCCTATCTCATTGATACTATGCTTGCCTTAACATCTGTATCTGTGAAGTCAAGATTGTTGCTTTGTGACCTCTTAACTTTCCATTTGCAGCTCATCTTGATTACCTTTGGCCATGACACTTGCTGTTTAGTTTTTTTAATTTGCTCCAGTTTGGGGAATTCATTTGTTTAATACCTGTTTTGTTATGGTACTGGGTATTGAGTGTCTTTTAGGATATGGCAGAAGGTTTTAGATGAATATTTTATTATCTTGTTTGTTTTCAATGCATTTTCCCTCATTCCTTTTCCCCTAATTTTGTTTATATTTCATTTTTTAAAATTTTCATATTTATTTCAAAAATGAAAGGGTTTTTTTCCAGCATGATGCAAGATCTGTGTTGCCAAGTTTTGCATCTGTATTAATTTTTAGCCCAGAGGACCTGTATTTTTTGGCAGATTTTATTGTAGCTATGTCTAGTCCAGACTCTGGATTAGTCCTTATCCAGTAAGTGGGCTATTATAACACAGAACACATTTGACGCTGGACCAATGAAATTTTTCTTTTTTTCTTTTCTTTTTTTTAGCTGTAGTTAGACACAATATCTTCGTTTATTTTTTCTTTTATGTGGTACTGAGGACCAAACTCAGTACCTCACACATGTGAGGCAGGCGCTCTACCACTGAGCCACAGCCCCAACCCACATGAAAAATTTTACAAAGCTAAATTTTGAGAAAATGTATTTCATAGTCTTTCCCTGATTTCAAAATTCCAGAACTGTGAAATTCACCATATTGAATTTCTATATTATAAGAGATAATTTATATTTGGTATTCAGTCTTAATATATGGATCAATTGTGTACCCTGCTTTTTCCATTCTGAATAAGTGCAATTTTCAGAGAGTTTATGGGTTATTCTATTATCAGTTTAACATTTTCCAGATTTAATTTTCTTCTACATAGTTTAGCTCAAGAGATGAAGGAAAATTAGTGGTCTAAAATTAAATTGACATTTCCATCAACTTTCAATGTGACTTTTGAAAAGGAAACAGTATATAATAACCATTTCAAAATGTTGGTTTTTAAAATTTTAGTGCTGTACACTTGTGCCCTTGATAACTATTATAAACAAACCTCCTTAAATATTTTTTTATTCTAGAAAGACATGGAACTTACTGGAAAAGTGCCTTATGAATTTGATTTTTTTCATATTACAGAAAAAATGTTTTCACATTTTCTGATGGGAATACATCTTAACAAATTGACATGCTTTGATAGGTCCTAGGGTAATTGAATGGATATTTAAAGTTAAATTGCAAACAGATTTCTGTAGCAGGTTAATTCCAATATCAGAGTTTTTGTGTTAGTTTAAGTATTGCTAAGTGTGACAAAAATCTTTACTTTTTTTTGGCAGGGAGGGAATGGGGAGCATTTCCCAGGAATGATATAAAATTGGTGCTGGGTCATCTGTATTGTATAGTAAGAAAGAATTTCTTTTCTGGAGCACATTCCCAAATCTTTACTGTGAGTTAATTAAATAGCATATCTATATTTGTTCATATTTACTATAAATGCCTGAATTGCCTATGGGAAATCTACCTTTTAAAGTATGTATGTTAACCAGTTTGCTCTATCTATGCAATACAACTTCACAATTCATTAGTGTTATTAAGGAGCATTTATATTAGTATTGTCAATGATATTAAGCAAATCTACATGAGTTGTCCCTATCATATAAGTGTTTAAAATATCTTATGGAGTATAGGATGCCATTTTGAATATAGTGTTTACTTAAGTGAATTCCTTTTTTTAAAACAGGTACATCTTGAAATTTGCTAATTATTTTAAAAATATCTAACAAGAAATTGCAAAAAAAATCTGGTTAAATAATGGAATGAAGAGTTCTTGTGAATACAAAATTTGAATACATGAATCACTTAATGTTGTGTTTTAATAACTTCTAGTAGAAAAATGATTCCTGGAGATTTGTGATATATAATGTGATATGATCTCATTGTACATTTGAACTACATGATGCCTTTTAGGGGGAAAAAAGACAACAATACTTTTTACTCTGAGAAATTTCTTATTTAATTGTTACAAACTGGGACCTAGGCATCAGAAATTTTGAAGAGCTCCCTAATTGATTGTAGTAAGGTTTGAATGAGATCTGTTGACCTATATACATCCTAGCATGGGGCCTAGTGATATGCCAGATATTCAATAAATATTTGAGTTTAAAAGGAAGGATTACATTAATTTTATTCTTTAAATGAACTTTTAAATTTTTGAATAGGTTCATATTTATAGAATAATTGCAAAATACTAGAGTTTTCATATATCTGACATTCATTTTTCCCCATTATTAACATATTAGTAAGATACATTTGTTCAATTAATGAACTAACATTGACAGATTTAAACTGAAGTTCCTACTGTGTCCAGATTTACCTAATGTCCTTTTTCTATTTCAGAATTTATCTAGGATACCATACCTCACGTAGTCATCATCTCTCTATAGGCCCTTATTTATTTTTTTATTTGTTTGTTTGTTCTAATTAGTTTTACATGACAGCAGGATGCATTTAGATACATTATACACATATGGAGCACAACTTTTCATTTCTCTGGTTGTACACTATGTAGAGTTACACCATTTGTGCAATTGTACATGTACCTAGGGTAATGATATTCATCTCATTCCACCACCTTTCTTACCCCCATGTTCCCTCCCCTCTCCCCCCACCTTTGCCCAATTCAAAGTTTCTCTGTTCATCCCATCCCCCCCATTATGGATCAGCATCCACTTATCAGAGAGAACATTTGGCATTTGGTCTTTTGGGATTGGCTTACTTCCCTTAGCATGATATTTTCCAACTCCATCCATTTACCTGCAGACACCATAATTTTATTCTCTTTTAATGCTGAGTAATAGTCATATATATATATATATATATATATATATATATATATATATATATCACATTTTCTTTATCCATTCATCTATTGAAGGACATCTAGGATGGTTCCACAGTTTATCTGTTGTGAATTGAGCTGCTATAAACATAGCTGTATGACTATATTATGCTGATAAGTCCTTCCTTTGGGTATGGACCGAGAAGTGAGATAGTTGGCTCAAATGGTGGTTCTATTCCAAGTTTTCTAGGGAATCCCCATATTTCTTTCCAAAATGGTGATAAGATTTTGCAGTGCCACCAGCAATGTATGAGTATACCTTTTCCTCCCACATTCTCACCAACACTTACTGCTGCTTGTAATTGTGATAACTGCCATTCTTACTGGAGTGAGATGAAATCTTAGAGTAGTTTTGATTTGCATTTCCCTAATTACTAGAGATGTTGAACATTTTTTCATATATTTGTTGATCAATTATATATCTTCTGAGAAGTATCTGTTCGGTTCCTTAGTCCATTTATTAATTGGGGTATTTGTTTTTTTGGTGTTGAGTGTTTTGAGTTCTTTATAGATCCTGGAAATTAGTGCTGTATATAATGAGTGTGTAGCAAAGATGTTCTCCCATTCTAGAATCGGCAGGACATACACAATTTGAACAGATGGATTTCAAGCAATGAAATAAAAGATGTCATCAAAAGCCTACTAACGAAGAAAAGCCCAGGACCAGACAGATACTCAGCCAAATTCTACAAGCCCTTCAAAGAAGAATTAATACCAGTACTCCTCAAATTATTCCATGTAATAGAAAAGGAGGGAACCCTTTCAAATTCATTCTATAAGTCTATTAATCACCCTGATACCTAGATCATACAAAGACACATCAAGGATAGAAAACTTTAGATCAGTATCCATGATGAACATAAATGCAAAAATTCTCAAATAAAATTCTGGCAAATCACATACAAAAACATATTAAAAAGATAGTGTACCATGATCGAGTGGGGTTCATCCCAGGGATACAAGGTTGGTTCAGCATATGGAAATCAATAAACGTAGTTCATGACATCAGTAGACTTAAAGATAAAAATCTCATGATCATCTCAATAGATGGAGAAAAAGCATTTGATAAAATACAATACCCCTTCATGTTCAACATAGTAAAAATACTAGATACAGCAGGAATATATCTCAGCATTGTAAAAGCTGTCTATGCTAAATCCAAGGCTAACTTTGTTCTAAATAGAGAAAAATTCGAAACATTCCTGTAGGCTCCTCTTGATGTCCCAGTTTCTCAGAATATCTTTAGTTTTCTTGACCTTGAGAGTTTTGAGGGCTACTAGGTAGATATTTTGTAGACTTTCTCTCAACTGGAATTCGTTTGATGTTTTTTCCTTGTGGTAAAACTGGGATTACTGATTTTGGGGAGGAAAACTCATAAAGAAAGGATTACCACATCATATTAAGAATACTTTCTGCATCTGGAGGTGTAGCTCAGTGGTAGACCATTTGCCTAGTGTATATAAGGTCCTGGATTTGATTCCTATAAACCTCCCCCCACACACACACACACACCAAAAAAAAAAAAAGGAGAGAGAGAAAGAAAAGTTTCTGTCGGTATGATTTATCACTGTTAATGTTACCTGGTCACCTGGCTAAGGTAGTGATTTTCAGTTATTTTTATAGTAAAATTACTCTTTGCCCGTTCTATGCTGCTCTTTGGAAAAAAGTTAGGGAATGGAGACTCATGCTTTACTTTCTTGAGAGGATATGACAGAATAGCTACATAAATTATTTGGAGTTCTTCAATACAGGATATTTGTTCTCTCCATTTTTTTAAATTTACTCATTTGTATCAATGTTGACTCAAGGTTATTCACTTCATAATTTTGGATTATAATCCAGTACTACTTTATTTAATATTTTGTTTCAGATTTGACCACTGGAATCTTTTTCAGTCAGTTCCTTTTCCCTATGATGTTACCCCCATCAGTGTGGGTTTTTGTTTTGTTTTAGGCCCATTTCTTACTACAAAATATTCTCAGGGTGATCTTGTATCTTTCCTGCCCCAGACCTAGAATATGGAGTTCTTTTTACTGGAGGATAGTATTGTAACAAAGACGGAATTCTGTGTTTGCTGCTGCTTTGGGTGGTGGTTGCCTCTGTGCCCTCTTAGTTAACAAAGCAAGGAGATACATGTATGTGTATTAACCTGTGAAGATATACAAATCATATTTTATATATATATATTTCCATCTGTCTATATTAAGATAAATATGAGTTCATATTATGTCTCTGGCTCTTAATTCATTACCACATGAATCATTCTAGCTGTTACCCCTTGCTTGCTTTAACCTACCACTCCAGTATTGAGAAACCCAGCTCTCACCATCTATCATTATTCACTGAATGTTTCACTTCCAGTACACGTATAGTGGCTTCAGAATCATTATCCCATACTCTCATTGGAAACAACATTATCAAGTACAGTGCTTGTATATGGTTCCTTTTGTCTTTGGATAGACTTCATTCACTTACAGAATTACTTAGGTTATACCTTTTCTCCCCACGCCGTTCAGTGAAGTTTTTTTTGTTTTTTTTTTTTTTTTTTTTGTGTGTGTGTGTGTGTATTTTTTCCTACATTCTGTATTTCATCCTGGGATCCCCTGATGTCCTAAAAAAATTGTTTATATCAAGGTCCACTCTTTGATGTAAATTTCTGTGGATTTTGACCAGTGTATGGTGATTTATATTTATTATTATAGTATGAAACAGAAAGGTTTTGCCACCCTAAAAAAAAAAAAAAAGCCTATTCGATGCTCTCCAACCCCTAAATTCTGTGCAACTGCTGATCTGTTTATAGTTTCTAGTTTTGCCTTTTCTGTAATATCATATAATTTGAGTCATATACTATGAAAAATTTTCAGACTGGCTTCTTTTACTTAACACTGACAATTCATCCTTTTTGTGTGTGTGGTTTAATGCTTACTTTATCAGTCACTAGGATTATGTTGCATGGGTGTATCACTCTTTATCCATTAGCCTATTGGAAGGACATCTTAGTTCCTTCCTAGTTTGGAGCAGTTATATGTAAAGCTGCTAAGAACATTTACTGTGTTAGCTTTTGTGTAGATCTAAGTTTTCAAGTCAGTTTGGTAAATACCTAGGACTGAAATGTGCTGGATCTTATAGTGTATTTAGCTTTGTAAGATACTGCCAGACTCTAAAGTTGTATCATTTTATATTCCCACCAACTATTAACAAGAGTTTCTGTTAATGTATGTTAACAATTCATAGTGTTGGTTTTTCACATCTTAACCATTGTAATAGGTATTTAGTGGTACTTCCTTTTTTTAATTTGCAATTCCTTAATGATAAAAATGTTGGGCATTTTTCTGTGTTTATTTACTATTTATATACATTCTGGTAAAGTGTCTGTTTGGTACTTTACCCTATTTTTTTTAAATGATATTGTGTTGTTTGTTTTCGTATTTTAAGAGTTTTCTGTGTATTTTGGATACAAGATTTTTCCAAAATATGTGTTTTACCAGTATTTTCTTCCATTATGTGTCTTGTCTTATTATTTTTTTTAACAGTGTCTCTTACAAAGCAGATTTTAATCTTAATGTCACCTTATAAGCTTTTCTCCCATAGGTCATATTTTAGGTGTCCGTAAACTCAACACAAATTCAGATTACACAAGGGTTTTTGTTTTTTCATGTTATTTTAAGTTCTGTGATGCTTTTGGGGACAGCTTTTGAAGTCTGTTTCTAGGTTGGTTTTGTTGTTGTTGTTGTTTGTTTGTTTTGGTATATGATTATTCACTTGTTCCAGTATGATTGTTTAAATACTGTTCTTTCTCCATTGAGTTGTCTCTGTCCACTTTTCAAAAATCAGACCACATCTTTGTGAGCTCTCTGAGCTCTTTTTTCTGTTCCATTGGTATGTTATTATTATATGATTGACATCCTTTTGCTAATATTATGCCATCTTTATTACTGTAGTGTTATACAGATTTTAAGATTGGATAATGTGAGTCTTCCAACTTTATTTTTCTTATTCAGTACATTTATATGTTGGGTGTTGTAGGCCTTTTCCCTTTCCATATAATCTTTAGGATCATTTTGTCAACATTTACAGATTAGCTTATTGGAATTTTTATTGGATGGAATTGAATCTGTACATTAAGATAAAAGAAATGATGTCTTGACAATATTTAGTTTTCTAGTCCACTAACTTGTAATGACTCTCTATTTATATAATTTATTTCTTGCATCACATACATAGATTCTGTATTTTTATATGTTAGACCCAAATGTTCATGTTTTTTTCCTGATATATTCGAAAAGAGATTTTTTTAAATTTTCTTATTCCAGTTGTTTATTGCCATCTGTGTCCTTCTAGGAGTGATCCCCCCCACCCCGTGGTGTTGAGGATTGAACCCAGGTTCTTGCACATGCCAGGAGTTTTGTACCATCAGGAGTTTTTTGGGACATTTTTGGAAATTTTCTACAAAAATAATTATGTCATCTGCGAATAAGATATTTCTTTTTGCCAGTCTTTACACTGTTTATTTTATTATACTAATGGGTGTTCATTTTCTTTAATTATTTAATTATGTTTAATAATGTTTCTTTAATAATGTTTTATATACTCCATACATTCCTTTTTCTTTTCTTTCCCTTCTTTATTTCTTCTGTTGTTGTTGAGATGAGATCTTTCTATATTTCCCAGGCTGGTCTTGATATCCTAAGGCCTTGCCTTACCCTGCCAAGTAGCTAGGACTACAGAGGTGTACCACCACATCCAACCCTGAGTGCATTTATTTTTCTGTTTCAGAGGATGTCTCCTTTCCATTAACAAATATTGATATAGAAGATAAGACATGGTGTTTATTTGTAAGATATTGTTGGCTAGTGAATGAGACAACAAGTAAACTGATGACACTCCTAATGCAGTGTAACAAGTAGAGTGATTGCAATTATACATAAAGAATAGGAATTGTTGTTTTATTACTTTTTGTTTTCTAACTTTTCACCTTCTTCTTCAAAAAAAAGGCCCTTTTTCTGCTTATAGTCAGCCACATTATCCACTCTGGGGCCTTTCTCCTAAGTCTAAGAATGTATTTACCTTTTGACCATTTGAAAAACTTTATGAAAAAAGACAATCATTCATAACGGAATTTTTGAAAGAATAGTCAAAGCCTTTTTTTTTTTTCACTTTCCCCACACTCATCCCACTTCTTACATTGTAGCTGAAATATTCTCCAGCAATTCTGTCTTCATGGTGACTTTCTGGGTAAGATGAGAATACTTTAGCACCTATTTAATGGCTCATCCTAGTCATTTTGTGTAGCAGGAAGTTGGATACATAGATCTGAATCCCAAGAGAGAACTCAAGCAATTAAGGAATCAGTGCTTTCTACAGTTGGCAGTTAAACAATGATTACATAGAGAGGATTGCTTTAAAAGTATTTAAAGAAAAACCTATGTTGCTACCTTTGCTTGGACATATTAACCATTGCTTTCTCTGGAAAAAGAGAACCTATCACGGTGCTCTTCTTGGCTCAGCTGGTCAATTTCTCCTGTATGTTCCAATGATTATACTTTAGTTTTATGATTTATACTTAGTTCTCTGAGGATGTTTATCTCATGGTATCTAGTTTCTCACTTTCTTCATTAAAGTCTGTTTTTCTCAAGGAAAAAAGGTATATCTTAGCAGACACACAGTATTTATTATGAATATATTTAATTGGTAAATACTGAAACTATAAATATATATATAAACTGCTTTATAATAGGTTTTACCTGAATTTTTTATTTCTTGTTTTTTTGGAAAGTACAACAAAATTATTGTCACAGAATGTACACTTTGAATATCCCAAATTAGAAAATCTGAAATCTTAAGTGCTATGAAAGCTGAAATCTTTTGAGCACTGACATGACTCCAAAAGTGAAAAATTTCACGTCTTACCTCATGTAATGGGTTTCAATGAAAATGCAGGGATACTAAAATATTGCAGAAAATCACCTTCAGGCTATGCTTGTAAAGAGTATATAAAACAATTGAATTTCATGTTAGACTTGTGTCTCCTAAGATATCTCATTACGTGTATGCAAGTATCCTAAAATCTGAAGGAATATGAAACCCTTCTGATGACAAGCATTTCAGATAAGGAATACTCAACTTGTATGTACATTTAAAAGTTAATAAGGTATATAATTATACATGAGGTATATAATTGTAGCATTTACCAATGCTAAAGTCAATCATGTGATGAATATTTGGATTGTGAGGAAGTATATCATTTTTTGCTTAGCTTAACATTGTCTGTCCCCAAATTCCTTTCTTATCAGGAGTTTCAGTAATGTAAACTGCGTGTTAAAATTAATACTGTTATTTTAGTGTGTTTTTTGTGACTTGTATGATTTAAGGTTGATTTCTTCAAATCATTTAATAATATCATTTTTAAATTTATGCAAGCAAAAATTACTTTGTTGAATCTGTATTTTTAAATTTTTTGTTTGCTCTTAAACACCATCATAAAGGAGCAGAAAAGAATGAAAAAATTCTTTTCAGGAATTAGCTCTTAGATATATATATTTTTATAGGAATGTGAGATACAGTCAGAAGTCTTTGTAGAAAAGCAATTTTATAAGGCATTGATAAAGTAATATGAATATGCATTTACTGTCATATGCTTTTATTACTTTTGTGGACTCAACAGCTGCTCATTGAGCTTCAGGTATTATGTGCAAGTCATTGTGGAAATTACCAAATCTATATGATTTTCATTGACCTTAAGAAACATAAATATCACTCTTATAAAATATAACTGCTTTTTTAAAAATATAATGATATGAAGGTAGTTAAAGTATTCTAAATATCTCAAATTTAAAAATATAAGTGGTCACCAATTTGGTTACAAAAAATATTAATATTAGTAAATATTTTGACCTGTTTTATGAATCTATTTGTCTAAATCTCCAGTTAATAGAATTTTAGTCTTTTGTCTTTGGTGCCCTCTTGTGGACTTTTAATGAACTCCTTGTAACAACATAATAACTTTTAAAGGTGTTACTCTTATTCTAAAATATTTGATTTATAGTCTCCTTTATATTTTGTTAATCTTTTGACAAACTTTTGGCTTGGAGAGAAAAAATTTAAAAGTCATGGTTAAGGTTGCTTTTACCTCTTAATCTACTCTGTTGTACATCTGGGTTGTGCATAGGGAATGGAAGATAATATTTTGTTTGGAAATTTTTAGTATAATGCCAAGAACTTGTTCAGTCTTGCATCATGGTGCCTCTGAAGTCCTGCCCACACGCCTTCTCACCATTTAAGCTTGTTGTACTGATGAATAAGTCTTTTATGACTCTTGGAGATCCTAAATGCTTTGATGTAACTTTAAAACATGCCTGTGAACATGCAAAAAGTTAGGATCCATGAAATTTCTGTTTGTTAAGGACAGGTATGTCAAAAACAGCAGCTGTATAAGCTATTATGATGGTTTTGTAGTGAAATGGATGGACCATTTCACTACTTATAGCAGTGAGAAGAAACTTCATTCTTTGTGCAGATTTTTAGATACTGAAAATCTTAGCCATTTTAAGTGGTTGAATATCTGTTTGTTACTTTTTGTGTGTGTGTGCCTGTCAGATATGGAAGTGGTGCTTGAGAGCAGCTCTGTGAAAGAGAACCTTTTTCTGTTTGTTTGTTTTCTCAGTAGTTCTTATCTCAGTTAGGTTGAACATGGTAATGATGAGACCAGATTTAACCAGTTGATCCTACTCTGGATCATTTCACTGGTACAGAAAGAACAAATAGATACAACCTTATATATTATAACAAAGACAATGGAGGAAGTGCAATCCTTAACTGTATTTGGAAGTGAAATTTGCTCATAATTCTCTCTTGGGTCACTTAAGTAGTTTTATCTTGATATAAGAAAGAATTAATAGGACTCTTCTATGACTGGAGACATTGAGGCAAATATGAAATAGAGTTCTTTAATTTTTTTGCCTTTTCTAACTCAAGTAATGATTAAAATGTACGTGTGTTAGTCTTAAGTAATCACCAGCCACCAAATTCAGTTATGTACAGGGAGTGGAGTGAAAGATTTCTGCCATGGTTTTCCTGTATTATGCTTATCTCCTTGAAGTTGCACTGCACATGCTTTGTTGACTTCTTCATTGACTCATTTGCCATAAATAGTTTTGTTTCCTTCATCATGTCCTGAAGTGGAGAAGTCCATTAAGTCATATTTTGGTTTTTAAAATCAGTGTCATCTATTTTGTTTTTATTAATTCATTTAAATCAGCATCTTTTAACAGCTTTCTCTTTAGAATATTTGGTCTCTTGGTCCAGAATATTGTAGCTATTTTCTATTATGTCTGACTGTTGGAAAGTTTCTAGAATATGTTGGGGTTTTTTTCCCCCATGATTTCATTCAGATTTGACTTGGCATTTCGGTTGCTATAGGACCCTTTTTAGTATAGATTCTAATTAACCTGGAATCTGGATTTTAGTAACAGCTTTTTGGGGGGATGGGGGTATCAGGGATTGAACCCAGGGGCACTCAACCACTGAGACACATCTCTAGCTGTTTTTAAGTATTTTATTTAGAGACAGGATCTCACCAAGTTGCCCAGGCTGGCTTTGAACTTGAGATCCTCCTGCCTCAACCTCCCAAGCCACTGGGAGTACAGGCATGTATCATTATGCGCAGCTTTCAGTAATAGCTTTCTGATTCCAGTCTCTTTTTTTACTCCTGTTCCTCACCAGTTCATCCTTTAATTTCCATAGTTCCTATCACTTCTCTGCCAAGCAACTTATTTAGGTTTCTGCTGTTTAAAGCATTCTGTAAGCTACAGGCTATCCCTTATTGCTTTTCATTCTAGCCAGAATATTTCTACTTTTGTGCCTCTCATCTGTTTTTATACTATGATCCAGCTTTCTAAGGATCCTAATTTAATTCTAAGGGACAAGGGTGTCTTAATTCTCGTGTTCATTATTTTTGGCTCTTCTCAGTAGCATGTTTATTCACGTATTTGTCTTTGGGATTGTGAGCTTTTGTGTGTTTGTATTTTATATCATAAAATAATATCATCTCTAGTTTGAGGGTTCAATATAAATGAATTCCTCTAGGATGTATTTGCATTTGTTTGTATCAGTCATTTGTGGTGTTACCATACTGTTTTAGTCAGCTTTTTTGCTGCTGTGACTAAAGGACCCAACCAGCATAATTGTAGAGGAGGAAAAGTTTATTGAAGGGCTCATAGTTTCAGAGGTCTCAGTCCATAAGTGGCTGGTTCAAGGTGAGGCAGGATATAATGTGGAAGAATGTGGTAGAGGGAACCAGCTCACATGATAATTAGAAAGCAGAGAGTCCTCTTCCCAGATACAAATATATACTCAAAGCCACCCTCTAATTCCCACCTCCTCTAGTCACACCTTACCACTTCATTTACCACTCAGTTAATCCCTGTCATGCATTAAATCACTAATTGGGTTAAGACTCTTTTTTTATTATTCATTTATATTTTTATTGATTTTTTAAAAAATACAAAATGACAGCAGAATGCATTACTTCCAAACTCATTCTATGAGGCCAATATCACCCTGATTCCAAAATCAGGAGAAGACACATCAAAAAAAGAAAGCTTCAGACCAATATCTCTAGTAAACATAGATGCAAAAATTCTCAGTAAAATTCTGGCAAATTGAATGCAAAAACATATCAAAAAGATTGAGCATCACAATCAAGTGGGATTCATCCCAGGGATACAAGGTTGGTTCAACATTCTGAAATCAATAAATGTAATTAATCACATCAATAGACTCAAAGATAAGAATCATATGATCATCTTAATAAATACAGAAAAAGCATTTGACAAAATACAGCATCCCTTCATGTTCAAAACACTAGAAAAACTAGGGATAACAGGAACATATCTCAACATCATAAAGGCTATCTATGCTAAGCCTCAGGCCAACACCATTCTAAATGGAGAAAAATTGAAGGCATTCCCTCTGAAAACTGGAACAAGACAGGGATGCCCTTTTTCACCACTTCTATTTAACGTAGTTCTTGAAACACTGGCCAGAGCAATTAGATGAAAGAAATTAAAGGGGTATGTATAGGAAAAGAAGAACTTAAATTAGCACTATTTGTTGACAATATGATATCTAGAAGACCCAAAAAACTTCACCAGAAAACTTCTAGAACTAGTAAATGAATTCAGCAAAGTAGCAGGATATAAAATCAACACCCATAAATCAAAGGCATTTCTGTACATCAGTGACAAATCCTTTGAGAGGGAAATGAGGAAAACCACCCCATTTACAATAGCCTCAAAAAAAAAAAAAAATACTTGGGAATCAACTTAATGAAAGAGGTGAAAGATCTATACAACGAAAACTATAGAACCCTAAAGAAGGAAATCAAAGAAGACCTTAGAAGATGGAAAAAGATCTACTTTGCTCTTGAATAGGCAGAATTCATGTTATCAAAATGACCATACTACCAAAAACAGATTTAATGCAATTCTGATCAAAATCCCAATAGCATTCTTCATAGAAATAGAAAAAGCAATCATGAAATTCATCTGGAAAAATAAGAGACCCAGAATAGCTAAAGCAATCCTTAGCAGGAAGAGTGAAGCAGGTGGCATCACTATACCAGAACTTGAACTTAAACTATACTACAGAGCAATAGTAACAAAAACAGCATGATATTGGTACCAAAACAGTCTGGTAGACCAATAAATGGTACAGAATAGAGGACACAGAGAATAACCCACAAAACTACAATTATCTTTTATTAGACAAAGGTGCCAAGAACATGCATTGGAGAAAAGATAGCCTCTTCAACAAATGGTGCTGGGAAACTGGAAACCCATATGCAACAAAATAACATTAAACCCTTATCTCTCACCAGGCACAAAACTCAACTCAAAGTGGATTAAGACTCTTAAAATCTAGCCATTTCTCCTCTGAACTTTCTTGCACTGTCTCACACATGAGCTTTTGGGGGACACCTCACATCCAAACCATAACAAGTACTGAGACTGCATTAATTTAATTTCTGAATATGAAATTCCACCAACCAAGTGGGTAATGTGAAATTGAAAGCCAAACACATGGTTATAAATTCTAAAGGATGGCTTCCTAACCCTCACCTTACCCTTAACTCAGGTGAGACTTGTCATGTCCTTTGCCTGTGGTTAAATTTTTCCTCATTTACCCTTCCACTAAGGATATAGAGCATTAAGATTCCTGACTTCCTGCAGTGGTTCTACTTTGAAGAAAACCCAAAGACCTCTTTTCCTCTTTATCCACCAAATTATAAACCTTATTAAACCAAAATCTTTTATTCTAATTATGACATGCCCCTAGGGGCAGCCTTAAGGTCAGATTTATTGTCATGGCTGTATATATTCTGTGTACCTGGGGGGGGGTCTCCCTTACTATCTTGAAAGCTCATTCGTGCATTTATGTTTTTACATTGTTTGCTATTTCATTAGCATCTTTAAGAGGTATTAAAAATAAATCTTGCCATGCTTGTTTTATTCCTGAAGACTGTTTTTTTTATGTTGAAGTAGAATTCATACTTATGAGCATTGTCCATCTGAATAAAAGTCATTATGATCTCTGCTATAAAAGTAATGCTGTAATGTCGTGATTTTATTTGCAATAAAGAATTGTTTCAGATCCTGTGAGAAATAAAATGATTCAAATATTTGCAATTAGTCTATCTATATAACTAAGGAGAAGAGGAGCAGCCTAAATATTTTAGTAGTGTTGCAGATGACAAATCCTTTTTAAAATGTTTGAGTGAGTAGCCTTAAAATCATTCATTTGCTGAAGATTTACAAATTCCTTTAAGGTAGTAGATATGGCAAATGTGAAGATTCCTAATGCAAGGTCTCTGATTATTTCTCAGCATAAATCTGTCTTAACAGAGGGGTAGGATTTCCTAATAATGTTTTCAAATATTTGTATTCCATGTGGATTTTATGATTCATAAGCTGGATTATCATCAGTACTCTATTTTGCATTCCTGGCACATGATGGCCACTGATTGAAAATGCTATTGTATTCCTTACTGAAACTGGCTGCTTTCTGCAGTGGGGAAGCATCTGTTTTGCAGACCTTTTTCTATAAAGTATCAACATGTTTTTCTTCTGCTTTTCTTCACCCAAGGAATAACAGAATACATATAAGTAAAGTGTAATTTGGAAAAAAAAATTATAAATAAATTTTCTGTTATAAAAATATAAAAGGTACCAAAATTTTAATAGTGCTCTAAAACATCAAGAATAAGTCTAGAATTAATAATTTCTTTAAAAAATGTTGCTAAAGCGTTTCTAACACCATCACCAAGTTATTAGTGTTTGAATTTTCTAATTTCATAATAAATTAGTTCTCATTTCATTTGTACTGCATTAATTATTGTTTAGGTGCCACCCTCTCATTAGTGAATTGAGTATCATGATTTTTCTATTGCTATTTTTGACTGTCAATTTGTAAATTGATTGGCATTCTTCTGCAAAGTGATTATGTGTATGAGAATAATCTGCAATAAGGACTATCCCTGCAATAAGGACCATCCAAACTTGATCAGTGTTTTTACAGTTTATAGATCATCTGAGATAGTTGCATGAATTTAGAGGTACAAGCTTCATTATTCTTCATTGTTCTATCCATTCAGCTCTAACATAGGATTTTTAGCCTTCCTATAGGCTATTTCAGACCAACTAGGTGTTAGATTTCCACTGGTCACAGCATTAAATCTTAAAAGAATAAGAGACAAAGAAAATAAAAAAAATAAAACAGAAGTAAATAAGCAGCATTAATTTATCATCCCTCCCCCCCAAAAAAAAAGAAATAAGAGACAAATGACTCATACATATAAAAATAGATTATTTTGGGAATAAACTGGTTGCAACCATGATAAAGTATTAAAGAAGTAGATTTTTAAAAGGAACTGATAGAAAATCAGCTTTTCCCTGTGTCCTCGATGTAGTTAACTGGAAAGAATAAACCCCAACCTTTAAAAAAATTTAACTGACCACATGCAAATCAGTCTTTTGTCTATGTCATTTTCTTCATCTCAGTTTAGCAAAATGAAAGATGCTCTAGGAAACATGGGATATAAATTAGATTGGACTTGAAATGCTATTTATATTTAAAAGCCTTACATAATTGGAAGTTATATCTTGAGTTTTACCATCAGAAAGACCTTTTTAGAATTCTTACTTCTCTATATATTTCTTGTATGACCTTGGGCAAATTTGTAAACCTATTTGCACTTCAGGTTTATCATTAGTATAAGAGAGATAATAATACCTCATGGGGTTAATAAGAGAATTAAAAGGGAGTAGCCTATAAAAATGTGGAGCTTTACTGTAGTGCTTCTAATTTATTGATGGTATCTATGTTTATCATTATTAAATGATCAACCAAATAATTTTAGTTACTAGCAATCTCTTCCCTAAGTTTCTTCAATTATCATTTTATGTTTATTGCAGTTAGTTTAAATAAAATGCTATCACTAGAACTTCACATAACATTGTCCTTAGTTCTGTGTTTTGGGACATTTTGAAAAACTTAACATTCATTCAATAAATACATAATGAGAATATTACTTTGAGTTGGCTATCAGGAATAACTTTTTAAAATATGGTTACTGCTCTTTACAGATTTTAGAGTCTAATGGGAAATTCAGACAAGTCAAGTATTTAGACAGTTATAGCATGAGGTAATAAGTGTATGTTGAACCTAAGCACAAGATACCACAGGAATGTGGTGACATCTAATTCATTTGTGGGATATTGAGCTGAGAAACTATGTATTTGTCATTTTGATATAAAAAGTAGTTGTAATATAAAATACTCCACCAAAATCTATGTTTATGTTTTATGTGTATGTTTACTAACTAGAAGAGAGAAGCTCAAAATATCCAAACCCAAAGTAATGACAAGGAGATGGAAACATTAATTACCCTGATTACCAGTACATGTTGTATGAAAGTATTGAAATATCACACCATGTTCCATAAATGTGTACACTTATTACATGTGAATCAAAAATTTTAAAAATGTTTAAGGAAAAAAAGACAACTCAAGGGCAACCTTCTTTGTGAGGCCTTTTTCACTTTTTAAAGGCAGAATTAATGAATGTATTATTGGATTTTCCATTGTACTGTCAACACTTCTTATAGCACTTAAAAGATTATTCTGTAGTTTATTGTTCACATGCCAGAAGAATCCTCCTTTACTCAAACATAAAAAAACAAAGTGAAACAAAACTGTCTTAACTTATCTTTGTATCTCCAATGCTTTGTTCACTACTTGAGATGTTACAAATGTATAATAAGTACTCATTAAATGTATTAGTAAGTTAAAGTACAATTTATCTCATTCAATAAATAAATATTTGTCAAGTATCTATTGTGTACTAGATATTTTAGCAGTGGAATTCAAAATTTTAAAAAATTCTCTTGCCTTCATCAGAATTAAATTCTAGAGGTAAAGAAGACACGGTACAGACTATGAAGAACACAAAAGAATAAAAGAACAGAGAATGATGGAGGCTTTAGTTTTAATTGAAAGTCACAGAAATTCTCACCAAGGATTTGACAGATAGAGACCTCAGTTAAATAAATTATCAAACTGTCTTATAAAAGAGCATTTCAGTCTGAGAGATCAGCCAGTTTAAAGACTCAAAGAGTATTTAATTGCATGATCAAGAAACAGTAAGGAGGCCAGTAACTGTAGCTTGGTGAACAAGAAGGAATGTGATAAGAGATGGGATTGGCAGATGTTACTAGGCCAGATCACATTTAGCCATGATAAAGATATTGAATTATATTCTTAATGTAATAAAAGGCCAAATGCAGAATTTGCACCAAGAGAATAATATGATGAGATTTATATTTCAGAAGGCTCAGTATGTCTGTTGTATGTGAGGCTAAGAAAGGCAAGAATGGAAATGGTAAAAACAGGAGGCTATTCTAATAATAGTCCAAATGAGTGAAGATGGTGGCCTGGACTAAGATGGACTGAATAATTTGTATGGGACTCTGAGAATAGGAGCTGTTAACATTGTAAGCCAGCATCACTAACCTAAGCATTTAAGCAGATAAAAATTTAAATGTAAGTAAAGTACACGTATGTGGTGGAATAATAGGTTAAGAAATTAAAGAACTTCTTTCTTCATTCCAGCACTGCTTTTAAGCATATGTGACTTTAGGGAAGTCTCTTACTTTCTGTGGCCCTTAGTTTTTTCAAATATGAAATGAGAGGTAGAACTAACTTTTTTCCAACTAGAAAGATTTTTTAAAAAATAAAATTATATTGAATGGTCACTGTTTGAATACAGAATGAAACACTTCAGTGGATTGAGAAGTATTATAAGACATTATTGTTCATATGATACTTATATTTGTAAAACATTTTATAAAACAAGAGATCATAAATTTAAATGCAAAAGTATGTGATGCATGTTGTAAGTTCTGCAGAAGTTTGGAGAAGAAGAAAACTAGCAAAAACTGGATTAGTCATAGAGGTAATAGATACATGATACGTAGGTTTTCTTAAGTGTTTAGAGGGACAGGACATTTTGGGTAAGGAGGACATGAGCAAAGAGGAAATCTTAATGAACATAGCATGACATGGGATTATGATATAGGAAAATTCAGTCAAGTTCAGCCTGCTTGAATGTGGGGATATATGAATAGTGGGAAAATAGTGAGGAAGAATGAGATAGAAACAGAGAACATTAAAACCTAGGCAGAAATATTTAGCTTTACTGTGGGCAAGGCCTTGGAGTCATTATAGATTCTTCAGAAAGAGAATATTGTGATACAAATATTCAGGAAAGATTTGTGTAGTGATGTGTACTTTGAGGACAATTTGAAAGTACTTTTTTCCAGGTAGTATACAGACATTTTGCATACCTTTTTTCATTTAGTCATCATAACATCAATGGAAGAATCAAAAGATCAGAGAATTTAAATAGTTTGTCAAAAGGTCTGATGTGTAGCAAGTGATTTGAGATGAGATTTGAACTAACAATCTGCCTGATTGTAGAAGGTTAGATAGAAGAGTCTTCAGTTAGGAGGTATCACCTGTAGTAACCCAGGTATAAGACAATGATGCATATACCACCTGTCATGGGAATGGAAGAGGAGATGAATGAAAGAGAACATATTAACTGTATATAGGAGTAAAACAGAATGAATAAAAGAATATATTGAAGTATTTCTTTTGTGAAGCTAGTTAAAATTACTGTGTTTTGTGGTGGTAACTGTTAGGAACTGGGGCAGACAGAAAGGAGTAGAGCAATGGAAGGAATAATATTCAATTTGAGAATGTGGTGGAGATATTTTTTTAAACTCCACATATTTATTATTGAACCAACCAAAACCAGTACTACAGAACTTTCATAAATAAAAAAGATCAAATCTGCTGTTAAATATGCCCACTACCCAGTGGTGACATTTTTTCAGCTTGATGTAATGAGATGATCATAACCCAGATGCAGCATAGATATGTGTGCCATTTTATGGTATGATTCTTTTAAATATATATTTTTTAGTTGTAATTGGACATAATACCTTTATTTCATTTATTTTAATGTGGTGCTGAGGATTGAACCCAGCATCTCACACGTATTAGGTGAGCACTCTACTGCTGAGCCACAACACCAGCCCCACATGGTATGATTCTTCGTAGATCCAGCTTGGTTCTCCTCCTGTGTCTCCTCTTTCATTCAAATTCATTGGAAATGGGGCAATTTTGCTTTTTTTCTTGGACAGAAATCACTTAATCCTGAAAGTCTTGTGAGAGGATATGGTAAGGAACAGAATCAAGCACATGTACCACAATGCCCAAGAAAAGGCAAAGAGTGGGCAAAAATAATTGAGTTTTAGATGTCAATCTGATAAGAGGTTAATATCTAGAATGTATAATTTCAAAATTCCAGAATGTATAACAACTTTACAATGACAAAAACCAAAACTTTACTTCAAAATAATGGGCAAAGGACTTGGTAAACATTTTTCTAAAGAAAATATACAAATGACCACTAAGTATGTGAAAGATAACTTAGTATCACTGCATATTAAGAAAATACGAATCAAACCACAGCAAGATTTCACTTTATATTCATTAAGATAGCTGTTATTTTTAAAAATGAAAAAGAATGTGTTGGCAAGGATATAAAGAAATTGTAAATCTAGTATTATGGCTTAGTCAAAGTGTCCCCCAGAAGTTCATGTGTGAGACAATGCAAGAAAGTCTAGAAGTAAAATGATTGGTTTATGAGAGTTTTAACCCAATCAATGTATTAATTCCCTAGTAGGGATTAATTGGGTTGTAACTGTAGACATGTAGTGTGTGGATGGAAAAGGTGAGTCATTGTGAGGTGGTGTGCCTTTGGGGTACATATTTTGTCCCTGGTGTCATGTCCTAAGGTACTTCCTTCTGCCATACCCTTGCATCTTGATGTTCTGCCTCATTTTGTGTCCAAAGCAATGAAGTTGGTCATCTATGAACTGAGACCTCTGAAACTGAACCTCAAATAAACTTTTCCTTGTTTTTGTCAGGTCTTTGGTCATAGTAGCAAAAAAAGCTGACAAAAAACATTTAGGCATCACTGGTGGAAAGGTAAAATGGTATAAGTACTGTGGAAAACAATTTGGTGATTCCTCAAAAAATGAAACAGAGTTACTAAGCAGTCTATCTGAAAGCAGGGACTCAAAACAGATATTTGTACACCAGAGTTTGTTGCAACATTATTCACAATAGCCAAAAGTTATAAACAAACCAAATATCCATCAACAAATGAAAGGGAAAATAAAATGTTTAAAGTATATACAATGGTATATCATTCAGTCTTAAAATAGAGCGAAGTTCTAACACATGGTACTACGTGGATTAATCTTGATATCCATATACTAAGCGAAATTAGCCCGACACAAAAGAGTATATATTGTATGATTCTACTTATTTGAGGTATATAGAAATGGCAAATTCATAGGGAAAGAAAGTATGGTACCAGGCATTGGGGAAAGTGGGGAAGGAGGAATTATTGTTTATTGGGTACATACACAATTTCTAAATGAGATGATTAAAAAGTTCTGGAAATGCGTAGTGGTGATGGTTATATAACATTGTGAATGTACTTAATGCCACCGAACTAGACATTTAAAGATCTGTAAAATGGTATATTTTATATGTATATTTTACCACAATTTAAGAGAAAAAGCTAATGGCTGTTGTAGAAGTTATAAATGTTATTATTGCTTATTAGAAAAGAAGGTGCCAACATGTTTAATCTTAAAGGTGTTCTCTTTTGTATGCTTATTTACTTTGTCACCTTTTTATGTATGTGTTGATGATTTACCTATCTTAATTCTTATTTCAAAAGCATCTAACAGTCTTCTGTTTCATAAAACAGTTTTTGTTGTTTAAGGTTTTTGTTTTGTTTTTCTTTATTTGAGTCAGGGTCTTACTAAGTTGCTGAGGCTGGCCTCAAACTTGTGATCCTTCTATCTCAGCATCCTAAGAGTCACTGGGATTATAGGGGTGTGCACCTGGTTTTCCTTGAGTTTTAATTACTGAAAACCTTAGATTATTTTTCATACTTTTAACTCTTAAATAACATTTGTGTATGTTTACCTTAAGATTAATTGTAATAGTAGTATTTTTATCATTAGTAAAGTTGTAATATATGTGTAATCTTGTTAAGAATTAAGAAATGCAGCTGTTTTAGAGAAGTCTTTCTTCACTATGGTGATTTGCTTGCAGGATGAAGATGAGCTGGATTCCCACACCATGGTGAAGACTAGTTCAGAAAGTGTGGGCACAATGCGGGCTACGAGCACAATGAGTGAAGGAGCCCAGACCATGATCGAACATAACAGTACGATGTTAGAGTCTGACCTGGGGACCATGGTTATAAACAGTGAAGACGAGGAAGAAGAAGATGGAACTATGAAAAGTATGTGGCTTTTCCCATTGAATATTAATTTTCTCTTTTGAAAGTGTTCAAGGAACCAGGGTAGTTCTGTATTAATTTTTAGAGCCAGATATGGAAAATTTTACTTCTTGATTTTGACAGTTAAAAAAAGAATTTTTTTATTTTAATATAGCACAAAGGAATGCATTTTTAACTTAGAATTATCAAATTTTTTTTCTGTTGAGAGTTGCTAGCCATAATTTGATTTGTAAAGTATTCTAGAAAAAAAGAAGATAGTGTTCCTAACATTTACTTTTCCAATTAAAAAAGTAAACCTAAAATTCTGTTCCAATAAGTACAGCATAATATTATTTCATGTTGTCTAAATTAGCAGTTAAGCCACAGAGACGGGAGTACTATAGAAAGAAATGAGAGATGAAGTAAGAAAATAAGAAACACTAGCAAGAAGTATCAGGAGACAGGGGTACTCATAGAGAAAGTTCCATTCCATGCATATTTACTGCTGCTTATCATTTGTATTTGAGGCGCAATGCCAAGGGTACTGCAGGGGCTGAAATGCTGGTTAAACCGTTCTCTTTGACCTCTGTCGCTTACAGAATGATAAAGATGGGGGATCTTCCATGGACTAGCATTTCTTTCTTAAAATAAGTTTTAAAAAAAGTTTTTGAAGATACTACAGTTAACAGTGCAGGCAGAACATTGTGATTTCACAGTGATAGGTAGAAACAGATAATTATCTCTTCATCTCTCCTGACCTTTTTCTTCTTTTCCTCCTGCTACCCTTGTCCTATGTGGTTAATGTTGAAGTCTAAGTACTAGATGTTTTCTTCTATACAGTTTTGCATCTAAATGGTAGGAAAGCAGGATTACATGATTGCTGCCATCATAGAGCCTAGAAAGTTATAAATAATCAGATGGAACTGCAAAATGAATATTGGAATTTCCTCTCTTGACATTTCTATTTTCTTTTTTGCCCACCCCTTTCTCTTTGCTACTGCCTCTACCTTGCTGTTATTTTTCTGAGGTCCTGCCTCATAGCTTTAAGTTATTAGCCTCACTGTGCTGCTTTCTTCACATTGTGATTGCATACTTTGAAGGGGAAAATCATGAAGCATGAAATGCAAACAGATTGTTAATCCTAGAAGAATGGTGAAGTTTATAAATTTTCTATCTCCTACCACTTGTGGATCTACTACTTTGCCCTGGAAAACAGCCTAAATCTTTGATTTTCCAAAATTTCTAGCTGGTCTTCTGAATAGAACAGACCTTCTGCATCCATAACATATCGAACTCAAATGCATAAAGATGTTTTTGTGGCCTCCAAAGCCATTGGTGTTTGGGTACAAGTCATATGTCCTGTAGATCAAAAATACCCTTTGTTGAGGTAGTTAACATATTTCCCATCAGCATATAGCATATTTTTCTGCAACTGATAAAATTCTTTCAATCAAAACACAGGATTTTTAGCATATAAGTTAGAAGATCTGGAGTGCTTTATTATATCTAATGAACTCCAGAGCTTCCTAAAAAACTATATAAACAGCTTTCATGTAGTTGTAGTTCAACATCAGCATATGTACAGTGGATAAAAAATGAGTCTTCATGGAATCTCATTTATTATATTTCTAGAAAATAGTGATGATGATTTGTCAAGCATCATACTTTAAAATCACACCACAGATTTCCACAAAATTCATGTTGTGATGTGTAGCTGTGACAACTACAGAAATCAACATATTATAATTTGATGATAATACATAGGTGTGACTTTTTGTCACAAAAAGATTTTATTGAAAGCCCATTTTTAAGTTGAGCAGATACTGTTTTATGCAGCTGCAGTTGTTTTATACGCCTCAGCAAGTTTTAAATCCCTGGGCCAACTATCTGTATTTTGTATTCTATAGATAAGGCATCATTCCATGGTGTGGGATTTTTGATATTCTCCAGAATCAAATCAAGTGATACTAGACTAACCCCTAGTGTTGTCATACTGTAGTATAGCAAGAGTAACAAATTTGGGGTGAGGTTGTGACTCAGTGGCAGAGCCCTTGCCTCGCACATATGAGGCACTGAGTTTGATCCTCAGCACCACATAAAATAAATAAATAAACAAAATATAACTAAAATTTTTTTCTAAAAAAAAGAGTAACAAGTGTGTCCTTGAAGAAAAATTTATTTAATCAGAAATCACATAACTACTTTAGTTTTATTTTTATTCATGATGTAAATATTTCTTAAAGCTTTAATTAGTTGATATGAGGTCTCAGCTTATGTCACATCAATCAAAGCAACAATAAATAAACAAATAAATTAAAAAGGCGTTTACCCTGCAATTATGTCCCAAGAATTTCAGACCTGTTTTCAGCAGTGATGACTTTGTTTTTCCCTCCTACTCCCACTCTTCTGTTCATTACCCTTTAGAATGCCCAGGCATCAGCTTTGAAACCAAGGTCTTTTACCATGTGGCATTACCAATGTTTACACATGGATCTTTACTTCTTCCTTGTATATTATGTTCTACCCTATTGGTCCATGCCAGTTGGAATTCTGAATGATTGATGCTAAGATATAAGCAAGTTGGTTGTCATTTAAGGAAGTCAACTCTCAGAGCTTCTTATCCCAAAAGATTTCATTAGCATCAAGTCAAGAATCTGTTATTAGCAAAATGATGGGATAGTGGAAATTATTTCATTGTGGTGATTCTGGGAGAGTAGTTGCTTCAGCAAAGAGAAGACTGTGGCCTTTTGCTTTGTAGCTCTGTCTTTATGGAGGACATAAAGTTGCCCTGAAGGGAAACTCTACCTTGTTGATATGTGAGAAAGAGCTATACTCTTTACTCAAGTTTGTGTATGTGTGTGTGTATTGTTGTTGTTTCCCCGAACAGATGGTAAGTATTGTTCTTGTCAGAATGCCATCCAAATGTTCTTTGCCACATAAGAATAGATGTCCTTGGAATATTGGTTTCATTGGTGAATAGTAATTACATTATAGTCAAAGTCAAAACTTTCTCTTTTAGGTACTGGCTTATAGTAGGATTAAAGATGTAAAGCTTTCAGAGCTAAAAGAATTTTCAGGTAAACCCCCTGCCTCAGTAAGCTATTATCCCGTAAAGAGTTCTTCCTTTAAAAGTGTTATGCTGGCTTATGGTATGGTATGGTATGGTATGGTATGGTATGGTATGGTATGGTATGTTGAGCATACCTTTCATTTCATAGAGCAGACCTTCTGAAAATGTGTTCATTAAGATACATATTAAGTGAGATTCTCTAATAAATATAGACAAACAATTTGTAGTATTCAGACGTTTTGGAAAGTGTACATTTATCCTGAAGATATATTATTGGAGATCTACGGTAATATATTATTAGCTTATTAAATGCTCTGCAAGTAATGTAGAAGGGAAACCTGTTCAAAAGATTTACCCAGGCTTTAAGTTACTTAGCCATTAAAAACTTTAATGAGGAGGATTTCAGTGATTAACATCATACGTAATTAGTATCTCAGAAACACATTTGGGGAAATGCTGTCACAGGAGTCCTCTAAAAGCTGCTTTCTTTTTGTTGTCATACTCACCTTGCACTTCTGTGTTCAAATTTAAGGCTGTGTTTCATTCTTTCAGTCACTCTTACTTATATCCTTAATTCCTCTGCCGTAATGCCTTTCTTATTTGCCCTCCTGAAAAATTGATCTATTTGTCCATCTTCTCTGCATCTGGTTTCTGAGTGGTACTGGAGAAAAATCTCAAATCTCTATAGATGAAGGCCATTGATTCAAGACTTTCAGCCCCATTTGGGCCCTCAAGACTTTCCCATAGGCCTATGTTTCTCTGCTCAACTCTTTCTCGTTTTGCAGAATGGCTATTTTAGACCTTCTAAATTTCCTGCCATCCCCCCCCCCATTAGTTTTAGTAGATGACCCTTCTTTCTACTTCATAGAGTAAAGGTAAATATTTTTTATAAGATCCTAGAGATGCTATGTGGGTGTTTTTATATGGACTTTAAAATAAGAAATATTGGAGTCTTTCTTGATTTCTCTTTCTTCCTTCACCCTTCATTGTATTAACATTAACTCTCAATTATTCTAGTTGGTAAATATCAGTCCTCTTCTTATCATCTGCTATATTTCCCAGTGCAGGTCCTCATAGACTCTCACTTGTAAGTCTTCTAAATGGATTGCCCTCCATGTTGGTTCCCTACTCTCCCTGCAGATCTCACCACGTCTCTCTGCTGTTTATAGCCTTCCAGTGACTCTGGTTGCTCTCAGGCTAAAGGCCAACATGAGTTAAATGCAGTACTTGCTCAGATCCCTGTTATCTTTCTACTCTTGTGTCTCTTTATTCCCTCAGCTCCTTGGCTGTTACGGTGCTCTTTCTTACCTTTGAGCATTCGCACTGCCCTAATCCTTCTTTTTGGGTTCCTGCTTCCTTGGGTGGCTAGTCCATCTTCTTAGGCTCAGTTAGGAGATTCTCAACTGACCCTAGGTTAGGGATGGGACCCCTTCCCATGTGCTGCCATCTTACCTCATGCTTTTATGACATTCATCACACTGCATTGTAAGTACCTGCTTCTGTGTGGTTATCTATTTTTTTCTACTTTATTCCAATATCTAATAAAATATTTAGCATATTTATGTTCATTAAATATTTTCTGAACAAATGATGTACCACAATGAAAAGAGAATGGAATCTGAAGTCAGGTCATTCATTATATATTAGTTAATCTTTATTGAGTTTTAGTGGTATATATCTGGGTATGTATGCATGTGTTTACGAATTTATGTAAATACATAAAGCAGAAAGCATTAAATGTAGTAGATGGTCAGTGAAAAGCCATCTCCCATCTACTTACCCTGTCAATTTATCCTGAAAACAACTTGGGAAGCTGGAACATCTGAAGAACTGTGGACTTTGTGTCCAGCTTTGCTTCCTGTGCAGTGATAAAGGCCTGATTTTCCTGGACCTGTAGATACTAAGCCACTGAACAGCTCCGTTTTCTCTTCTTGTAGTAGTTTCTTGCTCCCACCTCTTCCTGCCTCCTCCTATATCTTGTTCCACATCCTTTTAGCCAGAAAAGAATCTGTAAAGAACTGTGACCTACAAAATGAACCGAGTAGCGCAAACATGAATAAGAGGGATTTGAGATGTGACAACTCAAGGGCATGGTCAGAGAGTACTCAGCTGACCTGGCATCTCCTGAGTAGGAGTATATTTGATGATGTACATTGAGATTACTTTAGGTGAGAGACTATTCCACTTTTTGTGAAATTTGACATCTCTTTGAACAGATGGGAAGAGTACCAACAATAAAGTTGCCTTTTTTGTGTGGAAAGGGGAAAAATAATGAATTTCTCAACTTATAGCTATCATTAATTGAGGGCCTGCTTTCGGGCCAAGCATTGTGCTTAGGACTTTGTATGCATGGTCTCATTTATTCCTCACAAAGATCCTGTTAAATAGTACTTCACCACCATTTACCATGTTTAGTACCTTGTTCAAGATTTCTTAGCAAATCAGTGATGGAAGCAGCATACAGACCCAGATTTGACATGAAAATCACATCACTATTCAGGGGCTGGTGAGCTGGATGTTCCTCTTTTGGAGGATTCTAGAACATCTGTGAGTCTTTAGGAAAGATCAGGATCATTATAAATTAGCATAGGTTCCCAAGAACAAATCAAGCCAGAATAATATAATATCCTTTTTTTTTGTATCATTGCTACACTACTAGATCAGAGAAAATTCAGGGCATAGATATTGTGTCTTAGCACCCAGGAAAACTCTTCGACAGGTCTTAATGATATCTGTTAATGACATATGAAGCTTGACCCAGCTGTTAACACCCAAATGTACATATATCAGTCAGAAGGGGTTTCTTTTTTTAGAGGAAATAGAAACTCCTGTAGGTATTTTAATCATAATAGATTTAAGTCAGAGCTATATTTGTTAACAAAATCAGTGGAATGGTTGAGGGAGAAGGTTATATAGGCTAAGCTTCTAGGACTGACCTCCACAAAATTACAAAAATGAGCTAGTATGGAGCTGCTCTGACTGACACAAACAGGAATTGCAATCCAATAGATTGAAATCAACCTCATTGCCATTCAGAGATTAGAAAGCTTCCAGAGCTACTTTAGCCCCTTTTCAGCACTTGTGAAACTGGTGACTAGATGCTGGAATGCTGATATAAAAACCTCAAGGTCCCTTTGACTGTGCTTACCAGAGGAAATAACTGAAATAATATGGCCTCTGCTTATTTGCTAACTTTCTTGCATTTACTCAGAACTCTAAGTTACAAGGAATTCTAGGAAATGTAGTATTTGTTTAGCTTTCCAACCTGTATAGTATGAAGGCTGATCAGAGGTAAGTGACTTTGGTTGCTAAATTTCTGTTGAACACAGAGTTAAATAAGTTGTTTTCAATGAAAAAGTTTCTCACAGTGTGTCACAGAGCCTAGGCCTCAGCCCTGGCTAGCTCAACATTTTTTATAGATACTTGGATGAAGCTCTAGGAGAAAGTTCATCAGAATTGCAAATAACAAGAAGAGAAGCAAAATAAAAATACATTATAAGATAGAATCAGATTCTTAAAAGATCTTCATGAGCTAAAGCAGTGGACTTGATTTACAAGATGAACTCTGCTCTTGGATAAAAATCGCTAACCTCAGAAATGTATATTATAGCAGTTCCCCTTCAGAGATGCTGGTTTTACAGGCTAGAGCAGGGCCTGGGAATCTCTGTTTAAAACCTGAATTAAACAAGTAGCAGCAAAAGCTCTAAAAGTACTTCTGAGGTACAACTAGAACTAGGGCTGATAACCATTTCTTAGTACAAGGAAATAACATCTACTTTGTAATCTCTGGGGCCAGAACTCACATTATATTTAGAACCTACCTGGAGTATTTAACAATGATGGAGACACCCCGGAACACACTGAGCAGAGAAGGACCTTGATGGTGAAGTAATAAATTTTTGTATTAAGAATAGGTGGAGAGTCTGGCATGCTGGTGTACGCCTATAATCACAGGAACTAAGGAGGCTGAGGCAGAAAGATCGAAAGTTCAAGGCCAGCCTCAAAAACTTAGCAATGTCCTAAGATCTTAAAAGATCTTCATGAGCTAAAGCAGTGGACTTGATTTACAAGTTACAAGGAATTCTAAGAAATGTAGTATAAAATAAAAAATAAAAAAAATTTAAAAAACAAGGGCTGGGGATGTTGCTCAAATGACAAGGTCCTTAGATTCAATCCCAAGTACCAAAACAACAACAACAACAACAAAAAAAAAAAGGTGGAGAAACAATTGGTAAAATTTAGCCTTTATATTCTTTACTTACATTAACTTTTTATAACTGTTTATTAATTACTGATTGCTAGATTAAGAAATTTTTATTGGATACACATTTTTAAAATTTCTTTTTGTGTACCTATAATATATAGGGATTTACAAAGTATGTCTCAGTTTCCAGGCATGGTGGCACATACCTAATATCCCAGCAACTTAAGAGGCTGAGACAGGAGGATTATAGGTTTGAGGCTAGCCTGGGTAACTTAGTCCCTATCTCAGATAAAATGAAAAGTTGGACTAATGTAGCTTAGTGGTAGAAGCTTGCCTACCTTGTGCAAAGCCATAGTTTCAGTTTTCAGTACCACACAAAAAAAATCAGTTTATTTTGGTTAGCATATATAGAGACAGTTTCACTTAATTAGTAAAAGAGAGCAAATGGGATTCTTGTTTGCATTTTTAAGAGTTTTTTTTTCTGGAAATAATAGATTGATTTTGAAAGATTTAAGAGAGACACCAAGAAGGAAAGACTGACCATTGAATATTGCTGCTCCCTAGTTTATCTAATGTCCGTAGGCACAGTGCAGTTTGTCCTGGGCATCCACTTCTAAGTTTGATGATTTACTTAGTCAATCTTCTTTTTTTCTCTCCAAGTTCTTCTAAAATCTATTTCAGAAAAAGTATTAGATACGTAGGTATAATGTATGAAATGTTCATGAAATAATTTTTCCCCACGATTACAAAGTCTTGAGCTAAACAAGTAAATCAGAAGGGATAGAGTGTCCAGTGCCAAGAAATAATCACCAAGGGGAGAAGAGTAGGTAGAAGTATTATATTTCTTCTACTCGCAGAGATCTTACCATTCTTCCTGAAAAAACAATCAAACAAACAAAAAACGCTTATATAACTAGTAAATTAATCCTACCAGGACATGGCAGTAAAAGTGTCAGTAGTAAACAGGTCCCTCTTTGCAACAGGATGCAAATACCTATAATATTTTCAGGCAATTAGGAACACTTGTTTTCTTCTTCAGAAGTACTAGCTATCCAGCATCCGTGTGGCTACAGTGAGTTGGAGCTCCTTGGAGGCATGCAACATGGTCCACGCTTCTATGTTCCTGTGTCTGTGGGATGGTTAATGAAGTATGACCCAGTTTAGTCCTATCATTGTATGACTTAGTTGTAGGGTATCTGATTTACTACCTCAAAGCACAGGAAAGCATTTAAATATTAGTTCTTCTTGTGCATGAAAATCTCTTTCTTGCAAAGAACTCTGAAGAAAGGACTTCTATAGACACAGGCAAAACATTCTAATGTTTATTACTCACACAGGAAATCACTCCTTTTATTTAACTAAAATCCTGGACTTCAATTTGTCTGTTTCCTTCTATTTTGCTCTCATTGGAGATGGAAAACAGCTGGTCACTATTTTATGTGTAAGAACCTTTCAAATATACTCAGATATTTATTAAATTGTTCTTCAGACTTTCCTTTCCTGACTGGATAATTTCAGTCCCTTTAACCTTTGTTCGGGTATTATTTTCTAAGCTTTTAATCTCTTTTTTGACTAGCCTCTGGAACTTCTCCTTGTCATATGTATCCTCCTTTGTTTTAAAATATGATCTGATGAAGTTAGGGGAAAAGATGATGTCAGTAGCTTCTTTATTAACATCCTGATTTTTAATATGTATTCTCTTTACTCTTGGGAACAAAGGAAAAATTTCCAAGATCATTAGTCAGGTAGAACACCTATATCTTAAAATATTTTTAGAAGAACATTAATAATTAAGGAATATTCATGAATATCTTTGGTGTTGGTACATATTATATTTATGTTATAATTACTATTTCTTTCTTTACACTTGAATGTCTGCCATAATCATGCTAAGAAATTACATTTTGTTGAAGTATTTTAAAATTTCTTTGTATATTAAAATTTTCATGAAGACTTCGCTTGTTTAGAAAACTTGCAAATCAGGAAAGTTAATGAATAATTGTGGATGGATTGGCATATATTGTAAGGTATTGTATTCCACACAATATAGTATCCTTGGGAATGTTTTAAGGAATTCATGAAGGAGATGGGACAATATCCCTTTTCTTTAAAATTTCACAGCACAAAGGGAATGAGTAGTGCTTATTTTATTATTAATTTTTTTTGTACAAGCAGGAAAGTTGAAAGAATTGGGCCAAATTTGAGAAACTGGCTAATTTTGAAAATACATTGATTATCAGAGTAAAATATATTTTTATAAGCTAGGATCAAAACTTAACTGCAGTTTGAAAAATTGATGTCAGTATTATGTGACGATTCTTTCTTGTGTTTAAAAAAAGTATTTGCCATAGCAACCACAATCACATATGACAGTGGTTACTATCTTGAGATTTCCTGCTTCATTCTCCCATGGAAGGGCCCAGGTTCCTTTTTTTTTTTTCTGTTAAATAAATTGCAAGTTTAAGACATCATCCTCTCTGTCCCACTTCTGTGAATATGTATCTCCCTGGAAACTAAACTGTACACTGTGACATGTATTTCGTATTGTATAGTTAAATGTTACTGGGCAGTTACAGCTGCCCCCTCTCATTAGCTTTCAAAACAAACTTTTAATCTATTCCTCTTTATAAATTTTTAAAAAATTATTTTTTAACCTTTCTTTGTGTATAACAAAGACACATTCTAAATGTTAATACTAGGTTTTAAGTTAATCAATTGGAAAATATTTAGAGATAAGCACATACATTTGAATAGCAAATTATATATAGGCATATTTTGAATAAAATTATCTTGTTATAAAGTCATCCAAAAATAAAAATTAATGGGGGCTGTGGCTGTGGCTCAGGAGTAGAGCACCTGCCTTGCCGGTGTTAGGCACTGGATTCAATCCTCAGCATTACATAAAAATAAATAATTAAAGACATTGTGTCCATCTACAACTAAAAAAAAAATTTTTTTTAAATTAATGGAACAGACTGCCTTTTGTTTGATGTTTAGACTTTTTAAACTCTTTGTAAGAATGTTTATTTCTAACCTAAGAATAGATAATTTTCCAAACGTTTGAGTGTATAACCCATGAGGCATTTTACCATTGATTTTTAGGTCAGCCAGTAAAATGTCCTTAAAGTTATAATTTGTCTGAAATGTAGTGACAATTGAACTACTATGTGGATTTCTCTTTATAATAGTGGATTTCAAATTTCAAGTCAGGATGTTCTTGCAACAAAATCTTCATTCCTGCTCCTTCTTCCTGCACTTTCCACTTGTGAATAGAAATGTACCATTTAAATGCTGAACTTGGCTGCGTGTACCAGAAAACCCAAGTAACAGTAGTTTAAATAAATTAGGATTCGTTTCTTTTTTCACTTAACAAGAAATCCAGAAGCAGAGTGTTCTGCACTGAGAAAGTGATTTTGTGAAGTCATTAGAGAGCCTTTCTATAATTTCATTTTTAGGGTGTTACTGTCATTTTCCTGCTTACAGAATAAATGCTTATTCTCCACACTGCATTCCAGGCAAGAAGAAAAAGCAAGAAATAGAAGGGGTGGTACCTCAATCAAGAAAACAGAACTTTCATAGAAACTCTTATTTTATGTATCATTGGCCACAATTTTATTAGATGGCCACTCTACCCATAAGAGATGCACTCTTGCTATGGAAAAGAGAGGTTATAGATTTTAGAAAGACAGCTGTTTTACTCTGAGAAGCTTTTGAAAGTAGCTCGTAGAAGCTCATAGAATAGAAGCTCCTGATTAGGATAGTGTTAGAAGCAGGCCCATGACTACTAGGGTTGGGAAAGTAGATTTCTGGAATGAAATTTCCCAGTAATTCCTTTTTGTTCAACCTCAGAGATTGGTCTGCCTCTGCCCTTTGTGTTGCCACTGTTGTCAAGTTTCTACTTTGCTGACTCGTCTCAGAACAGAATACTATCTTTATTTCAGTCATCTCCCTATTCTGTCTTCAAAGGAAATACCTCCTGAGCCCATCTTATTATTTTTGTGAAAGTTTTTAATAAAATATAAAAAGTTTTTCCCACTTTATTTCCAAAATAAAAATAAACAAATTTTGAGATTTATTTTTCTCCTCCTTTCCAGTGCATTAAAAGCAGTATGTATAGCATATCTATACATACTGCTTTTAATGTGTAGGTCATACTAGAGTAGTTGTTTTATGTTATTTTCTGGTAGGAAAAAGTTAGTCTTCCATTTATTCCTATAGTGCTATGGGTGTATTTTCTCTGACTCAAATATCTGAATTAAGGGTCACTGGCTTATCAAAATACCCCTGACTCATTATGGTGCCAGGATATTGGTAAATATCCTAGATGAAGAGTTTCCCTACCTTTGACTTGAAAAGAAAACAAAGAGGCCATAACTAGAATCTTTGCAGTGAAGCTAGTGCTGGGTGGAAGGGAAAAGTAGTAAGAGCAATGTGGTCCTGGCCCTGTGTGGAGAGAGGAGAAAGATTTGAGGTGGGGACAATGGTTGTGGAGTGCTGTTTTCTAAAGTGGATTAGAAGTGTCATTTGTATGTGTCCCTGTTTGTTTTCCAAGGCCCTTGAATTTACTTTTTTAAAAACCTATCTAGAAATATACTTCAGTGAAACATTTCTATTCCTTTGTTAGTTGATAATGGTGATCTTCACGGGTTTCTTAATTTTCTGAGTTAGTTTCTCTCAAATCCCATTTTCCCTGTCCTCTGATTCTGACTTTTCTATATAACATTAATAACGCTTATTGTACTGAAAGTTCAAGTTTGTAGATGTCTTTATATGTATTACTCATTTTAAGACTTTCTGATGCAAATCAGAATTTAGGAATAAAATGTAATTCCATTACAGAATTACTCTTGGACTGGGAGTGTAGCTCAGTTTATTTTGTGTCTAGCAGGCATGGTGCCCTAGGTCTGATCCCCAGTTCAACCAAAAAAAATTACTCATCTCTTAAGAAAGAGAAAGGGGCATGTGTGCAAGCATGCAAAAGAAGAAAAGAATATTGCTCAAATGATTTCTTCATGGGATATCTCCTTACCCTACTCCCCACTTTGTCTTGATTTTCTTAAGTATTTTGTAGAAAGTTTGTTAAGTTTAGCCACACTTCAATATATTTTCCCCCTTTTTCTCATAAAATGGGGCAGATGTGTAGAATAACCAAGGTTAAATTTCTGAACACTATTTTGGAATAAAAGGTTGCCATAGAAACAAAATTTTCATTATGGAGATAAGAGAAATACGTCTTATTAATGATGAGGCCCAAAGACAAATCAAGGATACTTAAAAATCTGTCATTGGATTATTTGTGTCCTGGCCAAATGTCAGTCATAAAATCTTGTCAAATTAACTACTTCCTTCCCTTCTTCTGTTTCTTTCTGGGATTTCAGGAAGCAAAGTTGAAGTTGGACACCATAAAAACAAAATCTTGATTTTTAACATATTTATTGATTATTGAAATAGAAAACCTTGTCTTCTGCAAATATATATGAGATATGTATTTCCATTCTTAACATATTAATAAAATCTTTTCTGACCAGTAATTTAAAGGTAGCTTTGGCCATTATCTTGATCAACTGTACGCAAGGAGCTTTTGTTTGGTTGGTTAGTTAGGTTTTTAAAATTTATTTTATTAATTTTTGCATGTGAAATATGACGATACTCTAAGTTTATAGAGTTTGCCACAAATACTGTTGCTTTCTACTGTTCTAATTTTGAGTAACTCAGTATCTTTTCAATTGGTATGATATGGGTTCCATATATTTTATCACACTTATTTTTAAGCATTCTAACACCTGGAATTAGAGAATGGGTATTTAGAGAAAGAGTTGTATTGAGAATCATCTTCTATTTTTCTAGTACATGCATATTCTGAATATCATATTCTTCTTGATTCTACTGGGAGAGTTATTCTAATTATAATAATATCTCAAGTATATTATCACAGTACAGTTGATAGTAATGAAAGACCAGTAGCTTCCACCAATTCAAAAATAATGATGAAAAAACACATAGCATCTCATAGCTCCTTTTCAGGTTTATAGAGATTGAACTTCTGGGTAGATAGAAACATCATTGATAGTCAGAGGTATCTTATTTGTGAAATTATTCAGGGTGTAGGTTCCTGTATTAGGGATCTTACAATTTAATGAAAGGTTAAGACAGAAACAAGACATCATTATCCAAAGTATATGTATGAAGACATGAATTAGTGTGAATATACCTTATATTCAACCAAAGGTATGAAAAATTATGTTCTATATGTCTAATAAGAATTGTGATGCATTCCACTGTCATTTATTTTTAAAAATCAATAAAAAATGAAATAAAAAAGATGTAATTCAGATTTTGAAAAAATTAAATAAGCATATTACTAATAGTTATATTATTCATGCATCTACTTTGTGTCTTGATTCAGTTGATCAGAATTGAAGCTCATCCATCAAAATACCCACAAGAAAATGTAAAAGGTTTCTGTGTAGATATTAAATTAAGATCACTTGCAAATAAAGATCTATACATATATAGAAAAAGACTTAGTTAACTTAAATTGATGGTTAACTTAAAGTCACACAGTCAGTTGTGTGTCTACGATATATTTGTATACCCATGATTGTAACACATAATTCCCAATAACTAAAAGATAAGAGCAACCCAATGTCCATTGACAGATGAATAGATAAGTAAAACGTGATATAACATACACAATGGAATATTAGTTATCCCTGAAAAGTAAGGAAATTCTGACACATAGTACAACATGAATCAACCTTCAGGACATTATGCTAAGTGAAATAAGCCAGTCCTAAACAAAAGGAAATATTATAATGATTCTACTAATATGAGGTAGAAAGTAGTGAGATAAAAAAAATAAAATAAAATGGTAGTTGGCAGGGGTTAGGAGAGGGAAAATGGGGAGCTTTTGATTAATGGGTACAGAATTTTAGTTTTGTAAGATGAAAGGAATTCTGGAGGTTATATATAATACTACTGAAAAAGTAATACATAAGTAGTAATAAAAGTAATATTAATACTACTGAACCATATACTTAAAAATGGTTAAAGGTTATTTATGTGTATTTTACCCCAATAAAAATGGAAAAGTAATTTAGTGTCTTCACCATTTTTAACTGTACAGTTCAGAAGTATTCAACACATAATATTGTGCAAACTCCACCACTATCCATCTTCATACTTTTTTGTGTGTCGGGAGATGAGAGGTCAGTACTAGGGAGTCAATCCAGGGCCTCACAGGTACTAGGGGGGCACTCTTATCACTGAGCTACATCCCCATCCCTTTTCATTTTTTGATTTGTGATGGAGTCTTGCTAAGTTGCCAACACTGGCTTCAAACTTGAGATCTTCCTGCCTCAGCCTGCCACGTAGCTGAGATTATACATAAGGATCTATACATATATAAAAAAGACTTAGTAGATTTAAAAACATCTAATGATTAACTACATCTAGCTATTCCTCTCACCTTCTAGAATTTCACCTTCTCACACTGAAACTCTATTCCCATTTTTTTTTTTTTTAATTAATTGTTAACTCCCCATTTTCTATTCTCTCTGGCTTCTTGGAATCTGTCTGATTTTGACTATTCTAGGTAGTTATTCTAAATGAAATCATGCAATTTTGTCTCTTTGTGACTGGCATATTTCCATTAGCATAATATCCTAAGTCTCATCCATGTTGTAGCATGTGTCAGAATTTCCTTCTTCACATTTTGCTTATCCATTCTGTCAGTGAACAGTTGGGTAGTTTCTATGTTTTAGTTAATGTGAATAATGCTATAAAAGAACATGAATGTACAAATACCTCTATTTTCTCTTCATGACCCTCTTTTAATCTTTTGGGTATATAACAAAATTTCAGATGGTACATTTTATTTTATGTGATTTTTACCACGGTTTAAAAAAGAAAAACACCTACTCCATTAAGTCAATAAAAACTTTGTTTGATAGGAGAAATCATGTCATTTTTAGGCAATGAGATAAAATTTTTTAAATGAATAAATGCCATCATTACCATTTTCTCTTGTGTCCTCACCTAAGCAAACTCACCTACACTCCAGTTCTGCCAGATAACACACACAGAAATCTAAGAGCCAGGGAAAGGAAAGGGCAGAAGGGATGCTTGTCTGACAATTCCATCTTCCTCATCTCACTCTATTTTTTTGTTGTTGTTGCTGTTAGAGAATTGCAGATTCTTGCATTTACCACAGAAAATAGGTATCAGTTCCAATTCATTCTGTATTCCTAAAGATATTTTTGGAATTGCAGTCTTTTGACCAGAATGACCTTATATCATACTCAGCCAGCAGTGTTACTAAGTTGTCATAGTAGTACTGGTAGTTTTAAGCTAAACTGGTACTATTGCAAAAAGCATTTTAGATTGGCCAGATCACTATTATGAATACTATGGTTCAATTTATAGGAACATTTCAAGACTGACCTGTCCCCATATGCAAGTAAACAAGATGGTGATGAGTCTGAAAAACATGTCACATGAAAGAAAATGGGGCTGTTTCATCTGAAAAACAGATAGCCAAGATAGGAGCCATATATCTGTTTTCATAAATCTGAGAGACAAATATGTGACAGAGGAATTTGTTTGGAACATGAGTGTAAATTACAGGAGAGATTTGAATGTCTTGTATTCCCTCATGAAGTTTTCAAGAAGGTAGCTTATTTTCTATTTGGAAATTTTAGTGGAAAATGCCTTCTTGGTGGTCCTTGAACATTTATTTGGAGTCCTAGAGCTTTAAGGAATCCAATTTGGAAACTACTGATCAATACCTTAACTGCAAGATTAAAAATCTAGTTATTCTAAGTGTTTATTTCCTACTTCAATTCTTCAGTATAAAAAAATGGGGATTGATTGAAAGACTCTAAGCAAGAACAATGACATGGTTTGATTTGTATTTACAAAGGTCACTATGTTGACAGTATAAAATCAAAACTGAACTACTGGAAGCATGGAGACCAGTTTGGAGGCTGTATGACGAATTTGGCAAGAAATCATCAGAAACTAAACTAAGACAATAGCAATGATGTATAGAGAAAAAGGGTTAATTTTAACAACTCATGAATAGAAGAATTTAAAACATCTAATGATCAGGGGCTGGGCTTGTGACTCAGTGGTAGAGTGCTCACCTAGAACATGTAAGGCACAGGGTTCGATCCCCAGTACCACATAAAAATAAATAAATAAATAAAGGTATTGTGTCCATCTACCACTAAAAATATTTTTTTGAAAAAATACTTAATGATCATTTTGATGTTGTAACACAAAGAGTGTAGATGTCCAGTTGATTCTTTGTCTCACAAATTTGAATAATGAAATCCACAGACACAGGGTAAGAGTAAAGTAACAGGATTTATTAGAATAATAGAAAGCAGAGCTCCCAAAGAGAGAGGGTTCCCAAAAGAGGGATGCCAGTGGATGTCTGTTGTCCAGGGGTTTTTAAAGGTATAACTGATGGCCCAGTACAGATGATTGGTGGGGTGAGGGATACTTGCATTTACCAATCAAGCTCTTCAAGCTCTGAGCTTAATACACCAATCAGAAATGTATAATTTCAATCCCTTATTTACAATTAAGAGGATTAATCCAACCTGTGGTTTGGCACGTCTATTCAGGATAGGAAGTACTTCAAATAAGGGTGAATCTAGTGCTCAGCTGTTGCTACAGGTAGGGGTAAGGGTAGCTAGCTAAGGAAGAGTTCTTGTGGCTGAAGTTGTTAGGAACAGTAAAAGGATATTCTAGCTGCAAAAGAGGTGTCGGGGTTGAAGCTGTCAGGGACAATGACAGAATATTCCTCAGGCCCAGTGCCTCCTTTTAGCATAGCATGGTCTCATTCCTTCTTTCCCTTCTCCGAAGCCCTTATTCTGTCTGAGGGTGTAGGGTCTACTTGCTTGCCTCAGTATGATGAGATGTCTTTTAGTTAATTCTTAACTTTATTACTTTGGGAGATTTAATAAATAATTTTGACCTTAACCAGGATAGAATGTTTGGGAGGGTCTGCAGATTTAAGGGGAAAAATTCTTGTATTTAGTTTCAGAATTGGCGATTAGTAACTCAAAATCATCTCAGATTAAGTAGTAAAACAGCAAGCAGTTACAAAATTGGATATAATTTACGAGCAAGGTCTGGGCTGGAGAAAACAACTGTGGAAGACATGCATATAAATATGTCAGACAAAGCCTTGAAAGTTTAGAGAGAAGGAAAACAGCTAGTGAGATTGAGGGAGTAGTGAAATTGGTGTAAGAGAAATCCTGAGTAAGTTCTATAATTTGTGACAGCTGAAAGTTTGTTAATTACAATAATAATACAGGATTAAATGTAAAAAAGAACACCAAAAACATTTGGATTTTTAAAGTTCATTTTCTTTGACAAATTTCAAAGACATCTGATATGATTTTAATAAGATGATATTCTACTGAAAATCTGAAATATTTCTATAATCTGAGAATATTTTAGATCTATTTATCAGTTTAATTTTTATTTGGTTTGGATACTTTTTAAAATGTATTGGACATTTTTAAATGTATTGGACATTACTTTGTTCTTCATAAATTGATATGTTGGCTTTGATTTTGTGCAGTACCAATTTATTATATGGCTCAATTTAAAAAATCACACTTCAGCTGGGCATGGTGGCGCATGCCTGTAATCCCAGCGGCTCGGAAGGCTGAAGCAGGAGGATCAAGAGTTCAAATCCAGCCTTAGAAATGGCAATGTACTTAGCAAGCTCTCAGTAAGACCCTGTCTGTAAGTAAAATACAAATTACGGCTAGGGATGTGGCTCAGTGATCAAGTGCCCCTGAGTTGAATCCCTGGTACAAAAAAAAAATAATAAAAAAAATAAAGCTGAAGATGTGGCTCAGTGGTTAAGTTACCCTGGGTTCAATCCCTGGAACCAATAAATAAAAAATTCACACTTCAATAAAGATCATACATCTTTAAATGTAAGAGCTTATGCCCTCCTTATGTTCTTTGTTTTCCTAAGGAAATGCAACTTCACCACAAGTACAAAGACCATCTTTCATGGACTACTTTGATAAGCAAGACTTCAAGAATAAGAATCATGAAAACTGTAATCAGAACATGCATGAACCCTTCCCTATGTCCAAAAATGTTTTTCCTGATAACTGGAAAGTTCCTCAAGATGGAGACTTTGACTTTGTAAGTACATTTGAATTCTTCCACTTATGTTTTTTACATTTGTATTTTTCATCACATCGAGACACATAATTTATAAATACAAATTATGTACTATTAAGATTTAACATATAGCCATGTGTATGAGTAGGGAAATGGTGAAATTGTAGTTTGTTTGCAGAATGATTTTTACAGAGAACATAAATAATTGCTTATAGTTAAATAAATCATGGCTCAAATTCAGAGAAGTATGTAGGATTTCTTAAAACTAAAATGACAACTATTACAAAAGAATTTTTCAGTAGTGCAAGTATGAGATACTTTTGACTGAAAACTCAGTTACCAGAATAAAAGATGAAAAAGTATTTATGACATACACTTTGAAAAATTTGCTTTGACTTTGAAAGCAACTGAATTAGTTTCTACTTGAGTGCTAATTCTGCTTGGTTTGTCAGAAATAATAGTCCTGTACTATATGTATTTAGGTCACATATAAGCTTCAGTTAAAACTGCCTTATCGCCTGTTATGTATTTTTCTTTATTTCTTTTGCCCCACTATTATTTATTTCTTTTAAATGGTGCAAGGAATACAGATACTCAGTTTTAAAGCAACTGTTTGCAGAATTTGAAAGAATAGATTCTCAAAATAAATTCTTTAATGGAGTAAAAATTTTTATGAAGTAAATTTTTGTAATTTTTAAATAATTTTTTACTTTTGATAGTATTCTGGAAGATTTTTTTCCAAATAAAATTGTAATTTTTTATATTTATTAAATAAACATAGAACCTATAAGTAAATAAAAATTTAGATACATGCATATCTTTAAAATTCTTAAGCAATATTAAGCCATTTTGCCTAGATATCATGATACCTCAATGCTTTGAGATTTGGAATGTTTTTAAGTTTAAATACTTTTCTCCTTAATAATGTGATTATTTGAGTTTTCTAATAATGTTATGATAAAATTTAAAAATCCATCCTCAAAAAGTTTAGTGATAATTACTAGCAAATCTTAGTGTAAATCACAGATTGTAATGCCTGTTTACCGTTTTTTCAATATTGAAATAAGAAATTAGGAAAAAATCTGCATTTTTTTAAGTTCTGGTAAGATTTCATTTTAAGTTGTCTACTTTTAAAAATATATATAAATTATTTAGTATGCTGACATTCAAGCTTTAAATCATTCATGAACATGATGAATAATGTAGAGTACTTAGCATCAAAAACTCTGTCTTGTCTCAGTTGGAATAAATCTTAATAGCCTCTGGGAAATGGTTTGAAATGAGTGAGCTATAAGTAATGAATAAATTATCATAGTTAAGAAAGAGCAAATAAAGTGATTTAATTCAGTTTCAGTTATTCTTTGCTACCATCCCAAAATTTAATGGCTTAAGATAACTATTTTATTTGCTCACTTTTTTGTGGGATAACAGTTTGGTCAGGTTTAACTGAGTAATCCTTCATTCTCAAGTGGTTGTACTTATCTGCCAGCTTGACTGAGGCAGTTGTATAGTTTTTCTAAAATTACCTGCTCATGTGTTAGCAGTTGTGCTGAGTGTTGGGTAGCTCATATGATCCCATTGAGGTTTTTATGTGGCAATAACAGCCTTCTGAGAGCTTGAAAACAGAAGTTGCAAGGCCTCTTGATCCTAGTTTAGAATATACATGCTGTCCATTTACAGTAGCATTAAAAAGAATGAAATATTCAGGAATGTTCCTAACCAAAGAGGTGAAAGACTTGTACATTTAAAAACTACAAAATGTTGCTGAAAAAAGTTAAAGAATACGTGAAAAGACAAGACATCTCCTATTCAAAGACTAGAAAACTTAATATTATTAAGATAATAATACTTGGGGCTGGGGTTGTGACTCAGTGGTAGAGCGCTTGCCTAGCATATGTGGTTCCCTGGGTTCAATCCTCAGTACCACATAAAAGTAAAATAATGGTATTGTGTCCAACTACAACTAAAAAATAATATTTAAAAAAATATATTAATACTGCCCAAAGTGTTCTACAGAGTCAATATAATCTACATCAGAATCCTAGTGCTTCTGTAAAAATAGAAAAATTCATGCTAAAATTGATTTGGATTTCTACAGTACCCTTTATAGTGAACACAATCTTGGAAAAGAAAATAAAGTTGAAGGTCTCATTTCCTGATTCCAAAACTTGCTACAAAACTGCTCTAATGAAAACACTGTGGTATTGGCATACAGAGTAACAGGTATACCAGTAGAATAAAATAGAGAGCTCAGAACTAAATTCTCATATCTGTGGTCAAAAGATTTTGAGAAGAGTACCAAGATCATTCTTAATTAACACCTGAGGAATTAACTTATGAAGTTATTAAAAGTTACAGTGCATAATCATAAACCCATTGTTTTTAGACCTCTGGTGGGAATGTTAGCTGGCAGTGGCAGGGAACAAGTAGCAGAGCAAACTTCTCAGCTCATGACCAGAAAGCAAGAGAGAAAGAGAGGGGCTGGGTGTCTCAATTCCCTTTGTGGGCATGCCCCCAATAACCTAAGATTCTCATACTAGATCCCACTTCTCAAACATTCCACCTGTTTCCAACAGTACCAGCCTTTAATGCATAGGTCTTTGGTGACATTCAGCATCAAAATTATAGCACCATTCAGTGGGTAAAGAACATTTTAAATAAATGGTTCTGGGGAAACTGGATATCCACATGAAAAAATGTAGTTCAGCCCTTCCCATACTTTATATACAAAAAAATTTACTCAATGCATCAACGATCTAAACATATGTTTTTTAAAAAAAATTAATGTATATTTTACCACAATAAAAAAATAAATTCATAAGTTGTGTCACTGTTGCATATTATGTTAGTTAAAATATGTCAGAAAGCCAGTCCAGATTCAAGGTATATGGATATAAATTTCACCTCATTTTGGGAAAAACAGCAAAGTCACATTTGCAAAGGGCCTTATGAAATGGAAGAAATGTTGGCAATTATCTTTGCAAACAATCTAATAGAAAATGTGATAGACTTCAAGAGAAATTAGAATATTGAATTCAGAAGATGGAAGGACTTTAGTGAGTTTGATAAGGGTCATTTCAGTACCCTACTTTTAAATTTTTTTATATATGTGCACACCGTATTTTACATGTAGCCTTCAATTGTCTCTCTTAAATTTATTCAAGTTTTGTTAGTCTTTTTTTCCCAATGGCTAGCTCTTATTTATTTGTTTGATTGATTGATTGTTTATTCCAGTGCTGAGATCTAATCTAGGACCTCATGCATGCTAGGCATGTGCTCTACTACTGAGCTACAGCCCCAGACCGGCCAACTACCTCTTATAAGTAAATTCTGGTAATGTTTTCAGCCTAATATAGATTTTGGAGACCTTTTATCTTGGAATCCCAAAATTTATTAGAAAAATTAAGCTAATTTAACAAATGTACTACTTTGTGCTTTTACCCATAGGCTAAGCACTATGGGTAAAAATAAATTTTATACATATTTATTTATCAAGAAGTATTAAGTTGTGATTCAGAGTTATAATTTTGATTTGGCATAAGAGGGGAGTTAGTAAAGGGGATGGAGTAATCTATGAAATTATAATATGGTGAGAGACTATATCTGGATAGCATAAACTAGGTGAGGTGTCACACACCTGTAATCCTAGCAGTTCCTGAGGCTGAGGCAGAAGGAGCAAAAGTTTGAGGCCAGCTCAAACTTAGCAAAATTCTATTTCAAAAATGAAAAGGATTAGGGTTGTAACTCAATGATAGAGTACCCCTAGGTTCAATCCTCAATACCCTGACCCCCCTAAAAAAGAGAGAAGAAAGAAGAAAGGCAGTCTTTTCAAAGATTGATGTTATAAAATAAAAGCTTAAAGGGCAGGGGTGGAGGTGGGAGGAATGAACGGGGGTGGGGGGGTGGGGGGGATAGCTAGGGTAGCTCAGTGGTAGAGCCTCAGTTTGCATCATGAGGCTCTGGGTTCAATCCCCCCAGCCACCAAAAAAATAAAAAATCCAAAAGTGTAGCAGTAGAAAAACACAAGGTATATTGGGTGACAATAAAGTAGTATTGTTTTGAATCCGGAATGTCCCCCAAAAGCTCATGTGTCAAAGGCTTGGTTTCCAGTGCAGCAACGTCCAGAGATAGGGCTTTGGGGTAGTGATTGGATCATGACGCCTCTGACCTCTTCAGTGAATTAATCCTTTGGTAGCTGAATGGACTACTGGGAGGTGGTGAAAACTATAGGCAAGTGGGGCATTGTTGAAAGCAGTAGAGCACAGGGTCACTGGGAGCATGGCCTTGGGGGACTATATCTTGTCCCTGGCTCGCTCTTTGAGGGCATGCTTGCTTGCTCTCTCATTGGAATTCTTGCTCTCTGTCTGTCTCTCTCCCTCCTTCTCCTCGCCCCTTCTCAACTACCATGAGCTGAAAAGCTTTCTTCTATTATGCTCTGCTGCCATGATGCTCTGTCTGTCCTCAAGCCCAAAGCAATGGAGATAGTCAACCATGGAATAAAACTCTGCAACTATGTATGATCAAAAATAAATCATTTCCTTCTCAAAGTTGTTCTTGCCAGATATTTTGGTCATAGTGAGGAAAAGCTGACTAATACAAGTAGAGGCCTTCAAGTTTGTGGTGGTTAATTTGGAACAATATGGGATATAAAAGTGAAAGGTGGGTCTAAGTCAGATCACAAAGTCTGAATTTGTATTTCATAGAGAATGGGAAGCTACTGAAGGAACTTAAGTTGGAGAATAACATGATGAAAGGCATTTTAAGATAGCAATCTTAAGGATAGCGTATAGGATTGATTGACAATAGCTGTATGTCAATAGGGTCTGACTAGAGAGAGGGGAAATCAGGTCTGTGGCAAGACTTGAAATAAAATAGAGAAATGAAAAGAAAAACCAAGAATCAATGCAGGAAACATTAAGAAAGATCATTCAACAAAATAGTTAACTTACTCAATTGAAGAGTACTATAAAGTGGGGAATTAAAGGTAAAAATTTTAAAAGTGGGGAGGGAACCTTTCCAGTAAGAAAGGGATTTGAAGGGATTATATGGCTAGATATAATTTTTGCAAAGTTATTAATTTTTTGACTTTTACAGGGCAGATAGCCTTAAACAGAGAGTGGAGAATAAGGGAGTGACTAGAATAATTCTTCCCCAGCATTTATTATACTGTCAACTGGAACTGCTCAACACTCTCATCCCTTTGATGAAATGTAATAGCCACTGAGGGAAATGTAGATGGGAATAAATAAAGATGAATAAAGGGATGATTGCCAGGAGATAAGTAAAGAATTTCTAAGAATCATAGTGAGTATGGCAAAAGATAAGTGTATAAGGGGACAGAGAGAATAATTAGAGAAGAGACATAGGGTGGGCACAGTGAAGTGATTTGGTAGAATACTTTGCTCACAAAATGGGGATGTGGACTAAAAGCAAAGATAGATTTCCACTTGAGATACCAGCTGTTAATAATAAAGAAAATCTGGTCTTAATCACTCCCTCATCTATTAAATATAGAATGTTTAAAAAATCTGACTCATCAAAGTGTAAATTGTGCTAAGGTTTTTGTTATCTCCTCAAAGCTACCTTCTAAAAGAGAACTGAATTTTGTTGGATTTCTATGAATAACAGAAGTTGCTTAAAACAAGCTCAACTTGTTTTGACCATATTTTCAGGACATAAAATGTTTATCCTTCTGCCTTGAGGAAAATAGGTTTCAAGAAAGAAATATAAGAGAGGACACTTCATCATCAAAGCAGATTCCTAAAGGGCAAAGTTTATTCATTGAGGCACCTGCTAGACAGATGTGCAGAATAGGAAGCACTTTTTATCTTAAAGCTTGAATGCAATATATTTTGTGTATTTTCTTTTACATCATTTTAGCATTTGTCTTTTGGATGTTCTGGGAAGTATATTTCATTTTATGTTCCTGGATGTAATAAGATGATAATACAGTTTATGATGTCACCAGTTGGGGTTATCATATAAAGATGGGAGATAAAGTATATTTCAATTAATTGACCTGTGGTAATAATTTTAATTCTACTAAAGAGTTCTATTTAGGCTGTGTCTCTGAAGATTTCCAAAACAAATGTAAAAGGCAAATCTGTTTATTATAGCACTTGTCTAATGTTTCAGTTTTTGTTAGAATTATTTCCAAACAGCCTTAGCATCCAGATTGTTTAGTGTTAATTAGAGCGCATGTAGATCTTGTTTTGCAAAAATTACAGTATCATATTTAAATAGATATATTTTGGGTAACATAAAGATTTTGGAATAAGAACAAAAACTTTAAAAGCCATCTGTTAAATCCACTATATTGGTTCCAAATTTTTTTAAAACAGAAAGAAATTAGATTGACAATAATTACTAGTATAAGAGAAATTAGGTAAAATCAACCATTTTGGTTTTGACCCAAACTGAATTGTCAGTTAACATTTCTTGATTACTCTGATTCTTAAATATTTATTCAATTCATGTTGTTCTTTTGAGCTAAGGCATATAAAAATCCTCTTGGGCAATACTGGAGGAAAAGTCTCAATAATTGTAGCAGAGGAAAAACAAATCCTGTCCTCTAAGTGTAAACTTGCCTGGGGCTTTCCTAGGTTTTCTGCAGTCCTACCTCTGATTCCTTAGTTGGTAATTCAATAGGGTTATATGGAAACAAAACAGAATAAGTCATTTCTGCAAAATACAGAAAATAGTAAACTCTGAGAAAGTGCCAGCCCTGCTGCTGGAGCCACCATGGGCATTTTGGGTGTCTTCCCTTCTTCTGGAGAAGGGTCTTTTCACCTTTCAACGTTACCCCCATAGTAAATGGGTAATTAAGAAACTGGAGACAGCAGTAGATTACAGGAGCTCTTAAAAGGTAGCACTTTAGAAAGCCCTCAGCAAGACAGGTTCTGAAAACCTTCAGGGGAACATAACCAGCAGCAGTAACCAGTTTTGTTTTGTTTTTTTTTACCCACTATTACCCACTGGTAATTTGCTATCATCTACTTTATCTGTTTAAATACAGATGATGTCTTTGCTTTTTAAAGAGATGATGGATAAAAATTTCTCTTGTAGTGTACTGCTTAGTCAAAGGATTGCTTGTTCCCTTCAGTTCTTGGTTCTGTGGACTGAGGAAACCACTTTATTTGAGTGAAGTTTTTAAGCACATTGTCATCGATTAGCTTTGCATTAATTAAATGATTATTGTCAAGTATTTCCAGATGTGAGAGAGTGTATTAGCAAAGTATGAAGAGATAACTGTAGATGTTTCAGATTTATTTCTTTTAGGGTAAAAAAGAAATAAACACGTAAAATCATAAATGTGCCAGTGGATAGCCCTGGATAAGAGTTTATGATTACAGGTGTACATGTGGCATAAACTCAAGTGTATGTGGCACATTGTGCTTTCACTACTCATTCATTCCTTGTAGAGCCAACAGGAAATTAAAATTAATGAGAAGCCTGCACTTTGAAATACTTGCAGAATTCTTGACTATTTCAGTCCTTTGCCAGCTCACGAAATTGTGCTGGCAGCCATATCCAACAGATGGTGCAGTGTGTGTACAGTTGTGTCATGTGGTTGTCTAGGTCCATGTAGACTTGTTGTAAGGTTTTGACCATTAGCCTACTGAGATATTTAAGGCAAACAGAACCATTGTTCAGAAAGGAAAGTGGCCGGCTTCAAAGACAGTATTTATGTACAAGTTGAAATGAATGTTAATAGTCACTAAGCAACTAAACTGGATTTAATAGATTCCATAGTAGTCACAGATAAAAAATTTAGTGACTCTGAATTGCTCCACTGGTTTCTTTCTTCAGTATAATTTAATCCATTTGGCTACCTGAGGAAGAATGAGCATTTTGATTTCTTATTTCTAAAAATTATATTTAAGGATCCCATAGTTTCTGAAATTTTATTTCATGGTTTGTCTAGGCAAAATCTATTGAAACATTAAGCTAATTCAGCTTATTTAGGTAATTCATACCTTAAGTTAAAATGCATATCATCATTTCCTTTACAAATTAAAGTGAGCAAGCTTGTACTTATTGGATTAATTAAAACAGAAAGCACAGGTGCAGTATGTGGTTTCTTGTCACCATGTTGGAATTTATTAAGATGTTTAAAGCACATGGCAAAAAGAAAAATGTCTAACAAAAAAGAGTTCTAGAAAGTACAAACTTTCTTCACAGTAATTTGTTCTTTTTAAAATATAATTTATTTAGAAGATTGTGTTGAAAAATTGGCTACTTTACATTTTTTAAAAAATGTTGAACTCCAAGCATATGTTTTGGCTAATGTTGATGTCTGGGAAAGTTATTTTGACTATGAGGGCTTTCTGTTCATAACCTCATTTTGGATGTTTAGTCAGTAAGCTTTGGGGACTGTTGGGGTGATGACAACAAAAGAAATGTTAACCAATAGTAGAATTTAGGATCAAAGAGTGGGCAATCTAATTTATAATCTTTTATTTTAAGACTGATGACCCATAGTGTTTACCTCTTGAAATCAATAAACCATTAGATTTCAAATAAGTTATAATTGTTTGAGGTAACTAGTAATGCATTTATCAGGGTGATTTTTATAATGGATTATTTTTTATAATGGATTGGTTTTTACTTAAACTGTCATAATTTAAATTTCTTTAAATCTGAAATTACTTTTATACTTTAATAATTAAGTCAGCTTTTCAGAATGTACACAGTAGTAATTCAATATCAGAAAACTTTCCATAATTGATTTCCATCATACTTCCTGATGGATATCTTTCATGGTTAGAAGTAGATTATTCTTTTGGAGCCAATTACATTTATTGGTCTGTTTGAACTAAAACTGACACCTTTTTTTCATGTCCTTACATTATTAGGTTAGGGACCATTTCCATAGTATCATTCTCTTATTAAAAATAATAGAAAGTCTTTATTCATGATGGAAGATTTTCTATTAATAACCACTATTTCTTAAAATTAGAAACCTTGTGTTGATTCAAAACCAAAGTCATCTTGTTTTGTAACTTTGTCTATCAATAGTAGAAATATTTTCTTCCCAGAATTATAGACAGGTCTTAAGAAGATGAATGAAAGACAATATCAAACTAATGTACGTATCATAAGATTTTTAGAAAAATGATATCTTGGGCTGGGGTTGTAGCTCAGTGGTAGAGCACTTGCCTAGTATGTGTGAGGCACTGGGTTCAATTCTCAGCACGGCATATTAATAAATAAATAAATGGGGCCATCAATTACTTAAAAAATGTTAAAAAGTGATATCTTAATTTCATTGATTTGTTTCATAGATTTTTATTTTTTTAAGTTGTTGATAGACCTTTATTTTTTATTTATTTATATGGGTGCTGGGAATCAAACCTAGTGCCTCACACATGCCAGGCAAGTAGGCTGCCGCTGAGCCCCAGCCCCAGCCCCTGTCACATAGTTTTTAAGAAACTTTTTTTCTTTATGAATTAAGTAATGGTGCACATATGCAATATACTATTAATATACTATTTAACTCAGCAACCTGAGTTAGAGTATTAAATTGTAATTCCACAGGCCTCCAATTTAGTTTATAATTCTGTATCTTAATATGAGAATCCAAATAAAGCTGCCTAATATCCAAAACTACAAATACATAAATACTTAACATATGAAAGAAAGCTAATAACCAGCCATGTTCTTGTATTAATGAAATGAGTAGCGGTTGTGTATTATTTCTGCTAATGGAGGAGATCTAAAACAGTCATTTTTATATTCTCATGTTTATATTCTTCAGTGTGAAGAAATTTACAATCTAACTTCTTACAATTTCAGTGATGGAACAAAATGCTTAAAATTGCCTTATTTTTGGTTTTAAACACTTAATCATTTGTGTCCTGACTATGAACACTAAAGATTTTCCCTTAAATGTCTATATAAGTCACAATAGAAATATAGTGCAGATAAGTTCTCACTTGGTTTGCAGAAACCAGTGAATTGCAACTAAAATCTGCAAACATCTATTTTCCCATATGCCTTTATTATAGAATTTTACTCTTTCAGGAGAAAAAAAAAAACTGAGTTAAGGAAATTAAGTAATCCAAGCTATCCAAGTAGTCATCATTGCATAACAACTCTTTCAGTATGCTAAAAATTCATGTTTCACTTTAAAGAATTTCTTTCCTAAGCAGTGGATATTCCTCAGAAAATCATGGATGTAATCGCCATATGACCCAGCTATCCTACTCCTGGGTATTGTCCCCAAAGATCTAAAATTGGCACACTACATCCACACAGCCACAACAATGTTTATAGCAGCACAATTCACAATAGCTAAATTATAGGATCAACCCAGATGTCCATCAATAGATGAGTGTATTAAGAAATTATTGTATGTATACACACACAATGGAGTTCTACTCGGCCATCAAAAAGGAATGAAATTATGGTTGGTAAATGGATGGAAATTTTTTTTTAAATGCTAAGTGAAATTAGCCAAACTCAGAAACTCAAGGGTTGAATGTTTTCTCTCATATATGGAAGCTATAGTAAAATAAAGGAAAGGGGGAGGGAAGGATACAATAACATGAAGAACCAATCAAATACAAGTTAATAGACAAAAGGAAGACTCTGGTAGAGGATGGAAATGGGAGTGGGGGAGGGAGAAGGGAAGAAAAGGGGGTAATCATCAGCTGAAGTTGACTTCCATGCATGTGTGAGTTTGTTGGGATGAACCCACTACTGTGTATAACTATAAAGCTCTAATAAAAATAAAAAGAATTTCTTTCATATTTATAGTAACCTATACTTTTTTTTCCCTCTTGACTCCATTTTTTAACTATTAGGTCTCCATTAATGTGAGCTATTATGAAACATTTTGCCATGATTCATGATAGGAAGCTGCTGAGCAGAATGATACTGGATATGATACAGCAGGGACCTATCCTGCCAAGTTAAGGCATGCTACCAAGCTGGCATGGATTTAGCCCTAATCCTTTGGACAGTGAATAGCTAGTGCAGAATTATTACCAAAGGAACACTCATCAAATTTTGTCTTTAGTGTCAAAGTAAAACTTACAGGAATTTGAGACACTGGAGATCTAGGAATACTGGATTGAAGACTATTTGAAATTGCCAAAGTGGATTAAGGTAAAGAGAGACTGGATTCAAGAAATCATCTATATTAGATCATTTAAAATCTCCCAGATCTGATGGCCAGTTATGTCAGAGAAATAGGGCAAAGAAGAATTTTTCTGATTTAGAGAATTAGTTTGATGGTATTGCTCTTGTTTGAAGCAAAGAATAGAAAAAGTGGAAAGAATGGGATTTATGTGGAGGGCCACCTAATAAGTTCTATTGTGAATGTGTTAAGTTTGCCATGCCTGGACTACATATAAATCCACTAGGTAGTTGAAAATACAGAATGAACCTGTAAACTGGGGAATATTCAGTGTGGGAAGAGTTCATGACATACAAATGTGTAACAGTGAATCCCACTAGTATGTATAATTACAATGCATCATTAAAAATTATATATGTATGTATGTGCACACACTTCATATATATGAAATTAACCAGAAAGAGCCTTGGAGTAATAAGAAATGGTTATCAAAAATGGATTTCAAGAGCCAGGTTCAGTGGCACATGCCTATAATCCCAGCGCTTGAGAGACTGAGGTAGGAGGATTGTGAGTTCAAGGCCAGCCTCAGCAACTTGGCGAGGTACCAAGTACCTAAGTGAGTCTTCTCTCTAAATAAAATATAAAAAAGAGTTTGGGAATGTGATTCAGTGGTGAAGTGCCTGTGGGTTCAATTCCCAGTACCAAAACAAAGAAAGAAATAAACAACAACAAAAAACGGATTTCAAAGGAATTCCATGTTTAAGGTGGCAGAGCAGGATCAGTGAGGAGAGGAGACTGGCTTTATCTAGCCTTGGGTATATGTTCAACCAAAAAAGGTTAAATTAAGTGAAGGCAGATTACAGCTGTCACCCGAGAATTTATCATAGATGTTACTGCTTGTTTGTTTCTTGCGGGTGGGATGGGGTATATCTCAGCCTGTCCTTGAATTTAAAGAATAGTTTGGGCTATCAGGTTTTTTGTTAGCAGTTCTTTGAGGATTTTTCCTAGTGTCAGGATGTGTAAATAAATGACATAGGACTTTTACAACTCATGGAGTATATACCTGAAATGGCTCCCCGCCCTTTCTTTCTTTCTTTTTTTTTTTTTTTTTAACAAATCTCCTTTGAAGCATTATCTTTCTAATTTTTCTTTTCTGCCCCTTAACTATGACTTTAGACAGATGCTACACCTTTTTGATTATTTTTTGGTTAGTAAAAGTCTGAAGTTAAAAATTTTAATCTCATATTTGATTTAAATCTCACCTGTTTCTTCCCCATTCTACACCTTAGGGAAAGCCACCTAAATGACTTTTGGTGGTCTTCTGGTTTAGCTCATGAAGAGGTGGAGGAGGGGGCAGTATAGAAGGATAGAAGAGGCAGGGGTCGTGATCTCAAAACTAGTTATCTCAAGACAGTAGTATTACACTTACACTGGCATAATCTGGTTCTAACTGCTGTAGTGTATCTCTATTATGTATGGTTTTCTTGGAGTGATAATTTTCTCTTGGTCTCCTTTATCACTAAACCCTCCTTTAGAAATGAGCAGCTCTATCTCCTTTTGTTTTTTATTAATACCTTTGTTTTTATTTATTTATTTTTATGTGGTGCTGAGGATTGAAACCAGGGTCTTGCGCACACTAGGCATGCGCTCTACCACTGAGCCCCAGCCCCCTGTAGCTCCTTTCCATTCTGTCAGTTCAACCCCTCCCATTTTCAAGGTGAGGCATTGACACATTTGACCAGAAGCCCTTATTCCCTAATCTCTGGGTTCCTTCACATGAGCCGTAGGAATCAGTGATGTTCTAGTTCTGGTGTCTTGGAGTGAGGATCAGTAGGGGAAACATGAAGTTCTCCCTATTTTTTCAAGAATACTATTTCTTGGCCCTAATGATAGATATGTGAACACTTAATTATTTACCCATAGATAAATTGACCAGATACCACTGATCTAAAAAACCAGATTATAGTAGAAATGGAAAAGCTTTTAAAAATTACAAGAAAGTTAAAATATTAAGTTTTAATTGAAGTCATTTTTGCTTAAGCAGCAATGTCTCACTGACATTCAGAATTCATTGTCTGTGAGATTAGAATTTCTGGTGGCCATAGGTACATAAGATTATGTAGTCACGTGGACCAGACTGATAATTCTTACAGATCAGTTAATAAAGATTTAAATAGTTTTTTCCAAAGAGAAGAATTTAAGATAATAAGGTACTATATACTTCAAAGCAAATAGAATTACCCCACCTCATCTGCTAGCTACTTTATTAAACTTAACAGAGAATTAATTACTTGTAAGAATGATTTTAAATTTGACATATTTACCTTCAGTTTGGCATTTTCTTGTTTGTTCAAATGTGAATTCTAGCTGTTAAGAACTGGAGGTAGAGCTGGGGTTGTGGCTCAATGGTAGAGCACTTGCCTAGCATGGATGAGGCCCTGAGTTCAATCCTCAGCACCACATAAAAGCAAATAAATAAAATAAAGGTTAAATTCTTTTTAAAAAGTGGGTATTTATTATAAATGATTAATAGTTGAAAAGCTCTATAGTTCCTATTCATGAAAGTAGCTAGAAATTAGCCTTGTAACTAGTTAGGATTTATTTACAGTTTTTTTAAAAAAAAATCCTCTCATGTTTCAGGGACTAAAAAAAGAAGGGAAATCTATGATTGAATGTAAGGGGTTTGGGATTTGGGGCCTGGTAAAAATATTGTAATTGTTTGCAAAACTGGGTAAGAAATCAGAAGGAGAAAAATATCATACATAAATGTCTTCTGACATAGACAAAAATATGACTTGTATATTTGTGGTGTGCTTTGGATTAGGTATTAAATTGAGTTTGACTGTTAATAGTACTTAATACCACATAAGAAAATGGCATCTAATGTCCCTAGTGATACTTTCTTTATTATAGAAATTCTTGTGCATTAGAATAACAAGTATTGAGATTGTTTTTCCATTTTACCAGTTTCTGCTTTGATTTATATTCATGAGTATCCTGATCACCAATATTAACAGGATTCATTTAGAAGCTAGTACTTTCCTTTTTTAACCTTCCTTTTGAATTTACCCTGTGTCACATTTTACAAAATATCCTGATAATGAATCCTACAGAATTTTAAAGTAGAGAACTTATTTTTATTTAAAAAGAAATGAGTCAAATGTCAAGGAGCATTAGGTATTATATTTCAAATAAAGTCTTAGCAAATGATCAAAAATATTAGATTATTAATTTTAAATATTTTATTACGTGATAACTTCTTGAGTAGAAAATAGAATTTTTGATAGAAAATGGAATATTAATTTTAATATATGGGTGACCATTTAATATTGATAAACTTTAGGTTTAATTGCACTCTTGTTGAAAGACTGTTTTTCATACTACTTCTCATTCAGTATTTGTTTTATTTCCCACTATTTATTTGCTTTCTGGTCAATTTAAAGTTTAAAAGTTTTAATCAGTGATGAACTAATTGTTGCTAAAAATGCTGTTTGATTAATAGAATTCATTCAAATCAAAATTTTAAATATATCAAAGTAATTTTTAACAACATCATGGAGGTATTTTCATTGGATTTTCCAATCTGCATAGTAATCATCTAATTGAAACGTTTTTTTGTCACAAGGTAGCTTATTTTAATGCTGTGAATGTAGATTTTTAAGCACCTGATGGGTAACTTTTCAATTAAGTTATAGATAGATAAATAGATAGGCATATTTCCCAAACTTTCCATTCTTACTGTATATTTATTGGATATTAGATATTTTATAGATTTAGCAACCATTTTCTTAAGCATGAAAGTAATTCTGTGATAATGTATTCTTTTTTATTTTAATTTTTTTGTAGTTGTAGATGGACAGCACAGCTTTATTTTAATTGCTTATTTTTTTATACCATGCTAAGGATAGAACCCAGTGCCTCAGGTGTGCCAAGCAAGCACTCTGCCACTGAGCTACAGCCCCAGCGTGATAATGCATTATTCCTAAAAGATGCATGCTGAAGTATTTAGATGAGAGGTGCTGTGATATTCTTTCTGCACACAGTATTGTGCAGAATGGTTCAAAAGTTTAAAATTTGTGTATGTGTGTGTAGAAAGCAAAGAAGCAAGCAAAACAGGTAAAATGTTAGTTATTGAAAGAAAGCAGTTATGAGAATGTATACATTATTTTCTCTCAATATTTGAAATTATAATAAAGAGAGAAAATATATACATGTCTTTTTTGTAAACTTTGTCTTTTGGCAAGGTATACAGCATTTAAAAATACTAAACCCAAGATTTAGCATATATAAGGTTTTTTGTTTGTTTTTCTGCATTTGCTTTTATTTGTATTTGTTTCTGTTTTTACCTTTTGTAATTCTTATATTTCTATTTATATCCTTATATACTGTCCACTAAACATTGTAATGTATAGTTTAACGAATAATTACATATACCCAAATTTTTACCACCTAAGTTAAGAAAAATAAATTACACTTCCTTGGGAGCCCCCTATATATCCTCTTCCCTTCCCCATAGAAATATATACACTGTCTTTGATCTTGTGGTAATTCTGTTCCTTTCTTTGAATGTTTACCATCTACACATATGTTCTTAAACAATACATTATTTGGTCTTGCTGGTTTTATTTTGCATAGTCTTCTGTGATTTGGTTCTTTAAAAAGCTTCCACAAATGACTGAAGTTGTTAACATATGTAGATTCTTGTCTGTTTTGTTTGTTGGTTGGTTTGTTTTGAGAGGGTAGGTGTAAGGATGATAAGCTTTCATCATTGTTCAGAATTCATTCAACAATGTCAAAATAGTTTTTTGTAGAACTATGTTGCTTCTGAATTGTATACGGAACTGCAAGGTGTCAAAAATAGCCAAAAGTGACTAATATATGTTTGACACTTTTCTAGATATTGGTGATATATCAGTAAATAAACCAAACAAAAATCTCTACCTTCACATTAGAGTGTACATTCTAATGGAGAAAATCACAATAATAAATTAGTAAGTTATACCATATGATAAAAGATGATAAATGCTATGGGGGCAGGGAGTCAGGTGGGGCCAGTGTTAGGGGAGGAGTTTACAGCATTTAATAGGATTCTTAGAGAGGCTTTATTGAGATAGACATTTGAGTAAAGACTTAAAGAAGGTAAAGGATCAAGCAGGGAGTGAACACATGGATATTTGGAGAAAGAACGTTCCAGTAGAAGAATCATCCCCTGCAAAATCTCTGAAGTGGAAGCTTCTTTTGGTGTATTGGGGTAACAGCAAAGAGACACATCTGTGGGAAGTGAGTGAATGAGGACCAGAGCATAAAAAGATGAAGTCAGGAGAGTAGGGTGTTGAAATGACAGGGTGGACAAAATAGTAGGGTCTTGAAGGCATCGTGGGTTTAGGGCATTTATTCTAAAAGAAATAAGTAGCCATGGAGAAATAACTTGATCTATATAGATTGACTTTAAAAAGTTTACTCTGGCCATATTTGAGAATCAATCTAGTGTACAAATGTAGAACAATCATGCAGTGAAACAGCACTGAAAGCAGTAAGATTCAACCAGGTTCTTGATAATTTTGAAGATACAAGACAACAGGATTCTAAGATTGGTTGGATATGAGAATGAAAGAAATAGAAGACTCAGGATGATTTCTAGGATCTTTGAAGAAAACCAGGATAGAGTTGCATATAACCAAGTTGTGGGGAAATGTGGGTGGAGTCTATCAGGTGGGAAAGGATCAGGAGTTCAGATTTTAGTGTGAAATACATCTTTTATATCCTACCTTCAAGTACACAGTTATATATGCAAATTTATGTTTAGGCTGTAATTTGGGAGTTGTCATTATATATATGGTTTTTAACCTTGAGACTAAATGGATTTTCCAGGGACTCTCCAGGGGAATGAATTTGTTTAGAAAAGGAAAGAAGTCTGTTATTACTTTCCTCTGGCTGCTGTAACAAATTACCACAAATTTAGTGGCTCAAAACAATAGAAAAAAATTTTTAGCAGTTCTGGAGGAGAGAAATATGAACAAAATCTTAGGAGTCTAAATCAAGCTGTCCACAGGGTTGTACTCTCTGAAAGGCTCTAGCAAAGAACCTGTTTTGTTTTTCCGCCTCTAGAGCTACATTCCTTGAATCATTGTCAAAGCCCAGTCTCAATTTTGAAAGTTAATGGTATAGCATCTTTGCTTTCTTATTCTGCTTCTGTTACATGATCTTTATCTTCTATGTAAAATCCTCCTCTGTCTCTCTCTCTCTCTGTCCCCTATAGGATACTTGTGATTGTATTTTAGGTGCATTTGTATAATCCAAGGTAATCTCCCTGTCTCAAGATCCTTAAAATAACCAATTGCAGTGGTGCAGTCCTGTAATCCTAGCAGCTTGGGAGGCTGAGGCATGAGGATCTCAAGTTCAGAGCCAGCCTCAGCAACTTAATGAGGTCCCTAAGAAACTCAGCCAGCCACTGTCCCTAAATAAAACACAAAAAAATGGCTGGGGGTGCTGGGGTTGTGGCTCAGTGATAGAGTGCTCACCTAGCACTCATGAGGCACTAGGTTCAATCCTCAGCACCACATAAAAATGAAATAAAGATATTGTGTCCACCACCTACAACTAAAAAATAAATATCTTAAAAGAAATGGCTGGGTATGTGACTCAGTGATTAAGCACTCCTAGGTTCAATCCCTGGTACCACCCCCCCAAAAAAAAACCCTTAATTAATATCCTTACAATATAAAGTAATATCAAGTGGTTCTAGGAATCAGGACATGAACATTTTGGGAGGCTGTTATGCAGCTTCCCACAGTCTGCCCTCTGGTTCTCAGGAGTTCTTCTTATCCCGGTATTCCCCAAAGTCTCAACTTGCTCTAGCACCAACTCAGAATTTAAAATCTCATCTAAATATTATCAGCTTAAAAGTCCTAAATTTCATCATCTAAATTAAGTGAGGGGCTGGGGTTATACCTCAGTGGTAGAATGCTTGCTTAGCATATGTGAGGCACTGGGTTCAATTCTCAGCACCACATATAAAAAATAAATAAAATAAAAGTCCATCAACAACTAAAATTAAAAAATAAATTTAAAAAAATGAGATGTGAGTTATTCTGTAGTCCTGGGGACAAAATTCCTGTATCTGTGGATGTGTAAAATTAGAAAACAAGTTATTTGCCCTCAAAATACAATAAATAATAGAAAAGGCATGGGATAACACTTATAGACATCCCCAAAGTAAAATGATAGGAGGTCCTAAGTAATTTCAAACTCCAGTAGTGAAAATTCCATTATGTTTCAGGGCCTGGGAGTAATCCTCTATGGCTCAAGGCTTTTTTGCCCTTTGTGCCTGAGGCTCTACCTTTTGAGCAACTTTCCTTTTTCTTGAAGGAAAGTACATTAATTGTAGTTAAGTAGTTTTATCAGCCTGTTTTGAACCTGTAGAATTTGGAGAACCTGACAACCTTCCTTAATTTTATCCTATTCCTGTCTCAGTCCAAGCTGGGAGTGTTGTGCTGGTAAACATTCTCAAAAACATTGTGGATCCTTGGTGTATGTCATTAGACAAGAAAGTTCTTCACAGATCTTTCCTGGATAGTCCACTATTCTTGATTTCTGTGAGATGATCAAGGGGATCCATGACTCACACACCTAATCTCTTTAGCAACAGCAAAAAAATATCCAACCACACCCTTGACTTATCTGCAGAACATACTTTTCTATTAGTACCTCTTCTAATTGGAACATCTTTTGAAATCTTTTAGGCTGTTAATTTCCCAGTAATCAAATACTAGGTTATTTTTGCTTAGATTTTTGCTTAATTCGTTCCTCAATCTGTTTCCTCTTGCATTATACTGTAAGTAATAAAAGGAATCTACATCTTACCTTTAGTACTTTTCTTGGAAATCTCCTTAACTAAATATCCTAATTCATCCTTTATAAATTCTGCTTTCCACATAACTATAGGACACAAGTCAACTAAGCTTTCTGCCACTATAAAACAATATCACTTTTCTCCCAGTTTCTAATAAAATGTTCCCCATCTCTTCATGAGCTTAGTAATATTTCTACCATGATACTGCTTATTATCGGTGATTCCTGCTTCCTCACATGTTGACATTTGAACATTAAAGAAGCACGCCAGGGCTGGGGATATAGTTCAGGTGGTAGCGCGCTCGCCTGGCATGCGTGCGGCCCGGGTTCGATCCTCAGCACCACATACAAAACAAAGATGTTGTGTCCTCCGATAACTGAAAAAATAAATATTAAAATTCTCTCTCTCTCCCTCTCTCTTTAAAAAAATAAAGAAAGAAAGAAGCACCCCAAGGCAAGCACATAAAGCAGGGTTTATTTAAAAAGGTGTAACAGACTTCTCCATGGAGGGAGAAGGAGGCCACAGCTGGTATCCTGGTATCCCAAGAAGCAAGATGTTCTGCCCTTTTTATTTCCTAGGCTTCCTTTTTTCTCCTGCCCTCTTTCTCTATCTTTATCTAGTAAGTGACTAGGCCCAGGAATGCTTGGTGGGATGGTGAAAAGGTGGGAAACAGGTGAATTGAAGGGAGAAGGGAAGGATTGTGTAGCCCAGGACACATTAATTAACAACTTTATAGCTCCCTATAGGGAGGGACAACTCCTGTGACAGGTTACCTCTGCACCAGGTTGGAGCAGGGGGAGGTTCTAGATAAGGGTGGAGGAAAGGCTCTGAAGAAAATAACATTTCAATTCCTCATGGACAGTCTCCAACTTGCTGGACTCAAAATTGGCCCTCTTGATCCGACTTGATTCAATTTACCTATTTGTACTGAATGCCTGTCTAATTCTGGCTTCAGCAATATTTTGCTAATGGTGAGATATATATATATATATTTTTTTTTTCTCCAAAATGAATTAGAACCTCTGCATTATGTTCCTCTCTTTCTCTGAGAGAGAGAGAGATACAAATATATACCCCAAAGCCAATCTCCCAATACCCCATCTCTTTCAGCCACACACCACCAGCCTTTAGTTACCATGCAATTAATCCCATGAGGTGATTAATTCACTGATTGGTTTAAGGCTCTTGTAACCCTATCATTTCTTCTGTGAACGTTCTTGCACTGTCTCATACGCTAGCTTTTGGGGGATACTCCCACATCCAAACCATAACATTCTACCCCTGATCCCCAAAAGTTCACACTCACCTGACAGTGCAAAGTATATTTCATCCATTTCCAAGACCACATAGCCTCAACAGTTCTGAGATTGCTCAAAGTTCAAGTCCAAAGTCTTCTCTGAGGCTCAAGGCAATCTCACATTCTGAGCTCCTTTAAAATTAAAGCAATCCAACATATAATGGTACAGAATAAACTTTTTCATTCACAAAATGGGGTCATAGAAAGAAGGGATAGGACCAAAGCAAGACTGAAATCCAGAGGGGCAAACAATTCCTGTAGTACTGTGTCTGGCATCTGGAGCACATAGTATCATGATGATCTCTCCAAAGGGCTTGTGTAGCTCCACCCCTGTGGCCTTGTTTTGCAGCCCAAGTGGTCTTTCTGTCGGCTTGTCTCTGCTCATTTCCTACAGCTTTACTAGGATAATGTCCCACGTTAACTGGCATTTCTTAATCTTGGGGGTCTCCAGTGCAGCTTCGGCTTCCTCCTCTTATCTCCACACTTTCCCCTCTTGTGTGCTGCCCACAGAGACTCCGAACCTCTTGTACTTTGCCTGGAATCCCAGGCCTTCCTTTGTAATCTTGGTGGAAGCCTCCATGACCCCCTAACTCTATCATTCTGCATTCCTGCAGAACCAGCACTATGAGGTTGACACCAAGTTCTACCATCATCTTGAGCAGTAGCCACGCCTACAGGGACACAAGCTGCATCAACCTCCCAGTACCAGGGTGGCTGAGCTCATTGAAAAAACTTCCCTACTCCCTTGAGGAAGAAGGGTGCTTTACTGGTCTTAAGAAAATTTTTACTTTTACTTCCTTGAGTCTGAAATGGATGTGGTCTTCCAGCTCCTGAGATGCCCTTAAGCCATTTTTCTCATTGTCTCTGGGAAAAGTCTTTAGCATTTCTGTAGTAGGGATAACATCTTTAACAACTTCAACTTCCTTAGCCTCAGTTTTACTGCCATCTTTCAAGTCCAAGTTTTTCAAATCTTTCTACTCTTGTTTTCTGCTCCTGGTTATCACTATAAATTTGGCTCAGAGCCACCAGTAATATCCATGCCACCACTTGAATACTATGCTGCCTAGACATTTCTTACTCTAGATTCAAAGTTCATCACTTTTAAAATCAGCTTCACAGAAAGTCTCAGTACATAGGCAAGATGCAGATCACTTCTCAGCCAGATCATAACACAAATGGCCTCTACTCCAAAGTCCAATAGTGCCTTCCTTTTCCTCTTGAGCCCTGTCTTCACTGTTGGCATTCTGGCCTTATGAGCTCCCAACAGAATCCTCCATTAAGCTCTGCTTACGGCATTCTAAAGCATTTTTAGTTTGCACTGCTGAACATCTCAAATTTCCTCCCACCAATTCCAAAAGGTTCAAAAAAACTTCTGAACCACGTGGTCAGGTTAGTCACAGCAATAACCCTACTCCTGGTACTAATTTTTGTTTTAGTAAGCTTTTTCACTGTTGTAACTAAAAGACCCAACCAGAACAACTGTGGAGGAGGAAAAGTTTATCTAGGGGCTCATGGTTTCAGAGGTCTCAATGTACAGACAGTTGGCTTTATTCTTCGAGTTTCTAGGTCAGGCAGAACATCATGGCAGAAGAGTGTAGTGGAGGGAAGCAGCTCACATGATGTTCAGGAAGCAAATAGAGAGACTTCACTTTCCAGATACAAAATATATACCCCAAAGTCATGCCCCAATGACCTGCCTCCTCCAACCACACCCCACTGCCTCCAGTTACCACTCAGTTAATTCACTGATTGGGTGAAGGCTCTCACACCCCAATCATTTCCCCTCTAAACTCTCTTGCATTGTTTCACATATAAGCTTTGGGGGACCCCCTCATATCAAAACCAGAACAGCCATCTAGGCTTTTTCTGTCATACCCTAGCATTTCTTGCAGCCTCTGCCCAATATCAAATGCAAAGCTGCTTTCATAATTTTTGGGTATTTGTTATAGCACTGCCCCACTTACAGGCACCAAAATCTGTGTAGACAGTCCCTGACAATTATCATGGTTTTAGTTAAAATTGTTCAACTTTACAATAATACAATTATTATTAATTGTGTAAATTACAGGTCAAAATTTGAATTTTTATTTTTCCTTAACTAGTCACATGTGGTGCCATACTCCCTCATGATGCTGGGCAGAAGCAGCGAACCACAGCTTCTAGTCAGGCTTATGTTGACAAAGATCAACAACCAATACTCTATAGTATACTGTATTGATAAGCTACCATTTCCAGTAGGTTAGGAATATTAAATGCATTTTTCATCTTATGATGGATTTATCAGATGTAACCCCTTTGGAAGGCGAGGAGCATGATTTGGTTTCCTACTGCTGCTATGAAAAATTTTTTACCACAAATTTAGTCTCTTAAAACAGTGGAAATGTATTTTTTCATGGTTCTGGAGGCCAGAAATCCAAACTAAGTTTTATGCGCTAAATCAGAGTTTCAGCAGAGCCATGCTTCCTCTGGACACTGGGTCAGAATCTCAAGTTTCATGCCTTTTTCAGTATTTAGAACTGTATTCTTTGCATTGATTGGTTCATAGCCCTGTCCTCCATTTTTAGTGCCAGCAATGTAGCATTTCTTCCTCTGTCTACTTTGCATATGAATTTTAGGTTTGGCCTGTCAAGAAGTGATTTGAGATTTTGGTAGAGATTGTATTGAATGTCTAGAATCTGTCAATCAATTTAAAAAGTATTGGCATTTTAGTAATATTAAGTCTTTCTGTCCATGAACAGGGAATATATTTCCATTTTCTTGGCTCATCTTTAGTTTTCAGTATTTTTTATAGTTTTCAGAATATAAGCTTTATACTTTTTGTTAAATTTATTACTAAATATTTTATTGATTTTGATGCTATTATAAGTGGAATTGTTTTTATCTTTTATTTCCTCATTGCTATTATATGGAAACATAATTGACTTTGTATATTAAAACTTATATTCTGCAATCTTGTATAACTCATTTATTCTAATAGCTTTTTGATGGGCTTCTTAGAATTTTCTATATGCAAGATCATGTACTCTGAAAATTCAGGTAAAACAAATTGCATTGTGTATAAATATACATTGGGACCTACTCTGTGTCAGACACTGTGCTCCATATTAGGAATACAGAGATAAAAGGCACAAAATTTACTTTCATGAAATTTTCAATCTAGTTAGGGAACAAATCCTTACACCAATAAAAAGAGTTCATCATTATAAGTACTGTGGTTAAGAGATATATAGAATGACAATAGCACATAGAAAGGCTGCTAATTTGTCCTGGGGAAAGTTAGGGAAAATTGTATACATGCATGTATACAAAGATCTGGACCATTTTTGTAAATAAGTAGCCATGGTTATGGGAATTTGTCATTTCAAGGCTGAAATAACCTTGGATATTTATAAATTATTGTATAATATAAACTTCAGCTTTAAGATTTTTAAGGTCTATCAAAATTTAAGCAGATTTACATTAATAGTGAGACAACACATCAGGTTTTCAAAGTATACACAGATGTTTGATTATATAGTAAATCTGTTGCTATAAAAGCCTATGATCACATTTGGAAAATTGTTATTGCATGTCTTGGCAGTTTGTTGAGAGCTGAAAACTTTTAAAACTAACTGGTGTTTTGATAGATTAAGTTCAAGGCCACCTTTTGTTTAAATGATGTTTTGTTTTCTGTAATTAGACCATGGTAGGTGAATTAAGTATGTAATTAAAAACAGAAGGTTTGGCTAATTCAGAATAAATGAGTACAAAATACAAGGTCATTATACATCTCTGGTGAGACTCCAGATGAACAGTGCACATGGAACTATTTATAAAACATTTTGCATGGTCAGAGATCCTTTGGGTTGCTGTCCATGGCTTTAAATTAAAAGTATTCACAGACTTGGAAAAAAAAAATGTACCTGTAATATAGAAGTATGATCCCACTTACAATGCTCATCTAAATGGAAAACCAGAAAAGATTAGAATCTAATCTTCTTTCTCAAATAAAAACATAAAATGTTATTCCTCCTTTTTAAAAAATGGACATTTAATATGTTGCTTGGCACACTGACTTCCTAGTTAGAACTGTGTAACTTTTGAGAGTTCTGAGTCTCAATTGTTTTCATTTTCACACAGCCTGGAGATGTGCAAGTAAAACCTCCCTGGTTTAATCTATTTCCTTCATGCTTAGTCACAGTCGGTGCCATGGGATGGATTTTTCTTCTGGGAAGTGTTTTATTTGGAATATTTTTTATGGTATAGGAATGTGGTGCTTTTAGAAACAGGTGTTTAATTTAGAGGTTTGATTTATGGTGAAACTTTGAATCAGTAACTGGGAGCACAAAATGTAAACTTCTCTTAGAAATCCCTTTTGCAATTTGGGTCCTGGTGCCTATCCAGTTTCTTCTACATTGTTTCTTCTACTGTTCTCTAGCATCACCATCCTTATTTTTATCCACCTACCTTTTGGCTGTCTTTCTAGTCACTGTTTTTAAGATTGATTTCCTCATTAGAAAAAAAAAATGTGTGTGTATTTGTGTATATGTATGTGTGTGTGTATGTTAGGTCTCTTGTTAGGCTCTCATTAATGTACTTTAGGAATTAACCTTTTGTAACTCTCTTCTCTTCCATGTTTTAAATGCCTCTGAGATAAAGATTATGGCTGTTGTGTTCAGCACAGAAACCTTGCTCCAAAGATAGTTTCTGACTAATAGTAGTTGCTCAAACAGTATTTATTCAAGGGACTATTTGTTAGGTAAATGCTACAGAGTTTTTAAAGAGAACAAGATTTAAATCAAAAGCCATTCATGTATTAAACTGTGTGTCAGACACTGTATTAGGTAATGATAAAAATAATAAATGATCTTTTATTCTCTAATCTTGAATATCTTAAAATTAATTAGTAGACCCTTTTGTCTGGGCATATGTGTGATAGAACTTTTAAGTTAGGAGACTTTTAGATAACTAATAATCTGGAATACAATATTTATTTTAATTCTCTAGTCTGAACCACTTAAGTAGTTAAGATGCTCACCAAACCAGTTATAATGCAATAAAATAATCATTTAATTGAAGTCATCAAAACTACAATGCAAAATCTGTAGGAAACAATGAAGACCAATAGAGAAAGGAGATCCTGTTAGAGAAGTTAGCATTTAAACAGATACCTAAAAAAGGAGTAACAGACAAGTGGGAAAAAAATGTGCTGTAGCATGTACAGAAGAATTGGGCATGCGAAAACATGTTCAGTATTGCCAGAGCATGAAATTGAGTTGAAAGTAGTGGAAATGAATGAGACTAGGCAGGCAGATACATTTATGTCATACAGAAAAGTTAAAAGTTTAGCTTGTAAATAATTAAGAGGCATTGGAAAATTACAATGAAGTGATCTCCTCTAGAAACCTAATTATAAGGGATTGAGAATAGAAGTAGAGAAATCATTAAGGAGACTGTTGTAATATGATACTATCCGAATGAGAAGTGAACAAAGGCAGTGAAATTGGTAGAAGAGGGTAGTTTTGAGAGAATCTCTAGTCCTTGGTAATTAGATTGGGAAGTCAAGGAGAGGGAATAATCTGAGATGATTCCCACATGTTTTACCGGACTAATATTTGGGACAAGGAAGGGAGGAATCATGGATCCATTCAAGTAAAGGAATAAAAGACTTTTTCAAATAAATTCATTTTGGATGTATAAGTACTCTCAGATATTCCAAAAGAGCTTTTTCATAGACATATCACAAAATCAGCTCTACAATAATATCTATCTGGGTCATTTTCTAAGTAGTATAGTCAATGCCGTGAATATAGAGGGAGAAGTTTTTTTAGACAGACTGAGATGGGTTCCTGTGGAGCAACAACAGGAGGGCATGTGATAGATGCTGAGAGAAGAGAGCATTTCAAGAAAAAGGTGAATGTTGGAAAGTCTTCAGTGAGATTAAATCATATGAGAAATAAGAACTGGAGATTGGATATGACATTTAGGAAGTTCATATTGCTTTTATGGGAAGCAGCCTCCGTGAGATTGTGAGGCCTAAAGCCATATTGCTTCAGGATAAGAAGTGACTAAAGGGAAAGAAGTAGACCTCTTTCTAAGTTACTTGTGAAAAGAGAGATCTAAGAATCTTAGTGAATGGGGAACATAAAGTTAAGGAAGTTTTGTTTTGTTTGTTTGTTTGTCTTGGTCTCACTGGGTTGACCAGGCTGGCCCTGAATTCTTGCACTCAAATGATCCTCCTGCCTTTGCCTCCCAGGTAACTGGGACTACAAATGTGTGTCACTGTGCTCATCAAGGAAATTTTTTGCTTTTAGATATGAAAAACTTGAAGATATACTTATTGCTAAAAGAAAAGATCTGATGGCAGAAATTTGAGTATTGACTGAAGATAATCAATGGAATGAGACCCAGAGCATTGGTAAAGAAACTTAAGTCTGATTGAGAAGAGTGAGAAATGTTATTCTGGGTCAAATAATTTAGAGAATAAGGTTGAGTACAGGCTTGGAACTATGAATGCCACCTAATAATTATTTCTCTCTCTTTTTATCAGTCCTCTTGCTAAATATCTAGTAATTTCAAGCCAAATCTGCTATATAGTAGGTCTCTGATTTCTCCGCCCGTAAAACCCATTCCATTCTTACCCCCCAAATTAACAAAACACTATTTTTAGGATGACTTTCATTAACCACTGTGTGTAATATTGTTCCCTTCTTAAAATTATTTCCCCTTTTTATTTTCCTCTTTTATTTTTTCCAACATATTCATATTTAATTTTTAGGCCTTTCTTCAGTTTTACACCTCTTTCAGATTAGCTTAGCTCTCCATCATGTTCTCATTCCCTTTTCAATTTAACAGAATCAAATATCCTTCTAACAAACTCCTGACAGGTAGGAAGACATCATTTTTAAAACTCTAATTCTTGCCTGTCAAAAAGATTCTTATACAGTGAATCAGGTTACAACTTAATTAATTTTTGATGTTGGAAACTTATTTTCCTTGTTGCTTTTATTTTTACTCTTGTTCTTCTCTGCCACTTTTATGCTGTCTTCTAATGTTCATTGTTAGAGAATTTAGAAATATTCATTTGTACATTTAACCATCATTAATGTGTTGCATTGAGCTTTTTGGAAAAATTTTATGAAAATTTAGTAATAATAAGTGAATAATGTCATGATTTCACCAAAGTCATGACTTAGTCTTATAAAATATAATCTTTTTTTAACCAGTAATTTATATTCCTTTTATTTGCACTCTATTTTGACAATGTTTTTTATTTCATGCTTATATTTGAATGATACCTTTTATATTTTGTTAAAACATGCAAGTGGAGGTCAGTCGAGCCTTAGTTTTGCTTGTGTATTAAAAATAGCTCTATTTAAAAGATAAGTAATAACTAAGCATAAGCAACATCTGTAATAGGAGTTCTTTTATGGTTTTTAATTACTTAATTATCAGTGTAGAAAAGAAAGCTTTATATGCCATTCTTTTCCTCTTGATTTTTAAGACACTATTTGATCTATGAAATATAATTTGGTATATTGACCTTACTTCTAGTTTTAGAAGTTTCTAGCCGAGTTTCCCAAATTGTTCATCATTATTTGTTTGAAGTAATCATTTTATGCATACTACCAAATTACAAAGTAATGTTTTCTTTTACTTTGCTTGACACATATACTCTCTCTTGTTCTCATGTTTATTTTGTGGTAGCAAGGAAAGAAGTATGGAAGGATACCATTGGGCAGTTATCAGTGGTAATTTAAAGAGGCAGAAGTAGGAAAGAAGATTAGCTTTTACTTGATATACCTTTCTATTTTTTTTACTTTTGTATATGAAAAATAAAAAATACAGGAAGCATAAGAAAAAAATAAAACTCTTATCCCCTCTTTGAATTACTATCTAAATCAATAATTTCTAAACCTACTACTATCTGAATCATGTAGGAAGATTTATTAAAAATCAGGCCCCTGGCTTTGAATCTTCAGGAGTTTAAACATAATACTAGTGGAACTCTTAGCCTGTTGGATCATCAGAATCACACACACACACACACAAAAAAAAAAAAAAAGCTTTTAGATTTTTTTCCTCCACAATAGGGAATTTGTAGTTAGTGAATAGTTTATGAAACTTTCAGATGGTTTTTAAAAAAGCGTTCTTGTGATTTGAGTGACTCACCAGGTTTGAGAACCACCAGTTCAGATTTGTTTTCTGTATGCAAGATGCTGTGCAGCATGCTACAGCGAATGAAAAGATTAGCAAAGCACAGATTTTGCTTCAAGGAACATACAATATATTAGGAAGTTGGGGTTGGGTCCAATGTAAAAGTGTGAAAAAGATAGATATATAGCAGCTGTTACATAGTGGTAAAAGAGGGAAGTGCCCTAAGAAATAAGGTGGTGGGGGACAAGAATGTCAAGTTACTACTTCTATTATTTAATAGTGTTTTGAAAGATAAAAATGAAGTATAAATATTACAGAGGATGTGAGAAGTATCATCATTATTTGAAACTGAAAATATTTGATGGTCTAAGAAAACACTAACTTAGAACATTATTAAAAGTAATTACAGTAAGATGGTCAGTTACAAAGTAATTTTTAAATTAATATTTTCTCTATATTAGCACAGAGTAATATGTGTTTAAAGAACTTGTTTATCATAACTCAGATATGTATAAAAGATCTATAGCCATACATAAGAAATTTGCTTATGATCTTAAGTAAATTCTACAACTGTTGGAAGTGAACTGTAGAACCTAAGTAAGGAACATAAAAACAACTTAGTAAATGAAGAAACACTTCATATTTGTGGGAATAATAGGAAGATTTAATATTTTAAAGTAAGTTATGCTATATGAGTAGGGAATAATCAATCCCACTATTATATATAATTATAATATACCAATAAAAAGTAAAGTTATGCATTCTACCCCTCCCATTGTTCGCCATTATTTAATATAATTAGAATTAAAATTTCAGGGTTTTTTGTTTGTGTCTGTTTTTGTTTTTGTAAAACCAGACAGTGTTTATCTAAAATTTATTTAAGGCCAGTAAGAGAGAGAGAGAGAGAGAGAGAGAGAGAGAGAGAGAATTTTTATTTATTTATTTATTTTAGTTTTCGGCGGACACAACATCTTTGTTTGTATGTGGTGCTGAGGATCGAACCCGGGCCAAACGCATGCCGGGCGAGCGCGCTACCACTTAGCCACATCCCCAGCCCCCCAAGCAGAGTTTTAAAAACAAAAAAAGAGATGTGAATTACTTATATGAGCACATATTGAAAAACATGTTTTAAAGTCACAGTAATTAAAACAGTCTAGTAACAAGTTCAGGAAATCACAATAAATGTGAAATTTTTATTAGGAAAAGATATTTAGTTATTTATTTGTTATTAAACATGTTCAATCTGGTGCTGATATAATCACCTAAATGTGTTGAAAGAATAAATTCTATATGGATTAAAGATTAAATGAAAGTAAAAATTTAATAAAAAAGTACAGATGCATATGTATATAGTCTTCATATAAAGAAAGGCTTTTAGTGTATGATAGTAAAAGCAGAAATCACTTTTGTTAAAGGATTTGGTTGAGCTACATAAATATTTTAAGCTTCTTTATGTCAAAATAACTGACTAAATAACTTTATTGAAATAAGTAAAAATGTATAAATAAGTTGGAAAGAAGTATATAAAACATGGTTTTTACACCTTTAATGATAAAATTAACTTAACAATTAATGATAAAATTAACTCCTAATATTGGTCTGGGGAGACAGGGAGCATATGTAAGTTTAAACTTTCAAAGAACAATTTGGCTATATGTATCAGAAGCTTTAGAATGCCTTCATATCTTTTTACTCACTTATAGAAATGTAATCTAAGAAAATAGATATGTGCAAACAACAGTTGTAAGGACATTTTTGGCAGTATTATTTAATAATTCTATGTCCAGAGACCCACTCCTTCCAAACTCCCACTCACCATTCCTCATGCTGTCATTTTCATGGTCAAAGGTGAAGGCATCTTCATTCTAGGCAGCAAATTGGGGACCAACCATCTTTTGAGGAAGGTACCCCAAAGCTGCCATATAATGCTGGCCAGTACTTAGTCTCATGGCTACACCTCATTTCAAGAGAGACTGCAAAGTGTTGTCTCTGTTCTAAATGTCCATATGCCCAACTAAAAATGTTATGTCTATGGAAGAAAGAACAGATATTGGGGGACAGCCACCCATCTGCCACACCTCATATCCTCTGTATTTTCATCTTCTTTTTCTTAGTTCAGTCTTTATTTTAAGGACACTCAGTCTCTCTACTTGTACAATCTTTGTGTCCAGTCTATAGACCATCTAGGTGAATCTTTGACTGCTTTCTCATTCTCTGAAGCTACATATCCACCATTAGTGTCAGTCACTAAATTCTCTGTCAATATATCATTCTTTGAGATGGTGTATTTTTCCTACCCAAATACAGAAAATTAGTTACAGTGCATAACAGATGAGGTTATTGCCACTAAACATTACCAGCTGGTTTATAGCATTTGGAAGTATGAAAAGAATCAAGATTTTTGTTCTTCCTTTTCACCCTCTCCACACCCTACTCCAATAACTAGGAAACAGAAGCTTTTTGTACTGCATTGTTTAGGAGAACTTAAAAGTATACAGATGACAGTCCCTCTATCATATTCTCTCTCAGTAATTTAAAGCACTCTCCAAGTTACAAAACTGTATCTGAATCCTACCCTGAATTTTTTCTTACTTTCTTTTTAATTAAAAAAATCTGTCTAATATAATAAAATTATTTTCAGTATTTTATCTCAGTAAAATGAGTATACTTTTGCCAGCAGCTCTATCTGCATGGGTTATTTGATGAAGCCACACTACTTAACTTGCTTTTCGTATTTCACAGCTATCACTCTGACTGTTCTGTGCCAGAGAGGGAAAGGAGCAGAAAGAGAAATAGACACTGCTATCTTTTTCAATTTTGCAACTTTCCCCCTTAAATGATTCAATGGTAGCTTAATGTGTACAATGCATATAAAGAAACTCTGGTGTTCTTGACAGTTACACCAAAACTTGAACCTCTCTATCATAGCTATTAGCTCTTATATTGAGCAGGATGCAGGAAAGACATAAACATCCCTGTTTTCTACTTTTTAAATTAGCACAGAGACCTATAAATTGCCCACACAACTAGTCAATGTTGAAGCTGAGAATCGAATCCAGGTCTACCTAATACTACCTAATACTAGTGCTTGCTCTCCATCCATGAAAAGTAATATACTGAGTCCCTAATAATAGAGTGAGGACATGTGGATGGTCTTCATTGGTCATATGGCCACAGAATTATATGAATTGTTCTTTGTAGCTCCAGAGGGAGCCACTGGTTAGAAATGAAGACAAGTTTTAATTGTTAGAAAAGATATTTTATAACAAAATAGAATGTATTTCAGAAAAAGGGATGGAATGGAATGCCTTTTGAAATAATGATTGTGAATTACAAAAGAGACTGAGGGATTTGGAGGAGACAGTGAAGTAGTAGAAAGTACTATACTTGCAGTCCGCAGATAGCAATTAAAATTTCATCTCCTATGATGTACTATTTGCCTTGAATATGCTATTTAAGTTTCTAATCATCCCAAAGTCTCATTGCTTTTAAATAAGTGACTTGCATGCTGTATATGGTCAGTATATGTATGTTGAGTGAATAGCACAGCATAGGACCTCTGTCCTAATACCAGTACCACATCCTTGATTTTCCCAGCTCAGAAAACTCTCTACTCTATTATACTGTGTACTGTTTTATCTGTATCTTATTTTTAATTTATCACTTTCTCTTTTACGGTTAACTTACTTATAAGGCTCAGAGCTCTTGGCAGCAAGGTCTATATCATATTATATTCACCCTTGTATCCTGTGCCTTACACGGAGTAAGCATTCAATAAACACTTGTTGAATAAATTAGATAAATTTACCTGATGCACGCAATTATTAAAAACAGACATTTTTGCAGTCATGTTTTTCTCAATAAAGGTTATTTTGGCTCTTATCAGCAGAGGCAAATACATGTCAACAGTTTGAACAAAAGTCTATGAATTCATTGCTTGACGTTAGATTAAAACTTGTTCAGATAGGGTATTGACACTGACAGTAGCCACCTCAACTCAGCTTCACCTTCTGAAAAAAAAATTCTACCACACAGCACCTGGAACTCATTAGATTCTCTCATTTGAGTTTTGCTGCCTTGACATTATGTCTCACTAGAAGTTTAAATATTTTGTGGCTTTTTTTTCAAGTATTGTTTCCCGAGAAGGTATTTGACTAAAAGTCATTCACATTCCTCTAATCTTTCTTCCTCTCCCCTTCCCCACTTTATCTTACCTTCTTTGCCCACAACTTCCTCATGACTTTCCCTTCACCCCCTTAAATTCAAACAGCAAACAGTATCCTAGAACTTGTATACTATAATTTATGTGGCTAAGTGGAGAACTTGGTCATTCACCATGAAAGTAAAACACCTCAAAGTTGTGAGTGGCCTGATTCAAATATCACTTTCATGAAGACTTCAATGAATCATTTCACCATTTTTACACAATATTTAACAGCCTTATACACCCTCTTTCCTCTGTGTTTCTGTGTTTGATCTTCCTCCTAGTATAGATCTAATTATATTATTGACACTTTAGATGTTTGTGTTTCCATAGCCATATAGGGAGGGGCTACATTTTATTCTCTCTCTCTCTCTCTCTCTCTCTCTCTCTCTCTCTCTCTCTCTCAGTTGTAGGTGGACACAATACTTTTATTTTTATGTGGTGCTGAGGATCAAACTCAGTGCCTCATGTGGGCTAGATAAGCGCTCTACCACTGAGCCACAACCTCAGCCCATTTTATTATTATGTGATGTTGAATAAATAAGTGTGGATATGACATATCTAGATAACTTTCTATATTTTTGTCACAGTTTTTTTCCATAAAGGCAGGTGCATTTTTCTTGCTTTATAGATGACAACCCTTAAAGTTTAAAGGAGTTAAGCTTACCCAGTGCCAAAGAACAAATAGTTGGAAGAGCTGTAATTCAAATCCAGGGTTCCTGAAGCCCAGCCTCTTTTCCATATATGTATATGTGTGTGTGTGTGTATGTGTGTATGTATGTATGTATGTATTATATATTTTCTCCAAAAAGTGTCTTTCAGTATATTCCCTTCTTCCAGTTTCCATGGCTGCTGTCCTTAATCAACTTGACATTACGTTCTCTTAGAATTTTGTTCTAGGTTCCTGATCAATCTGTTCTTGAATTCTTTTCCACTCTTAACTCATGCATTGTTATTCTGATCATGTCATTTCCTTTGAGAAATCTTGAATGTCTCCCCACTTCTTGTAGGATAAAAGCTTAACTTTTTGGTGCGTAATCTCCACTTTCTGCCCTTATCTACCTCTCCAGCTTTATGCCTTCTCTGTAATTCCTAAACTCAAATCTCACCCTGCCACTTCTCTATCCTGTGCACATATATGACTGTCTTCTAGTTCTTTGTCTTTACTTGTGTCTTACTGTGCTGTTTTGGAGTACCCTTTCTTTCTGTGTTGCTAGTTGAAATCCCACCCACCTGAAATCTGTCTCTTCAATTAAATATTTTCTATAGTTGTAGTCAATCTCTTTTTCTATATGCTGCTTTTAAGTTGTAATTGTTCGTGACTAGGTTTGGTCTTTGATAATGCATTGGAAGTTCTTTGAGAATAGGAATGTATCTTCAGATATTTTCTAGTTTTGTACCTAAAATTTTGGATGTCTAAAGTGAATCTAGTTTCTGGAGAAGCTATTGGTACCATATAAAATTCAAATTAACTGGTGGTATATGGGTAGCCTTCTGACCTGTCATAAACCATTGAGTTTATAAATAAAATTCTCCTTATAAATCAAATGAGTATGTTTACTTTTGCCAAAAATATTAAAAAATCAGACTATTCTTTAGTACTTAGTATATAGTTTTGTGTATATGTATATGTACATGTGTATGTATTATACATATGCATATATGAGTTATGTCACAAAGAAAGGATCTTGACTTGTTAAATCTTAATTTGTGTATATGTGTGTTTTAGACTAGTCACTTTTAACTGCACTATGGAAAACCTGGTTCCAGTATTATTTCTTTATATTTACTATGACAAAAGAAAAACGGTAAAATAATTCACACTGAAAGAACCTGTGTTAGGACTGGGGTTATGGCTCTGGGGTACAGCACTTGCCTGGGATGTGTGAGGCCCTGGGTTCGATCCTCAGCACCATATATAAATAAATAAAGTAAAATGTCCATTGGCAACTAAAAAACATTTTTTAAAAAAGAATCTATATTGGTTTTAATAGTTCATAAACTTGTGTTACTCTATTTTAATCTAACATGGACTGTTCTTTACCTAGTTATTATCTTATCTAATCTTCAAAACTGATCTTAGTTGTCTATCATCCAGGAAAGTTTTTCTAACCTTTCACTCAATCTATAATTGGAACACCTGAAGTTACCGCCAACCCAGCAATTATCTTGCCCAACCTAGCATCACACCTGCACTATGTATGGCAGAGGTTGGTAGAACTAATGAATTAAAAAGTGAAAAAATTTAGAGGTTAAATATGTACCTCTATGTTGTGAGAAGGTCCCATTTTTAAATGCCCTCATTTTGAAAAACAGAGTGGAACAAATTGCAGTACAGAAAATGTTGGCATTTTTTTATAAAAATATTCACGTATACATATGTCTGTCTGTTGTGAAAAGGTCTGGAAGTTGAATAACAAATCACAGTAGTTTTTCTTGATGAGTTGAGTGAATGGGGCGGTGGAGAGTTAGAGATAGACTTTCATGCTTTGTTTTGAACATTTTTGCAATGTTATCATTTTTTATTAAACATTTATTACTTCTTTAATTTTTGAGTAAACAATAAAATAAGGTAGTGCTTCTCCTCAAAGAACAGTGATACTTTGGTATTGAAGTAAAAGTATTTTTAATGACAAAGTTTGGCATTTTCCCTCAATTTTTATAGGAAGGAAATTATTGTCTTTTTTCACATGGCTTCCTGGTCTTGAAAAATTGTGGAACTTAAAATTAAGTAAACTATACTGTCTTTAAGCCATGGTGGCACATATGTCAGAAAACTGAATCTTCTCACTCTGTTAATGTTCAAGACTAAAGCAGTGGTGGCAGGTCTTAAAAGGCAGTAAAAAACTGTCTAATTTTCACTGAATCAAGGTAGCACTCTTAGGTTTTTTTGAGACTATCTTACCGCCTGTTTTCAGGCACACCCCTGTGTTCCTTTGGATAAGTTAAATTCATGCCACCTAGCAGCTGGTTTTAATCACCATGGTAAACCATTTCTTCTGAGCCCAAGCCAAATGAAATTACCAGTTTAAGATACCCAAGATAATTCACCACACCCTAAGTAAAATTGGTTATTCCACTCCTTGCTTCTTTATCTTTTTTATGAACCAAGAAAATAGTCTTACTAAAACAAGATTTGTTGAGCCTTCAGAGTTATTTTAAGGTCTTTCCTAAAATTTTTTCACATGGTCCAGCTGCCAGACAGATTGTACATCAATTTCCTGCAGCATTTGGCAGGACTGTGTATTTACTGCCTTAAAAACAATTTGAATTTATTGATTTTGAAATTTGTGATTACTTTCTAAAGTCACCCCCAGCCCCAGCCTAAATTTACTTTGGAAAAAAATAGCCACAATAGAATACATTGGCCCATTTTTGTGCCAAGACTTTCAGGGAAATATTTTATATGATTAATATTGTGTAGCTAATACAGTGTAAAAAATCAATTTTATCCATTTTAACTTATGAGAGCATGACCATCCTGTGTGAACTATTTAAAGAGCCTGTGACTTCACTAATCCAAAATTAAGTGTTTGTTACTGCTATTGTTTATGTGTACTATATTAATCATGTAAATTAATATCGGGCCACATTTCTTTATAAGAATTGAATCACATTTCATCAGCAGATCCAAATCTTTTCTAACAAGGGCAGTATTCTAAACCTTGCCTTGGACAAGCTGAAATTAGTAGACTTTAGATTTGGCTTAATGAAATACATAGATATCAGGCCTTTCTGATAGGTCAGTTTGAGAGCTTCTATCTTATCTGTCTATTCCTTTAAAACTGTGTGTTCTAAAAGATTGCTATTCTTCCTCTCTCATTAATAATCAGAAGAGAAGCAACATTATAAAATCTGTATGATGATTTCATTCCATCAAACTCAAACTGTTTTATAAAACATTGGATCATTTGTTTCTAGGTTAGTATGTTTTTCTGAAAGAGTTAATGTAAATACTGTGGGAAATCAAGAAATAGCTATTTGAAATGCCTGCACAATATTCTATTATCCTTAAGAGTTACAGCACCTCACAAATAACATAACTTCTACCCAGGGAATAATTGACTCACCATGGAGGTCTGGCTCCTTGTCTCATTAAGTCCTCTAGAATTGCTGGGAGGTAGCTTGCAATTACTCTCTCTGTTTGACATATGTGGAGAGTTAGGCACCAAGCAATTAGAGGTCATGCGCAGAGTCTCTGAGGAGTGCTGTTTAAGTATTGGTTATTGAATTGAATGGTTACTGAGAAAATGTTGAGACGTCACTCCTGAGGGCCATCTCATAGGGGACAAAGTGACCTAAGTGCCAGGAAACAAGTCCTTACCCACTCTAGACATTGCTAATCTCTGCCTTCATTTACAACTTATTGTATTTTGTATGTATATTTCTTTTTTAATCTTTATAAAAAATGTAACTGTCATTAGTCATTTTTTAAAATTTAATAAAGAACATTTAAAAAGAGATAAACACAATAATTTTGACAACATTTAGCTTTCACCTTAATCACTCTTAGAATTCAAACCTTTGGGTTTATTTATTTGAGAGAGGGGGAAAAAAGTTTCAAAGGGTGTAACTGACCTGGAAGAATGCTGTATTTTATATGCAAGACTTGCATGTCAAAAAATCCACCCGTTTTCTTTTAGAAAGGCTGTTTTCTTCTAGAGCTTCTCAAAAAGGTAAATACTATAGATGAAGTAACATTAGTATATGTTTACATTTTTTGCAAAGTGTTTAGATGGGGAAGTCAGAAAAAAAAAAAAAAAACCTTGAATTTGTATCCCTCCATGTCCTTTTAAGTTAATCTTTGATGCTAACTCAAGGGCAATATGAGAAATGTATGGAACTAGAATCAGTTGAAAAATATTCCACTTCAGTGACTAAATTTTTTTTCTATGAACGGTTATTAAGTGACAAGTACAGAAAAAAACCTGATTGTCAAAACTTCATTCCATCATTTAAAAAATATGGGACTGGAGTTGTGGCTCAGTGGTAGAGCACTTGTCTGGCATGTGTGGGGCCCTGGGTTTGATCCTCAGCACCACATATAAATAAATGAATGAAATAAAAGATCCATTTACAACTAAAAAATATTTTTAAAAAATACCAAATGTATTCTGATAATTTTTCCAGATAATGTTCAGAATTTATGTTTTTGACTGAGCCATAAAGAAGAATGAAATGATGACATTGGCCGGTAAATAGATGGAACTGGAAATTATCATGCTAAGTGAAATAAGCCAGTCCCAAAATATCAAAGGCTGAATATTCTCTCTGATATGTGGATGCTATCACACAGTAGGGGAGAGGGGAACAGAAGTTCATTGGATTAGACAAAGGAGAATGAAGGAAAGGGAAGAGGATAGGAGTAGGAAAGAAAGGAGAATTAATTGGATATAACTTTCCTATGTTAATATATAAATACATCACCTGTGAAACTCCAAATCATGTACAACCACAAGAACAAAATCCTAATTAGAATAAATTATACTCCGTGTGTATAATATGTCAAAATGTACTCTGCTGTCATGTATATCTAAAAAGAACAAATGCAAAAGAAAATGTATCTTGAGAGTATAAAATCTAGAAATATTAATCAAATTATTAACCATCTAAGGTAGTTATTTTTTATTCATGCATTGAAAAAATACCACCTTGAAAACTTACTGTGTGCCAGGTGCAGTAAAGGACAAATTAGAAAAAGTCCTAGTCTCATTCTAGTGTTTATTCTTATGGATTTTCTAGCAGTAGTTTATGTATGTCAAAATAATGTGAGATTCTTTTTCAAAACATATAGTTGGTACCTTGACATCTCTTCCCAACAAGGAATATCAAAATATGGAAGAAAGAGGCTATAGGCATTTTGAGTAATTTCTAGCTAGTTTTCCTTTAACTTCTCTCATTATGAAAAATTTTTTACATTCAAAAAGCTGAAAAAATAGTACAGTGAAAATTTATACTTCTGGATCCAATGATTATTGACATTTTCCCATATTTGCTGTGTATGTTTTCCCCAGCCAATTTTGATGCAAAAGTATATCCTGAATTATTGCCCCAGAGAATCTTTGATTTAGTAGATGATGATGATGATGACGACAGTGATGACGATGAGGAAGAATTCTGTTTGATTTTATTGCAGGGATAGAAAGATGGTGGTAGAAGGCATATTAAGGTTGGATTGCCTTTCAGTTAGCCTCTAGAGTATTGTTTATATGCTGGTCAAGATTATTATAGAGTGATGTTATCATCTAGATTATCTGATGCAGTCTGAATTCAGCATCATGGTACATTTTAAGAGTTTTTGTTTGCTCTTGATGAGTGGTTTTTTTTTTTTAATTATATTGTGACAGCTAGAAAAGTGATAGGCTTCCCTCTCCCCATGATATTAATATAGCCATTCCGTTCTTTTTGTCTTTACTCATGCTGTATGTTTTTATATCCATTCACCTTGACCTCTCTGTGCCTCTATATTTAAAGCAAAGCATACTTTCTGCCCAACTTCCCCAGATGTTTAAAATATTGTTGCACTTGTTTTCTGGACTTGCGGGAGAAGTCTGATGATCAAATTGTTGCCCCATTGTACATGTCATTTTTTTCTCAGTCTTCTTTCGAAACTTCTTCATTATTTTTGGTTTTTATCAAACCTGAGCATATGTTTTCTGATGTTGTTTTGCAGTTCATGAGCATCTTGAATTTGTAGGTGTTCATCTTGTACAAATTTAGGGATATTTTCAGCTATTATATATTCAGACATTTTATCCTGCCACATTCTCTTATTCCCACCTTCTGGGACTCCAAAGAAGCTTTATGTTAGATGTTTTGATATTGTTAACAAGTTCCCTGAAACTGATGGGGTTTTTTCTCTCAATATTTACTCTCTCTTCAGATTGGATAATTTTAATTGATCTTTTTCCAATAGATTATTTTGTCATCTGCATTCTGCTATTAAGACTATCTAGTAAACTTTTCATTTTAGAAATTGAATTTTTCATTTCTAAAATGACCATGTTTTGTTGTTGTTATATTTCTATTTCTGTGTTAAAGCTTCACATTTTTTCGTGATATTATAAGCATATTTTCCCTTATCTCACTGAGTATAATTACTGCAGCTTTAAAATCCTGTTACTTGATCTCTTGATTATCTTTTTCTTAGGAAATGTTTTCTTCTTTTTTTTTTTTTTTTTTTAGGTTGGCACGATGTCTTTATTTTATATTTACGTGGTGCTGAGGATTGAACCCAGTGCCTCATGCATGCTAGGCGAGCCCTCTACCACTGAGCCAAAACCCCAGCCCCGGAAATGTTTTCTTATGGAAGGGGAAATTTTGTTTTGTTTGTTCTACAGAGCCTTCAGTAATTGGTTTTTGTATTTTGTCCACAGTTTCTCTGTGAAAGAGGTTACCTATTAAAAACTTTCTCTGACATAACAAAAGCTGAACTTCAGATATGCTTCTTTATCCTTTAATTGCCTCTCAAGTTTCTTTCTAAACTATAGCTGTGTAGTATTATGCACAAAGAAATTCCCTCATTTCTCTGCCCAGGTGGAGTCAATCAGAGCTGCCATGGTAAAACAGTGGTAAGAATGAAGTTTGTCACGCTCAGAACCTGCATCCTTTTTCCTGCATCTTCCCCATTGCTACCCATGACATGCACTTTTTGGTCACCAAAAATGAAAGGATTTAGATGCCTTGAAAAGTACCACTGTTACCTCATCAGGAACAAAAGTAAGGAGAAAAATCCCACAACAAGATAAAGATAAAAATAGTATATGAAAGCTGATGAAGGAAAACTCATGGCATAGATGTGGGCATGCATGTACATGAATCAAAACAAAGAATTAAGGGAGGGGAAGGAGCCAACTGTGCCCACCTTTGTGTTAGGCATTTAACATCTATGGTCTCTGTAATCTTCAGAACAACTCTGAAATGATTTGCAGTATTTCCATTGTATTTTGAGTCTCAGAAGCTGAAAGAACACAGATGATTTTCTCCACACGCAGTTTTATAAATGGATACGCAGAAAAGAAAATGTCTCTTTGCTTTCCTAAGGTTAGTTTTAATCATCTGAAGTCCCTCTAGTAACATTGGTAAGGGTTTTCAGGTTCTGCCAGCTTCCTCAGTGGGAACCCCAGGTACCTGGTTTGGGAAAATTAGCTTAAAAGCTGCACTACAACTCTTTTATATGTTCCAGTTCTTTGCTTTATTCAAAAAGTAAACTTGATTGATCTTCAGCTTAGTTCAGCTGTGATTAGACCCTCATTTCCCAGCTCCCTTTCTCTTCTTCCACCCTATTCCCAATTCCCAAGTCATCTACTTCCTAAGAGGGTTTATGATCCAGAACCTTAAGAAGAGCTTGAGTGCTGTTCAGTAGATATGTAGAGATTACCTTGCCAGTGAGGGGTAGATTATTTGGGGCTGGAATTCTTCCTTACAGATACTCTTATACCCTCTGACCTCTGATGTTCTTGTCCTCATGCTCACTCTGAAATTTCCATTCAGAAGAGAGAGAAACGTGTAAACAAGAGATGTTAACTTCTTCCACACATAGCCCAAGAATCTAAATCCAAGTTCTTCTCTCTTTAATTTTCTTTTTATTCCTCTTTATGCTCAAGGCCTTGGAATAGACCATTAGTTCTCCTTTGGGAGTGACTTTGCCTTCCACGGACCATTTGGTAATGTCTAGAAAATTTTGGTTTTCAACTTGAGGAATCCTATTTGCATTAAGTGAGTAGAACCCAGAGATTTTACTCAATATATTAGGAAGCAGGGCCTGGGTTGTAACTCAGTGATAGAGCATTTGCCTAGCACACATGGAGGCACTGGGTTTGATCCTCAGCATCACATAAAAATAAATAAATAAAATAAAAGATATTGTGTCCAACTGCATCTAAAAATATATATTTTATACTTACACACACACACACACACACACACACATATACACACACACACATGGCACTACCCCGCAGCAAAGAATTACCTATCCCTAAATGTCACTAGTGCTGAGGTTAAGATTCCTGGAGCCTTTTTCTGTGTTCCTTCACTATCCCTTGCCTTCACAAGGCATTGCCTCTGGTGTGATTAAAGTGTTAGGAGAGCCACTGCAAATTTACACCAGGAAATTTTAGTTTCCCAGACCCATCCAACATTTCAGAACTACAAGGATATCCCTTTCTGGTGGAGAACAGGGATGGACATTTAATGGACTTTTGGGGTGGAACCTGGTGGAATTTGTGTAGAGAAATACAGAAACCCTCAGTCCTCGATGTGGGCATTGAAAGTGAACTGTGGCTTTTAGGAAGCTGGAGTTAAGACATGTCTTTTTAAGGATATTGCTGGTTAGGCAAAACTCTACCTTTATGCACTTGGGGTTTTTCAGCTGAGCCTATGAATTAGATTGACATAGATAGATCAACAAGAGAAAAGTATACCAATTTGTTTGATATAAGTTTGTGTTACATGGCACAGGAGCCTTCATGAAGAAGTGAAGACACACAAATGCAAATAGAGCTGAACACTTACATGCTGAATTGGACAAAGAGTAGTAGAGTGTGAAAATGTGATAAGGGCATGGGCCAGGATCAGTAATTGGGTAAAGAATTAATTAGGAAGATAAGGACTGGTTCAGTGTGATTTGTTTGTACAGATTCCTGTGGCCTCATTTCCCCATCCTTAATGATAAAAATAACACTTAGTTTCTGGTATAGGGAGATATCTTTCACATGGGAATTTTTCATCTCCTGCTTTTAAAAAGAAGGAAGATCAGTGTGATCTTTTTGTAGGTGGTCATTTTCAAGTGTCTTTAACTCAAAACAGTCAATATGCTACAGTGGCTTATTTTGAGGTAGCATGTTCTAAACTCCTTTGGTGTAAAAGTAATACATGAATACATGGTTGTAGGGGAAATTATCAAGGGTGATTTAATTTATAGACATTAAGAGAATTTGAAAACATTTTGGATTGACCATAAAAATAATTTTGGCTACAGTTATTTTTTAGATGAAATCAATTATGAAAAATTATGACTTGCTCAATATCTATTATTCATGTCATTAAAATGCCACAGTTTTGTGTAAAATTTTATTGCAACACTAAAATCTGTTCATGAATTTGACTTTTTACTTTTTGTTTTCTTTAAGGTGATTAACAGTCCTTTTAAAAAGTGGGGGTGGCCAGGAGATGGAGAACATTGTTTCCACCTGAAATTAATTTTTTTTTCCTCTGTTGGAATGAAAATCCTAGTTACAAGAGCAGGGGTGAGACACAACCCAAATATTAATCTGTATCCTTGAAAACTGCAGATAAATATAAAATATAACTGTTATAATGACCTCATGTCAATACCGATATCAGTTCTGATTAGTACCTATAATTACCTTAGACCTTTCACCACCTAACCAGTATAAACCCAACTTGTTCAATATTACAGTGTGGGGCAATAAAGTTCTCTGCATTACAATAAAGTGCTCCAAGGTTTCATGTCTGTAAAAAAATCACTGCCTGATTCTCACCCTTCCCTCTACCCTCCTAGCTTTGACAAATGTCTGGATAAAACAGGATATTATTATGTTGAAGCATATGGAACATTCATGGTTTGAATAAAAACTTTTAATTTATAGGTAGTTATGTGCTGAATTAGAAGTCAAATTCTAATGTTCTCTCTGCCCAGTATACCTTTGCTTGAAGTATATCTAGGGCCAGTTGAGTCTTTTTTTTTAAAGAGAGAGAGAGAGAGAGAGAATTTTAATATTTATTTTTTTAGTTATCGGCAGACACAACATCTTTGTTTGTATGTGGTGCTGAGGATGGAACCCAGGCCGCATACATGCCAGGCAAGCGCTCTACCACTTGAGCCACATCCCCAGCCCCCACCCTGAGTCTTAAATAATTCACAGAGTAAACTAGAACATTATGTTCCTCTGTTTAACATGTTTAACCATGACAAAATCTTACGATAAAATAACAGTTTAGTCAAAGCCACTTAATGTAGTATCACTTGGGAGTAAGCTGAAAAGGTCGTAGGTAGAAAGACCAAGAAATTCTTGGGGAGGAACTAACAATATTTGTTTCACATTTGGGGGAAAAATAAATAGTCATTATTAAATCAGCTACCTATAAGATTCTCAACCTTTTACCCCACAGGGCTTGATGATAATGTTTTACTTCACTTCTTTTTTAATGCTGAGTTTTTTATCACAGTACAGATGTCAGACAGTGCTTCAAAAGCCTCCTTAAGAAAGTTTTCTATTTTTTATTTTTAAATATTTCAGAGTCATGGTGCTTCAGCTCAGATCTCATTTTTATAGTATTACATGGAATCTGTTCTTTAATACATTGTATTTAATTATATTGTGGATATTTCTAATAATGTAATTTTTAAAGAAAAAGAAATGAAGGTGTTTTGGAGTAAGCTAAAATATGCTGTCTCTGCCATGTCCTTTCTACCCATTATTTTTCTTATAAATGGGCATTTATTTATTTATTTATTTATTTATTGTACCAGGGATTGAACCCAAGGGCACTTAACCACTGAGTCATATCCCCAGTCCTTTTTATTTTTATTTTTTTTTTATTTTGAAACAGGGTCTTGCTAAGTTGCTTAGGACCTTGCTAAGTTGTATTCTGCCTTTACTTCTGACCCCTGTTCTTGTTGATTCTGATCATGGGTAACTTAGACTATGAGGTATACTTATGCTTATTTTTGACTTTTATTTAACAATCATTTGTTAGGCACCTGCTAAATGCTAGAATCTGAAGACTAAGGCCAACCCTACACTCAGGAATTTCACATTGTATGGTTCTAGTGTGAGGGATTTTAAAATAATTATAATCCATTGGTAAATATTGTAGGCAAATGTGGTTATCTTTAGATATACAGAGAAAAAAGTAACTCTGTTTATAAAGAAAACTTGATCAAGAAGACTTTATGGAAATAACATTGAATCTCAGTCCTAAAAGGAGTAGAACTTCATCAAGCAGATATGAGGGAAGAGATGTCTTCACCAGAAGGAACTATGTTAAGAAAGCCTTGGAGCTAAGTTGGGAATGTGAAAGAATGTTATAAGCAAAGGAGAGACATGTGGTCATCAATCCTTAGAGTAATTGAACCATTTTACTCTAACTCAGCATGGAAAGAGCTTTTTGAAGATGAGGAATTGAAGAAGCAGTGATGCTAACTAACAGGCTTAATAGCAAGAGTTGCAACTGCAGCTTCAGCAGGGATAGGTTCATACAATGCCACATTAGGATTTCACATGCAAGAAAGAACCCGTTAAGGGTCTTAGAGGCATGACATGACCCAATTCAAATTTTTAAATAATACTTCTGTATGATGTATGGTGAATTGCAGCGAAGCAAGAATTGAGGAAGGAAACAAGTTAGTAGGCTATTGAAACAACTTACATAGGCTTGAGGGCCTTGGTCAAGAAGGTGGCAGTAGAGACGGAGAGAAGCACACACATTGGTATGTAGTATGATAATGCATGAAAACATTTGAATATGATTAAATTCTTGGCAGTATCCATGAGATGGATGAAGGAGGAGCCATTTAGTGAAATAGAAAAGGTCCAAAGACAGATGGGTTAGAAGGTCTCTGCTGCATATGGGCTCATTGAATTTTGCAGTGCCCATGAGATCTGTAAACAGAATTGCTAAGTTCTGGAACTGAGAAGACAGGTATACATTAGAGACACCAAAATTAGAGCTGTTATCAGAGAGATGGTATTTAAAACTAAAGGTGTATATGAGACTGCTTAGAAAATGGAGTATATAGTTAAAAAAAAAACAACAACTCTGAGAGCATTGTGTAGTTCTGACACTTAGAAGCTGAGAAGCAGCAGCCAGTAAAAGAGGCAAAGAGAAACCATACATTAAGGAGAAAATTATGGGAGTCCACAGATTTTGAGAATACAGAGTACAAAGTGCAGCTTGCAGAGACAAATAAGATAGAAACTAAAAATTGGTGACTTAAGAAAAGCAGTTTGGAGAGCATGAAGGGGACAGAAATCAGTGTGGTATGAGTTGAAGTGTGCTTTTCAATTTTAAAAGTGAACATTCTTCATATTGAGAAATTTGACTTTGAAGAGGAGGGAAAAGATGAAATTATAACAGCTGCAGGCTTTAAAAATGCTAGCTCTGGGTGCAGTAGTGCACACTTGTAATTCCAGTGGCTCTGGAGGCTGAGGCAGGAGGATCACGAGTTCAAAGCCAGCCTTAGCAAAAGCAAGGTGCTAAGCCACTCAGTGAGACCCTGTCTCTAAATAAAATACAAAATAGGGCTGGGGATGTGGCTCAGTGGTTGAATGCCCTAGAGTTAATCCCTGGCACCCTGCCACACACACCAAAATGCTACCATTTATCTTAGATTTAAGTTCTAGCCACACCTTTTATCAGCTAAATATCTTGGGGAAATTTAAAACTCTGGAAACATGATATTAATTGTACTGTGTCATAGGATTATTGACTATTAGGTGAGATAACAGCATAGTATCTACTAGTGTTAAGTACTCATGCAATGTTAGCTATTATGTATGTGCATGATATTTATAGTGATATGAATCTGTATATAAAAGAATATTTCATGTAGCATAAGTGCCTGAAAAGAATTAAGTTTTAAATTGCTAAATACTGACCAGATATTTTTCATTTAAGTAGCTTCACCCATGGGATTTAAAACACATTCAGAGTACATTTTCTCTCTTGGAAGCATTTTAATAGCTTACTTTTTGGGGTGCCAAATTTACACAGAAGCAGTTTAGCCAAGCAGTGCTATTGATGATTTCTTCTTTATCTAGAAAAGATTTTAAATATATTGTGCTAAAAAAGAGGAGAGTTTGAAGCCGGTCTGTTAAAGTGTAGAAAATCTGGGAGTCAAATCTGGCCACCAGAGGGTGCTGGATAGCCAGCAACCTGGGCCTCTCCTAGAGGCTGAAATCTTGCCCTCCTGAGAGGGGTTTCTGTAGATGCCTCTATTCATATCCATGGAATGCAAATACCATTGATCTGAAGATGGCCCATCTTCTTGACTCTTCAGGACCAATGATGCAGGTGGAAGCCTTCCATCCTCAACAAACCTTTAAAATTCCTGAGTCAAACAATTTAACTTTATTTACACCTTGCTTATTCAAAATTTGCTTTGGTCACAATTCAGTTAATTTAGGATTATTGAATTTTATTCCATTCTACTGGTTGCCCTTTTGTTACTACTAATCCTTAGGCATTCTGTAAGTTACTTAATTAATGTGATTTAAAAGATTTTACAGAATAAGTTATGTTATTCAATACTTGGTCACTCTGCAAGGTTAAAAACTCATTACAATAAAGTGCCTTTTTGTTGTTTGTTTTGTTTTGTTTTGTTTTAATATTTAGATCAAAGATTTGCCAAGGGAAAAACAATTTCTGGTGATTGAAAATTAGAAGGTAGCTAACAACCAGAAAGCTACTTCAACATTTAAGAGTTCTTTCTCCTTTCTTTTGACAAAATGGTCCAGTACAGCTGGCAGTTGTGACTAAAAATGGACTGTGACAGTGAGGCTAAAAAGGCCTTGTAGTAGGTACAGTTGAGATTAGGTAGTGAACATACCTATGAGAAGTAGGTATTCTTGAGAAGAAAGCAACAGTTAGGGCTGTCCATCTCTGCCTGTTTCTAATGGCTGAGAGTGATAAGAGGATACCTGTGGGTTGGTGGTTGCCAGACTGGGGTGGGCTTCACAGGGTTACAAGATCATGTACTCTGGTTAAAAGAACTATAGTAGGAAAAGGTTTGGTCATATGGACATTCCTAGCTGAAAATAGGCTAGAAGAACTAAGATAAATAGGGGCATCCAGAAATGTGCTGTTATGTGAACTAACTTGCAGTATTTGAGTGTGTCTGAAGGTCATTACTTTGCATGCAGTGCTTTTCAAAATTAATTTCTCTCTTTCTGGTATTGCACCTCTACTCTGAATCTAATAAGGCAAAGAAAATTTCACTCAACAATATACTTGTTTAAGCATGTTTTAAAGAATTCCAGTATTTGTTGGTACCAGGTACTGGATACTCATACTAGGGCTGATCCATCATTTGTTTGGGATTGGGAGTTACATGACATTGTCTGTGAATATAAAACACTATCAGAATAACTATCCAGTAGATATGCTAGTCTTTGAATAATGGTATGTATCAGTCACTTGCTATCTTATGGAAAGTTCCTCAGGAACACGTTGAATTCAGTACCCACATAGCTCTTTTATTATTTTTTCCACAGGAAGTAAACTAACAGTATGTCTTTCATTTGGTAGTAATTAAAGATGCATTTTTCCTTTTATCCTTATTAAAATGGACTTTTTAAAGATGTAGCTGAAATTTCATCCTGCAAAATAAAATGTAAAGATTTACTAGTAAAACTACTTCATATTAATGTATATTATTCAAACCAGAGCTCAAATTCAGATCCCCAAGTTTCCACTCAAGACCACAGTCTCCTGACTTTCCAGTAGGTAGATGCAAAGTGAGATCAGTTACTCATTATAAAGTACCCCAGCAACAGTCTCTGCCTCCAATTCCATGTCTCCATTAGTAGTGAGGCCACTCAGAAAGTAGGTTTCTGGCTCAAGGGAAGATGAAGCCAAAGCTTTGCTTCCTCTGGGAGGGGCAGTAGCTGGGTTGCACCTTGCCCTGACAATTTCTGGGAAACTTGGGGAGGCACTCATTTTTATAAGATAATATTAGAGGTAAGATTTTAGTGCCAAGTTCTCTATTAAATTAGTTTGATACCATTTTCAGACATTCCTCCCCACAAAAAAAATAAAGCCTTTGTAGGCCATTCATTTACTATATTCTAAGTGTGAAAATTTTAGTTTGTAATAAAATGTCTACTCTAAACTATTATGTTTGCAAATGACACTGGCATATTACTTTCTTGTCTTTATGTTCAGTCTAAGATGATGACATAACCCACAAACACTACTGTCTTTTCCACATACCAGAATAATGAGAGTTTGAAGCATTTACTTTTGTGGATTTTTTGGTGCATATTAATTATACACAATTGTGGCATATTTGTCTGTGTGTATAACATAGTTTGATCAGTTTCCCTCCACAATGCCTACTTTGCCCTCCCTCCTCCCTCCTCCAATCCCCTCCCTCTCCTTTAATGGTCTCCCTTCTGTTTTCATGAGTCCCCCCCTGCCTTTTTTTCTTTTTCTTTTTTCTTTCCTTTTTTTCCTCTAGCTTCCTTATGTGAGAAAAATCTCATGATCCTTTTCTTTCTGAGTTGGGCTTATTTCACTTAACATGATAGTCTCTAGTTCCATCCATTTTCCTGCAAATGACATAATTTTTTTATTTTACTGGCTCTTTTTACTTACGTATGACAGTAGAATCCATTTTAACATAATTATACAAGCATGAAATATATCTTATTTTAATTCTGACCCCAGTACATCTCCTTCCCTTTCCCCACTCCCTATCTCCTTCTCTCTATTGAGCTTTCTACCATTTACCCAGTTTTTTTAAATTAATTTCTTATGGATGTACACAATTGTGAGATTCACTGTGGTGTATTCATATACGTACAAAGGAAAGTTATGCCGTATTCATTCCAGACTTTCCTTTTCCTCTCCTCCCTCCCTTTCTTTCATTTTCCTTTGTCTTATCCACTGAACTTCTGTTCCACACCCCACCTCATTGTGGGTTAGCTTCCACATATCAAAGAAAACATTTGACCTTTGGTTTTTGGGGATTGGCTTATTCCATTTAGCATGATAGTCTCCAGTTTCATCCATTTACTGACAAATGCCATAAAGTTGTTCCTTATGACTGAGTAATATTCCATTGTGTATGTAGACCACATTTTCTTTATCCATTCATCTGTTGAAGGGTTGGCTTCATAGCTTAGCTATTGTGAATTGAGCTGTTATAAACATTAATGTGGCTGTGTCACTGAAGTATGCTGATTTTAACTCCTTTGGATATATACTGAGAAGTGGGAACACTGGGTCAAACCATCCTTAGTTTTTTGAGGAATCTCCATACTGCTTTCCAGAGTGGTTACACCAATTTGCAGTCATACCAACAATGTATGAGTATACCTTTCCCCCTACATCCTCGCCAACATTTATTGTTACTTGTATTCTTGATAATTGCCATTCTGTATGGAGTAAGATGAAATCTCATTGTAGTTTTAATTTGCATTTCTCTAATTGATAGAGATGTTGAATATTTTTTCATAAATTTGTTGACCCATTCATATTTCTCTTTTGAGAAGTGTCTGTTAAGTTTCTCTGCCCCAAATGACTAATTTTTGTTCTCCTTTCTGCAGACATACTGAATTTTCTTTATCCATTCATCTGTTGATGAGTACATAGGCTGGTTTTAGAACTTGGCTATCATGAATTGTGCTGCTATAGATAGGGGTATGCATGTATCTCTAAAGTAAGAAGCATTTACTTTTGAAAATTGGCATCTCACTCATAGGACACATTTAAGTTAATAATTAGCTAGTTTTATGTTCCTTTAGTATTTTTATTTACATTTGTAGCATTTCTGAACTTATTTTTTTTAAGATTTTATCTCACTCCAGTCAGAATGGCAGCTATTATACATACAAACAACAATAAGTATTGGCGAGGATGCAGGGAAAAAAGTACATTCATACATTGCTGATGGGACTGCAATTTGATACAGCCAATATGGAAAACAGTATGGAGATTTCTTGGAAAATTGGGAATGGAACCACTGTTTGACCCAGCTATTCCTCTCCTCTATCTGTACCCAAAGGACTTAAAAACAGCATACTACAGGGACACAGCCACATCAATGTTTATAGCAGCACAATTCACAATAGCTAAACTGTGGAACCAACCTAGATGCCCTTCAATAGATGAATGGATAAAAAAAAAATGTGGCATAAGTGAATATTACTCAGCAATAAAAGAGAATAAAATCATGGCATTTTCAGGTAAATGGGTAGAGTTAGAGAAGATAATGCTAAATGAAGTTGGCCAATCCCAAAAAAACCAAATGCCGAATGTTTTCTTCAATATAAGGAGGCTGATTCATAGTAGGATAGGGAGAGAGGGAACATGGGAGGAATAGACAAACTCTAGATAGGGCAGAGGGGTTGGAGGGGAAGGAAGGAAGCATGGGGTTATAAATAATGGTGGAATGTGATGATCATTATTCAAAGTACAAGTATGAAGACACAAATTGGTATTAATATATTATATATACAACCAGAGATATGAAAAATTGTGCTTTATATATGTAACAAGAATTGTAATGCATTCTGCTGTCATATATAAATTTTAAAAAGGTTTTTTTTAAAAGATGGACACAATATCTTTATTTATTTTATTTATTTATTTTTTATGTTATGCTGAGGATCGAACCCAGTGCCTCACATGTGCAAGGCAAGCTCTCTACTGCTGAGCTATAACCCCAGCCCCTTGTGAACTTATTTTTAAACAAACATCAATGAAAAGAAAACGGCAAAAGCTGTCAGCATAAGTTTCATTCAATTAGTGGTTTGCATAACACTGATTATTATTAAAGTAGGCTTGGATTTTATGTTTAAACATTTTCACAAGAGCCTTCCTATTCTTCTTCTTCTTCTTCTTCTTCTTCTTCTTCTTCTTCTTCTTCTTCTCCTCCTCCTCCTCCTCCTCCTCCTCCTCCTCCTCCTCCTCCTCCTCCTCCTCCTCCTCCTCCTCCTCCTCCTCCTCCTCCTCCTCCTCCTCCTCCTCCTCTTTTCTTTTCTTTTCTTTTCTTTTCTTTTCTTTTCTTTTCTTTTAAATACCTGAATCTTCTCATGGAGTTTTAATTGAATTTGTACATTTGTCTTTAGTAACTGGGAAAATGAAAATATATTTCAGCCAAAAACCATACAATTTTAAGATTGAGGATGCTAAAATGTTACCCTATGGTAAATTTTATTTTCTAAAGCAAATAAGAATGAAGAACTTTGTTTTATTTATTTTTACTCTTTAAATTTTTGTTAAGACACATTTGCTATATTTGGAGTTCATATTTTATAGGTAGCTATCAAAGCATGATTCTTATTCTAGAGTGTTTTTTAAAAATCTACAGATTTAGATGCTTCAAAACTAAAGCTTTTAGGAATCCTATTTATTTTGAGGTGTTGCCTCATTACTAAAAGTATTGTATTATTGTAATAATTACAAAATATCCTAATAATTATATTAGGATATCCATTACAATCTGAATTTCATGATTTATAGTTTTTAGCTCACCTTTATTTTAAAACTATTTTATAGATTTAAAAAAGTGAGTTTTTACATCTTCGTGAAATGAAGACAATGAGTTCTTTATCAAAATAAATGTATTACCAGACAAACAGAATAAACATGTAATGGAACATGAGACCATCCTGGAATAAAATTAATGAGATATGTGGAAAATACCTTAATTTTCCTAGATACTCTTTTTGCTTTACAAATTTATCTACTTTACCTCTACACACACACACACACACACACACACACACACACTCACCACACATGCACTTGTTAAAGTAATTAGATGTTTACTTCATTATTGAAAAGAACTTTCTGTTACTGCAGAATTGACACTAGAGTCCACAGTAGGAATCCCATGTTCTAAAGAAAGTCACCAACAATTGAGTCAAGACACACCTCCCTCCAGAAATTAATCACTTACTCTGTAAATATTTATTAAGACCCTACTGTGTTCCAGGCAGTATTCTAAGCACTGGGGATATAGTTGTTTACAAGACAAATCCTGATCCTGATGGAATTGACAATCTAGTGGAAGGGAAGACAGTAGCTCTCTCTTTACCTAGATTAAAGTCAAGTGAGGGGACTTTCAGAGAACCATTCCAAAGAATGGTGGTGTCCTTTAGAAAAGGAGAGTGGCATCTGCCAGCTGCCTACTAAGCTAGTTAAACCTGTACATCCACTGACCTGTCACTAAAACAGAGCTCAGTGAGCAAGTTTCTAGGCATTCTGGGAGGAGAGGTGGTTTATTAGTGTAGACACTCATGCCTGTTTCTCTCCGGAAAAGTTTTGCAGGTAGGAAGACTTTTGTAGGTAGAGCTAAGGCCTGCAGGATAACAGGACCATAGTGTACTATGAAGAAGAGCCAAGGAGACTTCTCACCTTCCATAGGGCCCTGTGGTCCCTGGAGAGTGTGAAGCAGAATCTCCATGATCTCTGTGCTCTAAAAGAGGAGGTCAGAAGTGATAATGCTACACAGATAGCTTCCAGGCCAACTAATATAATAAGATTATAGGCCAACCTAGAAGAGGACTAGGCTGCTCCTTTCCACCAGGAAAATACTGACCACATCAGAAAATATACAGATTTTCTCCTTTTGTGCACATACCACAAATAATCACCCACACCACAGGAAGGCAAGGGAATCCTCCCTCACTGACAGTCATCATTTACCTGTCTCTTTTCCAGCACCCAGCAACAGAGGAGCTAGACCTTGGAAAGGAATGGGGAAAAGGTACTTCATTTAGCCCATGCTGATAGGAAGGGGCAAGATTTGTATTTCATATGGACTTTGAATAACTAGAAGTGACCAGAAGTCAGTGAGATTTGGCCAATATTTCTTAAGGGATATGTCAGGGAAATTTGGCATAATATAGCTCAAAAGGTGTGATTGACAAGTTGTTTTAAATTTATATAATAACTCCAAAGATTCAACGAACCAATCACCTAGTTACAGATATATTTCAAGAATAGTTTTTTTAAAGCTTGTGATCTTACATATTTGTCATATTGTTAATTTTTTAAGAATTAAAATACATAAAGACAATTAGTAAAGCATTTGTGACTTCATCAGTGTTTTAAACTGTTCAAAGTGTTACTGAGGTAAGACATCAAACAAAACTAATAAAACTTTTTCATCTGCCCTTAGTATGTCCAAAAGGATTTAATTACTGGTTGGTTTTGAGTTAGACAAATTTGCTTTTAAAGCTACTTAAAATATATTTTAAGAGCAGAACTGTATGTGAATGATGTTTTTCTTGATATTCTTAGCAGACAAAACTACTTAATAGAAACTGAAAAACGTAAAAGGAAATGGTATACAACTGCCATTGAGGAGTGCAACTAAAATATGATCATCCCTTTTTCAAATGGGTGGCCAAGATTTCTCTAAGACAAGGTAGTTGTTGTAGTGCTCATCAGTTTAATAGCTCATCAGCTAGATCCAAGATGAACACAGCACCAAATCAAGCATGGGGGCAGTCTAACCTATATCTGAAAAAAACATGCCTTAATGGTTTTGTCAGAGCATGTTGACAAAATTATGGAACCTATCCCAAAGGGCTATGTAGAAATGTGGGGGTTTTTTTGTTTTGTTTTGTTTTGTTTTTGCTAAACAGTGCCGATTCAATAGAAAAAGTTAATAAGTGTATATACTTTTTCATTAGACCAATTGTGACTAAACTTCATTAATGTTAGTAAAATATTTCACTAGGCACAACCTGGTAAGAAAGATTTAAAAGTAGTGTCTTGACTATTTTTAATCTATAAACTGTCTTAAAAATTGTTGAATGTGATAAAGAAGGGTTTGATAATTCTTAGAGACCCCAGAAATAGCTCTTGAATTCAATCCAAACTTACATTAGGGGGTTTAATGTTGCCTTTTTGTGCCTTGCATAAGCCCCTCTAGCTGTGTGATCTAATGTGGGTCACCTCAGTGACCACATTGTAAAATGAGATTGGTAACATTTACCCCTTGATTGTGATTGTTAGGATTAAATGATTTAGTGCGCAGGACCTAAGATAGTATCTAGCATGTTGCAAATGATCAATAATCCCCTTCTTTTAATTGATATCACAAGGAAACCATTTTCTGCCTTTTCTTTGGGAATGAAAATCTAAATGTCTTAAGTTTCTTCTAGATGCTCTGAGGTTAAAAAACCAAAACAATACTCTGTAGCAGTTTGCAGTTATAGTCTTAGAATATTTATAGTCATTCAGTCACCAGAAGACATGGACCACTTAGCTCTAAACAGGGTAAATAATGTCTGTTTGAAGAAGATTCTAACTAGTAATTTGATGATAATACAGATATTTGAGATCATGTTTTTAAGGGATTTACAGTGATTTACTTTTCTCCTATAATGTATCAAGTGCCTGAAATTATCACTCAATTATTTTTGCAAATACATGTCTTAAATGTTTATGTAGGTTTTTCTTTAAACAGGCTTCATAGTTGTTTGAATTAACCTGAAAGTTTGCTCATTGTATTCTGCTTAGTGCCAGAAATTAAACCAGAAAAATGCCAAAGATATTAATGTTTTAATTTTTAAAATCTTGGGTACTACCTTTTATCCTTGTTGCTCAATCTTATTGGTAAAAGCACCTTACCTGATATACATAGAAGCCAGTCAGAGGATCTAACTGAGTCTTGCTAGTTCTTTGATGTGTTTTCTGCTCAAGTTTAGTAAAATGAATGTGGCAGCCTCCATGAACAGTGTTTTCTAAAAACCAAACCAGATTCTGTTCAACACAGTAAAAATTTCAGCTAAAATGGAATATTAAGGGGAAAAGGAATATGTTGCTTCAGGCTACAAACATCTCAGAACAGTCTAAGGCATGCACTGGTAAATCTTACAAAATGCTATAGGCAATTCAGCATTAAAATTGCCATAGAAAATTATTGTTGTTAGCCATTCTGTTGATAGTTCATATTGTTAGAATTGCTAGCAGATGGGAAAATAGATGAGTCAGGATACAGTATTAGCAATCCATATTTTTTTAATCACAGGCTACTAATAAGGTTTGTAGCATCTGTGAGATTTATTTAAACAGTTGCTAGGAAAGTTTGTTTTCTCAGTAAACACAGAAAAACTTGTACAGGATTTTCTTCATTGACTCTTTAACTGTATGTACATGTGTTTGACTTAAATTAGCATATAAGACCATTTACTTCATTGTGGTGTTGTCTTATTTATTTTAACATACTGATTATTCCAGCAATTTATAAATCCATTAAACCTTGAAATGTTATCACATTATACATTTTAAAGTTTATAATACTTTATGTTGTTTTTTGAGATTTACCTAAAGAATCTCTAACATAATTAGGACTGTTTTTGACAAAACAGAAAATAATATAAAAATCTAAGGGTCTTCCCCTAGACAAATAAAAAATATTTTAGAAAGTAATTCCAGCTTATCACTTGACTGTGGTATTTTAAATTTTTATAGTAGATTAGATATGTAAACTTACAGGAAGTTCTAATTTTACTGACAGATCCTCCTGATGAATTATAAGCAGTGTTTCACTCTTCAAAGTTCAGAAATAATCCTAATATTATCAGTGAGTTGATTTAATCTGATTGAATCTTAATCTTCTCCCATTACTTAGTTATTTGAACTGCTGTTTTATGTAAGAACTAGAAAATGAGTTATAGTTTGCATCTTTTACTTGGGTTTTCTTTTCTTTCTTTCTTTCTTTTTTTTCTTTTTTTGGTAGAGATACTGAGAAACGTAATAATTTTTGGACATCGATCTATCATTTTACCTCCTATATGAAACATGATAATCCAGGGTTTCCTTAACAAAATGAGTTCCCTATACCAAACTACCAATTTTCAAACAGAATGTTTATTTCTATTGAAAAAAAATTTGACTTTTTCATTGAATTTATGAACAAGCATCTATTTATTCAAATCTCTTTATTATTGTTAAGAGGTTTGGGGCTTTCCTTTAAAGTTTTTAATTTGTTTTTAAAAACAAAAAGAGCTAGGAGATCCTAGTTCACAGGTTGACATGAAGCTTAAAGAATTCTGCCTTTTGCTGAGTTTTTGCTTTTTATTCCATTGCAGAATACTATTCCACAAAAATGTTGTACACAGATTTTCAATTCACTGTGGCCTTCATATCTGAATACTTAAAAAACATTTTCATTTTTAGCTCAGGTTGAAGACCCTGGGAATTTCTCAGCACTGTACCTCATTTGTGGTGATTTCACATTTTCAACTCTGGATAGTGCTAATATGAGATTAAGAATATCACACTTAGTTACTGAAGATATCTATTTAAACAGAGTGTGCTACTTGGAAACATGGCCACACTTCCAGTGAAATGTCATATTAAACAATTAGTTAATTTGAACTTGCAGAATGAAAAAGTATGTTTGTCCTCTAATAGAAAGTAGTTAACATGTTTCACTGTCTTTTGCCTTCTTTCTTCTCCTTCCTATTTAAAACTGCCTACAGAAATCGGTTAGGTTTTCATGAAAGAAGAACAAAACATTTTAGCTTATTGAGGTTGAGACCTAATGGGTCAGAAATTGATAGAGGCTTTTGTGAGTCTTCTCCTCCCCAAATGATACAAATCAAACTGGATTATAGTCTTATTTGGTTTTGAACCTGAGCTGGCTGCATCCCTTTACAATACTTTCTGCTGTCTCATAGATTTGGTTTCTTTTCTTTTTTGGGGGGAGGGAGTCAGTTACTGGGAATCGAATTGTCAAGCAGATAACTTAGTCATTAAAAAAGTGACTTTTTACAGTGTCATACCAAAAATTTTTTTCAGGTCCATACAGTTTATCTAATCTCAGTTTAAACCCTTTTATGGAAATTGATTTTAACTTCTTATTAATACTTCTTGCCCCTAATATTTATTATCTCAAATTTCCAGGAAGAGCAAAATTGCGAATAGATTTAAAAAAAAAAAACAAAACTTCAGGTAATGAGCCAATATTATTCTGAAACATCATTTCTTCAATATTTGTTTTTGAAAAAGCTGTGCTTCCACTGCCTTTGCATCAAATTTCTCTCCCTGTAATCATTTAGTTTGTTCATTAATCAAGCATGTGACTGTAATGTTGTAAAGATTGTAGACTACAGTATTCTCTTGCACTGTGAATGCTTGCAGATTTGAGAACCAGTTTGTTGTATATGTTCTATTTCATCATTAAATTCAAAATTAAATTATATTAAACAGAATTAGCTTAAATCATTTATAAAAGCCATTTCCAGATGAGTTATTCATTTTTTACATTTGTTCACAATGTATATATAGTTTAAAATTCTTTTATTTACTAACTTGACTTACCAGATTTTAAATTCCAGCAAACATAGATCAAAGACTTGTTATTTCAACTCTAGTTCACATCTGAATTTATTTTGGAATTAATATAATGTTATAAAGTGAGGGTAATAAGCTATATTGTGTTTTATATATCATCAAAAAATGGCTCATATGTAACATTTCTTTACTCTATTGAAAAATATAAATTCAAATTGATTTACCATAACTTTGTTAATTCATAAATATAACAATTCTAAAGTGATTTCCTTCCTTTTCAGAAAGATTTTCAGGAAATCTGATCGTGATTAAGGAAACTTTGGTCAAAATAATATTGATATTAATTCAGGAAGCTCATCTTTTCCTTCTAATGCTATTTTATCTAATCTGTGAATCTTTTTACTTCTAAGGCATTGAGCAATGCTATTTTCCAAGACACTGAAAACGTCACTTCTGCCATGTTTCTCTCCCAAAACATGTTCATGCCTGTGGGAGACTTAATAGCTATAGAAATCAAGTGCCAACTATATATCAGTAGGGCTTAATCAGAAATCAAACCCAGCCAGAGATTTATATCTATAAATGATACCCAATATATAAAAAATTTTTAAATTCTCTTAACTTCTTTTTCCTTTATCTTTTTTCTATATCTGACATATATATTAGTCATATTTCTGCCACTGTGACAAAATCAACTTCAAAGAGGAAAAATTTATTTGGCTCAGTTTCAGAAATTTCAGTCCATGGTCATCTGGCTCAGTCGCTGTGGAACTGTGATGAAGCAAAGTATCTTGGCAGAGAAGGTATTTTGAAGCAGAGCTTTTCACCCCATGGCATCTGAGAAGCATAGAGAGAGAAGGAAGAAAAGACAGGGACAAGATAGTCCCCAAGGGCATAACTCCAAGGACCCACTCCCTCCAAGTAGTTTCTGCCTTCTATAGTTTCCACACCCTCCCAATATTTGATTCAGCTGTGAATCCCTTAATACATTAGTACATTGATGAGGTCAGAGCCCTCGTGATTCAATCACTTCTCAAAGTCCCCACTTCTGAACATTGCTTCATTGGAGAATTAAGCCTTCAATACATGAAACTTTCTAAGACTTTCCAGGTTCATACCATAACATGATAATCTAGAGTCATTTAGAAACCTACTAATATTGTTCTATTAAAATGAGAAGAGCCCCTGACTACAAAGGGATTGGGGATTATTTTCTATTGTACACAATAGACAGATTTTAAGCTCAGGGAGAAAACCTCCTTTCCCTGGATATTCTCCTCAGCCATGATTTCAGTAGTAGCCTAAATGCTAATGATTCCCTTGGACTGTATCTTTAGCTTGAATCTTTCTCTTGGTTTCCTACACCACCAAAATTGCAATCTATGTATGATATCTCCAACTTGATATGTTGCTTGTACCTCAAATTTACCAGGACTAAAATCAGTTTTTTTAACAACATGCCTTATTGATAGTATCAATCTCTACCTCATTACCCATTCCAGATTTAGACCTGGAGTCCCCCAAAAGCTCATGTGTTGGCATGATCCCCAATGGTAGTACTATTGGGAGGTGATGGAAGCTTTAGGAAAGGAGAATCAAAGGAGTAATGCCTTTGAAGGGTTTATTTTCTCTCTCTCCTTTCCTCTCTCTCTGTGTATGTCTGTCTCCCTCTCCCCCTCCCCCTCTTCCCTCTTCCCCCCATGATGTTCTGCCTTACCTCAAGCCCCACAGGTTGGAACCAAGTAGCTGTGGACTAAAACCTCTGAAACCGTGAGCCAAAATAAGTGTTTCCACCTTTTAAATTGTTTTCTCAGATATTTTGCCTCATCTACCAAAAAGCTGATTAACATAGGAAATTGGTTTTGAGAAGTAAAGTTGTTGCTTTGATTGTACCCAACCATGTGGTTCAGAAGCCTTTGGAATTGGTTTGTGGGAGGAGTTTGGAAGGGTTTGGAAATGCAGTCTAGAAAAGCCAAAATGTTGTAAGTGGAACTTAATGGGTAATTATGGTGTGAGCTTGGAAGACCAGAATGCTGATAGGAATGCAGACAATGAAGATTGTGCTCATGAGGTTTTAGAAGAGAATGAGGACTCTATTTGGAATTGGAGTAGAGGATTCATGTTATATACTGTCAAAGTGTTTGTCTGTATTTTGCCCATGCCCTGAAACTTTGAGTGGGACTGGGATTAATGGTGATGGACTTGTTTATCTGGAAAAGGAGATTTCAAGGTTGCTTTCAGATTTGCAGTAAGAATCTGGAACAAAAAACAGTTTGACCAGAAAAATAAGCCCATGTAAAGTTGGGGCCAGGGAAGGTGTGGTTGCTAAAGAGATTAACACAATTAAAAAGAAGCCAAGTACTTTGCACTGGGAAAATAGAATAAGATGCCTTGAGGGCTCCTCAGGAATCGACCTAGACCCCCCACTTCACAGGGTCAAGGACATAAAGGTGTAAATTTGTTTGAAAGACTTTATTTGTGGAGTTGGAGGAGGTTGCTGCTCACACAAGTTTGTCTAGGGAATTGGTCCCCTGGAATTCACTCCCCCGTGCTCATATGTCCAGGTACTCAGAGGCTGCTTGCAGCTGTGGTTTAGGTAGACTCAGCTACTGCTCAAATCAATGGCAGACCTTGACCTTGTCCACATGATGCTGATTTTATAGGCAAGAATTATAGGATCACCAAACTTGAAGCCACAATCACTCCTTAATTCTTCCTTTCTCTGGACCCTTCATAATCACTCAGTAAGCAACGAAAGCCCTACCCATTCTACTTTCACATTCTCATATCCCTCTTTTCTTTTTAGTCTTCACTTCTATTTTCCTGGTTGAAACATCTTCTTACTAAACTCTTAACAGTAACCTGCTGATGGGCTTTCCTACATCCATCCCCTGACAATCCGTTTTCCATATCTACTATTGGAAATATTTTTCTGAAGTTCATATTTGATCATGTCACATCTAGCATTTCTTTCTAATCACATAAAGTTTGTAGCAGTACAATTAAGATCTTTAGTGATCTGGCCTTGCCCATTCTTTCCTGCTACAGCTTCTATTCCTCCTTCCCACATAGGTCTTCTTGAGTCTCAGCAGCCTGTTAGACATGCCCTAAGATGCCACACATTCCTGTGCCTTGTATGTTTCTGCTCATCTGTTTGTTTTTCCCCATACCCATCCTTTTTCTGATTTTCTACCCTCCAGTGAGTTATCTATGCACGGACTTGTCTTGCCAGCCAGATTGCAAGCTCGTTATGCGAAGACTGTTTTATTCATCTCTATATCTACAGTACTTGATCCATAGAAAATATCCATAAATATATTGAGTCCACTGAAGTTCCCCGCCAACCCACCTGTAGACAGCTAAATATGTACCTTATACAGAATCAGATTTCCTGTAACCTCAACCTTACACAGCTAAAAATCTGAAATCATATTTTTAAAAATATGCAAGCACTAGAAATAGGTATAAAAAAAAGCTTCTGCACTAGAGACATGCTCTATGATTTTCATACCAACCTGGGCTTTTATTCACAATCTATTCTTATTTAGTTTAATGCTTTATAAGATTGTTTAATTGCTGTTCTAGTTTCCAGTATATGAACAAACCAAACCCAGTGTAGAAATACAAGAGTATATGTCCTGTGATGGCCAAGAGGATGGGCTGACAATTTTCATCAGATGAAGATAAAAATCCTCCCCCCCACCCCGAAAAAAGAGAAAACTAATTTTGGCACTCACCATAAAGAAAGGTTGCTTTAGTTCCTCTGCCCTCCTCTTTAGAAGGCAGTATATTTTGTAAAATACTTCAATAAGCTTTTCTGTTCAAGATGATTGACACAAAATTTTATCATACAAAAAAACTAAAGTTTAGGTACTTTATTAATTTACCTTATATGGGACATCTGATTATTTAATGGTGTCAGATAGTGGTTCTTCACTATCACAGAGCTGTTTTTCACAAATTTTTCATATTGAAAATATAAAAATCGGGGCTGGGATTGTGGCTCAATGATAGAACGTTCACCTAGCACATGTGAGGCACTGGGTTCGATCCTCAGCATCACATAAAAATAAAAAATAAAATAAAATAAAGATATTGTGTCCAACTACAATTAAAAAATAAATATTTTTTTAAAAGAGAATAGAAAAATCTGTTGAAGGAGAGAATTTTTCTTCTGAGCAGTTTCTTTCCTGAATTCAGTCCATTACTGTAATATAATATTTATAAACTACTGGCAGTTTGCCCCCAGTAAAGCTAGTACAAGATATTCACAGGTGTATCTTAGTGCAAAAAAAATTAAAATAACAATTGTTTGCTTTGTATGATGTTATTTCTGCTAGCATTAGAGTAACCCATTTGTTTGTTCTTATTCCTTCTTATCTACCCATCTTCATGTCGTGATGTTTAGCAGTATAGTTGGATAATTTCTAGAAATATGTTCAATCTCTACATGATTCTAGAACCAAATGTTAAATTGTGGTGTTTATGAGTGTGATACAGAAATTCATAGATGAGAAAGATCAATGTGGACTAAAATAGAAATGATATCTTGAAGAACACTGACGTGGAATTGGATCCTTTGTAGACACAGCTGGGCATATCTATCTCAGAGAAATGTGGCCAGGTGTCTGTTGGCCCTTCAACTCAATATCATCTGTTGAGAAAGTTTCAAGGTTCTCTGTTGGCTTGTTTATCCCCACAATAATTTGAACAGAACTGAGCATAAAACTAATGTATGACTAATACATGAATTAAAAATTAATTAATAAAATATATAAGCTATAAATTATATGTGTATATTATACCATAACATAAAAAGCTAGGCTGATTTTGTGACATGACTAAAGAATAACAGAACTTATTTTGCATGTACCAGAGCTTCTACCCCAAAGTGAGTGGTGTTCATCTTCCCATTCCATTATGGAAACCTGTACACTCTTCTCCATAACACTGCTATTTCTCAAAATATCTTTGGAACTCCTCCTCTGAATTTCCTTCAGAGGCTGACTCATTCTTTTCAGTATCCTCAGAATCTTTTTCAGCTAAGAGTAGATTTGAATTTAGGAAGGAGAAGTCACATAGGGCCAGGTATGGTGAGTAAAGCAGAGAATCGGCTGAGAAATGCTATTTTTGGTAACTATAAGTAATGAGAGTGTTTTCTAGTTTGACTCATAAAATAACCAAAAATAGTTATCATCATAAAACAAAAGGTAAGTCGGAAGTTTATCATTTTAAAGTCTGATTGCTCATATAATTTTCTGGCCCCAGAATTGGTCATTGTTCCCCAGAATCCTGACCTGTTTTATCTGACTCTCACAGCCCCATGAAACCTGTCTATTTTTCTTTCCACATTCCCACTACAGATTCATCTTCTGACCCTCTTGTTCTCTGGCAGAGCCTCCTCCTCAGGGCCCTGTGCACTATTCAGAGGTACCTTCCCTTTCAAGAACTAGTCCAGTTCCTACTCCTGGAAGGGAATCTTTTCACTCCCTAAGTTCCACTGAATTTATAGTGAGGCTCCTTTCTTTTTGAGGAAAGGCCTATTCAAAAAAACTGGTTGCTGTCCCCAGGAAAATACACACATGTTGAAGAATTTTGCCCCTGAGAAGCTTGTTCATAAACTTCTCACTATCATTTCCACCATGCACATTTGGGGCTTTGATGTTTGGGGTCTTGGAATCAGTCTTTACCCTTCCAACTAACCTCCAAGTTTCTTATTGGTAAGGAAATAGTACTTCTTTTCTTTCCTTACTGTATCCACGAAAATGTTGAGTATGTAATGATTGCATTCTGAAAATTTGGGGGGGTTTAAAAGGTTTTTATGTTGTTGTTTTTTTAATCTACCTGCCTGCTACCATTGCTATCACATTTGGTTTTTATAAGAGACAGAGTTTTAAACTTTTTTTTGTTTATAAGATAAAAGCTCAGTGTGTTAGGTTACATATCACAGGGCATCCTTTAAGCCCCAGATGATATCCCTAAAATGTGTTTCTCAGGAGATAATCCATATCTTCCTGTTTTGACATATAAATAAATACTGTAAAGCTCAGATGCCATAGATCCTGTTATATAGCAGAGCAGATTTTATCCCCTTTACACATCACACGAGGACTCTCTCCTGCTGTTACACAGGAAACCAGTAAAGTATATGCTGTTGTCATCTCCTGAAGCCAACATAATCAAACTGTAATGTATACAGTGAAAATTCAACAGGCACTTCATTTTCAGATTGGCCAAACCCACATCAGAACTTACACAGTTTATATCAGGTGTGGGATATTTTGAATCATGAATTTAAAACTTTATTTTATCAGAATACTTAGGGTAAAATTCTTCTGGGTAATGTAATTTTCTGTTTAACTGAGTTCTTAAAATTTAAACATTTAGTAAAATGGATGGTAAACCTGTTAATTTAATGTTCATTTGATCCTGACCCAGATCTTGGATGATCTCTGATAAGTATTTGTGATTATTATAGCACTAGATGGCCGGCAAAGATATGAGATTGTAGTGACTATCCTAGAAACATATCCTGAACATCTGCTTGTTGAAAGCAATGGATTTGTCTTTGTGGTTTTTTAAACATTTTTATTAGTTGTTGATGGGTCTTTATTTTATTTATTTATATTCAGTGCTGAGAATCGAACCCACTGCTAGGCAAGTGCTTGCTCCACCACTGAGCCATAACCCCAGCCCTTTTGTACTTTTTTTAACAGATATTTTCATCAGCTTATTTTTCCTCATTTTCCCTTTCCTAAAAGCAGAATTTTTGATTGTTTTGTTGCAAATTACTTGAGATCTTGCAGGGTGTGGCTTCTGGGTTCTTCAGGGAAGGAATTCCTGTTTTAATTGTTAAACCACACTTCAAAGGCGATGTAAAGAATCTGCTGAATTATTTATGTATGCTAAGACTCATTACACTTTAATGTTTCATGAATAATTTTACTATATTAATATTTTGGGCTTTTTTATTATATCTAGTTAAAAAATCTAAGTTTAGAAGAACTGCAGATGCGGTTAAAAGCACTGGACCCCATGATGGAACGAGAAATAGAAGAACTTCGTCAAAGATACACTGCAAAAAGACAGCCTATTCTGGATGCAATGGATGCGAAGAAAAGAAGGCAGCAAAACTTTTGAGTCTAATTTCTCTCTGTTTTATAGCTACTCTACAGACCAAGAAACCACTAAGAATTAAAAGAATACTATGAGTTTTTTTTTAATCCCTAAGATTTATGCTCTACAGCTAGGCAAAGATCAAAAACTAATGATGGCACATACCTATGAAAGTTCCCAAAAGACACAATTTACAATTGTTTCCACTGTGTTTTCATTTTTAAACTATGAAAACAATAGAAATGTGTTCTTCTCTCTCTGTCAGCTGAATACCAGCAATAAGACTGTTATGAAATGAAGGCTATATTTAGAGACCTTGAAGATCCAAAGCTATTGTTTAATTGTATAGCAATGAAGGGCTTTATGTTATAATATTCTTTACTCTTATCTAGAAGCCTATTTATTATTGTATCTTCTTAGATAGACTTATTTATTTATGCTATTTCACTTAGTTTTGTTTTTAAAAGACAGGACAGGATAGTTTTATGAAGGTTAACAGTGATAATGTACAACCAAATTATATTTTAAGCAGGGTGCTAGGGGTACATACCTTGATTTCCAGGATAGTTTTCCAATAAAAGCAAAGTGTAATAGCAGTAGTACCCAAATGGGCTAGGCTTTTTTATGTTGAAGCAATAAATTTTTACTTTTCAAAATTTTGATTTTTTGATTGTTGATGTTTGGTACAAGTAGAATATATATATATATTGTCAAACAGACCAATAATGTTTAAAACCAAAGAAATGAATGAAACTTGCACAAAAGAAAGTATGGTAAATATTTTTAAAGAAATGAAACCTTAAGACGAATGTAATTTGTTAATATTGTTTCATGTTTCTTGTATAAGGTCTCTTAGCTAAACTGAATCAAACTGTAATAAGCTCATCAACCTTATTTCTGTGAAAATGTGCTCTGTATAGTCACAGGGCTTTTTGTTGATTTCATTTATTTCCTGGAATTGGTAAACATCGTGTGCCTGATGATAACAAAATAGCAAAAACATTTGTACTAAACTGTGCAAGCCTTGGGGACTGGGGGGGGTGGTTAAAAGCATTAAAAAGAAATTCATTTCTAAGCTGAATGAACATTTGTATAATTGAACTGGGACCAGTTGTTTCCTAAGCTACATATGGCCATCTTGACAGTGTTTGTTCTTTTCTATCTTTAATTATTATGTGTAAGTCATAAAGAAAAATAAATTTTACTGTGTCACCCAGCACATTTCATCTCTGTATCTTTTTTAAAACTCACAACCTAGACTTTCTTTTCCAAGCAAGGAAACTACAATAGGCAGGAAAGGCTAGATTATGAAGGGATAACAAACCTAAAACTTTAGTGGCTTAACTTGACAAGGCTATTCCTTAGTTGGGCCCCAGGCCCATCCCATATTGGCAGAGGACCCTACTCTCCTCATCCACTCCCAAGGACATGCTGAAACAACATTTGTGGTCACCATAATTGGGAGAGGGCCCTAGCAAGTCATGCTCACTCTAGCAGCAGTGATGTGTCAAGTAATCCATAACTCAGTATTCAGAATTAGTCACATGGCCACTCCTAACTATATAGGTCAAACAGACCAGTAATGTTTAAAACCAAAGAAATGAATGAAACTCTTGCACAAAAAAAAGCAAGTAAGTACAACCTTACCATGTGGCTAGAATTTGCCAATGTCTGCCACAGAAGGTACATCATCTCTGGACAGCTTCCATTCCTTTGTTTGTTTGTTTGTTTGTTTTTATATATATATATATATTGTAGATGGACCCAATACCTTTTTCTTTCTTTCTTTCTTTCTTTCTTTCTTTTCTTTTCTTTTCTTTTCTTTTCTTTTCTTTTATTTTATTTTCTTTTTTTTCTTTCTTTCTTTCTTTCTTTCTTTCTTTCTTTCTAATGTGATGCTGGGGATCAAGCCTTGTTAGGATGGTCAGATGAGCTGATCAACTCAACTCAGCCCTATTTCCCCCGCCACCAACAACAACCTAACACCTAGCCTGGTATGACACAATCAAATGACTTATTTGCTATCATCCAAGCCAAACCCCCTACATCAAATGAAGATGTGTTCTCTCCAGTTTGCCTAAGTTAGAAAATCTGTACAAATTATTTCATAAGGCCTGTTTGTTAGCCCTAATTCATTATGAACAAGAGTTTTCCTTTTAATAATGTCATGTTCCAATCACAATGTAATTTTTATGTGAATAGAATTTATGCCCTGTTACATCTATATCTATTTAAATATATATACATGAACACACATATTTAAGAGAATTAAGAACAGTAGATGATGTTTTATTTTAAAGCTGTAGGAAACTCCAAAACATTTTAGGATAACTGTCTTGAAACTTTTCCTATCTTCTCACTTCCACCCCTACCAAAAAACAAAATTAAAAAACAGGTTTTTAAGAACTATACTTGAAAGTAATCTTCGAGTCTAGTTAAGCTTTGATTAATCATGATACTTAGGAAAGCATATTTCTAATTATTTTAATGTGTTTAAAAAGAAACCTCTTATTTTGACCTTGGTTTCTGAGAACTTTCCAAAAATAGGTAAGCGTACTTTCTGCACGCCCCCACTCTTTAATAAATACAGTATGTGAATGTAAGCGAAGCTCATGAGTCAAGGTTTACTCGCACTGCAAAGCCAGCATTGTTGTATATGTTGTCCTGTAGATGAGAAAGTTTTTTCTTTGACTTTATGAACTTAGATGACTCATTTCTCCAGACTTACAATACATTGACACAGCTTATTTTTAGCATAGTTTTATGTTCAAATTATGAGCTACTTTGGCCTAAATAAGAAGAAAAATATATTTATTTAAATGGATTTCAAAATAATAATAACAGCACTTTGGGGGTACTTACTATGTGTCAGACAATCTTACCTACATTTACTTATCTGCTTTTATGTTTCTTCTGCTTATTTACTGAAGCACAGCCCCCAAGTCACGCTCTACTCACTGATGGGTATGTAGCTTCTCTTCTCTAACGGAAATTATATAATACGTTAATAAGATGTTTTTAACTTAGTCACAGGAAATCTTTTCAAATTTTTGACACATTAACATTCAGTAGGAATTCTATTTTTGTTTCCTATTCTATATGATAAAGATTAATGATTAAAATAAATCCTGAAAATACTGATATTCTAAATAGAACATTAAAAAAATAATTGGAGTTACATTGCTTTACCTAACCATTATTAGACACAGACATTTAATTAGATATTTCATCAAAATGCTATTTTGGAGTACAAGGTATTCTTTTGGCACAGAAAACTATGAATCTAGAATCTAATGAGCGCTATTATTTTTTGCTTGTTTGAGCAATGTGATGCAACCTAGACCCAGGGACTTTTATATACTTTAGGTGGGCAGTCCCATACCACTGAACATGTGCTCCAGGGTGACATGTCCTCCAGGAATCCAGTCCAAGTCCACACAAAACATCTTCACCCCCAGCCAACCAGTTCCCAGTCCTTTATGGGTCACAGAAAGACACAAAACCAACTCCATTCTTCCATCAATCCTGGAAAAACAATTACAAGTTTATGTCCTTCTCACATCATTAGCCAGATTCCCTAGTACTAATTTCTTCACTGGATTAATCTACCTAAATAAAAATTCTGATCTTTTTCTCACTTTTCTGCTCACACTGTATTGCCTACCCAATTACAGGTGAACTCTGCCTCCTGGTATTCAAGATCTGCAATATCCTCAACTGACATTTATGGCCTCATCTACTGTTATTTCTTTATTTGAAAGAGACCTTTCTCTCCTCTAAACAGAACTGCTTCCAAGCCCATTATAGTGATTCTTTTATCTTGCTGGGTTGTGAGGTTCTTGAAAGCAGAGATGTTTATCCATCTTGTTTCACTACATTTCTTGCCAGTATATTAGATATAAATTGATATTAAAGTTTCATTAAATGCAGTGAGCTCAAACGATGAAATTGTCATCATTAATCATATAGGCTGTGTCTTAAGCATCCAGTCACTGTTACAACATCTACCATTGTTTGAGCTAAGTCATGTACTTTTGATACATTATCTGAAAACTTCACAACAAAATGCATATTCCTTCCAATGAAAAAGAAAGGAAAGATTAGAAGGAAAGGATTGGAGAGATTAAATGAGGTCACATAGCTAGTTAATGCCAGTATGGGCTTTAAACTTCCATCTGTCTCCAAATCTTTGCTTTTTCCACTAGACCATATTGTCTAATAAACACAGGAGGTCTGGTTCTAGAATGTTGGATAGGGTTGCTAAGCCTGCCTGCTCATCTATTTAGGAGGTAATTAAAACTTAGAAGAGGATCATTGGTTAGCTGTTTTTACCTTTTTCACATTTCATTGGAACCTGTGTTTCCTGAAATGACATCCTTTCTGTACGTTCAGAAAAATGCAGGGTGCATTTACTCAAGCTTCCAAAATGAGTTATAGAGGATGTTTTTCCTTTATTATTAGGATACATGTGGAGTTCTTGCGCCTTGAACACTGTGTCTTTTTGGTAAACTATAATGTATTCTATTATCTCCCTTACCAGTTTTTCTTTGATAATGAGTACTTTAGGGAAACATTTGTCAGCATAGTGGAACGAGTCTAGCATCAGAAGCTCAGTGACAAGGGTTCAAATCCCAGTTCTTTATATATTTGTTATCCTGGGCAAAAATAACCCAGTGAATATGTTTCAATTTCTTTATGTGTAATAATGCAGCAGTTATGAAGATCAAATATGTACATGTAAAACACTTTTAATATAAAGTTCCTAGCGTAGGACACTGGGTGTTAGCTCAAAAAGAAAATTTTAATCCTTTTTGGTTTAGTGCATTGTTTTTGCAAGAAAAAAAAGAAAAAGACTTTGTTTGTTGATAAGCAAATTTATTGTTACTTCTAAGGTGAATTACACCCTTCTAGAACCCAGACATGTTTTCCATTAAGGGCTGGCTTAGTCTACTCTCAGGTAGTGGTTTGTATTGAGAAGAATCTAACATTTGATTTTTAAAAGTATTTCCTTTTTACATAGAGCAAAGTTGTATTAAGCTAAACTTTTTTTTCACCCTCTCTTTACAACTATATCTGTTATATGGGATTATTATTAAGGTGGACATTTATTCATATATTGCCACATTTGTGAAGACCCATCAGGAAATTTCAGCCCCTAAAGTTTTGTTTCTCAAAAGTGTTAGCATTCTTGTTTCTTACAAAGGTGAATTATGTAATTTACTTGGCCCCAGTTTACTTTCATTCCAGGAAACTCAAAATCAAGTTTACATTTTAATAGCTTTATGAGATTCTGTGATCTGCAAATCTATATTTCCTGATCCTGTATTTATAAAAACTGAAAACATTTTTTAAAGGAATTATCTGGAGATATGAGTTCGTTCACTGTACATAGTAAGAGCTGGTTCCCTACCATGTGTAACCTTTATATTGTTTTCATAGGGTACTTATGAGTGTGTCAAAGTGATTAGTTGTTCAGGTTCAGGGTCTGGAGCACTATTGGAGTTTTCCATGTGGGGGTATGCCACCCGGGTTCCAGAAGACTCAGATAACTGTCCTTCCTCTTCTGGAAGGAACTAAGAAAAAATACCATAATTGTCCTTGGTCCTCACACTTTCTTCCCCCTGACCTGTTAAAATCACATGTACACAAAAACTTTCCAGGAAGTACCTTCTAGCCCCAGGCCAGCTCACAGGTCAAAATCCCTTAAAAAAAATCTGTTTACCTTTGTATTTTACCATGTTTATTATTCTATTCATAAACGACTTTGTATTTTCAATGAAAAGAAAAGGATATGAACAATAAAAAAGAGAAGAGCAAAAGAAAAAATTCTAAAACATGATACCAATGACAGTTTTAACCAAAAATTACAAAATAGAATCATACCCATATATCGTTTTTTTATGAGGAAGCATTAAGAGCTAATGAGTTCTAAAATTTTTCTTGTAGAAAACCCAGTGTCTGCCTGTGTTTAATCAAGCAACTAGTTGTCTTAAATTTTTATAGGATTCTCCAAGGTGATCTGTAATTAGTTGAGTGGAAGCTAAATAAAACCTGAGACTAGAGTGCTCAGCTTTTAAACATTCTCTTTCTAATGTTTCAGTGTGTACAGAGCATGCTGGATGGGGGCAATCCTGCAGCTGTGTGTTTTCAGCCTTTCCATTTATTCCATGACAGCTTTCTTTCCTATTTAAAAAGAAAATATTCTTGGCAAGAATATTCAAATGAGAAGACATAATAGCACTTGGAACAGAAGACTTTGATGATAAAAAAAGATACACTGAGGAATCTGAAATGTAGAACTGTTTAATTATTAATGAATTGATATGAAAATTCATGAATTCATTCTATGTTGACCTTTCAGAAAGTATATAAAAGGTTTTTTTTAAGTATACTAGCTGATGACCGTAAATCAGTTCGCCCTCTTAGAATGTGATCTTTGAAAATTATACCTGATAGTATCTGATATTAATGGACTACTGAATCTGAGCCTTAAAAGTTGCCACAAAGTGCTTTATTATTTTGAAGGCAAATTAATTGCCTTAACAAACCAGTAGTGATTTAAATATGATTTGAATCTGAATATGGAGACGGTCATAGAAGTTCACTGAGAATGTTTTGAAGTTCTTAATGCAAAGTTATTTCAATTTCATTACTAATGAGCTTCTGGGGTTTTATTCTTGTTCAGTGAATCCTGATGCCTTACCCAGTCCCCTGACATTTATCCAAAGCAGTAATAGCAATATATATATATATATATATATATATATATATATATATATATATATATATATATATATATATCCTCTCATGGTACCGCACCATTTCTAACTTGGCTGAACAAAAACAACAGATTCTCCTGGCAGAAGGGGCCTATCCTTACCTTGTCCAAACTGAGGCAAATCCATTTCTGCAGTTCTTAAGGTTGTTGTAAAAGACAAGAACACTCAAATCTCTTACACATTGGAACTCATCAAAGGTGGGTGCATTTGAAGCTTGCCACTAACTTTCTTGATGAACATGAATGAGTTAACTTAATCCTTCCTAAAAGTCTCCACTTCTTTATCAAGAGAAGACAATCTGAGGGTTATGAAGAGGAAATGAGACAGGGATGTAAGCCTCAGAACAGTACCTGGCACCCACTGAGCACCAGGGGCCTGCTCTTTCTTTCCTCATCCACAACCATCCACCGGTCACCATCTCTGTGCCAGCTTCTATGCTAAGTGTGATCACAGAAAAGAAGACATGGTTTCTGCCTAGATGGTGCTTACAGAGACATAAACAAATCTGGTAGCAAGTGGCAGTGAGAAAGGCCGCACTTAAGAATTATTCAAACTGGGTTTAAGGACAGGGAGAAGGGTATTTGGAGAAGGGGAAAAAACATACAGAAAGGCAGAGATGAGAAAGAATCTTTAGTGTACCTTTCAGTGTCTCAGAAAGTTCACTACTCAGTAAAAGCATTTAGGAAAAATGTGTTGAGGATGATTTATATTGCCCTCTCTGTCCTACTTGTGAGGAGAATTTATAGAACCATGTAGTCTGTACCCATCACCAAAAGAAACTCTTTAAATAATTTTCTAGGTAAGTTAATTCTACGTAATAGCTGACCAGTTCCATGGTACCAAGCTGTACTAGTCATACTCAACTATACTCATTTCTATTATTTAATAAGTATCTAGAAATAATGTTATCTGTGGAGGCTTACTGAGGTTAAGTATTGGGCAAAGAGTGGAGAGAGGTGGGCAGATGGCTGGCAGAGCACCTGGGGAAACAGGCTTAAGTCCAGCTCTTCAAATATGGTTCACTAGCCATGTGCCCTGAGAGAAAAGTTCATCTCATTTTGTCAGCAATTTCCACTTTCCACCCCACTCCCTTGCTGGGGATTGGGCGCAGGACCTTGTGCTTGCTAGGCTGCTTTACCACTTAGCTGTAGAGGGCTTACCTAAGTGCTTAAGCACAACCCCTAGTCCCTACTTTTAATTAAGGCAATTTACAAAGAAAGATGTATCAAAAATAACAAAGTAGCATAAATTAAGACAAATGAGAAAAGATAATAGAAACCAAATGTAAGAAAGAAATCTGAATCATATTAATGAAAATTTTTTACTGTGAATTTAGTCTAAAGCTTCCTTAAAAACCAAAGTGAAGAAGGAAACCAGAAAGAGTTTATGTTATCTAACTGTGGTGTCCAACATGACATCCACTAGCACTTGAAATGTCACCAGTCCAAACTGAGAGATGCTGTGAGTATAAAATACACTCTTATTTCAAAGATTTAGCACAAAAAAAAGGTAAAATATCTCAGTTTTTTATATGTATTGTCTAGTGAAATAATATTTTAGATATGTTAGATTAAAATTAGTTTCATCTGTTTGTTTTTACTTTTTAAAAATGTGGCTACCAGAAAATTTAAAATTATAGGTATAGCTCACTTTTGTAGTTCATATTATACTTCTATTGGATAGTGATAATGTATAAGATAAAAGCATCCATCAACCAATGAATAGAAAATAAAATGTGGTATATCCATACAAGGAATATAGTTCAGCAGTAAAAAGGAATGAAATAATGGGTACAGAGTTCTTTCTAGGGTAATGAAATGTTCTAAAGTTGATTATGGTGATGACTGCACAACTCTGTAAGTATGTTTAAAATCATGGAATTATAAACTCTAAAAAATGAACATATTATGTCTTTGTCATAATCATGAAGATAAAAACCTTGGAATTTGAGAAAGCAAAAGACAAAAGCATAAAACCCAACTATTAGCACCTAGATAGAAAGTGGCTCTCTAAGGGCAACCACTAGGTAGCATACCATCAATATTCAATCCCGTCAGTATTTAGTTATCAATATTCTCAGAGTAAATACATGGGTGAATTGTGCAGGTCTATCTTTTATCGTGTTTCTAATATGTGCCAATGGCATCATGTTAGATTCAGTAAACATATATGTATGCTACCTTCAGCTTAGACTTCTGAAAATTCCACAGCCAGGCATTCTTAATGCTCCACATATACCTCAATTTCAATGTGACCAAACACTCTTGTTCTATATTTTCTGTCCAATTGGTACCACCATTATCCATCCAGTGGCCAATGATAGTAACCTGGAATTCCACTTTGAATCTTCATTGCCTTTCACTTACGCCATTCTATCTCTCCGCCAGTTCAGGCTTCCAAATAGTTCTTGAATCCGAGTCCTCCTGTCTGTTCCCCCTCCTCTATCCAGGCCCTTAATGTCTCCTGACTGGACTATTGCAGCAACCCTTTAACTGATCTTTGCTCCTGGCACCTAAATCAATCCCCACCATCATCTGCTGGCACTATCACCCTAAAATGCCTTGATTTCCATCACTTGCAAGACAAAGTTCATTAAAGCAAACGTGGCTCTCCATGACCAGGACCTTGCCTCCCTCTCTCTTCTCAATCTCTGGATACTCTCAGTACCCATATCTGCCAGAGCACCTGCCCACCCTCCTGAATTTGAAGTGACCAACTCTCATTCTATCAGTCCAGCTCAGGAACATCTCCCCGTAGGCCTAAATATGGGTCACTGTACCTTCTGTGTTGTTATAGCATTTATTTAGTCTGTCTGCCCTGCCAGCCATAAGCCACCTGAGGGTCAGGACCGTGCCCACATTTTTTCTCATCTCCAGTCACCAGTGCAGGCCCCAACATAACAACACTTAACAGATATTCATTGAATACTAATGAACTGCAGGTAAAAGAAACATGATTTAAATTTGGAATCTAGAGAAATGGTTAAAAGTCTTATAAATCCAATTTTTAAGTGATAAATGCCCTGTGTGTCTCCATGAGGCATGAATCATGTCTGTTTTTCTCATCACTGTCTCCAATATCATTCAGTACTTGCAGGATGAGTGAATGGGAAAACGAATGAATGAACAGAGGTGCAAGCAAAGAAATATGTTGAAAACAAACTGCTTCCATGAGAATGGGTCTAACAATGCAAAAATTGTCCTTTGTATCATTTCCCAAACCTGAGTCAGATCATTCCTGAAACCTAAGGAAGCATTTATTTTGCCCTGGAACAAATAATTATCTAATTGGTCATGAAAGTTTAGATGACACATGCTGGTGTGTCCCTGCATTCAACCACATTGTAGACCCTGGATGAATATGGCCCACTCTCCAAAGGGAGAGACGTGAGCTTCTTTACTGTTTGTGTGGAGTGAAAATGGTCACTTCTCCAGAATTCTTCAGAGAGCATGTCTAGACTGATTCATGCAAGACAGAATGATGTGTCACAGATGCTTCACAAAAATAAGAAAAAGAGAATGTAGTCTTTTTTTTTTTTTTTTGGCTTTGGCTTTGGCTTTGGCTCTGCGATGGTTGCTTTTTGTTCTTATAATTCTATAGTCAATAATATAGAGACATGAACAAAAATGAAGAGATATCTTTAATTTTTCAGGTAGAGCAGTGGGTGAGAAGGCATGAGAACTGTGCCAATTCTGGGGGAAGGGAAGAGCAAGAGGAATGGCCAACAAATTTGACAACAGGCCGGAGGCTTGAGGCAAAGCTGAAGCCAAGAGATTCCCAACATCTGTAATGGCACATGGCAGATTCTTAATAAGTGTGGGCCGAACAAATAAATGTGGAAGGTAATACTGACTTTCCATCTGACTTTAAAGAAAACCCTTTTAATTGTGTTGATTTACATTTTAGTGGTTATGGCTCAGCTTTGGACACAGAAAGAAGGGGGATGGAGCCCAGCTCTGCCACTTCCCAGTGGCATGGACAAGGCACTCAGTCTCCAAATGAAGCTATTATGCATCTAATTGGTCATCAGAGGGACGTGTTTAAATGAACTCTGGTACAACCACACAATGCAGTTGAAAAGAATGAGGATGGTCTTTATAAATAGTTATGGAAAATTTATGAAAAATGTTAAGAAGTTTCCAGAATAAAGCCATCCACAAAACCACTTCCCCATTCTCCAGGTATAGAGATATGTAAATTTGTAGAAAAACTCTGGAAGGATGTACATCAATGCAGCAATAGCAGTTATTCGAAGTAGGGGACTGATATTGAAGGGTGGTGACCATGTGAGTTTTGAGTAAGTTTTTTTATGTAAATTTTAATTTTTAATAACAAATGCATTCAACTATTACTTGTAAATTACTGCACCTTAAAACTACATTTAAAATATCTACATCCTAGTACTGGGTCAAAGGCTAAAATGAAACAATGACTATAAATGCATTGCCTGGCAGGAAAAAAAAAAAAAAAACTCTTATTACATAGACTGTGTACACCATTCCCAGTAAGGATTCCTGGAAAGGGCAATGGGAACCTCAGGTCTAAGCACCAGCTCCATGCCTGACACTTTCTTTACAACGGTCCTTCCTATAAGGTACATGTTATGTGTGACATTGGGCTTGTTACTCTCTATGCTTCAGATTACTCATCTACCACAGGGAATAATAATAGGACCTATTTTATAGATATGATAAGAAAGTTAATACATGGGAAGCTCTTGAAATAGTGGTTAGTGAATATTAACTATTAACATGACATTATCATCCATATACTTGACCTAAGAAGACAGATGCTTTAAAGATGGTATTACTTAACCAAGTTCATGCAGCTAGTAAATATCTGACCTCGAATTTTAAAGAAAATTTCTGCGAGGTTTTTACACTGTACGCATGCGTGCGCGTGTGCACACACACACACACACACACACACATAAACAAAATATGGGCAGGATGGGGTTATGTGGTTTAAAGAATGCAGAGTTTTAGTTTGGGATAATGAAAAAGTCAAGAGACGGTGAATATGGTTGCCCAACAATATGAATAGACTTAACGCCACTGAATTGTGCACTCAAAGTGGTAAATTTTATGTTATATATATTTTATCACAATTAAAATTTAGAGGGGCTGGGGTTGTTCCTCAGTGGTAGAGCGCGTGCCTCGCATGCATAAGGCCCTGGGTTTGGTCCCCAGCACGGCATAAAAATGAACAAATAAAAATAAAGATATTGTGTCCATCTATAGCTAAAAAACATATTTTTAAAAAATTTAGAAAAATAAATTAAAAGAAAATAAATTTCAAAAAAGTGAAATAGAATAAATTTGCCTGAAGACTGCCAGTCTAGAAACTATAACCGCCTCCCAACAGCCTATGCCTGGGGCTCTCAGTCTCTGGCTGTGCCTCCTATATTTGCAAGGTCTAGATTCCTTCCATCACCCCAAGGCCCCACCATCCACCCTCCCAGCAGCCTCCCAAGTCCTCTCTCAGCCTTCAGTTTGGTGTAGCTTGCCCCAGTGGAGTTTGAAGCTGGCAGCAGCTGTCCCTGGTCCTGTCTGGTCCTGTTCTCAGGAATCTGACAGGGCTCTTCCCTCTGATGACCCTGCTCCCCAATAAGCCCTAGCTCTGCATTACCACCTCATTGAAGGCCAGAGTGATGCCTGTCTTGCCTCACATCTCACAGCCAGCGCAGGGGGGCTTGTGCACACTGCAAGTTGCTCTTTCCGCACCAGCACATGCCCTACCAGCTGGATTGGAGTTCCAGCCAGCAAACTGCAGGACCAAATCAGTATGCAGACCACATTCTGCTTAGCTTGTCACAAAGAGGAGACCTTTAAATAAAGGGCTCACATTTGGTTTTTGTGTTTTATTTTTCTGGAAGACAAGCAATGAAATATTAATTAATGTTAAGACTGTTTCTCTAACCAGCACAAGTGATACTTACCATTCCAACTATGGGCACATCTAGTGACCTCTGCTCTAAAGCCTGACAACATGGACACTCTCTGCTGGACCCTGCCCCAGAGGAATTAGGTGCGTATATTCCTTTTGACATGATTCACCTGTAAACTGGCTCCCACATTAGTCATTACCCAACGGGAACATCTGGCAAGACTTCCTCAGTCCCAGAGCTCATTTGGAATTGGGTCTCATAGGAAGGCTGTTCCTTGCCATCTCATTGTTGGTGGCATTGCTTGACCAGCACATCACAGGTCTCCAGCCGGGAAGGTTTGCTAAAAATGTCAATGCAGTGCAAACTCTTTACAGAGGCCTCCCCACCCTCACTTCAGCTGTGCTGCGGGTTAAATTGGCTCCCCAGGGCCATGCAATTTACCCAGCGTCATAGCAATGAGACAGCCCCCTGTCCTTGGTTCCTTTGTCATTTGTCAGCATTTACTCTGTGCCAGGTACAGTCCTGGGCACTGGAGATAAACATTTCTGCACTCAAGTAGCTTCCATACCAGTGGAGGTGACAGACATTACCCACTAACACAAATGAAAAATTACTATAATGCCTAAAAAAGAAAAGGAGCCGATGCTATAAGACAACATAAGGGAGAGACACTGGGTGGCAGAAAATGTAGTTTAAATTCTGTTGGCTCAGAGGAAGCCTCTCCATGGAAGTAACGTCTCACAGGAGCCCCTGAGAACAGCTGTTTCCACCCCCTTCTCCCAAAGGGTATGGCTGCCCTGTCTCCTGTCACCCCCATGTTCACACACAAAGGCACAAATGGATTCAAACATATAGCTTGGCACATGGACAAACAGATTCACACAGACACTGAGACACACATATAAGTACATACATACAAAGACACACACAGAGATACATACAAAAAAATCAGGCATATGTGTGTGGCTACACAGATAGAAACACACAGGCACATAGACACACACAGAGACCCACACAGAGACCCACAGAGACAAATACAGACACATACATCCACAGAGACTCTCAGGCATGTGCACACACACAAACACGGGCACGTATCCCTCTGTGACATATTAAACCTGCTCCTGAAAGGCCATCTGAGGTGCCTTTTCACCCCATGGCTCCCATTGGAGGCTGGAGGCCCGGGGTGTCAGGGGATAGTCCTTCCCATTGCATCTGGTACAGGGTGTGGCCAATGGCTTTGCACCCAGTAAACAATGGCTCTTGTTTGAAGTAGTTCTGCCTCTTTGTTGCTCTGCAGCAGTGTTGCTGAGGCCTGTGCTCCAGTCTCATTGAGTATGTGACATCTGCACATTCCAGTTTTCAAGCATCAAACTCTTCCCTGAAATATCAGCACAAACCAGTCCCTCAGACTCAGAAAAGTCTTGCTAGTTCTAAAGCTTCCACACACATTTGCATCTTCCACTGAAGGCGGAGAAGCCCAGGCAAATGTGAAGGTCAAGAGATTTTGGGTTGGCTGGAATTTTTTTTTTAATCATAAGAGGGCTTTAAACACACACACACAAACACACACACACACACACACACACACACACACAGAGGTTTTTTTAAAATAGGGAAGTTATTGAATAATCAGTGAGCTCATGCTTTAAAATTGGAAAATTACATAGCAATATATTTAAATGCTGCACATAGAACATCACCATCCTCCTTCTGAGCCTCAACTCATTGGCTCTCAAGTTCCTAGGCAGAGTGAAGGCCAGAGTACAATTGGTTTACTTCTGGAGCTCTTTTTGTTCCCACCAGCTCCTTATTTTAAAAGCAGTCCTCAAATCCAAGGAAGGCATAAAGAAAGCTGCCTGGCTTCTCTGTAGGAGCCAGAGGGAAAGCCCAGGGACACCCTGGTTTCCCTCCTCTCCTCCCACATTTTCCACAAAAAGAAATGCAGACTACATCCCCATGAGGGTGACCTTTGTAATAACTGACCCTGAACACAGTGGATTACAATTCAGCCGCTCCCTGTAGAGTCAGCCCTGACAGACTCACAAAGTTTGCCAGAAAAGTCGATAGAAGGCTGACAGATCAAAAGTGAGTCGTGCCAGCTCCACTCTTAGGAAACAGTTAGACGGGTGTCTGACTGCTGACACCTCGGTTCTTTTCATAGTAGGTCTGAAAATAGCTCAGAATTCTTTAAGTGTCTGGAGATGTAGGCGATGAAAAGAGTTTTGAGTGCAAAAACCCTCCCCAAGAACCCCAATTCTGTTTCTGCCACATCACCCAGTCAGTCTGCTCAGGCCACATTCCTAGGTGTTCAGGGACCTCTGGACAGCCCACGTCCCTTTGAGAGATTGTCAGTCTGGGATTCAGAACTGGCCACCCATGAAGGGGTGAGGATTCTGGTCATCTAACATTCATATTACCAGACCCTTTGGTCTGTCAACTTTGTGTGTCCCTTGCTACAAACCTCTCATAACTCTGTGGCCTGCCCCTGTTGCCCCATTGAAAGGCACCTCCTTTCTAAATAGGCCCTTTTCTCTGTCTTAGGCCTTTAATGGGCCCATGTGAATTTTCCACTTTTTCATTCCTAACCCTTCATATCTGTGGTTGTATTTAACATAAACACCAGTAGTGGCCAAAGAAGTCACCAGTAGGTCTAAGATGCTGAAAGGGGAAAGATAAACTCTGGGGTTGGTAAACAATGTAATAAAGGAAGAATCAGTTGGGGCAGCCTAGACATGAGTCTGTGGGGAATTAACAAAACACAAGTTAATAAGGACTGAAGCCTAGGGAGAGTCTTTAGAATGGATACCACGGGCCCAGGTGCGGCAGCGCTCTGATGAAAGCATTGGTCAGACCTGAAGCCCAGTGGGTGTGGGAATGAGGGAGACTGCCGGGACAGTGAAGGGGCACCCCTAGATGGCATTTCTCCAGGCATGGTCTGAAAACCACCTGCTTCAAAATCACCTTGTCCAGGTGTGTTGCAGGTTCGTGCCAGTAACCCTAAATTAATCCCAGACAATTCCAAGACTGAGGCAGGAGGACCAAAATTTCAAGGCCAGCCTCAGCAACTTAGTGAGACCCTAACTAAAAAACAAAAGAAAAATCACCTGGGATATTTGGGGATGTAGCTCAGTGGAAGAGTGATTGCCTAGCATGCATGAGACCCTGGCTCTGATTCCCAGCACCTGACTGCTTTTTAACTACAGATTTCTGCTCCCACACAAGAGTTTGATTTTATAGATGGGTGATGTCCAGAGATTGACTTTGCTGAAAGCTCCCCAGATGATTTTGATGCCAAGTGACTCTAAAGTCTATATTGCTTAATGACCGTGAATAACATCTTTCCATTTACTTCCCTCAAATCTAGTATGGTACTGGGCAGTTAGGCAACTGTTGGCAAATGACTGCTGTGGCCAAAAAAAAAAAAGAGAGAGAGAAATAAATAAATGGGGGATGGGGGAGTTAAAGATGACAGAAAATTTACCCTAAGTGGCTGGGAGCACTGTGGTCCCATTAACTTAACAGAAGTGAGGAAGAAGTCAGGAGGGAGTTTAGAATGAAGGTGGTAAGTCCCATGATACCCTGGTGACTTCCAAATACACATAGGTAACTCAGGCAAGGGGCCCAGGTGAGGTGGGGCCAGGAGGAGAGGTGGGGCTTATCTGCATCCTAGTAGAGTTTGGGTGTGGCTGAGGAACATTGCAGGCTGTGTGACAGAACTGTGGGGGATGGAGAAAGTCAAGAGGAGAATGAAAAACCAGCAGAGCCAACAGCATGTGGGGCCCAAAAATCAGAGGAGGGGGTGAAAGAGAACTTAGAGATTCACCTATGTGATTAAAGAATTTGGGAACTGAGAACCGAGGACAGGCGACTGCACTTATCTATTAGGGAAGCACTGACCATCAAAGAGAGCAGTTTTGCAGGAGAGACAGGAACAGAAGCCAATCACAGAGATAAAATAAGGAAATGGCTGAAGAGGAAAGCCCAGGCCCCAGTGGTGATCACCCACACTGGAGCTTCTCTGGGAAAGGAAGGCTGTGCAGGTCTTGGGGTCCACTCTTCCTCTGGCTGTCCCTCAAAAACCTGTCTTCTGAAATGGGTGCTTTTCTTTCTTGTTTTTGCCCCTGTCCTGCTCCCGTGGCCTCAGCTTCCATCTCTAAGCCAATGACTCATCCAGGCCTCCGTCTGCTCACCCCACACCTCCATCTGTGCTTCTTGCAGGTTCAAGGAGGGATCTAAGGATTCCCTTCACCTCTCCACACCATCATCACCCAGCCACCAATCCAGCCCGAACCCAGAAGCTGTCCTTCCCGTCCCTCTGTCTGCCCCCACCACCCTGTCCTGATGCAGGCCTCCTGGTCGACCTGCCTGCACCTTCCTCCTCACCTCTCTCCTTTTGAATCTGGCCTGCACTAAGGTCATGAACTCAAGGAGGGTTAGGCTCCTTCCTACGCTACCAAGCTGCTGCCAGTCACATTCTATTATCATAAATCTAGTCAGGATGTCCCACCCAGTGACAGAAGAATGCAGCTCAAGCATTTTAGATGGTTTTGCTCAGGCTTCTTTTCAGCCACACTGACTTGGATGTTTCTCATATGTGCTGGGATGCTTCTGCCTTTGTGGCTTTGGTTTATGGCGGTCCCTGCTCATGGAGGAAGAGCTCTCCTCCTGTTCTCTTCCCTCCATCTCTCCATCCTTGACTCCCACCTGCATCCTCTGTCTGACCAACACCCGGCTCCCTCCCTGTTCAGAGTCCAGAGTCCCATCTTCACAGAGAGCCACTCCTCCTTTCCTTGTGTCCTTACAACCCTCCTCACCCAAAATGTGTTCAGTATTCTCCATGGCCTCTATTCCATGGAAACCTTAGGTTAGGTGGGAGGAGAGGAGAGGCTCTTGGAGGAGAAGGGGGGAGTGATCCAGCAGTTGTTACCTCGCAGGAAGCCATGGGGGCCTGTGTTCACTGGAAACATAATAAATTCAAAAGAAGGCCTAAAAGAACATCATTAAAATTGCCTCTCCCTGACTTACTCTCTGCTCTTGCCCTTCTCTCTTCTCTGCCTTTTCTCTTTTTCACTCTCTCCTGTATTTTTTTTCTCCACTCCCTCCTTTTCCTGGCTTCTTCCTATCCCCTTTTCCTTCAGTAGGAACTTACACCAGCTCCAAGGCATGCCTGTCCTCTCTCCCTCGCCCTGCCTCTTGCCCTTCAGCCAGGTCTTTGAGGCTGGGCTTGTATCTGTCTTTCCAATTGCATCAGCTTGTCAGCTGCTGACCTAGTCATCTGCTTGGGAGAATCTAGCCAGGAGGACAGTGTTAGTGATAAATGAGGTCACAGGAGGAGGAAAGCGTGGCAGCTTTTCAGATCTGCAGTTATCAATGGGAAGTGACACCCATGTCAAGTCCTTGGCCTGAAGGGCTAGTTAAAAGTTCTCCTGTAAAGAAAAGGACACAATAACCACGTGAGTGCTGTGCTTAAGCTCTTCCTTCTAGAGGAGGTGTTTGCTTCTCCTTTTAAGATGCAAGGCCTCGTGGCCCCAAAATAACCCTCACATCTGTTTATACCCCTGCTAGAGGGAGGTGATGAAACACATCCACTTGATGGAGATGCAACGGTTATGGTAAGGTTCCAGAACCTTCTCAGTGCTGCACATGTACCACGTGTCCTTTCTCAGCCGTGGCTTAGGCAGAGGACATGGTGGATTCCCCTGCTCAGCAGTGTGAGTTAAGTGTGGGATAGGAAGAGTCTTCTGCCCTATACACTTAGGGGCCTGGTGCAACCCAAGAATCTTATGGGAACGGGGATTCTTCTAGGCATCACAGAGTGACAAACAAAAGTGAGCAATTAGCCCTAAAACCAAATGGGATCGGCGTGATTTTCTTCTCTGCCTGATGATATTTAATAGCAGGAATTCAGATTAGGTATAAATAATAAAAAGCCCAAAGGAGACAATTGCTGATGATTTTAAAACTCTATTCACTTGGAACAGAATCAGCCCAAGCATTTCTCTGATACGGTTGTCCCTAAAACTGTCTTCCATGGTGGCTGCCTGCTGAAGAGAAAAATGATGCCAAATAGGAGGTTGTTTGTAATCAGTCCCTCTGCTCTGCTTAAAAATAAGTTAGATACATCAGAAACTGCTCACTGCTGTCATGAGAACATAGGGAAGCATGCAAAATTCTGCTTTTACATTTAAGCAAACAAGTGGGCAGGGACATAAAGACCATCTAATCCAATCTCTTAATTTTGCAGCTGTGGAATATGAGGCTCATGGAGGCAAATAGTTATGGAGGCCAGTCAGCCCAGCACCCTTCCTCTGGGTTCCCTGCAGCCTTTAGTAAGGCTCAGATTCTTAAGTCCTGGGTAAGTAGAGCTAAGAGCTGGCTCCAGGAATTCCCACCAGTATTTACACCTAACAAGGCAAGAAACTATGGTTACCCAGTACCCAATTTACCACCAGGAGCTACTTCAGTAGCTGGAAGAGTGGTACCCAGGATGGCAGGGCTGCCAGCAAAGGTATTGAGCAGGACCATGCAGGGGGAATCCTGCAGGCACCTCTGGTTTACTAGGACTCCAAGAATACATGACCATTCCTTCTGCCAAGAACTCTAGTGGCTCTTGATCCTGGCAAGAAAGGGACCACACCTCTATCTGCCTGAAGGACAGACAACCAACCATTCCCAATCATTGCTGGAAAAACCCAGGTTTCCGCAGGAAATCCAGTCCCCAGCTGTGTTTGCCACTCCATATATAAGAGAAGGGCCTCAAGGAAGCATAAACACTTTCCTATTTAATCTGCATGCTTTGCAAGCCTGGAGTCCTGAGTGTGTTGGCCACGCTCCTGATTCCCAAGTCGAGGCGCAGAAACTGAAGTGTAGCAATCAGACATAATGGTTGAGCAGAGCCCGCCTCGATGCTTGCACAGTAGTGTGTTAATGAGTGTTAAAACTGACATCGCAAATACAGCGTTCTCAATATTTAAAATTACAACTCTGTAACAAGTCATGCTGTTAAAACATACAAGAAATACCAGTTAAGCCTTCAAGTAGACACCGCAGAGCCCATATAGACCGCTGCTATCCCAAAGTGCATAACAAATCATTTTCTTGGAAACGAGGCAAGAATTAGCAGGTGGTTCCATTATTTGAGTACTAAGATAAGTAGAAATAACAAATCCAAATATTAAATACCAATTACTACCTGATGAGCTACAAATCAGCTCAGCATTACAACATGCCCCTCCTCAACAGCAAACCCAGAAAACATGGGGGTTTGGTGGAAAACACAAACCTATGACCAATGTGCATTCATGCAATAAATGTGTATCACTTCCCAACCTAGGCCTTTCAAAAAGCTTTTCCCATATATTGTGAGAAAACCCTGGCCCAAATATTTGTCCCAGTGTTCTTTGAAAAGAATCATCTTCAAATGGTGGAAGTGACGCCGCTCTCAAGCCAACAGCTGGAAATGAGTCATAGCATTTCTACTTTGTCCTAAAGAAGGTTTACAGATCAGTCTGATAGCTTTGTGGCCAAACATGTCATCTCATGCTTGCTAAGAGTGGTGCAGAAAATTAACCACCCTGATTAGTTTCTGGGACCAGAAGAAATTGCTACAAAGAGGCCGAGTTATCTAGCAAGGTCAATCAAACACCTTGTCTCTGATACAGCTCATTTCAGTGGGACCTTGGGGGAGGAGAGGGTTCCCTGGTCATAGTTTGGTCTCCATCTATTGTGGGAATTCACTGCAGTGTTCAAGCCAGCTGAGTTCTTATCTCTCAGTTATTTGAAACCACTATTTGGAAAACTTAATACTATTGAGATATTCTTAAGCTGAAAAGTGACTGAAGATCCCAGTAGGCAAAGGAATATTTTTACAAGTATATATGTGTGTGTGTATATATATATATATATGTACAAGAGATGTTAAAAACACAGTCTCTAAAGCATTTTGGGATTCCCCCAAAGAAAGGCACCAGATAAATGCAAGTCATTACCTAAAAGAAAAGTCAAGTTTTCCAGCTTTTCATATCTGCAAAGGTAACCACTAAGGGTGGTAAAACTTTCTCTCTCTCTCTCTCTCTCTCTCTCTCTCTCTCTCTCTCTCTCTTTTGGTGGTAAAACTGCTTGTTTGGAAAGATCCTCAGGAGAGTGACTGAGTTATTCTGCCTCCTTCCTTGTTTCCACTTTGCACAGCTTTATGGTCAGTGACCATGGATACCACACTCAGTGACCCAATACCATCAACCCTGACAGATTTGTGACAGTACTCATAAGTTTGTACCATCACCTGCCTGCAGTGCAGCTGGGATGATTTTGTAAATTTTCTGCCCCCCAGGGCTGGAAAACAACATCCAAAGCCAAAAATTCCATGTGCAAAATCTGAAAAAATAACCCTGCTCTTCTGACTCACTGGTCTGTTGTCTTTAAGTCATCTCCCCTTTCCTGATGCTTCTAAGAAACATATATACATCTGCACATAGGCACTCTGTGCACATAGGCACATCTGCACATGGCCACCTCTCCCCCAAGCCCCCACCATGAGACTTCAGTCTGATGGAAGGATTTGAACTGGAGGCTCAAGGGCATAACTGGCCTATGTATTCAACCAACAAATCGCCCACACTGCAGTAGCTATGGCAACTACAAGTACACAAAGACCTCTGAGAATATCCTTTCCACACTCTTGTGAAGTATGGATTATCCTCAACCTACTAAAACACAAAATGGACCTCATAAGGGGAGGCCCGAGCTTTGGATAAAAGCCTGCCTAACTTCCTGCTTAGATCCCTGGATTCTACAGCCTTGCAGAAGACTGAACTATAATGAAAGCCACCTGGAAAACCATTAGATTACCTAGAAGATGACAGAAAAGGATTATCTTACAAAGGGGCCAGGTTCCCCTTCTCAATGTCATATGCTGGTTAACTAAAGAGGAGGTAGGGCGTTTTGGAGAAGAAAATGGTAGTCTCCCTACAATATAAGCTTAGCAGTTTAAAGGTCTTTTAAATAGCCTTATGCTATTCAAGAAGTTTACAATTATTTATGACATTTTATGAAGTAGAAATTTTTTGTTTTATAACTTTTGCCTGGCCTCTACCCACCCTCCCCCAATAAATGGCAATTGGAATGGAAATAAAACTCTAGTGTTTCCATGCTGGGTAAGCCACACTGTCTTCTTGCACATCTAAATTTTGAGTATACACTTCTATATCACCATGTCATGGCAGGAATTCAGGGCAACCTTAACATCAAATGCAATGTACTATATCCTAGAAGCAAAACTATCTGGGCAAATTCTGCTTGGAATTAAAAGGGCTCTTATTTTATGAGCTTTTAGAGCAGTCAACAAAAGTATTTAAGCTACTGCTCTTGCTAGCAACCTAGTAATGTTCCCCTCAGGGAGACAATACGACAGTAAGCCTCTTCTAGGCTGAGAAAGACAACACAACCTAATTCTTAAATGTCTTAAAAATTAAATATTTCAAAAACATGCTAATATCTAAGACACAGCAAACTTTGGTCAAATGGCTTAGACCAGGAACCTACCTCAGCCAGAAATAAATGTCTCTTTGATCACCCTAGGAAAGAGGGAGGCCTAGCCATGAATGATAGAGCTTAGATTGCATGGACTCTTGGACTCAGATTTAAGCATCCTGGGAGTTGGCCTATGTTCAGCTGAAGTCCCTGTCCCTAATGTATGTCTTCTTTGGGAAAAAATAAACTTATCTTCACTACATGTTTAACAGTAACATTCTCCAAAGAGTGACATTTACAAGACAAACATCAGTATATATCTTTCTAAAAATGTCTGGTTCACCCATGCAAGCCACAGAGCTACAGATATTTAGAAAAACAACTCACAGGCTTGCATTGGTCCTGTGTGCTTAACTTTGCATTCTCTTTGATTTGGTATTAAAACTAAATGAAAGCAAGGGATAAACAACTGAGGTTTTTTTCACATGACTGTGAGCAAAATCTCATGATATCCTTGCTGACCTCATAGATAGATACGTTTCCACTGGACAGATTTGAGGGGACTTTTTGTATAGAACTCACACAACAACCTCAGAAACAGGAACACAAAGAACTCACACATAATACCAGGGCACAAGCACTAGAATAGTGTACATGGTGGACAGAGAAATTGGCATTCTGGGTACTCATCTGGCAGAAAGATGAACATTTTATGCCCACGATGCAAAGACCAGTGAGTGTCATTTCGTTGAAAGGTGCAAAGGCATGGTGTCAGACACACCACCCTCTAAAAATGATTCTAAACACTGCAAAAGCAACCGGGGACGCATATCCCATGCATCTCTCCCCTCTGGGGTTGCGCAGACTCCTTACGCCACAACTTTAAGGTGCCTGTACTGTGCCAGAAGCACAAGAGGCAGCTCAGCAATGTGGGTTTGAGGATAGCAAGTCCTCCCAGCTAATGTAGGGAATCATTTAAACTCAGTTCACTTGGTGAACTCCTGCTCATGTTCGTCAGGCTCGCCATGAGGGATTTAACTTTATGGGCATAATAGTCCCTTAAATTGACAGAAGGGACCTCCTTCATTCCATCTCCAAAGTCACAGCTGCGCATGGCACTCTCAAGTTGCTTTTGGCGGCGATAAAAGTGGGAGAACTTATTGAAGATCAAGGTGATGGGCAGTACTACCACAAGGATACCTGCCAAGATGCAGGCAGAGGCAGTCAGCTTCCCTGCTGTGGTGCCTGGGACCACATCCCCATAACCCACTGTGGTCATACTGACTGTAGCCCACCACCAGCAGGCAGGGATGGTGGCCAGGCCCTCATTCTCCTCCTTTTCAATAGTGTAGGCCACCACAGAGAAGATGGAAATTCCCACAGAGAGGTACAGCAAGAGCAGCCCTACTTCTTTGTAGCTGTATTTCAAGGTGGCCCCCAGAGAGCGGAGGCCAGTGGAGTGTCTAGCAAGCTTTAAGATGCGGAAGATCCGCATCAGCCTCAGGACCTGGGCCACCCTGCCCAAGTTGGCCAAAGTAGGTGTACTTTCCACCACCAGGTTCACCACTAGAGTAATGTAAAATGGGACAATGGACATGAGGTCAATAAGGTTTAGAGCATTCTTGAAGAACTTGAGGAAATCAGGGGCCACAGCAAACCTGGCCACAAGCTCAAATGTGAACCAGGCAATGCCAAAGTGCTCCACAATTTCAAATCTGGGGTCCTCACCAGGATTGCCCTGGCCATCAGGGATTTGGAAATCTGGTAGGCTATTGAGGCACATGGTGATGATGGACCCCAACACCACCAGGATGGACAGGATGCTAAAGACCCTACTCAGTACTGAGTAGCCAGGGTTGTCCAGCGCCAGCCACAGCTGCCTACGGAAGTTGCCCAGGGGCTGCCCATCGAACTTGGAGGCGTCGTTGTAGAAGGCCAGGATCTCATCAAAGGAGGATGTGGTGCTTTCCTGGTCACTCTGCTCATCCCACTTCTCCTGCTCAGGTTCCACTTTGCGACCGTGATAGCTGTAGCTGCAACAGGAGTCGATGAAGAACTCGTTGATGCCCCAGTATTCAATCTCCTGGCTGAAGGAGAAGACGCACAGCTCGGCCATGACGTGAAGTTTGCCGGTGTGGTAGAAATGCAACACGTAAGGGAAGAGTTCGGGGTTACGATCGAAATAAAACTCACGCTGGACATCGTCGTAGTCATCGCAGAGCTCCAGAATGGCCTCGCGCGAGTGGCAGAGCAGTAGGCGGCCCAGGCGCGTCTCCGGGAAGCGCAGCAGCGTGTGCGAGCGCAGCCGTCTCTTGAAGCCGCCCACATTGATGCGGATCTCCCCATCCTCGACGTTGGCCTCCGACAGGTCCCACAGGCTCTGGCCGGTCATGCTGGAGATGCCCTGCAGCCCGCGCCGCGCGGGGGCGCTACACCTGAAAGCCCAGGGAACCGAACAGCGTGAGCGCCCGGCGCTCCCCGCCCTGCGCCCTTCTCCTTCTCCGCAGGGATACCTGCGGGCCCCGTACTCTCCAGGCGGGTCTCTGAGTGCTGAAGGGCAGTGAGGTGGGGGAACAGCTCTGTGGGGGTTGGCCTTCTCCCAAGGAAAGGCAGGGGTCTATGTACTAGTATGGCAGCGCCTCCACTCCCACCCCAGGGGTCTTGGCATCGCTTTTCTCGTAGCAGGGTCGCGCCCCCGCGGCTCTGAGAGCCCAGGGGGTTGAGAGCTGACCTTGCCGGTAAGCAGGCGGAGAAGACGCCCCCGCCCGCGCGCCGCAGACAGGCGGGACCACAGCTGAGATACGCACCGGCAGGGCTGGGCCGAGAAGGGGGACACGTAGATTTGGGAGGGGGCGGGGAAATTTACCGCTCTATTCTCCTGGGCCGGGAGAAAGGGGGACAGCTCGGCGTCCCCTGTGTTCAGCCCCCACGACTGGGGCCCCTTTTGCATGTTCCCTCCCTGGCTTCCCCCGCCCTCCTGGCGCGGTGCCCCGGGGCCGCGTGCGCTGCGCCTTAACCCAGCGGAGCTGCCCGGGCTCGCCCTGCGCGTTCTGGAAGCACTTACCTGGGAGCATCGGCGCCCGCGGCCGAGGCCGGCGGGAAACTTGCACGACCTGCTGGCGAGCATCTCAGCGGTGTCCGCTGCCGGCTGGCTGTGCGTGTGCGCGCGGGTGCGAGTGTGTGTGCGCCTGTGTGTGCGCCCGGCGGGCCAGCGGGCGGGGTCCACCCAGCGTTTCCTCCAGTCTCCGGCCCTGCACTCTGCCGCCGCCCGCAGTTGCCGGAGGCTCACAGGTGGCTGCGTGGCCGCAACGCTCCTGGAGCCCCAGTCTCCGGATCCGTGCGCCCCTCACCCTCCGAGAGAAGCAGGAACCCACGCCGCAGGCGCCCGCGGAGCAGGAGCGGGAGCTGAGCTGGTGCGCTTTGGCGCGGTCCCTGCGCTGGGGCGCGGCGCGGTGGTGCTGAACGGACAGCTCCGCGCGCCTCAGCCGGGGGCGCGGCTGTCGCCCCAGACTCTGAAGATGCAGCAGCAGCAGCAGCAGCAGATTCTCTGCGCTCCTCGGGCGCGTCACTGCGACCTTCCTTGTGCCCCCAGCTCAGCGCGGGGCCGACACCTTTCCCTATCCCTGACACATCCTCCGATGACAGCTGCTGTTGCCATCACCCCCAGGTCGCAGACAGAGGGTTGCCTTCGGTGACCTTGCCCTGTTGGGTCTGTCAGGAGATCCATGACTTGTGCGTGTCCAAGGATTAGGGCAGAACCAGAAATCTCCAGGTTTTCCAGTTTAGGGACCTGAAGAAAAGTTTCCCCAAGCCTGAATCTGGGGTTGTTGGGAAACTGAAGCTGGATGGAAGAGAAAGAGGTCAGGGAAGCCTGAGGTTGAGCTTGGTTTAGCTTGCCAGAGGGTTTGGGAGAGGGCACGGCAGGGGCGCAGGGCCCCTCAGTGTGGGAGGGAGTCATGGAGTTCTGTTTGGGAACTCTGAGTGGGCGCCGTGTGTGTACAGGCTAGTATGGTGTGTGGGCTGTAGGGGAGTACATGTGTGTGTGCATGTGTGTGATCTGAGAACAGTAGGAATTTCAAGACAGTGAAATAGTTCCTCTGATGGGTGGGGAGATGTGTGCAGTGTCAGTACAGGCAGAATCCGGACTTGTGTGTGATGTGTGCTAGGTGCAGTGTCTGAACCCAGCATAGATGTGCTAAGTATCTGTATCCCCATTCACAAGACTTGTGCCCCAGATCTGAGTTCCTGGTGTCCTAGGATTGTCCTTAAAGCTCTCCTTGATGAGCTGAGGTGAGAAATGGACCTGAAGTCCCTGTGAGTCCCTTCCTTTGGGTCTCTCAGCCTTTTCCATGGTCCCCATTTGCAACAACTGGAGCACTGTGGAGTGTGCAAACTTAACAGGGAGATTGCGTCTACATGTCATGGTCAGAAATCCTGGAACAGCCCTTGTAGGGTGCCTGGATTCATAGGCCAGCCACCACAGCCACAGTGAGAAGCACATCCTCTTAACACAGCTGTGGCAATGCCATCCCTCTCCACTTTGTGTAGCAGTAGAGTGCTTTGGGAGAATCCTTGATCTGGCGTCATGTGGGGACTCCTGGATGCAAGCCTGACCCATCACCTGTGCCAACCGCTTGCCTTTGAGTGTGTGTGTGTGTGTGTGTGTGTGTGTTTGTGACACCATCTCTCTCTCTCTCTCTGAGTGTGAGTGAGAGAGAGAGAGAGATGGCATTTGGGGTCTTTGTGTCTATTTCTATCAGAATCTGTTTGGGCATATTTTCACCTTATTCTCTGTCTAAGTCTGCTCAATCTAACACTTGTGCTCTCCGACACCTGGCTGGGCTGCAATCCAAAGGCCTCTGGGCTCCATCCCCACAGGAGTACTGCTAAGAGTGTGCCAGCCTTTGCAGAGGGTGCATGTTTTGGTGCATGTGTAATCACTGGGTTGCTGCTTCTTTCACTCTTTTCAATCCCCTCCCACATCTTGGGGGAGAGTGGCTCGAGGTTTCCCTGCTTTAGGTGCCTTTAGCAGCACCAGGGGACAACCTTAGCAGCCCTGCTGCTCTCTCTAGCCTTCATCATCCTCTACCTCTGGCCACTCCAAAGCTTGGCTTCACTGCCATATGTCTAGCTTTTGCTGAGTGCCACCTTTTATTCCCAGTCACTCCCACTCCTATGGCCTTAGCTTCTGACTCTTCTCATTGTATTCTATGGATAAACTACCTTTACCTTCTTTGAGGTCCCCTTTCCTACAAACTCTTGGGTTTGATGACTCTGGGATTTTCCTTCCTCCCCTGCTTTATTTATCTGCCTGTTCCTTCTGCTCCTGCCTGTTTTTGTTCTTGCTTGTTCCTTCTTCCTTTGTGGTTGTGGGAGACTTTGCCCATATATAGATAGAGCCCCTCTGTCTTCTCATTGTCTCTCCCACACCAGGCTGCTGGGGCTCTACCTGGCCACTGAGGCTCTCACCCCTCCTATATCTCTATTAGGGGCTGCTCCATGCCCTCCCAGCACTGCTTCCAGCCTTCACCCCTGCCAACCTCCTTCTGCCTCCCACCTTTCCTTTCTCTCACTCTTCCCCCTTGTCCCCTTCCATGCCTTGAGCTACACTGGTGCTCCTCATCTGTGTCTGCTGCCTTTTCTTAGCTTTTCCTGTGAGGCTGGGGCCAGGAACAAGCTTCCATGTGCACCTTTCCTGAAACATCAAAGTGAACTTGGAGCCCATGGGCAGAAGTTTGGGGCATATCAGTTATTTCTTGGAAAGGCTGAGGTGGAAGCTTTTGGGTCTGACAGGTGCCTTTGCAGAGGGTTAAGTGCATGTGACAGGCAGAGCCACTTGTTTATTTCCCAGTCACTGTGCTGAAGAGAAATGGAGCCGTCTTCCTCCTTCTGTACGGGGGAAGCTAGCTTTGTTTATGCTTTATTTAAAGGTCTGAGTCCTGATCTTAAAATACAGCTGCCTGCTCCCTGTGCATGTCAAGGCTGGCCTGGGGAGATCATGAGGAGGGCACCCTGGGAAGGGGGACCAGGGAACTCCAGGGAGTGGCCAGGATTCTTGCACCTAGGTGATTAATAGCTCTGTCTCCCCTGCCAAAGCAGAGCTCAGCTGAGCCCACACATCTCAGACTCAGCTTTTCCTCCCTGACAGGAAAGGGGGCTGCATTAGTGGCTTAGCTGAGGGATCTGGGCTCCTTGACCTACATTCCCTACTACCAAGAGGAGCGGAGTCCCTGTCCTTCTCATGGGCCATGATCACAGGTATGCCTGAGACTCTGATGGCATGTGCTATTCACCTGTGCCCATCCTGCTGCCCACCAGCCACCCTCCCACTGCAGCCCAAGTGTCTCCTAAAAAAGCACATCTGAGTCATGTCCTTTCCTTCTGAAAACCTTCCAGGGGTTTCCCATTGTACTGAGGAGGAAAACCACTCACCTACTCCCAGACCTTCCATGATGTGCCCTGGCCAGCCCACCTCACAGATGGCATCCCCTTTCGCTTCTCTATCCATTGTGCCTCAGCCACATGTCCTCTTTGCTTCCTGTGCAGGACCTCTGCACCCACTGTTCTGTCCACTTGTCATGGCAGCTTCACATGACAGGCTTCCTCTTGTCACTCAGTTCTTAGTTTAAATGTCTGCCATCGCCTTTGTGACATCAATAGTTGTTGAATACATAATTAAATGACGAATGAAGGAGACTCAACTGCTATGTTAAGTTTTTCTATGCCAGCTAGAGTCTTGATCCCAACTCTTGTTCCTCCTGATGGGTCAAAAGGGGGCCTGGAGGGGTGTTGCTGTGCCTGGGACTTTGGTCTGGAGCCCCAGGTTCTGGGGTGCTCTCCCAGCAACCAATTTGATCTAGCAACCTAGTTGGATCTATCCCTAGCTGCACATTAGAATCACCTGGGGAGTTTTAAAAATAGCCAATGTTCTGAAAATAGAAGGGAAAGCAATAGAGTAGAGGAAGGGGCTGGGGGAGGAGAGAGGGGAAGAAGAGGTACTCAGGATAAAACTGACCAAATTGTTGTGTGCACATATGAGTACGTGACAATGACTCTCACCATCATGGATAATTATAATGCACTGATAAAAAAATGAATTGTATAACAAAATAACCAGTGCTCCTAGATTCCTTGAGTCTCACACCAAACCAATTAAATCAGAATTTCTGGGGTGGAGGACATGAGAAATCAATGTTTTCGTAAAGCTGTCTGTGTGAGTCCAGTGTGGAGCCAAGGTTGAGAGCCTGAGCAACCCACCTAGAGCTGTGTGCCCAGGAGCCTGCACCCAGTGGTCAGCACCAAGAGCGGGGGCTGCATCTCAGTTTGGTAGTCTCTCCCACTGCCCACTTCTTGGGATGATACCCACCTGCAGTGAGTACATCATAAAGCCTCTGTGTCTTAGCCATCATGTCCCTCCATCCCAGCCTCCTGCAGGAGTCCTTGTGATTGTTCCTCTGAGAATCCTTTACTGTGGGGATAATTTGTAATTAACAATAGCTACAGTTTCTTCTCCTTAGAAGGCAGTGGGCTCCTGAGCTGTTATGTATTGACTGTGGTATGGGACTGAGGACAAGTCCTGTCTGGGTGGATCAACAGTGAGAAGGACACAGAGAAGTTTCTGGGGATTGGGGACAGAAGCCTGCCTGGGAGAGATGAGGAAAGCAGGAAAGCTAGATCCTGAGTGGAGGAAGCCATGTCTGAGCCTTGGGAAGGCTGAGTGGATGAAGGGAATGATGAAGAGAAAAGTTGGGGGTAAAGGATCATACAAAGTTTAGCTGCACAGTGTGAATGCAATTCCTCATTAAGTGTTTTGTCAGGAGGCAACAGTAAATGAATATGTAGTTTTGCATTGTCTCTGAATGTAGGACTGCATTTTCTTAATGGTTGTGAGTCTTATGTAGGCCTTTTGGCTATCTCCTTTATCCAATGACCTCCCCTATATCCCTGTGTGCTCCCTGGAGCCCGAAAGGAGAGAGCAGGCTGTGGTTGTTGAGAAGCCCCTTGATAAAAAGGGGATCAGGTCCTCCACACCTGGCATGCACAAAGTCTGCTCCTGGAGAGCTGGAGTCCCACCTTTTATGCTTCTACTTCGAGTCCCTTCTACAGGGGAGGAGAAGTGGGGAGCGCTACTCTCTTAGTCCTTCCACCGAATTCCCCAGAACATCCTAGGGCAAAGCTGGAATAATTGAGAGAAACTTGATTACATTGAGACTTAGCATCACCACAACTATTTAATGATATTAGGACAACATGGCTGCAGAAATGGGAGCAGCCACCTTCCTCTAGAAGCCACTCCCAGCCCCACCCTCACCTGGGGGCCTGGCCATCTTTCCCCTCTTGCCCAGGTCCTCCTTAAACTCCACAGAATAGACACAGTTTGAAGTCTAGACACCCAGGAGCTTCCTATCCATCAACCCAGGTATGTTCTCTGATTTCTGCTGTCTCTTCTGTCCTGTCAACCTCCTACTCTGGGTGATTGACAGCTAGACCGAAACCTCCAGCCCCCTCGCACTGGCTCTAGTTTCTCAGTCCAGTGGGATGCCTGCATCAAAACAATTCACCTTGAGGATCTGGTGTGTGCTCATGGAGTGATGGCATCTCAGCAACCACCAATCATGGCAGGTGACTGATGAAGACAAAAAAGCAGAGAAAATTCAGCTGGAAGTGATGAGGAGGAGGGCAGCAGTAGAGGAAATCCAGACTGTTGGCTCTGGCAAGTATCCTAGGCAAGGATGTTCCAATCCAGCTCCTTAGCATGCGGCCTTGGGTGCAACACTTAGTCTCTCCATGCCTGTTGTTGCCCGTCTAAATCACCATAGTCCCTAATTCATAAGATTATTGTGAGAATAAAAAGAAGCACTTAAGAGCCAAGGTCTGGTGCAGCAAGTGCTAACAATGTCAGCAGGTCTAGTGGCAGCTGTGAGTTTTTCTGTGCTTACCCTGGGAAACTCTCTGCTTGCTTCTTGCCCTCTACTTGGCTACTACACTGACCTTCATTTTACTGAAGCCCATTAAGTGGAGTACTTAGAATCAAACATGTCTCTCTGATTCCAAGATCTGCATTCTTAACTCTCTCAGCGGGGTACAGGATGACTTAGGGTAGGTCAATGGCTATAACAAAGAGCCCCCTAACCCCAGGGGCTTAACATAATGCCAAGGTTATTTCTCACATATGTTACAGTCCTATTGGGTATTTGGGAGTAGCCTTCCACAAGCTTGGCAGGTCAAAGCTTCTTCCATCTAGAGCTCTGCCAGCTTCTAGGGCCTGGGAATCCTTCCCTAGGATTCTCTGTACCAAGTCAAGAGATGAGAGAAAAGAAAGAATGTGGAGGATGGCACCAGATATGTTGGAGCCAGGTATAGAAGTGGCTTCTGTCTATATTGCTTGGCCGGAACTCAATCATGCGGCCCCATATATAGCCACAGAGTGGGAGTTGATGACATAGGAAGATAAAGAGGATCAAAGACATTTGGGGTACTGGCATTCTCTGTTGCTGATAGATGAGTAGGAGCTGGTAGGTATCCTGTGTTCCTTTCTCTCAGGATGGGCACAGGGAACACAGCAAAGTCCCCAGTCACTATCCTTAGCTGAACGGACTTCACTCTGGAATGTAGGCCCAAGGGGCTCTGTCTTCCTAGGAGTCTTAGGCTGACACAGAAGAATGTCCTCTCAGCCTTGGATAAGATTTTGTTTCCTTTTTCTCAGAAGGAATCTTTCTGCTTTGAACTTATCCATACTGCACATGTAAAGAAAGGCACTGGTTTCCAAATTCTGGTTGAAGGAGCAGGAAATTAGGCATAAGAATGTAACAAAGGGTGTTGGGTAGGTCATAGATTCTGGAAGCCAGGAGCCAGATTTAGAAGCTACAGAGCCAGGAAATGCATGTAATTAATGGCAAGATGCTCTAGTCCCACCACAGCGCTGGGCACGACTCCACAGGCAGCACCAATGCTGATGGGAGGTGCTTGGCCACACTGGTTCTTAATTCACTAACTGCACTTCTGTGCCTGTACCCCAGTTGATGTTGAAGGATGGGAGCAGGCTGGGGCGGGGGACTCACATGCAGAACTTCAGATGAGGCAGAATTCATCCAGACAAGGGGCAGAAGCCTTCTCTAAAATCTCTATCCCCTCCTCCCTTGACTTCCAATCCTTTCCTGGTCTGGGAACTTGGGAGAACTTTTAAGAAAAGATTTCCTTTCTGCTCTCAACAGTTGGTCCTGTATCATGCCCAGCTGTCCACTTAAGATACCCTCCCAGCTCCCCAAACCTCCCCCCAGCTCAGAGGTGCTCACAGCTGCTGCCCTGGGTCCTCACCTTTTTGCTGTGAAAGTGACATCCACCCACCTCTCTCTCCACCATCGCCCATCGATCCATCCACCCACCTACCCATCCCACACCCTGCATGCCTCTGTGGGCTCCTGTCTCCATGGTTACTTCCAGGGCCTGAGTCTGCTCTGGGTTTGCTGAAAGATTCTCCAGCTCCAGGCTGTTCCCAGCCTTGCTGCTGGACCCAAACTCTGGCTTGCTTCTGCGGTCCCACCCCACTTAGGGCTCTCCCTCCGGCACAGATTCCACATTGCTCGCATATTGGCCCCTCAAAGTGATGGGTTACTGGGATCAAAAACAAACCCCAAAACTCCAGTATTTGAACTGCAATATTTGAAAGTATTTGAAAGATGTCTAGTAAACTGCCACAGGGAGCCAAGTGGGAGTCCCTGGAAGTAGGGAGGCGCTTGGGAGGGAGGAGCCCTTTGTAATAATCATGAAAGTTAGCATTTAGTGGGCATTTACTATAATCCAAGCACTGTTCTAAGGATTAACATGTAGGAATGAGGTTAATCCACCCAACAGCCCTATGGGGTATGCACTGTGATTATCTGAGGGGGACAGAAAGCTCGAGTGCTATGGTTAAGGGTTCAGAGCTAACCAGGGCTAGAGCCAAAGCAAAACAGTCATACCACAGAGGCTATGTTCTTAAACACTGTGTTCACAGCCTCTCTCTAGCCTTTCCTCCCACCTAGGGATTCTGGAAGTTTCCCTGAGTCATTTTTTATCCAGACAGAAGATTTCTGAACACCTCCCCAGCACTCAGCGTCTGAAGGCGAGAAGCGCCCACAAGTGTGAAGCCCCCTTACCACTCTAGGCCCACTCGGGAGTAGCTGTCAGTAGCTCATAAGCCAGAGTGGGCTACAGCGGTTCACAGGAGGAACCCCCTGCCCTCTGCCCCCTGAGCTAGTCTGTCTGTGGGCTCTAGAGTTTTCTCCAGATCAGAGCCCAGCTGCCGCTTATCCTCAGAGGCCTCAGGGAGGGTGGGAAGAAGCAATGCCATCAGAGAAACCCAGCTGAGTGGGATTCCCACGAGTGACAGAAAAACCAATTCACACTCTTCTCTGCAGCCAAAAATTTAAGCTAATTTTTCATTTCTCTGCTTACGTGTGATTCAACTAAACATAGGCATCTAGGAATGCAAACAATGACTAGATTTTCTTAATTTAGGGCAGTTTTAATTAAATCGTGCTAAAATGACGGAGGCTCTGGATATTTTTATCATGGTAGGAAGCAATGTGATTTGGGAAGAAGATGGGTGGGGAACACCAGGCTAGAAATGCCTCCACCCCAGGCCCTCTCCCACCCCAGGCTGGCCTTGCAGACCACCCCCACTGAGCACATCTCCTGAGGGAGGGAGCTGTCTTCCCTTGGGATTCTCATTTCCTTTTCTCTGATTTATATTGAAGGAAAGTAGTTTCCTTGCTCTGCACTCATTCTGACTAGCTGGAGCTGGAAAGAAAAAGTACAAATGAATTGGTGCAAAAATTTTAAATTACAGGATTATTTTTGAGAAAATTTTTCATCAAAAGTTCATAATATAAATATTAATAAATCAAAACCAAAGATGCCAAGGCTATCTTGTAGAGCTTCCTGCTCACCCATATCCAGTTCTCTCCCTCTGAGCATATGGAAGGATCACATTCCCCACTCCCTTCAAGTCTGGAGGAACTGTGTGCATTGTTTGGGGCAATGAGCTGTGACTGGAGGTGATCTGTCATTTATGGACCTGCGCATCTGACTGCCAGTGTGCATGGCTCTCGTTCTCCTATCCTCTGCTATGGAAGCACACGTAGAGCCAAAGGTGCCCCAAGATCAAAGCAGCCCAGATCCCTGAGCTCCCCACAAAGTCCAGCAGCCGTGGCATCTCCTGGATCCAAAGCAAATGTTGTGTGCTTCAAAGAGAAACTGATTGCATTTCTTCACAGAAAGCAGAAGAGTTGGTGGTTTCTCTAGCAGCATCTTTACCCAGTTGAAGTAATGTTTAAATAATCATGTACAATAATTCCATGTTATTTTAATTGTTTTTATATTAGATTATTTTGGAATTTCAAAAATCATCTGTCCAGTTCAGTCTGGAGTAGGGAGAAGTTTGCTTTTGCTGCGTCTAAATAAAATTGTCTGAGAGCATATGTGATTTATTAGAGCAAAACGTATGTGTCGGCAGGGTGGCTTTGAAACTTATGAGATGCCAGGGAGAGGGTACAGTCATCTCCTCAAAAGAACAGTGGCCAGAATGGGATTTAGAGTACATCTCTTAGTGGAATATGGCTATAGACAGATTTGGGAGGGGAAAACAGACTTTTAGAAGGGACTAGTGACTGAGTAGTAGGGAAGAAAGTGAAGAAGAATTTTAAGAAGGTTTTCTGTGTCGTGTGCTACTCCATCAAGAAAACCCACATTGTGATGTATTAGTTAAGGCAATGTTAATTGCTGTAATAAACAAATAATATAATGGCTCAAATATGGGAAACGTTTACTTCTTATTCACATAGAATCCAAAATATTTGGTCTAAATTGGTGGACAGCTCTCTTGCCAGTGTTGATTTGGGTGATTGAGCCCCTTCCCATCTTTAACACATACATCCATTGTGGCAGAGCTCACAGAGTCAAGCCAGGAGAAGGGGAAAGAGGGGTTGGGTTGTGTTCATAGTTTAGGTCTTGAAGTTGTATGCATAGTAGCCCCCAGCATTTTATTGGTCAGAACTCAGTCACATGACCACTCCTAGTTGCAAAGTAGGCTGGGAAATGTGATCTGGCTGTGTGGCCAGGAGAAGGGGGAATCAGGCATGATGAAGAGCTAGCCAGTTTATATTACAAAAGACCTCCATCCTCTCCAAGTTGGATTTGAATTGGCATTAGGATGTAACCTCATCTATAAAATGTCACACATGTAGACCCAGCTTTGTGTAGGGTAAATTTGGGAGGTTGGTGAATGAGAATTTGCCTAAGGCAGTCTTCTGCTTTTTACATTAAAGTAATAATCATAGATATTAGTCACAGATATACCTTCTGGGATTGCCAAATTTTGAGGCTTATAATACAAGCAAATGTAGGTGAATCAGATAAAAGCCATGAGATAATGGTAGAAACTACTCAGATATCAAAATTACTGTTTCATAGGATAATATTGTTTTCAAGACAGGCATCAAAATTTCTATTTTAGAAAAGAATATGTTTTCAGGTCTTAGTACCATACAGAGAATAACGAGAATGCAAGGCCCTATGAGTTGCTTAAATGGAACATGCCTACAAAAGATCTCCCTTGTAAATTAAATAGTAGCCTTTAAACCAATTCTTATAGACACCCAACTCTATTTTAAGAAATAAGAGACTTGGTGCTCTGAACGTAGCCCAGTGGTAAAGACCTTGTCTTGTATTGTGAGGCACTGGGTTCAATCCTCAGTACTACATAAATAAATAGAAATATATATATATGTATATGTATGTGTGTGTGTGTGTGTGTTTGTGTGTGTGTATAATATATATATTCTATCTACAACCAAAAAATTAAAGAAATAGGAGACTTTTTCAAGGAATGAACGTCAATGACAAGTGCACTCAGTCTAGTTTAAGTGATTGACAAGTGCAGTCAGTTCACCCACCTTTAGCTCAGAATAGCTACCCAGGAGCAGGGCTGCCATCGTGAGGCTTGCAATCAAGTTGGCTTCAAAACTGCCTATACAAACTGATTGCTACTCAAAATGCAAGTAATTCACAGGAAGTGCCATGCAAGGAACCAGAAAAAAAGGATTTGGGTTGTATTAGTGTTGGAAGGTTTCAGAGATGGTATTGAGCAGTAGAGATTGTTTTGCAGCTCTGAAGCCACCAAATGTTTGATTCAGTGGCTGTTCACCTTACAGCCTTAGAGGGAGCAGAGCGTAGAGTGGAGGTTTATTCTGTGAATCCATAACTAGGAATCTGTCACTGGCGCACATGTCTTCCCATGTTGCAATAGGAGGAGCTGCTCACAGCAAGGCATCCCCAAGGGAGCAATAGAAGCTAGCTTGGATAATGAGAAGCACTTGGATCAATCCTTGTGGGAAAAAGATCAGCAACTTTTGGCAAAGAGTGGATGAGCAATTTGGGGTCTGTTTTAAACTGGACAGGCCTCCTAAATTTCTTCTGTTGCTGTGGCTAATCAAGACTGAGAAACAAAAAGCAATTTGGCAACTTCTCCAAGCAAGATTGAATAATGGAGTTCAAACTAGGGCAGTCAGGGTGGTTTTGGGGAACAGTTCACCTCAACCTGAGAAGAAGGATGGAAGGGAGAGCAGCTTCTTTGGTCCCATGAAGGTGACACCCTGGAAAGAGCCCAGACTTAAGTTGAAGACAGTATCCCTGAATAAGTTCTCAGATTGATCCCTAGGGGTGATATTGGTCATACCATACAGCCTGAGTGAGAGAGTGTCACTCCCAGGATGTCCTGAAATTTGGAGTATGTGGCATGTGTGCTTTATCTGCGGCAACAACCATCATTTTATCCAGTTAAACAAGGGGACATGATCTTGTGAAGACCACTGAGGGCAGACTCTGGTGGAAGAGGCTCGGGGGAGGATGTACTCAGATGTTAATGATGCAGGGCAAGCTGAAGAGGCTGCAGATACCTCCACTTTAAACCCTCCATGTCACCAGAGAAGAAGAAAGGAGAATCTGGAATAAATGAGGGAATGCATTGAGTGTGAGGAGGGACTCACTGGTCACAAGCAATATTGTAATTCGATTGTTCCTGCATATTTCTGAAAGGGAGTTATAAAATTTATTTGTTGGCTCCAGAAAAGTTGTAATAAGACTGAAAGATTTTATTGCATCAAATTCAAAGCACAGGTTGGTGACTTTTCATGAGAAGTGCATTTGGAGCATTGCAAACTTCTTATACTACTTCATCCAGAAAATCCATCTCTAACTCTCCATTTCTCAAGGATTTAAGAGTTTATTTCTTTTGACTACATAAGAGCCGAGAGGGCCGTTAGGACACTCAAATTTACCGGGGGGGGGGGGTTGGTTTACACTTATTAGACACATACAAATAGATATGAGTGGTTAAAAATACAGTAATACCTCTTTATGTGGGGGATATATGTTCCAAGCCCTGAAAATTTCTGAAACCAAAGATAATACTGAATCCTATGTGTACTATATATTTTTCGGTATGCCCTACAGCATTATCACATAGTATCAGAGTTAACTTGTCCTCCCATGCCTCTTTTACAGTCACTGCTCTTGAATTTTGGGTACCTTATTAAGTGAAAGAAGGGTTACTTGAATACAAGCATTGCAAAATCACAGTTGAGAAGACCACTAAGTGATTAATGGGAAGATAGCATATACAACATGGATACTCTGTACATGGGATATGATTCATATCCCATGCAGAATGGAACAGGACAGGATGAGATTTCATCATACTTTGAAAACTTATGAATGGTTTATTTCTGGATCTTTTCACATAATATCTTCAGACTGCTGTTAACTCTGGATAACTGAAACTTCAGCAAACAAAACTGAAGACAAGGGGGAACAACTGTCAGCCTCATCTAAGTACTGAAAACTATTGGTCAAACTTTTGGGCAGTGGTAGCAGATGACTTATTAATATTGTAACAATTTATTGTAATAAGGAAATATTGTTGTAAAGAATATGCTGCTGGAAATTATGTTCCCAGTCTTAGTACATGAATTACACCAAAGTACCTAAAGATCTGAGGGTAAATTATTAGGTGAAAAGAAGCATTTGGAATCCATTCCCCTCCTTTCTTCTTCCTCCTAGCTCCTGTGCCATCTGTGAATGGCTTTCAGTAGAAATACAAGTAAGTGTGTGTGTGTGTGTGTGTGTGTGTGTGAGAGAGAGAGAGAGAGAGAGAGAGAGAGAGAGAGAGAGAGAAGGTGTCTTACTGGAGGTAAGAAGTAAGAGGGATGATAGAACAGAGCACAGCAGGATCATATTATAGACAAACTCACTAATAATTACTCTGTTATATATCAGTGACAGAGGGAGAGAGTCAACCAACTGTGGGTCTATAATTTTTGGAAAATTAAATTGCATCTATACTGAGCATGCACAGACTTTTTTCTTTCATTATTCCCTAAACAGTACAGTGTGATTACTATATATAAAATATTTACATTAAATTAGGCATTATAAGTAATCTAGAGATGATTTAATGTAAATGGGAGGAGCTCAGGATACTGAGGCAGAAGGCTTACAAATTCCAGGCCAGCCTGGGCAACAGAGATGCTGTTTTTCTTTTTTTAAATTGCTTTTAAATATATGAGAGTTTGTATATGGGTTATATGTAAATTCTATGCCATTTTACATAAAGGACTTGAGCATTTGTGGGTTTTGGTAGTTCCAGAAACAATGCCCTACAGATATTGGGGGAGAACTGTTTTGAGCAAGACAGTAAAGGGGGAGAGGGCCACATATAAGGGATGCCCACTGAGGATCCTCAATCTGAAGGGCAATTTCTATTCCTGTGTTCTAGTGTTTCCAGAAGGAGATGAAGGTGAAGGACCAGGCCGCATGCACGTGTCTCCACATGTGTTTCCACTAGGGAGAGAGGCAGAGCCTTCAGTGCTTCAGCTGCTCATTGGCCTGTGAACTCTCCCAGTTTCAAGCTGTACAGAGTTTGAGTCAGAGATCGCCTTCTAAGATCTTCCAAACCCTTTTTAGCTGTCTGGTTTTTTAATGCAATAACCACCAAGATATTCCATTATCTCTAGATCAGTGGTTTTTTAATTTTTCCCTTTTCTAACAGCCCAAATTAGAAATAATGTGGAAAAACTTAGGAAACACAAGTGCAGAGAAAATAAATAAGACTGATTTGATGGCCTTATATCCTAAACAAAATCTGATCACTGGGTTTCCGACTTGGGTCACTTCTTTCCTCTTGGATGCATGACATTCATTGGTAGAAGAGGGGACCAGTGAGGGTATTTGAGGGACACAAGCATTCCCCCCTCACCCAGCCTGGCCTAGAAGGCATCTGGCAGAGAAGGTGTGGGAGATTGCCCTGAGTCTGAAGACAGCTGAGAATGAGTCAGAAGGGACTTAAGGGCAGTACAAGGTCCCAGAACCATGTTGACCATATTTTTCTAGCCTTAAAATTGAAACACATGGCTTGGCACAAGGGTTACAATAGGACAGAAAATCTGGAATTAGAAAATTCACAATGCAGAATGTTGTAGCTGAGTCCAAAGTGGGATTTGGAGGTTAGCTGTTGGTTGAACTGATGGCCCATCTGTGGAATTCTGAGCACCTGTTTATATGAGGGAGCAGGCATGGGGCCTTAGTTGGCTGGAGAGCATGGAAGGAGCTGGTGGTCCTCCTTCCAGGGAAAAAGACTGAGGAATGTGGAAAATGGCAGAACAAAAGTCCCTCAGGGGCCTCACATGAAGATAGAGACCTTATAATAAAGAAAGCCAGAGGGGTTGTTTTCATGAGGACGTTGGGGGCACTCTGGGTATAAGCAGGGCTGCTATGAGGCTCCAGAAAACATGGGAGACTCCATTCTTGTCTCCTTGCAGGAACCCAACACAGCTCTCACATATTCATGCTGGAGACTTGAGATTCCCCAATAAAGGACATTTCTCCCTCACCCAAACTAACCAGCCTTCTTCAATGGGTGTTGTCAGCAAGGGATTCGCAGAAGGCTTCAGCTGAGTGACAGGGCCCTGCGGCTTAGTAGACAATTAGGGCATGAGCTGTCTTGTGTGAACAGAGGAGCAACAGAGGAACTCCAGGTTATTGATCTTTAAGAGGCACCAGCAAGGGAAGTTACATTAAAGAAATGGTCGAAGTTGACATAGCAACATAGGGACATTTTCTTTCAAACTCAAAATTGGGTCATATGGTTGAATAATAGGATAGAGTATCTAAAGACAGCAATGGCCCAGAAAAATTGCCAAAGTAGTGTCAGATTAACTTGACTGAAAATTTCACTCGTTTAGATCCCTAAACCCAGCTATGTGAGCTTATTTATCCTGCCCATTGTCTAAGCAAGAGAGAAACCCATGGCCACATTTATAAAATCAGCAGGAGCATTTCCAGCCAGCCTCAGGCTTTGGACTTTTTCATGATCTAACATTTTGAGGAAGTTGTGTCAGTGAGACCTCTTTGGAATACAAATGATCACTTAAACTTTCTTAAAGGCCTTAAGAATATATTTTAATCATTGAGTCTTCCCCTAAGCCCTGCACAGTACTCATGAATAAATTGTTGTGCCTTTAATTCAACAGAAATTGGGTAGATTTACTGAATTAATGAACCTTTCTCTTCTTCTGGTCCTTGTCATGGCTGTGGCAATCTGCATTTCCGCTAGCTTTGTGAAACGCAGATGAAGTATAATTTTCCACAAATTGATCTGTTCTACATCACTGAATTCCAGCTATTTGAATTTTTAGGCCAGAATCAAATTTAGCTTATTATTATTATTGTGGAAAACAATTGTAATCCTTTAATTGTCATGGTACTTGACAATTTAAAAAATCCAAAATGTTATTTAATTCCATCTTTGCTATAACACTGAAGATCATGCAGAGTAGGACTTATCATCTTGGTCTCTAACTACCAACTGTCCCTCTTTGTCAGATGGTAAATGAAGGTTCTGAAAAGTTAGATGATTTCCCCTGGCCATGTGGAAAGTAAGATATGGTGGCCAAGGTGAGTGACCCTGCCTGTCCTGAGTTCCTGCCTCATGGGGCCCTCTCTGCAAGGTCTGTGAGTGGGTTTGATCATCTTCACCTAGCAGCTTTCTGTGAGAATGGCGGAAACCAGCACAATGCCTGACACATGATGTGTGTTAGCTGTTCCCTTTCTCCTCCCATCTCCAAGTGATTCCAGCTTCCATTTGGAGGTCCTGAAGCCCACTGGGGCTGAGTTGTGACACCATGAAGCCCTCCTCTCAACCAGTCTGGAGGTAAGGGAGCAGCAGTCATGCCCCACACATACGCACACACAGGTACATGGGCACATACCCACACACATGAAAACACACATGCATGCACACATCTGCAGGTGCTAACAGACGAGCTTCTCTCTGAATTTCAAATCCACAACAGGTTAAGAGAGAGATACTTCTTTCTCATCAGCTTTTGTTCCTATCTCTAACATAAATGCTCCCCCGCCACAAGTTCATGGCAACCCACTCCTCAGATCTGAACTTTCCAACCCCTTTAGGTCCTTGGCTTTCTTTTCCATTTGGTTCTTGCACCTGCCTGCTTTCTCATGCGCAGCTTTAGGGCTCCTCCCGTTCCAAAGCCTCTGCTACACATGTCCTCTCTCCCTTCCTGTCCAGAGGTCCTTTTGCCCAAAATTGGGTGAAAGATACAATAGCCCAGGACAATCTCTGCGGAGCCTCATACTCCTTCAGCCAGTGCAGCTTGTGGTGACGTCCTGTGAACTTTTTTGGTGGCCTTTTCTTCCAGGCTGGACCCCAGGACTGGGACTAACCTCTACAGTTGGTTCAACCCGTTCTTTCGCAGAAGGGGAATTCCAGGCTTAATTCTGGACTAAGGACTAAATATGATGTCTCCATTCCTTTGTGGTAAGATAACTAAATCAACCATGACTTATTTACGCATAAGCAGGCTCCTCTGGAAAGAACCAGAAGTACCCTACCTGCTCTAGGTGAGGAATTGCATATACGGCAAGTAACAGAAGACTTAACTGGAGCCATTTTACCCAACAGCCTGGAGGCAGATGTCTGGTTCAGGGCTCAGGGACACCAAGGCTGGCTCATGGGTCTCAGTCTTTTCCTTATGCTATTACCTCATATTCTCAAGAGGACTGCTGTGCCTCCAGACTTAGGTCTGTTTGTGAGATAAGAAGAAGGAAAGAGGAAAGGACAGAGCTAGCAAACTTCTCTTCACATCTCATTGGTCTATGCTGAGTCATATGGCCACTCCTGACTGCAAGGGATGTTGGGAAAAACGAGCATTTTAGCATCATATACCTTCTATAGTGGATGCAGACACAAGAGAAGGGGAATAGAACTGGGTGTTGGTGAATCAGTCAATCAGACAATTCTGTCAGGTGCCTGATGGTTAGAGTCAGGCTAAATTAGATTTAGAAAGAAAAAAGGATGTTTCTTTCACCTGGAGGTAATGGAGGAAATCCTTGCCCTTCATACATGTAATAAAGCTTTAAGTCTGTACTGTGGGCAGGTACTATGCTAGACATTCAAATGCATGGGCAGACAAGTAAGCAAATATTCATTTAGCAGACACTTCCTGTACGTGTGCTGTGTGTCATCAAGCACTGGAGGTTTAGGGGATAGACATGGTGCTTGGCTGAACACAGTCTATTTTGGTCAAAGTAGGCCATGAGGACAAAAAAGGAGTGTGACAAATTCGGATGGAAAGGAAGGCTTCCTGGTGATACTGAACCAAGTCCCTTTCTAATCACCGCCTTTGTGGTGGGCATCTGTGTTTTGTAATCCATGGCTGAGAGACCCTGGGGTTTCTAGGTTCTAGGCCATGATTTCAAATTAAGTCAAATTCCACACAAAATGGTTGAATTCCTCTTACTCTATGTTTCTGTAACATACATCCAAGAGAAAATAATGATAATATAATAAAAATATCACCACCACCACCCCTATCAAGGGCTTACATTGTGCCAGTCACATTTTAAGGACTTTATATGCATTGGTCCATCCTCAGAACACCCCTGAATGGTGGCACCATCCAAAGATACTATCATTCTCTGAAGGGCACCATCACAGTGGATTCTCAGGAAGCTTTAGCTGACCAGGAGAGGGTAGGGTGAGGTTGTGAGGATTCATAGATTTTTCCAAGGACAAAGGGGTCTGATATGAGAAAGGAACTTCTGGTTGTTGATATCTATGGGCTGGCTGCATTACAGAAACAACAAAAGGCCACATGACAATAGGAGCATTTTTTTCCCAAACTGGAAATTGAGTCATGTGGTTGGAGACACGATTGGACAATGGGACAGAATATCTGAATTCAGGTGTGGTTCTTAACTTGATTGCAGGTTTTATTTGGTTGGATCTCTAAATCCTGGTTATGTGTGCTTTTGTGTCCAGCCCATTGTCTGAGCAGAGTGGAAACCTACAGAAAACTTTCAAAGAGCCAGCCGGAGCCTGGCTTGTGGTGTCTTTGCTATGTCCTGGAGAGTGTCTAGGCCTTGAGAGGGAACTCCTGGGTCTTTCAGGCCGGAAGACAGAGCTGGATGAAACTGTGATCACCATTAATGGAGGGGATGCATTTGAAAGGAACAATCAAAAGAGGAATCCAAAACTCTCATAACCTCTGTCCACATTTCTGTCTGACCCCTCAACAATGCTCATGAAGGGAACTGAGCTGCCATCCAAGTGACAGAATGTGCAGTCTGAGTTCAACCAAGTTAACTGCATGCTAATGCAAATCAAATAAAACGAAATCTTTGTATATCCCCACAGCCATTCTAGGTGGGAGTTGTCATTTCCCTCATATGAGGGGTGATTCTAGCAGAAGCCACGGTTGACCTGCCATGTCCCCCTAGCACTTACTACAGCACCAGTGGCTCTGCCTAAGGGCTTTCTCTACCTGCTGGAGCACAGAGCTCTCTCTGTGCATAGAGCAGGCCAGTGGGACACAATTGTGACCCGACCCTCCCCTCCCCAGGAGCAGCTTTCAACCAGGGACAGAGGGAAATTGGTGGATCAATACCCCAACTCCCTTACCATTGAGGGGAGGAGAGGAGAGCTGGCTAGTTCCCATTTGCTCTATCCCACCTCCAAGGATTCAGTTTTGCCCACTTGCTTGCTGATGACGTCATTGGCTTGCTTTTCTTTCTCACCCATTCTCCTGCTACTGCTTCCTGGGATCACCTCCCAGTGAAACCACTTGCCCTACACCTACAATCCATTCTTTGGGAGTTGTTTCAACTAAGATGACGAGGTATCTCCAGCTCAGAGAAGTAAAGCAAATCATCCAGGTTGCCAGGTTACTAGAGAGAAGCCAAGATTCGACTCTGCGATTGGCAAATTCAAACCCTGCCTTTTTTACTCCTGCCCAGAACTGTGTCTGAATCTTTAGAGTGAAAGGGGGCCTCCATAGGCAGGACCCACTTCAGGAGTGGGCTAAGTGTGGCTGTGTGGCAGGGGAGGATTTGGCTGCTCTTGGCCTCCCTCCAGTGTCAGCAGCTGTGGGAACAGCTGAGGGACAGACTGATAACTGTGGTGGGTGACTTCTTCTTCCCAGGAGGCTCAAGGCTCATGGAAGTCATCAAAGGCAAGTTCCCTGGTAGAGTCCATCCAGCGTGGGGCTTCTTACATCAGTCTCTGGAAGGGGCTAGAGCAGTCTCAGGGGTTGTGCTTGGAAAATATGAGTTTCAGTGAAAGTTGACGGAGAACACACTCCACCTTCCTACCCAGGAAAGAGCAGGTCTCCCTAATATGGCTGGCAATACCCCCAAGGTGCATCCTCCTTGCTTAGTTGGACTTTCGTGACTTGGGATAAACCTTTCCAGGGAGGCAGAGACACATACAGAAGCCATCCCCAGACTCTCAGGAAAGCAGAGCTTCCTTGAATCCAGCAGACATGGAGGCAGAGTGGGGCTCCGACCTGGTTTGCTCTGCCACGCTGGGGATGGAGAGCCTTCCCTGTCCCTCTGACTGAACCTAGACTCTCCTTTCCTCTCAGAAAGTCAGCCCACCAGGCAAAATGAGCCAACCACAGACTCCAGAGAGCTCTGATTCCTTTGACTTTCTGAAGGACAAAGAGGAGGGTGTCAGGGCACTAGCTTCCGGTCAGGAGATTCAAGACCAGCAGAGTCTTTTTCAACAGTCTCTGTCACTTTGGGAAAAGGATTCTGCTATGGCTAAATGGTACAGTGGCCTGAGAGTTGGGTGGGCGCTGGGCTTAGATCCACCATGAACCCTTAGGGAAAAGAAGGTCATGGTAAAAGAATGGCAGACCATTCACAGATGCTATATATGTGTAGCTGCTGTGAACTTAGCAGATGCTAAATAAATGGCAAAGCTTTTTCAATACTAATGATACCTGGAGAAAGGATAGTGTGGTTCCATGTGTATAAAATTGTGGTGTATTGATAGGATGATTATCAAGCATTAGCAGTTTTGGGTAATGGGATTTAGGGGAAATTTTTACTTTCTTCTTTTGCTTCTCAGTATGTTCCTTGAATTCCTTTTTACAACACATATGCATATAACAAACACCACCCACCCTCAGCCTCAAGGAGTTCCAGTATGGGCTAGATTCTTGATGTGCCCCAAAGCAGAAGTTTTATTAGGAGTTTAGGGGGCACCACATTACTCTTCAGAGCAGAAGAGTTTGGGTTCCAGAGCAACCTCAGTGGAGGCTGAGACTGGGAAGAGGTGGCAGAAGAGACAGCAAAGTGACAGGATCCTCTTTAGTGAGCAACATGACCCTGAATTTTGCCTGCACTCTTACTTACCCAAATGCTTGTTCCCCAACTTTTGTTGTGAGAACTGAAATTGGGCTCATGTCAAAGTTAGTGTGGGGTGGGACAGAGGCAGCATGTGAGGACACATAACCCACATGTGAATAATTGATTCTATTTTTCCAGAAATCAGCAGAAATCTTGGGAAGCCTTTGGAGTTCCACAGGACATGGAGCCTAAGGCAAACGGTTCTGTTATCCGTGGCTACACCGCAGGCCATCCCACACTTAGTGGCATAAAAAAATTATAGTCATTTGTTGTTGCTCTTCACATTCTGGGTGTTGATGGGTCTCAGCTGGGTGGTTCTTGCTCAGGGTCCCTTCTGAGGGTGCCATCAGGTGGTGGCCGTATCAGATGGCAGCTGCAGTCATCCATGGAAAAGCTTTCCTCATTCACATGTCTACTGCCAGGGCTGGACCGAACAGGCTAGAACAGCTGGGGCTCCTGCAGACATCTTTCTGACTCTCTGAGGTCTCTTCGTGTGGTGTCTCCAGCAGGGCATCTTTGGGGTGTGTGGTTGGGGTGAATTTCTCACGTGTTCCAGAGACATGTGTCCTGAGAGAGAGAGAGAGAGAGAGAGAGAGAGAGAGAGAGCATGAACACCAGGTGGAAGCTGTACTGCCTTTCTGACCCAGATTTTTGGAAGTCACACAGAGTCACTTCCACGGCAGTCTATTAGTCAAAACAGTCAAAAGGCCCACCCAGGTTCAAGGGGAGACGACACAACCTCCATCTCCTGATGGAAGAGTAGCAAAGTTCTGGAATGAGCATACGGGAATGAAAATATCACCGTGGCCATTTTTGGAAAATACAGTCTGCATAAGACATTTCACAATGTTGAGGGGCAGGTCGGCCCTCAGCTGATATCTGAGTTACAATCAGGAAAAACAACCAAACTATTTTCGATTTTTTTTTAAAAGACAAAATATTAACAGAAGTAGACTTCAAATCTAATCTAAAGTATTTAGAAGAACATAGATGATGATTAGGGACTTTTATTGTAGCAGATTTACCAGAATTGGCTGTGAAGATCGTAATGAAAACGAACGAGCCAGAAAGAAAAATGTGACTCTCTCTTGTTCAAACTCTTTCTGGAAGGAGCTGGCAGTGCTGGAAATCGAACAGGACAAGCCTGGAAGAGGGCCTGAGGGTCAAAAGGGTCAGGCCTTGGCTCTTGGCTGCAGAGATGAGCGGTCCCAGGGCAGAGCCTGGGTTGGGTGCAGGAAAGGACAAACCCCAGCTTGCTTTCTGTATGTCACCTGCTTCTTCTACACATGTGCTCCCTCCATGGTGATGCCTTGGGGGCATGAACTTGGGGGCCTGGGGACCTCCTGCCCTACTGTGGGCTTCAGCAGGAGGGTCAAGGGCTTGTAGGCTTTGGCTCTTTTCTTCATGGAGTCTTTAAATTCTGACCTCAAGGACAATCGCCTGCAAATGAGGGTCCTTCACCCCAGGCGACCACTCCCTCTCTCATTGCTACAGCTTTCTGTGCGTCCCTGCAGTCACACCTGGAACCCCTGACGCCAGACCTGTCTAGAAAGCAGCCCTCTCTCACCATCCCAGATCTCCTGGGTGGGCAGTGGCTTTTGTGTTGGTAGGGATCCTGTTCGGGTTCAGAGGGAAAGAGGGCCTCCACCCAGTGGCAGTGGAGGTAAGTGGTGATACAAGCTTGAAGACATTTCCTAGCTCTGCTTCAGCTCTGGGCAGCAAGACTGAGAGCAAACCTCTCCAAGCACTTGGCCATCCACCCTTTCCTCCCAGATCCTCATTGCTAGCCTTGCATGGCCTCCTGGGCCTATCTTGACTTCTATGAGCCACACCTCCATCCCCTGCACCCCTACTCACTACTGATGACAGCGGGTAATGTTTTTGATCAATTCTGGTTCTGGAGTCTCTGGCCATGGAGAACAGTAGATCAACACTTCCTGGTTTCTCTTTATACACATTGTCCCCTCGATCTTCTTTCATAAACCCCATAGAAAACCCCCGAAGAACTTAAAGATCATTTAATTCTACCTCCTTATTTTACAAATCAACCAACTGAGGCATGGAGGAGAGAGATTTGCCTGCCAGTTTCTCCACCAGCTTCTCAACTAGAGTTTGCAAGGGGGCCCACTTGGGCATGGCACAAACCTCCTTCTCCGTAGCCAACATCCTCCCTCCAGCCTCCTTCTTTGCAGAGGCCAGGCCATATTGGAGATCATGCCAAAGAGTGTCAACCAGGAACGTGTCTTTCTTCTAGAAATACATTGTGGATAAGCAGGCAGGCCCCCAAGACCCCAACAATGCAGTTTGCTTACAGCTCAGCACACAGTAACCCAGAAACATATGTGGTGAGCAATAACAGTCATAAATTTTATGAGATTATGTGTTCCTAATGTGAGATTTCAGGCTGATCTGTTTGTTGAGCTATGCCAAGCTTCAGCATGATTCAATCAAGTTGTGCTTAATCTTCCCTTATTTACTCTGGGTGGGGGTGAGTCATGGAGTGTGTCTCTGGTCCAGTCGGCTGAACTAATTTACCCCAAGGATTTTGATGGACTGGTAATTTGTTTTCTCTGAATATTCAGAGTTTATTTACTTCTATCATCTGATGGGTCCAGATTATATGCAGTGGAAGTCTGCAGTTGTGCTGAGGACTGAGACCCTTAGAGACAGGGAGGACTTTGGGGGTGCCATGACTTCTTTTTCTATCCTGACTAACTCATGTAAAATGTTTTGTTACCTGTTGATTAATTCATAGGAACTTAATTTTTGTGGCTTCTTTATCACAGAGGAAGGCACTTTGGCCAATGCCCTGTATCTCTGAATCTCAGGCCAGGTAGGTCTGCCAAGCATCTCCATCTTGTATCCATTCTTTTTCAGCCGTTAGGGACATGGGGACATGTCTATGGAATTTGATGCCTTGTGTGCACATTGACTTGTCTCAACATTCCAAGGGGATGTCAAGCCCCCTGGACTAAGAGCAGTGAAGACCAGACTGTAGTCCAACAGTGAGGATGTTGGGACCTTCTGACTTTCATGGGATGGGAGAAATGTGGCCTTTCAAAGCTTGAGGCTAGGGTGAAAAGTTTCCTTTAATTTTTTACTTTGATCATGGTGCCAACTGTCCCAGTTTGCCCGGGACTAAGAAGGTTCCCAGGATGTGGGACTTTCAGTGCTAAAAAGTGGAAAGTTCTGGGCAAAGCAGGACAAGTTGATCACCCTAACTTGGATGTCCCTTGATTTTGGCAAGTTAGGCCTTAAGATGTAGCCAGAGCTTGGGGTTGGGGTGAGCCTTTCTTCCAAAAGGCTGCTGCATGGCCTCAGGCCCTGGGAAGAAATGTTGCAGCTTTGGTTTGAATATTTGTCTTCTCTGAAAGTCATTTTGAGATTTAATTGCCATTGTAACATTAATTGTGAGGCCTTTAAGAGGTGATTAGGCCATGGGAACACCACCCTCATGAGTGGGCTAAGGCTATTAATAACCCATGAGAGCAACTGTTGGTAAATGGGTCCTGCCCCTCATGCTTTCTTTCACATGTTCTCACTCACTTTCCACCCTTCCACTGGGAAAGACACAGCAAAAAGCCCTCTCCAGAGGCGGTGCCATGCTCTTGGACTTTCAAGTCTCCATAGCTATAAGAAATAAACTTCCTTTCCTTATAAATCACTCAGTCTATGGCATTATGTTATAGCAACAGAAAACAGACTGAGACAATTCCCCATCTACCCTCACGTTGCAACAATGGAAGGTCACCCACTCCTTTCTCAGGTGCACAAGTCTTTCTCCCTGTGCTGACGGGGTACCAGCAGATTTTCCTTCCAGTGTAAGCCATTGACAGGCTCTGAGCTCACTCTAAGGGTTAGAGAAGCTTACAGTCTCCACAGAGGGACAGAGAAGGAGAAGCAGCTGTCCTAAGGAAGATGATGTGACCCTTCTGAGAAGGACATCAGCATTCCTGAAACACTGATGGTCTGAAGCAGTTTCAAGCTGGCAGCAGATTTTGGACTTATCTCTGGGTATCTCTGGTGTCTTTAGTTTTTAGGAGTGAAAACTCAAAACACTTTGGTGAACTCTTTGGTTATAAGAGTGACATCCAGATTCCATCACACCCTAGTTAAGAGTATGGACACTGGAGCCAGACTCTGCCATTTAATTTGACCTTGAATAACCTCTTTGGGTTTCAATTTCCCAATCTGTAAAACAGGCACAATGAAGGTGGTTGCAAGGATTCAATTAATGAATATTGACAAAGAACTTGGGATAAGGCTTGGCTCAGTCATTGCTCAAAAATTTACCTGTGGTATTGGAATGAAACAGCAGAGTCAAAGAGGTTAAATTACTTTGCGTGGTTCAAAGTTGTCACAGCTCTCAGATCTGTACACCAGTGGGAAGCTCAGCTCTAAGAACAGAGCTTGGTTGTCACCTCAGCCAGCTGTACTCACTGCATCTCATTCTATCTTGCTGCCCAGTCAACTACCTCCGAGACTGGGGTGAACAAGCTGCACGTCTCCCTCTGAATCTAGACCTATGTGGAGTCTGCAGAGTTTGACACGTTTTGCTGAAGCTTGGGTGACAGACGGTCTGTGCAAAAAAAGATGGCTGACAGCTACATGTCAGACATGAAGACACCGAAATCTCAATAGCAAAGGGTCCTTTTCCAGGGACCCTTCGTGGCTGACCTGCTTACCCCCAGAGACCTTGCTTCCACCACCTTCTTACCGAGGGTCCAGATGCAAATAACCTCCAGGCTTTAGCAGGAGGCAATTCCCCGTCACCCCATCTCCCAGTCAGCACAACACCATCTGCAGATACACAGCTTCTTTGGATGCCTCTTAGGGTAGTAGGTTGAATTTCAGCTCCTGTGTTACTTTGAATCTATACAGCATTAATCATACTTCAAACATCATGCCAAATTAGTCCTGAGCAAATAAATTTAATAGTGGATGTTTTGAAAGCTTACCTTAGGCTTGAATTGTATAATCTGTCTTTATTAATAAACCAAAGTGTTCTAAGAAAAAATTGCATAGTCTCTAATTGAATTTTTATTGCCATAATGACATAAAGTCAGCTTTCCCATCATCCACTTGATATTGTTTCAAATTTATGTTTGGTAAGTGTGTATTTAATATATGTTTCAGCGGCACTAAAGAGAAGTTGTATAGATCCCAAATGGTATTAAAAAAAAATTCAGTGGTGTCAGAAGAGATTTTGCTGCACTGTTCACTATAGGATTAAAATATCCACAGTCCAGGAAGGGAAAACGTCCTGGAATTCTTTCTTAGAATCATCCATTTCAATCTGTTGTGTTTTCCCTGCATATTTGTAGCATTGTGATATCTGTGGTCCCTGAAATTATTTTATTTTTAATTGTTTAGGTAAGTTGTCTACTAACACTTTTTTATAAGCCAGTCGTGTCATTTAGTAAAAAATTCCCAAATACGTTTACATAGAGAAATATTTCTATTTTGAGAATCCACAAATCCAACTAAAATTGTCTTTACTGCATCCATCAGGGCTTGTGTCTCACACACAACATCAACATTTTAGCCAAAATAATGAGTAATATTTTAGCTCTTCTTACCTTATTCAGACTGATTTCATCTGCTACAATTTTAATTATTTATCTTTGTATTTCAACTCCTTAAATAGGTACAACATTATTTGGTGTCAATATTTATATCATGCATAAATGTTCTGCCATAATATTATCAAATTTTGCTGTGACTTCTGCCAAATGGATAAAATTTCCATTATCATGTTCATGCTCATAAATTTTTTTGGATGTTCCTCTGAACAGAAAATCTTTCTTGCCAAAAATTAAACCATGTATAATCTGCATTCAACAACAGCAAAACAAATTTTTTCCTCGTGTTTATAATTTATTAGCAGCATTGAGAGTTTTTTTTTAATTTGATGTCGATTCTTCAATATTGTATTAGTCAGACTGGGTCAAGAGATGCTTCAGTAACAAGCAATGCCAAGATTTCAGTGGCCCAACACAACAAAGTTGAGTTCACATTTGTGCAATGCTCATTGCAGGTCTGGATGATTTTCAGGGCAGCTTTCCTCTGTGGCCTGACTCAGTGATCCAGGCAGACAACCTGCAGCTGTACCATCTTGAACCCAGAGCCTCCTCAGTCAATGTGACAGGTGAGAAGAGTGGATGGTCTTATACCAACAAAATGCTTTTTCTTAGAAAAGTTACTGCCATCACCACCTGTTAGCCAAGTGGTGGCCTGTGACCTCTCCCACTGGTAAGTGAAGAGACAAAAAATAATCCTCATGCTTGCCTAGAAGGAGAAGAGAATCATATATAAGTAAGTTCCAGACTTCTCTGCCACAGTTTTTGTTCTTTTGCTCTTCGTGTTTATAAAGAATGTGTGATAAATGCTACCAGTCTTTATCCCATTTCTCACTTTTAATTTTTCTTACTCCCAAAGAATTGGCAATAGAGTCAAAAGTACAGAATCCTTTGAGGAAGAATAAAGTAAACACAATCTAATAAGAGCTTTTTTTCACTATTTGCAAGAATTTAATTGCAATCAGTTGGTGAAAATTTCCTATTTCTAATATGTTTTGGAAAGTAGAATTTTCTTATTTTAGGTTAAAAAAAAATCAACCAGAGTATCCTCCTATGTAAGAGTCAAATTCTGCAGATTCTCTGGCTCAACCCACATCTGCTCAGTGAAATCTCCAGCCTCTTCCTATTTCTTCAAGGTCTTTCTGGGGGTACCTGGAGATGATTTTAAGGGTTTTCTTCAAACCAGTCCTGCAGGCTTCTGTTGACTCCACTTTATCCTCCTGCTCTGGCTGCTCTGGTCACTTACGAGAGCTGAACCATAGCAATATTCCCCAAAGACACAAGCTCACACTGCAGCTCACAACTACAGCATTCTTTCTTGTGCCCGTCGGTGGATGACTGATACCACTGAAACCCTGTGCTCTCAATATCCCAAGAAATGGTATAGATCCCAAATGGTATGTGCCCAACCTCTGCAGTGGCTAGCTAATGCCCCACAACAAGCTTCATCAACGTCTAGAGGTTAAAATTAAGACCACTTGCTTCACTCATGATTCTGTAGGTTGAGGATTTAGGCTGGAGTTGGATGGGCTTCCCCTGTGCCTGTGGCCAGATATGAGTTAAATTCCCTCTGGCTGGGTTCTTTCACATGCTTGGGGTCTCATTTGGGGTAACTGGGCTGACCAGCTGTGATCCACATGGTCTCTTATTCTCTAGAACGTCTGAGGCAAATGCCCCAAGAGAAAGAGCACAAATGTGTGTGGCCTCTTAAGGCCTGGGCTCAGAACTGGGAAACATCTTTATACCAGATTCTGTTGACCAAAGTAAGTTACAAGATCATCCCAGAATCAAGGAGATGGGAAAGAGACTCTGTTTCTTGACAAGAGGAGCTACATAGTAACATGCAAAGGCTATGGACATAAGGAGAAGTAAAGGACAGTTGCTATGTTTGTAACCCTCCCCAGCCTGGAACTGAGGCAAGAGTCCATGGACGTTGAGTTAGGCGGACATCTGAATTTTATCTAGACTCATCCAGAGTCACCCCTGCTCCCAGTACTGGTTTGCTGAAATTGTTGGGGTCTAGACACATCAACACCAGGGTAGTAGCCCAAGTTCAAGTTGAGCCTGAGGAATGTGAGGCCTGGATGTGGCTGCTAAAACACCAAGGAATGGGGTAAGGGACTCCTTAAGAGTGGAGGAAGGGACTCCTGAGGAGTTCTCTCCTTCCTAGTCCCCTGCTTATTTATTAGTGTCATTTACCTGTCACTGCCAAGGGCAAGTAAGTCACTTTTGTGTAGACTCCCTCTCACAGTGAGATGTCTGCAATCTTTGCCTCCTGAGTATCACGAAGGAAAGCATGTTCATCCTGACATTTCTGTGATCAGGGCTCATTCAGCCCTCCTTCGGAACCGAAAAGAGGATCCCCTGGATGCAGACGAAAAGCAGGAAAGGGTCATGATGATCATATCTCAGTGCCAACTCAAGAGGAGCTACCTAGCTTTGTGGATAGGAGTGGAGAGCCCACCCAGGGGAAAGGTAGACCCTGTTCAGGATTTAAGTCCCTATTTTTAGTCATATTTGGAGGGCTTCTTCAAGTGACACCCAACCTCCAGCATCTGTACAGTCTTTGGTTCCAAGGGGATGTCTAAGTCAAATATGGGCATCTTGGTGAGGAAGTCCTAGGCTTGGATTTCCTAGGACACGGGGCCCCAGAGCACACCCAAAGCTCTCCAGTGTGGCTACCAAACTGTTTTAACCTGGATACCACATTCAACAGAGGATAAAACTATAGAACAGCTTCTCATTTGCAAAGGACATTCATGCTATCTTTCTTCCACACCCACCTGGGGTCTTGTTTAGGATGAAATATGGAGAGAGGTACAGAAGCAGCTTTAGCCATATGAAGCATTGCACAAATGCAATTTTTTTCCATTTCTGCCTTGGCTACTTCCAAACAGAATTTGAGGCAGCTTACAAGATTAATATGGTGAAAATAGGTCCCCAAACTACTATCCCAAAACTTCAAGAAAAAAACAAGTAATAAAAGGCATGGAGAGAGTAAAATTATATCCAAAAATCAGACTGAGAAGGGTTTCTTCTACTGAGTACAGCATTTAGCTCTTGAGGAATAAGAGGATAGACAGATAGGTAGAGAGATGACTCATGTTTACGAAGCACCTCCTATGTGCCAGACACTGCAATTCCGTCATGTGAGCCAAATCACTTTTTTTTTTTTTTTCCTGAGCTTTTCAGTAGCCATGGTAAAGAGGGGGAAATTAGCATTCAAATTAAGGAAATCTGCATAGATTCATTGGCAAACCACCTTTTTCTGGCTTTGGGTTCTAAGATGGGTCTTGATATAAAGTACATCAAGAACTTATTGAAGAATGTCCTCTAAAGCAGTTTTATTATGTCCAGGCATCAAGAAAAATGGAATTAGCACATTCTACCCTGTCTCTCCCAGGGAAATGCAGCTGTAACATTTGGAGAGACAGCACAAAATGCCGCTTGAGGACTCTGAAAAGTAAATAGTAGACAGATTGTGGAAGAAAACCAGAATTTGATGTACCATCCAACTGATAGCAAATTTATCACTTCTCCCCTCCAGACCTCTTGTAGCTTAACTTAAAAGTGGGTACAGTTGCAGAAGGTGCACAGCAGAGTGGGGAAAATAATGTCTCAGATTTCTGACCAAGGAACTGAAAAGGAGAGACTTTTAAGTAATGGAGAGTAGAGAAGGAGATTCCTAGGAAAGTGGTTGAATAAAAGTGTTTAGAAAATGCAGAGGGTGCTGGGGATGTGGCTCAAGTGGTAGCGCGCTCGCCTGGCATGCGTGCGGCCCGGGTTCGATCCTCAGCACCACATACAAACAAAGATGTTGTGTCTGCTGAGAACTAAAAAATAAATATTAAAAATTCTCTCTCTCTCTCTCCCTCTCTCACTCTCTCTTTAAAAAAAAAAAGAGAAAATGCAGGGCTCAAATGTCGTAGGTAGTAAAAAAAAAAAAAAAAGAAAGAAAAGAAAAGAAAATGCAGGGCTCACTCCAGAGGCTCCCATGTGTGGATCTGATCCTACCTGAACACCAACCTAAACTCTTAACCCATAGACTGCTACTCAGATCCCAGACTGACCAGTAGGGGGTGCCTACCCTGATGGGTATGGTAAAGACTGAAAATTGAACTGGAGTTAGAGCTCTGGACCTCAGAAGGTGGATTGGAAATGTAGTCCTGAACTTTACCAGGCTCATGGTCTGATAGGACAAAAATAGCAATGTTCTTTGTGGGATTTAAACAAGATCCAAAGTTTCCTAACATAATAATCAAAATGTCCAGGATGCAATTCAAATTTACTTGGCACATAAAGAACTAGACAAACCTCAACTCGCATGGGAAAATAGAATCAATGATGCCAAAGTTTAAATGACACAGATGTTGGAAGCACCTGACAAAGACTTCAGAGCAGCTATTACAAAATGGTCCAAAGAGGGGGTGAATTCTCTTGACATGAAAGGAAAGAAAGACGGTCTCACCAAAGATCTAAGTAGAAAAAAATATATATATTTTTTGAGTTTAAGTCTTTCTTTTAATTTTTTATTTTTTTAGTTGTTGATGAACCTTTATTTTATTTATATGCAGTGCTGAGAATTGAACCCAATGCCTCACACAGGCTAGGCAAGTGCTGCTAGACACTGAGCCACAACCCCAGCCTGTAAGTAGAAAATTTATAGCTGAAAAATATAATAAGTGAAATTAAAACACACTGGATGGAAAGAATTGAAGTGATAGGAAAGGCTCTGTGAATTTAAAGATAGATCAACAGAAATTATACAGTCTGAACTACATTTAGGGAAAAAAGTCAGATAAGAGAATACAGACTAAGATACCTGTCATACAATACCCAAAAGTCTGACACTGAAGTTATCGGACTTCCAGAAAGAAAAGAGAGTACAGTACTGCCTGAAGAAATAAGGTCTAAAAACCCCCAAAGTACGATGAAAGATATAAACCTACAGATTGAAGAAAGTGAATGAACCCCAAACAGGATAAATTAATAAATAAATCTAAGTCCACCTATTTCATGATCAAACTACTAAAAACTAAATACAAAGAGAAAATCTTGAAAACAATGGCGGGGGGAGGAGTTGGAGGGTAAATACATTAAAAATCTTGGAAACCAAAAGGAAAGGGGGCAATATTTTTCAAGTACTGAAAGAAAAGAACTGCCATTCTATAGATCTGTATCTAATGAAAATATACTTCAAGAAAGAAGGTGGAAGAAAGACAATTTCAGAATAAAGAAAACAAAGAGAACCTGTAGCCAGGGAGCTTTCTCAAAAACAACTGCAAACTCCTAGAAAAAAACAAAGGATCAACACTCCTGCTTTTAGGCACAGGCAATGACCTTCTCAATAGGACTCCTAAAGCTCAGGAAATAATGCCAAGAGTTAATAAATAGGACAGCATTAAAAAGCTTCTACACAGCAAAGGAAACAGGATAGTGAAAGAAGAACCTATAGAATGGGAGAAAATATCTCCTAGCTACACTTCTGACAGAGGATTAATGTCGGGAACATATAAAGAGCTCAAAACCACTTTATACCAAAAAAATCAAATAACCCAATTAATAAATTAGCAAATGAGTTAAACAGATACTTCTCAGAAGAATAAATACAAATGGCCAAAAAATTCATGAAAAAATATTCAACATCTTCAGCAATTGTGCAAATCAAAACTACACTGAGATTTTATCTCACACCAGTCAGATGGCAGTCATCAAGAATATATATAGTAATAAATGCTGGAGAGGATGTAGAAAAAGGACCACTTTTACACTGTTGGTGGGACTGTAAATTAATACAACCATTTTGGAAATCAGTTTGGAGTTTCCTGAAAAGAGTAGGCATGGAACTACTGTAAGACCCAGCTATACCACTCCTAAGTATTTTTTACCCTGGAGATTAAAAGACATCTTACTACAGTTGTACATGCATACCCCTGTTTATAGCAGCACAATTTACAATAGCTAAACCATGTTACCAGCCCAGGTGTCCATCAATGGATGAATGGATGAAGAAAATGTGGTATATACACACAATGAAGTTCTACTCATCTATAAAGAAAAATGGAATTCTGGCATCTGCAGGAAAATGGATGGAACAGGAGACCATTATATTTAGCAAAATAAGTCAAACTCAGAAGATCAGGGGTCACATGTTTTCTCTCATATTCAGAAGTTAGAAAAAAAAGAAAGGAAGAGTGGATCTCCTAAAAATCAAGGGAAATCAATAGAGGAAAAGGACCAAGGAGTAGAGAAAGAGCGGGGAAATGACAGAAAATTATACTGGCCAAATTATTTTGTTATACTGTGTGCATGTTACATAACAACAAATCCCACCATTACTTACAACTATAATACACCAACAAAAAATGTGGGGAAAAAAAGAACTGCAAAGGACAGTCCTCTCTGGAAGACTCTTAGATCATCTCAAAAATGATATAAGGTGGGAACTTGGAACATCAAGAATGAAGGAAGGGCAACAGAAATGGTAAATGACAGGAAACTGTTTCATTGAAAATGTAAAGGTGTTCCGTTATATCAGCCCTGAAGATTCTCCAAGGGCGTGGGTTAAAATTGCAGTTCTTTGAAATGAACATCACATCATCACCCTCGGTACATGTATGACTGCACATATGGTGCGATTCTACTTCGTGTACAACCAGAGAAATGAAAAGTTGTGCTCCATTTGTGTACAATGAATCGACGTGCATTCTGCTGTCATGTATGACTAATAATTACAAGAAATTAAAAAATTTAAAAAACTACAATTCTAAAAAGCAGTGCTTGGGAGGAAGTAGGGGTCATGGGAGGGGGAGAAGAGTGGAACATAACATCAGATTATGTGCCTCCCTCTGCTCAGGGGTGTCCCATCTCATCAAAGTCACCTTCTCATTAAGCTCTTCCCTGAGTATTCTATTTAAAACTAAAAACCTTTTCTACCCTATCACTAGTCTCATTCTCTACTTAGTTTTCTCCATAGCACTCATCAACATTACCATGCTATATATTATTTGTGTATTTTTGGTCTTTCAGGTACCACTTCATGAAGACCAGTGGATTTTGCCTTGTTGGTCACTGCTTTATGCTTAGCACAGAGCCTGGCACATAATGGATAGATTCAACGTCCAGTTGTTCTCTATGGCTTACTAAATTTGTCAGAGTGGGCAGCTAAATATCTTTTAGTAATAGAATAATCATGTTTCAAGTGGTTCACATACTAGACTGTCAGGGTTTTTAGCCCCCGTCTCCTCCTGACCAGCAGGAGAAGCGGGGAAAGCACGCCCCAACCAGGAAGAGCCAAGAAAGGTAAAGGTCGACTGGCGGCCCCACACCCAGCCCTCCCTCACTGGAGGACAATCAGATGGGCCAGGGAGACGAGTCAAAGCAGGATCTCGTTTAATGAGGAAATACACACAGCTTATATACTGCACAGGAGCCAATCAGAATAAAGGTCAGAAGGGTGGAGCAAGTTCACGTGTATACCCATCCCATAGTCTGTAAGGGAAGGCACTGTCCTTAAGCTGTCCACGAGGGTGGAAAAGTCCTGGACCTATCCTGGAGGTGGTCCGCCTCCTCCGTCACCGCCCACAGCACCATCTCCTGGCTGATCACCAGGAGCCGTCCCAGCCACACGTGCAGCCTCAAGACCAGGAAGTGGGCAGCCATGCCCTACACTAGACAATCATTGACCCACAGAGTGGACACATTGTGGCTTAGCTATCTGCCTCCTCTTCCTCCTTCTGGTGGCCACTGTTCCTCTCTTTATGTCTAGTATATGATTCAAATAGGAACTCCATATTGCATCCCGGCTTTGGAGGTTGGTCTTGATCTGGGCATCAGATCGAGCCAGACCAAGAGTCCTTCTCCTGGATTCTTAAATTACAACCACACAGGGAGATGCAGGACAGGGAGCCACCTATAGACATGCTTGCTGTCACATACCAGTTCTGCACATCCAGGGCAATGATGTGACAGTCAGCAAGTCCTGCATGTCCAGTCCCCAGTAGCACTCATCTTCAGGACCAGCGCCATCCATGCCCTCCCTGAAATTTAGTTATGTGAGTCAGTTAATCTGTTTTTGCTTAAGCTACACTGAGTCAGTTTACTGTCACTGTGAAAAGAGTTCCTAATAATACAGTCTATTTGAAGCTTCCGCTACCACTATCATGGAACACATTCTTGTATGTAAACATTGTGCAAGGGTCTGCGGGGCAGGGAAGAGTGATTAAATGACACAGAATCCCTGTTGTCAAGAGTCCTTCAGTTTAGTTGTGTAAACACTTTTTACCCGGAAGAGTCATAAAGCCAGTGAGCATTACGGGCAACACAGGCAGTGAGGACAGGGGACAAATTCCCATGGTTAAAAAAGGTTTCCTGGGGAAGGTGAAACTTGGACTGGAGTTAGAAAGAGCCAAGAAAGAGGAGCTATTGCAGGGGTGAGTAAAGGGCTCCAACAAAGCCAAGAATCAGGTATGCTCGAAGGAATCACAGAGGTCAGGCATGGGAGATGGTGTACGTAGCTTATAATGTGCTCTCACTTTAGTCATTGTATCTGGGGAATGGAACGCAGGACTAGAGGGGTCCTTGGCTAATATGATGAAGAAGAATTTCATCACATGCCAGTCAGACACGAAGACAGAAGTTTGTCTAGGAAAGTAGGTACATGTTCAAGGGAAAATACAGGTCATGTTAAGAGTGAGACACATTTTTTGGGGGATTCCCAGCTCCTCTTTTAAAGGAAACTTGTTGAGGTTTGGAAAGGTATGTATGAATGATATTAATCTGTTGATTTGAAGATGGTTCATGGGGGTCTGGTCAATCTCAGAATCTTTAGGCTGATGTGATCTTTATTAGCTGATTAGTAGATGGTGCTGGAAAGTTCCCTAAATTAAGGTTTCTCAATCTATTTATTAGGGGATTAATTAAGAGCAAACAGATGGATTTACACATTACCCAGAAATTTGGGAATAACAGGCCTGGAAGAGAGACTGGCTTGGGGAGGGACAGGCTGGGGGAGTCGGTGGAACTTCTGAATTAAGATATCATTTCCTTGTCCTTCCTTTACATCTCCCTTCTACCTATTTTTTTTTTTATTCCTTCTATACTATCTCAGGTTCACAAACTGAATTTAGTTGGTAAAGTTTGTGAGTCTCTTTAAAAATCTGAAGGTTCCCTCCCTCTTTTTTTTCTTTGCAATTTATTTGGGAGATTCTCAATTTTGCAGGCTTCATCCCAATGGCATCAATTAGCTTGTTCTTTTGTCCCTTGTATTTCTTGGAAACCTAAGTTAGATCTTGAGGATTGATTACAGTCATGTTTATATTTGGAATAAGCTGTTGTAAGTAGTAGTGTGTTCTTCCAAATGAATCACATCAGGAGATAGGCAATGTTTTGTCATCTCTTTGGGTTCAAGTATTGTCAACCTCTTTTTTATGATTTTATCTTATTTTTCTATTTTTCCATTTTTTTTGTGCATTAAATGGTGGAATTCATTGTTACATATCTGTACATGCTCACTATAGAACAATATAATTTGGCCAATGTCATTCCCCAGCCACCTGACCCATTCTTTATGAAGTTTCCCATAGGTTCTTACCCGATAGTTTTAGCAGCCACCGATACCATTGTTAAGTCCCATTGTAACACTGGAGGCTACAAAATGGTGACATACTTATTCTGTCATTCCTTCTTCATTTATAGACTAGAATTCTTCTATAAAGACCATTTACATATCAATTATTTGACTACTCCAAAAAGGCAGAGTAAATGTTTGATTCTTTCTCTTTATTTGCAAGTTTTCAAATAATGAATGATTTGCCTAGCATACTCCAAAGATGACCAGTTAGTTTGTTTTATTATTATTATTGTGGGCTCATGGATTTTAATATCTTGATATGTTTCAGTCCATTGTAATTTTTATTCATTTCGATGCTCAAATTGTTCCCGTTGGCTCCTGGACCCTTTTGGTATGATCGCCATAGACTTTGATATCTCCCTTGCTTTCCAAGGTTATCTTGTACATTTTCTGCTCCAGACCTGAAAAAAGATCATTCCTCAAAGAGATCCAATTCCTCTTAGTGAGAAATACTATTTAGAAACAACTATCCAGGTCCTAGGGGGTGCTCATAAAGACTAAATAGGTCATTGTCTCTAGGGCTTTTCAGCAGACAGAGAAGGGAAATAGATTTTCTTTAAAAGAGAAAACACATTATGGACTCACGCTGAGGTTCCCCATTCAATTGTAAAACCATGTGGCTTTTACTTATCTTCTGTGAGATCTCATATATATTTGTATCTCTTTACTCTTATTCTGAAAATTCTGGATTCCAGAGTGAATTATTTTTTTGTCTTATCTTAATACATTTATGGTTCAGAATATAATAGTAATATTATTATTAATGATGCAACTAATAAAATCATAGTTTAATATTTATATGCATGGATTTTTTTAAAAGAGAGAATTTTTTGATATTTATTTTTCAGTTTTCGGTGGACACAATATCTTTATTTTATTTTTATGTGGTGCTGAGGATTGAACCCAGCACTCCACGCATGCCAGGTGAGCATATTACTGCTTGAGCTACATCCCCAGCCCATGCATGGGTTTTTTTTTTAATCATCATAGTGTATCTCACTAGAGTTATATAATCAAGTTACTGTGTTTTTAAATTATTGAAATAATTCTTCTGAATTTGAATAAGCCACCAATTGATACAGAGTTAGGCTTAATTGTTTTGTTTATTTTCCATTTTCAAGGATTGTATTTTTCTATTTGTTTTTTAAACAATCATATAAAGCTTTTACATGGTTTTAAGTTAAAAATCAATAAAATAAGTTACATCCAGAGAAGTTTTGCTTGCATCCCCAACCTCTCTGTTTTATTTGCTACTTTTTTCTATGTGTAACCATTGGTTTTTCTTGTCCTGTATTTAAAAAATACATAACCATATGTCTATATAATCGAATGATCTCTCCCCTTTTTCAGATAAAATACTATAACATACACATACTATGCACAGTACTTGGCACCTTTTTTCCACTTACATTCAATCCAACACATTCTTAGGATCACTCATGTAATATGTAGAAACATTTTTCTTCCATTTTATAGCTGCATGGTAATCCTACCATCTGTTTTAATAATAATAAGCTGCATAATTGACTCAACCAGTTCCTTATCAATTAGGCATTTGGGCTGTTCCCAATTCTTTACGGTTCTAAATACTGCTGCAATTAATAGTCTTGTGTGCACATTCCTTCATACTTTGTCAATGTTCCTTTAATACAATTCCTACAAGTGGGATTAATTGTTGAAAGGGCAAATGCATGTACAATTTTGATATATATTGCTAAATTCCCTTCTGTAGGAATTGTTCCATTTTAAATTTCCAGTTGCAATGTAGTGAGTGTCTGCTTCCTCACTGCCTCCCCAAGAGAGTATGTTGTCAAACTTGGAGACTTTTGCCTGAAAAATGGCATCTCGGTGCAATGTTATTTTACATTGTTCTTATTATGCTCAATTTAAGGTTTTAATCCCCTAGTGCAGATTCTGACTCATTGAAGTCATTCACTTATTCTTTGAATCTATGAAAGCATGAACTGGCATTTCAGAAAAATTAATCTAGATGCAGAATATAGACTAATTTGAAATACAGAGATTACAGAATCAAAAGAGCACTTAAAAATTTTAGAACACAAACTCAGGTCATAAGAAATGGAAATTTATTTTTCAACAATAATCTCTTTTCTATATTTCCTCTTCTCTGGGGTAATAAATTCAATCTCTGTCCATTCAGATTTGCCCCCCACCTCCCTGATCATACCACTTAGTGACCACAGGAAGTCTAAGGTCTTATCTTCCGGAAACCCCCTGCAGCCATTTCTATCCTCAGTTCCTGGGCTGTGCTGGGCTCCTTCTTAGAAAATGAGACATGTTTCCTCTGCTCTGAAATATCCCCCAACTACATCCAAGGCTCAACCTAAGTGTGAATTGTGAATAGAAGGTACTGGGTTTCTTCTCAGAAACCCACCAAACCCTCTGCAGCTTTCCCCATACCCAGCTTAGGGAATATTGTTCTTCTAGGGAAGAGAGATGAAGAGGAAACTCTCTGAATGAGCCCCTGGTCCTCAGGCTTAATCACTGGCTTTTAAAGGTGACTGCTTGGTTAAGCTATAACAAGGATAAGTGCCTCAGAGTCTGGTTGGAGTGGAAGAGGGCCACAGAGGGTGGGGGCCTCAGTATTTCCAGACAGTATCCCGATTACTGCAGTCAAAAGCACGTAGCAATGGCCAGGTATGATGTGATGAGAGGTGGAATGAGATGTTGGCTGAGGGTCTGGGGCTGATTGATGAAGGAAGGGAGAGAGGATTCAAGAATGGGACTTAGAGATTCCCAAGCTGAAGGATTAGAGAGTACAAGGGACTGAAATGGGGCCAGCAGGAGGTATGTATGCCAGTTCTGGAAGATAGATCATGCACTTGGCTTTAGGCTTGGGTGAGGTGTATGGAAGTGATATTTAAATCCACAAGAAGGACTGAGATCCCTTCTTTCGGGCTGGGGATGTGGCTCAAGCGGTAGCGCGCTCGCCTGGCATGCGTATGGCCCGGGTTCGATCCTCAGCACCACATACAAACAAAGATGTCGTGTCCGCCGAAAACTAAAAAATAAATAAATATTAAAAAAAAAAGAGAGAGAGAGAGAGAGAGAGGTCCCTTCTTTCTGGAAGATGAGACAGTGAGACAGTTACTGAGGTTCCAGGGCCGAGTCTTGGAGGGCTTCCACATGTAAGTGGTAGGGAGACGAAGAAGACAGACAGTTCAGAGGCCAAGTGTTTGCAAGGCCAAGCAGTATGTGGCTACGTCCTTCTTCTCAGGATGCGGTCTCACCTAGATACTTGGAGGAGACTTTGTCTGTATCGTGTGTCTGACAGTCCATCTGCTGCCCCAGCAGGCAACACTAGAGCTGAGTCATTTGTAATTGTGCACCCTTGGACATATCTGAAATGTCCTGTAGATAAAGCTGCTCCCAGAAATAGGACTGTTATATTTTGTACTTAATGTAACAAACATTCACTGTATAGTTAATATGCACAGGGAACAACGTGGCACAGTTACATATGACAGAATTTGCAAAGTGCTAGCTCATAAGCTGTGTCTGATCCAATGACTTCTATTGATTAGAGTCCATAGTGGATTAAAAAAAAAACACCCTTATTTTAAAGTAATTACTGAAATGTAAAAATCAGGATACTTCACCTAAAAAATGTCGATTTCAAGCTTTTCTTGAAAAATCAATTTGTCCTCAGTGGACCTGCATTCCCAAATGCCAAAATCATCCAGAAGGATGGAACACCTGCTCCCTCAGATGAGCTTGCGTTTTCTGTTGTGTAATAGATCCTGCTTGCCCTGAATCTCTCATTTACACTTCTGGTTCAACACCTGTGGACCTCATGTCTGAAACTCTGGACGGGGGATCCAATGTACAAGCTCTGATATGACACATGCTCAGATATTGACTAATTCAACTGCTAATGGCCTTGAACAAATTATTTTACCTCTTGAAGCCTCAGTCTCTCTATCTGTAGAAAGGTAATGATAATAGTTGCCTACCTCCCAGGGCAAGGAGTAAATAAGATATGTAGAAGCTTAAGAAGTGGCACCATTACTAAAATACAAGTGAGACAAATTCTCTGCTTACCACATTCTAATCCTCTAAAGCAAGTATCTAAGTCAATTTCATGTTGCTATAACAAAATACCTGGGAATGGGTACTTTATAAAGGAAATAAGTATATTTAACTCACAGTTTTGGATGCTTAAAACCTAGGATCAGGTGGCCTTGTCTGGCCTCTAGTGAGAGTTTCCTGACTGCATCACAACAACACAGAGAAACAGAATAGGAACTTCTCTGTTCAGAAGGGGACAAGCATGTAGAGTAGCCTCACTTTATGGTATTCTACTCTCCTGAGAACTATGCCACTCCTTGAGACCAGTGTTAATCACATCCCAGTAAGGCCCACCTCTTAAAGGTTTACCCCTTCTCACTGAGGACCAAGCTTCTAATGCAGACCTTTGCCGGGTACGCACTCAAACCCTATCTAAACCATAGCAGCAAGTAAGAGCACCAGCCACTGTGCTCCAAGACAGAGTGTGCCCCGAGGAGGGGAGGAGGGGAGGCCAGGAACAGGCAGAGCCCCTCAGCCTGTGGCTCAGAGAAGCCTCCCCAGAGAGGCAGGGACCTCAGAGCCTGGATTTCTTTTGTGAGAGGCAGGCAGCCCAGCTGGGCCTGCCTGGACTTTGAAACCCCGCCACACAAGACTGAACCCAAGCCCTGGGAAGACTGGTCCCCACCCCTGCCGGCTGCCTTTCTGCTGGGATTCCAGGAACTGGGCCCTATCAGTTGGGCCCTGTTTCAGGAGTCAGGTTTCTTGCCATTTCCCCTCAGTCATGTGGCGGCTGGAGTGGACAACACCGGCTGGTGGGAATGTGATTAGCTGTCAGGACGCTTTCCAGGCAGGCGAGTGTGTCTCAGATGGAGAGAGTGGCTAGAATGTGAATGGGGAACAGACCCCACTGTGCGCAGCAGCCTGGGCAGGTCTGTCAACTCCAACTACAAAGCAGGCTTCCTTTAGGTCCCCCGCCTAACCCCTCCTCCCTCCAGTCCTGGAAACACAGGCCACTCACTCTCAGGAAGATTTGTTTCGGGGATGGAGGAGGTGACCTTGGGCTGGCTGGGGAATGTCTTGTCTGACCTCTTGTGCCTTCTGAGAGCTGGGGCTGGGAAGAAAGTGTACCTTTTACACAAAAAGACATGTACCCTGCCATTGTTGAGAACACTGCTCATCAGTAAAATCTGAGCTCACGCACATTTACAGGGAAGAACTTTCTTCTTAAAAACTCAAAAAGTGGACCTGTGGAGCCTCACTCAATTTCTATCCCACATGGGAAACAAGGAAAAGCCTATCTGCCCCTGACCAGCCCAGAGGTACATAAGGGCCGAGCTGAGACCAGAGTCACACACTGTCACTGCGGGCACCATGTCCCCACCCAGGCCTCCCTTCCCCTCTGTTCTCTGCCCACCAGCCTCTCCACTCCACAGGGCCTATCTGGTTTTCTCTGAAGGTTCTTTCCCTTTGGGGTGAGGTAACGGACACACTGACTTATTCAACACTCAAATATTTTAATGCAATATATCTTGAAAAATCAAAATGAATGCAAAAACAACACATGATATACAAAACATCAAACTTAAATAAAGGTCTGATCCAACTTACATGACTCATTCACCTCACTTGGCCCCAGCGGACACTCTCATTCCCAGAACCTGGGTAGACTGTCCAAAGCATTGTATCTCATTCTGCCACCTACCAGAGGGGTGACTTTAGAGTAAGTGACTGAAATGCTTTGAGCCTCTGTGTCCTTCTTTGTAAAATGGGGGCAATAATCCCTATCTCAAAAGTTGTTGTGAGGGTTAAATGCGGCGGAGGAGGTAATAGACCAAATGTCTAGGTAGTAGATGGTCCCTAAATCCTGGTTCTCATCTCCGGTTTTTCACTGGGCATAAAAATCCTACAGATAGGATTGGAAGTGGTAAGATTCCTGTCAGAGCTTGGAAATGCAGATGTCAGGGAACCTGGAGCAGAAATGTGGATTAACAAAGATAGTAAAGTTCAAATACATATAATGATCTGAGGGAAATACGTACAATTTATATGATGATTTGAATTCCTTATTGCATATTACACTTTTATACATCTACAAGAAAAAAAAATGAAGAATACTCAGTGGGAAAATGAACAGCAGATAGAAACAGGTATTTCACAAATAAATGAATCCCTGAAAGCATGGTCAATGTTACCAATAATCAAAGGAATGGAAATTTTTCATGTACCAATCAAGAACTTTTTATTTAATTGCAATTCCTGGTACCAGTAAGGGCCAAGGAAACAGGTAGTCTCTGACATTGCTGAAAGGAGAGTGAACACATTTTTCTGGAGGACAAATTGAAAAACAAGCTTTAAAATGTGCCAGATCTTTGACTCTGTTGGCATTTCTTGAAATAACAGCTATGCTAAACTAATAATAAGGATGTGAGCAAAAATGTTAATTACAACAAAGAATTACTGGACGTAACTGTGTGTCCTACAATAGAGGATAATTATTTTTTTAAGTTTCTAGAAAGATAGATAGATGGTATCAAAGTATTATTGGTAGTTATCTCTGGGTGATGATTGTGAGTTGTATTTTATGATTTTTTGTTTTTAAAAACATTTATTCTAATGTTGCAAGAGGACTTAACACAAGATGTACTCTCTTAACACATTTTTAAGTGCACAAAACGTTATGATTGACTATAAAGCTTATTCATCTTGCTTAACTGAAACTTTACTCCTGTTAGTAACTCCCACTTTCTCTCGCAGGCCCTGATTATCACTATTGCTTTTTTTAATTCTATCATGTGAATATAAAAGAGACTCATGTAAGTGCAATCATGCAGTATTTGTCTTTCTGTGATTGGTTAATTTCACTTAGCATGACGTCCTTAATATCACAGACTGCAGAATTTCCTTCCTTTTAAAAACCGAATAGTAATACATTGTATGCATGTACCACATTTTCTTTATCCATTCATCTGTTGATGGACATTTAGGTTATTTCTGTATCTTGGCTTTTGTGAATAGTGCTGCTATGAACAGGGGGTTTTAATCTCTTTTAGAGATCCTTATTTCAGTTCTTTTGGATAAACACCCAGAAATGCAATTGCGAGATCATATGGTAGTTCTATTTTTTGCTTTCTGCTTTCTGCTTTCTGTATAATTCCAATTTTCTACAATGAACACATGTTACATTTTATAATAGTTTTGTTTTAAGAATGAAGGAACTTGAGGGTCTGATTGTCCCTCAAGCAGGGGAGTGTGGTGTGGGTGACCCCGCACCTGTGACTTTTGGAACTGTTGGCGTCTAGTTCTCCAGTCCCAGAGCACTTGAAGGAGGAATGGGGTTGGAAGCAGATTCCCAGCTGCAGGACATTGCAAAACAAGGTGGCCAGAGCAGTGTGGGAGGAATTTGTGAGGCCTGGTGTAATTTTCGGCAACATATGACTCCTAATAATAACAAAGAACAAAGTTTTGGAGTAGAACAATTGCATTATCTAATACTACAGGGCCTGAGAGGAAACCTGCTAATAATTGTTTGAAGCTAATTATTCTGTAAAGGTCAAATTCTGCTTGTGTCCCTTAGTGGCTGCATTGAGGCAAGTTAGGCAAATGGAACTGTTCATTGCTGGGGGAATACCAAATTGATTTTTGAATTTAATGTATTTTCACAAAGGTTATTTTTCCTTGTAGGAGCTAAGAATCCACACACTTTGCTGCTTCTGTAGACTTCTGAGATGTTAACTCTTGAGCTACTTGGCTTACCCCAGCCATGCTTCTTCCAAGCCCCACCTGAGCAAGGGGAGAAGTCGCTGGGACAGACACCCAGAAACCCTCAAACCTGGGCCATTAATGCCTCCAGCAGTCAGAACTTGGAGCCTCCTGGGGCCCTGGTTTTGGGGCAGCCTCCTTCCCCATCTACTCCACCCCATTCCCTGAACACCACAGAATTCTGAGAGGGGTTTTCACACTAACCCCCAGCCTTGAAAGGATTGCCAAAGGTCAGTGGGGATCAAGAAGGCCAAGAGAGGACTGGCGCAGGGAGGCCTTGTCCTGAGAATCGTTTTCCGAGGTCTGGACACGTATTTTCAGGGGATGCTCAGACAGTGATCTTTTCATCCTGGGCCCTCTCAAATCTAAATAGAAGAGAGAAGGATGGAATCAATAATAATCATGATGCTGATAAGATGGAGCAGAGGTGGGGGGAGGCTGTTGATAAACACAGCTACCACACATCCACATGTTTACCATGGGTCAGGCAATAAAGTGCTTTATACACATATGATCCACACACTCCAAATGGCTGTTCTCATATCCATCTCAGGGATTCAGAAACCAATCTGAGTGATTGGCCCAAGTCACAGAACTAGTAAGTGGCACAGTTAAAATGCAAACTTAGATTTGTCTGTCTCCAAGGCCCAAGCTCTTAACCACATAATGATACTGATGTTGACACACACAGGAGAAAACAGGTACAGAAGAGGGAGCAAGCAGAGAGTGTTCTGACACACGGGAAAGTTGCAAAGCAACTCTTCAGGAAGCCAAGGGCTAGAGGCCTTTTGTTCAGCCTCTGGCTGCTGAGAAAGGGGGACTCTTGTCAACGGACTGTCCAGGATGGGTATCTTAGCTTCGTGGGACTGGGGACTGTGGGATCTGCTCCTCTGTTCCACCACATCCTCTTGCCCTCTAAATTCATCGCTGCCTTTCCTGAACCATCTTCTCAGCAAAGCATGGCTTCTTTCTGAGCCAGTTACCCCTCTGGGGCTGTCTGACTCTGCTCCTCTGGATCTGAAGGAGATGTGACTGGATGCGACTCTGCAAGGAAAGATTCCTTGTAGGAGGTCAACCAGGTGCCTAGCTGATGGGGTCGCTGGCTCCACCTTTGGTCACTGCATCAACACATCCCCACAGGGCAGCTTCAACCTTACTGAGGCCTGCTGCATCCATAAGCCAGAAAGCCTCGAATATGGGGCAGTGGCTGAGCCTGGCAGTACCTGGAGGCCCAGACCTGGTTCATGTCGCAACTGATTATCCAATTGATTATCCTGAGGCTGGAGCTGATTCCAACCCAGGAAGGAAGAAGCAGCTCCAAAACTGGGTGTAGCCCTTAATAGGGAGGCACTTCCCATCACCTCAGAGCTCAGGATCTCTGTTGTTTAACAGCATACGGAAGGAGTGTGTGAAGTGGTTTTTCTTTTTAAGCTGAGTTTTTCATTTTTCTTTAACATTTTCAAATAACTAATGTTTTGAGTATAATTACTATGAAAATTTATATTTCTTTTTAATTACCATATTTTAATGCATAATCATTGTGACATTCATGTATATACACAAGTATTCCATGCATCCATATCTTGCAACAAAGACAGTTTAGTAATAATGATTTTTAAGTAATACAGCCCAATTAAAAAAAAAAATCTTCACATAATGGCCTCACTTCAACTTTTTTGAAAAAAAAATTGGGATAAAAGTTGTGACATTTATGCAGTGAAGTGCAGTCGACATTTACTATTAAAATTTTATTCATAACTCCATAGTTTAATTCAGAAGAAATATTTTGACATTTGGAACATTATGGTACCTAAGAATAATACATTGAAATGTCTGTTTTGTTGTAGAGAAATATTACATGGTTAATATAAAAATTGCAAGCAAAAATTAATTATATTGGGGCTGGAGCTATGGCTCAGTGGTAGAGCATTTGCCTCACATGTGAGGCACTGGGTTCAATTCTCAGCACCACATATAAATAAATGAATAAAATAAAGGCCGATTAATAACTAAAAATTTTTTTTAAAATCAATTCTATTAAATTAAAATTCTGCTGGAGAAGTAAACCAGAAATGCAAAATCAAGGCAGGGAAGAACAATATAAAATTCTGGCTCCGAACCAATGGCACAATGACTTATTTTTAAAATGGATGTAGATGAGTATCATTTCATCACATTGGTTGAGGGTAGGTGCTAGGGTCAGGTAGATGAGGTCAAGGGAGGTTGGTTTTAGTTATAATTAACATGTCCAGATAAGCCTTCACCAAGGGGACATTTGAAGTGAGGGATTTAGCAGATATCTGGGAGAATACTTTAAAGGTGAAAAGAATAGGCAATGCAAAGATGCTGAGAGGAAGAGGCCCATTTACCAGGGTTAAGGAACACCTAGGAGAACGGCAGGAGCAAGAGGAAAATACATTGAAGGTAAAAGTTTGTTTTTCCCTAAAATTAAGGAATCCACAATCACTGTCATGTTTTATGAAATATCGGTTTATATGACATTTATCTCAGGTCCCTGGATACCAGTTGCATTCATCATTCACAAAGTCTTAAACTCCCATCCAAATTAATTGCTTCCTTGGATATTGCATAAACATATAATTTTAAATTATATACATGTATTTTATGTCAAACTCGAAAGATCTTTGTGCTTTTAAAAAGCTATGTTCATTCTCTCATTTTTTGACTGTTCCACTCATATAGATATTTAAAATAATATCTGAATAAATATTGGACTCTTGTGTGGCTGTGTTTCACACTTGACTATTTTTAAAAATTTTTTCATAGGCAATACATTCACATGACATAGATACAGAAAGAGTGTATTCTAGTTTCAGATGCAGTGAGCATAACTCTAAAACCCAAGCAGAATACAAGGAGGACTCAAGGCTTGTGAAAAGTAAACAGCAGCATTCAGACTAAGGAGGAACCAGAACTCAGAGTACCACTGGGGATGAGCTCCCCATATGTTCTCCTTCCAGTATCCCATGACCAGAAACATCCAGAAAAATGTAAGTGAGCACTGTGGAGCAGAGAGAGCTTGAGGAAAATCCCTCCAGCTTTGGCTCAAGGACTGGACCAAGGACCTTCCAGCTGTCCAGGGAACGAGGAAATGCCCCATTTTGTTTTTTCACTTCTCCTTTCTCCGTGTTCCGGGCTCCAGGAAATCTGGTGTCTGCACCAGCTAGAGAAACCCACAGAAGCTAATACTCTAAAGGGCAACTTCCTCTCTGGTAGAGCTGCAGTTCTGAAATGACGTGGCAAACCCCTGGTGCTCTTCACTCCTCGTTCTGTCCTCTCCCCCATGTGGGCTGGGATGAAGCCCAAGTGATGAAGTATGTGGCAAAACACAATGGAGTAGAGTAACTAGAGGAACCAGAGCCCCAAGTTCCAGTCAGAGAGCCAAATGAGAGCCTCAGGGAACTGCAAAGTGTCTGGAAGAGTGTGGAGAAGGGAGATCTGGGGAAAGAAAAGCTCTATAAAGGTGTCTGTGAACTCCAGAGTTCACTGTGAAGCTGCACATATGTGAATGTGATCCTTGTTAACATGTAAAAGACTTTGAGAACTGAACTCATAAAACTCTACCTAGGTCCCAGAGAGACCCCTAGGATTTTTAAATTTTCCTTCCTTCCTTCCTTCCTTCCTTCCTTCCTTCTGTACTGGAAATTGAACTCAGGGGCACTCAACCACTGAGCCACATCCCCAGCCCTATTTTGTATTTTATTTAGAGACAGGATCTCACTGAATTGCTTAGTGCCTCACTGTTGTTGAGGCTGGCTTTGAACCCATGATCCTCTTGTCTCAGCCTCTGGAGCCACTGGGATTACAGGTAGTAGATCAGTAGAAATTATTAAATTAAATTAAATCTGAACAGTATGGGGGAAAAAAGAGAAATGAATAGAGCTTTCAATATCTGTGGGACATTACTGAAACATCTAACATTCATGCCATGGGAGTTCCAGAAAGAGAAGAGGAAGAGTACAATGCTGAAAAATATGTGAAGAAATAATGGCTAGTGTCAGTTCTATATCACTGTGGCCAAAATACCTGAAAAGAACAACTTAGGAAAAAAAAATTATTTGGGGCTCACAGTTTCAAGGTTTACCCTTGGTCAGGTGACTCCTTAACTCTGGGTCAGAGGTGAGGTGGAGCATCCTGGCCAAAGGGCACAGTGGAGGAAAGCTGTTCACCTCATGGGTGACAGGAAGCAGAAGGGGAGAGGAGGGGCTGAAGGGAAGATGAATCCTCCCAGGGCACAGCCCCAGTGACCCACCTCTTTTAGTCATGCCTATAGTTACCACTCCATTTGTGCACTCAAACTAGGATGGACTGATTAGATCACAGCTCTCCTAATCTCGCCAATGCTCCTCTGAATACTCCTGCATTAACACAGGAGCTTTGAAAGGATGCCTCATATCCAAACAATAATATTTCACCCCTGGTCTCCAAAAGCTCATGTCCATCTCAAAGTGAAAAATTCGTTCAGTCAATTTCTAAGAATCCCCATAGTATTAATAGTTTCAACATTGCCCAAAAGTCCAAGTCCAAAGTCTCTTTTGAGACTCAAGGCAAACTCTTGGACTTTTGAGACCCTGTAATGATCAAAAGCAAGTTACATATATCCAATATACAATGGCACAGAGTAGATATTGTATATTGGATAGGAGCATAGAAAGAAGGAATGGGACCAAAACAAATGAACAAACATTTCCTAAAAATCCAAATCAGAAATCTGGGCCATATGGTAGCAAGATGCAATCTCCAAAGGGCCAAGATATGATCTCACCTTTGTCCTTGCTGTTGGAATTCCTCTGGCCATTTAGTCTGGCTCTGTCCACAGCCAGCAGCTTTCCTTGGTAGACAATCCATGTTCCTGGCATCTCATTATCTCGGGGTCTCCCTTCAGCTTTGGCTCATAGCTTCATAGCTTCATCATGCATTGCTCTCTCAATGACAGGGCCAGCCTGCAGGTCCTCTGACCCTGCTACACTTTGCCTGGCCTCCCAGGCCTTCCTTTGAAACCTGAGTGGAAACCTCCATGACCCCGTAATTCCAGCATCCTGCATTTCTACAGAACCAGCACCAAGTGAATGATGACAAGATCAGTTGCCAGCTTGAGCAGGGCCCCTTGGAATCCTGGCTGCAGTGGCCTCTGAGCCTGGGCATCTGAGTATTATGAAACTAATCTTGAGGAAAGAATTTCCTAGACGCTCCTGGGTAAGAAGGGTGCCATGATCTCTTAAAGGACTTTTCACCTCTACACCCTTGAGCATAGCATAAGTGAGATCTTGCTGATTTCTGAGATGCCTTCAAGCCATCCTTCCTATTGTCTCTGTGCAAAGTGCTTGGTTTCTCTTTAGTAGCAGTAATCTTTTCAGCAACCACATGCCCAACTTTTCAGGCACTGTTTAGTCAAATGGCAAGTTTTCAAAGTTCGTTTTTTCTGCTTTCAGCTCTTGAGTCTCACAGTAAACCTGGCTAAAGGTGGCCAGCAGTATCTGTGCCACAGCCTGAATGCGGACTGCCTTGAAATTTCTTTTACCAGATTAATTAGTCCATTGCCTTTAAATTCAGCCTCACAAAAAATCTCAGAACATGGGCCAAATGTAGACAAATTCTTTGCCAGATGTAACATGAATGGCCTCTAGTCCAATTCCCACTAAAATCCTTATTCCCTCTGAAACCTCATGGTTTTCTGTCTTTACTATCTGCATTCCTACAGGCATTCTGGACTTCTGAGCTCCAGAAGAAGAAAAAGACATCCAATTAGAAAAAGACAACTAGTCTACCACCGTTGTCTACCACCAGAACTGCCCTTTAAGCTCTATTTACAATATTCTAAGGCATCTTCATCACATGTCTCCAAACTTTTCCAAACTCCTCCCACAAAACAGTTCCAAAGGCTTCTGAACCACCATGTCAGGTTAGTGTGAGCAAGGATCCACCTTCTAGGTACCAGCGTACATTTCTGTGATAAAAATATCTGACAAGACCAACGAGAGGAGGAAAAGTTCACTTTGGGCTATGGTTTCAGAGTTTCAGTCCATGTCAGCCGGTTAACATCACTCTGGGCCAAGATGAGGAGGAGCATTATGGCTGAAGGATACAGTGAAAAGAAGTTGCTCACCTTATGGTAGCCAGGAAGCAGAGAGAGAAAGAGGAAACTGGGGGAACAAGATGTGACACCCAAGTGCATGCTCCCAGTGATCTCCCTCTTCCAGTCACACCCCACCTGCCTACAGTTACTACACAGTTAGTCCATTCAAACTAGGATGGGCCCATTGGGTTATGGCTCTCATAATCTAATCATTGCTCTATGAATATTCCTGCATGAACACAGGAGTTTTTTTGGGGGGATGTCTCATATCCAAACCATAATACCTCTGAAGTAGTGATAAGGATGAAGGGGTAAGGTATATAAAACACATGACATGGTGTCTGGCACATTCCTAGTGCTAGAAACAAACAAACAAATAAATTCTTTTAAAAAAGCAGATATTACCTTTTTGTACTTTAGGCAGAAGAGATTTCTACCACCTTCTTCAGACTCATAGGTGATGCAGTGATTCTAGAGGCCAAGAAACCCTGGGTTCAGTCATGGTGCCATGATGTTGTGAATCTGGACAGCCTTCTTCATCTCTATAGGCCTTGGTTTTCTTATCTGTAAAAACTGCCATTAAAATAGTGCCCATCTACAGAGTGTGACAGTTCAATTAGATGATGAAGAAGAGTGCTAGACAGGCAGAGAGCATCAGGAAGGCAAGAGAATTAGCCAGCCCATATCCTTTATTGATGTCATGTCTGCCGACATCCTGCTGGCCAAAGGAAGTCGTGTGGAAGGCATTTTCTGTCTACCTTGGGAAGAAATGCACTTTACATTGGAAAAGGGTGTGGATATGTAATCCTATCATAGAGGAGTGAAGATTAGAAAAACATATCCAATCTACCACCATTGCCTGTGACTTTGACCCTAGCAGGGGCACAGAGGAACTGTTAGAATCATGGATACAGCTTAGAAAAAACATAATAAAAAATAATAATAACTGCCACGTATGGAGTACCAGCTATGATAAGAGGGGCTGGTCTCAGAACATAGGAGTACAGGCTAGGCAAGCCAGTGAATTTCCTTCCCCTCATCTGCTTCTTCCTAGGTCTCTCCCCTTGTATTATGCTATAATTCGTGGTGTGGGCTGTCCCATTTCAGGGAAGTTAATAATAAAGATGAAGTAAGAGCAACAATAATGACAAAATTATCAGTAGCAATTTGCACTGGTTGCATTCTGTGTGCCAGACGCTTAAAGCACATTAGCTCCAAAAATTCTCATAGTAATCTAATGGCACGAGTGTTCCTTTCACATACTGAAGATGAGGACACCAAGGCTCAGGGTCCAAGAGGCTTTCCCAAACTCACACAGCTGGACGGGAATAGAGCTAGAATTTGAACTGCTTGAGTTCAAAACCCACATTCTTCTCGTGATCCCACTCTGTCTCTTCCCTGTGCACAGCAAAATGTCTCAGACTTAAGGGGATTGAGTGTTCTAAGACTTCTGTCTACACTGGGGGAGTATATAAATAGCAGCAAGGATGTTGGTGATTATGTTCTCAGAAAGTTGTTGCATTATTCTTTCAATCAATGAAAGACATTCAGAGCCCAGGGTTGAGGAATAACAAGCCCCCTAGGGAGATGTGCGCAGGGAACTGAAGTCTACTGGGCTCTTGGGAGCTGGTAGAGGGAGCCTGATGGGACTTGAGCTTTCCTTGCTGATGGCTGAGGTGCCAGGCTCGGGAACTTGGAGACTGCCTGGAAGATACTTTTGCGTTAGTTTCCAAGGGCTGCTGTAACAAAGCAGCACAAATCAGTTGGCTTAAAACAATAGACATGGATTCTTTCACAATTCTGGAGGCTAAACTCAAGGTGTCCACAGCCATGATTCCTCTGAAACCCTGAGTAGCTTCCTTCCTTTGCTGCTTGTTAGCTTCTGGTGGTGGCTGCCATGCTGGGTGTCCATCCCTTGGTTTGTATCTGTATCTGCAAGCTCTACCTCTGTCTCTGCTTAGTGTGCTCCTCATGTTGGTGTCCGTGTCCATATTTCTCTCATAGAAACATTAGTCGTACTTGATTAGAGACCCACCCTCACTCAAATGACCTCATCTTAGCTTGATTACATCTGCAAGACCCAATATCCTAATAAGGTCAATTTCCATAGGTAACAGCCGTGAGGATTTCATAATGTGTTTTTTTAGGGGACCCGGAGCGGGGAGACACAATTCAGCCCGCAGCAATGCCATTACCTAGGACTTGGGAAGGGTAGAAGTGCTATCTCATGTGGCCCAAGAACCCTCAAAGCAGCTGAGACAAAGGTTTTCATGATGGCCCTTGGACCAAATTAAAAAGAACAATCTAGAAAGGTCAATCTGAAAGTTCTGTTCTCCTGCAGGTGTGGGGACCATCCCTGGCTTGGTGATTGAAGACTTGCCAGGTCCTGGAAACATCTGGGAAGTGTTTGTGTTGAGGAGAGTTGAACATTTGAAGGAAATATCAGTGACATTCCTGCCTGCTGGCTCCCCTCTGATGTGCTGGCCTTGTACCGCCTCCTACCACACTTGTGGTCTGGCAGCTTAGAAAGACGGCAGGCTTTCCAGTGAAAGCCCAGCTCCCTCTCTCACTAGCGATTTAACTTTGAGAGTATTATTCCAAACCTCCAAGAGCCTTACTTCTTCTTACTGGTCAAAATGTGACCATCAATACTTACCAGAGTTGCAAGGCTGAACAGATATGATGCACAAGTGTTCGGTGTGTGTTCATTTCTTTCCCTTTCCTCTCGTTACAAGTGGAACCAGAGAGGATGGACATACCAGTTATTGCTTCACCAGTCCAACAAATGTTTATTGAGCGCCTACTGTATGCCTGGCTTTGCAATCAGCCCTAGAGATATCATGAATGATAAGATCAATTCTTGTCCTGACATGCACACAAATATGGTATTTTTCCTCCTCCAGATCTCCTCTGGGCTCTTCATCTTCTTAAGAACCTCCTAGACTGAGATCTTGTGAGTGTACCCCACTTCTTTCCTTTTCTAAAATACATTAACTCTTTAGTGCCTACTCTATGCAAGTTCTTTCACATCTGAAACCCCCAATTCTTACAACATTCTCTTGGCCTTAGCATTCCTGTTTTGCAGGGGAGCAAACTGAGGCTCAGATGTGAAGATAGAACAGATGTGATTAAACTGACCTGTGTGGATCCAAAGGCCTGTGTCCTCATGGATATCATGTATAATTTTAAACCTTGAATTCTGCTAGAACAAGCTGGCTTTTCACCTGACTCTTAAAGTTTTACCCACAAGAAGCAGGTCCCAGGAACAAGAGAGAAATGTCAGCTTTCTGGATGCTGTGTGGGCTCCTCCCAGCCAGCTGGGAAGGATGGTGCTGGTCAGAGTCCACAGCCTGCTGTGCCCTCTGCTTCTATTCCCATTCACACTCTGGTTTACTTGTGTTCAGTGAGTAGCTGTGACAGATGGGACTTTGCCTTTGGAGTCACCATCCTACTCTCTTTAGCATATTTCAAGTTTCTCAAGCACAAAATGATCCGGTGTTGATTAAGAGGCTCAGTCATGTCATTATACAAGACTCTGAAGCTTGGGGTCAGTGTTAAAGTCAATGTTCTTTTCAACACACACACGCACACCACAGAGATTGGGAGGTCTGTGGAATCAGAAAATATTTTAACAGACTCCTCTGTTTCTTAAAAGAATAAAAGTTCCTGATCCAGTTGCCTGAGAATGTTGAAGTCACTTCAGCCCCTGCCCAACACTGAAGGCCTGGGAGGCCCAGGGTTCCTGGGGATCCAGAAATGTCAAGGAGGGTCCATTGGGGCTTCAGAGACATACAAGATCTGTCGTTTCTTGCCAGCCAATAAAAATTAATCAGAGTCCCATTTTTTATGCTTGCTGATAACTTTCAAGCCCTATCACAACCTTACTCTTCTGTCCACATCCCAGCAGGCTGAGAAGAAAGTCAGGGCCCATCTTTCTTTAGCAGGAGGTTTAAGCGTCACAGGTGCTTGCTGGCACTAAGGAACCCTCCCTCTAGCTTTACTGACCCACCATGAAACCCCAAGATATTTCCGCCCCCTGTTCTCCCTTCCAAATCTTCTTATGTGAGTAACAAGACTTTTGAATACCCTCTTGGTGCATGGGTGGTGTCATCCATCTTGATATCTGAACTAAATTTCCAGTGAGGGGGACATCCAGTGTCTATGGAGTGACTCAACACAGCCTCCTCTTTTATCTCTAGGCCCTGTGCTCCTCTCACATGTCTGGAATTCCCTGCCTTATTTCTTTACTGGGCTCCTCCTCCTCCCTGCAGGGAAGTTCCTAGGTCAGGCAGACCCTCTCCAAAATTGTGAGACACATGAAGCTTATTTTCTCAGTCCCATGTCTGCTGTTGTGATTTTTATTTCTCCTTCAGGAATTCCTCTCACAACCTTCAGCTATTAAGCCCCTTAGCTTTCTGCCCCACCTCTATATACCCCCCTCTACATTTAAAAAGCACTAAAGGAAAAAAAAAGGATCAGAAAATCTCCTTCTCCTTCTCTCTAAAGCCTTATGGGACTGTTAAATTATAATCCATTACCTTTCTGGTTTTAACAAAAGGACTTACTTGCTAACAGTGAAATGTTAGGCATCAGTCATAGGAAAGGCTTTTGTGTAGTCAGAACATCTTCACCTTCAACTGTCCAGTTAAAATTCCCCTCCTTTGGTTCACAGCTTCATTGGCTAAAAGGCAATTTCCTTCCCTTTGGCAATTGATACCCAGTATGCACATAATTATCCCATCACAATTGGCTGGGGAATGGAGATGAGGAGGATGTTTGGTGGTTAAGGAGGGAGAAAGAAGATGGAAACTTCCATGCTGGAAAGGTTGCAGGGGCTGACAGGAATGGTCAGACAGTTGGAAATTTTGGTACACTGTATTTTCCAGGTATCTCAGAATGTCCAGTGACCCAATGTACCGTAGGAGCTTGACTTAGAGAATATTGTTGCTGCCAGTGTTCTCAGAGGCCATGCACTCAAACTTGCTCTTCCACAGTTGAGGAAAGCAATGATCAAAGGAGTCTTCTATCCAAGCTAAAATATTAGAAACTGGGTCTCCTGCCTCCAAGATGGCACCATCAGTAGTGAGATGCATTACAATGACTCTCTGAGAGACTATAAAGCCTGATCATTGAGCGAGCTCCTTTTCTGATAGATTACTGTAACTTACCTGTGTTCTGATGTGTCTGTGAATGCAGAAGTGGATCTGGCTATAGATGCCACTCCCTGGAGCTGGACTAATCTCAGATGTGTCCATGGACACATGTGTGGTATGCAAATGAAAGTTGCCTGTCATGTGTTTGGGGCATGTGTGGGAACCAGTGTGATACCGCATTAGCATGTCAAGGAATGCGGGTGTCCTTTAGCATCCCTCTGATGGGCAGGTTCTCCTTCAGACATGTGTAATCTTAAATAGCAGTTGAATGTTATTCTTTCCTCTTAATCATATAGAAAGGTTATGGGGCCCAAGATGCCCTCTTAATTTTGGACAACAGAGAGACTGTTTAAGGGGAAAATCCTGCCCTTTCCAAATCAGTTACATTCAGAGGAATCCTATGGTAGTGAGCAGCTTCCTCAGTACTCCCAGCCAGACCTCAGGAAAATAGCCTGTAGCCCTTTTGGGATTCTCTCTCAGCAACCTGATGTAATTTTCACCTCTTTTAGGACCCAACATATTGCTTCTTGAAAGATTCAGAAAGAATTTCCAAATCAAACAAGGGAGAGGCTGTGCTATCCTCCCCACTGCTGTTTTTCTGTTATTCTGACCCCTGCAGAGTGCCCTGGGGCCATGGCCGGAGCTGCCAATGACACAGTGCAGATGTGAGTGGAGGAGTCCAAAAAAGCCCAGTAACCAAAGCACACAACTCACTGCTTCTGATACAGCATCAGCACGGAAGGACATACATACATGTGTGCGTGTATATGCATATGTGTTTGCTTTTCCTGTGAAAACTTAAAATCACCAAGAAAATTGCAAATGATCATAATCCTCTAGCATTAAGGGAGCCTGTATGCCAGTGCTGTGTTTTTTGAGTCAATCAGCTGCCTTCATCAGTGTGGTTCCCATTACCAGAGAACTGCCCAGAAAGGCTGTCTTGTTTCACCTGCCTCCTCCGAGGGAGGCCTATGGTGCCCTGTTGCCATGGCAGTCATTAAAAGGATGGGGATTCAAGCCTGAACCTGAGCCCAGGCAACCCACACAGAGAAGAAGATACCCTCCTCCAGCTCTGGGTGCCTGGAGATGTGAAATCTGGGTCAGGAAGGCCATTCAACAGGCAGGCTTGCTGTGCAAGTCCAGAGTGGCACAATAGCTGCTGGCCCCCAGCCCTCGAGGATCAGCATTAAATACATAAGATTTCGAAGGGTTTCCCATCCTTGTGAACTTCCCCTAGGCTGGTCTTCCTTTTGCTCCTGGGAACTTGCAACCAGAAGAAGCAGAGTGGCAAAGGGGCTATCCAAAGATGATTTCTACCCCTGGTCACTCATGCTCTCAGCTCCTACAGGGAGTTCAAAGCCAGGATAAGTAGACTGGAGTAAAGTTTGATATGTATTTCTTTAAGAACTTCACTTAAGGCTTCTTGCTTCTTATTCAACATTAGTTGATGTCTATCGAGTACCTATCATGCACTAGGCATTGTGTTAAGTGCCTTCGTACATACACTTTCACACAGTCCTTAAGGCAACACTGAGAGGGCAGGATCCATAATCCCTTTTACTGAGGGAAGGATGTGGAAGTTTTGAAGGCTAGAAAATGGAAATTGAATGCCACTAACGCTCTAGAGTCAGATAGACATGGCTTCCAGACCCTATTTTGTCTTTTGCTGGCTGAGTGACAGGGCAAGTTACTCAATTTCTGAGCCACAGATTGGCAGAATAGGGATTGCCTTATTAGAGTTGTAGAAATAAGTGAATCAAAGATGCATGCACAGCTAGACCCTGAAAACACAATGATGAGTGATGAAATCAAGTTGGAGAATATTATGCATGTGTAGTCAGCACACTGACTGGCACACAGTAGACAATAAATAGGGCGATGATGATTCCTAGAAAGATAGACCTAGCAGATGTGTGCAGGACATAACTGAGGAGGAAGATGTTGGAGAAGAAGAGTTGAGATAAGAGACTATAGGTTTTATCTCACATTCTCACCCAGAGTAAGAGTGGTAACAGGGATAGAAAAATAGATCAATAAAAGAGAATAGAAAGCCCAAAATAGACATAGCATAAATTGGAGCTTAGTTTATGATAAAGAGGCGTTATAAATTACTGGAGAAATTATGAGCCATTCAATAGTTATGTTAGCTTCCACAAGTATGTGGGAAGGAAAAAAAAGAATCCCCAGTTCACAGCATACCCCAAAATAAACTTCAGATAGCATAAGTACTCAAAAGAATCTAAAATATTTTTTTTTTAGTTGTAGATGTCTTTTTTTTTTCTTTTTATGTGTTGCTGAGGATCAAACCCAGAGTCTCACAGGTCCTAGGCAAGCACTCCACCACTGAACCACAGCCCCAGACCTCAAAAGAATTTTTAATGATATGGAAATAAGGGAGGATTTATTTTATAATATCTTAATATCAGAAATCATAATGGAAAAGGTAAAATTTAAATTTTCAAAAATATAAAGTAAAAGATAATTCATAAAAAAGAATAGTCAAGGGCTGGGGTTGTGGCTCAGTGGTACAGTGCTTGCCTAGCATGTGTGAGGAACTGGGTTCAATTCTCAGCACCACACATAAATAAATAAGGTCAACAACTTAAATATATATTATATAAATGCATATATAAAAGGATAATCAAAATATATAAAATTATTTAAGTCAATTTTTAAAAGGATAAAAAACTCAATGGAAAAATTAATAAAGACTATTGAGCCAATAATTCACATAAAAACACTAAATGTCCAGTAAATTTATAAAAACTTGGGTCTCAACAGTAAGCAGAGGTATTATTCAATTTGAACAAGGAAATTCAACCACACATTTTTAGCTTGTTAAAAATAGAAAATTATGACAAAACCAAGAATTGGTGAAAATGTAGGGGAAACAGGAATTCAGCAGGGAGGTAAAATCATTTTGGAGAACAATTTCGCAAAATCGACAAAATTGCAAACATGTAATGCCCAGTGACAGAGCTCTTTCCTTCCTGGATATATCCTAGTAAACTTTTCTTTTTCTTTTTTTTCTAATATTTTTATTTTAGTTGTACACAATACGTTTATTTTGTTTATTTATTAATAAATAAAGGTTTTATTTATTTATTTATTAATAAATAAAGGTTTGAACCCAGGGCCTTGCGCATGCTAGGCAAGCGCTCTACCACTGAGCCACAACCCCAGCCTTTAGTTAAATTTTTCTATGTGTTTTGTAAACATTGTTTAGAGGAACCAAAAAGAATAAATAAGAATGAATCCCACCAAGTGTTCACCAATGAAAGTATGAATAAAGTTTGTAAAACTATGGGGCACCTGCATGAAACACTATGCTGTAGCTGGAAGGCATGGATCAAATCCTCATGTATCATCATAGCTAGGTCTTGAAAACCCAAGTTGCAGTGATAAAAACAAGTATTACGTATAGGATGATACGTTCATATTGTTTATCTATACACTTGCTATAGTGAATATATAACGACATGGCCTGGGACACATGGAATCAATCACAGTGGTTGCTCTAAGGTGGAAGAGAGGGGACTAGGACTACTGTGAGGACAGGGAGTATTCAACTCTGTAATGATCTATTTCTTTTTTAAAAAAGATCTGAAATAAGAATTCAAAAGTTATTATTTAATTATTTGAAATGGCAGGCACATGGACTCTTTCCAGAATTTTTTCCTTAAAAAAATTCTAATCCAGGCTCAGTGGTGCATGCCTGTAATCCCAGTGGTTCAGAAAGCTGAGGCAGGAGGATCAAGAGTTCAAAGCCAGCCTCAAAAACTTAATGAGGTGTTAAGCAAATAAAGTGAGACCTTGTCTCTAAATAAAATATAAAAAAAGGTCTGGAGATGTGGCTCAATGGTTAAGCATCCCTGGGTTCAATCCCTGATACCAAAAAGAAAAATAAATAAACAAATAAAATAAATAAACAGACTTGAGATCATTCTGTATCATTTTTTCCTTCCATGATCTAGCTCTTGTTCACCTGTGTTCATCAAGGAGTAAGAGTCAGAGATGCCAAAAATCACAGGAGTGTCTTCTTGCTCTTCTGGGGGACTTTTTTGATCTTGTCTCTGAAAGAATGTCTTTTCTTCCTGGGGCTCATTGGCTTTATCAAGGCATTTAACTTCTCTGGAGTCTTTGTAAAACTTACAGAGTGTGTGATATCAAAAGAAGAGCAACCACTCCAGTGATCTTGGTGGAAATAAATTATATAACTTCCCAAAGTGCAGTGAGTCAAACTCTGAAATAAAACCTAGAGGACTACTGTATCAGCCGGGCCACAACAAGAAACAGAATTCACCCTGGAAGTCTCAGAAAAGAGAATGAAAGGACTATTTACACAGGTATGGGCAGGATTATGGGGACACACAAGGGTGGTGAAGCCCCCAGGAATCAGCAAGAGGGAGGTCATTAGGACCCTAAAACTAAAGGGAGAAGGGGAAGGAACAGTGTAACTATGGCTTAGTGAAAACTCAAACTCCAGAGGAAGGGTACCTGATAGCTACTAGAGTCATAAACGACCTCCACTAAAACCAGGGACCACATCAAACAGGCAGAGGCAGGGGAACAGGTGAGAAAACAATATCATGACCCTTTCCTCTCAGCACTAACCTCTGCTGGGTACCTTCCATTAGCTAAACCCAACAGGAAGTCAGAAACAAGGCATCTTGGGAGATGTAGTCCAAAGAAGCTGGCCCTTCCCCTCCCCTCCAGGGCCAATAACAGATCTGGCCATGGGGTAGAGACAAAAAGAATGAGCAGCTTCAGAGCTAGCAGAATCCAAGTCATAGAGTTAAGTGAGCAATAATCAGATTTGTTTGGAAAAGCAGGAAAGACTGGGCCATGATGTCTGTGAGAAAGGTCACTGTTAAGGAATTGGAAACCAGAGAAGGAAAAAATAACATGGCTTGGAATTGGGGCTGTTGAGGAGACCCTAAGGAAAGAGGCTGGCAGGACACAGGAGACCCGGTGTGAGGTGCAGAAGGGGCAGAGGGGCTTCAAGGTGGGACTGGAGGCACCTTGGCTAAAAAGTCCCAACTGTTTCTTCCAAGTAGGGAGTTTGTAGGTAGCCATGGTTGCTGAGTGCACAGATGTGGAAAGAGGCAGGCAGCTGATGGAAAGCAGGCCAGCGGGAAGGAGCAGCACTGTGGGTGAGATTCAGCATCTGCAGGATCCTACCGCCAAGACCACCCTTCAGCCTGAGGCTGCCTGGGGAGCTGCTTGTCCTCCTAACCAGGCTCCAGGCTGTCTGCAGATGTCTCTGGGAGTGGGGGCCTGAAGATACCTCCAGGAACCCCCGGCTGGCTGTCTCCCCCAGTGGCCCTCCAGCAGACAAAGTGACAATTATTAAGATTTCTTTCAGTTCTGCGCTTCTCTGAGGTCTGCCTGGCTTGGCTGAGACAGAGAAAGAAGAACGTTGAGCAGTTCAGGCCAGAGCCACATCCAGGCCCTGTTGTTCTCCTCTCATGTCGCCATCAGCACATTTCTAGTGTTTGGTGGCGTGTTTGAATTTAGAGGTTCTGTAGCTCAGCCCTGGTCAATAGCAGAAGGAGAGAAGGTGTTCATGGGTCCTTTTTTTTTTTTTTTTTTTTTTTGCTATAATATTTCTGTGGTGACATTCTCCCAAACTGAGGTACTTGTGTCGGGGGTGGTTTAGCCTCTTGAATCCAGAAGAGAGTGAATCTGCATGTTCCTTGAGAATTGGGTCTGAATTTTGGACCCCTTCCCATCATTTTTCACTTCCATAACACACTCCTCCTTCATTTATGTGGCACTTGGTAGTCGTTCAATTTAATCTAGTCTAGCCCTTTCCTTTCAAAGACAAGGAAACAAAGGCCAAGTGAAGTAGACATGTTTCCTAGGGGAACCCAGTGAGGGCAGAGGCTCTACCAGAACCAGGGTTCCTTCTTCCTTGTCCACCACTCACTCTGCTTCTCCTGCATGAATCCCTCCGTTATTCTAAGTGACTCCTAGGGAGAGTGTTTCCTTCAGGTGACAAGCATAGCACTTGGCCTCACAAGTGACTGCTGGCTTCCCCACCCAACACAGATGGGCTCTTCCTGGCATTGAGCTGGGTGCCACAGAAAGCTCTGAACTCAATTTTTTAATAGGAAAATGTGTGCTGCCAAGTCGGGCTCCCCAGGGGACATTTTAGCTGCATGACTCATGGGGTATTCAGGGATCCTGCTCCATTTAAGGGTGGTCTATTTACAAGCATGTGTTGGTTTTTAGAATTTTACAGTTGTTTGTGATGAGGGTGGAGTATGTATTCAGAATGTATGTGCCTCTTTTGGACTGTAAGCAAAATTGGGTATATGTGTGTGTGTGAGAGAGAGAGAGAACATCACTGATAATGATTGCATAGGAGCTTTCTAGAAACATAGCTAACTCTTGTCAGATTTAAAATGATTTTTCTGCAAAAAAAAATTTGCTGTCCCAAATGAGACCTGCAGAGTATCTATCCTCCTTGGTGGCTAAGGAAGGAAGAAGGGAAGAGGCACAGCTGAGGAAAGGAAGGGAGTCTTCTCACCTGCATGGCCCTGGGCTTGGCCATGATGGTGTGGTAGTCATTCAGATGGAAGCAACACCCTTTTGGTCTCTTTTACCCCAACTTCTAAAGCTACACTGCAGGACTCTGGGAGGCTGAGAAACTCATGCTCCTGTCTTGTACTCACCTTGGCCTTCATCTCAGAAAAGATGGACATCATCCAGCAACTCACCTGGGAACCAGCTAGATGCTGATGGATGCAGATTTGATTGCAATGAAAGGTGTCCCAATGTATCTCCCATCACCCTGGATCTTCTAAAGGAAAGCCTTGACCTCTGGGGAGGGGAGCTTTGAAGAACAGAATGACAGAGGAGGGACCAACAGGGCAGTCACAGCCCCACCAGCTCAGCCTAGCAAGGGGGTGTGCAAACAGTGGCTTCATCAACCACTAAGTTGCTCCAGAAAAGCCTTGGAGCTGTTCTTGAGCCCATTGTCTTCTCCTCACATGCAACTGACATGCCACACAGTCTGTCAGTGCTGGCTCCAGTGAAGAGCCCCAACCTGGGCACTTCCCTCTTCTACCAAGCTACCTCCATCTGGGTTCACCTCTCGCTGAAGGAGTTTGTTGACTGTTATGGGGGAGGGAGGGTCTGAGTTCCCCTGAGACACTTTACTCTCTTCTGAGAACATCTTTGCCTGGGTCAACCAACTTTCCTCCTGTGAGGAAGGAACACTTTTGCACAATCCTCCCCGGAGGGACATTTGCCACCTGGAATCCAGCCCAACCGACTCTGCCAGGAGCTTGTGCAGCATCTGCAGAGCCAATTCCAGCTTACAGAGGACTCAGGCTGGCAGCAAGGACTAAGCTGAGATCACCAAACCCTTGGGACTGGCTTGAGTTCAAAATGCTGTGTGACCTGAGCCAAGAAGCAACAGAGCTCACTTGTGGTTCCTTGTCCTGAAACCATAAGGCCACCTTCTGAAGACCTGTCCCTGCATCCCACTCCAGCCTGATCAAATCAGTAAAATCACTTAATTTCTAGGTTCCTTTCAGAGGCCAGAGTGCCAGGGGACAAAACCTCTGATGTTCCAGCAAAATCCACACCTTTTAGTCGCTCTGCCATTATCAACACAGCTAGGGAGCTGGAGGTGGGCCGTCTGAGCGCTTAGGACTTAAGGCACTGCAAGTAGATCTGAAAGTCTGTTCACCCTTCTTGTTGAGATCACAAAAACAGCTCTCGGTACTGTAATGCTTGACTTGTATCCAGTACTGTTCTAAGCACTTTTTCAGTTAATTTAATCCTCTTGACAAGCTTGAGAAGTGGGTGTTGTTATTGTTCCCATTCCTCAGATGAGGAAACAGAGGCCCTGAGAGTTTAATAGACTCCCAGAGTTCACAAAGCTAGGAAGTGGCCGAGAGCCTAGCACTGGAACCCATGTCCTCAACCACACCATTCTAGATATGGGGGGTCATGCCAGTTTTAAAAAGAAGCCTGCATCCTCCTTGCTGCAGCCACTTCTCTCTCCTCCTCAGGTGACCAGGAGACAGGATCGGGAATGCAGAACATGTGGAGCTCTCAGGAAGTGGCTCTGCAGCCTCCAAAGGTGTTGGCCATCTCTGGTCACTCATTAAAGTCAGGCATATAATATCTCTCACCCACTCTGATTGGGAAGGGGTGTTGTTGTATTCTAATACACAGGTTTACACATCTTCCAGGTTTGAGTCTACAGGAGACTGAAAACAGCAGATGACCAGACTGACAAGATCTGATGTTGACCTTGTTCTGATTCACTCTCCTGCAGAGTCTGGGTCCTCTAGGTATGGGGAATGTATAAGAGTAAACTGAATATGTACCTTACCTCTCGTAACCCTGGAAAATGTTTTAGGGATCCCTGGTCTCTATTTATTTGCATCATTTTGCATAAAAGTAAGTTGAGAGCCTGTATTCACATAGCCCTAGTCCAACTGGCCTGTTAACAAAGCTTTCTAAACACTGGAGTGCCAGGTGAACCACTAGCCTTGCCTACTCTACCCAGGCATTCAGTTAAACAGAGATGATGCCCTTACATCCAGAAATAATGGCTACATCATAAAATATTAAGATTATTGAAGTGTCTGTATGTGTGCATACGAGAAAGAAAAAAAGAGAGAAAGAGAGGAGAGCTCTCAAGGAAGGAGGAATGTTCCTTATGGTAAAACAGGGCAGCCAAATGCATCAATCACAAGCCAAGCTGTGGCCTCACTAATAATCAATCTTACCTGATCAGAAAAATTGAACCCCAAAGTCAAAGTCGTCATGATAATCTGGGGAAAGGCATATATTCACTTAGAAAATAGTATTTGATCTCCTCCATGTGACAGATTCTAGATTAGAGATAGGGACACAGTAGAGAAGAAGATCCCACATTTGCAGAGCTCACAGATTAGAGGGGTCATTGGACAGGTCAGTGGGTAATTGCACACACCATGCAAATGGTACAAGAGGAAAAGCATGGGGGAACATGGAAGAGAGAGAGCAAGGGTGTCCTTTCCCAGTCTTGGGGGGTGGTTGGGAAAGGCTTCCAAAGTGAAATAATTTGTAGCCCAACATTTGGAGGATAAAATAGAAGAGGGAGGGGATGAAAAAATAGCCACAAAGACCCAGAGGGTAAAAACCAAACAGGTGCAGAGCCAAGAAGAGGGCAGAAGAGGCCTCATATCCTGGTGTTGGGGGGGCTCCTCAAAGAGGTGAGTCTGGCAACATCTACCAATGCCCAGAGAAAGGACATAAGGTACATTACAATGCTCCCAGCACCATTCTCCCGTCCTATGCCACTGAAGACCCAGTACATGCAGGGAGCTATGAGATTTTCAGAGCAGAAAAAGCAATAACTGAGAATGAGCAAGAGCTGAGACTCAGGGGCCTCGAAGATGAGAGTGGGAGGGCCTCAGAACAAAGAGCTGGCACTTTATCCTGGGGACAGTGGGAAGCCACTGAAGGATTCTGAGCAGATCCGATTAACAGGATCCTCCTGGCTGCACTATGGAGGGTGCCTGGGGGAGCAGATGAGGAGCAGAAGTAGAAACCACGAGGAGACAGCTACGCTACAGTCACTCTGAGGGAGAACACAGTGGCCTGATTCTGGTATAAAGTGTTCAAGAAAACACTTATTTCCCCTTTTCATCACTTTGCCTTGGGTTGCTCTGCCTTTTGGCGTCTCTGAAGTCAAGACTTGGGCTTTTACTATCAACAGTCGGCGGGAGTAAAGAAAGGGTTGGTGCCCCAGCACTGCCCTGGGGAGCTCAAGTCTTCCTGAGAATATCGTGACTTTGTTCCTCGGCACAGGAAGGAAATACCATTTCCCCAGCTCTTTCTTCAGAAAAGTCACTCTTCATTTGCTTCTGCGAGCTGTTGGTCTCTGGACAGTGTTTGGATTCCATGCGTGTGTTTGTGTGTGCGCTGCGGTCCAGCTCAGGGGTGGCTCTGCTTTTCTTGGTTTCCTGGATGCAGATGAACTTAGAACAGTGTACTTTTCTCCTGATGCTTATCTGCACAACCCCTTTGACAGAATGTCTTGCCCATTAACTTTCGAACAGCACCGTTTTCAGTGCCAAGCTGCTCGTTTCAAGGCCTGGAGCTCCAAAGGGAACATAAAATGATGGCATTTCTGCCTCTGCCTCCCATTTCCTTAGCCCCCAACAAAACAAAGCTATACACTTCCTGAGAAACACTCCCTGAACTTGAACCTGTCCTAGGTCCCTGGAAAGTGCTTGGTTCATGAATCATTACTGTGATACATTTTAAGAGGAAGTGAAAACAAGGAACACCATTCCGGAAAACGAATTCCTTAAGGAGATCAGAGGCATTGAGCGAAAAATACAGGCTGCCTCAATACAAAACCACACATCTCTGAGAATCCTTCAGTGGCTCCCATTGCCCTCTGTTTTTTTTTGTTGTTGTTGTTGTTGTTTTGCACAGCGGGTTCTGCCCAGGCCCCTACTCTTTAATCCTTAGCATGTTTATTTTATTTTATTTTATTTTATTTTATTTTATTTTATTTTATTTTATTTTATTGAGCAGCAGTGGGGTGGGCGACTGAGATTTGCCATAGCATCCTGAACTGGGGGGAGAGCTCCCCCTGCTGGCGGGTAGGTCTGCTGCACTTAGTCCCAATTGCCTGTGTACCATGTTTGATGTATTGGGTGTGTTGCTCAAGATTTTCACCTAAATTGAATCATATGGTCAGTGTTCTTGGGGTGTGCACTTTTGAAAGGAAATCCGTAGAAAATCCTTTTGTGAGGCGAGAAATCCTTTTGTGATGGGGGAATAATCACTACCCATTACCCTCCCCTTCCCTTCAGCGGTTGATGCTGTGGATTGGTGGGGGTTATCGAAGGGGTTTTCTTGAGGCTGGTGTTTCTGCTGAGAACCCTGAGCAGGGTTCCTAGGGAAAGGCCACAGTAGCTCAGGCTGAGCCCAAAATGCTTGCACATCTGACATTTTCCTGGTTTGCTGAGGTTCCTTGTAACCTGAGGCTTGTCTCTATGAAGTGGCTGATGCTTCTTGAAACCCAATGGGGGGTGTTGTCAGCAGCCTCAGGAGCCTCCACTGGCAGATTCAACTGGACCAACGCACACATTTGGAAATAGGTCAACTCCTCCTGTGGGTCTTGGCTCCAGAACGATCAAGAGGGAGTGAGTAGGAGAGGGCAATGAGAAACACCCCCTCTGTCAGAAGGGTATCAACCATGTTACCCACAGGGATTGTGCCTGTCACAATTAGAGTTGTTTTTCCTCCCTCCAGATGTTGTGTGTTACTGAATCCTTTGTTGGTAAGCACACACATGGCCGCCTTAGCAACTGCCAGTGCCAGCCATAAGGCTTCAACGATGGAGGCCACAATTGAGCATGAAGTCTGATGTGCCGTGCACTGAGGTATAAGTGCTGCGTTCTGGGAACACTATTCTGTGGGGTTCCATAATGCAGAGGCCCAGTCCTGGTTTGTGAACTCTTAGTCACTTAACAGAATGAGGCCTTCATTGGGGCCTGGAGACTTGGTCCAAGGGAATAGGATTAAGCTTCAAGGCTTCGTCTCTTTGTGATTTGAATCTTTTGTCACCACATGCAAGGTCAGCATGGTGGTTTTACCTGAAGCCTTGGAAGATGGGCCCTGGGTATGTTCCTGACCAGATTTCATGGGAGTCAAAGTCTGGAAGAATCAGCTTGCTTCTCTGCAGTTGGGTGGCATGTTGGGAAAACATCAGGGACACTGTACTGTGGGATCCCTGCTCACCTGCCATCTAATGAGGCCAGAAACCACTGGACTTGAAAATTATGTTCACGGCACCTTGAGCTTGGGGCATGAAGGGAAACCCAGAATAAAATGTTTAAAGATTCTTTCCTTCTTCAATTGAGAGGGCAGACAGGCTACGTGCATTTGAAATCAGTTATAAACAACAGACCCACCAACTACAATTTAGGAGGTCTTATATGTAATCTGCCCAGGCCCAGGTATTTTAATTCTATGTTGCAGGGGAGTAAGTGCCAGCTGGCTGCTGACCGACCATGCTCAGGGTTCAGTTCTAAACAGCACTGTTTGGGAAAAGCTCAATCTAAAACAGACAGCTCTGGATGTGTTTAGGTTTTGCTTTCTTTCCACTTTTAAATATTAAAAATTGACTCCAGCTGTGGGGTAGAAAGTAACGCCTAACCTATAAAAACATTGACAAATAAATCACAATGCAATTTGCCGCGCATTTTTGTGAGGTCTAAACACCAGTTCTTGAAAGGAATTTTCCATTATTGCATCTTGGGAAGATAACTTCTTCATGAAAAATTCATTTGACTTTTATATTTCATAAAATCATCACATAGCATTCCCACATTTGGAATCTGCATGTGCTGGAGCACCCAGGCCTTGCAGTTCAGTTTTCCAGACTCTTAAGCCTCTCTTCCATGACTTTTTGCAGGACTGGAGACAGCATGGGGATTTTTACCTGGTAGTTTGGGTTTATGCTATACTCCATGCCCTAAGCTCTGTTCTTTCTGAAAACTAGGTTGAGCTTCAGCAAAGAGTGAGTCCTTTCTGAGGCTGAATGGAACATCAATAAAATCAACAAAACTGTGTCTATGTGTCCGGCACGCCTTGGGCATCACCCCCAGCCAAGCAAGAAAGAAGCTCCTGACTATATTGCTTTTTGATGGTATCACTACTAGGAAATAGCCATTTCTTTTATGAGGTAGGGACAAGGGATTCATAGGAGACTTTGTACAGAGAAGGGGAAAAAAAAAATCTGTGACAAACTTGGTGCTGTGACTTAGAGTCTTCAAGTGTCTTTTTCCAGAAATGCTGCTAAGCCCAGCCCAGTTTTCAGGGTACTAGCTATGATAAGGTAGATGTGCTGCAGTAACAAGTACCTCAGATCTCAGTGACTTCTTTCTTATACTGCATGATTACTGCAGGCTCATTGCATTTTAATGATATAGTACAGCTGATGGGGAAAACACCATCTGCAACATTGTCGGTGATCATGGCAGAAAAAAGTATGATCTTGAAGGCCTTTCACTGGTAATAAAATGCTCACAGTTCACCAGAACTGGTCATCTAGTACCACGCAATCTTGAAGTGGGGACATGGAATGAAATCCTACCTTCCTAGAAAACAGACAGAAGAAAAATCTTGAAGGACAGCTCTGATGGATATTATGTGCATCATACCTACTTAACTGTGGATGTCCTTCTGCAATACCTCTGCTAGCCAGTGGCCTTTCTGGACCCTATCCTTAGTAAGATCACAGTCTTGAGGCAGGGGTACCATAGGGACCAAGAAGCCACTGTGAAGTGACTGTAGTCAAGCTTGTACTAGACACTCTTAGGGCGTCTGCCCAGGCCCTGAATTTCTACTCTGAGTGCTAAAACTCAATTACTTACTCGTAAGGATGGCCCCAGCAATAGCAGTCACAGTAGGCACTACACAGCCCTCCCTTGGGCCAATAGATTGGATCAAAGGAATGCATTAACTAAAGCTGAGCCAACAGCATTCTTTCTCCCAGAAATTTATTCTGATTCAGAAACAGCTTCTCTGTATGCTACACGTAAATTTGGGAGCTTTGGCAAAGCCATTTTCTGCCATAAGCATGGAGAAGCAAAGAAAACTGAATGGCAGGGCAAGAAAAATGAGCCAGGCTTGTGGCAAAAGAAACCTCTTGGAGAGAGAGAGAGAATCCCAGCCTCACCTTAGCGCACAGACACTTGATAACAGAATAAACTTGGCAATTCCTTTGGCAAGGGGAATGAACGCCGCATAAGCCCAAAAGAGTGTTAACCACAGACAGTAATCACTTAGGTCAAGGGCACTGAGTGTCTGGAAGATTCCTATTAGAATACTGACTTTTGGAAAAGTTACCACCTGGTACTATTAGCGATCATAGCCACTCTACAGTGGATATGTTTTTCAGGTTCGGTGATGTCATTAGGGGAAAGAACTCAGGATTAGTCTAGTTTGATAGATGAGAAAACACAGAGGTTATAATAATGAAGAAAATATTCAGTTGCTTATAACAGACCCACCCACCCAGTAACAGTGGCTGATTTATCTCACACAAAACAAGTCTGAGGTCGGTCACAGCAGCTCAACAAAATCATCACTGAAGTACTGCTTTTTCCACCCGGTTCTCTGGTCTACCATCCCTTAGAACATCTTACCCTCATGTTTTGAGATGGCTGTAGAAGCACCACCATATTCTTGTTCCTGGCTGATGGTGGAGGGAAGGGAGAAGGCTGTACCCTCTTTCTTTGAGACTTGTCAAAAGTCTTCGGGGCCAGAGCTTAGACCCTAGATGAATGAGATAGGAAAAACTGCTCCCTAAAATCTCTTCCTACATGCAGTTGCCTGGGCTCCAACTTCATATTTCCCCAAAAAAAATCAGCTCTGTAACGCTGGCTCAAACTAATTCAACTAGGAATCAGGACCCCATTTGTGACAACCCTAGGTAGGTCAGAATGAGGAAATTCAGACTCTAAAGACAGCTGGTTTGAAAGTCTGTCTAGTTGAGGCTTTCTGACCAGAAAAAAAATGTAAAGACCATAAAGACCCAATCAGATGCCCCCTTGGGGAAGGCACCCCACACAGAGAAGGGAGTCACACAGGCTCAGGCTCTCCCACAGACAGAGCTGAGCTATTGCTCCATATCTCCATGGGTTCTGTTGTACACACCTGACTTGGAAGTTCTAGGAGCATCATGGGGCACCATTTTTAGAGGTCATGTCCTTTCCATATATCTTTAGAGTAAACCTCTTTACCCAATATTACCTGGGTCTTCATTAAACCTGGAAGCACCTGGCCAACACAGGAATTACTGTTGGAGTTCTCATTATTATAATTAATGTAGAGAGTTTCTGGGAGGGCAGAGCCCCAGGAGGGGGCTGGGAAAGAGAATGATGTCAAGATCCTATCTTGACGTGCTGGTTTTACCACTTGGTCTCTGACTCATCTTGGCCTGGGGAGGTGTGGTCACTATCATTTCTGACTGCCTACAGAACAACAAAGGACTGTCTTTCCCATAATTCTCCTCCTGATTCCTTTGGCCTCTATTCATATATCAACCTATTTGTTCATTCATCAGGAATTGCAAGTTAGTAATATGCCAGCATTCATTTATCAGCTTAGATACATTTATAAACTGGCTCTTTCTGTCATCTATTATTTGGTTGCCCAGAAAAATGGCTGATTCTAAATCCAAGACAAGAAAGGCACAAAAGTCTCCTAGAGTCTTCCAAAATGGTGCCCTATAATGTTCTTAAATCAGGTGTGTACAACAGAACCCACAGAACAATAGCTCAACTCTATTTGAGGGAGAGCCTAAGCCTTTGTGTCTCCCTTCCCTGTGTGAGGTGCCTGCCCCAAGATTGGGTCTTTGTGGTCTTTACATTTTTTTTTCTGGACAGAAAGCCTCAACTAGACAGACTTTCAAGGTACAGGAAAAACAGGTTAAATAAAAAGCCTGCCTCCTCTGTAGATGACTATTTCTCCTTTAAAAATTTTAAGTAATATTATGGAATTCTGGATTCAAACATAGGCAATGGCTTTCAATCCACTGAAATTATTATCATTATTGTAGCTAAAATTTTCCTGTCTTCCACTGGTGTGATTCTCTTCAAGTTGGTTCCTGAGCCCTCTTGTCATAAAAGTTCTGACAACTACCTAGTAGTTTTGATAACTGCCTTGTTAACCAGTACAACAAATTGTTCCTTTCATGCATTTTTTTTTTTGTCTTGGAATTTAGAATCAACCACTCCTCTGGGGAGTTTTGCTTCTTTTGAGTATGGAACAACCTCCTAACAACAGTTTGAGTGTAGAGATGTCCATTGTTACTGGATTGATCATTGTTTCGAACCCTTTCCAGCAGACATTTCTGGGGGCTGGGGAGAAAGTGAGTGTATTTGATTAGAGAGTTTTCATTAGTCTCTTAAATCTATATTCCCTTTTTCCACACCAAGAGGAGACAATAGAATTAGAATATTCCATGATTATTCATTTGTTCTCTCCCATATTGCATGCACAGCCGACCCAGGATAATGATACTAATCCTACCAATATTATGATGATGTCAAAAAAAATCGAAACCATTTTCGAATACGATCTTTCCGCTCCCATTTTAAAATGTGGATTCTGTTTATCTAAGCTGTCAGAAAACAAAACTCCTTTGCCCTCGTGCAGTCTTGGTTCCACAAGTAACTGTATATTTAATGCTCCTCGCGAGGTCTCTCTAGTCACTTTGATTGTCGGACGGTTTTCTCTAGGAGACTTCTTTTCTCTAGCAGTTTCCCTAAATTGTTGGTTCACAAGATGTCTGTAGCCTTTCTACTTGACAGTCAGTTTCTCTGAATACACAATCCTTGGCTCATATTTTCTTTTCTTGAGCATCTTGAACATACTCCATTTTCTTCTGGCACGAAGCATTACTGTCAAAAAAGTATGATAATGATCTAATGTTCTTTTTCTTTTATGCCACATGCTCTTTTTCTAAATGCTCAGAGTGTTTTTTTTTTCTTTGAAGACCTGCATTATTTAAAAATATTAGCGTTGGTCATTCTGATCCATATTCCCAGGTACAGGATGTGCTTTTTCCTCCTGGAGAACTGACCATGTTATTATTATAAAATAGCCTTGCCTGTCCTTCATAATATCATTTGTTCTGAAATCATTGTCAGATTTTAATATGCCCACTCCAGCTTCATCTTGATAAGTGTTTAATGTGATATGTCTCTTCCCATCCTCTTGCTTTTTAAAGATAAGCTTTATTTTTTGAGAAGTTTGAAATTCATAGCCAAATGGAATGGATTTCCATATGCCCTATGCCTCCATATATGCACAGCCTCCCCAACAGTTAACACCCCATATCAGAGTGGCATATTTGTGACAAATTGATGGACTCACGGTGACACATCATGACCCAAAGCCCACAGTTTATGTTTGGGTTCACTCTTAATGCTGTACATTCTCTGGGTTTGAACACATGAACCATGATCTGTATCCATCATTGAAGTACATAGTGTTTTCACAACCTTCAACATCCTCTCTGCTCTATGTTTTTACCCCTTCTCCACTCCCCAGCCCTTAACAACCCCTGATTTTTTTTATTGTCTCCATAGTTTGCTTTTTCCAGAATGTCATATGGTTGGCATCAGACACTACACAGCCTTTTCAGATTGACTTCTTTCACTCAGTAATTTAAGGCTCCTTCTTGTCTTTTTATGGCTTGACAATCTGAGTCCTTTTAGCACTGAATAATATCCCATTGTCTGGATGTATTACATTTTACTTCTCCATTCACCCACCGAAGGGTATCTTGGTTGCTTCCAAATTTTGGCAATTATGAATAAAGCTGCTATAAATATCTGTATGCAGGTCTTTGAGTAGACACAGTTTTCAACTCCTCTGGGTAGATACCAAGGAGCATGATTGCTGGATCATATGATAGGAAGACTAGGTTTGATTTTCTAAGAAGCTGACAAAGTGTCTTCCGAGTGGCTGGCCCACTTCTCATTCCCTGGGGTGACTGAGAGTCCCTGGTGCTCTGTATCCTTTGCCAGCATTTGGTGTTCCCAGAGTTTTGGATTTTGACTGTCCTCATCAGTGTGCAATAGAATCTCATTGTTTTTAATTTCCAATTCCCTAATGACACATAATGTTGGGCATTTTTTCATATGCTTACTTGCCATCTGTTTATCTTCTTTGGTGAGGTGTCTGTTCACATCTTTTGCCCATTTTTTAATTGGGTTGTTTGTTTTCTTAGTGTTGAGTTTTAAACATTCTTTGTGTATTTTGGATAGCTGTTCTTTATCAGATATGTCTTTTGCAAATATTTTCATTAGAGCTTGAGTTTACCTGCCGCTTTCGTGCCTGGTCAGAACATGCATGATTTCTAGCTCTGTGTGAGCATCAGAATCTTTTCAGAGGATTCTTTCCCTAAGCTTCAGGTGATTATTTTTTCAGCAACCCTTTTCTCAGCTGCTTCTACCACCATTTCCCCAAATCCGGAACCTGGTGTCCACTGTTTTGAAAGGAACTCTTTCTCATTGACAAAGCCCTAGTAGACCAAAAGCAGGAAAGGGGAGGGGAGAGTGTGATTTCTACTAAGAAAAAGCGAAGGAAAACACTGGGACTTACCTGGTACCTATAGTGGATGTGCTGAGGTCAAGGAGTCAGGGGACACCCGGTGGGATGGGGAGGAGACAGCTGCGTTGTTCACTTCTGCTTAATAAATATGAGCTCATTTTTCCATTATCAGAGTCAAGAGGACCTGCAGAAGTTTGAACAAACCTTGTTAGATCCAGCATCCACAGATCTTAAGTCACATCAGGTTCAGTAACTTGCAAAATACTTTTTTTTTTTTGGTATTTGTTTTGTTTTAAACTAAAAGGGTCTATTTCCACATTCTCACATAGACCTAGGACTCTGGGCTCCAACATTCCCTGCCTCCATGGATCTCAAAATATTTGACAGATTTTTTTTTTTTTTTTAAATAGGCCTCCTTTAAGACATCGGCGATGGAATTCAGGATTTCCACTATCCTGCAGCCCTACTCTAGGTGATGGGATCACAGGATCCTGGTGCACCCCGCTGCCTACCCAGCTCCTGCGCTCTGGCTGGACTGCCTTTGCCAGCTGAGTTGGTCTTGCCCACTCTTGAAATAAACCCAGGCCATTTGCCAAGAGCACGACAAACCCTTGGGCAAGGAGTATACTTAAACTTTGCTGAGCCTGTTTCCCCTTCTTTCTCCTTCCTGGGCTGTGGGGCTTTCCTGGCAACTTGACTTTGTGGGGATTCTCAGAATATTTGCCATAGGTGAATGTTACTGTCCCTTTTGAACCAGAGATATAGGGAGCCAGGGAAGGAAGTGGGATTTCTAGCTGAGGAAGACAATGGCATTAGAAAATGTGGTGAAATTTGGGTAAACTTTATTTCCAGATGGAAACAGTGCCCTCCTGAGGACTTGCGAGATGATTTATGAAACAATTGTGTTCTTCAGTGGCCCGGGACAGTGTCCAAATGGGGTTTTTATGGTTCTAGAGTTCCACTTGGCCTAGTCTTTTTCAAAATCACATTCAAAGGAAATATATTTCAGAAGCTGAAAGTAGTTTCCAAGCACACTAGTTTTTCCTTGTACCTCTGGTGGATAGGTGTCAATGTATAGTCCTAGGCAATACTGGATAAAATCGGTTTTTTGACTCCTCCTCAATTCCCTCTTCTCCAAGGCTCCAAGCATCCATCTGTCCCAGCCTTCTCTGACCCCCTTCCTGAGGGTCTTTTTTCACACCTGATTCTCTCCACCATCATCACTATCTGCCTTGCTAGCCCAACAGAAGTTGCCACAGGGGTTAGCACACTAGCAGACTGCACTAGGAAAGCTGCAAGACCTCATGTGTGGCTCCTTGTTCCCCTGTCCTTCCTTGCTCTCTACAGGGGTAGCTGTTCAGGAGTCTTGGGAATTATGTCCTTCCCTTGCTCTGAATGCTTTTCTCAGAAGTCAATCCAAGGGAGACTTATTAATGAATAAAGCTCTCCTTCCTTATCTATTTAATCAGTGATGGAAAATGCATTTGAGAACACTTTCAAATGAGCCCCTGGAGTCAGTGGGAGTGATGAGATAGGGCCTAAGAGGCTGACCAAGATCATTAATTGCCAACACAGTGGGTGGGTGGGCAAGGCTTCCAAAAGGGCAGACCTTGAAGGGAAGACCAGGATGGCCCGGGTAAAGGCAGAAGCAGAAATGCATGGTCCAGCCTCCCTGGCACCCACTGAAAAAAATTCAGTCTAGTTTATAGGTTGTTGTTGTTTTTCCAAATGTTTCAGTTCATGGAGTGTTTTAAACTTGAGGGACAGATGGAACAAGTTGATGGGGCATTCCACAGTGACAGGAGATGCCCAAAAGCTTAACAGTGGGCCTAGGAGAGGAGGTGTAGAGGTCAGAGAGAGGGTGTGTGGATCAGGTAAACAGGTGATCAGAAACAGGGGCAAAAGAAAGTGATGAATGTCTATCTAGAAGTAGGTGGTGGGGTACCCAGTCAGTAGCTGGGACTCATGGGCAGTACTGGTAAAACCCAGATAATTTTTTTGTCATACAGAAATGAAAGTTGAAGGTCCAGGGTTTGGAGAGATGGTTTGCTGGTAGAGTTTTCTTATCCTGCTGAAGGCCTTGGGTTTGATCCTCAGCACTGGAAACACACACACACACACACACACACACCACAGAAAGAGGGAGGGAGGGAGGGAGAGATGGAACATTATAGGCACCCAGTGCAGAGGAATTAGATAAGAACAGTTACCAGAAGGATCTAAAACAAGGAGAGAAACTGATTACAGGGAACAAAACAGACCCTAATTGTTAGAATCAAAGGACAAGATTAGAGCTGAACCACAGGACAACTGAGCTCTCAAAGTACAAGGGCATGGCAGGAGATACTGCTCCACACTGGTTAGAGCCTGGATTGAGTTTAGAATCCTGGCTCTTTGACCTCCCTTCTAGTAACCTGGGGCAAGTTACATGATTTCTCCCAGCCTGAGTTCCTTATTTCTAAAAGGGTGCTAGCAATTCCTACTCACAGAATAGTTGTAGACTTTAAATGGCAGGATAGTTTCAAAGCACTTGATCTAGAGAGTAGGATTGTTAAAAATAAAACTTCAGACATATTAAATTCAACAGGGTGGAATGGAGCAAGGAACAATTTGTGAGTCAGGCAGTCCCCAGAACCAGAATAGAGTGACTCGGGGACTTCCACATGGCTGAGTAACACTCATAGACTGAAAAGGGGCAGCCATGTAAGGAAAAGAGAAATGAGGTACAGGGAGGGACCGCCGGATTGGTTAAAGCGTGGCGTTTGCCTTACTTGAATCTGGTTTCACTGTGGTTGACTGAAGCTCGACTGCAGTGTTTAGCTGAGACTCGCCACTTGTTAGGAGTTGATCACAGTCTGTCACACATAAAGTTAGGACTCAGTTCACTGTGTGTGGAGAAACCTTTAGGCCAAACTTAATTAAGTGGAACAGGGATGTAGATCATGTTAGCTCTTCTCCGTCCCCCACCTCCATCAGCACCATCCTATCTCATCTACTCATTCCCATCAGGCCTGGCCCCAGAGCCTGGGTGCTGATTCTCCAAAATGTATATGGATGAACAAGATGGCACCAGCCTACTCAAGTTTGTTTGTAAGTCAGCCATTTGGCACTTGGAATCCCTGTCCGTAACACCTGTACTCTAAACAATGGCTTGTTTGCTAGACTGGTCCACCAGGCCTTCTTGCTCAGGAGAAAGAGGCTAAACCTAGTGTCAGAACGAAGTGGGTTCCCATCTTCACTCCTCCTTTTAGGGTTGACTTTCAAAGGAGAAGTTGTTCAAAGCTGGGAAGCAGTGGGATTCTACCTTGAGCCATGATGAGCTCTTGTAAGCTAGGCAAGGGTCCTGGTAGGTGGCAACAAGCATCCAGTACGGAAACCTGGATGTTCCAGCATTGGGAGCTGGGGAGCAGGGCTGTCTGGGCCTTCCTTGCTGGTATCCATTATCTTCTGTCTTCTCCCCAGCTCCTGAGGAAGCCATTCCACTGAGTGGGAGCGTCTGTTCCTGCCATTTGCCAGCTGTTTTAGAAGAATTGAAAGTTTCATCTGAGACTGCGATAATTTAATGATGAGCCTGTGAATTAGGGCATAACAGTTGAATTGCTGCCTTGTTTTCAGGCTTAGATTAGTCAGTGTGACTTTATTCTGCCTGACTAGGAAATGGGCAGTACAGGACTGTGGAGGGGCAGGTGGAATTTTCCAGGAAGGAGGGGAGGCACGGAGGAGGAGGAGGAAGAGGAAGAACAGGAGGAGGAAGGAGAGCAATGCCAAAACTTGGTCAGATGACACTGAGCCAGAGGACAGGCAACAGAAAGCCTGTTCAGATTAATTTGGAAACTGCAGCAGTGTCTAATGCATCAAAATTGTTAAGCGAATGAAGAGCTCTAAATTAATTCATTTTTAGGCAACTGAAAGCAAATGCTTTTCCCCCAAAATGGAATCTTCTAAAAGCACATTCATTATTGTCCCATGCTGTAATGGAGTTTTGTTCTGAGGAGGCATGTAGAGCTATTTTCCCTGGCACTAACTGACCCCCAACTAATGCATTTTTTTTTTCTATTTGGGGATTCTTTTGTCTCTTTCTCTCTCTCCCTCTTTTTTTGGGGGGTGCTGACAACTACCACTTAGTGGGTCGTCTCCCAGCATGTCCCACTCCGCTTGCTTGTTTTAACTCTGCAGGAACTTAAGGTAACCAGGGAAAACCAGAAAATCAACCTGTGAGAGCAGTCACCTTACATTTCATTCGGTTCTGAGGCAATAGAGTTGGATTAAGCTGCTTCTTCCTCTTTGTTTTCCTTGGATGCATTTATATTTATTTATTTCCTCTGTAATTATCATCACTGCTATCCCCTCCCCCCAAAACACCCTAAAACAAACACACACTCTCACTCAATGAAGAGCAAGTCCCTGACTCAATCTCTGTCATCACTACCATTAAATATGACCCACAAGGGTTCTCACCCTGGTCTACATATTTTAGAAGATGTTGTTCTTCAAGGAACAAGGAGTTCAGGGCCAAGGAAAGAGTTCCACGGGAGCATATGCCTACTGTTTCAAGACCATGTTCTGGTACCTTGAATCAGGGACCCTGGCCTGCCCAAATAGCCCTGAGCCCACCTCCAGGACCTCCCCTCTGGGTCTGTCCACCATGGAATGGACAGTGGTATGGGCTTGTGTCACACAAGTGTGAGAATAAGCCTGCTTCATCCTACACTGTTCTTCCAGCTCACATCTCACAAAGAAACCGGGCTGGGGTTGGGAGGAGAAGGGGGGACACCTCCATTTGTATTCTTGCCAAGTCTTTGCAAATCTCAAGGATAGACTGAATTCCTACTTCACCGTGGGATACTTCAGTGGCTTTGTGGGTGCCTGCCCAACACAGTACTAGCCTTATGAGTGTTTGACCTGTTCAATTCCTATTCAGATCTTAGCATTATCTTGAACTTCACGAGAATTCCTGAACTCATGCTATTCAGCACATAAATATAGTTTTCTGACTCGGGCCATTTGCAGACTTTGCAATCTTGGAGATACAAGGCTAATAAACTAATCCTCTTTTCCTTTCAAAGTCTAGACTCTCTTCTTTTTTCTTTCCCATCTCTTCAGCTCCATCCTTTGGGGAAACTAACTTTACTTCTTTGATAAGCTTAGAGATCTTTAAAAACACAAAGGCATCTGTGAGTGTTATGGCTCAGATCTGGAATGTTCCCCCAAAGTCTTTGCATGGTCCCCAGGGCAGCAGTGTCCAGAGGTGGGGCTTTTAGGAAGTGATTAGATCAGGAGAGCTCTGACCTCATTGGTGGATTAGTCAGTCCATTTGATGGATTAAACATTTGAATGGATACTGGGAGGAGGTAGAAACCTTACTCCCTCACTCCCCATCCCTCTTCACATGCCTACCTACTGATTGTCCCTTGACACCGCCCAGATGCCACCCCTTACAATTCTGTTCCTCCTTGCCAAGTCTGGACTGGTGTCCCTCTACTGGGCTCTTACAGAACCGGTAAGTCCCTGTGTCTCAGAATGTACCACATTACATGAAATTACCCATAATGTGTCTCTCGTGAGTGCCTTGAGAGTAGAGAATGTTTTTTTTTCTTTTCGCGTCTGTGTCTCTGTCTCACTGCACCAAGCACTTGATAAATGTTTACTGAACAGATTTGAACTGAGAAGAACATGGAGACTTATCTCTTCACTAATGACTCATTCAAATGCAGAGCACTTCCCAGAGCCCTTCTTGCTTGTTTCTGGGTTCCCTATGGCTGAGGCTGCTAAAGTGTAACTGTTAGTTGATCTGTTTCAATCAAATAGTCATTGTACATTTACTGAGCATCTATTATGTAATCAAGCATTTTGAACTATTACACTCATAGGGACAAAATACATTCTTTGCTTCAAGGAGACTATAACTTTCATAATTTTTCTGGATATTAAAAATAACATCACTTACAATAGATCATTTTTAGAAGGAAGGACATAAAAAAATGTTTCTTTTCCCTTTTAGTGTCTGAAAATGTTTGATTATCAGCTCACCTAGGCTTCCCAAGCCACAGGGATCCTGGGTTTTGTTTTGTAACTATGGTCTGCCTGAGAAGACTGAGAAAATCAAATAAAGACCAAGTATTATAGGGGAATGTGTATTTCAGGGTAATAAAAAGGCTCTAGAAGTTAAAAGAAAACAACTATAGAACAAAGAGGGGAAAGGCAAAAGACCAGTTTCTTCTTTTTTCCAAGAAAAACTGGAATGATCTATTTGAAAGGTCCTATAGAACAAGTTTGCTTCCATAGCAATGATTTGGGGACCCTAAATCAATGGTTCTCACATGGAGTGATCTTCTCTCACCAAGGGATATTTTCAATGGCTGGAGACATTTCTGGCTGTCACAATTTGAAAGGGGGTATCTACTGAGACACCCCTAGTGGATGGAGGCCAGAGGCATGTTAAAAATCCTACAGGGCTGGGGCTGTAGCTCAGGGGTAGAGCGCTTGCCTGGCACATGTGAGGCACTGGGTTCGATCCTTAGCACTACATAAAAATAAATTAATTAATTACATAAAGGTATTGTGTCCATCTACAATTGCATATATATGTAATAATAGATATTATTAATATATAAGTATATATTAATCCTACAATGTGCAGACTAGCCCTATAACAACGGGTCATTCAGCCCTAAATATCATCAGTGCCAGTGTGAGAAGCCCTGCCCTGTGGGGATGGGACTGACACTAGTGTTTTCCAGAATTCCACAAAAATAACCAAACACCACAGTGGTTCTCAACAGTCACAAGCTTGACCCCTGGGTGGCTCTGACTCACACATAGGACAAAGCTGGTACTGTGACGGAAGCAGAATGGAGCACTCGGAAGATTTTTTTATGCTATAATTAAATACTCTTGTCCCCCACTTCTCTGTTCCCAGCTGCCTTTTTTTTTTTTAAAGAAGGAAACTAAATAAACAAGAATAACCCCCCAAATACCCTTTATTTTTACTGTTGGCCTTTTTTCCCGTTTTTCTTTGTTGATCTCGTAAAACACATTACAGTGGGGAGAGACACCATCAAAGGCTGCAGCTACAGATGAGCAGTAGCTCATGGAGAAAGCCTTGCACATGTGAACTGCTCACAGAGGCCTACACCTCAAACATAGATGAAGTGTGATCGTTATAATTTGTTAATTGTGTTTTCTCCACTGTAGATATTTCTGGGTTGTTTGTTTATTTGAACACAGTGGCATATGTTTGAAGTCAGAGGCTCCCAATCCGTATTGTTCTCTTTCCCCCTGTGAGGGTCATGTTTCTCCTGTCAATAACACGGGCTGTTTTCCTTGGGCCCCAAATTATACTTCCTCATTCTTCTCGAGATCTTTATTCCACACGCGTCAGCTAGACACTAGAATAAAATTGACAAGTTCAGGAAGAACAAACTCTCCATCCATGCAAATGAGCTAATAAATCAAAGGAAACAAGATGCCGGAAGTTAAAATCTATAGAACCTTTAAAATCTGTTCTGTAAATCTTCAATCCATGGTTGGCATCCTTCCCTCTCCATCCAAATGTTCTTCAAATCTATAACCAGTACTTGTCACATGGACGCAGAAGTTTGTGTGTGTGTGGTGGGGACGGTATCACAGATCCAGAGAAGGGCGAGTTTTGTCAGCACTGGCCATGATGGCCAGCCAAATCCTTTCTTTGTGGCCAATGCTGACAAAAACCCTCTCCACCATTTTGTTATGGGTTTTTTTTCTCTTGACACTGGTATAAGAGAATGCAAATGCTAGCAGACCTCTCCCATCTCAACTTGCCCCACACATTTCTTTCCTCCAGGCTTGTCCGCAGCCAGCTACCTGGGAGAGCCCACATTAGCTCACATCTGCAAGCTCTTGTGCAGACTGTCCCCTGGGCCTGAAGCACTTCCTCTCCTTGTGTACCTGGGAGAATCTCCCTTATTCACTGTCAAAACCTTGCTGAACAGTTTTCTGACTGTCAGTACCCCCCTCTCACATATCCGTATTTCTGTGTCATGGAACCTGTGCTGTGGCACCTCACTCATATTCCCTGGGACTATCCAGAAATCACCTGGAGGGGATTGGACAGTTCCCACGTGTCTATGGCTTTGTTCCTCAAGCATCTGCATCTTGACCTAAGGACTTTCTCTAACCATAGGAGCACGTCATTCTCACATAAGGTCAAAAAAAGTGTCAAAGACATAATTCCCCAGGAGAATCCCTTAAATGAAGGACAAGAATTCACTGATATTCCAAAGTGTGCTCTACACTGTTTCTCAGAGGATTCCCAGCAAGATGGTGCCCGCATGGCCCACAGTGTGACACATTTGAATACTCTTGTAACCACCTTTTCCTTCTCTATTTCACTCTCTCACTTCCTCATTGTGCTTCTTTGGATCACCTCCCAAATAAAGGAGTGACGTACAGATCCTCATCGCAGGATTTAACTTTTGGAGCAAGAGATCTCCTGTACAAACTTCCATTTTGGAGTAATTGCTTTGTTGTATGTGTTTTCCTGTCTCTAGGATGGCTCTTTTGAGAGAAGGTTTTATTCATTATTTATTTTTGTTAATCTCCAGTACCTCGAACACAAGGGGCCTTCTGTAAATGTTTATTGAAGTGAACTGAAGGGGATACTAAGGAGCGCAAGGGACCATCTATAGAAGACCTAGAGATATGAACCTGTGGGCATATGGATGAAGAGGAGAAGAAAGTTTTTTAGAAAGAACTGGTCATGAGGAAAAGCTGGACTAACTAATGAGAACTGAAGAACTCTGTCAGCTTTTCATCACTGTGACAAAATGCTTGAGAAAAACAGTTTAAAGGAGGAAAGGTAAATTCTGCCTAACCATTTCAGAGGGTTCAGTCCTTGGTCAGCTGGGTCTATGGCTTTGGGCCTGAGGCAAGGCAGAATGTCACAACAGAAGGACATAGTGGAGGAAAGCTGCTCCCCTCTTGGGAAGCAGGAAGCAGAGGAAGAGAGCAAGGAGGGATCCAGGGACATGGTATGTCCTTCAAAGTCATGCCCAGTGACCTACTTCCTCCAAATGGGCCCCACCTCCTAACAGCCCATTTGGCTATGAACTTGACAATGGATTAATCTACTGATAAGGCCAGAGCCCTCAGGATTCAAGCACTTCTTAAAAGCCCCGCCCACCCCTGAACATTGGTGAATTGGGGATCAAGCCTTTAACACGTGAGTCTTTGGGAGATGATTCATATCCAAACCATAACAAACTCCCAAGAACAGCAACCATAAAGACAGGAGGGGGAGTTTTCCAAGCAGACAAAAGTGATGTGATAAATGGGTGGAAGGTGGACACTTGGGGGACATAGTGTCCATTTGGCATTTGAGTGGCCAAAAAGAGTCTAGCTGGATGGAAGGTGTGGATGGGGTGGAGTACAGAGTCAGGTGAAAGGGTAACTTCTCTCTTTTTGAAGACAAATCTCCTTGGAGTGGGTGAGTCCTAGACTGATGTGTCAAATGACATTGAGGCATGGCCTCCTGAGAGCTTGTCATCTACTTGCATATAGTTTCTGCTCATCAGTAAACATTAGCATGATAGAGAAGACCCACTACGTGCTCTCTAAGTGGCTGAACATGTGCTACACTACAGACCTAGTGGAAGACAAACTAAGGAAGGACTTAGGCTCTGAGGTAACATGCCCAGGTGTCTAGGCAAGGGGAACAGAGAGCCCCAGGAACAGAACATTGCTGTTTTATGGGTGTTATGCTTTTTTCTTTTTTTGGCCACAATGCTACATCTTTTCTCAGTTCTTTTCTCTTTGTATAATTAATTTTCTTTCATTTATGGTGACATAATTCTAATAAAAGGTCTCAACTGAGAAGAATGGACAGGCAATGTTATGCACAGTATTCAGTTCAGCAGATATTTATTGACCATCTACTGAGGGCCAGGCCCTGTGCCAGTGCCGAAGTTTTAAGTGGATAAAAATATAATCTCTGCCATCAAAGAGCTTTCAACTTTACAGACCATAATTTTAGTCCTGCTAACTATACTATATATACTATAGCACATTTCCAAGAGAATGGAAAGAAGAGAAGCACTGTGAATTCTAAAGAGGGTCCCGGACAAGGAGAGCTTCAGAGGAGAGCTAATGTTGGAGTTAACTTTGGAAGCAAAGCAGGGGGTTTTACCAGCCAGGAATTTCAGATATTCACTTATTTTTTTAATTGTTCACTTTCTTTGCTGAGTGTTTATTGAGTTCCTATTATGTAGCAAGCACTGAGACAATAATAGTGAATAAGATGACGATCCTGCCAGTTAGGGAATGCAAAGTCTGGTGCTAGAACTTGCAAGAACTGGGCATCACCATAGAGTGGGACATGGACAAAAGCAAGTAGCTAGCCTGTTGGGTGGACACAGCCTACTGTGGACACAGTGCTTTTTTTTTTTTTTTTTTTGGCCACAATGCTATATCTTTTCTCAGTTACGTTCTTTTCTGCTCTCCCTGGATACTTATGTTCTCCATGCACCCAGTAACAAAATGGTGCTCATTAAACTGAGTTTACTCAGCAAGTGCTTATATCCTCAGAAGCCTTTCTCGACCAATACTCTGTAATCTTTTGAGAACGGGTTCCAAACTGGCCCCAAGAAGGATCTTAGTACTTTTCCAAAACATTAGAGATCATCATTTAAACACACAAGTAGAAACTTTCTCAACCACCCAGTTAAAAACACACAGAACCATCTGGTTAGAAAGTGGTTCATTTCCTATTTCTCTCATTGCATTGAGGTCAGTTTAAAAACTTGGTACTAGCTAAGTCTGTTGAGATACATGTTAAATAAACCAGACTGAATTTTAAACTGCATCAATTTTTTGACCCTCTACTTGTTAAGGCAATATCAACCTTGCATAACTTAATACTAAACTAATCCAAGTACATGCACTCTTGTTTTTCTTCTCTTTCTCTTCTGTTTTGAAAATGATGGTTTGAACTAGAGATAAAAAATGAAGAAAAGATGAGCCAAAGAAGGTGAACATGACATTTGAAGCACAGAGCCAATGTGAAGGTGTCAAGTCCAAGCCCCTCATCCTGCCCCACTTGACCTGATTCATGGACACACAGAAGCTTGCTGATCTATCCATGGTACATCTCTGTGGTTCTAAACCACATTTGAATGGTAGTCCTTTTTGAGATTTCCTTATTATCTCCTTGGTGCTTTGTGGACTGACCTTTTCAGGTTTCAAGAGAAAGGAAATTTGAAATTCAGTTCAGATATTGAGTATGTGGAATATATCAGAACTAGCAATAAAAGAAAGAAAAAAACCGTAGGATATTATTGGTTAAGGAGTAGGAATTAACTGTTGGGCTTTATTGTGAAGATTCTGTGCAAACATAATACAGAGCATGGACATGGAATTTTGTGCCCAATTCTATTATCCCTCATCATGTAATTCTGGATAAGTCACTTACACAAAAGCAGCTTGCACTGGACAGAATACAGTTTCTAGAGTCAGACAGATCTGAATTTAAATTCTGGTTCTGGTACTTAAAAAGATAGTGACCTTGAGCACATTAATTAATCCTTCTGGGTTGGCTTCCTCATTGGCCAAGTGGAGAAGGTAACCCTCACCTCAGAAGGTTTCATAAAAAATAAATGAGATGGTGTATGTGAAATGCCTTCCACTTCCACATGTGTTCTTTCTCCAGCTTAAAAACATTAATTATATCCCATCTACTTGTCTAACTGCCTGTTGGGAAGATTAGTGATTGCCTGGAAACCAGTTTTAGTGAGTAAAATAAATAAGTGTGTAGTAGAGCTATCATTATTAAGAAGTAAGTGGTGGAAATGCCCGGAGACCTGATGAGTGGGTGGGATTCTCTGTAGCTTGTGAAATGAGTTTTTATAGGGAAAGATTCAAAGACAAGTAAGATTTATCTCAGAGTGACTTTTGGAGCATCTGCTTTCAGTTACTAAGCAAAAATTTTCTGATTTCTAAGGTTTTATGATGGTACATGAGTGCAAATATTCAAATACAATGACTTTTGGGGTCTGTGTCATAAAACATATGTTATCAAGTTAAAAATTCCCTATTTGACATTATCCAATAAAGAGAGAATCCTTAACTATTTGGTTCAGCCATTTCTTTGAGCCAAAGAAATAACACACATGCATATGCATTCGAGAAGGAAAGGAACCATTTCTAGTAAATTTCACAAATATTTTAAAGTCAGATAAACTTTCTAAAAAGTCCAGTTATTTTTTCACAAACACAATAGCAGATATATTTACGTCTTTTATAAGTAGAGTCTAAGATATTTTTGCTGAATTTTTCTTCCTCTTGTCCCAAAGGACCAAGACTATAACAATTTCTCTTCTACTAAAGATTAATATTTCAAAGGATTTCTCTTCAAGCTTAAATCTGACAGTGATATCAACTTCTAGGATAAAAGAGGATCCTTTTATTTCTAGATAAAAAGTGCATTTTTCATCACACAGCAGGAAACCTGGACTGCTTCATAATGCTGTCCCCAGGGACCATGCCCAGGACAATCACCATGGATAAGTCTTCCAAATGTGAAGTCCCAATGTGAACTTTATGTCAAATTCAATTCTCCTGGGAACCAGCAAAATGTCAGGGACTTTTAACATCTATAGAGTTTGTAGTTCCCAAATGCACATATATCACAATGAAGGCATATTGCTAAATAACATTTCAGATCTTAATCTTAACTCCTTCTCAGAAAGCTCCCAGATTTATCCTTTTAAATAACAAACCAATTGTTGCTTAATAATATTCTAAAAACTAAAAAATGTGCCAAGTCTACTAAGAGCCTTAATTTTTTGACTACTACATTACTTTTACTAACTGCAATGAAAACTCTGGAAGACTGAGGACTCTATTCTAATAAGCAAATTTAAATTCTTTCTATCATGAAAAAGAGGCACACATGAAACTCATAGGGCATTCCAAACATTTTCTTTCTCCATTTATTGTTTAAATAAGATAACATGGGTAAACGTCTTAACATATATCCAGTTTGAGTTGTCCCCTCCATTAATATAAATTCTACTCCTATAGAGGATAACTGCTTTGGCTTAAATATCAAATGCCAATAAGATATTTACTTGGTGGAAAAAATCAAAGTCAATGGACTTGACCAATCCCAGAAGCAGAGGTTTAGAGCTGACCAATGGCACTGACTCAAGTTTGAGTTCCTCAACATACTCCTTGAGCTTATGACCTTGTGTCTATTTACAGAACATGGTATTCCTGTATTCAAGATCCTCAGTGATGAGATTTACTGGGAAATTGAGAATTTGCCTCTCAACTGAGAGGACTCTATCATAACATGCCCCATGGAGGAACAGAATTTATGACCCTCTAGAGAGCCTTAATTATTTGGCCACTACATCATTTTCATTAACTGGAATGAAAAACTTGGGGTGATTTTGAGAACCCAGTCATAATCACACAGGATATACTGACATCTGGTGGCACTGATTAAGCAAATACTTGAAAACTAATAGGCAGACTTATGAGTTGAATCATTGCCTGAATTGTTTTTAAATATTCAGAACTCTCTTGGAGCTTTTCTAAACTCCAAGAGTCTTTGATTTTCCTTCTATAATAGTTATCATTTGACCTAGTCCATTCATTTAAGCATTCAGTGAGAAGTTATATTTTAATTCAAGATTCATTAATTCTAGATTAATAACGATGGGTATGAACTGCTAACTAAATTAGGACTTCAGTTTTAATAATGTGATCTTAATGATAATCAATTTGTATGGTTTTTTTTTTTTTTTTTGGTTTTGTTTTCAAAGAGTACTTTAACATGGAGTAAATTAGATTCTTCTAGTTTCCTGCTTAGAAGCCAAGAGCGGAGAGCTGCCTACAGTAACAATGGGGTGTGGTGTGTACAATTTCATGCTACTAAATCATTTGACTGTTCAAAAACACATCTAATCAGATCTCGGAGAGAATTACCACTCTCTCCTTATTAGCCTGACTCTCTCCAAGGTTGTCCATCTAGAGAAGTAAAACAATAGTTCCCACCCTGCTTTTCAGAGTGAAAGATGAAGACAGATTTTGACTTGTCCAAAGTCAGCATCAAGTACACGAATAGAATTCAGGAGTCGCTAACCCTTGGTTCTTGCCACCTTTTGATGTGTGTTTCCATTTAAGATGAGTGACAGGTAGTCAGTTGTCATGATTTTAAAAAGATCTCTGTAAGGTCTGGCTTTTGCATCAAATTCTGGACTAAAATTATGTTTAAACTTTGTTTCCTCTCATCTTTCCCTGGTTTTGATTATTTTTAAGAGTAGTTGATGGTCTCATGACACAAGCCCTCTATTTTGTATTTTGCGTCTGTGTTTTGAATTTTATGTGAAATTGTGGGTTTGATCTTTGACCTCTGTTTACTATAATACTGATTTGCCACTAATTTGATAGCAAGCCATAGGGATCTACTGTAAACATGCTGCTCACTTTACATAGCTCTGTTTTACTCTTAAGTGAAGAAATATGTGTGTAGAATATAATTGAGAGGCTCTTGCAGAAGTAATAAAAGCCACATAAGTTTTCAACTTCCCAGGTAGCACTCAGATTAATATAATCACTTTCTGTGATGGAAGGACCTAGTAAATTGAGAGGAAGTCATCAATGTAAATAGTCATAACCTACCATTTAGTTTTTGCTTGGTCAATACACTCATCCAGAAACATGGAAATATGGTGTGGACCACACAGCTCTGTCTAAATTGGCTGGGGCTCTGAACCCAGAGAACTCTGATCACAGGTGTGGTCAGCGTGGGAGGCCCAATCAGTCCTAAACCGTTTTCATGTATAGATCCTGGAGGGCCAGGGCCATTGGGAATGGGAACACACAACCCAGAGACACACGGTTGTGGGTGTGTTGGCACTGAGTGAGTGAGTGAAAGTGGGAGTGTAAGCCCACTCTGTAGGAGGCACTTAGACCTTGAGGGGATGCTTCCATGATTTTTATTTCCCATGCCCCAGACTTTCCAAAGGCAACTGTGCTTAGCTCTCAATCCCATAGCCAAAAAGAGATGAGAAGAAGGTCTTGGAGAAGCTCCAGGCAGGGCTTGCCTTGTCACAGCTGCACCTCTGCATGGGCCAGGAAAGTAAGGAGCAGCACTGATCTCAGGAAGGTGGAATATGGCCAGGTCAGCGCTTGGCAGTTAGGGAAATCCTGTCTTTCTCCTTCTCCATGCTATGCCAACTGCCTGTGAGTTACTGGCCTGAGAAGTCGAAGGCACAAGAGCTTGTCTTATCAGTATATATTCCAAGTCTTAATTTCTTAAGGGCTGGTTTATGTTATGCCCAGTTTAAGATCGGTCAGCTCTTATGACTCTGCATCTTAGCTAAACATGGACCATTGGTTGTTGCCCTTGGAACACTTTGATTCAACAGAAAAGAATGTGCTATTAAAAACACATTTGTCATATTCAACCTGGTCCACTTTCTCAGTTTCGTCTAATTTCTCTTAATCATATTCAGAGATAGCATGAGAATAGGATCATTTGTTTGTCCAAAAACTATGTATTGAATCCTGCTTTCTTTTCAATTGTGCAAGATATCATGGAGGGGAAAAAAATGTATGGTGTATAAACACTGTCTCCAAGAGCTACATTTCCACTGGAGACATAGGACATGTGCAAAGTTAAAGAGCATTTCAGAGCCTCACTGAGCAGTACAAATAGCCAAGAAAATGCTACAAAGCATGTCAGGATTTTCAGGAAAAGTAGTGGTGTCAACAACAACAACAACAAAAAATGCATAAATTTAGAAAAGAAAAGGAGCACTAGGAAGGGTTTGAACGGGGACAAATTGAACTAGGATTTAAATTGTGGCTTTTCACATGGAGAAGGGACAGATGTGTTTGGGGGAACAAATCTAATTTAGAGAAAAAGCTTCGTGAACATATTGTATGGTGCAGGAGACACGGAATTCCAGGCCTGACTTCAGTCACTTACTGATGTATGACTTTTAGCCAGTCCGTTCAATCAGCTCTTCCTGAGCTTATATATCTTTAAAATGGGAATGCTAACAGCACCTCTGATTTGTGTGAGGGACAGTGTACTGATCCAATGAGGTGATAGGCATAGTAGGCCTGAAAATGCTGTATGGTACCAGCAGAAGGGGCAGATTAAAGGACGCCAGAAATGCCCAGCCGGGTTTGACTGTAATTCTTTATGTAATAAGAAGTCACAGAAGATCTTTGAAAAAGGGAGGGAATGACATGATGAACAAGGTGTAAGGAACTTAATTCCCTTCTCCAACTCCCTCCCATAGCCTGGCAATCAGTCTCTCTTCTCTGTTGACAATTCCCTGTGATGTCAATTCAACATCTCCTACAAGCGCTGGTAGGAAAATCCATCCCAGCTCTGGGGAAGGGCTGTGTGTGCCTTGAAGTAATCATGCTATGTAAATCAAAAGATTTGCTGCAACTCCAACCTCCCATTCACTTGAGCATATCTATTGTTTTTGGAACTTCTTCCAATTTATTCACATTTCAAGATGCTTCATGCTGTGTACAGAGCATTTTTGTACTGTATCACCAGAAAGCATGGTTGTTTTATGATGTGCTGTCTTTGGCTGGGCGGCCATGAAGATCATCAGCCCTTTCCTTCTCACACTGCCTTGCTGAATTCAAACACACTTCTAAATCCCTATCGTCTTTCTAATATTACTCACCTTTTGAGATGAATGTTTCTGAATATATTTACTTTTTCTCATATTTGAACTTCACTGTAATCACGGAGCATTAAATTTATGATATCACATGGAGTACAGAGCTTAACTTAGTGCTGAATTATTCTGCTGCCAAGAGTTGGAACATCATTAACTCTCCAAAATTTTCAACGAATAGTCAATCTAAAAGTATATATTATCCAATTTCCTTGTTCTTTATTTTTTTGGGAGGCGTGGGGGTACCGGACACTCAACCACTGAGCCACATCCCCAGCTCTATTTTTGTATTTTATTTAGACACAGGGTCTCACTGAGTTGCCTAGCGCCTTGCTTTTGCTGAGGCTGGCTTTGAACTTGCAATCCTCCTGCCTCAGCCTCCCAAGGCACTGGGATTACAGGTGTGCACCACCACGCCTGGCTCACTGTTCTTTCATTTGTTTGAAGCAATTGAAAGGTTTGGAGAAAATTAAAGGCAATATCTAAAGTCCTGCTTAACCCCAAAAGCATTTGTATGGCTTTTAGCTCCTGTTTCTCTGGGTGAAAGAATAAATGGGAGAAGTTTCTGACTGAGCCTGGCTTCTGACTTGCAATTCTGGCTTGGCCTCCTGAGTCCTGTGATTACAGACAAGCACTGCTGTGCCTGGTCCCCAAGTGATTCTGATGCAACAAAATTTGAGAACATCTGCTCTTTTCTCCCAAAGAAATGCAGCTTCAAAATCTTATATTAACTGCCGAAATTTTGATAACAGACTCATGAGAGGCAGATTTAGACAAGAAAATCAAATTTGAACCATTGAAGATAAGCATATTTTAAATGGGAAAAATAAATCAATTTCTGCATTTCTACCATTTTAAGGCCCATTTTGTTCCATTATTCTAGCATCAATTTCTGTAAAATATCTAAATGGTATTATTTAAGTAAACTGTATAACAATAGCTAGAGCCAAATAATATTTTGGAGTTAGTCTTTAAAGTGTAAGTTGAATTTAAATAATCCCAACTGATTTAAAAGGTTTATTAGCCTTCCAACCTCTAGGATAGTTTACTACTATTATTATTAAAATTATCATAACCAAAAAATTACTTAATAATAAGAGCTTTACAGCCTATAAAATACCACATTGTTTTAGCATAGCATCAGTTGATACTTTATAAATCTGGATCCCTGCTTTTTCCAAAAGCTTGTTGAAAGCTACTCAGCAAAGCAATGAAAAGATAGAAAATATTTTTTTCCATATAGAAATTGAGAGGAGCATGGGTCCCACCCTGTACAAAAGCATTTTTCATACCAAGAAAAGACACTCAAATTATAAACAGATGAACAATCATATGGCCATCAATTAAAATATATCAGGTGAGGTTTGGTTCCAAATTTGAATTCCATTTTGTTGGCTAACCTCACAGTTTCCTTAACAGTGGGGTGAGCCGCTGTGTGGAACCATGAGCTCTAAGCCACTCCCTGGCCTTCCCTTCCTGGATTGCAGGAACAAAGACCGACCGCTGCCTAAGCAAAGAGCCTCCCATGGCTCCCCAGCCCATCTGCTAGCTGGTAGTGACAGGAGAGTAAAGTGATGCTCTTCTTGGCTAGGGGATGAGTTCCTCTTGGTGCTCCCTTGCTATTCAACTCAAAGCTCATAATCTTTTTAGTTTTATTTCTTCCTTTTTTTCTCTTAGATGCATGTTGCCTGCCCATCATACTGTACAAATACAGAAAAATCAATTTGATCATTTTAAACAGTGGATCTGTGAATATATATAACCCTGAATTGCCTAATTTCCCTGCACTTAAATTTTCAGATAAATGGAAAAAAAGAACATTAATTTAATTATGAGACAATCAACAGGTTAATCCTGGCTGTAAGGCAGTGGGACATTGGAATGGAGGAAATTCAATAATCTGATATTTTGTTTTTGTGATACAAAGCTGTTTAAAATATGTGGTTAATGATGCAAGACTTTAATGCCTGTATGATTAAGAAATGATTTTTATATTTGCATTTGGCAAATATAAAATAACTTATAAATGCACACTTAATAACTTAATAACGTAATAATGATCCTTGTATGTGTCCAAATCCTCTTAAAACCCAGAGCACCACCTCCCAATGAAGACACATTTAATACTCCTTTTTTTTATTTGAGAAAGATGCTAATCCTCACTTGTCCTCACTAATGTGAATACTAATGAGCTCACTGGCTCTGTTCAAAGCTAGGTGCACTACTCTGAGACCATTTGTGAAGCATTGCTGATGCAAGTGTCCACAGCACTACAGCTGCTGGTTCTGTTCCAACACAGGGCCACCAATGCCGCAGTATTCTGCAGCGGATTCTTAGAGGTCAATCTCATAAATAGTATTTCCTCCCCAAATGGTGGATGTGATACTTTTATTTTCTTTGACTTCATTTTGTTCCCCCTAAAGAATAGCATCATGGCCCCAAAATGTTGGTTTATTGCCAAAATGATATTTTATCTTTATGGTCAGTACTCTTAACAGTTTGATCCCTCTAGATTATATTCTCTGTGCCTTTCTTCATTTTGAAATCAACTTCTGCATTTGTGTCCTGCTGTGATCCAAGATACACATTCATATCCCATCTAATTGACACCTCCCAAACCTTCTCAGTTTCACTTTTGATCTAAGTTGAACAAAGAAATTGCTTATTTGGACCTCCTACCTATAAAGTGGGAGGTTTTAAGTGGTTGCTTAGCTTTCTACATAAAATGCTACTAAGATTCTTTTTTTTTTTTTAAGAAAGAGTGAGAGAGAGTAAGAAAGAGGGAGAGAGAGAGAGAATTTTAATATTTATTTTTTTAGTATTTGGCAGACACAACATCTTTGTCTGTATGTGGTGCTGAGGATCGAACCCGGGCCGCACGCATGCCAGGCGAGCACGCTACCGCTTGAGCCACATCTCCAGCCCCTAAGATTCTTAAGAGTAACATTAAGAAGAATCTTGCTGAAAACTTTTGGAGTATGTCTCTGTAATGAAAGTAAATAAAGAGAAACTTTTAAGAATCATTCATCCTAAAGGAAGACTTTTCATATAAATGCATACTTTCTCCTTCTTTTTTCTTTTCTTCCATCAAGTATCAAACTATAGAATATCAACATCTCAAAAAGTCCTTCTCTGTTTCAAAATAAGGAAACACCAAGATTCTTTTCTCAGGGGAATTTATACTTCAATTCTGTCTTCTCCAGATGAAGAATCATCCTTTTTCAAAACGATGATTTCTCCCTCACTATTGTACCTCTAAAATCCTTAGACACTCTCCTCAAGTTCCACATGCCCAGTAATGTTCTCAAACGTCCTTTACCCGAACAGCTGCACTTTTCTGACTTGACACATCTCTGACGATCCACTGCACATGGATTAGCCTCCCATTGTTTCCTATCAGGGTTTGTGGTTCTGTGGCACCTAACTAGCAAGCACTTTGGATAAAATTAAAGTCCATAGTTGCTGGCTGCAGACTCTGGTCTTTCTCTTCACCCCATATATCTCCTTGACCATCATTCTGATAATATTTGCTCAGAAGGAGGTAGAGGTTGTCCTTTTCCCAAAAGTCTGTAACTTAGGACTTCATGAGCTGTCAAACTACTTTGCCTCTCTATGAGTTACATTTTTATTACAGATTCTGATCCTTAGATTTTTCCTTCTATATCTCCTCCATGGGCTCTGGCCCCTTTTCTTGCCCTTTCAATTCCCAAGTCTCCCCAAATTTATTATCAGTTTTCTTTTTCCTTTGTGTTCTCTAATCAATGATTTCATTTATATGCAGGAGTTTAACAACAGCCTCAAACAGTAGACTTCTTGGCTCAAGTCATGACTATGTTCCACTACAATATCATCTGGTGCCTGTATGCCATCTACAGTATGTTTTAGAGGACAAACTCATCATTTTTCCTGTATCAGCTTCTTGTCCTACTTTACCAGTTCACCCAAATTAAAATGTCAAAGCCATCTTTCTTTTTTTCCCTCCTGTATCCCCAACTCCAATCACAAACCTAATTTTATGGGTCTTTTCCTTCTTCTCCTTTCCTAGTGACATCTCCCTGACTCAAGTCCTCATCATCTCTCTTCTGAACAACTGCTCTAGACACCTCTTTGTCTCACCTCCAGTTGTCTCCACACCAGCCCTTCCTACACATCATTTGAAGCTGGAGGGGCAAATAGTAGCAAAGCAAAGGAGGAAAGGCTAGACAAGTACCTTGACCTTCAAAGAGGGGAAACCAGTGTTTAAGGATCAAGGCAGAATAGTTTTTGAGAGATATTGGAAAATACAGGTAAGAAGAGAGAGAGGGAGGGAGAGAGATCCCTAATGATGTCCTAAAAGCCGTGGAGAAGTAGGGAGGGGCCAAGGACTGAAGAGGGAAAAGGACATATTTCTCTATCTCTGATACATTCTATTTTCTTACCATCTATCTTCTTATCTTATCAACAATACGAACAATCACCTAACTTTGAAGCCCAAAACCAAAATGGTTATTAGCCATTTTGTTTTGTCTTTTACAACTAGTATCTATCAGAGTAATGGTTCTCCAAATACTGGCAGAGCAGGAAGTTAAGGAGCAAACAGAATATAAATTTAGCTCCGGAGGACGCATTAAAGTTTTTTTAATGAGAGCAATAATTACTACAGTGCCAGACTCAACATAGCCTCCTTTAGAAGGCTTTATTATGTGTATTTATCTATACTGTTGAAGAAAAAGCATCAGCTTTTAGAAACCCCGGGTAAACATTTAGACTTTCTCAGAGAAAATAAAATCACAGAGGTATTTCATGTAATAATATACACACTGCATCTTTGAAACAAAATGTTTCTCATTTGACCACACTTTAAAATCATTTGCAACTGAATCAAGAAATGGCATCATAAGCCATTAAAAATTCCTGGGTACATTTAGTTTCAAACCTAAGGTAATTATCTCTTAGGAGGATTTATCTGTTACAAAATGAAATTTCCTTTATTTAGAACAGGTTTATTTTTATTTATTTATTTATTACCAGCCCCTATGGGTTCCATTCAGTGATTCATGACCAATACATTTTAATGAAATAGAATAAAATATTTTTAAATGCTAGAATGCATGACAAATTGTAAGAGTATTATTCTCTAGAAACTTTGATTTCAATAAATATATTTGTATGTACACATAGGTATACCACATCATAATGTAATAGATATTTCTTCTTGTGTGGTAAAGCCAAGAATTTGGAAGACTGATTAAGGACTGTACCAGTCAGCTTTTTGTTGCTATGACCAAGATACTTGACAATAACAACTCAGAGGAGTAAAAGTTTATTTTTGGATCATGTTTCGGAAGTTCAGTCCCTGATTGGCTGACTGGGCCTGAGGTGAGGCAGGAGATCCTGGTGGAAGGGCTTGGCAGAGGAAAGTTTCACAGCGTATGGAAACCAGGAAGGAGAGAGAAAGAGTCAGGGACAAAATATAAACCTGTTTTAGTCGCTTTTTTTTTTTTTTTTTTTTTTGCTGCTGTGATTCAAAGACCTGATGAGAACATTTTAGAGAAAGAAAAGTTAATTGGGAGCTCACAATTTCAGAGGTTTCAATCCATAGACAGCTAACTCCATTTCTTGGGGCTCCAGGTGAGGCAGAACATCATGGTGGGAGGGTATGGCAGAAGGAAGCAGCTCAGAACACCACACCAGGAAGCAGAAAGAGATTCCCCTCATCACAGACAAAATTACCTCAATGTCACAGTCCATTGACCCACCTCCTCCAGCCACACTCTACCTGCCTACAGTTACCACACAATTAATCCCTATCAGGAGATTAATTCACGGATTAGATTAAGAGTCTCATCATTTCACCTCTTGCATTGTCTCACACATGAGCTTTTGGAGGACACCTAATATCTAAACCATAACAAAACCCCAAGGGCATACCTCCAAGTGACCTACTTCCTCCAGCCATGCCCCACCTGTCTACACTTCCTACCCAGTAATCCATTCAAATTATTAATCCAGCAAATGGATTAATCCATTGATTAGATTACAACTCTCATGATCTAACCATTTTACCTCTGAACATTTCTGGATTGCCACATGAGCTTTTCAGGGAATACCACATATCCAAACCATAACAAGAACAATCTAATTTGCTTCCTGCTCTTAAAAAAAAAAAATAACAGCTGAAAATTACATTAAATTATACAGCCTTAATTATCCTACCCATAGCTGAAATAGCCTCTTTAAAACAATAGCCTATCTTCTCTGCTCTACCTTCAGGGCATTTCTTATGCCAGTGGTTCTCAAAATGTTGTCAGTGACCCCTGGGCATCCCTAAGAGCCTTTCAAGGAAGTCTACAAGTTCAAACTATTTTCATAGTAAACTAGGATATTATTTGCTTTTTCACTGGGCTGACATTTTGGTGGTACAAATGCCCCCCCCCCAAATGTATAAAGTTCCTAGTTAACATGGATAAAACAACACCATCAAAGACAGTGGCATGAAATTGCACTAGCAGTTAAGTGTATATGTCACTGCCATGTACCCACAGACTTTTTTTTTAAGTGCCAATTCAATTAAACAGTGATATTGATTAAAAAGTAAAAAGTGTTCATTTTATTAAATGTTGGACCTTGAGCACATATCATTTTTGTATACAGTAAGGAAATGAGAATTCTCATAAAGACCTCAGTGAATACTGGTTATGATTTTGACTTAAGGAAAATCACGTGTGTGATTATTTGAGTTGTGTGCTGAGCTAGTTGATTTTTTTTAAAAAAATGAAATTCCGTTTTTACTTGAAAACAAACTATGGTTATTCAGATGTGGGTATTTGGCAGACATTTTCCCTAAAATGAACAAAGTAAGACTATCACTTCAAGGAAAACAATTGAAAGTATTTATTGCCAATAATAAAATTCCAGCTTTCAAGTGAAAATGAGAATTTGAGAAAACTTGACAACATACCAATACTTAAAGAATTTATGATGAAATCATTGGTGATATTAATGAAAGTGATTATTTGATATTGAAATGTGTCAACATTTGGAAGATCTGCATAACTCAACGAATTGATATTTTCCAAATGACCAATGCTTGATACCAGTACAAGAGAGACCAAAACATTTTAATGCAATGGAGGACAAACATCTTCCATATGGTTTCAGAAACCAACCATTAAGAAACTACTTCTTGTCAAGTTTCGGTGTCAAATCAGAAAGGAGTAACCACAATTATCTAAAAAGGCTGTTAAAATAGTCCTCTCTGTTCCAGTTACAGATTAGTGTGAGGCCAAATTTTCTTCATTTACTTCAACCAAAACAATGTATCCCATCAGATTGGATGCCTGAGCAGACTTGGAACCACAGCTGTTTTCCATTAAGCCAGACATTAAAGAAACTTATAAAAATGTAAAACAATGCCACTTTTCTCACTAAAAATTTCATTAAAAGTAACTTGTCATGCTATTAAGCAATTGGGCTTATGATTTTCTTGAAGAAATACATTTTAAATTTATTTCCTAAATGTAATTCTAATACAACAAGCATTGATTAGATATAACCCATGTAAACAAAAGCTCTTTGGAATCTTCAGTCACTTTTGAGATTATTTGGGGGGTCCTCAGACCAAAATGTTTGAAAAAGGCCTGATCAACTCCTCTCTCAAAAATCACCAAATCTAAAAATATGAATCACATACTTGAGCTTCTGAGTCAACAATCAATTGTATTATTTAAGAAATGCTTACTACAAGGTATGGCTTAGGGATATTTGAAACCATTGCTGGGTTTAAAAAAAATGAATTTCCTAACTGAAGAATATATAACGTATATGTCATATGGTAGGCAAGAATGATTTAAGGCCCCAAAGAAGAAACTTAGTGTTTTTTTTTTCCTCTGCTGAATTTGAGGTTAAAGTCTTCTCTTCTAATTACTATACTGCCAAGATAGATGCTAATGCACTAACATAACTTTCATTTATCAATAGAAGCCACAACTCTAATCTGATACTTTAAATGACTCATCCTGCTTGAGATGTATATCACACCTGATGCAAAATATCTGTCACGGAGACCTCTTCTTGATGAAATGCCAGTGTAGGAACCCAGGAGCCCATGCCCCAGAACATTCCCGAACTGGCGGTATCCTGCGGTGAGAGTCTGTATGAAATCAACATGACTTAATTACATTCATCACACCGAAAATCAAATTCTAGGCCAGTGATACATGGCACTTGGAGCTTATTTTACAAACATTAACTAATTAATCTGCAAAACATCCCTGAGAGGCAAGGCATAATGATATACGAGCTGACAACCTCATTATGTCTAATTATTCATAAGATTTCCCCCTTCCAAGTGTGTTCTAGTGCCAGTTCAGAGAAGTGGGTCTGCTAAGTTCTTAAGTCAGATGGGGAAATCGACTGTCTGGAATTCTCTCACTACAGAGGACCCACATTCCCTTTGTGGAACAGATCAAGCTGTACCATTACCCAGAGCACAGTGCGCAGAAGCTCTGGAGCCTCCAAACCTTAATCTAATGCTGAACTAACAGTTCTATGTCTTAAATAAATTCTTTGCTCCTGTTTTACTCCCAATTAATTTTAATGGTTACCCCCCAGCTTCTTCGACCAGTCTTGCTCTATCGTCTCTTTTCTTCCTAGAGTATCTTTGCAATGTAAAGATACTGTCAGGCACAGGACCTAGCCTGCCTTTCCCCCAGATTCTACAATCAAAAGGACAAAGTTGCTTTTTCTGTGTTTTCCTTCCTGCTGTCTCCCCGTCTCTTGAGTCCTTCTTAAGTTTCTTCACACTCTCCACATTGTTGTGTTTCTCATTCCACCAGAAATTCAGTTTGGTTTCATCTGATAAATCCATATGGGCTTCTAAAATTTTCTCTTCTGCAGCTAGGTGGGCTTTCAAAGTGCAAGCCAGGCATTCACAACATTGCCAGAGGGCATATTGTTAAGTAGGATGTTACAATTTGTGAAAAAAAAAAGATATTAGATAATGATATTTTAAATGCAGAGATCATGTCTAAAATGGGAAATAAATACCGATTCTTATGTGAACTGTATTAGGGTTCTCCAGAGGAACAAAACCAATAGGGTGTGCTTCTGTATTAGAGAAAGAGGTTTATCTTATGGAATTAGCTCATAAGATTGTGGGGCCTCATAAGTCTACAATCTGGAGGACAGGACAATAGTTGGAAATCCCAGCCAGAGCCTAAATTGTGGCCTTGACTCCAAAGGCAATCTGGAGGCAGAATTCTCTCTTCTGGGGGAAGCTCAGTCTCTGCTTTGAAGACAAAGATTGAATGAGACCCACCCATGTTAGAGAGGGTAGCCTGCTTTACTCAAAATCTACTGGTTTAAATATTAACCTTATCTTTAAAAGAGTAACTTTGCAGCAACATCTACATTGGTGTTGGACCAAACAACTGGGCCCCACAGCCTTGCCAAAGTCTCAGATAAAACTGGTCATCCCAGGGGCCTACCATATTTGAGAAAGCATTTAGGATCACTGTTTTTTTTTTTTTTTTTTTTTTCATTTTTGTAATCCTCCCAGCTAACAAAGTATTTCCTCTACTAGGAATTTTCTCAATATTTACTTGGTGGTAAAGTTAATGAAAGTGTGCTAGGCTTGTGTTTCCAATAAAGTTATGAGCTTGAGGGACAATATTTCTTTGCATTTCCTGTAACTATGGCAATCACATAGCCCAAATTTTCCAAGGTAGTACTGATGTCTGGTGCTCTGTTCCATTGTCACACCATCATGTGTCCTGGTTTTTAGTTTTAGGAAGCACAGTTACCATACCTTTTACAAGTGGTTGCATGCTGAACACGGTCCATAAATCTCAATAAACACTTATTAATTTAAATGGAATTTCCAGACAGTGGACATTTTCTTTAAAATATGACAAAATACAACTGGGGAAAATGATCATTAATTCCTGAGACACAAAATGCAATCTGGTTCTTGTGTTCTAAATGTTCCATGTCCAGTTTTCAGGGTGTGGTTATAATGAATTGCTGAGCCAATATGAAGTAAGATACTTGGTAATCCAGGACAAGTTTAAACAATGTTGAACATTTTTTTTTTTTTTTTTTTTTAGGGTGAGTCAACTTGCAGGTAATGTATCCAGGGAATACAAAGAGAGGGGTGGAACCCAACTAGAGAAAGATAAGTAAGTCCTTGTTTATGGAATTTTTATGCAGGTACTAAATGGTATGCCTTCAGGAGGAGGGTGGAACTTTCTACTACCTAAGAAGACAGTAGAATCTAAGAATAAACACAACATTAAGAATCATCTTTTTTTTCCCAATAAAAAATTACTTGGGGCTTCTCTGAATCATGGAAATTATTTTCCTACTTTAAAATCTGATATGATTTTTCAAACTGCTGGTTTGTTCCAAATTGATATTTCAAAAGAGTACAAATTATACCACTTGGAATTTTGATAGCCTTGGTGAAAATTTCAAGTTATTATTTTAAAATGAGTGATGAATTATCTTCAGAGAAGCCAAAAAGTATCTGAACCAAAAGCTTTCAGATACTCAGTCAAAAAATTAGCAAGATTTAGTGACAGTGGGTAACATATGGGAGGGATGAAAGAAGTCTTAACTGTGACAGGAGTCTGAAATGATGCTGATCCCACTATTAGAGGCACAAAAATCAAGACACAGTCAGTTTAGAATATTTAATAGAGTGAAGGTGCTGAGTGATATTGAATGAGTCAAATTTACCCTGGAACAGGATAAACAGCTGGAAATACAGAACAAGAACGCAGGTGAGAAATCAGAACCAGAGCTCACGTTTCCAGGACCTTCATTATAGAATTTAAATATTTCCAGACTATCGGACCATGATTATCCCTGGCCACTCTCACATCTTCCCCAAATCACAGATTTATTCTTTTTGGACTCCAGCTGGATGTAGTGGTTTGCAGGCTCTTCCTGGAACATGCGCATGCTCTTCCCTGACCTGGAATGGTGTCCTCCTTTCCCCAGTCCATGTCCACAGCTCACACCCCAACTTCGACTCAATCTTCAGGCCTCACATTAGGTGTTGGTTTCCTGAATGTCTCTTTACATGGGCATGAGTGCATGTGCACACACACATCTGCAAACAACATCTGCATGCATACACATACCCCCACACACTCCTGGGCTAGGTTATCACCCACCCAAACACCTAGTATTTACTTTCCCCATTACACTATGTTAAAAGATCTTGCTTATTCCACTCGAGTTTAAGTTTCTCCAGGGCAGAAGATTGTACCCTTCCTGTGCATTATTGTTTTGTAACTCCATTACAGAAAGAGATAGGTAATAGTTGCCTACTTCAGATGATGAGCTTGAAAGTGTTGGGAAATGTTAATCTCCTGTTGTATGAATGTTGGGGCTTTGATGTTTCATTCTGATGTTTTTTTTCAGGCAAGGTGAGTAAGGTAAAGCACACCCCTGTGGGCAGTGGACATGTCTTCCAAGAAGCCAGAAGCTATTCTCCTGAGCAGTCACCTGGGAAAGAAGTGGGTCCTTAGACAGGAAGGGAGCTGAGCCCTGTGCTTGATGTGCTTTCTTGGCCTGGAGCTGTGCTTCACCACGGAGCAGCCGTTAGACCCATGTGGCTACTGAGCACTGAAATGTGCTAATCTGAATTAAAATGAGTTCCAAGTGTGAAATTCATACCAGATTTCAAACTTGGTACAAAGAATTAAGTTTTTATATTGATTACAAGTCAAAATGAGAATATTTTAAATATAGTGGGTAAAATAAAATCCATTGTTACAATTAATTTCAACTATTTCTTTTTGCCTTTTTCATTATGTGTGTAGCTACAAAAATGTTTAAAATTACGGGGCTTGCTTTGCATTTCTAGTTGACTGGTCTAGACTTAGGAGGAGGTCCGTTGGGAAATTGCTATGGTTTGGATCTGGAACATCCCCCAAAGTCTCTGTGTTGAAGATTTGGTCCCCAATGCAGCAATGCTCAGAGGTGAGACTGTTGAGAAACACTTGGATAGGGAAGGCCCTACCCTCATCAGTGGATTAACCCAGTGAGGGATTTATAATTTGATGGCATTATTGGGAAGTGATGTAAACTGTAGGAGCTGTAACCTAGTTAACGGAGTAGGTCTTGGGGGCATGCCCTTGGGGACTATATCTTGTCCCTGGACCTTTCTCCCCTCCTCCTCCTCCTCCTCCTCCTCTTCCTCCTCCTCCTCCTCCTCCTCCTCCTCCTCCTCCTCCTCCTCCCTCCTTATCCTTCTCTCTCTCCCTCTCTGCTTTCCAGCTGCCATGAGCTGACAGCTTTCCTTTCCCATACCCTTCTGCCATGAAGTTCTGCCTCTCCTTAGGCACAATGACAATGGACTGAAACCTCTAAAACTGTAAGCCAAAATAAATCTTTCCTCCTTTAAGTTGTCTTTCTCAAACACCGTTGTCTTAGTGATGGAAAGCTTACTAACATGGAGGTAGTGGAATCTTTAATAGGTGGGGCCCTAGTGAGAGATCTGTAGGTCATCAGGGCATGCTCTTAAAAGGGATTTCGGGATCTCAACCCTTTACCTTCTTCTTTGCTTCCTGGCTCATTATATAACCAATTTCACTCCACAACTTGCCTCTACTATGATGTGTGCCTTGCTACAGGCCTAAAAGCAATAGGGTCAATCAATCATGAACTGTAACTTCCAAAACTTAAGCCAAAATAAGCCTTTTCTTTTCATAAGTTAATCATCTCAAGTATTTTGCTAAAGTAATGAAAAGCTAGTTAAAACGTTATTTTTATTTGTTTTTTTTTTTTTTTTAAACTGTGATTAAATGCATTGTATGTTGACTCTGGGTCAGGCATGGCTAAGCACTTTTAATTGTCTTGTGGAATCCTCATTAATCACCCTGCAAAGCAAGAACTATTATCATTCCTATAAAGAAGAGAAAACTGGGACTTAGGGGAGTAAAAAAATTTGCCCAAGGCCATACAGCTGGTCAGAGATGAAGCCCAGGTCGGCCTGAAAGCCATTTGCCACAGCTAATCACCATGCACTTCGTTCTATTTCCATGCAAATAATAATAATCACACTCCAGTGTGCTGAAATTTAGTAACTTCTAGAATCATCCCTGTGGATGCAGATAAACAGGACAAACAGGACAAAACCATTAACTCAGTGCGTAAGGACGAGGAGAGGGGTTTTCTTGTCTTGCCGTTCTTTGTTTTAAGCATGTGCAGCATGAGAGGGACTTTTCCCAGGGGCATGTGTGAGCCGGTGGTGTAGCCATGGCACTTGACTGGCCAGACAGGTTGAGGAAGCTGTGTTTGGAAGGGAAAGCCTGCTGGAGATGCAGATGACACTCCATTGCTGATCCTGGAAAATTTCACACACAGTAAAAAATTCTAATTAGCAATCTGGGTCGAAAGCTGTTCCTGGAGGCTGCTCTCCAGACATCAAGCTGTTTTGTGGTGCAGGTGCCGCCCAGGCTACCACTCGCCATCCCGGCACACATATTTGGACTTTCTGCTTTTATATGGTATTCCTTCCATACTCTCCCTCTGTGCCTACACTTGTTTCAGCTGCCCCTTCTCTCAGTCCCTGCCCAAGGCCCCATTCTCCTTGAAAACTTTTCTAGACCGTGTTTTCTCTGGGCAGTATCTACTTGGGGCATTTTCTTATCAGGGAGGAGCACAGAGCAATCAGAAACAGCAATGCCTCTGACAGTTTGGGCCCAGATTGTCACACAGTCACTCCATCCACTTTGCATTGGCCAAAGCAAGCCATGTAGTTAAGCCCAACATCACTGGGAAGATGCTTTTAGTGGGAGGAATTGGGGGTCATTGAGCCATGGGTGGGGATTATCATGCAGATATCTCTGCCTGTGGGGACATGAGAAACTGGGACTCCTTACAGTTCTGAATCCAGGATGTAAATACAGACACCAGGAGCTGCTGTGGCTAAGATCTCACAATGTGAAGCTGATCTGAGGATGAAGCCCATCCCCCACAACCATGTTCTTACATCCAGCAGCCAGGATCTACCCCACCCTCATAGGTTTTAAGCAGGACTTATTGAATTTCCCTTTGAATTGGGATTCTGTTATTAGAAATGTCACGAAACCTAGCAAATATATTCCCTTACCTCTCAAATTAAAAAAAAAAAATTTTTTTGCCTTTTGTTCTATGCTTGATGCTTCTCTTTCTAGCCCAGGAGTTGGCAAACTGTGACCCCTGGGCCAAATCCAACCCACTTCCTGTTTTTGTAAATAAAGTTTTATTGGAACACAGCAACATCCATTTACTCACATGTTATCTGGGGCTACTTCCATATGGCCATGGCAGTTGTGACAGAAATTATATGATCCACAAAACCTAAAATATTTTTACCTAGTTCTTTACAGAAGAGGTTTGCTAAATATTGCTTTAGAGCAGATGTTAGCCATATGATTTTTCTGGTGCTGAGGACTTCTAAATCTATTTCCTAGGCCCTGCTCTTACCTGTGCACCTTAATTCTGTGGATCTATTTCTACTTGAATACTCCACAAGCTCCTCAAATTCAGAATACCGAACAAACTGAACTCACCTTTTGTGGGATTCATGCACTGAGTAGCTCAGGTTCAGGGTTTCATTGCTATATAGTATTCCATTACCTAGATGTATAAACATTCATTTGCCTCCTATTCTTGCTGAATGGATACTTGAGCTGTTTCCAGGTTTCTTGCTATTAAAAAAGTGCTATTATCCTTGTATGACTTCCTTCCTGTCCATGTGCAAATGTTTCTTTGTGTATGTACCTAAGAGTGAAATTCACATACACATCTGCATCTTAACAAAATATTACCAAGCTCCAATATCAGTAGCCTTGAATTTCTATTTCTCAACATCTTTAAAAATGCCCAGTATATAAATTTTTAAAAATTTGTTTTTGACAATCAGCGGATATAAAAATAGTTCTCATTGAGGGTTTTAATTTGTATTTTTCTGGCTATTGGTTAGATAGAAGTATTTTATATATGATTATGTAGCCACTCATATTTTTTTCTCATTTCAAAAATGACCATGTATGTTTTTGCTCATTTTTCTAGGGTTGTATGATTTTTTTTTCTTTCTGGTCCTAGGACTAGAACACAGGGCCTCATGTACTCTAAGCAAGCACTCTACCACTGAATTATGTCCCCAGCCCTGATGATATTTTTCTTACTGGCCTATTAGAATTATTCATACATTCTGTATGTGAATTGTTTGTCAGTCATCTGTGTGACAAATATATCTTTTCAGTTTGTGACTTATCTTTTCACACTTTGCACAATTGATTTATAGTAGTTCCTAATTTTGGTATAATCACACTTCTCAATCTTTTCTTCTGTGATTTGTATTTTTGAATCTATTTAAGGAATCCTTCCCTCTTCTAAGGTTATAAATAGTAATGGCCCAAACTCATCCAGCACTTCTTAAGTGTTTGGTACTCAATATTTTCCTTTTACAGATAGACGAATTAAAGGTTCAGAGAAATTAAGCAACTAGATCAAAGTCACCCAGCAACTAAGCAGTGGAGACAGGATTTGAACACAGGTAATCTACCTTCATTCTTTGCCCTATAACAACTGCCAAACTACTTACCTCATAATGTTATTCTAAAAGATATCAAGTTTTGCTTTTCTCATTAAAGTCACTAATCTGGAATTGGCTTTTGTATATGATGTGTGAATTTTGAATTAATCTTTACCTTAGACCCTTACACACTCAATATCTAGTGTTGACTGATTCTTGCCAAAGATAATAATTAAAAAAAAAAAAAAAGAGTTTCTTTTATGTTGCAAGTGGAAGATTCCAAGCAAGGCTGGCAAATGTAATCCTGTTCTCCAAGTTCATGGTGAAGTCCCTCTTCAAATGATGTGGTACCAGAATAGAATTCTTTGAATTAATCAAGGAAGTCAGACCTCCAGGTTGAGGCGCTGAAGACAGGAGGTTGATCAAACACTTTTGGCATCCTGTAAAGTGAACAGGATATCCCCTGCAGAACCCTGCAAAAGGCAGAGGCCACCACAAAGCACAGAACAGTCTCCACAGCTCCGCCTACACAGCTGGGACCAAAATAGTTCACAAGGCATTCCTGCCGCCTCCTTGTGAACTGTGTGGGCAGGAACTCTGGTCACGAATTCTTCATTGAAACCACCCACATACACTAGGACAGCAGCAGCAATGGCAATGGCATCTTGGAATCCGTTGAACAACATGTCGTAGGCTGCACAATCATATCTTTCTGCAGCTAATACTGTCTTTCCAAATTAGAGGCTTTAAACAAATATAAAGATACTGAAAATTATTTTTTTTTTAAAGTTTAAAAATAAAGTGAGAACGAGTTGAGTGGAGCAGAGAATAGGGGCCGGATCATAAAAGGGTCTCATGCTAGATTTAAAATGTGAACTTTATTGTGTCAACGGTGAGAATGTGAGGCATTTTAAACTGGAAAGGAACACGATCTGTTTAGTGTTTTGCTTGTTAGAGAAGGCACGACTCCTTCCAATCTGGCTGATAGAAAATACTTAAAAAAAAGTGATCATGCCAGGATCTGCTGGTTCCCTCTGCCATCCCCAGTCTACCTTGTTATTCCTGGCTGGCAAAGCTCACCTCCTACTCTCAAGGCTGGAAAAGTCTTTCTCAGTCTCCTTGCAGTATGATACAGGCATGTGATGAGTTCTGGCCAATGGGATCTGGGGTGGGGCAGCTTCAGGGTGGTTCTGGGGAAAGTTTTCCTTTTTAAAAGAACCAGGAGGATGTCAAAAAGCTCTTCAGGGCAGAAAAATCCAGTGGCAACGTCATAGCACCATATACAGAAACATTCCCTTTAAGATAACAGATGCTTATGGCTTAAGTCACTTTGATTTGGATCTTCTGTTGCTTGCACTCTACAGCATAGGAAGAGAAAGAAGCATTTAATAAAGTCACCAAGATGAATTAATATGATGTTATTTAAAAAAATACATCTTTCCTTCAGATATTTATTTTAAATAAATTGGCCTCTTTAAGTTAGGAATAGATAACCATCATCATTAACTGTTCACAGAACATTTTGGTTGCGCAAGCAAGAAACTACACAACTTCTGAGATGATTCGTCTTTTTTTTTTTCTGTATCTGAAAAGATTGCTTTTCATTTTCTACTCTTATTTGCACATTTCCCTTAAGAAATAGTCAGGAGGGCAGCGGGGAGGCACATTCATGCGTTGCCGATGGGACTGCAAATTGGTGCAACCAATCTGGAAAGGAGTATGGAGATTCCTTTTAAAAACTTGGACTGGAACCACCATTTGACCCAGCTATCTCACTCCTCGATCTATACCCAAAAACTTAAAAACAGCATTCTACACTGACAACCACATCAATGGTTATAGCAGCACAATCCACAATAGCCAAACTGTGGAACAAACTTAGATGCCCTTCAATAGATAAATGGGTAAAAAAAAACTGTGGTATATATACACAATGGACTATTACTCAGCAATAAAAGAGAATGAAATTTTGACATTTGCAGGTAAATGGATGGAGTTGGAGAATATCATGCTAAGCAAAGTCAGCCAATCCCCAAACATTAAAGGCTGAATGTTTTCTCTGATAAATGGATGCTAATCCATAATGGAGGTGGGATGCATAAGATGAGTGGAGGAACTTTGGGCAGAGGGGAGGAAGATGAGGGGAGGAAGCAAGGGGATAAGATAGTAGAAGGAGACAGACATCATTATCCTAGGTACATGTATGATTGCACAAATGGTGTGACCCTACTTCGTGAACAGAGAAGTGAAAACTTGTGCTCTGTTTGTGTACAATGAATCGAAGAGCATTCTCCTGTCATGTATAACTGATTAGGAAAAAAAAAAAAGAAAAAGGAAAAAAGAAAAGAAATAAATAATCAGGATCTTTACTATTCCCTGCTAGACAGCAATTCTCTCTTCTCCAATGTCTCTTTCATGAAAGAGCACATTATTTAAGCACATTATTTAGGAAGAATCTCAGCATTGTGTAAGTGAAAGAAAGTCCCAGCGTTTCAGGCAACAATATAAAAGCATGTTGTTATTCTTAAAGCACGAGATACCTTACTGATCATTGTAGTAACACAATTTGAAAACAGGTAAAACCAGAACATCAGGTTAGAGCTCTTAACATCATTCATTTCTCATTTCACACTTCTCTCCTGTCCTAAAATTTTAAAAGCAGTAGCTGGCAACTCTTCAGCCATTCCTTCTGGTCCTTTCTGAAGAAAACCCCATTCAGTCATCAAATACACGTTGGGATCCTCCAGCTACCACTGGGGATTCCGTCCTTCGTTCCAGGAACAGTTAGTAAGCATCTCTGAAGCGCTGGCACTAAGATTATTTGCTGGGATCTTTATTCGCACATCGCTCACAGTATTTGGGGGAACTCTTGACTCTTCCATATGCAAACAATTTTAAATCCAAATATGAGGATCTCTGCACACATAATAGAGAGCTGAAATTGCCCGGTACAGTCCGGGAAGGTAGCTCTTTGGGTCATTAGCCAATGGCTCCTTGCTCTTCCATTCACCTAGGACAGAGATTTGCAGGAGGGCATTGGAGACAGTCTAATCTCGCCCCGACAGGGGTGGGCAGCGGGCGCGGACTGGCCTGGGCTCTGCCCCGCAGCGTGGCGCTGGCCCCGCGGGTTGCAGGCCGCAGAGCGCGGGGCTCCGGCGGGGCGCGGGAGGCGGCGGCCGCGCGGGGCAGGGCTGGCGGAAGGGCGCCGCACCTGCCGCGCGCGGGGGCGGCGGCCAGGTGGCCTGCGCGTCCGCCTCGCAGGGCCACAGGGCAGGAAGTGGCTTCGGAGCGGCCTGCTGGCGGGGCGGCCCCGCGGGAGACGGCCGCAGCCCGAGCGCCAGGAGCGAGACCTAATGGCGGCGCTGGCGCCCGCGAGCCCCGGGGATGCCGCCTCGGCCGCCCTGGACGAGCTGTCCCGCAACTTCACGTACTGGGCGCCGGACGCGGGCAATGGCTCGATGTCGGGCGAGTGGTACCGCAGGAACCAGGTAAGGGCCGCCGCCCGCACCGCTCGGGGGGACCTGGGCGGGGCAGCGGCGCCCGCCATCCGCGCGCTGGCCGGGCGGGGACGGCGGGCGCCCTCCTGCCCACTCTCTGAGCGACGCCAGCTGTGCCAGTGGGAAGAGCTGACTCGCGGCGATGCCACACCTGACACGACTGCCTCTCATTTGGCAGAGAGGGGGACCCCAGGCTTCTGGACGCCCGCCACTGGGAGAGGACACCCAGTATGTGGCCTTGACCTCTGGGGCCCATTGCAGGGCCTCGGGTCCCCAGCCCGAGTGCACAGCCTGCTCCCAGAAGGAGACCAGGGTGTGGGTGAATCCTCACTCGTTTTCACCCCAGGACCCTTGTACAGTTAAAAAAAAAAAAAAAAATCGGGTTCTTAGAAGTAGGAAACTCATTAAGAGCATCCGAATGTCACCTCTACGCAGATGCTCTGGTGGTGTGTCCCCAAGTGTATAGTGCTTCCATTTCCGTGTGAGGAACACTGATATTCTCAGGTCGTAGTGGCATGGCTCTTTCATTCTTCATCAACGACCCTTTGGGAAACATCAGCATAAACAACGCCGGTTTTCGCTGGAAATGTACAATTAACAATACCAAAGGGGATTGGACCTGCCTTTTTTTTTTTTTTTTTTTTTTTTTTGGTTAGGTCTAAAGTTTAAAAAAAAAAAAAAGAAACAGAAAGAAAGAAAGAAAGAACGCAATCTCTGGTGAGCTGTGCCTCTTGCAGCGTTTATATTCTTTTCCGTGAGCACAAGTGAGCTTGATGTAGTGGTTTCCAAGCTTCCTCTTGTTTTCCTAAGTGCTGCTTTGTTCTTATTCTTTAACAAAAACATGAATCTTTTTATTTTACAAATTTTAACCATTAAATATTTGTTGTTATTGGAGTCAGTGTGGGATTTTAACCAATATCAAAGGTCCAGGTTCCTTTTATGCTTGAACAGTGTCTTGGATGTTTGTTTCTAAAGTCAGATGATAATTTATTTATATAAAGATAAATACGCATGTCCACGTTATAGGTTTTCAACAGATGGAAGAGTATTGTTTCAAGTCTGCTTTGCCACAAGAGAGATTAAAATGGGAAATCTGAGGGGACTGAAGACTTATTCTGCCCTCACCCCTTCCTTTTACCCACAGGAGTTACAAGGAAAAGAATCACTTTTATGGAAACTTCTTGGTTTATGTCTTTTATACTATGCTTATACTAGAAGCATTTCCAGTGAAGGTTTAGGAATGAATTGCCCACTCTTGGTAAAGAAATTAGAGGTTTAATAGATGTCACCTACCATGGCATCATCCAGAGCAGAAGAAAACATTGTTTTCACAGTGGAACCATCTGCAGTCATTAGTTTTCTTTAACATTTCCTGGAATTCTTGATTGTCTTGGCTTCTGTTACTTGAACACAGATTGTCATGTGACATTAAATGTGAGGCAGATAATGTTTTCAAAGCTTAACTTGCCTTTGACAGTTCATATTTGTACATGTTAGAAAGGGTGTGACCTCTATATGCTAAATGAAATTACCAAGCTTATATCTAAACTGTTGTTGATTTGAAATAAGACTGTATCAGCTTTTTCCATTCTTGTGCAGATTTAGACTGTCTTAGATCACTGTAGTATTTTTTTCCTTTCAGTAATTGCTGAAAGGATAATTACTTTCATGTTAAGCAAGAGTAAAAATTGATTTTTAAAAATCCATTCAACACACATTTTATTGAGTGCCCCTACTGTTAACCAGGCCAGTAAAAATTAAATGGAGTCCAATTTTTCTTTCTTTTCCTTTTTGACACTAACTGATTAGAGATGACTGAACATGGGTGCAGCTCCAGAATAACAAAGTGTGAGATACAAATTTCTGACGCTGGCGATCACAATTAGCCTTGGTTGCTGGCTAGCCAAGTTTTAGTGCTCCTTGTTAGGGTTCATTGATTTTATCAAATCTGAAATATTTGCACAGTGTCTGTTTGCTGATAGTCCAGCTTTCTGTACCTTTCACAGTGATTACCATCAGATCTGCTTAATTAATCTTACTCTATTGAGAAAGACTGATTCCCCATGAAATGCCTGCATGTGGCACATGGCTATTTAACAGTAGCTGCTTAGAAACAATGTTGTCTAAGGCAGAAACATGAGTGCTTCTAGAGAAGGAAATCTCAAAGCATGTAGAAAGTGCTAACTCTGTGGGGAAGATGTCTTGGGGAGCCAGGAAGGTGAAGTAGTCATCCTTTTGCATGCAAGAGCCTGTCTACTTGGTAAAAACCCTGCTATAGAAGCATGGATGTGACACAGTTCTGCACAGTTGGATCCATAAGTTTTCAGTACAAAAGGATAGTGTTCCTAAGATGTTTTTTGAACTCACTGTGCTGTACAAAGTACTGTGGGGTTATTCAGTATAGTTCAAGATCCAAAACTTTCCTTCCTTGAATGTTGTTAGGTGTTTGGGAAGATGTAAATAACTCCAAGACAAAGAGTATGTGGTGTCATATGTAAATGATATGAAGTCCTGCAGCAGGGGTCATTCTGGATGTGTTCATGGAGAGTGGTGTTGGAGCTAAAGGAAAGGCAGGGTTTTGTGATAGGAATGCACAGGTGGAGAAAGCCTAGAGACCAAGGAGTGGGCCCTGGTGACCTGGGCAGGTGACTTTCTCTGCATTTTCATATGTAGAGTGCAATTCGTTGGTTGTTGTGGCTGCAGCGGAAGACAGAAATGCACTGCAAGGTTGAAGTAGGGCTTGGGACCTTAGCTGTGGTCCTGGATTGCCATAAAGGACTAGAGAGGAAGTTTAGACTTTATCTTATAGACCATCAGGAGCCCTTGAAGTTTTTTGAGCAGAGCGTGCAGGAATCAAAGCAAATAAAATAAAATAAATTTAAATTAGGCTTAGCAGCATGTAGAGCCCTCCAATAGCCAGCTGTGGACTAAGTCCAGTGCACAGATGTGCTTATTTTACCTGAAGAGAAGTTTAAAAATGTTTAATATATTGTCAACATTTGCAACTGAGATTAACCATAAAATTTCAGGTTTCCATCATCTCCTTCACTATTAAGACATTCTAGCAATTCAGAGCCCTCCTTCCTACAGGATCACTGTGAACAGGAGCAGAGTGGCCCAACCCCCTCCACTGAGGCCCCTGTCTTTGCTCTCATTTCTTTTACCTACTGACTCCTGTGGGCATCTAGTTTGTAACCAGTAAGCATTGGCAGGGTTTTGTGATAGGACTGCACAGGTGGAGAAAGCCTAGCCACCAAGGAGTAGCCCTGCTGAGGCTGTTATCTTTGCTGTTAATTAGCTGAGTGTCCCTTAGCAAGTCATTTTCTTTCTCTGGATCTCAGTTTCCTTCCCAATAAAGTTAGGTTTGGAGTAGAAGCGCTCCAGGCTCCTCATGCTACGTGGTTGAACAAATAAAGACTAATCCAGAGAGGTAGTAGAGGGACCAGGCAGAAGAGGAGGAAGGCAGGAAATACTGCAAAGGGGAATTTTGTTGTTGGTTCTTCAAGTTCATGCATAGTGCTAAGTGGCTCCATTCATAAGGACATTGTCGGAAAGATTTATTTTGCACCTGGTGAGATGAAAACCCAAAATTTTTATGTCCTTTATTTGAACTTTTGATTCTCAATAGCTTGATTTTTTTTTTAAAGTCAACAGATTTAAATGAAAATTGATACCAGTTGGCAGGGAAGAGGCAAAGAAGAGACTGACAATTGTTAGCATTTACTATGTGACACTTTATAGCTATTATCTAGTTTGAGCTCCCAACAACTTCGTAAGGTATATAGTATCTTTACTGTTCATGTAGGGAAGCTTGTGTTGAATAACTTGCCCCAAGGTCTTTTATCAAGTAAGTTTAATGGCAAAGATATTTTTATTCCGTGCCCAAAGGCCACTGCTAGAGATTGGGGCTTGAAAAGAATGTGGTGGGAGAGTAAATGCGAAGATAGAAATGTATATGGTTTTTCTTGCTGTACTTAAGAAAAATCAGCGATTTTATGTTGCCCTTATATTGATTTTGCTTTGATATCATGTCTTTTCTGCCAGTAACTGCATATGACTATCTTTTAAAGGAAGAAAAGCGCCAATTTTTCAGATAATCAAAGGGCTTGATAGAAGTTGCTGGTCATTTTCATTGTTTTCCTAAGAAAAAATCCTTTTTTAAAAATTTTGTTTATACTTATCGATTTCTTGACCTTCCTTATACATCTAATGTATTATTTTTTCCTTTACTGGGAATGAATGTCTAAGGCATCAGGAAGGAAGAAAGAGGCAGGTTACCGCAAAGCAACTGTATCCAAGCTATGTTTTAAAAAAAAAAAAAAAAAAAAAAAGAGCAACATTTTGTTAGAGAAACTGAGTTTTAGTGCACTTATGAATTTGGCAGAATAGGTGTCTATATTTAAATCTACCTGACACCCTCCTTATGGCTTGATTTTTACTGACTAGTTGTAATATTTGCACTGATAAACTCAGCCAAATCCAGGCTATGGGAAACTGCCAGTTTACAGGTTTGCAAGGTCTGGTTTATTCAGAAATCATTTTTATAAGAGGGAATGAAGAGAGAAAAAAGCTATAGATTAAAATAGACTTGAAAGACATAGTCGGGGGGAAAATGCCAACATGGAGCTACAGTCTTTAAGGTTACATACTTGGGTGGTAAACGTATAAGAAAAAGGAAGAAAGGATTGTCAAAGTCACATCAGTGGTTCTTTGGCAGCAGGTAGGTCACTGTGATCGGGTAGGGCAGTGAGGCTTGGTGGGGGCCCAATTTTCCTTTCTTGATCTGAATAGTTGTTATAAGGGTGTTTGCCTTGTAAGAATTTGTTGTAGTAATGTATTCATCTAGATAATTCTCTTTGCAGTTATCGATTCTACATTTGTAAAGGTTTAAGAACATTAGCATTACTATGACTATTCAACTTGCATGTCTCATCTAGATAGTTTGAAAAATGTATGCCTTTTGTTTGCTTAGAAGAATTATTTAAACAATTTCTTTTAAATATGTTGCCTGATTGTTCCATTTGGCCTTTGAAAGCTCATTGTGGAAAACCATTTTTTGTTCCTGTATAGTACAATTTTCAAAAAATATTTATTTTTTACTTATAGGTGGATAAGTAAGTATTTATTTTTTACTTATAGGTGGATAAGTATAGGTGGATATCTTTATTTTTTTTAATGTGGTGCTGAGGATCAAACCCAGGGCCTCGTGCATGCTAGGCAAGCGCACTACCTCTGAGCCACAACCCCAGCCCCTAGTACAGTTTTTAAAACTCACCCTCTTTGCTCTGTATGTTGGCTAGTCCCTTAATTTCTCCATTTCTCGGCATGCTCTATTAATATGGAAATAACAACTCATACATATATACACACATACATACCTTGTGGGGTTGTAAGAATAAAACAATAGATGTCAAAGAGCAAAGTTCCAGACACATAGAAAGTACCCAATGAGCACTACCTATTATTAGTAATATTACAATCCACTTGTATTATAAGAAATTTCATAAAATATACATTTCTGGTAATTTTTGGACTTAGCTCTCTAATGGAAGTCAGAAAAATCATGTCAGCTATTTGATGCCACTTTGCATTCTTTATCCTGTATCCAGGATTCCTCTGAATCTTGTGTCTCCCTCATGCCCTTTTATGTTTGCCTCCCCTTCCCTCTCCCAGAGTCACATTCCACAACACTTCCTAATTAGAGTAGTTTCCTAGTTGGAACACTTGGTATCTTGATGTGCTAAGCCAAGGATTCTTCTCATGTCTTCCGCCATTTTCCAGACTTCTAGTTGGGGAGACAGGATGTGTAGCATTGGTAACAGCTGACAGTGGTGTTTGGTGACAGTGGTGTGATCATATTTCATAGAACCTGACTGTATTTTAACCAATCAGGAGACCAGTACTCTGAGAAGGCTTATTCAGAGTTAAGGTAAGACTTTGTGCCATTTATTTTAGCTTAGGTTTTTGTTTTGTTTTGGATTGTTGTTGTGTTTTTTCCCCCTGAAGAGCCTGTATTCCTCTACTCAGTTTATTCCTTTTATTAGCCTCTCTTCCCCTTGCCCTGAGTTCCAGCTGACTTAGGTTTTACACAGAGTCAAAGCTCTTCACTCAGTCTTCCGCGGGCCACCAGTGTCCTAATTGCCTGGAGGCTGTCAGGCACTATATTTCCCTTCACAAAGCTCTCAGGAAATGCACACCTTACTGTCTTTTCTGGGGATAGAATCCAGGTGTGCTCTACTACTGAGCTACACCTCCACCCCTTTTTTATTTTTTTATTTTAAGGCAACATCTCACTAAGTTGCTCAGTCTGTCCTCCAGTTTGCCTTCCTCTTCCTTGCCTTCAAGGTAGCTGGGGTTACAGGTGTGCACAACCACACCCAGCTATAGCGGTGCCTTTGCCTTACCATGTATCTTGCCTAGCCCATTGTCACTCTCACCATGGTCTCCTGTCACCACTGGCACACATCAGGAGGTGCTGATGATGATCCCTAATGTCAATACAGGTGGATATATGTTTAGTCATGCACTCCACACCTCACTGAAGATTGGGTTTCATCACGATTCCTTCCAGACCCACCCTGAGCTTGGTAGGTCATACCAGGTCTGCATAAAATGAACGTCTTTTTTTTTTTTTTAAAGAGAAAGAGTGAGAATTTTGTTTTAATATTTATTTTTTAGTTTTCGGCGGACACAACATCTTTGTTTGTATGTGGTGCTGAGGATCGAACCCGGGCCGCACGCATGCCAGGCGAGCGCACTACTGCTTGAGCCACATCCCCAGCCATAAAATGAATGTCTTGCTGCCCACCTGCAACCTCAGCATTGGTTTCCTAAATCACCAGAAAATTCTTTGCAACTTTCAAATTGTTTCCCTCTTTCAAGAACTTGGACCACTGGCCTTATTTCTTGAGCGTAGTCATAGCAGTCAGTCTCTCCTCTGTCTTCTGATTGAACCTTTTCTACCAAAAATGCTTTGAAAGTTAAGAGGCTGTAGATTGCACATTATACAAAACTTAACTTTAACTGACTTGAATAATACAGGTAATTAATGCATTTAGATACAGAAAAAAAGCTAGAAGAATTTCAGGCTCAGACTAGTCTTGATCTAGGGGCTCAAATGGTAAACACTGTTTCTCACTCTCATTTTCAACTTTTGTTCTTCAGGTTTGTTCCCCACTTTAGCAGACTCACCTCTAGGCTACATACTTCTTTACTCCCAGCAGAGAAGAGCTTGGTGTTCTTCACCACTAATGAGAAAGCATGGACTTTACTCTGGCTGGGTGGGGTTTGGAAAATGTCCTGTCCCATATAAGTCACCACAGTCAGAGTAACTGGTCTTAGGGTCCCGGAAGCATATGGGCGCCCTTGGGAAGGACTGGATGCCCCTACGAAATAGAGGGTTCTATAACCAAGAGAAGGGGATACTGTGTGCCCAAAACACAGTTCCTACTAGGTGGGTTCAGGTCCTCCTACTGTAAATCATGTTTTCATGGGAAAACCTTAGGCAGATGCCCATCCTAGTACATCCGGGACCTTCCCTTTCTGTGTCCTGGCTCACATGATCATCCCCCACAAAACAACTCCTCATTTGGGCTGCCTTGACTTTGTGGGTAGGACCTGAGCATTAATCTCTTTAAAAGCTTAGATTATAGGATTACTTTCTGAAACACTTTCATTAGCATCATCTCTATTCAGTGACTTACTTCTAAGTTCTAGGCTTATCCCCTCCCTACCAAAGAAATTCTAGAAAGGCCTCTGGTCTTTCCTATTGATGGAAAAATCAAAAAGAGAAATCAGGACTAGCTAATCCATAACAAGGGCCAGAAATGCAACCATATGATACAAATCAGGAGCAGAGAGCGCTTCTCATTAGGGCAGTGTGAGCAACGATCAAAGAAGTGAGTAAACAGACTAGGCCTTCAAAATGTAGCGGCATTTTTATACCGCCTCTGAGTAGGGTGTGGGCGGGGGAGAGAATGCTTTAGAAATCCTTGAGAAACTGCCTCAGAAAAACTAAAAATAGAACTACCCCATGATCCAGCAATCCCACTTCTGGATGTTTACCCAAAAAAGTTGAAATCAGCATGTTGAAGAGATGTCTGCATCCCCATGTCCATTGCTATACTCGAAATTCATAATAGACAAGGAATAGACTCAACCTAAGTGTCCATTGAGAGACAACTGGATAAAGAAAATGTGGTATAACTACACAATGTAATACTACTGAGCCTTAAAAGATAAGGAGATTCTGTCATTTTCAACAACATTGAATTAGAGAACATTATGCTAAGTGAAATAAGCCAAGCACAAAATGGAAATAACACCTATTATTACTTCTGTATGGAATCTAAAACAATTGGTCTCATAGAGACAGAGTAGAGTGGTGGTGCACAGAATGAGAAGTGGGAGGCCCAGGAGACATGGTCAAGGAGTACGAAGTTTCCCAGAGAAGAAGGTGAGATTAGTTTTAGGTCTGTTGCTCAGGTGTAGAGTGTATTACACATTCCAAAGCTGCTAAGTTTAAAATATTCTCACCATAAAAAATGATAAGTACTTGAGGTGATACCTATATTAATTAGCTTGATTTAATTATTCTACTTATTTATAAATCATATCATTACTTTGTACCCCATAAATATACATAATTCTAAATGATTGATTTTATAACGAAAATTTTAAATTTATTGAAAGAACTCTTGAAAAACAACTTTGAAGGGGTGCTTTCAAGTGAAGTCATCCTTATTTATATAATTGATGGACTATTTAAACTTGCAGGACTAACAGTACTGTTGTATGAGGAAATACTGTAAGACACCTTTGACTGTGACTGCCTGAGTCACTGTAGTCACTCTTTGTGAGCAAAATTTAAGCAGACCTTGTGTTATAAGCAGCTGCCACAGCCATAAAGGAAAGGGTAATTGTGATTTATATGCTGCACATTTTACAAGTCTTTTGACCCAAATAACAATTAGCACTGACGAGTCCTGTGGGTGTTATGTGTGTGTTGACCATGAGGCTTGTTGGGACCTGGCTACTGGGCACACAGGATGTGAGAGTTTTGCTGGGAGAGGGTTTGGAGATAGGGGAAATTAGCTGGGCTGTGAGTGCTGGCCCTTTGGAGTCAAAAAAAGAGCCCAGGTCACAATGTCCAAAACATGTAGCAAACTTGAACTTGATTCCTGTCCTGATTTCAGAAAGATTTGGTCTGGTGGGTGGCAAGGGCCTCCTCAGAGTCTGGCAGAGATCAGTCACTAAGTGGCAACATCATGAACCCTCCCACTCTGAGGTAGAAACTCTGAGAATGGCTAGCACCTGATAGAGACAATAGAGTTCCATCTTCCTGGGAGGTTGCTGGCAAACTACAGTTGGAGTTCAAGGCAGGCACTGTTTGCCAAAGGGGAGTGTCCTCCGGAAACCCAGGTAGGTGTGGTGGAAAGAGAGGCAGCTGGGTGAGCTCACAGCTTTAGGTTGGAAGCCTCACCCTAAACCCTGGGCTGGGCCTGCAAAAAGCAACCTAATTACTGCTTCACTGGAAACAAAGAATTGCACATTTAAAAAAATTATGATTATAAATAGGTTTTTGCGAAATAAGAAAGTTATGGGACCCTTTATTGATCTGAATACAAACAATATTGTTCTTTGTGTTCAGTATGTCTGTCCTTGTTTCAAAGATTCCCTTTCTGATATTATACAGGAATAAGTTGTTTTGGGATGAAACCAAGATTAAGACTTCCTTAACTGCAGTTTCTCCTTTTCTCCACTATTGTTGTTCTCCTTTTAACAAAGTGTTAAAAATTCCCAAAGAATGTGCTATTAAATGTGCTCCTTTTCTCATAAATTGGTCCTGCTGAAACTTAAATTTTTCAGAAACAAAAAAAACAAAAACAGAGTGGCTTCTTACACTAGAGCTTATCCTTGATGGAATTTCATTTTTAAAAATAAGGAATATAAAATTATGTAAGTAAATGTGTTCCCAGTTTAAAAAAAAGAAGAAAGAAAGTAATAGTTCTTAATTGTCTGAGAAGGCATTATATGGGGTTTTTCTGCCTAGATTTTAAAGTTGATTAGAAACTGGCACAGAACAACTTGAAGAATAGCAACAATATATGGTGTTACATAACCTTGACCTTTTCTTTTGGCTTTTAATCACCAGATTTGGATCCAATGTCATGAGACTTTCTCAGGATAGGAATGCAATAACCTTATAGCATGCAAAGACCAAGATAACAAATTAAAAATCTCTTCCTGAATGAAAATTTTTCTTTCTTCTTTTTCACATATGGGATTATAGTTTTAACTTTAGATCAGTATTTCAGACAATTCAATTACCTACAAGAATGAATGAGATTAGGGTAAGAATAGTCCAATCTATCCAGTAATCTAAAAGGTGTTACCATATTTCAGGTCGGCACCATGTTTACTGCTATTAATATTGCTTCTTTCTAGCCGGTTATAGTTACCTGTCCTCATTGCCCCTATTTTTTTGTCTAAACTCCTGAAGCAGTCTCCTAACTGGACTTCCTGCTCCCTGGTCTCCCTTTCTGCCATCAATCTTCCACATTTGCTGTAGTTTGTATCTCAGCTGTCCCCCAAAGGCCCATGTATTGAAGGCTTGGTTGCCACCTGGGGTGCTATTGAGAGATGGCAGAATCTCTAGGAGGTGGGCCTAGTGGGAGAAAGTTAGGCCATTGGGTACATGCCCTTGAAGGGGATATTGAGACCCTGGCTCCTTCACCACTTCTCTCTTTGCTTCAGGCCACCGTGAAGTGAGCAGGTGTCCTCTATCTTGCACTCCCACCATGATGTACTTTGCTGCCATTCAACCATGGACTGAAGCTTCTGAAAGTCAGTCATGTTTTACTGTCTGAAACCGGAGATAGCATTATTCCAGTCATGAATTGAATATGACTATCACTGTGATCAAAACCAGCTCTGAATCTATGGTTCTTAGGAGCCATGTACTACCTCCGTATTGGTCTGATTCTGAGTTTATGTTTTGAAGGTGGAGCCAGGAATATGGTTGAGTTCAAAGTCAGAACTTGCACAAACTATTACCAATTGCATACATTCCTATATTATCATATCCTATCTCCATGTGGCCAAACTGCCCCACTCACAGATTACAGATCATAACATAATAGTACAGGTCAATGTGAAATTTCTAAAGAACACTCTGGCTCGAAAAAATAGGATAGAAGGTTGTTATTTCAAATAAAATTAAGACATTGTAATACTTATTGATGCTGACATTTTGAACCTCATTCTAGATAAATTGTTTGCTGGGGCTGCCACCATCTGTTAGTCCTAGAAAAGCCAAAGATTAAGCTACAATGGTGACAACAATGATCTCTAAAAATCAAGGCCATCCTCCTGTGTTGCTGTTCTTATAACCACATTACCAAGATGTAAAGCAACCTTTTCTCCCAGCTACTGTTGCTTTATCTAATTTACACTGAGAAAAGAAATCAATTTTGCCAATTAAGAAAATTGTGTTGCATTGCCACTGAATAGCCAGAAGGTCACCTATTGCAATCCATGAAAGTGATTCAGACTTGGCCTGGGTGCCCTGGGGCCAAAATGTGGCTACTGTCTAGGTGTGTGACTTTGCATAAGTCACATTCTTTCTCTGGTTCTTTCTTCTTTTTCCTGGCTTGTCTCTAGATTAGTAAAGGGCTGAGTATGAGAAAGGAAAGAGAGAGAGAGAAAGAACCTAAGCCTCCTCTAATTCTAAAATATTAGAAAACATATTGTTTTTAGAATGAGAAAGCATATTGGTTTTATAATATGCTGAACAAGTAATGATGTAAACTAGACATCTTTAATTGGATAAAAAAAAATGTGTTAGGGCCTGCCTGCCGTACACAGATGATACTTCTGATTGCAGATGAGGATTTTGTAGTCATAAAGCAAATATGCCAGAGACTCTAATTGGAAACAGTATTTAATAGTGGTTACTACAAGTTCCTATATGTCTCGAATATAAATGAAACCACCTTCTTTTTAAAAGCAACACAAATTTGAATCTTGCCTCTCCAACAGTTAAGAGCATTGTTAGTCAGTTTTCTGTCCCTAACAAAATACCTCAGCTGATTAACTTCTAAAAACTAGTTTATTTTGGCCCACAGCTTAGAGGTTCCAGTTCATGATTGGGCAGACCTTTAGCTTTAGGCCTCTGGTGGGTGCTGGATGTCAATGGTGGAGTCCACCTAGGGAAGGAAAAGGAAGAAGGAGCTAGGGTCCCACAGTCCCCTTCATGGGTGTGCCCCCAGTGACCTAAGGACCTTCCATAAGACCCTTCCCCCAAAAGGTCCACAGAACCTCTCACAGGTGCTTACTTGGGAACCAGACCTTTAACATATGGACGTTTGGGAGACCATCAGCGTCCCAGCCATGGCAGGTATTAATGAGGCCTTCCATATTGCTACTTGTCACAGGTAAATGCTAACGGAATTTAATGAGAATGTAATCAACCCTTAATTAAGTTAGAGAAAAATCTTGGGATAATAAAGGGTAATATATACCAATTAATATTGAGTATTTTTGGGGAACTGTTTCTAATACCTGCTTTGTACCTATATTTTTTTTTGTTCTTCAGTGTACTATGAATTCACTTAAAAGTCAGCAAGCAAGACTGGGATCCTAGTTAGAATAAGATGTATTCCATGTTTGTATAAATATGTCAAAATAGATTCTACTGTCATGGGTAACTAAAAAGAACAAATGAATTTTTTAAAAAGTCAGCAGTCAGCTTTTTATTGCACATTCGTGGTCCCTCTTAATTGTTGAAATCTGAATTCTGAAAAAAAAAAACCTTTGTTCTCACAAAAACTGAGTGTTTGGAAGATGCAAACTCCAGTTGATTGTAAAATAGTTGCTCCCTTCAATAACTTTCTATATCCAATGGCCAAAATTTACCATTTCTAGATAGTTTATAATATCTGATAGTATTTCAAACAGTATTTAATAAACCACTTCTGTGTCAGGTCTTATACTAGACATTAGGGTTATAAAGAAGATTTCATGAGGAGGTCACACCTCTGCCCTCAAGGAGCTCATGATGTAGACTTGTGAAAAAATTATGTTACAGTATAATATGGGTACTGGCCTGATAGAAGTACATCAGACTCAGTTCAGAGGAGGGAGGTCACTGATGGAAAGCAAACTAGAACATAGATCTGAGAAAATTACCAGAATTTAGCATACAGAGGTAAACAAGAAGACAATGAAAAGGTCTAATGTACTAGTAAGAAGAATTCATTATGGAGAAAATAGAGGATAAATTGCATTCAGATAGTGGTTGAGAACTTAACAAAATTCTAAAAGACATGAATCCTTCAACTGAAGAAGCATGAGCCCTGAGGGAGGCGTGGCATTCACACAAAGAGAAATTGTGGTAAAACTGAAAAAGAGAGAGAGAGAGAGAGAAAATCTTAGCATCCTGAGAAAAATGACAGAGCAACAGTTAGACTAACTATTTTAACTTCTCAACCAATGCCAGAAGACAATAGGATGATATTGTCAAAGTGTTGAATGAAATAACTGGCAGCCTGTACTTTCTGTACTTGAAAGGAAAGATAACATGAAGATATTTCCTAAGTGACAGAATTTGGACTTCAAAGAATTTCATTGAAAGAGCTGCTAAAGTTTCTTCAGGAAGAACACTGAACCCAGAAAAAAAGTAAGATACAAGAAAATAATATCCAAAATGTGGAAACAACTGATATAGCTACCAGCTGACAAATGGATAAATAAAATGTGATATGTTCATAAAATGCAATATTACATAGCTTTAAAAAAGAATAGTAATGCTATTGTATGTTAAATGTTGATACATTCTACAGCTTGATGAGCTTTGAAAACATTATACCAAGTGAAAGGAACCAAACATTAAAAAGCAATGTACTGTCTTATCCATTTATGTAAAAATGTTCAAAGTAGGTGAATTTATACAACAGCAGAATTGGTGGCCAGGGACTTCAGGGAGGAGGGAATGGAAAGTGACTACCAATAGATGAGTTTCTTTTTAGGGTGATGAAAATATCTGAAATTAGTGGGGTGGCTGCACAACTCGGCAAATATGCTAAAAATAATTGAAATGTAGACTTTAAAAGGGTGTGCAGTGATGAGAAAAGAAATGGGTAAAAGTGGGTAAATGAGACAAGTATTGTATTTAAAAATAGTAACAATGACAGGAACTTGCATTCATTGCTAGTGGGACTGAAAAATGGCATAACCATTTTCAAAGATAGTTTGGCATTTTCTTATAAAACTGAACATACTTTGACCATACAGTCCAGCAGTCATACTCTTTGGAAGAGTATGACTCTTCCAAGAGGAAGAGGGAAGTTCATTCCCTCTTCTGGATGCAAAAAAAGATCTTCCAAGGCCATGAAAAGACTTGGAGGAACCTTATGTGCATATTACTAAGAGAAAGAAGCCAATCTGAAATGGCTACATATTGTATGATTCCAACTATATGACATCCTGAAAAAGTGGGGTTGGGGTAAGGGAGGGATGAATAGCTCAACAAAGGAGATTCTCAGGGCAGGCAAACTACCCTGTTTAATTCTGTAATAGTGGATACATGTCATGTAATGCCCAAGACTGAAACCTAACATAAACTAAGGACTTTGTGTGATGATGAGGTGTTGGTGCAGATTCATGAAATGTAACAAATGTACCATTCTTGAGATGGGACAGTGTTGAAAATGGGAGAAGCTGTGCTTGGGGGGTGGGCAGGAGGTCTATGGGAAATCTCCATGCCTTCTGCTTAATTTTACTATGAACCTAAAACTGCTCTACACATAAAATTTTATTTAAAAAATAATAACAATGACTATTTTGAGAATATTGAGACAAGGCAGAACTAGTCAGTATGCTAATACACCAGTCAACAACATCTAAGGGAGGAGAGAACAGATAGTAGTCAATGCAAATGGAAGTTTTTATAGTGCTCAGGAGGATGGGAATATTGATTATAGAATTTATGTCAAGAATGCATGATAAATTTGTGGAGAAACTGGATCTCTCATACATCACTGATGGGAATGTAAAATTATAAAACAGTCTTGCAGTTCCTTTCAGAACTAAAAATGGACTTACCACACAACCCAGCAATTACATTCTTGGGCATTTATCCCAGAGAAATGAAAACTTATTTTCAGGAAGAATTTGTACATGAATGCTTATAGCAGCTTTATTCGTAACAGCCCCAAACTGGAAACTACTCAAATGCCATTCAATGACTGAATGGTTAAACAAACTGTGATGTATCCATACCATGGAATACTACTCAGCAATTAGAATTGAATGAACTATTGATACAGCAACCTTAGATGAACCTGAAGGAAATTTTGCTGAGTGGGAAAAAAAGTTAACTTCAAAAGTATACATACTTCATGATTCTACTTATATAATGTGTGAAATTATATACAGATGGGGAACAGATTAGTGGTTGCTATGGATTAGGAATGGGGTGGAAGAGAGGATAGTGTATCTCTAAAGGGGTTACATCAGGAAGTCTTAGGGTGATGGTACAGATGAGTATCTTGATGGTGATGGTTACATGCTCACACATACACAGACTTTAGTTGGTTTTGATATTTACTCTAGTTGCATAATATGTTCACATGGTGAGGGTGGCTAGAAGGATGTATGCGACCTACTTGAACAATTCTTTGCAACCTACTTTGAATCCATAATAAAAAGTTTTAAAGTTAATAGTAATTATTTAAAAAGTAGACATGAGATTTATAATTTTCTTAACAGAAGAGTAGGGAGAAAAGAGAATAAAGAGAACCCAACTAATTCTGAGAGAATGTAGGAAAGAAGAAAGGAGAACTCTCTTGCAAAGGATAAGCAAGATACCCTGGGTTCAATCCCTGGTACCAAAAAAAAAAAAAAAAAAAAAGAATAAACAAGATAACTACACACACACACACACACACACAATCACACACAATAGTAGACATAAATGAAAATATATTGATAGTCCCTTGGCAATTGAGAAACAAAAGTAGTCCAAAGTTTAGTAAGAATATTGAAGATTTGATTGATGGAAGTAGAATAGATATAGAAAACGCAGGTAGAACATCTGTAATTTTAACAATTAAATGCTTTGCTTTTTAAGCATACCTCGGGCACTTCCAAAACGTGACCACACATTACTACATTACAAATTGAATTTTACTTTATACTATGTACTAAATCATAAAGTAAATGCTGATTTAAATGCAGCATGTTTTCTAACCACAATGCTATAAAATTAGACACTAGTAAAAATGTGATAACCAACACCTCATTCATTTAGAATTTTAAAAAACACCCTCTGAATAAATAAATCCCAGATAAAAGCCATAAAATATTTAGAACTGAATGATAATCATTGTACATGCCAAAACTAGGCATGCAGCTAAAACAGAAGATGTATTCAAAGAGAAAGTATAGCTAAACTTGCACATATTATTAAATAAGAAGAAAAAGAGAAGCTAATGAGTTAAGAGTTCAAGTAAAGAACTGAAAAAAATGAGTAAACAAAATAAATGTAGTAAAAATCTGGGAATGAAAGAAATATATGCATATCAACTACAGAAAAATGTTATTTTTCTCATGGCAAGCGAAGAGACTGGAATAAACACAACTACATTTGTAGCATTTTTATTTCCTTGAACTAAAATATATTTTTATATATAACTTATATGCATAACTTTATTTTACATAGCAACTTTATTTAAATATGATTCACACATCATACAATTCACTCATTTAAAGTGGACAATTTGTTGGGTTTTAGCATATTCATAGAATTATGCAACTGTAATCACAATGAACTTTAGAACAGTTTATCTCCTTACAAGGAAACTCCACCTTTATGTCGTCTCTCATCCTTACCCACCTTAAACAAGCCATTAATGTACTTTCCATCTTTATAAATTTGCCTCTTGTGGAAATTTCATATAAATAGTATCCTCTAATATGTGAACTTTTGTAACTGGATTCTTTGACATAGCACAGACTTTTCAAGTTTCATCCATTTTATAGCATGTATCAGTACTTCATTCCTTTTTATGGCTAAATAAGATTTATTTTTGATATAATTTTTTAATTTGTTCTTTTTAGACATATATGACAGTAGACTGTATTTTGACATATTATACATACATGGAGTATATCTTAGTCTGTTTGGGATTACATTCTTGTGGAGTTTCACTGGTTGTGTGTTCATATATGAATATGAAAGTTATGTCCGACTCATTCTACTGTCTTTCCTATTCCCTAGTAAGATTTTATAGTATGACCGTACCACATTTTGTTTATTCACTTATCACTTAACAAACATTTAGATCATTCCCACTTTTGGCTATTTTGAGCAACACTACTACTATGGACATTTCTGTACAAGTTTTTGCATTTACATATGTTTTCATTTCTCTTGGATATATAGCCAGGCATGGAATTGCTGGATCAAATGAAAATTCCATGATTACTTTTTGAGGAATTGCCAGGCTGGGTTCCCATTTGCACTGCTTTATATTCCCACTAGTAGTGTATGAGGGTTCCGATTTATCTACTCTTTGCTAAGACTTGTTATTATCTGATCTTTGATTATTGTCATCTTACTTGGTATGTCCATTTAGGCTTTGATTTGCAACTCTGTAATGATTACTGATGTTGAACATCATTTCATGTGCTTTTTGGTCATTTATGTCCTCCTTGTTGAAATATCTATTGGTGTCCTTTGCCTGTTTTAAAATCAGGTTGTTGATTTTTGTTGTTGTTGAATTGTATGTGTTGTGTACATACTATATTCTGGATATTAGTCCTTACTGCTTTCTATGATCTGCAGGTACTTTCTCCAATTCCATTGGTTGCCTTTTCACACTGTTGATGGTCTCCTTTGATGCACAAGTTTTTGATCTTGATGATGTCCAACTTACCTATTTTTTTCTTCCATATCATATCAGGAAATCATTGCCAAATCTTGCCACTAATTTTTAAACACCCAGCCTGATGTCATTGGAACTGTTCAGAGAATGATGTAAAGAATTTTGAAGTACTTCTATTCAGCAATTTACTTTTACAATTATGGAAGATTTTCATAATTATCCATTCAATGTCAAATTTCTTTTGAATTTTTATTTTCCTTATTGCTGCCAAATGCATTAGATTGTAAATAGAAAGCATGGAAATAGTACATTGTATTGTGATACAATTGTTCCCCATGAGGAGTAGTGATCAAAATTATTGCCAAGTGCCTTTATTAGGAAAAGAAAATTCTTAACTGATTAAAGACCGTGGATATTATATATCAACTATAAAATGAGTTTTCAACTTTTTTGCTTCAGTGTTTTTAAATGCTGAGTTTCATTTCAGCTTGTATAATAGAGCTCTGAGACTTCAAAGACATTTTGCATTCTGCAAAGGATTTCTTGTGGTTGTAATGTTCATTTGAAATTCAAATAGCTCCTTGGGGTTTGAAGCCTGTAGAAGTTACATGCTGTAGAATAAAAGAAGGAAAGATCCCTTGTATCATTGCTAATTTATGCTTACAGAAAATATTCTACCTGTGTACTGAGATGGGAGCAGCAAATCCATGTTTTCAAGTCATCAAATAATTCATGAGCTATCTATGATAAACATCTTGGGCAATGTGTAAGAACTTAATTTTGTAATCTCATAGTTCTTATTTAAACCATTATATAATACTAGCCTGAAGTTTGTATTTATTGAACTTCTTATTTGTGTAGTCGGTGATGTAAAAGACTCAACAGAAGCATAAGAATTGGTTCTTCTCCTTCAGAGAATTTGCCTTCTCTTTGTAGAGCCTAATGACACTCATGACAATATCAAAGAAGCAAGGGTATTTGCCATGTAGAGTCTAAGAAAGTAAAGATGAGTTAGGTGGTCTAAGAAGGTCTCAAGGAGGCAGGCCAGGAGGGTAAAGTCCAAATGGAGTGGGCAGAGGAAGGGAGCTACACCACCCAGGTGAATGGAGTGGCATGAAGTGTCCCATGTGACCTTGAGAGTGGCCTGTGACAGATGCCTGGGGCAGGAGAGGCAAGTCAACTATGCCATAAACAGTTGGATGGTCAGGAAGAGGGCTGATTATGGGAGCTAAATAGTAGTTTTGTATTTTATGCAGTCAACTACAAAGAGACATTGACTGGGGGAGTGTGGGAAAATGCAGTGTCTCTCTAGTGGAGCTCCTAGAACTTTAAAGATAAAGGGTATTCTGGAAACATCCAACATCTCCTTTTCACTGAGTGAAATAACTTTTCAAGGTCACCCATATAAAAAAATAGCAGATCTGTATCTTAGATTTTCCTTTAATTACAAGTCCTATGATCTTTCTTTCATCCCACAGTCCTTTAGAATATATTAAAGAGAATAGAAAATGGACTGAAAGCATCAGAAAGAAGTATCAGTGGGAGAAAGTTGGAACTGAGAACTCTTTTCTTTATTTTAGTGAGTGAGGCAAATAAATACCTGTAGAATTCAGAGAAGGACCAAATTATTTCTCAAAAATAGTATTTGATTAAAGTGAAAACTAATCCTGATTAACCATATCCACATTCCAAATCTACCCTGGCAAATGGATGCTAAGTGAAGCTGAAAGGTTCAAATGAATGAATGAGGGAGTGAATAAATGAATGAATACATCAACTTAAATTTGTCTCTTTTTTTAAATAAATATTTTACAAGTACTATTTAAAATATCATTTAAAGAAAATATTTTCTTTTACAGGTTCACCTTTTTGGAGTTTTGCTGGCCATTTTAGGAAACTTGGTAATCAGCATTTCCCTAAATATTCAGGTAAGAATAAAAAACAACAACTTATTTTTCTAACTCTGTAGTTTGATCCGGGAACATTTTGTGACTTTGATAAGACTTAGTCACTTTAGCCTTTATGGCTCTTTCTTCCTTAAAACATAATAGGGAAAAAATTGGATTTTTCAAACTCATTGGTATAAAGACAAATTTAATTCAGACTGGATTGCACTAACATTTTTTTCCTTTTCTGATTTTAAAAGAACTTAAACATTTTTGAGGACCCCTAGTAGTATTGTGGACTGTATGTATGCCATCCATTATAATATATGCCATCCATTCATGTCTAATGGATGAATTACCTGATTTGATTTTTGGTATCTTGATTTCTTTCATTGGCCTTATCCCCAGATGAGATACAAATATTTTTTAGAATCAGTTTTAGGGGTACAGGGTTTTCTTTCTTTGTTTAAAATACTGTTAAATATGTCTGTGTGAAATAAAGTTCTAAGAAAGAATACAGTGTATAAAATAGGAACTTCCTCTAAAAGATGAATTAAAATCCTAGAAGAATTGCTGATTTGTTGAACTAAAAACTGAATGAAATATCAATTTTGAACCAAGTCATAAATGAAATAAAAAATTTTGGCTTAATTAGTTTGAAACAGGATCACACTAATGCAGTTTCTAAAATTTCAAATCAAATAAACCTGAACATTGAAATATCTCCCAGAATATATAATTTTATACAAACCCTTGCTAGAAAATGGCCTACTATAACTGTCAATAATTACTAAGATATTTATTTGTTACTAGAAAAAATACAAAAATAAATCATTTTCCCTATTGTGTTAATCAGATTTCCATCACTTTGAGAAAATCAACTAATAAAAGAAAGGTTTATTTTGGCTCATGGTTTCAGAGATTTTATCCTTGTCATTTGGATCTGTTGCTTTGGGCCTGTGGCAGCATAGTACATCATGGTGGGAGTACCGGGAGGAGGCCTGTTCACCATATGGTAGTGAGGAAGCAGACAGAGGAGGAGAGGAAGGGGCCAAGTTCCATCTCCTTCAGTGGCATACCCTGATAACCTAACTTCCTATGGTAGGCCCTGTCTTTCAAACCACCTCCTAACAGTACCATAAACTGGCAGTCAAGCTTTTCATATCTGGGCCTTTGAGGGACATTCCAGACCTGAACTATGATACTTATTAAAAAAAAAAAGAAGAAGAAGAAGAAGAAGAAGAAGAAGAAGAAGAAGAAGAAGAAGAAGAAGAAGAAGAAGAAGAAGAAGGAGGAGAAGGAGAAGAATTCAAAGCATATAAAAGAAAAATTGCTCAGAAGTAACCACTATTGATTATGTGTTTTTTCCAAATCAGTTTCTATGCATAAAAGCATACATACATATATTTGAGTGGGTATTCCAAAATGTGTATAACCATCTCTTATTAAATGACATACTACAGGACACACAAATTGGCTTTTGCTGTTATAAATAATGATAAAATGAGTTTTCTATTAATATAAAGTTACATGTTCCTTATATACTTACATGACTATTCTGTAGGTCAAAGAGTGTTTTCATTTTAAATATTGCTAGGACCATGCAAATTGATTTCTGTGTGGATTGTACCATATTACGCTCATACAGCAGTTTGGCTGTGACCATTCCCTATATTCTCAATACCATGTCTCATTAGTTATGTGGTGAGGGCAGGGAATGATATCTGATAGATGAAAATGGTATTTTATTGTTTCAAATTATTTGCATTTCTTTCTTTATTCATGAGGTTAAGATCTTTTCTCACTTGTAATTTTACTTCTATAAATTACTGTTTCATATCCTTCCTATATCATCTCTTGGATTCCCTGGGGGTGGGAGAATTCCATTTACTTGTAGGAATTCTATTTGTATTAATGATATTAAACCTTTAGCACTTACGTGTTGCAAAAGATTTTCTCCCACTGTGTTCTATTGTTTGTGCTTTAAATTTGTTCATAGTATTTTTCTATACAGAAGTTTGTTTTTTGCCTTTTTAAATTTTTTTAATTGGTTCATAATTGTATAGAATAATGGGTTTCATTGTGGCATATTCCTACATGCACATAATACAATTTGATCAATTTCAGTCGTAGAACCTTTCCTTGGCCTCCCCTCTGCCCTTCCCCTGTTTCCTTTTCTCTACTTAATTGGAGAGAAGTTTTTTTAATACAGTAAAATATTTGCTTTTCTGGCTTATAGATTTTTGTATCACACTTACAAAGGTGTTCCTATTATACCAAGATTTTTTTGTTAATGTTTTGTATTTTCTTCTAATACTTTCATTATTTTGGTTTTTGAACATTTTAAGTAATCTAGAATTATACACAATTCTCATAAGAAAGCATCTTAGTTATCATAAAATCATTAAGGAAATGTCTTTATTTAATGCCCATTTTTCATGAATTTATATTTGGTTTAGTTTTGTTTTTGCAGTACAGGGGATCAACCCAGGGCCTTGAGCATGCTAGGCAAGCATTCTACTACTGAGTTATATCCATAGCCTTTTATATATTTTTAAATACAAAGAAATATTAAATCAGACATAAATAAGGGTCAGATTATATCCCTTCACAATTCCCAGCTGCTAAAGCATTCTGCCCTGCTATGTTAATTGTGGTAGGTACTTTGACCCATAAATCGATTTTTCCTTAAAAAAGTTTCCCTTTACTAATTTATCTTTATTTTAGTAACATTTATTTTGGCATCTGGGGTTACTTAACATTCTTTAAAAAAATGTTTTTGGTGTACTGATCTAGAAGATCCCTTGACATCTTAACATATCTCTCATTTTTAAAAAATAGTAATAATGATACATATTTTACACAGTTGTTATGAAAATAAAGCAATGTACATATGTTAAAAGTCCCTTGAAACTATAAAATACTATATGAATATGAGTTGCTCCTGCTGCTAATATGTTTGGGACAAAGAAGGAATCATAATTGCTCTATAATCTGCAAATAAGTTTAAATGCCATAATGTAAATTTAGGGGACCCAAAATTTCAAAGCAAGTTTTACTTGGATGGAAGTGTTTTCTTATTTGCATTCTGATTTATTTCCAGAAATATTCTCATCTCCAGCTGGCACAACAAGAACACCCAAGGCCATACTTCAAGAGCGTGCTTTGGTGGGGCGGAATCTTCCTGATGGCTGTTGGGGAGACAGGGAACTTTGCCGCCTACGGACTTGCTCCCATTACTCTGATCGCACCATTAGGCTGTATGTCTGTTGCAGGTGGGCCATTTTTCTATATTGCGACAAATTGAAATGTTAAGAGATTGGAATAATTGGGGAAAAAAAGCACAGAAGAAGAAAATCTACCCACTGTTTTCTTAGTGTGTTAACATGGAATTATGCTTCAAATTGCAGTTACCCTCTCAAGCTGATATATCAACCGTGAAGACACTTGTGTTTTATAGCTGTCCCATTTACATTTAAAAGCCTAATCCTCAATGTCTGCATCTTATAAGTTAATAGTAGTAATTGAAAATGTTATACTATGCTTTTAATCAATAATGGATTTTTTAAATCATTAATGGATTATCTAAAAGCATTTATAATGCAGCTTTACTTTATTCAGACGTTAAACTTACATTTAGAGTTTTTGTTGTTCAATCTTGACTCCATAGTTTAACATCTCTTTGACACTAAAAATTAAATATTGCTTATTCAATATTACCATAAAATGTACAATTTTATAGCATTGTCACAATTCTCTACCTTCAAGATTTATTAAATACATTTAGAAAAGAGTATAATGAGATGTTGCTAAAGACTTTTTTTTTTAAAAAAAAAGAGCAAAAATCACTGCAAAAAAAGAGAACTAATTCTCTAAGTCCTGTTAAAATCAATAAAATCTTTTTGGTTTTACTCTTTATCTGTTGCCATGGAAACAGCATGTTTTTAAATTTCTGTGAATTTAGACCCTTCATAGAAATAGAAACAAGTTGATAGTCATTGTGAACAACTAGAGCAAGCATATCATATCTCATAATCCTAATTTTAATATATCTCTTAAAATATGATATCCCTAAAGAAATCATAGCTTAAACTGAAATAATGCATATCCAAAGAGAATTTCACTTTATTTTGAAAGTTATTAATCTTCTAAAATATTTTAAAATACTTCCATGATGTATGATAGAATATTTTACAAAGAACACTTACTTCACTTTCTAGAAATTTAGTTAAAATCCCCATACTAATACTACCCTAGAGACAAAAATGTATGTAGTTACTTACCATTTTCAACTCTCAATGAAATGAGCAAATTGCTTGTGTCTTATCTTCTGTTTACTGCATATAACACATTCATGGGCATTCTAGATTATTTTTCTTCTCAAAATCTAAGAAATAACAGATAAAACATCCTGTTAGATTGTCAACTTGGCATCTTTCCAGTTGTTCTGAAAATGTTGTATTATTCTTTAGATTGTGCATTTAGTGCTGATCTTTAGTTTTGTTTCTTACTCTGTTTTATGTTCAGTTTTCATGAAATAGTTGAAGAAAAAGTGTCTGGACATATCAGAAAGACACCTGGGAGTGAGTTGAGTGCACTACATTGTAATTGAAATTCTCCATTTATCTCGTGTCTTCTAGTTTGGGTTAACTGGTTTTTTTGTTTTTGTTTTTGTTTTGCATGGGTGGGGTTTAAATGAGAATTTGGAGGGTCAGTAGTAATACCCCTCGAAGTCCTTCAGTTACACTATGAATCTGCCCATTCTACCCTAACTTGCTCAAAGTTCTTTTTTTTTTTTTTTTTGAGAGAGAGAAGTTTAATATTTATTTTTTAGTTATCGGCGGACACAACATTTTTGTTTGTATGTGGTGCTGAGGATCGAACCCGGGCTGCACGCATGCCAGGCGAGCGCGCTACCGCTTGAGCCACATCCCCAGCCCTCAAAGTTCTTATTAATAATAAGCATCTTAAGTTTTCCATCCTTCCACTCAGAAAACGTCTTGTTCTCGAGAGTCCCCTGCAGGGCCAGTTCACCAACCTTCAAACTTGGAGCCCACTGCCTTGATACATGGGTTTTCTTAATGCTGCAGGTTGTTTTTCCTTGTGCTCTTAACCCTGATAAAAGTTTCAACTTCAAGACATTTTTAGTTACCCTTCTCTCTGACCATTTTAAATGTTTTAAAGATGTGAATTGATAGCTTCAAACACAAATCATTCCTCCCTGACAATCTTTGCAAACAGTGATAAATGTTCATAAATAGTATTCCCACTGCACTCCACAGCTGAATTTGAGGTTATTGTGAGGTGCCATGGATGGTAAGAGACCCCTGGTGATAGAGGATTGGCCTAGAACACCCCCTTAATACCCTTTATAAAGATTCTAGAAACTTTAGAATTCAAAACAAAAGGGAAAGCCTTTTTAAAAGAAAGGGCTGAGTCTATAGATAAGCAGAATGAATAGTGTCCACTCTTCTATGCTAGAACCTTGCCTCCATTATGTCTTGGGAGCTTAAGAAAGAAATCAAACTTCCCTTTGAATTTAAAAAAGAAGATAATATATTGCAATTTTGCATGGGGAATTATATATTCTTTTCTGATCTTTATTCTGTTTTTTGCTTTATTTAAAAAAAAAAAAAAGCTAAAATTCAGATACTTTAAAATGTTTAGACCTTAAGTTGAAGTGAAAGGTCCTTTCTTCCAATTTCCACTCTTGTCATAGATGTTCTGTCTGGTTCACACCAATGCCAACATACTGTGTTCCTTTTTTTTTTCCCCCTAGAAGTAAGGAGATAGTGTGTGGGTAAATATATGCATCTGTCTTATTATACATGTAAGATGGCTAAAATGTCAGATCTGCTATTTTGTCTTACATAATCACATTCCTGCTTCTTTTTCTGTATACATCAACAGATGAAAAACAAATATATATATATATTTGTTATATATATATATATATATATAGAACATATATATATATGTTCTATATATAAAATATCTATTAAAATATATGTTATATATATATGATATACATGATATATATGATATATATGATATATAACATAAGGACTGGTACATAAGAAGCATTGTGGGGATTTTAGTTTGCTTTTTCCCACATTTTCCTGACTTGAGCCATCATCCTTTCTATCCTCCCTTTCCTGCTCAGTGTCCCTTCTGTTCCTCACTGACATGTTCACCTTCAGGTAGCTTTGCTCAAACATTAGTTTTACAGGCAGTTTCATAGGTCTTCTAAGAAACGAAAAATTCTATAGTCAAACAAGTTTCTGCAGTTTGGGATTTAGAAAATTACACAGTTCATTAATATAAGGGCATCTCAGGGCCTTGGAATAGGCCCCTGGCACTGTGAATCCTTCAGAGATAGATGCAATGAACCACGTCTCCAAAACCTATTAACCCCAAATACTTTTATGTGGAGCATCTCAAGGGACCACAATTTTTGCAGAAAACCTCTCAGCAATGATCACAAGTAGTTACATCATGCTAGAGACTCAGCCTAGATAACCTGCCAGTGCCGAGCACTAGAGATTATACAGTAGGGAATAATCTTAGCACGTAGGTGGGTCTGAGTGCCCAGGCCTGGCTCCACGTTTTTGAAAGGAATCTTTGGAGCCTTCCTATCTTCATGTTATCACTTTACTTTTCTTGCTAAAGATTTTTCTTAATGAATAATAGCTTTTTCTGATGAAAATGCTAGCTATACTGGCAGTATGGTTAATTCTAGATGTTGGTTTGTTTTTGTGTTTCCATTAAGAAACCTCAATGGTTTCCATTTTCATCTAGAGTGTAGGCTGTTGCCTCAATAAGCCAGGCAGTGGAATGCAGGAGCGCAAGCTTTGGGGACAGTGTGCTGGGGTCCAGGTCTTAGTCCTGCTCTGGCAAGCTCTATCACTTCATGCAAATTGTTTTAACAAATGTATACCTCACTGATTTGTAAAATGGGAGTGAAAATAATTCCTGTGTCTGTGGTTGTTTAGAAAAATTTAGTAAACACAACCACTTAAGAAAAGTATTTGACATGACAACACTATCTGTTGTCATTGTGATTTATCATTATCATTATTACATAGAGTACACTGTTCTTTATAATGGAGTTTATTCCCATGCTCCCCCCCTCCCCGCAAATAATAATGATTACAGTCTCTAAAATGGATGAACCAATTCAGGAAATGCTTTTTTATTGTTCATATCCTTGCAATGGTTCCTTGGTAGGGAGCAGAAAAGTAGGGTCGTCTGAACTCATTTGTTCAGTTTAATCACCTTTCAATTCTTCCACATTGTCTATTCAGAAACATGTTGGAAAAATATCAGCATTTCCAAATAAAGAACCCAAATGAGACACATTTGAAGAAACAGGTCTGCATGGCTGTCCAGCTGTGTGCAGCAGCGCCATCTTCTCACTCTGGCTTCATAACACATTTATTCACTTGCAAATGAACTCGAGGCTGAAGGGCAGATTTCTTTCTGGTCCAACTGTGATTTGAGAATGTATTTTCTGGGAAACTCTCTGTTACACCAGAAATCCACTGAAAGGAAATAAGTTGGATATTCTGTAATTCAATTTTAGATGGCCAATCCTTCCTGTCTCAGGTAACCCCCCTTCCTCAGGAGCCCTTCCCTGGCATCTGAACTGTGTTAAGCAGCCAAATTCTCTGCACTCTTCCCACCCTACACAGACTTTCTCTCATTCATGTGATGCCATTTTTCGAATTAGAAAAAGACAGCCCTTTCTCATGACAACTTTATTTCTGTCTACAAATTATTGTAATACATTGATTTTATTAAAGCAGGCCACCTATCAGAAAACTGTCCTTAGAAATACGTGAGTTGACAAGCTCTGGGAGGCAGGTGGTGACTCCTGGAATGCAGAGCCCCTGCACACCTCACCTGCCCAGCCTGCATGGTGACACAGTGGCCTTGAGCTATGCTTCCCTCCAGCAGGGCTCTCATGCTCACAGCAGTGTCTGTCCTCACCATTCAGCCGAGATGCAGGAGACAGGAGGTTGTACGTCATTGCTTGACGTCTGCTCTCACAGTGCAGAAAATCACACAACACAGCCTGTAGAATTTGAATTTTGATAAAACAGGTATTGGATGTTCTGTTCTAAGGTGCTGAAAGAGCAAAACACTTGCTTAAAAGATTTCAATTCCTGATGAAACCCGGTGGTTAAACAGTTGTTCATTGCAAGGCACTCATGAATATTCACACTTGTGAATACTTAGAGGTTTCTAAGCCTGTCCCTGGCGTGTTGAGTTGGATTATGCGTGCCTCTGCAAAGTGTGGCCTTACATTCAATGTTGTCTCTTTTCTGTTTATCCCCCATGACTGTGATCTGCGTTCTGCCTCAACATTTAGAGACAATTAAAAATAATGAAGTTATCAACAACCCAAAAAACTGAAGCCCATGGAATTAAGGAGTTCTGTGGTAGACATCACTCAGTATAAAATTAACTTGTCCAGGGGTGGCAAAGGAATGGAGACGGAGGAAGACTGCTGCAGGGACTGGAAGAACAGAAGGAAGACAGAAAGCACCAATGACATTTTTCAATTACTTTAAATCAGTATATTCAGAGGGACAGAACTGAAAAAGTTAAATTCTGGAAATACTTTAGGTGAAGTAGTTAAAGGTAAGAAACTAATTCTGAATGAAGCCCCACTGTGCCGGGTGCTCTGTGAGACACATAAACTTGTTATCTTATTGGGCTGGGGCTGTAGCTCAGTGGCAGAGCGCTGGCCTAGCACGTGTGAGGCACTGGGTTCAATCCTCAGCACCACATGAAAAACATAAACAAATAAAGGCATTCTGTCCATTTACAACTACCAAAAAAAATTTTAAAAAGATAAAAACTTGTTACCTTATTAATATGGCCAAGCTTAATAGAAGAAAGTAATAAGAAGATTGAATTTAGGATGAATTATATGAAATTAAACCCTTGGGATTTTATATGGAAAGATGAAATTAATAGCATTAAATTCTCCTTGGCCCTAGATAACTTCCTAAAGAGAAGTAGAAACCCTGTTACTGGGCTTATATGGATTAAGGTTGGGGTGTGAACTGCACTGAGAGAATGATAGTGAGACAGACCAGTGATCAACAAGGATTCTCTATCTGTAATTTTCCCTAACATGCTAGCTGTTGCCCAAACTGAAATTCAGGATATAGAATACATGCTGTTTAATGTATTTCTTTTTCTTCTTTTTTTTTTAAGAGAGAGAGAGAGAGAGAGAGAATTTTTTTAATATTTATTTTTTAGTTTTCGGTGGACACATCTTTTTTTTATTTGTATGTGGTGCTGAGGATCGAACCCAGTGTCCCGCGCATGCCAGGCGAGCGCGTTACCACTTGAGCCACCTCCCCAGCCCCTGTTTCATGTATTTCTATGTGCTTCTCTGAAGCCCTAAGCTGAAATGTATCTGCAATCCATTAGACAATGGTCATAGTGTAGCCAGAAAACCCTAGTGAGGCCTTTTGGAATTCGAAAGAAGTCGTGTCAAGCAAGAACTTTGGTCTCCAAGATTTTTATTAGAAACAAATGAAAGGAAACACAAACAGACCAATGAGCAAGTGACCTGTAGCATTACACAAACCTAGATGCCACAAATTCTCTGTTCTTCGCAGCATGGAGCTTAGTGCCAGCCTGGATCAAGTCTCAGCATCTCCAAAACCTCCTGGATGCTTGTGATAGTGACAGTTCACATGGACGTTGGTTTTAATGCTTGAAACATGCAGAAAATATTCCTTTGCTAAGTGGCTTGCTGAATTGTCTCTTCAGCACATTTGTCCAAAAACCAGCCTACATAAACTGTGGAATAAAACTCTGACGTTTTAATTTTATGTCTGCTCATACACTCTCAGCAGAAAGCATTCCTGAAGCCTAAAACTTTATTTGAAACATCTTTTCCACCCATCTTTATTTTTTGAGAATGCCACAAAATATTTCTAGAGAAATTGCTAATGATGAAGTAATGTGCTATTAAACTTATAATACAATATTAATCTTGTCAGTGGTGGTATTTTTACTTTTTTGGAATCTTTTCAAGTTTAATCATTAGTGCATGCCAAGAAAAATGTAGAAAAGAAAGGATTATTGTTCTTAGTCCAGGTAAATTTCCTCATCTGTATTTATGTAAATTGCCTCCTAATAATGGTTATGTCTTCATTATCTTCAGTAAATGACAAAAGCATTTTTTCATCAGTGTGAGTTTCTTGACTCTTCTCTTCCTGCCAACATGGTTGGTAGGACAGCTTTTCTTTCCGTAAGCAGACATTTTTCAAACTGTCACATCCTCAGAGCTCCAAATCCTGAATCCATGGAGTACATTGTAATTGACATACTCTTCCCCCTAAAATTCTACAACTAATGGGGAATGATAATTATAGAGCAGTACCTCCTATGGTTAGAGTTGGTGGAGCCTGTGAGCACGCTCAGTATGCCCACGTGCTTGAAGCTTGATTGTGACTGACATGAAAGTGTTTTTGTGGTTTGCTTTTTAGCAGTACAATAAAGTTGCCATTATGAGTGGTCAGAAACCACAAGCCAGATATTTACATGTGAGGTTTTGTCTGTAGCATTATTATGTAAATATGTTCTTTTCATGTCATAGTTATTTTTTTAATAAAAGAAAGGGTTTTTTGATTTGTTTAAACTATTTTGTCTTCTACTTTCCTATATTATAAACATATATCCTGGTTTCTCCTAAGATCACAGAGGTTAAGCACTAAAAGTTGGCGGAGTTTTCATTTGCAGATTAGGTCAGAGTTCACACACTGGTGGCCTCTAAACTAGAATTGGTCACTGCTGTGTGTTGTTTAGCTCAACAATACTTTTAAAGAATATAATTTCCCATGCTTAAAAATGAGACCATGTCACACAGCCTGGATTTTTGTCTTAGAGACTCAGATTTGGTGGCCCTGGACTTGCAGTTGGCTAGGCTGAATCATGACTAGCACCATTGTTTAGTTCACCAAGGCTCCACTGACCCTCTTCACCACATCCCACCAATCCTCATTGTTTTTCCTCTTTAGAGATTACCTAACTGGCCCCTGCAGGCATCTGGTTTGTAACATTTTGAAAGGGTTTTTTTCTTCCCCATGAAATCAGATAAGAATCATATTCATAATCACATCTGAGTAAAATGTAATCAATGGATGTTTTAACTTTGGGTTAGATTTGTCTTTAAAAAGTGGTAACAGAGGTGCTGGGAATGTAGCTGCATGGCAGAGCACTTGCCTTGGAAGCACAAGGCCCTGAGTTTGATCCCAGTACCACCAAAAAAAAAAAAAAAAAAAAAAAAAGGTAATAAGGGGCAAAAAGCTAAGAGAAATAAATAAAAGCAGTCAAAGTCACTTTAAAATAACCATGCCACAGACATTTAAATACTTCTTTTAACTCTCTTCTGTGCTATTAAATTTTTTAAAATCATGGGAGGGAAAGAATTTAAGTAAAAAATGCATGTCATAAGGTTACAAATTGAAAAAGCAAATGCCCATTATCTATTATTTTAGAGACACAAAGATCTAAACTAACATGTTAAAATTTGCCTTTGGATTTTTCTGCTAAGTGAAATTTGATGCGTAAGTTCTCATTTCCTAATCCCCATTAGTAGTAATGACATTGGAAACCCCAAAACAAGTTTGTGCAACCTTTCTGAACTCCTATGCACCAGATTAATCTAGAGAGTTTTTGTTTTTTCTCTCTCTTGTGATCTACTGTGAATTTAAAGCATCTATTCTTGACCCTATTAAGCTAAATAACTTCCAGAATAACAGCTGGTCTTGGAACCTCAGAAACTGAGTGATGTCAGAGAGGAGGTAAATGAAGGGCAAATTCAGGGGTGATTCTATTTGTTGTTGTTCTAATTAGTTATATATGACAGAATGCATTTTGACACATCATACATACATGGAGTATAACTTCTCATTCTTCTGGTTGTACATGACGTAGAATTACACCAATCATATATGTACATTCTACTATTCTCCCTAGTCCCATACCCCCTCCCCTCCCTTCACTCCCCTATGTCTAACCCAAAGTACCTCTGTTCTTCTCTAGACCTCACCACTTTATTGTGAATTAGCATCCGCATATCAGAGAAAACATTTGGCGTTTGGTTCTTTGGGATTGGCTTATTTTGCTTAGCATGATATTCTTCAACTCCATCCATTTATAGGCAAATGCCATCATTTCATTCTTCTTTAAGGCAGCATAATATTCTCTTTATCCATTCATCTGTTGAAGGGTACCTAGGTTGTTTCCATAGTTTAGTTATTGTGAGTTGAACTGCTATAAACATTGATGTGGCTGTGTCACTATAGTATGTTGATTTTTAAGTCCTTTGAGTATAAACTGAGGAGTGGGATAGCTGGGTCAATGGTGGTTCCATTCCAAGTTTTCTGAGGAATCTCCATACTGCTTTCCATAATGGTTTCACCAATTTGCAGTCCCACCAGCAATGTATGAGTGTTCCTTTTCCTCCACATCCTCACCAACATTGGTTGTTGCTTTTATTCTTGATAATTGTCATTTTGATTAGAGTGAGATGAAATCTTAGTGTAGTTTTGATTTGTGTTTCTGTAATTGCTAGAAATGTTGAATATTTTCCCATATATTTGTTGATCAGTTGTATTTCTTCTTCTGTGAAGTGTCTGTTTAGTTTCTTAGGTAGAGTTTTGATTCTTCAGTATCCCAGCGCCAGGCCACATCTCTACTCCTGGGCCTGGCCCCTCTACATAGAAACTTGGTTTGCCTGAAGCCACCAAACTTGCTTGACCTTTATTTTCTCTTAGAAATCTGAATCAGAATATCCATGTATAGGTTACCTTACGTCAGCCTTGACCAGAGTGACTCTCCATTTTGATTGCTAATCAGAGTGATACTTGATAGCCAAAAAGAGAACAGATGACTCACCAAGAGAAGTCAGTGCATTTTAATTGTTGCTGAGATTCTTCTTAAACATAAAGCTTTAGAACCTCAAGGCAAAGTGAATACATTAATAGACTGCCCAATAGAAGTCCTGTTTTGTCCTTTTCTTATGGATAGTGTTTGTACTGTCTTTTATCCATACTCCCCCCCCAATGTTGTACAAAACCATGTTTGCATTTTGGTATGATATTTTTTTTAATTTTTAATTTTAGTTTTTGAATTTAATTTTTAAAAAAATTTGGATTGACAAACAATAATTATATATATATATAATAGGATAGGATACAAATAGGTGTTTTAATGTATATTATATATATTATAGAAAGATCAAATCAAAGCAGTTAGCATATCTGTGTCAAGAAGGTTTAAAATCTATTTTAGCAATTTGAAATATATAATGCATATTAAGTATAGGCACCACACTAAAATGTATCACTGAATCAGTCACTGAAATGTATTTCTGGTGTCTAATATAATTGTATATAACCTTTCACCTTTAAAAAAAATGCATTATGGCCTCTGTGCCTGGCCCTGGAGTTACTGTGTGACCTCTCTGAGCCTCAGCTTTCTCATTTATAAAATGAATATAACAATACCTCTCTCCTAGGGAGGATAGAAGGAGGTAATTATTCCATGCCAAACTCTCAGTAGAATATATAGCCACCATTATTATGTATACATTTTTATATATCATTGCGTAGACATAATTTCCTCTTTCTTAATATTACAGTGTAAGCATTTTTATGTCACTATGTAATTTTGCATCATAATGTTTATTGACTATTTAATATTCTATCCATTATTGTTGAGCATTTAGATTGCTCAGCTTTCCACTAGGAAGAATAATTTGGCAGTGATAGGCTTGAACCTCTTCCCTGTTTTTTGGAATAGTTCCTTAGGACAGATTCCCAGATGCATAATTACTAGGTCAAACAATTTGAATAGTTTGATGCTCTTGAGAGGCATTGTGCAATCATTCTTTAGAAGGGTTGTATCAATTTACAATGACACTAACAGTTGGAGGAGTACTGAGCCCTTGTCAGCACTCAGCCTTGCAATTGTGTGTGAAATAGCACCTGGCTTTATCTTGCCTGTTATTACTGGTGAAATTGGACTTAGTTGGATTTTTTTTCCTCTTTGTCTACTCCTATTTGTGAACTATTTGTATTCTTAACCATTCATTATCCATTGGGGTTTTTTCCATCACTTAGTAAGGACAGGGCAGTGCCTCATAACTTGGTGCTTCAAGTCACACCTGCATACACAGAACTTGGCTATCTTGGAAAACAGAAGACCTGCCTCTTGCTTATCAATAAGATACTCCAAGCTGCTTGAAAAACACAAAGGGCACAGCTTGATCTATGTTCTCTTAAATAACTGGCTATTTATAACATATTCAAACAGCATGGGTAATTGGAAGCCACAAAACAAATGTGCTTTACCTCAACTGTTTAAGAAATAAACCCCAGAAGATAAGAAGTTAATCCGGGAGCTGTTTCATAGCTTATTCTTGAGAGTCGACACTAGAGCCAGGTGTTCAGTCCTCCCAGATCAGTGCCTTGCCTCCTCATCAGTGTCTTGGCTCCAGTATCCTTCAGTGGGACCCCTGCTGTTCACCCACAGTGATAGTTTAACTGAGTAATGGAAGAAAGGAAGTCTTTTTGGTTAATTCCTGTCCTCATTCCACTTCACAACATTTTCATGAATCAGACTCATCTTTTCTAACTGAGCATTTCCTTAAGGAAAATAAAATAAGAAGGAGTGGAAGACAGGTCAAATTAAGCCCCTTTCACAAAATTTTTACCTAGGCCTCAAGATAGGATGATTCTTGGGGCAACTGCAACAGCAAAGTTCACCATCAATTTCTTAGAAGCTTGAGGGGAAAGGGTGTCAAGTTTTGTAAACATTTCTCACTTGCCAAGAATAACAGTTGATTGACTGTGGGCAATGAGTTTTGCCTGGGATAATAGCCTCTGTACCTGGAGGGACATATTATTGACCTTTCAACATTATTGAATAGGCATTTTTCTCCTAGTTTTCTTTTTTTAATTATTTAAATATTTTTAGTTGTAGATGGACACAATATCTTTATTTTATTTATTTATTTTTATGTGGTGCTGAGGATTGAACCCAGTGCCTTATATCTGCTAGGCAAGCGCTCTACCACTGAGCCACAGCCCTCGCCCCACCTCCTGGTTTTCATTACACCCATCTTGGTGCTTTGTGATTGAGCACCAAGGCCAATGAGCATTTCCTGTCTTCTTGTTTTAGTCAGCTTTTTCACTGCTGTGACCAAAAGACCTGACACAAACACTTTTAGAGGATGAAAAGTTTATTTTCAGGCTCAGAGTTTCAGAGGTCTCAGTCCACAGATGGCTGTATCCATTGCTATAATGTGTAGCAGAACATCATGGTGGATGAGTGTGGTAGAAGAAAGCAACTCAGGACATGGCACAGGAAACAGAGAGAGACTAAGTTCAGCTCAAAAAATATGTACCCCAAAAGAACACCCCTAATGACCCACCTTCTCCAGCCACACCCTACCTGCCCGCCATCACCAGTTAATCCCTATCAGGGGGTTAATGCACTGATTAGTAAGGCTCTCATAACCCAGTCATTTCACCTCTGAACTTCCTTGCATTGTCTCACACCTATTATCAAAACCATAACATTTCTGAAGGCTACATGGAAAAACATTCATGAGCCTCTGCCCAAAAAAAACCTTGAATCGAAAATCAAAAAGGTACACAGAATGCTGAAGTAAACCTCAATAATAACTGTAGTTTAATCACACCTATTGAACATCTGTTATTTTGCAGATGTGTTCCATTTTAGTGCTTTTTAAACTATTGGTTGTGGAATGCTCTATTTTCAATTATTGAAATATTGAAATCCTCCATTTTTTAATATACCTTCCTAGTTGTTCATTAGACAGGAGCAACTAATCAAGAAAGTTGAATTGGACAGATATCTGATTGCCAAGATGTATGGGAGTACTTCAGTTTAATTTTTTTCTCATTTAAAAAATTTACTCCTCTACTTAGAAGCTATGTTATTAGCTGTTGCCCAGATACTGACTTTTTTCCGCTCAGCACAGCTCCCTTTACCATGATTTGCATATAAATGAGTTATAAGTAAATGTGTCCTTGTAGAATGTTTCTTTTTGTTACTTTACTAGATAAATAAAATATTATTCTCTTATCTAAAAGCTCATGTTCTCTTAAAAAAGAGAAAAATGTCATTAAGTCAGTGTATAAGTACATTAGACTTTTAAATTTGGAAAAAAAAGAGGAGTATATTTATATTTCATGAAGCATAATTATTTTATTGCAATTGATACAGTGTAATGAATGTAGTATATTTCAAGTTTTTTGTTATATTCATGTCCTTTGTGCTTTAAGCAATGAATTTATTTCCCATGTTACATTTTTCCCTCTTCCTTCTGAAAGTAAAATTGTTTATGAAACTGTGGCTTAGCAACAAAAGGAAAAGAAAAGCTGTCTTTCTGACTTCAAGGGAAGAAATGGCATGCAGTATACTAGAAAGAGCTCTGCATTATGTTAAGCAAAGTGAGTCAGACTCTGAAAGTCAAGGGTCATATGTTTTCTCTCATATGTGGAAGTTGGAGAGAAAAGAATCTCATGAAAATAGAGGGAGCCATTAGGGTAAAGGAAAGGGGGGGCCAAGGGGGGAGGAGTGGAGGTCCTGGGGAATGAAATAGATCAAAGTACCATGTGCAAATATGCCACAGTGAAAGCCACTATTCTGTATAATTATTATATACCAATAAAAAAAAAAAAAAAAAAAAAGCATGAGCTCTGGACTGGGAAGAAGCAGGTATGGATGCCGGGCTCCAGTTCTGCTGTAATATAAATGTTTGTTAGGTGAGTGGATCAGAGAGTGAATACACAGACTACCTCTTTGGACCCAATTATTCCTGAATCATTTTGGTCCAAACCTAAAATAGAAGCTTTTCATATGCTTTTTGTATCTGTCCTAAACTCAATTTTTCATTTAATTAGCTACATATCCATACATTAGTTAATCTACAAAAGTCTTGCTTTAATGCTTTAGACATGCACTTGATGAACATTTCCCATGCTCAGTTTACTTTGAGTCAAACTTCCATTTCTATAAATAACCTGCCTGGAAAAGTTTATCAGGACAAGGATCAACTTAAATGAGAAAGACTAGGTTAAGGGGGAAAAATGGAAAAAAGCATATGAGTATCCCAGCTTATCTTTTTAAATTTTTTTCTTTTTAGTGCATTTCTGCAATTGCTGGAGATGTTGAACATTTTTTCATATATTTATCGACCCATTGTATTTCTTCTGTGAGGTGCCTATTTAGTTCTTTTGGCTATTTATTGATTGGATTATTTGGGGGTTTTTGGTGCCAGCTTATCTTAAATGAAAATTTCTTGGTGTAAATTTGTTATTTTGTTTTATTTTTTAATTTTTTTAAAGAGAGAGAGAGACAGAGAGAGAGAGAGAATTTTTTTTAATATTTATTTTTTAGTTTTTTTCGGTGGACACGACATCTTTGTTTGTATGTGGTGCTGAGGATCGAACCACTTGAGCCACATCCCCAGCCCCTGTTATTTTGTTTTAAATAAATTGCCAGAATACCAGACATAGTCATACTCAAATTTAGCTATAGCAGCCATTGAATGGATTATTATTCAGGCATTAAAGTTATGTCTATGAAAAATTCTTAATGACATGGCAAATTATTTCTAATACGGTGACTGAGAAAATAGAAAATTCTGTATTATAGTTTAATCTCAACTAGATAAAAATAAAAACATCAACATTATTAACTGTAATTTTCTCTAGATGATGATATTATTTTATGATTTTCTTCTCTGTTTTTATTTAAAAAAAAAAAAAAAAAACAACTAAAATCCCAGAGGATAGCTAAGATATCTTTTGCATGTAAAATGTCCTTTCACAGTCTGATCAACCCTTTTAGGCCTCCTGAAGAGTTATAAAATAGCCCAAACAAAGTAGGAAGAGATAGAAAGCCTAAAGAGTAAAACAATTTATAAACCAATAATTATTCCTTATGTAAGTAAGAATGGATAATTTTAAAATAATATATTATTTTTAATAATGTAATAATTTTAAAATACTGTATTTAATGACATTCCATAGTGTATTTATCAAGCATATTTTTATAACTAGTAAAAACACAAAAGATGAATAAAATACAGAATCCAGAGTGTATTGACTCAGTTGAACATAAGAATAAAGTGATTGATCTTTTTTCTTTTTCATTCTAATATACTTAAAAAACAAAAACAAAAAAACCCTAGCTAGTAATTTTTGGCAAAAATTTAAAAGATAAATTATGTTGTGTATTTTTTTTTTATTATTGCAATTCTAAGTTCTTTAATGCTTTTACTCATAAAGAAATAGCCCCAGATGAGGAACAACACAGACAGGTTCAGTTTGGTCCTGTTCCCTGAGGTCACAGCAGCAGGCCATGCCTCAGGTATGGGGATGCAAGTTCAGCAGCATTGGTTGTGGCAAGAAAAGTCCAAAACATGACAAGAGTCAGCAGTTTCAGGGCTGGGATCTCACTTATTTCATTTCATGCAGTGATCACTTATTATAAATTACTATATGCCAGATACCAGCTACACACTGAGGATCTTAAATGAATAAGACATCTCAGACCAAAAGGAACTGACAGACTTTTATGCAAAAACTAGAAACTAACTCTTAGTTATCATGAAAAACTCGATGTAGGGGTCATCCCAGCATAATGGTAGAGCGGTCAGCTTTGCTGAGAAATTCCAGAAGTGATGCTTGAATATAGATTTGATCACAGAACGGGGACAGAGCTGCACGTGTCAAAGTCATAGAGCACAAAACTACACCAAGGGTTCTGGGAATTATGATTACATATTTCCCACCCTTTCCTTCTTTCTTTTCATTCATTTATGTAGTCATTCAGAAGCTTTATCAAGCTCTCCTTTATACCAGGCATTGTCCCAGCCACACTGTCCTAAATCTCCTGTAAACCAGGCCCATCTTTAGGTATCTTCATCCGGGAGAAGGAAGTCTGCTGGTGTCTCTGCTCAGGACAGAGCTAGTCAGGCATGAGGCATAATATGCTTAACTTCTTTCAAATGGAATTGCATAGTATATGTTTTTATATTAGAACTAGCACTAATGGCCATTTTCTTTATAGGTAGTGCCATTATTTCTGTTATGTTTCTGAAAGAAAATTTGAGAGCCTCAGATTTACTGGGTGAGTAATTGTTTAATTCATGTAATTATAACTTTGCTTGACAAGGAAATAAATAATAGTATCCATAAAAATGTGTGCTTTAAAACTAGGGGAAAATTATGAAATGGCTGTAGATCTCATTTAGATGTGACTGTAATTCTACCTTGGAATTCCCGTCCCTTCTCACATGAAATACTCATATTTTCATTGTGACCGTGGCTCATGCTACTGGCCATAGCTATCATTTTGTAATGTTGTTATTATTAATGTTGTAAAATTTTATGAACATAAAATTCAATGAAAATTTCTGAGTTGCCTAATAGACTATTCCACTTCAAAGGATATGCTTTCTATATTGTTGCATTTGTATGGTATAAAAGTGAAAACCACACAAAATAAGATAATTAGTTACCAAGTAATTACCTATGGTATTTAACTCCTTGCAAAGGTAACACAGAGAGTTGCTCTTCCAAAATTTTGAAAATACAGTTGTTAATAGAAAACAAAGAGAGTAATGGAGGAAGGAGTGGTTTGGCAAAACTAAATCTAAAGTCAATAAAAATAAATAAATAAAGTGAATGATGAATAGAAAATGAAAAGAAAATAAAAGTAGTCTTCCTGGCTATAAAAGAGATTTCTGTTACATTTCGAAGCTATCATTTATTCATTGTGTCTTCTTGCTTTTGTTGGAAATATCATTGGTGAGAAGAATTATAGAGTTTCATATTTTATTCCTTGACAAAATCCTGCTTGAATTGCTGCTGACATATGATAATGAATACAGATACTTTAGGCACTTGAAATAAAACAATGCCTGCCCTCTTCCAGAGAGATCATATTTTTCGAAAAATGTGAGCTCTAAATGTGACACCAGTGTTGGTATGTTGAGCATTTGTTCTCCCAGATCACGTTTCCCTTGAGCCTGATGTCTTGAAAGTGTTTTCACTCTTTCTTTTCCTCCTTGGTTTGATTATGCTAGTAGAGTTTTTAGTCAACATTGTCAAATTTTTCATGGTTAAAATGTTTTTTAAAAATGTATTCATATGTGAACTGTATCTTTTGCAGCATATTATTTTTTCTATACTCTTTTATGTGTTGTGGTTTATGGAATCATTTGCGGAAGTCATAGGCAATCAGAAGTAAGAATGACCAATACCCAAGTTTCATAAATTAAAAAAGTAGATCCTATGTTGTTTTTGTCATTTATCAAATGTCTCAAGGAAACATTGAATACTTTTATCTAACACCTGTTATCTTTCGTAGTGGGTGGTTAGTTACCGATTAAATTCATATGACTTAATGAGATAATATACATGGGTATAGTGGAAGATTTACTAATTGTCTTGAATATTGTTAGCAAAATGATAATTAGGGCTGAATCCCTGCCCTTAAATAATTTACGATTTATAATAAAATAAATACATAAAAGCTAGGGAGTGTGGCACAGCCGCTCAGGAGGCTGTGAGGCAGGAGGATCACAAGTTTAAAGCAGCCTCAGCAACTTAGTGAGGTCCTAAGCAATGTAGTGAGACCCTGTCTCCAAATAAAAAATAAGGGCTGGGGATGTGGCTCAGTGGTTAAGCACCCCAGGGTTCAATACTAGTTACCAAAATAAACACACACACACACACACACACACACACACAGACACACACACAGACACACACACAAAATTTTTTTAGAAATAGAAAACAATGTATATCATAATGTCATGAGCCATTAGTTTAGATCTCAGCACTACTGACATCTCAGGCTCCCTAATTCTTTGCTGTAGGGGGATATTCACTGCATTGCTGGGTGTTTATCACCCTACAGTCCTTTACCTATTAGATGTCTCTAGCACCCTCTACCCCACTTACCACAATCAAAAGTGTCTCTGGACATTACTAAGTGCCCCTAAAGGACACAATTATGCCAAATTGAGAACCACTAGGTTAGAATAAAGAGAAGTAATCTCTCTGAAGATCAGAGAGAATTTTTTTATCAACATTTAAATCAGTCCTGACTACTGAACGGGACAGGCATAGGCCACATCCAAGGACATGAAGGGGGCACATAGAGGGACTAATCCAGGGAGCGTCCACAAAGGTACAGCAGTGGCAAAGTAAGTGTCTGTTTACTAACTGTACTATAACTGCTGCCTATAAGGATTAGGAGAAAAATAAGAAAAACTCATAACTATGGAAAAGGAAAAGATGGAAATATCAGTATGTACAGATGGTTTGCTTATGTACTTTAAAAAAATCCAAGATTAACTAAACATTACTAGAAACAATAAATTAACTTAACAAATTAAAGGATTTAATTAAATTCACTCTAATGGATTTGAATCTGGATTCAACTTCTGCTTTTTACTATATGGCCAACCACATATAGATAAGTATTACTTCTCTAAGCCTCAGTTTGCTGACAAATACGTAAAAATGTTTTGAAAATCAAATTGGATTACTCACATAAAAGCACTTTGAGAACTGTAAAACTCTCTCACTGCAATTGTTATAATTACTATGATCACCTTCATATCCAAGAGATTCCCAAGAGGTAATACTAAAACAATAAGAAATGGGGAAACAAACACACACACACACACACACACCAAGAAAACAAAGTAAAACTTCAAATTAATTCTTTGATAATTTTTATATAATAACAGCTATAAAAGATGTTAATAACAGCTAACATCTTTTGAACATTTATTCTTGCCAGGTACTATGTTGTGCTGTTCATGGACTATCTCATTTAAATGTAGGAACACCCCATTTCCAGAAGCAAAATTTGAAACTTAGGTTAAAGAGCCATCTAATTGGTGCATGATGGACCAGTGTTCTAACAGTGGCCACCTGATAAAACTGTAGCATAATGGTTTGGGGTGAGTCTCTAGCATCAGAGAACTGTTTGACTTTTTCAGAGTTAATAAATAAGTTTTTTTCAGAGTTAATAAAATAAGCTCTTATAAGCCTCAATTTCCTCATCTTTAAAATGAAGGTTAATATTACCTACCTCACAGGATTAAATTATGGCCTATTCCATAATAAGAACTCAAAATGTTAGCTGTTCCTGTTATTACTTTTACAACCAGCAGCAACCACCACTGTGCTCTTCGAGTTAATCAGAGGAATTAGAATATTTTTCTACCTTTAGTAGTCCAGGTAACATTTCCCAGAACTCTGGGAATTTTATCCCTTTCTAACTGAATGTTTTTGGAATATGGCTACATCGCATGTATCACATTTGTTTCATACAACAGTTAAAAGTGATCAGTTCTTGCCTTTAATCAGTGGCATACAATAAAACAGGATTTAGTCACATATTTCACACATTTTCCTCTGACAAGCAATATCATAAGATCACTTTATACTTACAGAAGTCCAGGGAAGGACTTTTCCCCAACTGTGTTCAGTAATGTGTTAAGTCAGTATATTTCCTTTGGACCTTTATTGCTGTTGCCTTGAGAAAATTAAGCTCTTTCTGTTAAAAGCAAAAAATGCATTTTTCCCCCTTTACAGGGTCTAAAACCAAACAGGGAAAAGGGTAGTTACTGGTGTTTCTTAAAGATTAACATATGAGCATGCTAAAAAATTAAATTGTCAAAATGTGAGAAGAAAAATCATTTATTTTTCCCTGCTTCAAGCAAATGAAAGTTTGTTTTTCACGATGGAACAAATAAAGATTTTGGGGCCATGTGGAAACAAGCTGAACTAATTTATTGCCAAATGTTTCTCTGTGTCTATGAAGCTTTTCACCACTAGCCTCAAAAAATGACCTCACAAAAGCTATGTCTGAAAGGAATCGCCAACTATTATTAACTCAATGACAAGCATTGGACTCTGCTCTGATTCTTAGTGGATTAATAATTTTAAATTATTTTAATGATTATTTTTCCTTTTTAAAAGCACCAGATTTCTCTCCCCTTTGACCAGCCAAAAACTATAGTATTTTCCTCTCTCTTCTCCCAGTCATCAAAAGTCTCAAACCTAATAGTCTGAGATCCTTGTTGATTTGAGCCCAGATAATGTCATCATAGAAATAAAAACTGCAGTCAACTAACTCATCAGCACTCCCCAAGAGACCAGGAACTAGATTACTTCAAGTCACCTACAAAGGGTTTCCCCAGATGGGAAGCCAAGGGATTAATAGCAAGATGAAGGCCACCTCCTTCCTTCCTTCTCAAACACCCTAGATCACTGTGGTTTGGGTCCAGAATCTAGAAGAGTATTGCAGCCAAATGAAGCATCATTTCTAATTGGAAGGACAGATTGGCCATTTTGGTTTCAGATACCTCAAGAATGGGAGCCTTTCTGATGGCAGAGCCAGGACCATTTGGATTCCCTGTATCACCGAGACTTCCCAGTCTAGGGTTCCTTCGAGGAGTCTGGAATGGCTGCATTTATTGGAGGGTAGTCCCAAGTGTCTGGAGTTAAGCAGTCCAGTCTACTCTGTGACTTCTGGTATCCCAAAGAGCAGTGATTGGTTTCCTGTTAATCAAGGTACATATTTGAGGACTGAAGGAATCAACCTTGTTTGGAGTGAGGTTAGTTGAATATTTTAAGACTCTGAAGGCTCCCAGAAGTCAGGTCAAGTTATAAAACAGGCAGTTAATACTACTTGGCATCCAACTGGGGAGTGAGTTCAAGATTCAAGGAGATTCCAGGTTTTAGTGAAAGGGAAAACTAGTCTAGAAAACAGGATGTTAATTGAGGAAGAAGTGTATATCATCGATCCTGGATGCTGTACCACTGAGTTATACCCCCAGCCCTGCACATCAATCTTGAAATGAAAGACATCCCACCCCCTGGGGTGTGGGAGGGGAATCAGCTCATTGGAGGTGCCAGCAAACAGCAGCACCAGGAGGAACCCAATTCTAGGCTTGGTTCCCTGTGAACACATTTATACTTCATTCCTGTCCACAGGTGTCTACGGGAGACTTTTGCAATAGGAGACCAGGCGCCTCCTGAAACAAGGGCTGCATTCTCACAGCCAGGCCAGTTACAAGTCAAGTATTTCCCACAGTAGAAAATATTCCCTAAAGCACTACTTCAGGGAAATATAAATGGTCAAAAATGATTTGGAAATATGACAACCACATGCTCCTTACGCAATCCATGTGAACATCAACACATTAGTAGATCTGAGAGGTCTTCTAGTGAGAGAACTAGTCAAATTCATTTAGCTCGCCTCTTTCCAAATAATATTTGACTCATTTGGGCCTTTTTTGGTGAGGCCTCCACCTTTTGAAAACTGGTTTCAGGGAACACCAATTTGGGAATGCTCTTCTAAATGAACATTAGAGCCCCCAAAATTATGTGAGACTAGTCAGGGACCCCGGAGACCTCTGCCGGGAGGAATCGTTTCCTTATTTCTGGCCTGTTGGTGATCTGTACAGTTGTGGGGGGCTCCACTCATTTAGACTACCATGTGAATGACAGTTTGAGCTTTCCCTTCAGGAGCCCTACCCCTTAATGCATACAAGAGGCAGTGGAATGAAACAGAAAACAGGCTTCCTAGGTTCCAATCCAAGTTCTCAACATATTAGTTGGAAAACCCCAAGCAAAATAGTTATTCTCTTTGTGACTCAGTTTCCTCATTTGTTAAATATAGATAATAATAGTTTAAGATTGTACATTAAATATCATGCAGGTTGAATACTGTATGGCATATACAGCGTATGTTTTAATAATATAATTACATAATAGTAAACAATAGTCCTCCCCTTATCAAGTTTTACTTTCTGTGGTTTTAGTTACCCATAGTAAACTGCAATTTGAAAAATATTAAATGGAAAATTGCAGAAATAAACAATTCATAAGTTTTAAATAAGTTTTATTAAAGCATATTGTAATTATTAGATTGTATTATTAGTTATTGCTGTTCAGCTCTTACTTTGCCTAATTCATAAGTTAAACTTTATTATAGGTAGGTAGACATAGGGAAAAAAGCAGCATGCATAGGATTCAGTCCTACGTGAGATTTCAGGCACCCACTGGGGGCCTTATCATGTATCAACTGTGGATAAGGGGGGACTACTGTCATAGTTTTTCACAGATTTGTTATAAGGATTAAATTAGAATATAGAATTGTGCTCATTAGTATTAGCTATATATTTTCTATTATCATGTTTTAATATTATGCTGATCATAATAAAACAATCATGTTGGCCATACTTGCCGATGAAATCAATAGTTCTAAGAATATCACCTTAATAAAAAGGATTACCTTGCCTTAGTACATTCTCTCCCAGGATACCTAGTATATACCTACTGTAAATAGTGGGAATTTGCTTGTATACCTGTTTTGCTTGTATACCTGTTTTGCACATAGGTCAAGTTTATACAAGAAGGTTTCATTGCTTGTATATTCTGTCAAGCTAAATGTGAGATCTCCACTGTCAACTTTTAAGTAACTTGCATCATATTTGATTAGAAAACATAATTGCTGCAGGTTGGGATGTGAGGGAGAAAGATGAGGCACTTCCTTGAGTGGTGAGTAGCGTTCAGCTCCAGACATGGACTCCCACCTGAAGTTTACCCACAGTGCCCAGCTGCTCTGTTTTGGGCCATCTCCAATATCCCGATCCTGGTGCTTCATACACCAGTTCCCAAGGTTAGCTGGGGGAGGAAACATAGTGCTGCAATATTTGCTTCTCTGTGTTCTGTTAATTAGGTCATTTCCTTCATTGCAGTTCCTTTTAAGACCAATGGGGCAAAGTTTTCACTAAGCAGTCAGAAGATGCTCGATGATTCCTTCCTGTCCATACCTTCCACTGACTCCTTATAAACAGTTTCAGTGACAGTGTCTGATCATCCTGAGCTATATCATTAGGTATACTATTTTAGATTAATTTTTAAGTTGAACTTAGATGGCCTTTAACTCATGACAAACAGTCAACATCCCGAGGGAATTGATCCTAGGTCCTGTGTCGCATCAGGCCTCCAGGGGAGTTTCAAGCAAATTCAGCTGCCCAGACTGGCCTCTTGGGATCTAGAAGATATGATGACTTAATTCATACTTAGAGATCAGGGAGACTCATCCAGTTACAGCTGTATCAATAACTTGCTGGAGCTCTTCTGGCTAGCAAGTCACAATGAAATTTGAATTTTTCAGAGACAGTTTCAACTTTGATGAGACTTGCAGGAATCCAAGTCTTGACCATAATTGTAACCACTCCTGTGGACCAGAAGCATATCTCTACTGCCTGCTTCTTTGGGATATTACATATCCATATCACTCTTTTGGGTAACAGGGCCAAAGAAGATAAACTAGCAAGTTTTCTAAGTTAGAAATCTGTGTCCTCCAAAAGAGTATTTATGGTTTCACTGAAATAAAAATAGCAGGAACTGACATTCCATGTCACTTTTAGTAAAATATAGATATAGATAAACTTTAAGGAAATTTATTTAAGGAAGTACACATGACTATCTTCAACACTTTTAAGTACCTCTGAAAAATATGCACATGAGATAGTAAATTGCATTAAACATGCAAATGGCACAAAATAAACAAGCATACAACTGTTAACAGCTATCTAGAACTGCTTTTGCAATTGTCATGAGTAGCTGAAATTAAAATTATCAAGAAAAAGAACGGGTTTAGTAGAGTTACTAGACTTACAGTGATGTGAGGCTCAAGTGAAATAATGTTACGTAAAAAGTGACTTTGAAAGTATAATTGCAAAATCATCAGCCATTTTGTTTTTAGTTTCAGAATGCAATGAAGACATATTGATAGATATGTGCACAGTCACAGATGTAAATCAAAGATAATATTGAGGAAAACTAAGTTAAATACTACTACCATCATATCATATAATGGAATACTATGTAAACCTCAAAGAATGAGACTGCCCTGCATCTCCTCCAAGGTGTTCTGTTAAGTGGGGAAAAAACAAAAAAGCAAGATGCAAAACAGTGTATATAATATGCTATCATTTGTATAAAACGACAAAACTCATGCACATCATTCACATATGCATAAAACATCTCTGAAAAGAAAACCTAAGGACCCAGTGGTGGTGGTTAATGTTGGGGAGGGGAACTGGTGGCCTCCGGGTATAGGAGAGATTTAACTTTTCACTGATCACCTTCATTGTATCTGGAATTTTGTACCATATACCTGTGTTACCAACTCAGAATGAAATTAAAACAGGAAAGTTTATTGATGGTAGATTCTGTTAGAGGAGATCAAATCTGGTAGAGGAGCTTAATATAAATAAGAAATACAGATTTCCCAAAAGAAACAGTTGGAAGTCTCTGAGACTGATTAAAGTGTATTTTTTAATTAAATTGATTGATTCTACTTTACCAAGTTTAGAAAATTGTTTTTTTAAAAATCTCTTTCTTCTTTGAGCTTAATTTGGAATAATTATCTTATATAATCTTTTCTTTTTCTTTCAAAGAAAGAACATAACTGACCAATAACTTTTCTCCAGGTTCTTGTGTATGGCTTTTATTAGTTTGCTTTTATTACAATATTTAATAATGTATATTGTTTTTTATTCCAAAATTTCTCACTAGAAATAGCTTTAAAAATTATGTATCTAATCTCTGTCTTCACAAAGTATTACATAAAAAATTAGAGAAAACTTATTTGTAGCTTCTACAAATAAGTGTTGTCTAACTTGCGTGAAAAAAAATCAAAAACTGTTCTCAAAAACTGGAGTTCAAAACCTAAATCATGTGGTTAAGAGAAATGAGAAATTAGTGCCTTCAAACTGTGATATTTTATACACAAACCAAATTGTCTCAGGTTAGAATCAATGCTGCCTGTAAATTATTTCTACAGTGTCAAATCTCAGTGATAAAACAAGCTGAATTGTTTGTAGGTGTACTGAAAAAAAAAAACGCTGCTTTTATCAGTTTTTCTTAGGTGGCTAAATTTATTTTAAAAAAAAAAAAAAGAAAGAAAGAAAAGAAAGCTGTTTTCAGTGTTATTGGAAAGGACAAGTCCTCCCCCTCCCCCAGCAGCCACCCCTCCTGTGCCACTCTCTCTCCTCTATCGTGTTAAGTGATGCTAAGGAACACACTCCTGTCATTGGGTTGATGATGCGATGCATTTTTACCAAGCTAACCTTGCAACCCTTAGTCCTAAATTAGAATAATTAAAATTCGGCAGCAACGTCAGCAGCCCTGTTGTTATTCCTACTGAACCAACTCCAATAGATGGCAGTGATTAAGGCACTCATTTTACTGGAGTCTCACAGTGTGAAATCACTAGGGCGAGTGTAGGGGCTCCAGAGATGCTCAAGTGCAGGGCAGGTCCTCATGTGGTGGACTTGCCTGTCCTCTGGACATCTAGATCTAGGTGGATGGAGGTGAGATGTGTTTTCCCATGCCCATGTGCACATGTTCTGATCTTCTCCACCTTTGAGGAAAGCTCCAGAGAGGCCAGGACTCATCTGAAACAACAGAGAAGAACCAAAAGTTATTTTCTGGCCCATCCAATCCCTGGATTTTATGCCCCTGTAAAGGTCATGCCATTTGGTGAACATGTGATGTTACAGGATGGCTTGATGAATCATATTTTTAATAGAGAGGGGCTGCCAGCACTTTTACAAGTAATGCTCTGTCTCTAGGTAATGTCTGAGTCAACAAAAAGTTTTAAGTGTCCCTTTTCAGCTGGCTTTGTCTTTTCTGTTTTATTTAAAGGTATGACATTCGCATTTGCAGGAATATATTTATTGGTGAATTTTGCTCCAAATATAACTCAGGCTGTCTCAGCAAGAACAATACAGTATTACTTTGTTGGCTGGCAGTTCCTGGTCTATGTGGTAAGAATTCTAAAATTCCACTATTCCTGAAGTGATACTATCTAGACCACTGATGTCTGCAGATGTTGGAGAGCTAGTATGACTTTTTCTTCTCAGCATTAGAAACATATTGAAATTAAAATCTTTTTGAGCAGTACCAAAGTATTTGAAATACTAAATCAGCAGTAGAAGCATCTTCCAAGAAGTCCTCATTTATTACTGCAACAGGTTGTTTGAGATGAGCAGGTATGATCCCAAGAGACATGTAAAGAAAACATGAAAAGAGCTGATACAGGCATTTGAAGCTATTAATTGGGGTGCTTTATTTGATACAGTGATTGTTATAAGGTGATTGTAAAGAGAGTACATGATTGAAATGGTTAATATGTAGCTAGTTACAGACTAAGATTGGAGAATAAAAATAGAATAGGCAGGTAGTAAGAAGAAAACTGAGATAGTCTTGCTGAGCATTTAACCATGATTTGGATTGGTAAAATAATTGTGAATTCAATAAACAGAATCAAAGCATAAAGGCAAGGTATGGTCTTAGGATTAGAAATGACCTCAAAAAGCTGTGTGGTATACTCCTCTGCTTTTAAAATGAGTAAAAAGTGTGATCCTAGTTTATATGCTGACCTTGGCATTTGCAGGAATATGTTTACTAGTTTTGATCTAAGTGTAACTCAGGGTAATACAGCAGCAATTCCTAGTCTATGAATTCTATGTATCTTACTACTATCTCTGACATATAATTTGGACCCCTGGGACAAATATTCTTAGGTCTTTCCTATAAAGACCTATCTATAGGAAAGACCTCTTTACCCCTTTCACTTTTACTTTCTCTTACTCTATAAGGATACTTAACTTTCTCTATTTTCAAAAAAAAATTCCTCATACACTACACACCCTTTACAATATTTCCTATTTGCCTTCTTCCCTTCACCACCAAAAGATACTTTCAGATAGTCTGTCTACTCTTGCCAACCCTGTCCACTCTCTCAGATCCCATTCACTCCTCTTCTTACAATCTAGTAGATCCCTCCCATATCTTGCCAAATGGAATTGCTTATTTTGCTCCTGACACTTCTTGAACTTTGTGCAGCATCTGCTGTCTGCCCATCATCTTCTAGAATCCCCTCTGTTAGGGTCTGTAAATGTTAGGGTCTGCTGTCTGCCCATCATCTTCTAGAATCCCCTCTGTTAGGGTCAGGATGGCGCCTGGCATTTTGCCAGAGGGAGTGGTTTGTGAAGTAACTCCAGCGAACTATTAAGTGTGGAGATTCCTTATTGGTTGACTGCTGTATCTAGTTTATGTTAATTAAGATAAGCTGTGTGTAATGTATATATACCCCTCCTGTCCTACAATAAACGGCTGCCACTCCTGCTGTATATTGATACACAAGTTGCTCGTCACCCCCCGGTTATTTTGCTGCAGCTGGACTGCGGCACCCCTCCTTCCAAATCCAGACATATCTGTCCTTCCCAGGCCTCTCCTAAGCTCCAGCCCTATGTTCTCTTCTGTCCACTTATTACTCATCCCTGTTTGGATATTTGGTTTCTCAAATGTAAGTTATCTGAAATTGAACTGATGCCTTTCCCCAAAAAACTCTCTCACTCCAATATTTTGTGTGTCTGCTTCCAATATTGGAAGTCTGAGCTACACATAACTTCTCCCACATCTTTACTCCCTACTCTACCTCTCATCCTATTGGATGTTTTAAAGTTTCTTGAACTTGACCCTTCTTTTATATTTCCATTGCCTTTGCATCATTTCAGGCTTTCATCATCCCTTGCTCAGACATCCCTTGTCTGTCCCCTTGTTGCTCATCCTCAACACTGTGACTGGAAGTATTTTCCTACAAGAGAGATCTGCTCAGTTAGTGCACTGTAGCCACATAATGCAGTGCCACTGTGTCTGTGGTTCCCTCTGCCAGCAGACTCCTAGCTCCTTGGAACCCTGTCTCCATGCCCTTGCAACTCCCTCCAAACTTGCCCTCATGGGCACAGCTCAGATGGGGCATCTTCTGTTAAAGAGCATATTACCAAGATAGTTGCTCCATTTTCTGGACTCTCTGTATGACACATTATGTTTTAATCACCTATTTTCCTTTCTGTTCTATTCCAGTAGACCATGCACACCCTCAGGGAAGAATCATTATTGGTCAATAAATTAGCCAGCTGTCAGTCATAATGCTCTACCTATTGAAACACCTGTTCTTGATATGTTATGGCTCTGATTTTCATTCTCATGACTTTATTTTTTCCCTAGCTCTATCACCTCTTACCTCCTCGCGCAGCCCCTGTCCCCAACCCCAACCTTTAGGATTGGGCTTCCCAACTCAGATTAGCCTTCCTGAGGTCATTTGTACATCATGCCTTCCCCCACCCATTCATTTTCCTGCCTGTCCACCAAACTCAGTTCTTTATCAGATTTCATCGATCAGCTATACACACTAGAAGTTTTAATCCCTGTGATTTACTTCTTTCTGTTCTTTAAACTTTGTTGAATGTTTTATGACAGTCCAGACTTGAAGTCCTACCAACACATTACTACTTTCTGCCTACAGGCAAAACAGTCTTTATCCAGTAAGAAAAGAATGACATAACCTGTGATCAGAAAATTAATAGCCTGAGCTGAATCCTTTGGAGATTAAAGAATAAAGATCAAGTCTTATTTCTGAAATAAACTGCATTGCTTCACGATGATGTATCTTGTGTTAACACCAGAGAAAATATTTGAAAAGAACAAAGCCACTTTTTATTAAACCTTATATTTCCACAAAAATACTCTGAAATTAATTAAACTTTGTCATTTTCCAGAGTCAACTCTTAAATTCATTCATTTATTTATTCACTCATCCATTCAACTGACTAGACATCTTGGTTACAGAGAGGAATTCCTACAGCAGGAATTTTACAGTACCAGGATAGATCCACCCTTCAGTAAAGTTGTATAATTATAAGACAGTATATTTGAAAGAAAATGCCACACAGGAAAAAAAGGTAGCTAAATCTAGGTATTCATAAAATAAGTTTTAATATGGAACAGCACTGGATTTTGGATTAGACTTTAAGGATAATAGGTTCATGTAATAGTAATGTAGAATTTAATCCATTATATGGTTTTTTCTCTGAAGACTCTGGGGGTGATTAGTTATATACAGAGATCTTAAGAGGAAGTTTGATTTAAATCTGTTAAACATCTAAGTAATTAACATTTAATCATCAGGTATGACAGATTCTGTACTCTTTCTGCAAAATATGACTGCAAAGATCATAATTACACAATTGAGACTGCTCTTTGACAAATCATTCATCTGTTTATGTAATTATACTGCATATAAATACAGCACCAGAATTGCTTTTCAGGGCTGATCAACTAACTTACAAAATGAATAAAAATATTTGATATTTTTATAAGCTTTGCACTCCTCAAAACAGGGATTGTAAGTGGTATTACAGGCAGGGTCATACCATCCCTTTCCTTACGTGTTGCCTGACAGATGGGTGTCCCCCTTACCTTACGTGTTGTCTGACAGATGGGTGTCTGTTTTACCTTCCAGGTTTCCACTAAGTGGAAACCTCGCAGCCACAAGGCCCAGGAACTCTAATCAAGCATTCTTTTGCAAGAGGATTTGAGCAGCCTGTGTCAGCTAGCAGCAGAAGAATGAAGTGCCCTTTATTCACCCACTAACATAACCTCTCCCTACCTGTCTGCCTCAGATGGGTAGCTCCCCTCATTGATACTTGCCAAAAATAAAATATGAGTGTGGATTCAAGGCCAGACTGGCTTACAGCGATATGGCATAACAGGTCCCTCTGTGGAATCCATCATCTCTGTCAGCAGATTAAAAGCCAGAAGTCCTTGAGGAAAGAGATAGGTTTAATTTTGTTAGTCCTGTATGCCCTAAGTTTATTTGACCAAGGAGCCCTTTTCTGAAGGACCTTTTTGAATAATTCGTGTTAACATGTTCTGCAGAGTCCACGTGAGGAAATGTAGCCCTAAGCCCCAATTACTTCATGTTCTTTGGCAGGCTTCATCATGGCCATTTTGCCCACCCAGATTTTCCAACAGACTATTCAAATAGAAACCTCTGTCGTGAACATAAAAATCCTTCACAAAATAATCTGCATGGTGCTCATTTTAGCTCCTCCAGACAAAAAATTAAATCAGCAGAAGCAAAGGCCAAACCTGTCATTTGGGGTAATCCTATTCCTCAAAGCTGATTATTAAGTCAACCTTTCTGGCAAAGCTCCTTCACAACCCACTGTCAGGTGTTTAAAACCTGAAGGGCGAAAGCTGCATGTTTTTATAAGACATGCGATTGTCTCTTGCCTGATGTTTCTTTGCTTTATTTTCTGGATGCAAATAGTACTTGTGTGTCTGCACCATTAGACATTTCTGCAGCTCAGTAGACCATGCTCATGGAGCAGCTGAGCACTGTGCATAGCTCCGACTACAGTCTTATGTTTTACCTGCCTAATGACCCTATACTTGGGGCACGATTATCCTCTACATCTCACAGATGGGGAAGCTGAGGCTTAGAGAGATCCAGTAACTTGCCCAAGGTCACATAAATATGAAATGGGAGAGCCAGAATTCAAAACCAAGTTGTCCTTCTCTTGGGGGGAGGTGGGGACACATTCAAACACACTTCTCTAAACACCTCTCTATGCAGAATTAATAAAACTGATTACCAAGGATCAAGTCTTTGTCCAAACTTGGCCTAGGAGAGAACTTTCAAGGCCCATTCTTTTTGAACAAAGATGCTGCATCAATGGGCTATGCTTCCAAGAAAAATCTTGGTAAGAGAAAAGGAGGTAAACTCATGCTTGGATTTTTGTTCTGGAAGTGGAGCATCCAACAAGGAAATTGTGTCTGCCTTTTTCACTTCACTCCTGAATAGCCAGAGCCCTTTAAGCCACTGAAAACAGGGTGACTGATGCCTCTAAATCTAAATAGACTAGAGAAACAATCCAGAAAACTCAAAATCGATGCAGAAAATTCCTCCCAAAGATTCCATTCCTTGCCGGGCATGGTAGCGCACACCTGTAATCCCAGCAGCTCGGGAGGCTGAGGCAGGAGGATCACAAGTTCAAAGTCAGCCTGGCAAAAATGAGGTGCTAAGCAACTCAGTGAGACCCTATCTCTAAATAAAATACAAAATAGGGCTGGGGATGTGGCTCAGTGGTCAAGGGTCCCTGAGTTCAATCCCTAGTACCTAGGAGAAAAAAAAAATCATTCCTCTGGAAAGATTTCAGGTAACAGAACCTGAATTTGTTTTCTATTATTCTATGACAAATTGTCACAAACTTAGTGGCTTAAAATAACACAAATTTATGACTGTAATTTTCTAGGTCAGAAGTCTTACTCAGATCTTGCTAGGCTAAGTAGCTATGTTCCCTGCCAGAGCCTCCAAGGGAGAATCTGACTCCTCGCCTTTCCCAGCTCTTAGAGTCACCAGTGTTCCTTGGCTCCCATCTTTCCTATGTGGCAGCTGTCTGCTGCAGCTGGGAAGCTTCTCTTCTTTTACAGACTTGTGTGATCATGTTGGACCTTAAATCATCCAGGATCATCTCCCCACCTCGAGTTCCATAACCTTAACCACATCTGCCAAGCCCCTTTCCATGTAATATCATGTAGCCAAAATAATAATAATAATAATAATAATAATAATAATATCATGTGGCCACAGGTTTTGGAGATTAGGACATGGACTTCTTTGGGGAGCCGTTATGCTGCCTACTGGGGCAGCATCCACTTAACCCCTGACCCTCAATATCCTCACCTGTAAAGTGGGGATAACTATAGTTTCTACCTCCTAAAGAGGTTGTCAGGATGCCATGAATTAGTACAAGTAGAGAAAAGTGTGCAGCAGACAGTGGGCACACAGTAGGACCTGTTGTTATTTCTAACCTCAGAGATAGCAGTCAGCAGTGCAGCCTCTTCTTGGAGCACAGCAACCTGTGACATTCCAGCTTCTTTAATATTGATATTTTAGAGGAAAAAAGTTATATAAAAAGAATAAACATTAATTCATACTTCTTGAATATTTTATTCCTGGGACCTGTGATCCCTTGGCACAAGGTGGAACCCAAGTCAACTATAGTCATTCTGTGAATAACGAGAACTCATGTTTTGTTTCTGAAGTCGTAGAGATGAAATTTGCAAAACAAAAAACAAAAAAAAGGTCATACATGATCTTTAGAGCTTGGGACCATTACCCCCATTACCCACCCACCCCACAAAATTAATAGCTGGAGTTGCAACTAGATGTAGCTCCCATGCTCCATGCTTTATTTAGTGCAAGAAGAACTTTCTGGCCTCCAGCAACGAATACAGCACTGCTGGGAACAATCTGTGATTGCATCCGTGGGAAATGGAAGCCTGTGCTTGGGGACACCAAGCCAAGAGGGGCCTGTTAACTGGTGGTGAGGTGCACAGCGATTGGGACACCCAGTGTTTTGATGGCTGCTTTAGGGAAGGCAAAGAGATGGCACTCTAATAGCTTTTGTAGCACCACTCAATTGAATTAAAGGCCTGGCAAATGAGTCCTACAAAAAAAAAAAAGAAATAGTGAAAATAATTGGCTTACGTTATCAGGGGAAGAAAAGTCCAAAGGATGATCTAATCTTCCATATTAGATGAGAAGCTTTTTAGAATGAGTAAGATATGGTCCTGTGGCTTCCCATGCCCACAGAGGATTAAAGGAAAACACAAATCAACAAGCAAAACTTTGAATTCAAACAATTAGATTTATTAGATTTAGATTTATTTAGATTTAGAGAGGGCTCTGCCAGTAAAATGCAGTCCTCTCCAGCGATTTTTAAGTAAAAATTCAATGATGTACTTGTCTGTTTTCAGAAATTTAAGACTTCACATTTGATTTCAGTCCAGAGATCCCATCTCTTATCAAAAAAATAATAATAGCCTGGCTTCTGGTTATCTTAAGGGCTACAAAAAAATGTTTTTAGTATTAAAACAAAAATAAAACAGAATTTCAGAATTACACTGGAGTTTTCTTAAGGGTAGGAAAATTTTAGAATTTCAGTTACTACTTATGGAACACTGTTTATCAGACAGTGCTCTCTTTATTTGGCAAGTTGTTTATAATAGATATAAGGTATAATTTATTTATTAATCTCATAAACATTTATTACGAGACTGTGTACTAGGCACTAGAGATAGAGTGGCAAACAGAACAGATAAGGTCCTTCTTTTCATTGAGCTGGCATTTTAGTGGGAGAGACAGACAAGAAACATAGAGTATATGAACAAGAAAAGCACCAGGCAATGACATATTGACTACAGCAACCTAAAACTGTGGGTGTGGCAGGAGGACTGGCTGGCTCTTTTAGATCAGAGTAGTCAGGAAAGACCTCTCAGAAGAGGTGAAATTCTAGCTGAGAGCTAAGAAGAAGCCATCATGCAAAGATCAAGGAAAAGAGTGTTTTTGGCAGAAAATAGTACAAAGGCCCAACGGCAGGAGAAATCTGAGGACTGCAGAGAACAAGGAAGGAAGGAAAGGAGGGAGGGATGAGCAAAACAGACAAAGAAAAATAAGGGAAAAAGAAAACAAGGGCCCTTCTGACTGGCCTTTGTGGACCATCCCAAAGCAAGTGGTACAAACTTGGGTTCAAAAAGTTGTTTGGGTCTTTGTGATCCAGTAAAGAGTTTGGATCTTATTCTACATGGGATAGAAAAAAAAAAAAAAAGAAGAAGTTTAAGCAAAGGAATGACTGGATCAATTTTTACTTTTACTTCCTGGATCATCCTGGATGAATTTCATTAGCATAATGCAAAGTGAAAAAGCAAGCAAGGGAGATAATCCCACATGGATAAAGTCCAAGCACATGTGAAAATAAACACGGTCTTTGGGAATATGTAAAAAATGTGGTAAACAAGAAAGAAAGCGAAGGGTAAATGCAAAGTGCAGTGCAGCGGTTCCTGGGGCGCCAGAGAGACTTCCAGAGTATCGGTAGGTTCTGTTTCTTAGGTTGGGCAGAAGCACGTGAATTCTTGACATATTGCTACATATACCCAAAGTGTATATCATACATATTCTCCTCTGCAAATTAAATATTTCATTATCCCAATTGTATGTGTAAATGAATCTTCTGGCTGCCAAATGGCTGGCTTGTTGAGAAGCAAGAGTAAGATCAGAGACAAGTTAGAAGATTATGACAGTAGTCCAGGGAGAACATGGCAGAAGGTAAAGGATGACAGAGGAAGGAGTTTTGGGCTTGTACAGCAGAAATTATGGTGAGGTCATTGAATATATGGGCAAAGGCCCTGGAGGAACAAGTTGGAAAGCAGGGAAATCAAGATTTAAGTATTGCCTGTGTCCATGTGGTGTATCTACTAAACACACCGTGGACACGCCTCGTAGTCTCAGCAAGGTGAGGCCTAGGGAGCTAGGTTTGGGTGTCACTGGTGGATTGGCCATGTGAAAGCTCTGGATCTGGATGGCTGAGCTCCCTATAGTGTTCTAGGTTTATTATTGTCCTTGGGAACTTCAGTCACCCTCAGTGCTCATGGAAACTGTTGGGAAATCAAAAAGAGAAAGAAAATTTAAAAAAAAAAATTTTTAAAAAAGGAAAGAAGTATGGCATTGTGAAGATTTTGCATAGAATAACTTACTCTTGTTTTTTTTTCATTTCTAGATTTTAGAAATATTAATTTTCTGCATTCTCCTATATTTCCTTAAAAGAAAAGGAATGACGCATATGGTGATTCTGCTTACTCTGGTGGCACTTTTAGGTAAGGGAATATATTGTGTTCTTATTCTAATTAATCCATGTTAAGTCATTAATGAAGTTTGAAGGAAATACTTGAGCATTCTATTTCTTTCTGACTGTTTCTATTTTTCAACTCTGACCTATAAGAGGAAGTTGAGTCTAAAGTATTCAGATTATACTTTGCATGCCCATTATACTCAATTGGGACATATTTAATTCTTGACAAAATACACTTACGGACTTTTACTCCTTGGTAATTTTATGCACTTTATAAAAATTTGCAAATTGTTTTGAAGCAAATAATTGAAAAAGATTTTTAAAATAGACTAATAAACTTAATTTAAACTTTAAGTTAACAAGATCTGTCCTGTTTACATATTTTTAAAAACTTTAAAATGTGGCTAAAATGAAGCATAAACATAAGCAGTATGATTTTGTTAAATACCATATTTCTTTTATTCATTGTTTGCCAACCCTTTTACTTCTTTTACCAGAGACTTCTTATAGGATTTGAAATCTGATACTTAGATGACCCACTATATTTTCATATATTGTCCCTCCTTTCTCCCTCTTCCCCCCACCCCACACACTCATATATACCAACACAAGGAGATATTGCTAAACATTTGGGAAATTCCCTTTTCAAAAATTTTTTTAAACATTTATTTTTTTAGTTGTATTTGGACACAATACCTTTATTTATTTTTATGTGGTGCTGAGGATTGAACCCAGGGCGCACACATACTAGGCGAGCGCTCTACCGCTGAGCCTCAACCCTAGCCCCCCTTTTCAAAATTTTATTTATAACCCTTTATTATCCTCTTCTTTACCAATAAGATGATCCATATGTTATGTATTGTTTTCTATGACTGTAGATTATACTTATACCATTGGACAAGCTATAGCCCCATGTAAATTAGGCACTGGGGTTTTCTTTTTTCTATCTCATCAACTAGTTTTTTTCCTTTCTATTGGAGGATTTGTGTTTAAGATAGTTACTTTTAGAAACGAATTCAAGTATGGTATTGATCAAGGGAACTTTATATTTATTTCTTTCCAAATTACCAGGTAGGGAAAACAAAAGCAAATAACAAAAATAAAATGTATATTGTATAGGAAAATATTGAAAATAAAGTAAATTTTAAATAGGACATAAAATTAGAAAATTATCAATTATGAGCATAAATGTAAATGGCATAAGTTTACATAGTTAAAAAAGAAAGATTCTCAAATTGAACTTCAGAGAAACTCTCAAATGGATATTGAAAAAGATTCTGAAATTGGATTCAGCCATTTGCCTGGGTACATCTCTTTGAGAGTTATTGAAATAGCTACCAATCAGGCCTCTAGGGTGCTTCCTTCACTGATCTCTCTTCCTCCAACCCTACCCCTGCCATGACTAGCCACTAAACATTAATGCAGGGGGCCTCAAACCCCCACCTTTTCCCATTGGTCTTATTGGTTGTTAAATATTTTGGCTGTGTACATCAATTTTATCTAAAACAAGGTAACTCAGGTTGAAAACAGAAGAAAGGGATTAAGATACTACTAAGTTAAAATCAAGGGCTGGGATTGTGGCTCAGTGCAAAGCACGCATGAGGCACTGGGTTCAATCCTCAGCTCTACATAAAAATAAATAAATAATATATATATATATATATATAAATAAAATATATATATAAATAAAAAATATAGATAAATATATATATAAAATCAAGATGGAAATCATTAAATGTGACAAATGGGGGTAATCAATCAGTTCAAAGAACATCATACATAATATCCTAAGGAAAATCTGCAGAAAGATACAAAAATGTATAAATAGAAATATAAGGGGAGAAGAGACTTAGCTCATGGTCTTAAAGTCATTTTAGAATCTCTAATATTGAACTCCAAATCCTGGAAATAGAGAATATGGCTTCTTTCCACTGCCTGTGTATCATTTACAAAAGTTGATTATGTAATTGGCCACACACAAAATAATCCTTGATCAATTCCAGGAAGTTGAAAGAATACAGACCACATTCTCATGTCACAGTAAAATAAAAACAGAAAATAATAACAAAAATAAAAACCAGTAAAACCTTCCCACCTGGAAATGTTAAAAGTACTCTTAGGGCTGGGGTTGTGGCTCAGCGGTAGAGCCCTTGCCTAGCATGTGCAAGGTCCTGGTTTCAATCCTCAGCACCACGTAAGAAAATAAATAAAATAAAGGTATTGTGTATAACTACAACTAAAAAATAAATATCAAAAAAAGTACTCTTAAACTGCAGCTGGGCAAGGCAAGATTTAATTGTAGCACATACTTTTTAAATTACTATGCAAACACTTAATATTTAAACTGTAGTTAATGACTAATGCTGTATTCAGAGGAAATTAATTGCTTTTGATGTAAATCAAAGCATTCAGCTCAAGAAGTTAGAAAAAAACACTGAAATAAAGCTAAGGAAGGCAGAAGGGAACAATTGATAAAGACCAAAATGGATGAAATAGAAAACAGAAAAGCAATGAGTTGAAAAATACACCCCAGAACAAGTTCTTAAAAGACAACAAGAAAAAAAAATCACAGATACTCAAAAATAGAAATGAGAGATGAATGGAAAGAGAGATGTACACACATATATACTTAATAAAACTTAAATTACTCATTTTAACATACAAAACGTAAATAAACTGTATTTTTTTAAGGAAAATAACTATGAAAGAAACACAGGGGTTGTTAAAAAGTCACATTCTAAAAAAGAACCAGGTCTAGACAGTTCCAAAGGTTCAAATCTTTAAGGAACAGATTATTCTGATGTTACTGGAACTATTTGCGGACATTAGAAGAAAGCCTTCCCTTTTTAAATTATAATCAGATAAATACGGATCCCAAATCTGAAGAAGATAATACAAATATAGAACACTCTGAACTAATTTCACTGCCAACTATTGATGGAAAAATCCCAAGTGAAATATATTAGCAAGTGGAATCCAGAGCAAATCATACTTCATGACCAAGTGATCTTAATGAAACTGCTTCTTTTTTTAACACAGCAACTTGTATTTACATTCTATATATGTGTTTAATGCATCATCTTTGAGCTTACCTTTCTTGCTAGATTAAGTTTATGAAGATAGAACATGTCTTTTCTTTATACTACATATACTCTACCTAGAACTAAACCCAGTGAGCACACAATAAGTGTTTGAATTATTAACTAAAAAGTCTGATTCTTTAAAAAATCCATTACTATAGTTTATCATGTTTATGAGTCAAAAGGGAAATATTGAGATGTTGGTCAGATGGTACAAACTTTCAGTCATAGGAAAAATGTGTTCTGGGGATTTGATATATGACATGGTGCTGTGGTTATCAATACTGTATTGTGTATTTGAATTTTGCTGAGTGTATATATTAAATGTTCTTACCACATACACACAAAAAAAATGGTAACTGTATAAGGCAATAGATGGCTTTACCAACTTAATTGTAATAATCATTTCACTAGATATGTAGAGTACATCATATATAGAGCACTGTACACCTTAAATTTATCAATTTTATATTTCAATGATGTCACAGTAAACCTGGGAAATGCGTAATTATCTCAATAGGTGCTGAAAAGTCATGTTAAACTTATCCATTCCTAATTTTTAAAAAACTTAATGCTGTATATCAGAGGGTCCTCATTACTATAAGAAATGAGAAAACAAGGTATCTACTCTTCACTGTGCTCCTCTTGCTGCTTGAGTATTTCACAGTGGGCATTAATGACTTTACAAGGAAAAACGATTATGAAAGCCATGTGGTTACCTTGAAGAAAACATGTCTAGTGTCATATAAAATGGAAGAAGTAGCCCACGACGTTGTACCCACCTGCAGTGTGAGTGAAAGCACACACAAGGCAAAACCTGGGAATGAGGGAAAGGAAAGCACATGTAGGGTGTTTTCTTTATTGTTGCTGTAATATTTATTGAGTGACAGATGAAAATGGAATTTGAAAAAGAAATAGAACAATCAGGAAGAAAGAAATCTGGCTTCTAAAGTGAGTTCCTTTCTCTCTTTTATACACGAATATATGTACATGTATATTCATATATTTGTTGAATTGTAAATTGAAAACTTATAATTGTATGAATTTATGGGATATAAAGTGCTGTTATGATTTGACTACAATGTGGAATAATTAGTTAACATATCCATCACCTCGATTCTTACTGTATCTTGTGATGAGGACAATTGAAATGTACTTTCTCAGTAATTTAAAAATGTCGACAAAATCTCAGTTAGGCCGGAGAAATACAGTGAGGAGGCGATAAAGAAAAGACATGTTCTGCCTTCACAAGAGGGTTTGTGGGTTCGTTTGGGTGTTGGAAGCTCTATTGCAGTCTGTGGTCTCCTTTTTTAGAGGAATCCAAAGCCTCTTACACAGTTCTTCTGGCAGGGCAGGAGGCTGGGAAGGCTGGGAAGTCCTGCTCTATCCATAGCATATTCTTGTTGTCAGAGCAAAATAAACAAATGGAATATTGATGAATCTAAGAAGGAGACACTGATCTAGGGTCTGGCCATCTAGGAAGTCCGTGGAATGGGATGAGGAACATTGAAAGGGCCAAATGTCAAAGGTGGAGCCAGCCTTTATGTTGGAGGAAAATGGTGCCGTGAGAATAATGAAAGGAATATATATTTATTGTTGAAAATTAAGAAAATAGAGAAAGATATAAAGAAAAATATTAACAATTGTGTTATGGGGCACAGTATAACAGTATGCCTGATGTTCTCTGCCAGGCAGTTTATTAGGATTTTTTAGAAGCTTCCTCACTATCTTACTGTCAACACAGTAATTCCCTTCAGGTGATTTTCCAAAGGAAATAGGCAGAGTGATAGATTTATGTTCAAAAATATTCACTGTAGCCTCATTGTAATAGTAAAATAAAAGGGATTCAATTCAAATATCCAAAAATAGGGAATTGTCAAAATAAATTATACATTCATACAAAGGCATTCTTTATAGCAAATAAAAGTCAGTCTTTAGAAGAATACTTTATGACATAGAAAATATTTAATCTTAATGGAAAATAGGTTCTAAGTAGTGTATGCCATATGATTTACATGTTATAATACATTCATACTTATGAATAGAAAAAATTATGATGAACCTGAATGTTAAAAATGATTTGGGAGCAAGTATTGAGGTTACAGATGATTTTAATTTTTCTTTCCAGGCTTTTCTGCATTTCCCAGTTTTTTAAAAATGAACATGTACACTTTTACAGATATTCCCAGTGCTATAGATAACAACTGACAGTATCTTAATGTAGGGGTTTTTTTTAGCCATTTTCTGTGCATACATAAGCACTTTCTATTTATATGTGTATATAACATTAGAATTGCATGTTTCAAAATTGCATTACAATTTTTCATTTCTACCCATCCTCATCAGTCCCCTGCCAAAAAAACTTCAAAGTACCTGACATCAGCTTAGAAACAGCTTGCAGTTACAATAGTGATTAATCTGTTGGTGTTTGAAAATATAAGGGTTATAGAAAGATAGTTTATTTAGCAGTTTAATAAATAATTCTAGTTTTGCTTTTGTTTTGTGTTCAAGTATAATTCAAAATCAGATGGTGGTTAAGTTAGATGACCTTTAAGTTCTTTGCAATCCTGAGGTTCCGAAGCTAATGGAACAGTGTGCTCAACTCCTCCATTAATTATCCCTTTGGGAGACCTGGCTATTCAGACCACAGGACTATAGCCATATATATTGGTGCCCCAATTCCAGGCAAACTATTTTAGGAGGAAATCAAGGTCCCTGAAGAGCTGACCTACAAACTTAAGCCATCAAGTGACATAGGGATCTCTATAGATATTCCTAGATTAGCTCAGACATGACCATAGTCATAATCAGTCAGATATGACATCTGAAATACGTAAGAAGACCCGTCAAAAGACATCTGAAGATGGAGAGGGGACTGTTTTTTAAGGGCCTCTTTGTTCTGGTTGGGGGGTTTGTTTTTAGAATTTATTACCTAGTCTCCTCTGCTTATTAGGACTTCTAACTGGAAGAAAATACCTAATTTGGAGTGTACCCTAGAGTCCTTCAAGTTAAAGTACATTTTCAGATTTTGGAAAAGAAAATTATGGGAGGCTCTTCTTGGTTGGCCTTCACCTACTATTTTAAACATATTTTATATATATATGAAGAAGTAATACCATTCCAAAAGCTAAAAGGAAGAAACTCAGCTGTATTGTGACCAGGTAGCTCAACAGCAACAAAGGGAGTATTTCTCCTTCACTTGCCTTTGACTTTTGATTTCATCTAAAAATTAATTTTGAACTTTCTATAGATTTCAGCTAAACCAAGGAATTTTTGCAACAGTAACTTCAGGGAACCTGAGACAGAAAGAAAGCACTAGGGTCCTCCTACAGAAGTGTGGGGAGAAAATGCTTATTGCTTTCACAGTGATAGGACCTGGTCATTTTTCTTAATTAGCTTGTTGAACCTATGAAAAATTTGGTTACGTAAGGATGGGTCCCTGTTTAGCACAGAAAATACATGATGTTGTTTATGTAAGTCTTAGATTTAAGGTTCACTCTGAGAAATGACACCTCAGCTCCTGTCCTGCTTCCAATTATTGTCTTTGTCGAAAACCATTTTTAATGTAACCTCTAGGCATGTCCTAACAAAAAGACTCACACGTATACTTCAGACAAGTTTCAGGAAACGAGGAATGTGTCGCTTTCCACTTCCTTGTCGTCACATCTATTTGGCTTTAAGTTTTTCCCATAGTTTGATAGATATTTTCCCACAAATGTCAGATGGACAGTCTGAACTCTCTCACCTCCCCCATCCCTGTTCTTTCCCTTCCCATCTACTAGTGATTATAATCTCTGCAGAACCCTTTCAACAGCACTGAAAAATAAGCATCTTGTTCCGAAGATAAAAGCACCCTGTCCACAAATCTTTAGCTGATTTAAACAAATTTAAATTCCAGCACAGCCTGAGGAACAAAGGGGGCTGCTTGAGGAGGGTCACTTCTTCCCCTGCACCTTTCACAACGGTTTTTCACTCTTCAAGCACAATTGCCACACATGCTACTCCACCACAGAAACTCAAGATACGTATCTGTAATTCTGGCTCAAATATGTACTTTATTTGTGTTTTTGTTTTCTTTTCCAGCCTCATTGACTGTCATTTCAGTGAAAGCCGTCTCAGGCATGATCACTTTTTCTGTGACGAATAAAACGCAACTAACTTATCCCATCTTCTATATCATGTGTATCATCATGGTAGCCTCTTGTATTTTCCAAGTCAAGTAAGTTAGCTTCTACATACTCACTAATCTTTCAACATTCCTGTGCTTCCTTCTCCAAGCGTTAATCTTCATTGGCTTCAGATGATAATTAAGATGAGCTGCAGTGGATTTCTAAGGGTAAAGGACCTGCAGCTTATCCGCAGCCAACATGCCTTGCTTTGTCCTTCGCATACAATAAGAAGTTTTTACTGAGTATCGCCTTCATGTCTTGTGCTTTCTAAAATATGGTCATAATCCAGCTAAGTGCGCTTTGATGCTTTCCTGATGCTCTTCTGCTTGTAATTAATATCCATCGTACACAGGTTGTCATTAGCAATAAATCAAAGGGGCAGGTCCACGTCCAGGATTTCATTCTAAATATAGGAAATACGTGAACCCTTCACCTTCATTTCTTAGCTCATGCTCATTAATTGCCCAGAGATGGACAAAACCAGACGTTTGGCCGGGAGGAAAATCCTTTCCCCAGAATTCTGCATCTTTGGCCAGAATTTTCTTTGCACCCATGAGATTGCAGAGTGATTGTTTTATGTTTCTCTTGGGTCCTAATAGTGGTGACATGGAACATTTTTAATTTCTGCTTTTCTCTGCCCCCACCTCCCTATGCTCTAATCACTCCCTCTCTGTTTCACGTAGTGCTTATGCCTTTGCCTGCTAGGCCCTCTTGAGTTGGCCAGAGAGTTTTCTATTCATCCCCAATGCTACACCAAACGACCACCCAGTGCCAGCCAGGAAATCAGAGCTCAGAACACGACTGATGCTTTCTGTGAAGTCTCCCTGTTAAGGGCTAGCCCAGTGCAAAGGCCTCTGGAGGGTTGCTGGAGAAGCCCAGCACACGCACTGTTTTATCATTTCCTTACAAGACTGAGTATGTTTGTAATATCATATCTTGCCATTTTGTTTCTTCTCTTTTTCTTCTGAATTAATCAGTACTGCTACAGTATCTTTTGGGATATAGTGATTAGTATCATTGTCCTTAGCTTCGGTGACTTACAAAGCACACACCGTGGAAGGTAAACTTCATCCTGTTGCCCTTGCTTCAGTCCCTGTGCCTGTCGCACTGTAGAACTGTGGTTAAACGAGTTGCTGTGTTTGGACATATAGGTGAATATGCTCGCACGTGTACACACATACATATTCCTGCAGTTATATGGCCCTCTATACAGGTATGTGTACACACACACCTCGGCTCTACCCACAAAGGTTTTTTGCTGTGTTGTGTTGTGTTTTGTAGTTGCCCTAGAGTAGGACCTAAGCATTAGTGCTTTTTTAAGGTATCCAGGTGATATCTATGCAATTCACTGCTTTAGAAAAGTCTAGTCCTCGGCAGGGCAGCACAGCACAGAGCGGGAACCTGAATTCCTGTTGGTGGCCAGAGTGAGAAGCTGAGCTCCCACATGTGCTCTGCAGCTGGAGCACTGAGCATTGTTTTTGAAACATTAAACATTCTTTTACTTCTCCATCTTCTTTCTTGGCACGTGGCATGTCAATGGATAGCTATACTATTCCCCAGATATGATATTTAACAGATTCAAGGGTCTATCCTAATGAATCAGCCCCAGTATGATACTGGTCCAGCAGCTTGAATCGCTTCCAACTCAAACTTCTGTGGCCTCAGAATATGATTAATTGCTTTTCATTGTTACTGTTGTTGGTTTAAACAGACCATAAAACCTGACATCTGATCTCATACATCAGATGCACATAAGCTATGACTGCTGATTGGAAATGCCCTTTCCCTGCACTTCCTTTCCCTTTGTAGTTGTGGCTACAGAACATGCATTTCTTGAAGTTATTGTTAACTTATTGCTAAGCTTCTCTAAGCCCAAGCTCTAGTAAGTACCTTCTGCTCTAGGTTCCTGAATCAAGCCACGAAGCTCTACAACACGACAGCAGTGGTGCCTGTTAACCATGTTTTCTTTACAACCAGCGCCATCATCGCAGGTGAGCTTTGGCTTTCCCCACATAGGTGATTCCACCCCCACCTGCATAAGTGAAGTTTCTTTCAGGGTAAATAAGAGATCAAGAAATGGTTAAGTTATAGGAAACTAAGGAACCCATGTCCCCCGCCCCCAGCCTGCACCCAGTGTCTGAATTTCCTCCATGACATCCTCCAGGATGGGCTATTCTACAGGCTGTGAATGCTACCCAATGCTCTTTGTCACCTGAGACAGCTCTTTGTCACCTGAGACAGCTCTTATTCAGAGAGTTCTAATTATTAGAAAGTGTTGCCGGGCACAGTGACACACACCTGTAATCCCAGTGGCTCAGGAGGGTGACGCAGGAGGATCATGAGTTCAAAGCCAGCCTCAGCAAAAGTGAGATGCTAAGCAACTCAGTGAGACCCTGTCCCTAAATAAAATACAAAATAGGGCTGGGATATGCTCAGTGGTCCAGCGCCCCTGAGTTCAATCTCTGGTACCCGCATCCCCTCCCCCCCCAAAAAAAGTGTTTTCTTATACTAGACCTGAAATCAGTTTATTTTTATTATTTTTTTAGTTATACATGGACATAATATCTTTATTTTGTTTATTTATTTTTTTAAGTGGTGCTGAGGATCGAACCCAGTTCCTCACATGCGCGAGGCAAGTGCTCTGCCACTGAGCCACAACCCCAGCCTCTGAAATCAGTTTTATTGAAAATTCAAGACAGTCATCTTTGTTCTGTTCCTGGGAGTCTTCCCCTTACTAGCTCTGCAGATAACCAAAGCAACCAAAAGCCCTCTTGAGTCTTGTCTCTGGGCCAGACTTCCTCAATTTCATCAACTCTTCCCTATATGCCCCTCACCAGCTTGATCAGAGAGTGGAGTCGCAAAACCAATTTAGCATTCCAGGTAAGGAGAGACAGATAAGCATGGAAATTACTGCCTTCAGTGTTCCAGCCTCCATATTTCTTCTTTTACACTTTTTATATTTTGGTGAAGAAGTTTTTTTTTTTTTAACATTACAGACACAATAGTGTTCAAAAGCACAAATTTAAAACTTGGTCCAAACTAAAATACAGTAGATTCAAATAGGTCCCTTCTAAATTTAATACTGATATGCCCTAGTTCCTTGGCTTATTTACCACCTTCCCATCCTAGGAGTTTATTTCTCTAAAATTTTGTATTTTGGAAGTAATTGGGGATTACCTGCTTCTGAATTGGTACATCTTTGTTCTTATCTCATGGCCAATAAATGTGACTGCCATTAGACAGGGTTTTTTTCTTTCTTTTTAAAGTAATAATGTATTTTCTGTTTCCCAAAATTGAACTTTTTATTTAAAGAAAAATTATATCCCAAGACATCTAAATTTTTTTTCAGTATTTTGCACTTCCTGATAAAAGATAGTGAGAAAAGATTGTATATTGTTATGTCCTAGAATTACTGGAAAGTAAAAATTAGACGCAAAAGAGTTATAGACATGATATCCAGCCTAATAATTAACATAAATATGCAGAAAGATGGGTAAAGAATGCAGTTCCCTGGCTGAAGATCTTCTAGGAGGGCAGCAGGGCTGGGTCTCAATACTCAACACGTGGAGTAATTGGTGAGTCCGGGAGGCTGGGACTTTGGGAGCGTTGACAGTTCTTCTTATGTTACAGGTAGAATGGAAGTGAAGCTTCTCAACTAACTTCTCTCTGCCTCTGTCACAGGGCATAGCTTAAAGTTAAATATTTGCCTCCTAAATTAGTCAACTTTTGCTTGTTTGTTTTATTTCAATAGCCAGTGCCGATGAGGCTACACTATCAGAGGCACCCTCCTGAGGTTGGGTAGATGGTCCCAGCTCCCTAGAACTCAGGTCCATAGTTTCTATCAAGGCCTTACACATGTTTTATACTCTACAATTCTACAACTCAAAATAAAAACACAAATGACCTGATTTTAATGTTCATAGCAACTCAATTCACAATAGCTAAGCTATGGAAACTCGGTGCCCTTTAATAGATGAATGGATAAAGAAAATGTGATACATATACATGATGGAATATTATTCAGCCATAAAGAAAAATGAAATTATGGCATTTGCCAGTAAATGGGTGGAGCTGGAGGCTATCATGCTAAGTGAAATAAGCCAATCCCCCCAAAAAACAAAGGATACTGATTCACAATAGGTGGGGGGAGGGGGCAGGGGGAGTGGAGGTTCACTGAATTGGGCAGGGGAGAATGGTGGGAAGGGAGCGAAGGTAGGGGATAGGAATGGAAAGACAGTAAAATATCAGACCTAACTTTCCTATGTTCTATATGCATATACAACCAGTGTAACTCCACATCATGTACAACCACAAGAATGGGAGGTTATATTCCATGTATGTATGATATGTCAAAATACATTCTACTGTCATGTGTACCTAAAAAGAACAAATTAAAAAATGATAGACATAAAATTACCATGTAACCTAGTTGGGCACGGTGGCGCACACCTGTAGTCCCAGTAGCTTGGGAGGCTGGGGCAGGAGGATAGCAAGTTCAAAGCCAGCCTCAGCAACTTAGCAGGGCCCTAAGCAACTTGGAGAGACCCTGACTCAAAATAAAAAATAAAAAAGTGCTGGAGATGTAGCTCAGTGGTCAAGTGCCCCTGGGTTCAATCCCCAGTACCAAAAATCAAAAACATAAAAAAAAAATCACCATGTAATGTAACAATTCTACTTCTATATCTGTAACAAGAAAAATGGAAACATAACATCCACCAAAAATATTTTATACCAAGGTCTGAGAAGCTTTATTCATAATAGTCAAAAAGTAAAAACAACCCAAACATATGAACAGATGAGCACAATGTGTTCTCTGAATGCAATGGATATCACTGGGCCGTAAAAAGGAATGTAAGGCCAAGACATGCGACAGCACAGACGGCCTCCTAAAACAGTATCATAAGTTAAAGAAGCCAGACAAGAGTACATATTAGTAAAGATTCCATTTATGTGAAATGTCCAGAATAGGAAAATTCTCACAAAGTAAATTAGTGGTTGCCCAGGGCTGGTGGTGGTGGCTGTTGTAGTGGTAAAGGGGAATAACTGCTAATGGGGTGCTGAGTTTCTCTTGGGAATGATGAAAATGTTCTTTTTTTTTTTTTTTTTTTTTAACTGGGGATTGAACCCAGGGACACTTTACATTGAGCTACAAACCCCAGCCCTTTCTAATATTTTATTTTAATTTTGAGTCAGGGTCTCACTAAGTTGCCTAGGCTGACCTTGAACTTTCAATCCTTCTGCCTCAGTCTCCCGAGTTGCTGGGACTACAGGATTGTGCCACCATCCCTGGCCATGACAAAAAAAAAAAAAAAAAAAAAAAAGACCTGATTTTGAAATGCACAAAGGATTGTTTAAATAGATGTTTCTGCGAAGAAAACATAAAATGATCAACAGGCATTGCTGAAAATATGTTCAACATCACTAATCATCAAGGAAATGCAAATCAAAACCACAATCAGATATCATTTCACATCCATTAGAATAGCTGCTATTAAAAACAGAAAATAACAAGCGTTGGACAGGATATGGAAAAATTAGAACTCTTGTGCATCCTTGGTAGAATATAAAATGGTGCATCTGTTATAGAAAATAGTATGGCAAGTTCCTCAAAAATATTTAAAATTGAATTACCATATAGTCATCAATTCCACTTGTGGGCACATACCCAGAAGAATTGAAAGCAAGGTCTTAAAGAAATTTGTAATATCTATGTTCATAGCAGCAGTATTCAGAATAGCCAAAAGGTAGAGATGGCCCAAGTTCTCATTGACAGATGAGTAGATAAACAAAATTTGGCATATATATACAATGGAATACTATTCAGCCTTTGACTAGAGGAGATTTTGATACACATCAAACCACAAATAAATCTTGAGGATGTTGTTCTATGTGAAGTAAGTCACAAAAAGAAAAATACTATTCCACTTATCTGAGGTATCTAAAAATAGTCAAATTCCTAGAAACAGAAGATAGAATGGTAGTTGCCAGGGACTGGGGGGAAAAGGAAATGGGGAGTTGTTTAATGGGTATAGGATTTCAATTTCAAGAGGGAAAGTTCTAGAAATTGGCTGTGCAACAATGTGAATATGCTTAACACTGCTGATCCATACATTTAAAAATGATTAAGGTGGTAAATTTTATATTATTTACATTTTACTACAATTTTTTGTTTGAGATGGAGTCTTACTGTGTTGCCTTGTCTGTTCTTGAACTCACAATCCTCTCATGGCAACCTCCCAAATAGCTGGGATTACATACATGTGCCACTATACCTGGCTTACTTTTTTTTTTTTCCTTTGGAACCAGGGATTGAACTCAGGGGCACTTGACCACTGAGCCACATCCCCAGCCCTATTTCATATTTTATTTAGAGACAGAGTCTCACTGAGTCACTAAGACACTTTGTGTCTCACTTTTGCAGAGGCTGGCTTTGAACTCTTGATCCTCCTGTCTCAGCTTCCTAAGATGCTGGGATTACAGGTGTACACCACGGCACCAGCTTTACTTTGTTGTAATTTTTTAAAATACAATGTGTGGGGCTGGGGATGTGGCTCAAGTGGTAGCCCGCTGGCCTGGCATGCGTGAGGCACTGAGTTCTATCCTCAGCACCACATAAAAATAAATAAAGATATTGTGTCCATCTAAAAAAAATAAATAAATATTTTAAAAAATAAAAAATAAAATAAAATGTGTTTGTACTCTTTGAAACAGAAATTCCATTTCTAGAAACCAATTCTAATGACAAAAAAAATCATAGAACACTGGGGGAAATGTGTAAAAGAAGTTCATTGCTTATTTACTAAAGAACAAGCAATTAGAAACAACTTAAACTGTCCTCAGAAATGAATATTATGGTGCATTAGTTTAGAATACTCATTAGAACTGGATGTGGCTTCTTCCTGTAAGAAGTCCATTCTCAGAGTAAGGAGATAAGGTTGAGGCTGAGAAAGCTTTGTCTCCTGTGAGCAGGACTCCTCTTGTTCACAGTGGGGTCTCCATCACCCCCAACAGCAGTGCACAGGAGACACTTGGTAAGTACTCATTGACTGGCTAACAAAGCTAGCTCCCGACACAAAAACTCTGATTCCAGGTGCTTCATACATTAAGGATATCTTGTTTAACAAAACCCTACAAAGGTTTTAGGACCTTAAACTAACAAGAAATCATTGAGACCAACAGGGAGAGAAGAAAAGTTCCTCAAAATAAATCCTATATGCTTGCTTGCCATCGCCTAGGAAGGGAGGCCAGAAGGAGGACATGAGAGCAGTTAGCAGAGGAAAATGGAGAAGGGGCAACACCCCAGTGGCCAGTGTTTTCCTGTACCTGTATGGGCATGTGACCAGGCTGGCAGACCACAGGGCATAGCCAAGGGTGACAGAGGGGCTACAGCTGCTGGCCTGAGGTGGGCCTGTCATATCAGTGACCCCATGGTTCACCCAGACTCTCAGGCCAGGTGCTGACCCTGATCTAAAATCGTAGGTAGGATAGGGTCACTAGAATTTTGTTCTCTTATATATTCTGGTGAGAAATTCTTGGACTGGGTAATTCTGTGCCTGGCTTGCAAAAGTTATGTCAAGCCAGGCACAGTGGGGTGCATCTGTAATCCCAGCAACTTGAGAGTCTGAGGCAGAAAGATCACAAATTTAAAGCCAGCCTCAGAAACTCAGCAGCTTAGCAAGAACTTGTCTCAAAATAAAATAAAAAGGACAGAAGATACAGCTCAGTGGTAAAGCACCCCTTGGTCCAGTCCCCAGTACCAAAAAAAAAAAAAAAAAAAAAAAACCTTTTGTCAATTGTGTTGATTTTATAATAATTATAATCATATTACATAAAATCTACAAGTCTCTGTTCCTTTGGAATAATTTTAAATGTAAGTGTGGCATGCAAATGTTTTTTTTAAAATAAACTACTGAATGTGCATTTTAAGGATAGCCATATTTAGATATATTTACATAATTCTAGAAATAATGTGTAACTATTGTAAATACTCCTACCCTAAAATTAATTCTGTATTCTATTCCTATATAGGTATCGTATTTTACCAGGAATTCCGTGGTGCCGCTTTTCTTACTGTATTTATATATCTTTTTGGGTGAGTAAATGTCTCAGAAGTAAGGTATGTGAAATTCTATTACTTTTAATAGGATTTTTGGCATTGAACCTGAAGTATAGAAAATTGGAAAATAATGTAAGAAACACCAGTTTCCTGCACTCCTAAAAGAAACATATTTTTCAACTTAACACCTTTCACAGGGCTCAGTGTCTTTGGCTTTTGATTTAGGTATCTCCCTGAGGGTCCTAAAGCATTGGTGATTTTTAGTGCCAGCCAAAGTTGAGATAAACTCACTGGCCTTTGTAGTTACTCCACCTTTTACTACTGTACCAGACCTACCTCGTCCTTGGGAACCCCGAGATTAGATCTCATTTAGAGGATGCTTCTAGGATCACCTGGAATAAAAGACCAAGACTGGAGCAGATCCTTAGATTTGGACCTAGGAGCATCAGGTCGATCCATTCCTCTCTTGTGTTAGAGTGGCCAGCTCCATGCTTCCTAGAAATTTGAGGGACACATTACTAGCCTTGCTGGCATACAGAGCAGAACCTTGACAAGATACAGCCAACTATAGAAGCTTCCATTGGCTTCAAGTGGCATTCCATTAGTGCTTCCTGCTTCTTGATCTGGTATTCAGCATGACCATTGTTATGCAAACTTGAGCCTAAACTATTTTCAGCATAGGAAACCATCTATCTTGAAAATTCAATTTCATAAGACATTTGGGCGAGGCCAAACTTCTGGGGTCTGGAAACTATGACTACTCTTATAGCCAAGGACAACGAGATTTCTTAGAAAATTAAGGAATAAATTGTTTTTGCACTTGTGTTTGCATGCCAGTAATGGGTCTGGGCATGCATGGATAGAAAACGAGACCTAGTGTCTACCCAAAGGGCTTAGCAACTGAATTAGCCTCCAGATGGTAAAAACCTGGGGCAGAGATTTATTGGAAGCTGCCCAAGTCTTGGTTCTGGGTACAAATATTATTGGCTCCAACAATTAAGACAACTTCTAGGCAGCTTACCATGAGAAGCAGGATAAACAAAACTGATGGAATTTATGTCATCATGTAGGATATGAAGCTCAGTTATTTAATACCATGAGCTGTTTCAGTGTTGCTGTGTTCTTTATTAATATTTTTTCTTACAGGTGCTTTCTGTCATTTCTTGGTGTGTTTTTGGTCACAAGAAATCAAGAAAAGGAACATCTGCAACAGTCCTATATTGATTTTGGAGATATTCCTGGTAACAGTATATAAATATATTCTCTCGTTTATAATAGAAGCTTTTAATCCTTATAAGTTAACAATTGTTGGCATTATTTGGTGGCATGAAGTTAATATAAAACATAATTCTTACCCTCAAAAATGTACACTTAATGATGAAGCAAAGGTGATGTTTTCAGTGTAAATGTTAATAATAATTTATGGAATGTCAGTTTTGCATAGATCTGGGGATTTAGGGATTTTTTTTTTTTCCTTACAGTGTAAAAAGATAGGGGAAACATGTGGGGAATGGCTACCAACAGCAGATCCCTGCTACTTGGAGAGGCTTTGGAGATACATATAAGGACTGAAGGTTAGGCTGCTAAAGAACATCACTCCTAGGGGAGACTGAGGTGGCCTGTGAACCATGTGCCAAAAGTGATATCGTCACAGCCTCCAGAACAAAAGGACTTCTCCCCCTTGTCCCCTCATGCATCTAGATTGGGTTAACATGCATCCTCTTTCCAGTTCTTCTTCCCTCACATCCACCACTTTGCTAGGGATTTGGGGTGACCTCTCCCTAGCTTGCTTCTCTCGTTTCCAGGTAGGAAATAGATTCTCAGAGCCTCCTCCACCATTCAGTTCATACCATATCTTTAGGCAAAACCCACTAAAGCCCCATCCCTAAGACTGAGAAATCATGGCCCTGGGCAATGAATTCTGTGTTCTTTTTTCTGTGTGAGCCCTCTTATCAGCCAAAAAGCATTCTGTGCAATAATAGGCATCTGTGGCAAGGGTATGCATTAGAGACAACTTGTTTGGGAACCAAACCCAGGGTGTGGGGAACACTTCAAATTGCATTCCATGAAAACATTAGACTGTCAAAGCGTAGGAAGGCTCTGATTGTCCACATTTGTCCACACCATTATTTTTAATTCTGTTTTCCACTTCATAAAGCCCCATATATAGGAGCAGCTTTTGAAGGCTCCATTAAAGTCTGTTTTTCTGTGTTGTCATATGCTTTAGACTAGACATGGAAAAGAGGACAAAGCCCTGGGGAGAAAGGTTTGGAGATGAGTGAGTGCTTCACATGAATCTCCTGACTGGCCAACCGATTTCCATGCCCAGCATGGGGTCGGGAGACAGCTCTCTCACATGGACAGTGCATGACCACACACCAAGTGACATGGAATTCCTTGGGCCTTTCTTCCTTGACGGTTATCTTTTCTGTTTAGAGGGTGACCACATAGTACTTTTAAAAATAAATAAATAAAGGGGAATAAAATGTGTCCTAGACCAAAGAGAAATTATTAGGATTTTTTTTTCTTCAGTAAGGCTCAAAAGATTTTTTTCTATGATTATTATCTCTACAGGGAAACAAATGTTGGACAAAATACAACCAGATTCAAATGGCTTATCCTATGGAACCTTGCCTGATGGAAGTGACTCAACAAAGAGCCAAAGTGGAGAGAAGAAAGAGGTCTAAAGTGCCGAGAGGGATGGCTGTTGGCCTGTTATTCGATACCACCTTTTTAAAAAATTGCACATGTTCAATTTGTGTCAGCAGCTATTTCATGCTGACATGTGCTCACATTCGTTTCAGTCCTTCCCCACTGTGGACAATCAGAGCCTTCCTACGCTTTGACAGTCTAATGTTCTCATGGAATGTGATTCGAAGTGTTCCCCACACCCTGGAACTCTCCCTAGTGATCATCTAACCAGCTAGATCTTAATTGGGGCCTGACTGCTCAAGCAGGAATGTCACACAAAAATGTGCCTTCGCAATCCGGTCATAGGAGGCATAGGTCGCTTCTCCCACGTGGCTTGTAGGCTATTGCTTGGCTTCAAAAGACCCCTTAGCCCGGCCACCTCAGTCCTGAAAGAAAGTTCTAGGGTGCCTTTTATGAGCCTCCCATACAGAGCTCCCCTTTTCATTCCTGAATTAGAAAGGCAACTCATCTTTTCTGAACACTAACACTTAAAATCCTCCTTTGAAAAGAAAGGGCCTCTGTAAAATGAGAATTTATAAGTGGCATTCTGCAGAGGTACCATACCAGAATTCAAAGACTGGTATGGTGGACTTTTTTAAGCCTAAAAGAAAAAATTTTAAAAAATAGGACTGTGCTCATTTCCACAACACATATTCTAAAATTGGAACAGTACAGAGCATGGCCCCTGGGCAAGGATGACAAGTGAATCTATGAAATGTTAAGGGGGGGAAGTGAATTAGGACTAATGGTTGTTTATTTTTAATAAAAATGTAGAATGATGGTATTTTCTTTAGCCATATGGTCCTATTATACTTGAATTGAAACTGAAGAAAAACTGTATTCTGTGCCTTTAACTGTTACAGATTTTATGATTTATCAGGTGGGTTTACGTTTTAACTTTCAACACAAGTCTCAAAACTCACATTTGGATTCATAGTGATATTTGCACTATACTCCATTTCTTCCTCAAGTCATTGTCTCAAACCTAGTGGATTCTTCTAGGAAGGTTATGACGGGAGACCTGGCTTTCAGCCTTTTGGGAAAGGGATTTAACCCAGGTGCAATTTACCACTGAGCCACATCCCCAGCCCTTTTTATTTTATATTTTGCTTAGTAAACAATCACTAAATTGCTTAGGGCCTTCCTAAATTGCTGAGGCTGGCCTCGAACTTGTGATCCTCCTGGCTTAACCTCCCAAGCCATTGTGTCTGGCTGGATTTCAGCTAGTTAAATCTGCCCAGTAGTGCTCCTGTGCCCTTAATGGCTTTTCTGCTGCTATTAATGCCAGGTCTACTAAGATAGTTCGCAGGTAGAATCCATAGTAATATCTGTTGTTTATAATCTACCTAACGTTTAAATGAGAAGAAAAGAGGAAGACTTAATTGTAATCAAATAATGAAGCCCTATCCCTAATGATATTTCAAAACCTTCAGATCATTCCTGACCTGTCGAGTCTGATATTGTTCCAGCTGATGGTCTCTCACTAGTGTAGGAGTTCAACTCAGAGCTAATGAGATTGCAATCTTAACTGCTTTTAGTTTTATTCTTCATCCTAACCTATACTCATTTATGGGATGAGGAGGTACCAGGGATTGAACTCGGGGACACAACCACTGAGCCACTATTTTATATTTCATTTAGAGATCAGAGTCTCACTGAGTTGCTTAGTGCCTCACTTTTGTTGAGTCTGGCTTTGAACTTGCGATCCTCCTGCCTTAGCCTCCCGAGCCACTGGATTACAGGCATTTGCCACTTTGCTGACCTAACCTATAATCTTTTTCTTTATTCTGAAGCTTTTTATTATAAATAAAGGTCTGCTAAAATATACAAATGGATTAAAAGAATGTAAAATTAAACATAATTTCCTTATTCTAAAAACAGATTTGTGTGAATAATTCCAGAAAATTTCTATGCTAACCCATACTGTTAACCAGACTGGCCAAAATTAGCCACAAAGAAGAGAGATGCAAATCTATCAGCAGTGTACAAAAAATAGCCCAGAGCCCATGTGTGTCTGGCCTCTGAACTCCTGGTAACAGTTTTTGCCATTGTGGAAAGTGTTCCATGGTTCAGAGTCAGCAGTTGTCTAATTTACAGCACGTTGTGCTGAATGGGCCCGGCATGTTGACACTGGGAGGCACAGCTGAGAAGTGTGTCTGGGGCCGTAAACTACGGCTTTCTGATGAATCTTGAAATTGTTTAGGATTGGGAAACAATTAGACTGAAGAGTTTTACTTGAAGTAGGACTCCATTTATAGCTAGAGTGCACAGTTTTGAATCTTGTGTAGTTTTGCAGACACAAGCACAGCACCAGTATTTACGGGCCACCAACACTATTAAAAGTACTAAGAAATGACATTGACTTATATAATCCAGCAATGCTTTAGAAATCCAGATTACATAGAAAATACCTCAGATCTAATTTTATTTTCCATATTGGTGCCCCAAAGTAAGGTGAATAGTAGGAGTTTTAGTGTACTGATTTGTGGGATTTTTAAAAGTACTAGTGCACGACAACAAACAAAACCAATCTAGTCCTCCCTTGGCATGTAAGTTGGGGACCTTCAGCCAACATATGGCTCATCTGACTATTTGTCTAGACCAGTGATTGGCAAACTTTTTCAGTAAAAACTCAGAGAGTAAATATTTTGGGGTCTGCGTTGTCCATACGATGTCTATCCCAAATACTCAACTCTGCCATTGTAGCACAAAAGCATCCGCAGACAATATGTAAACAAATGAGCATGGCTGTGCTCCAGTAGAACTTGATTTATAAAACTACACCAATCCCTGGGCTATAGTTTGCCAACCCTTGATCTAGACTCCTCTATCCTTGCTCTGCAAGTTTTTTCTATTTCTTGGACATCGAAGATTTTTAAAAATAACATTTCATTGTTCATGATAAATCAGAAATTATGGGAGTGTCTTGATAGTTACATTAGGGTCTTTTTTTCTCATTTAATAAATAAATGAGAGTACGAGTTTATTCTTGGAGTTCAAGTTTCTCACTTTGGAAGGCAGTGATTATTTTGCAAACACCACTCATTATACTGGAAGAGCCTCTCCAATCCCACACCCCAAGTTGATATGTTTGTACATTACCTTTTATGTAGTAAACTAAAGCAGAGATCTTTACCATCTGATTGTTTTTCAGTTTAAATGTTGGTTTTTCTGATTGCTATAAGACGTTCTTTACCAGAATCCCTTGAAAACTAATGCAAGAAAAAATTTCTCAGGCAGCAGCTCAGAATGTACACACACACACACACACACTCACACAGAGCCCTGGAGATTCCATTCTGTGGCAGAAAAGAGAAGAGACAGATTTCACAAATGAGTGCAATTTTAGTGCTATTAAAGAGTAATGGTGGTAATGTGTAAGTCTGGCTCCAAAGGAAGCAGGTGCCGTTGTGGCCATGACTCAAATGGATAGAAATGTTGAGCCAAGTTCCTAAAGCCAAGAGTCTTCTTTGCACTCCTTGTTCCCGAGCACAGTGCATCCAGGAATGGTGACGGTACACATTCAGCCATTCTGAAGGCTGCCTCACGCCTGCCAATTTAATAGTGATATGATGGACATAAATATAGCAGTTACTAAAATGAACCTTCCAATACCCTTCCAAACTGCTTTACGTAAACTCCGTTACTTTGGCTGGTTACTGAGCCAATCCTTGATGGGGGCAGCTGCAAACCTAACGCACGTGTTTGGCACCAGTGAATATGAGTTCTTTAGTGAGGTTGCTAGATAAACACCACACATTTTCAACTATTAGAACAAGATCTCAAAATTGAACCCAACATGATTGTGTGAGGAATTTCGAGGCTGCTTCTAATCGTTAGACTCATCAACAATGGTCTGGCTCTTATTATGGCCATCTTGAAGTAAAAAAATAAAATAAAATTCCACACATACATGGTTTCCATGCAAATATAGACCAGTCTCGGGCTATTAAACATAGTATTTTAGCAATTGTGGTGAATGCAAGGAAGAGCCCTTCCCACCCAGGAATTCTTGAGTCTGTCCCCTTTCTCACCAGCCTCAGGGTACCACACAACATGCTGTCCCCATGCCAGGAGAACAAATCAGTTACAGGAGCTGTGGCCCAACTTATGAGACATTTTTTGCTAGAAAGGGAGGCAGCTCCTTCAGTGTGGATCCTTATTGAGAGTTAATGAGTCCCAACCACAATGTAAAAGAGGAATATCAATCCCAGTATCAAATGTGGTGTTTCAGGGTACACCCAGCTGGGCCAGGCATTGCTGAGAGTTTCACAGAGTCCCAGGCAAGATGCAAGATAGTCTTGGTGTTCCAGGAAAGAATCTTCCCAGGGAGCTGGCAAGTGAGACCGAAGGAGCCAGTCCGTTCCTGATGGGACCAGTTCGCGTGGACCAAAGCCACTTTGCACATTTGAGCTGCTGCTAGCCAGACATGAGCCAGTCCTTCCAGCACGCATGCAGCTCGCTTCCAGAGCCTTTTCCCTCATGGTTCTAATTTGAAAACCAACCTCAGAAATTTTCTGAGGTTTGGGCTCTACTCCCTTTGTCCAAAGCGCCTCACCTAAACCTTCTAAACATATGCATGAACAAGGAGATGAATCAGCTCCAGAGCTCTTGATCCATGGACTCCAAGCTTAGGCTATTTCCTTGGATTGTGGACTATTCACCCAATGACCAGATGCCTCACACTTAGCAAATATTCATAAATTCATAACAGTCTCAGACATAATTGATTACTTACTGTTTTTAATGTGTTTAGGTTTTTTGTGTTTGTTTTTAGAACCATTTTAGTTTTGCTTCTGCAAAATTGAGCAGAAGGTACAGAGATTTCCTGTTCCCACACTTGCATAGTCTCCCCCATGACCAACAAGCCCCATCAGAGTGATATATTTGTTACAATTGATGGACCTACATTGACATATCACTTTCACTCATGAGAGTCTCTACATTAGGGTTCACTCTTGCTGATGTACATTCTCGAAGTTTGGACAATGTACAGTGACATGTGTCCATCATTATAGTACTCCCTTGTGTCCTGCATATTCATTCCTTCCCCTCCCAATCCTGGATCTTTTCGCTGTCTCTGACGTTTTGTCGTATTGTTGGAATCATACATGTACAATCTTTTTAGTCTGCCTTCTTTCATTCAGTGAAGTGCACTTCACTCCCTTCCCATGTCTTTTCACAGCTTGCTAGTTCATTTCTCTTTAGTGCTGAATAATATTCCATTGTCCAGATGTGCTACAGTTTATTGATCCATCCATCTACCAAAGGTCACCTTGGTTGCTTCCAAATTTATGGTTATTAGGAATATAAAATATTTTAAACATGAAGACCAGCTTCTCAGGAGCTTACCATCTAGTCAGAGAAGTAATGGCTACTGTTTACCACATCATTGCTGTGGGCAGGCTCTGTGCTTGGTCTTTTACTTGAGTTATTCATTTAATCCTTATAATTTCTCTGTCAGGGAGGTCCTTGTCTCCACTTTACATGAAAACTAAGACAAGAGGCAGAGCAAGGACTAGATTAGAGTAAGTCAAGAGAGCTGGGCATGGTGGTGCACACCTGTGGTTCAGGAGGCTAAGGCAGGAGGATCATGAGTTCAAAGCTAGCTTCAGCAACAGCAAGGTGCTAAGCAACTCAGTGAGATCCTATCTCTAAGTAAAATAGGGCTGGGATGTGGTCAGTGGTTGAGTGCCTCTGAGTTCAATCCTGGTCCCCACTCCCCACCTCCAAAAAAAAAAAAAAAGATAGTCAAGAGAGGCATCTGAGGCACAACATTTGAAGAAGTTCGTGAAAATCTTACTTTCAGGAGATAAGAGTGAGTAACTCCTTAAATCTTGTGATCTAGACTCCTTACGGTGTCCTGGACCTAGCAAGAGGGGTTAGGTGACATGACTGGTATCATTCAGCTGGCAAATAGCAGCTGCGATTTGAACCTGGGACATCTAACTCTTACCTCTGGTGTCAATGTACCTATAGTGCACAGTAGAATGTCACAACAGCCTTAAGAAACTTGAACAACACAGAGGACACAGGAGGTAAGAGATAAAGGTCACTTTAGGCCAGAAGACAGTCTTCAAAGGAATTGAAATCGTAGTGGTTAAATGGTGGCCTCAAAATAGATATGTTCACCTTCTAAACCCTAGACCATGGGAACATGCATGGCCTTATTTGGAAAAACCTTCTTGACAAAGTAAAGAAGTGAAGGTTCCCAATGAGATCAGCCTGGATTACCTGGGTGACCCCTAAATCCAGTAAGTGTCCTTTGAAGAGAGAGAAGACGGGAAGATGCAGACACACAGACAAAGTCCTGTGAAGACAGAGGAGGACACTGAATTCATGAAGCCACAAGCCAATGAATCCCTGTAGCCCCCAGAGACTGGAAGAAACAGGGAAGGATTCTTTAGAGACTTCAGAGGGAGGACTGCCCTGCCAACACCTTGGCCTCCAGAAGAGAATAAATTTCTATTTTTTTTCCAAGTCCTAAGTGTGCGGTAATGTGTTGTGGTTACCCTAGGAAGTAAACCCAGGGGTTGAGCTGGTCTTTGAAGCACAGGTAGAGTTTAGATATCAGAGACGGCCCTGTGATCAAGGAAGCATCTGAGTAGCAAGCCTGGTAAACGCCTCTGATGTGGGGTCACATGAAGAGGAAGACAGCGAGGGAAGACCACAAGAGCAGCTCAGAAGCCCTCAAGTAGCAGCTCTGCTATCGATCAAGAGTCTGGCCTCGATTGGGAAAGTAAATTATGGCATTTACTTCATTTCTGGGAGTGCAGGATGAACATCCGATCATCATCAGCTGCTTTTCAGAAACGCATCCATCAGTATCCAATGATGTTTCCCCTGCCTCCTTAGCCATTCACTACCAATACAAGATGGTATGATAAGTGTTCTCGAAGTAAAGATTGGATTCAAAGTTTGCATTTGTGGTCTCTCAACCCCCAGCAGATCCTGGGCCTCGTCTCGAGGAATATTCCAACTTTGTTATTTTTTAAAGAGGTAGTGATCCCGACAAGGGGTCATTTAATGATGACTTGGGCATCACCACGTGAGAAAAAGGGAGACAGAAAGGGACACCAAGGGAGGTGGAGACAGAATGGGAACTCATTTTCAATGTAGAAAGAAAGATTGGTCCCAGAGGCAAGAAGAATCCAGGGCACAAAAGCAAACGAGCCCTTTCAACACCTCACTCCTCAGCTGGGTCCAGCAGGGAGCGTAAATCTGAACAGGTGGGTCTTATGACAAAATCAGAGAAATGAACAAGGGCACTAAGAGGCTCCTCCAAGCGCCACACCACCCTCAGGGTCTTGCCACCTCAAGCCAAGCTAGGAATTCCTGTGTCCACTTAAGCCTCGGCCATTCTGCCTTCAGGAACCAGACAGGCAACCTCTGGAAGCCTGGCCATTGGGCATCTTCATCCCTCGGCATCAGACCTCAGGGTGGCAGCCTGGGACACTGCTGCTATCCAGGGTGTGAAAGGCTGACCCCTCTTCCCAGCTGCTGATGGGAAAACAGACTCCTGCGGAAGAGGACAGACATCTGTCACCGGGGCACGGGGTGGCCTCGCTGGCCGTTCCACCAGCCTGCTCTAAAGCAAACCACCTGTTTCCTGCCCGAGCTCAAGCCCAAGCTTTCCAAGGTCTCCGCAAAGAGAGAACGCGTCCAAGCCACGGCTGAGGAATGATGGCCTTGGCACTGACTCCAGCGAGATTTGTTGTTCACTAAGGAGTTTTGTGGAATCCAGACTCATTTTCCACTGAAACAAGGGAAAGTAAAGACGGCACCAAATAAAAATAGCTTCCCGGAGCTTCCTGTTTACTCTGCTTGGCTGATTCTCCCCAGCCGGGGGGCTTCACTGGATATTCGGGTACAAAGTCCCTCTGCAAAAGACCCCTGAAAATGATGATTTTTTTTTCTTTCATGTTTCTATTTCCCTCCCTTTTGTTCCATGTAAGTTTATTTGCGGGGGGGGGGGGTCTTTTTGTTGTTGTTAATTCCCAAATGTCCCTTTTCTAGTCCCATTTAGAGGGACACAAGGTTACTGGGTGCTATCCGCCTATCCGCCTCTGGTGACCCATGATCTCATTTATAAAGTAGAGCTAACTCTGTCTGGCTTGCTGAGTCACAAAAGGAAGACGTAGGAGAAGAGTAGGTGACACAAGGGCTGTGGAAAGAGGGGTCAGTGCCTGGCACCAGGATTTTACATTCCCTTTAGAATAATGCACATGCGGGGGAAATCAGAGAGGACATGAGGTGACAGGTAGATGAAGCTCATCCGGAAGAAATGAGCAGGTCTGCTCCAGACATCAGGCCTCACAACGTGCATGTGGCCGTAAAGCCCTTTCCTAGAACCATCAGGACATCAAGCATGTTTGGGGAAAAGGTCTGACTGATGAACGAGACATTCCTGGGTGGGCCGTGAGTGACAGTCTTTGCTGCAAACTGGTATTTGGCCCCCTTCTCACGGCCCACGTGCTGAACATGTTGTCTTGGTCCAAAATCAAAGGGAACAGCTTCACTTTCCTGACTGATTCTTACACCACAACAATAAAAGTTCATAATGGAAAAAACATTTATCCCATGGCCAGGGACACTCTAGGCAAGCAGAGAATTGGACCTACATTCTATCAACAGAAATTGCTGAGAGCAAACCAAAGCTTGTTAACTGATTTTTATGAATGATTGAAACAGCAAAGCAGATTTATTTGATTTTCATAATTTAAAAATTGACAATTGCATAAATATCTTTCCAAACCGGGCAGGATGAAAGCCATCCTGTTTTTGAGAGGAACAGAAGTGGAATGAAGTAAAAAAAAAAACCAAACAGACATGAGAACTGTCCCCTGAGAAAGAAGCATTGAAGTCTTAACCCCATTATCTCAGATGTGATCTTATTTGTAAATAGGATCTTTAAAGAAGCAATCAAGTTAAAAACAAGCTCTGATCCAGTATGACTGATGTCCTTACAGAATAGACAAGTTTGGACAGGGACTGGAGGCTGGGTAAAGACACGGGGAGCAGGTCATCAATAAGCCAAGGAATGCCTACTGCCACCAGAATCCAGCAGAGAAGTGAGGAGAGATTGTCTCCCATGACCCTCAGCAGGAACCAATCCCAATGACACCCTGACTTTGGACTTCTAGACTCAAGACTGCAGGATAGTAAAGCTCTGTTCTTAAATCCCCCCAGACTATAGTACTTTGTCACAGCAGATGAAGCAAAGTAATACAAGGATATGTGTATCCTGTAGCTCCCAGCAGTTATGGCTCTATGCTGTGTTGGGGGAACTATGCGGCCTATGGGGCATGTCTTGTTGGGAAGCAGAAATCCCCCACCCTCTTCCATTGCGAAAGTCAAAAAGTCAAGACTCCCTGTCCCCAACCTGGCATGTTGATGCTCTATCCCAGAATATAAAAACTGGAGCATGAGCAGTTTCAAATGTACTCTTCAGCCACCATTAGGGGTGATGTCCAATGTGCAATTGCAGTGGTACCAATGGCACCACTCTGCATTTGCTAGAAGCCTGACCTTGCTCACAGGTCCAGCCATTTGATTTTACTTGGTTCCTGCCCTTTTTTCCATGCCTAATTCATTCAGGCTTCAGATTGTGTGAACTTCCCAACATACAGTCAAATCTGTGCCATCAAGTTCAGCACGACCGGCTTTCCACCCTCTGCCTCTGGACATCTTAATCTCCATACTGATGTCCAAAGACAAACTCATCACCTTTATCCTCCCTTTCTTCTGCACCCCCCACCCTCCCACACACACCGACATCTGCGAGTGGTGCCTCTGTGCTCCTCAGCCTTCACATAACAGGCAGCAAACAACCCTCCTTCCCAGCCTCTACTCACATTCCCCTTCTTCCCAGTCCTCCAGCTCTCATAATAAATATCTTTGCATCAATATCTTTCTAAACCTGTCAGGATGAAAGCCATTAGAGGAAGAGAAGTGAAATGAAGTCACAAAAAAACAGACATGAGAACTGTCCCGCCTGAAATACCCCCATTAGTCTGACCCATTTTCAACTCCCCAGATTCATGTGATCCCTGTGGGCTGGGGAGGCATCTTGGATAGAAGAAGCCCAGGTCCTGCCGCATGCTTCACCCATGCTACCCTTCTGCCCTAATTACCCTCCTGCCCTACTCTCTGTTGGAATCTATCCAAACTTTAAAACCCATCTCCAATAGAGATGACGATTTTTTTTTCCTTTCTTTTTCTGGGGGTTGGAGGGTGATTGAATGCAGGGGTGCTTCACCACTAAGCCACATCTCCAGCCCTTTTATTTATTTATTTTATTTTGAGCCCTTTTATTTATTTAAGCTAAGTTGCTTAGGGCCTGGCTAAGTTGGTGAGGCTGGCTTTGAACTTTCAATCCCTCTGTCTCAACCTCCCAAGCTGCTGGGATTACTGGCATGAACATCTGTACCTGACCATAGATAGTGATTTCCATCAGCCAAGATGCTCCTTCCTTCCTTTGAATCGCCCCTACATTTGAGGCTACAACTCTTAGTTCCTTCCACCTTGAATTACAGTAATCTGCATGCTCATCTGGTTCCCATTATGCAATCACTGCTGTTTGTGGAACAGCAGTGGCCACAACTCATCTCCACCTCCAACATCACCACCATCCTTCCTACCTGGATTATTGCTTCAGCACCTAACTGGCCATTTGGTAGAAAAGCCCAAGAAAAAAGCCCAACGTGGTCTGACCTCCATGACCTCTCTGTCCTAAAAACCACCTCTTTCCCCCTCCCTTGTTCTCTCTCCTCTCCAGCCCCGCTGCCTTCTCCCTGTTCCTGGAAAGCACCCAGCCTTGAGACATTTGCACGGGCTGTTTGATCAAGCTAAACCCCTCAGCTGCTTTAAGTCTTTGCTCAAATGTCACCTTCTCAAGGAGGCTCCGCCTGACCCCCTTATTTGAAAGGCTACCTCTACCCAGCACCCTCAATCCCCATCACACTGCTTTCTTCCTTCTCTCCATAGCATAGACCACCTCCTGAAATATTAATTTATGTGTTTATGATGGGTACTGTTCAGTGTTTGCATCTCCACCTGCCGGGTTGCTCACGACTAAGACACTCAGGGGAACTGGGCTAAATGGGCTGCGCAAAATAACTACACAAGAGACGCAAATACCTTTTTCTTTGGGGGTGCTGTGACGGCTCCTCTGAGAGAGAGCACGTGCTGACCCCTTTTATTGAGGAGAAGCTATTCAAATGAGGCAAGGGGTCAGGTTTCAAGGGGCTGAGTCCAGCTTCATGATGTCCACTGCCAGCAGGTTGACTGATACCTAGGAAGGCCACACCTAAGGGCACAGTAAGAGAAGGGGACACACACAAGGCACTTCCATGGAACATTGTATCCCAAACAGGGCAAGGGGTTATATTACAAAGGAACAGATGAGCATAGCTCCACCCATGGGGAGGTAGGAAGGCACGCCCATGCACGAAGACACAGTCACTCGAATCCGAATCCTAGAAGACCACCAGGGCTGTCTAGCAGCGTGGCCATTGCAGGATGCCACATTGCTCAGCAGGGGAGTGGACTCAGTCACGTGCTAGTCGGTCTCCCACATCCTCCCCACCTGCCACAAGGTCAGCCTCTCAAGAACAGGGCCATCATCTGTTACACTCACTGGTGTATCCCATTAACCTGTTCATGGAAGGTGCTCAATACAGGCATACCTCAGATGTATTGTAGATTTGGTTCCTGACCACTTCAATAAAGTAAATGTCATGATAAAGTGATTAATCTGAGTGTTTTTGGTTTCCCAGTGCATACAGATTTATGTTTACACCAATCTCATAGTTAATTAAGTGTGCAATACCATCATGTATATAAAACAATGTATATGACTTAATTAAAAATATTTTGTTTCTAAAAATTGTTAATGATCACCTGAGCCTTTGGTGAGCCATCATCATTTTGGTGGTGGAAGGTCTTGCCATGACATTGCTCCGGGTAGTTGGTGGCTGTCGAAGGTTGGGTCACTGTAGCAAGCTCTTAAAACAAGACAACAGTGACAGGTACTGCATTGAAAGACTTTAGCTTTCACAAGGGATTTTCTGTAGCCCGCACTACTGTCTGACGGCATCTTGCCTGTGGTACAATTTCTTTCAAAATTGGAGTCCATTCTCTCAAAACCTGAAGCTACTTTACCAACTAAGTTTATGGAATATTCTAGATCCCTGTTCACAGCATCTTCACTGGGATAGATTCTGCCTCAAGAAACCACTTCCCTTGCTTGTTCAGAAGAAACAGCTCCTCCCCCATCGAGGTTTATCATGAGATGCAGCAATTCAGTCACATCTCCAGTCTCCTCTTCTAATTCTAGTCATCTTGCTATTTCCATCACGTCTGCGATTACTTCCTCCACTGCAGTCTTGGACCCCTCAGAGTCATCCATGAGGGTTGGGATCAAATTCTTTCGATAACTATAAATCCCTGTTAATACTGATTTTTTTTTTTTTTTTTTGTAATACTGAGAATTGAGCCCAGGACTGCTCTATCACCAAGATACACTCCCACCCCCCACCCCTGCCTTTTTATTTTTTTAATTTTGAGACAGGGCCTTACTAAGTTGCTTAGGGCTTTACTAAGTCAGTTAGTCTGGCCTCCAGCTTGCGATCCTCTTGCCTCAGCCTCTCAAGTCCCTAGGATTATAGGTATGTGCCATCTCACCCAGCAATGTTGAAGATTTGACCTTCTAGTAGCATCTAGAACGGTGAATCCTTTCCAGAAGGTTTTCAATCTACTTTGCCCAGACCCATCAGAGGAATCATTATGACAGTTATAACTTTATGAAATACTTTTTTTCCTAAATCATAAGACCTGAAAGTCAAAAGTACTCCTTAATCCATAGGCTGCAGAATGGATATGGCACCAGCAGGCATGAAAGCCACGTTAATTTCATGGTGTGCCTCCATCAGAGCCCTTGAGTGACCAGGTGCATTGTCAGCTCAGTGATACTTTGAAAGGAAGCTTTTATTCTGAGCAGCAGATCCCAACAGTGGACTTACAATACTCAGTAAACCATGTTGTAAACAGATGTGCTGTCATCCAGGCTTTGTTGTTCCATTTATAGAGCACAGGCGGAATAGATTAGGTATAATTCTTAAGGGCCCTAGCATTTTGGGGATGGTAAATGAGCATTGGCTCCAACTTAAATCACCAGCTGCACTAGCCCTTAACGGGAGAATCAACCCATCCTTTGAAACTTTGGAACCAAGCACTGGCTTCTCCTCTCTAGCTATGAGAGTCCTAGATGGCATCTTCTTCCAATAGAAGGTTGTTTCGTTAGCACTGAAAATCTGTCGAAATCAGTGCAGCCAACTTTGTCCCTGATCTTAGCTAGATCTTGTGGGTAACTTGCTGTCCCTTCTCCATCAGCACCTGCTGCTGCTTTCCCTTGCACTTGTACGTCATGGTGACAGCTTCTTGCCTTAAACCTCAGGGACCAACCTCCACTAGCACCAAATGTGTCCTCTGCCGCTTCCTTACTTCTCTCAACCTTCCTAGAGTTGAAAGAGTTAGGGCCTCATTCTGGATTTGGCTTTGGCTTTGGCTTACAGGAATGTTAGCATGTGTGTGTCCATTTTTAGTTTCCTTCAAGAACGTTTCCTTTGCTTTCCCAACTTGGCTAACCTTTGGTGTAAGAGGCTCAGCTTTTAGCCTGTCCAGGCTTTCCACACGTCTTCCTCACTAAGCTTAATCATTTCCAGCTTCTGATTTCAAGTGAAAGATATGAAACCCTTCCTTTCACTTGAGCACTTAGAAGCTTACTGTGGGGTGATTCGTTGGTCTCATTTTCATATTGCTGCGTCTCGGGGTATAGGTGGCTCAGGTGCGGGAGCCATGTGGGTGTGGGGGAGGGGTAGCTGTGAGTGGCATAGCCAGAATTCAAACCACAGTTTTGGACTAAGTTCACCGTATTATGTGGGCAACGTTCATGGCATCCCAAAATAATTACAACAGGAACATCAAAGATCACTGCTCACAAGTCATCATAGCAGATACAATAATGATGAAAAAGTTTGGAATATTTGCGAAAATTGCCAAAACGTGACAAAGACACGAAGTGAGCCCATGTGGGATTGCCACGAGCCTTCAATTTATAAAAACACAATATCTGAGAAGTGCAATAAAGTGCAATAAAATGAGGTATGCTTGTAAATATTTGTTATATAAATGAACCTCTCTGAATGCTGCTTATACATAGTCATGACAGTCAGTAGGTTCCCAAATCATACTCCCTTTTTAAAAAAGCATCACTGCCTGGTTGCTTGGCTGCTTTTCCCTATGCTGCCATGGAAACCAACAGCCCGGGGACAGGTTGCTTTTCATCAAGTCAGGCGATGTATACTGCACCCCAGGAACACAGGATGTATACCATGAGGGCAGGAGGCACCAGCCAGTCAGCTGAAGCATTGGGGTGTAAACAGCCCTGAGCCCAGCACCCCTCTCTGCTCAGTTGGCCTCAGGATCTCCCTAGGGGCCTCGTGGGGTGAGCAGTAGAGGCCCCCAAGAGATCCGCCCCTGCCATACATTTGCCCACACAGACCACACATTCTGTTCTCAGGAGACTCTCAAGTCAAAATGTTCCCAGTGCCTCCCACATGCATCTCTTTCTCTATCCCCAATAATAGCAGGCATTTGTGGAGTATCTACTACAAATGAGACATTTCACGTACATCTTCACCAGTCCTGGTAGCACTGCAAAGTCAACTATCATTCCCCCTTTCACAGTCAAGGAAACTGAGGCTCAAGGAGACAGTAAGCATTGCAGGGGAGGTGGATTTGCATCAGGGAACCTGGGGCCGGAGAGAGGTGAACTTTCTACAGGCTGCAGAGCTCCACCGGCTCTGCTGCTCTGCTTCTCCCTGCCATTGTCTCAGCCCCTGTGCCTGGAGAAAGTGGGAGAGGGCAGGGAGTGGAGGGCAGAAATCTCCAGAAATCCTGGAGTGTGCACTTCACATGCATGCACACATGTGTGCACACGTACACAGATCCACAGTGAGCCACAGGAACATTGTAACTGGATTCAGTCTCTGACAGAGGCTGAGCTCTGAGCTCTCTCTGGAAGTCTTTAAAAAATAACAAGTAAAAGATAATCCCATCTTTCTGGAATGACGTAGGTGTGGTCGTGCCTAAAAGCAGAGATTAGCTGACCCCTAATGGACCTGTTTAGCTTTATGAGCATGATGAACCGTTACTGGACAGGCGGGCTAACTAGAGCATTACTAAATCTGTTTTTAATAATGTCACCATCCCAGGACCAAACCCTGAGCCGTCGCTGCAATAAAGGTTCATCATCGCTGGAGAGAGCACTGGGTCACTCAGGGTGGAGGTGAGAAGTGGAGACGGCCTGTTTGTTCTCAAGTGTGGGGCTCCGTGAGTCATAGAGTAGCTCAGGGAGGGGTGGAGAGCTTGAAGATTTATCTCAGAGGAGGTCCGCAGACTAAAGAAGAAAACAACGACAAGGAGACTACGGTTAGTGCAGCGAGGACAACAACTAAGCTTGAAAACTGCAGAACCAAGGGACACAGAGACTTTGTTGCTGTGGATGTGCGTGCAACATGTACACTGTGCAAATCTCAAGCACACAAAGAGAACACTCCCAACACATCTCAGATCATCAGATAACATATGTCCTGGGTGTTATGCAAAAGTCACCAGCACCTATTACATGACTCAGATGTTTAATGAAAGTCCACCAAGGGCAAAACTCTTGCAGGCACTAAAGAAGCAAAAGAGCCAATGGAAAAGATTGGGAACTGGCAGCCGCCTTCAGGGACCAGCAAACTAGGTAGGGAAGGCAGATGTGACCAGAGGAGACCAGAGGAGACCAGAGGAGACCAGAGGAGAGCAAACGGAATATCAGCAAACAGCGACACCAATGGCTTCACATGAGCATTCAGGGCATTTGGCCAGCTGGCCTGGGCCCTCAGACCCTTTCTGGTGTTGACAGCCCCCATGGACTCTTGCCCCTGAGGAATCCAGGCCCTTCTGTATCAAATAAGAAGGGTGGAGTTCATGGCACAAAAGATTGGCTCTCAGGCTGAGCTATCAGCTGGGTGGGAGTCAACCCTGAGGATACTGCTTGGTGGGGAGATGGATTAGCTGGGTCCCAAGGCAGTGTGCTTGGGGACAGAAGTGCCATAGATATCACAGAGCTATGGGGACATGGCCTCTTTCCTGCACCTGCACAGAATCGGTGCTTCAGTTCCAAGGGATAAATAAGCATGGAGCACCCACATTGGTGTTCCCATGAGAGGCTTGAGTAGCAGGGCCATTTGCATACCTGCACACCTGTGTATCTGTTACCTGCAACCCTATCCCAGGGCCATGTGCATAAATACATCCGAGGCCTCCTTAGGAGGGGAAGGCCTGCAAGCCCTGCATGAACAGCCGGGGACTGGAACTGTAGATTCCTGCCTCCATCTACCAAGAGACCAGGAAGATAAGGAGACACAGGCTGAATGTCATGTCAATAAGACACTCGGGTGCTCCAGACTCTACCATCGTCTCCCTCCCAGTCCACTTCAAGTAAAAGCCGAAGTTCTTAATCTCCCCTCTTGCCCTGTCACCTCGGCCCCCTTTGCTCTGGTGCTTGCTCACTCTGCCACATATCTTCCTGCTGTCTGTCTGTCTGTCTCTTTTTGTGGGGGGTGGGGAGTGGGTACCAGAGATTGGGCACTCAACACTGAGCCACATCCCCAGCCCTATTTTGCATTTTATTTAGAGACAGGGTCTCACTGAGTTGCTTAGTGCCTCACTTTTGCGGAGGCTGGCTTTGAACTCGTGATCCTCCTGTCTCTGCCTCCTGAGCTGCTGGATGACAGGTGTGCACCACCACACCCAGCTTCCTGCTGTCTTTTGACAGCTCCTAGATGCTCCCACCTCTGGGCCTCTGCACTGAAGGCTCCTCTGCCAGAAACATTCTTCCCTTAGCAGTCACAGGACTCAATTTTCCATTTCATCAGCCTTTACTCCAATATTACCTGCTCATCAGAGTAACTTCTGACTCACTAAAAATGGCAGCCACCTCCTGACACTTACTCTCCCCTGACCTTTTTTCCCCACAGTCCCTCTTGCTATTAAATATCCAGCTGAGTGTATTTTACTTTTTGTATTGTCTGTTTCCACAACTGGAATGTCAGCTCCCTAAGGATAGGGATTATTGCTGTTGCTACCCCCAAGTACTTACTGCTGTGCCTGGAAAATGGATCCCCTGTGCACTGCTGAGTGAATGAATGAATGAGTGGACACTCAGTCCCTGTTCTCAAGGCCCTTGCTATCTGGTTGAGCAGGTCCTTTTGCTCAGAACAGCTTATGAACAACACAAGCTCATTTCTCTCAGAAGATCTGAAATTTTTCTTCAGCATTTTCAGCTTTTCCTTTCATATCCCAAGCACAAAATTCCATCCATTCCTGTTCTTTTCTCCTCAAACAATCATAGTCCATGACTGGGTATCTGACAAGTTTCAGGAGGAGAGTCCTCTGTGGCAATGTGGTCTTCACCCAAGGCTGCTGGGCCTGGGGACCAAGGCAGGATCCTGAAAGCAAGCAGAGCTGACCATATCCATGGTGCTGAGTGCTTGGGCGGGTGCTGGGAAGTTCTGGTGACACCCAGGCATGGGAGTGGGGAGCAGAGGTCAAGGCTGCCAAAGGGGAAGGCAGCACCATGAAATGCGAGTGGCACTGAGATGATTTTAACAGGCTCTCAGACCATGTAGCACCAACCTGACTCCACCGGTGGGCAGCTCAATTCTGGAAGGGTCTTGCTGTCTGAAATTCTACCACTTGTGTCTCTGTCTGTATTCGTTAACTAAAGCTGCATAACAAATTGCCCCAAACCCTAGAGACTTAAATAGGAAACATTGATTATCCCAATCATTTATGTGGGTCAGAAATTGAGGGTCAGTTTGGTCAGGTAATTCGGGCTCACAGTCCCTCTGAAGTTGTAGCTGAATACCAGTTAACGTTGCCATCACATAAAGGCTGGACTGGGGTCGAAGGGCCTCCTTCTAAAGGGGCCCACTCACATGCCTGGCAAATTGGCGCTGGCTGTTGGGGGGCGGGGGAGCTCTGCTCCTGTCCATGCAGGCCTCTCCACAGGGCTCTGAAGTATCCTTGTGGCATGGCAGCTGGCTTCCTCCAGAGAAGGTGATCAAGGGCCAAGGCAAATGCCACAAGGCTCTTTTGAGTTAGCTTTGGAAGTCACCACCATCACTGTATCCTATTCATCACTCAGGCTGCCCCTGGTTCAGTGAGAAAAGGAGCCACTCAGTGGCGGCAACAGTCCTGGAGGAGGCTCACCGGGAGTTTGCGGGGAGGCCAGTTACCACACCGTGTTTCACGACATCACTGCCCCAGGTTAGGGTGCAGGAGCCTCTGGGCAAGACAGCAACTAAATCTTAGCAACCCACTCCACGTCTTCCTGGGAACGACCGCATGAGGTCCCTCCCAAGCAGGTTTAATTCCCAGGCAGAAAGGAAAATCTAAGAGAGGATAAGAAGACATGGCAAAGAGCCAGTGAACTAGGGCTGGGAAGGGAAGTAAAAGGAAAAGTGGAACACAGGTCTCCTCCCCTCCATGTCCAGGGCTCCCCAGTTCGTTCATTCACCTATTGAACAAACAAACGTGGTTGGATTGCTCCAGCAATGAACGTGCTAGAGTCTCAGCAGTCACCCAGACCTCCCATCCAAACTGGGGTTTACACTATCCTGGGTGTATGGATGTAAGTTCAAGGTCTACCAGGAGCACAGAGGAGGAATGGAGTGATGTTTGCACTGGGGAAGATCAGAAGGGCTTCACGGAAGAGGTGTCACTCCATGCACCAATGAAGCAGGGCTCCCCGGTCCTCAGTTGGAGAAACAGATGGAGACTGAGCATCATCTCACAAACTGTCACATCAGTGTTTATCAAAGTGTTGAGCTGCTGGGGCAAGACCCAAAGCTCCCTGGGACTCTCATGTTCACCTGGGCGGAACCCGAAAGGTCCCTGTGAAAGGACTTTTTTTGTCCCAGATACTCACTGTGGGCCTCCTGGGAGAGGGCAAAAGCGACGTCAATCAACCAAGGGTTTCAAATCTTTTTACTGTTTGGCTTTTAAGGCAGTTTATTGTTACAGTTGACTCAAATATTTGAATTCCCACAAATTCCCCAGTCTCTGTCATGTCAAAACGTCATCAGGTGAGCTCCCCAAAGTCACGATTCACCCCGGTGGCAGCATGGACACCCACTTGGGGCGGCACCGTGAGGCTGCCTCCCGAGCTGTTTCTATAAATACGCAAACTCATTATAAGATGTGAAACAATGGTCCCCGCTGCACAAGCTAAATCTTGCAAAGACTCTGTCTCGCTGCTCTGTGAGCTGCCCGAGAACGGCTTGTCTCCAGAACTCCATTATCCTCGCAAACAGTGGGAACATGATCATCTCCCTTTTGTCAGCAAATGCTCTGCCTCTCCCAAAACATCTTAAGCATAATACTTTGCTACATAATGGTGCAAAATAGCTTCTTTAAGGAATTCAGTCTTTTCAATTCCCAGCCTGAGGATTATTTCACTCATGTCCTTTTCTGAGGCACGTGATGCTCTGCAGGCCATTTCATATTTATTTCTGTGTTGGAGCATGATTTGTAGTTATGTACACTTATGCTCATGCACACGTATGTGGATGTGGGTGCCTTGGAGGGTGAGTGTATATACGTGCAGGTGTAGTGGTTTTGCATCTGACTTCGAGAGAGAGCCCCTTGAATATGCATATTTTCCTCATGTTTCTCAGTCCCTGCTGCTTTTATGCCGGAACAAATGGCTAGTATTGCAAACAGAAGTGACTTCTAGACCAGGGCAGCTTAGTATCCGTGTGTCCTTGAAGTGCGGTGATTATGGACTGAATATTTGTGTCCCCCAAAAATGTATATGCTGAAGGCCTGACCCCAGTATGATGGGATATGCTTGAGGGTGAGGCGTCTATACTGGTCTTTAGAAGATTCATGAAAGCCAAGAATTCTCAGATTCTGCTTTCTACTGGGAGGCAGGGCCTTTAGCAGGTGATCGGGTTTAGGTAACGCCATGAGGGTAGGGGATCCCATGACAGGATCATTGCCCCTATAAGAAGAGGAAGAGAAACCAGAGTTCCCTATCAACCAAGTGAGGACACACATAATCCAAGAACAGGACCCTCACCAGGAACCCAAACTGCTGACACCTTGATTTTCAACTTCGCAGCCTCCAGAACTGTGAGGAATATTTGTTATATCTTCACCCAGTCTGTTATGGCGGCCTACCCGACTAAAGCAACAGCCTTGGAAAGATGTATTCTAGTTTACGTGGTATCAAGATGGAAGAAGGCTGTGGGGCGAGTGTGTCTCAGTGTGTTAAACCACTGGGATTTCAGACTTTATCTGTCACAGCAACTGTATCGCTTCATCTGTAAAATTATGCAGGTAATTCCGGGGATGCAGGGTTGTTGTTAGGACTGAATTAGGTAATAACTTAAAGATCATCTGTGATTCTCTCTCAAGTAACTCAATCAAATGAAACAAGTTCCTGAGGCCTGCATTACTTGCCTGGCACGGTGCCAGGTCCCGAGCCCAGGGACCCTGACATTTTAGTTAGCAGAGCAGATGTGGAAAACGACATACAACTGCATATCCTGGTAAGTGCACAATTACAGAGAGTTCATGGCCAGGAAGGAGGAGCTAATTCTAGAGAATTCAAGAAAAGAAACACTATGCCAGGCACTGTGGCACACGAATGTTATCCCAGCAGCTCAGTTCATGAGTTCAAAACCAGTCTCAGCAACTTAGCAAAGCACTAAGCAACTCTTTGTCTAAGTAAAATACAAAACAGGGTTGAGGTGTGGCTGAGTGCCCCTGAGTTCAATCCCTGGTACTCCCCACCAAAAAAAAAAAAAAAAAAAAAAAAGCCAGTCTCAGAAACTTAGCAAGGCCCTAGATAACTTAATGAGATCCTGTCTCAAAATTAAAAAAAAAATAAAAAGGGCTGCTCATGTGACTCAGTGGTGAAGCACCTCTGGTTCAATCCATGGTACCAAAACAAAAAAAAAAGGGGGTGGGGGAATGGGCAGCAGGCAGCATTCTAAGGAAGAAAGAGAGCTCTCCAAGTTAAATGAGTAAGAGGTCAGCCCCAAGTGAGGATGGATGAGAGTCTATTTCAGTCAGATTTTTCATCACTGTGACCAAAAGGCCTGACAAGAACAGGAGGAAAGGTTTATTTGGCTCACATTTTCAGAAATCTCAGTTCATAAACAGTCTACTCCATTGCTCTGGGCTTGAGATAGGGCAGAACAACAGGGCAGAGGGTGTGACAGAGGAAAGCAGTTCAGAACATGGAAATCAGGAAGCAGAAAGATATCTGCACCAGGGACAAAATATAACCTCCAAAGGCACGCCCCCCAGTGGCCGGCCTCCTCCAGCCACACCCTACCTGCCTACAGTTGCCACCCAGTTGATCCATATTGGTGTATTAACACTGATTACATTAAGGCTCTCATAACCCAATCACTTCACCTCTGAATGTTCTTGCATTGTCTCACATATGAGCTTTTGGGGGACAACACTCATATCTACATAACAGGGTCTCATTTACTCTTGGTAAAGCAAACTCGAGTTTTAATTTTTTTAAACTCATGTCATAATGTCTTCGAATTCATTTGGAAGAGGTGTGAGTGTTGGTGTCTGCTTGCTTGTATATATGCGAGCTCCTAGGACAGGGACAAACCTGGTTATATGTTCCTCTGGGTTCCCCAAGCCTAGACCCTGTTCTGCAGCTGGAGCTGCACAAACGCCTGTTGAATCAGAATGAACGTAAGCCCCAGCCCATTCCCTAGATGCTGCCCTGAACAAACAGAACTGAATATCCCTCCAGCGGTGGCATCCAGGTCAGGCCCAGGGCTAAACTGAGGTTTTCCAGCCTCTGGGAGCATCTGTGCGGTCCGCAGCGACACCACGCGGTCACTCCTAGGAACTGCACGTTCTCGGGCTGCTCCCTGTCATACAGTTGTTCCTGTCTGGAGGAAACTGGGCTCTGGAGATGTTCATATTCAACCCTTCCTCTTCCCTCTATGACTCCCAGAGAATAACCCTTGATGCCTTAAGCCCCTGTTTTACAAGGGATTATTAATAGAAAGTCACATGTGAGAGATAAAGGGCCAAAGTTAGATTGTGGCAAACCCTTCTTAGAGAGCTTTTGGTCAAGATGTTGGCAGACAGGTGTTGGATGTCATTTTACCACTTTCTAGCTCTGTGACCCTGGGCAGTTACTTCATCTCCCTGAGCCTGTTTCTTTCTCTGTAAAATGGGGGTGACACAACTTGTAGAAATACAAGGCGGGCTGGGGTGGTGGCTCAGTGGTAGAGCGGTGACCTAACATGTGAGGCACTGGGTTTGATCCTCAGCACCACATAAAAACAAATAAATAAAATAAAGGTATTGTGGCTCTTTACAACTATGAATATTTTTAAAATTGCTACAAGGATCAAAATAACCCATATAAATTAAGCTAGATCAGCACAAGGCACTTGGGCTTCTGTTGCTCCATTCAAGTCTTGCTTAAGATGGCAAGGTGGTCATTGATATTACTTCCATTGAATGGACAAGAACAAGGTCAAGAAAGCTTAAACTTCTTGTCCAGGGACTTTCAGCCAGGGAATGACAGAACTGGAAGGCAAACCTTCTCTTTTTTTTTGTTGTTATTGTTGTTGTTGTAGATGGACAGAATGCCTTTTTAAAATTTGTTTATTTCTATGTGGTGCTGAGAATGGAACCCAGTGCCTCATGCATGCTAGGCAAGCGTTCTGCCACCAAGCCCCAGTCCCAGCCCCAAACCTTCTCATTCTTGTTAGCATTCCAGGAAGCCCCCTGAAAAAAGAGATGCGGAGGGCAACATTGTTGAAGAAAAGTTGCCAAGTTCAGAAGAGGCGAGATAAAGGAGAAGCCCAACTTGAATCCAGCATAGCAAATTGCTTGCTTCCGTTGTGTGTGAGACTCTCTCTGGAAAAAATGCTCTTTTCCAAAAGCGGGTTCCGAGAAGCGCTGTCAGGAGACTGGGGTTCTGGCCCCAAGAAGTTATTGTGAGGACGTCCCCTCTTGGAAGTTCAGCTTCCTCCTTGGCAAAATGAGGCAGAGGGCAGTCAAGACACCTGCTCGATGGGGGCGGGGGGGCCTTTCAGCCCCACATTCTGTCATTCCACAGTCAGTGCCTTTCTGACACCCTGCAGATGTTCATGGGCGGTGGGGGAGGGGTGTCACTATTTGCCCCCAGGGACCTCTGGGTGGGAGGTAGAAAGAACCCAGAACTCTGCCCTGGGGTGGGGGGGGGGGAGTGACAGATGGAAAGAATAACTCTTTATTCGATCACATGAACAGGAGATTAACATTAATCCCCAGTTGGGACTGAGTAACTCTGCCCACAGAGGCCTGCACGGTGGGGCCAGAGCGCTTCAGGCGCAGACAGTGCGGGTCCGGGAGCCAGGCCGCTGATTTACGGGCAAGATTAAAAGAAATCAAGGAACGGGGGCTGGAAGACCCACCCTGGGCAGAGCAGAGGAGAGGGACTGCTCCAGAATGCCCTAAATTCAGAAACAGATTGCATCCTCATTCCACTCAGATGGGGAACGCTGTGGGGTGTGAGTGTGTGTGTGTTGTTGTTTGGCTCTTGGCTGATGTTTTCAGCATGAGCAGGCCATTCGGGACATGTAATCGTGGCCCTTTCATACACGCCTAAGGAAGGCAAGATGAATGGTGTGGGTGGTGCTCGGGTCATAAATATCAGTGGCATATCAGGGCAAAATTAGAAAGAGAAAAGCAAGTGAAATAAATCTCTCAGGACTCCAGGGCCATCTTTCCGAGAAAAAACATCAAGATGAGAAAGACCAGATTCCTGTGACAGACCCAGAGCCAAAATCCTTGACACTCTTCACATGGCACCAGAACAAGGAGTTGTTGACCTTGAACTGCTTAAGAACAAGTCCATGGCTGATGCATGTGTGCATCTGAGCCCTCCGGTACCCAGCACAGAACAACAGGCCTGTGCCTGGTATGGAGCGAGCGCTGGGATGGGAAGAAGCCCGGGGATGTGGCGAGGAGCTCAGACTCGGCTGCCAGCTGGCTTAGCCCCAACCCCCAAGGCTGTTTCACCAGCAAACCATTGAATCTCTCTAACTCAGTTTCCTCACCTATAAAATAGAGATAATCATAAGACTGCCTCCGAGTGTTGCTGTAACTGTTAAGTGGAATATTGCTCATAAAGCCATAGCGATTGCTCCGTGTCCCCCATTATATGTAACCAATGGTTGAGTGAATTGGTTGAGAACTTTACAGAGCTATTCCACATGCCAAGCTGATTGGAATGGTGCTTTTTTGTTTTGTTTTTACACTCAGGGATATAGAGGCTGAGGAACTCTGGTGGCTATGATGGAGGTTTTAAGCTGGAGTTTGGGGGTATCCTAGCTGTCCCTGTTTCACCCTTAATTCTATGGTCACCACAGGAGGGGTGGGCACTCCTCTCTGTCCACTCTGACTTGAGTAAGTGTGCATAGGAACTTAATGGAGACCCAGACTGCAGCTGCCCTCAGCCCCAGACTCTGGGTGGGCTTGAAGAAGCAGAGCCCTGCAGCTGCCTGTGAATGATGCTGATCCTGGGGGAGTAAGTCCCAAGCCCCGACCTCATTGACTAAAGGCCAGCCTTCCCTGGCTGCTACTTGCTTCCCCATGGGGGACCCCTGCATGAGGGACGAGCCTGTTGGGGAGCCAAGCCCCTGTTCTCCCTATTCCAGAAGGCCCTCCGTTCACAGGCAGAAAATGGTGCCCCAAAGGAAATTGAGGGAGGAATCTCTAGACCTGGATGAGAGCCCAAGGCCCAGGAGGCCCTCTGAGGGAAACTTTCTTTTAGTTTGGAGTCTCCTGCCCCTTCTTAGCCTCTGACCTGGAAGGGGTACCTTGAGGGCTCCCCTCACCTTGAATTGCTCCACACGCCCGGGGCCAATTAGTGCCAAGCCTGCTGGGTTTTTCTCCCCTCTAGAGGGCAGGTGACTCTGCAGACACTCAGGCAGAGGAGTGGGGTTGCTCCTGGAGGGCCCCTCGAGTTTCTGTGGACATGATGTTGATGGACAGACATGACTCCTTAACACTGCATGAAACCAGATGCAAGTGGACACTCTGGCCTCTCTCAGTGGCTGCCTGGGGCCCCAGCTCTCAACAGCAACACCAGGGTATAGGGATCTCAGCACCTAATGGCTGAGGAGCAGAGGCCTCCACCATTCCAGCTCCACCAGAGCTTCCATCAGCCAGGTCCCCTAAGCATGAGGCTATAGGAGGTTTTAGGGCATAGTAAAGTATCCATAGATTACCTAATCAATATCTGCAGATATTGGAAGAAAGGCAAGTTTCTGGCCAAGATATTTAATAGTCTGCACCAGAAACAAGGCCTCACTATTAAAAAAACAAACAAACAAACAAACAACAACAAAAAAAACATCAAACAAAAACCTCTAGTGGCAAAGAAACTAGGTCTCACTATTTAAAAACCTAACAAATAAAAAGCCCTATAGGCCCCAAATATAACACCTCAAAAGAGTGACATTCAAATTTGCAAAACAAAGACAATGGCAAAAACAACAGAATTTCAGAGTGGATGAAGATGACCTGGTGATTCTTAGCCATGAGAACGTGAAATTGCATAAGAGCCTAATAAAACCACAGATTGCAGAGTCACACCACAGATCTGGTGGAGCAGTACCCTCCAAAACTGATGACAAGAATGTGCATATTTGTCAAGCACCCCAGATGCTCTGATGGCACCTGGGTTTGGAGAACTCTGACTCTCCACGGCTCCTGAACCTCCCTAGGTGGGGGATCACCTGGTGCTCTTGTTCACAAGAGTCGATTCCAGGTCTGGGACAGGTTCTTAGATGCTGCATTCCTATTGCTGAGGTTGCTGGTCCTAGGACCACAAATCAGTCAGACCATCCTCCAACCTCTGCCATTTTATGGAAAAATGAAGATAAACCGAGTGCAGGTATTGGGGAAGCCCAGGGAAAACTGCTGAGTTGGGAGGAGGGAAAAATGAGATGGTTGGGAGGAAAGAAAAAGGGACTATGCAAGCTAGTTGGGTAAGAATGAGGTGAAGTCAGTTCTGAAATCAGCAGAGCATCTCTACTTGGTCAGTTTCTCACCAGGCAACAGTCCTGGGGCTTGTTTCCTGACGAAGACACAGAATGGGAAGTAGTCAGAGAGAACAGGTCCCTGATCAGAGAGTCGCTGGGCAGCTGGACACAGCTGCCCCACACTTTGGTAAGATCAGCATTAGAGTTCACAAGCCAACTTCTGGCACTTGTTCCAGAATGCTCATCAGGAACGCCCTGACACCTGTATCATCTCCCCAACTACGTCCAAGTGTGCAAATGTGTGCATGCACATACCCACAGATGTGGCTCTGCAAAAGTTGCAGTAGGAAACTGTCTCCAGAGTGCCCCGTGCTGGAGATCTTTCATCCATTTTCACATTTCCCTGGCCCACTTTTGCTCAGCCCTTACTGTAGCAACCTGCTGGGAACAGAAGAAGCCCAATAGCCCCTTGCCTCAGCTGGCCTCTAGTTTCCTGCCCTTGGGACTGCTGGGTGGCTTTCCCAGGATACTCAGGGATAGGCTGTGCCAGCACTTGTACAAACCGGGAAGTGCCAGGAAATTATCACTCCCTGGAACAACACTTGGCCAGTAAGCATGGGAGATGGTAAAGATTTCCCTTTTCTGGAACCTACACAAATTTAACATGGAGGTACACTTAACTCCTCAGTGTGTCCCTGGTGGGAGGGAACCCTAGTAGTCCCAGTGGGTATCCAACTCCTAATGCATATATGGATCAGATTTCAAATCTTCCCTGACCTCCACACTCCTGGTCCCTTAAGTCACTTCCTAAAATAAACTATCTGCCTATAAGGGTGCAGCTCTGCTCTTAAGAGAAACCAACTTAACACATGCAAGAGAGGCTAAATCCTGCAGAAGAGAGAAGGAGGCTGGAAATACAGAGGGCTCATTGATACCCAGAACATTCCAGGCTGTCCCTCAAGCCAACAGCCACTGCTCAAGGTTCAAACAGCTGCGCATGACTGAGAACAAGTCATGGCCAAAAAACAATTTAAGATCCTCTGTGAGACACTGGGAAAAAAAGAGAAGGAAAGCGAAAGAAATGAGGATTGCAACAAGCATGTGTATTGCAAATGTTTAATAATAATAATAATAATAATAATGGAAAAAATAAATGAGGGTTGTTTAACTTGAAGAAAAGAAAACAACTGACTTCATTAAAATAAAGGGGTGGTTCCCAATGTTAGTCTTAATAAGAATGTAGGGAGGTAGGATTAAACTGGGGTTGAGGAGACATTTTAACCATGTTTGCTGACAAGGGAGAGGTTGGCGCCTCCTGGTGAAGTTATGAGTTCTCATCTCAAGAGACACTCAGCTCGTAGTGGAAAACAAACTTACTGGGGACAATGTGACTGGGATTCATTCTTTAGAGAAAAGCTTTTAAATTTGTCTCAAGATACTGTTTTAAAAATCATGGAGTCTTGGACTTAGGGTGTAGCTCATTGGTAGAGTACTTGCCTAACCTGCATGAGGCCCTGGGTTTGGTCCCCAGCACCACAAAAAATGGGTGGGGAATCAAAGAGCTTTTGGAAATTAGGATTTTGCTAGTATAGCTCTGCCCCCTAAAGAGGGATTATTGATAGATCTGTGACCTCATTCCTCACCTCCCCAACCCCAGTGGTGGTGCAGTGCCTTATAAAACTGAATTGCATTTTAGTCTTGATGCTCTTTTCCCATAGTGGGCTGTTTACTCGTGAGGTCTTAGCACCACCTAGTGGTTAACTTATTCATTACAACACATGTCTGACCTGCAACGTAGTAGTTTACTACAAACACCCTGGTTGATTTATCAATTCAACAAAAAGACACAGTATAGGTTAAGCACTGTGCCAGAACCTGGGGTTAAAGAGTAATCAAAGAAGACATGGTCTTGCCTTCTTGAGGGTCACAGTCTAATGGAGTAGATGAACAAACAACAAAAAATTTAATGATTATGCATTATAATGTCATCAGAAAATAACCCTGCCGTGGGACAGAGGATAATGTAGGCAGAAAGGGCATATTTTAAATTGGGTAGTCAGAGAAACTACCCCAAGAAACGAAACTCAAGCTGGGGAGATGGGACAAGGTAGCTGAGAACATTCCCTGAAGGCAGAACGTAGCACGTGCAGAATTGTGGAGGGACCCAGGGCTCAGCTGTAGGAGATGATGAAAGATCAGGGCACTCAGAGCACAGTGAGGGAGGCCCAGGGGAACAGGATGAGCCTGGAAACTAGAAGAGTATCGTGTTTGTAAACACTTCCTTAGGGAAGGAGGGGTAATACCTTGATGTGAACTTACCCATTTGTTCAACTCCACCAGGACCCCAAACGGGAACATCAATAATAGCTGCTTTCCATAAGAAGAAAATTACCTCTAGATAGGGAAGAGAGGTGGGAGGGAAAGGGAAGGAGAAGGGGAATTGCATGGAAGAGGGAAGGAGACCCCCTTCTTTATACAGAATACAGGTATGACGATGTGAGGGGGAAAAAAGTGGGTCACATTAGATTGGGTAGAGAGAAGTGATGGGAGGGGAGTGGAGGGGAAGGGGGGAATAGAAGGACAGCAGAATAAAATAGACATTATTATTGCTGTGGGTATATACGTGACTGCATGACCAATGTAATTCTGCAACCTGTACACTCAGAAAAAAGAGAAATTATATCCCATCTGATTCAAATGTAAAAACAAAAACAAAAAAATAATAATAGCTGCTCTGTTCTCATGGTTCCTATTCCTGATAAGCTGTGTCTTTGGCTGATTACAGGGAAATCTCGTTTTAAAATTCAGAATAGTGGCTCTCAACCTGGGCCACAAACTACCAGAGAGCTCTTAAGAATTCCAATGTCCAGGCCACAGCCCTAACCAGTTAAGCTGCAACCCTGGGCTCCCAAAGTAATTCCAATGTGCTGATGAATTTGAGAACAACTGACCTGGAGAGATGCTTGCCAAGCAGGGTGGGGAGAGAAAGAAAGAAAACACCTCACCTGGTACTCCCAAGTAGTGAAAGTTATATATGAATAATGAGCCAGGCTGTTTTGTGTGTGTTTGGGTTTTTTCCCTCAAGAGCAGGCCCACTTCCCAGGTGGAAGGCACCACTCAGGGCCATCCAGCCCTCTGCTTGATGCTAATTAAGTTCCACCTGGATGCTTCACACTGCGGTCAAGAGCCCCTGGGAGTTGATGTTACAGGAAGGTCAGGTTTCACACTGGCAAGCAGGTCTGCTAAGGGCACAGAATTATGAGGTTTCCATGGCCTCCTTATTCATGCACACTTCCCCAGGGTCAGAGGGTTCAAATAGCCAGACCTCCTACAGCAGCAGATCCAGTCCCAGCTGCTCATCAGTGGCCTAGGAGGCTTTTTTTAAAAATACTGATGCTTAGACCCAATTCAAGATTGATCTGATTGAGGTTTGTGCTGTCAGCTGATCCTAACATGCAGCTGAGATGGTAAGCCACTGTTGCCCAAGACAGCACCTGTGGTCCTTCATGTTTGGGGAGGCCTGCAGTAACTAGAACCTCTGTGTCACTGGGGTTGCTTCCCAACTGACCTACCAATAGTACTATTTTTTATTATGTGTTGAATGTTCCTTATCCAAAATGCTTGGTACCAGAAATATTTCAGATTCTGGATTTTTTTTTCATTTTGGAATATTTGCATATATATGAGGTATCTTGGGGAGGGGATCAAAGTCTAAAAATGAAGTCCATTTATGTCTTATATACACTTTATACATATAGCCCAAAGCTCATTTTACACAGTATTTTTAGTGCACGTTTTGATAGTGAATATATCACAAGGTCAAACGTGAAATTTTCCAACTTGGCAATGTCAAGTCAGAATTCAAATGTTTTGGATTTAGGGACACTGCGGATTGGGGAATATTTTTGGATTCTGGATGTTCAACCTGTATTAAGCAACCCAGTCCTGAATCTAGCTCTGTACTTGCCAGGCCTTAAATTGGCCACAGCACTTAAGACTATTTCCCAGAGGCTTGGGAACAAGAACTCACCCTAAGCATGTGCCATGGAGAAAGCAATGCTACATTTATACGTAAAGCACCATTTCCTATTATTTCCAATAAAAGGCCAATTAACATTAGGGTTCATGCTAATCAAGCTTCATAAGGAACTGGCAACATGAACCTAGGCTACACTCGTATATGATTTTATTTAAGCAATTACTTTTTTTTCAATTTTTTGTTTTTTAGATATACATGACAGTAGAGTGTATTTTGACATTATTCATACATAGAGGATCCCATTCTTGTGGTTGAGCATGTTGTGGAGTTACACTGATTGTGTGTTCATATATGAACATAGGAAGGTTATGTCCGATTCATTCTACTGTCTTTCCTATTCCTATCCTTCCTCCCACCCTCTCATTCCCTTTTAACATTTTTTCTTAAGAGATGACCCACTGGGCACCATGGCAGATGCCTGTAATCCCAGCTTCTCAGGAGACTGAGACAGGAGGATTACAAGTTCAAAGCCAACCTCAGCAATGGTGAAGGGTTCAGCAACTCAGTGAGACCATGTCTCTAAGAAAAAGAAAAAAATAAATAAATAAATAAGAGATTACCCACATATATTTTCACACCAAATGGATATGCACCAGAAAGGTTAAACTATAGTTACATCAGGGTAGTGAAATCCAGGTAATTTTAATTTTTTCATTGTTGGTGATCTTCACTGTTTTTTTATGATGAATATGGATGATAGACATAGCATTACTTAAGTAAAACCAAAAAGAAAAAAAAAGCTAATCACTCAGAAAAAACTGCATGTAACTGATCTGAGTGTTCAGCTCACAACTCTTATTAGGATACTTTCTGACTTAGTGGACTCTGAAACCACTTCCCCTTAACAAGAGAACAGGGGCCATGTTGTATTTTGTGGCTATGTGACTCTAGTAGAGTGCAGCAGGCACCTGACAAGATGAAAATAAACATGTTAATCAATCCAGTGGCTATAGAGAATAAAGCCAGTCCCAACAATCTTTGTTTTTGGTCAGGGATATGAATTCTTTACTGAATGTGTGCAGATTCTATTAGATTTTCAAGTTATATTCTGCAAAACTAATGTTTTCTGGACAATAAATATAAAAAAAAAAAGTGTTATAGACAAGTCAGAAAAAGATTCCTTTCCTGAAGAGATGCAGGATGTTGACAGCAGACAGTCATTGTGGATCTGCAACAAAAAGATGTCCTATCCCTCTTCTCAAGTTTATTTAGTCATGAAACACCTTTTTCCACAGACCAACTATCCTTTCAGCTTGTGACTCTTGGACTTACCACCCACACAGCCGAGTAACTGAAATGTGACCTGTCCCCTGTACCCATGGCAGAGCGGCAGGCCCAGGTGCTGTACAGAATGTGATTAGGCAGCACAGGGCACATTCAGAATTCTGTCATCAAGAAAGCTAAGCCACTGATGAAGTGGCTCAGAGCCTAGAAAGCAATGAGAAATGGTCCAAAAAATATTCGCAACTCAACATCAGGTGGTATTTTAATTTATTCTGTTTACAGACAGCACTTAGATACACTATTTTCCTTGATCTCATTTGTTGTTGGACACAAAGATACTGAGAAGCTTAATGAGAGGAGAAACATCAGCCATTCATTAGCTCAAGGGCTTTCCAACTACTGGAAGGCTTGCTGGGTTGTCCCCAACTCATCGCCCCCAAAGACTGCAAATACACAATGCATTTATTTACATGAAATGATGCTTAATGCACATGTAAATTAAAAACATATTACTCAGGCTGTTAGAAAAAGTTTGGCAGGAAATAAGGGGCTGAAGTATATAAAGGTTAATGAGCCACCAAATTTCTCCAAGTGAAAAAAGCAATCATGAGCCTGCCATGGGGCAGGATAAGAGATTTCTTGTGCCCTGCTCAAGACCTGCAGTGGACCATGTGACTGCATGGGTGGCGTTTTGAAAGCAGATGGTCATTTCAGTCATCACTTTGCAGAGGTAGCTACTGTACCATACAGCCACGCTGACCAAAGCGTGTTCCTAAGGATACTGATCCCACAAAGTGCTCCTTAGAAAAGGAATTCGAGGATCAAAAAGATTTTTAAAAACACTATACACTATTATCTACTTTTGGAATCTCTCTCTCTCTCTCTCTCTTAGAACATGCTCTAAGAATTCTCCTTTATGGCTTTGAGAAATTTTTTACAGAAACAAAAATAAAAATTTTTTACTTAAAAAAAGTTAACTCCTAGGATCACATGTTGGTCAATATGTGATCAAGGTCACATGTTAGTCAAGTTCATAAAGTCACAGACCTCTTTAAATTCCAACCCAACACTTTTATCATATACAGGCAGCAATAAATATGTCTGTTACTTCATTCTTTATGGCACAAGGTACTCGGCATACTGATTACAGTACAGATTTGAGCACGGCCCATACAGGGCCGATATCTCATGTACAGAAGCCAGATGTTTATAGTCTCTCCCTCTTTATGAAACAGCTACTGCTGCTTATCATGACTCTGAGCTCAAACGGACCTCACAGCTCTTTGCTTCTAACAAAAAAGGGACAATAAAAAGTAAAGCTTTAATAATGTGCCCTGCTTTTCAGCAAGAATTACGCAAACAAAAAAATCATAATAAAAAGCTTTTGGCCACACGTACCAGACAATTACACAGCAAGGGCAGGGAGAGAAGAAATGATGTAAGTATTTCATCATTTCATAATATATATATTCTTAATTCTTCTTTTCAAGGAATTTCACATGATATTTTGAAACAGAAGACAAGGAAAGCAAGATTCCAATTGTGGGACTTTGTAAATAAAATCACCTATGCCCTGCTAGGCGGTGAACCGGCACTCAGACCTCAATGGCAATCCTGGCAAATCGGTACTGCAGGGAGGCGGGAGGCCTCAGCAGCACCAGGCCCCTTCCAGCTGCCGGCTGCCTGGGCAGCATGTCCAGCAATCCTGTCAGACTCACGAACCCCAGAGCTTCTCCACAGCCAACGGCCATGGAAAAATCTCCCTGGGTGACAAAGCCTAGGAGGATTCTGGAACAATGGGCGATCATACCCGGGAGGGGGCCTGGCCACAGCCCCAGAGTCAGAGCTCCCTGCCCAGCAGCAGGGGTCTCCACTGCCAGGTCCTCAGAAGCAGCAAATTCTTGGTTCTGCCTCCTCTCCATTTTCTTCTTCTCTTTCTGTTTCAGGATCATGCTCTTGAATGGATCACTGTGTCTGGCTTCCTGGGGCCCACAGTAGTGCTGATCCTGGCTGAGTTGGAGGAAGTCCTCCTCAGTTGGGACACAGATCATGGTAAGTGGCTCAGGGCTGCCCTTCCTGAGCAGGGACAGGCTGACCCATACCAGAGCCCTGGGAAAGTGGTCCAAGATGGACAGGCGGGCCTCTGTGGTCAATTCTTGCTGGCCTCTGATGGCAGCCCACCGGACCACCCGATTGTTTTCTGAACTGGGCCCACACCAGGCTGATAATTGCTTCAGTAATTTCCTACTCCTACAAGAAGTCAAAGACACACATTTGAGGATATTTTGTTCAAAGAGAGAGAGAGAGAATTTTTTTAATATTTATTTTTTAGTTTTTGGCAGACACAACATCTTTGCTTGTATGTGGTGCTGAGGATGGAACCCGGGCCACACGCATGCCAGGGGAGCATGCTACCGCTTGAGCCACATCCCCAGCCCCAAAGAATAAAATCTTCAAATAGAAGATTAGGCATTGCTAGAGTTAATTTGATTTTTAATACTGCAACATGAGAAAGTATCAAAACTACAATTTTTTAAAAAACTTAAAATACACATTAAGATATTTCAGTAACGGGGGGATATGGCTGTTAGTAGAGTGCTTGCCTTGCATGCACAAGGCCCTGGGTTCAATCCCCAGCACCACACACAAAAAAAGATTCTTCAGTAACAATATTTTTCTTTTTATGTACCTGATATTCTGAAACTGAAGGATTAAAGGTTTAAGAAGTTGAAGGCTGAGAAAAGTCAGAGAGTGGGATAGAAAATACTAGAAGTGTAATCACAGTGAGAAGATGAGAATAAAGAGGAGCTGATATTTTGATAAGAAAGACCTGAAGAGACAGTATATATGAAGAAAGAAGATTATGAAATCATGAGATTAACTACACAGAAAAATAAGTATGAGCCAAGAGAAGTGAGCACTATTTAAATTCAGAGCATACTGCACAAGGTATCTGATAAACAGAACTTTATCTGTAGAAGCACCAAGGGCAGAACACATTTCATGTGGAAGCTGCTATAAGACCATGTTTCCCTGAACAGGGTGCTAACTCCCACAAACCCATATAATTCAAAAGGAGCCAGAAGAGCGCTAAACAGTGATATAAAGCAAAGAAAGCCACTCTATGCACAGAGTGCCTTGTTACCTAGGGTCATTCAGTGAAGGCACTTCTTTGTGAGCAAAGACTAAATGCAATAGGTCACAGGAAAAACTGACTAGGTCTAGGACTGTGGATGACAACATTTTCAATCAGGTCATGAGTTAGCACCATGCCTCAATCAAGTATCTAATTAAGGTGTCTTCCTGGGCCCTCTATGCAACATCAAAGGACTGGCTTTCCTTTCCAGAAAGTCCATAAGTTCACCTGGGATTTGCATAAAGGAATAGTGATGACTTTCACACCCTGTAGCCTGTTTAACATGAACATAAGCAATCCAACATGCATCTAGAAGCCACTCACACTCACCTGAGAACACAGAGTTGACTACTGGTGGCAGCAACATGGTTCTCACCAGCACCCTGGTCTATTACCGTCCCAGTTTCTGCCTGGTCCTGACACTCTGTGTCCATGACTTCTGGGTCCCCACGGTCATTTACAGATGTGCCCACTTCAGACTGATGAGACTTTTCAGGAGCATGAGGCATCCAATGTCTTTTTAGGTCACCCTCCTCACTACATGGAGACGCAGCAACAGAAGACACATCTTGGGAACGGACTCTGGACTCCCAATCCTGGGTTAACTGCTCCCAGGGACAGCAGAAAGGTGCCAGTGTGCCAAGTTTAACATAGTTAGGTCGTTTGGCAGGAGGGCGTCTAATGAAAAATGAAGAGAGAAATGATTCTCAACAACTGAGAAGTGGGCAAGGCAATTAAAATAATCATCACCATCATAATATATTTTTATTTAAAAACAAGAATCACCCAAAAATGGCTTTCCAAGAAATGTATAGAGCTGGGGGCATGTCTCAGTGGTAGAGCACTTGCCTGGCATGTATGAGGCACTGGGTTCAATCCTCAACACCACACAAAAATAAATAAATAAAATAGAAGTATTGTGTCCATATATAATAACAAAAAAAATTTTTAAATGTATGATAAAGAATAATAGCCAACTCTACTGGTCAAGTTCTTTTGTTTTCTTTGGTATTTAATAGATATTGCACCCACAAAGTAGTCCCATGTGGCTACTGAACAACCCCAGGGAGGACGATTCCTGAGAGCTCCAATTACATGGTGCCCTGGAGTTGTGCAGTGATGTTCCTATACATTCACAAGGTTCTAAGTTCAAGGTTATAGTGAAGTTTCTTTCTCACTCCTCACCTCTAGTGACCCTACTGCCCTCCACGAAGACAGCATCATTATCAGTTTATGTACATGCAAATACATATGTACTTATTTCTTTTCACTTATCTTTATACAAATGGTGGCATACTAGATACAGTACTTTTTGTTAACTTCACTTTTTCTGCTTAACAAACTATCTTGGAAACTGTTTTATATCAATACATCAAGCTCCCTCATTCTTTTATAAAAGGCTATGTATCTTTTCTACCATATGAATATACCTTAATCTATTTACACAGTTCTCTATTAAAATACTTTTGGTTATTTTCACACTTTTGCTTCTACAAACACTTCAGCAATGAATGACTGGGAATATGCACATGCACAAGGCATATCCATAGGAGAAGCTCCTAGCAATGGAACTAAGGCAAAGAATAAAAGCACTTCAAAATTTGTTAGATACTTCCAAACTTCTTTTCACAACAGTCACACTAATTGACCTTTCTAGCAATGTGTGAATGAGGAAAAGCCTTTGAAAAATACTACAAGCTAATGAAAATCAGGCCTGACCAAGAAGTAGGGAATTGGCCTGCTGTTGGCTCTACTGGCCTGGGCACTCTTAAGACTGCATCCTTAGGTTGTCGGATGATCTACTCTGAGACAGGCCTATACAACCCTCTCCTCATTTACTTCTTATTATGTGCTGTGTTCTGATTCTCCCATGGAAATGATCCTGTAAGCTTAATGGGGCCCACTGAGCTAAACTCTCAAGGTTGAATTAAATGTGTATTGGCTTCCTGAGAGGCACCTGCCCCACCCAGACATCTTTCTAAGTCCAGAGAGATAACAACAGCTGCCTCTCTCAATTCCTCGATTAAGAAGCCCATCTATACATAGTGTATGTAGTGCTGCAACTTGGTTAAGCAGAACACGATAATTCTTCAAACCTTTAAGTTGTATAAATCCATATGAAATATACACACATTTTGGGTAGACTTTTGTGTGTGTGTGTGGTGCTGGGGATTAAACCCAGGGCCTTGTGCATGCAAGGCAAGTACTCTACCAACTGAGCTATATCCCAAAACCTTGGGTAGATTTTTAAAGAAAAAAAAAAATATGTCCTTGGCTAGGGATATAGCTCAGTGTTACAGTGCTTAGTGTTACAGTGCTTGCCTAGCATGCAGGAGGTCCTGGGTTTGAGCCCTAACACTACACACACACATACACACACACACACACACACACACACACACACACACACTCCTTAATCCCATGAAAAAGGTGTTTAAGCCATTTCTTCCAAAATTTCATATTTAAGTAAACAGACACTAGGTCATAAGACAGAGAGGGTTCATGTTTGACTTGTTCTCTCTGTTTTCAGTATACAGCATATTGGATAAAGAAAGAAAATACAGACTGCAGGAAGCAGGGAGTGGGGTTTGAGTCAGAAATGGCTTCCTGTTTGGCAGTACCATCCTACTTTAATTAATATCAATTCAATAAAGGCTGGAGTGATAACAATAACAATAGCTAATACTTACTGAACACTTACCCCACTGTTCCAAGTGCTTCATTCATCTTAACTTATTCAATCCTTGTGCAGCCACTGCCTAAGGTTTTCACTGAATGCATTTTATCTTCCTCCTGAACACTGCTAGATTGTACATCTTCCCTTTCCTTGTGGCCAAATGGACCAGGCCAATAGAATGTGAGTGGAAGTAACCTGCTCATCATTTCTAGGCCTAGCCCATATTCCCCTATGCTCTTCCCCCAGCCAGCTGTATGCAAAGACCCTGAGTGCCCAGGTAAAACCAAAGGATAGAAGATCCCCAGATCTCTGGAACCCCATCCCCTGATCAAGAATACCACATTCAATTACTCCACGAGTGAGAAATAAAGTATCTTTGTGTTAAGCTCTGACATATGGGGTTTGTTTGTTCTAACAATTAGCACTACCCTCATTAATACAATTCTCACAGCTATCCACGGGATAGGTTCCTATCTAAACTAAGACCCCAGAGCTGTTAGTGGTTAAGTGAAGATATGAACCTAGGTAGTATGGATGCATTAACCACTGCATTGTAATGTCCTTTAAACAGGCATCTTGCAACTGGAAATGACTTCCTAAGCAGAACACTAAAGTCTAAAACCACATCAGAAAAAATGTGTTAATATATGCACAAATTCAAAATTGTAAAGCAGATAAAGCAGGGAATACTATTTGCAATGTATATGAGAAAGGAGAAAGGAGGAAAAAAAACACTTAAATCAATAAAGCAGGGCTGGGAATGTAGCTCAGTGGGAGAGCACACACCTAGTATGTGTGAAGCCCCTGATTCAATCCTCAGCACAGGGAAAAGGTGGGAGGAGAGGGAGGAGAAAGAAGGGAAGGGAAGGGAGGGATGAAAGGAAGGAAGGAGGGAGAGAAGAAAAGGAAGGATAGATAAATGCCAAGAGAAAAAGAAGCAAAATAAATAAATGAGTAATTTATAAGAAAAGAAGCATGAAATAATGAAAAACATAAAAATATCTAACCTCACTAGTTAATAAAACAAAACATTTAAGACATCATTTCTCACCTTAGTTGGCCAATATTAACAGGACAACAGCCCACACTGGTGAAAGTGATAGGAACCGTTCCCCTCACTACAAGTGAGATCCTAAAGTCAGTACTGAAACAACGGGCACGGTAGACCAAAAGCCTTAATATGGACAACTTTTTTTTAAAACCAGGTATGTCATTTACAGGCATTTAGCCCAAGGTCTGTTCTTGCTGTCCTATAGCCCCTTTCCAACAATGGCTGTTTCCTTCTCACTGCCCACGGTCCATATCAGATGGTCTTTATATGCCAGGCCACTTTTTTCCTTCCTTTTCTTCCTGATTCCAGTTTCCCTGAAGCATACACCATCAGACAAGCCACAGGCTCGCTCTCCTTGGTCAAGTCCTCTACCAACTTCCCAGGTGCCCCATTTACCAGCCACACCACCTTCCTCTCCACCCCCAAAACATTTAATGTCATTTCTAGTGGCCTCGGCATCTATAGTCATCATCCTTCCAGTGCCCTGGGGCCTGTGTACTTCAGTACTTTTACTTTACCTCACCCTCAAGCACCCAAACCTCTGGCCGTCCCTTAGGTTTGGTCATTGCCAACTCTGCTCCACCTTAAAATCTCAATTTCATGCATCACTCCTCTACTTTCAGCCCACTTACCCCCCCCACCCCCATTCTTCAACCACTGGAGCCTCCTATTCATCTTTGCTACCACTTCTCAGTGCTCCCCACTGTTCCCTCATCCATGCTGTTGGCTACAACTCCAGGGTTCACGGGACAGTCCCTCCATTATATGGGCTCTCAACCCTCTCCACCTGCAAAGTCCATCTCCATTAAGTGACTCTCCAGTGTGCCCAAGTCAGCACCCAACTGACAGAACACAGCTGGGGAAGAACACATGGTAGTCCTGAATCTTACTAAAGAAACACAAAACTCAAGTGGATGCTCTCTTAGCCTTCTTCTGAAACGCTTGTATTTCTCCAGCCAATTCAATCTTCCACTCTCTCAGAAAACTGTTTACAATTCCTCTCTCCTTAAATCTCCAACAACCCCGCTCCCTTTCTTGCACCTCACTCTCTGTTCACTGAGAAGACAGTCACAATCCAACGCGTGCCACCTAATCTCCCCCACAGAGTCTAAGGAACCTAGATCTGGAGTCAGACTTCAGAGTCCACCCTCCAACTATGAAAATGGAAGAACTGAGCCCAATCCTATCAGGGGCTCCCCTGCCCTCTCCCGGATCCTCCCACCAGCCCAGAAACATGTGATTCCACCAAGAACAGAGTCTCTACATGATCATGAGTCCACAAAGGCAGGAGCACACTTTGCTTTATCCCTGCTGTAGTCAAGAACAGTACCAGACCCACAGCAGGCACTAAACAAGCATGTGTGAGATGAGTAAGTCCCCAGAGAGACGTGTACAGACAGATATTCACAGAAGCACCCAGTAAGAAATCGGAAATAACCAAAAGGGCCACTGGTAAAATACAGTACATCCACTCTGCAATCCTAGGGACTCACTCAAGCTGTACTCTGAGTGACAGCTAGCAAGCTATGTGACTCACAGGCCGAATCTGGCCCATAGCTTTTTTTGTACAACCCATGAGCTAAGAACAGTTGTTACTTTTTTAAATGGTTGCAAAAAGGAAAAGTAATATTTTACGACACATGAAGATTATATGAAATTCAAATTCAAGTGTCCACAAAAAAAAGTCTAATTAGAACACAACCACGCTCATTTGTTTTTATGTCATCCACGGCTGCTGCTTTCATGCCAAAATGGCAACATTTATTGTCATGGAGACGAAGGGCCCTCAAAGCCAAAAACATTTACCATCTGACCCACTATCAAAAAAGTTTGCCAACATTTGGTTTAGAGTCATATTTATTAAAATGGGAAACTATCCACAATATGCTGTTAAATGGAAAAGGCAGATTTCAAAATAATATAGTATAATCCTTTTATTAAAAAATTTGTACCAATGGAAAATGTACATGCACTAAAAAGTCTATATAGTGAAAAATAGTATTATCATCATTATTATTTCACAAATACATAGAGGACCTCAACTATGTTTTATGGGAGGGCACAGGACATACAGCAAGAGGTCACTGCCCTCAAAGAGCTGGTGAGCTAGCTTTCCAGGAATGTATCACCATTCGTCCTCTCAGCTATTCGCCTGTCCATCAGTCAAGGAACTACAACATTCAATTATTCCCTCATTCAGCAGACAAAAAAATAAAACTTTTTTTTTTTTTTTTTAAATGAAAGCTATTAAGGCCTACCATGCACCAGCACTAGCTAGACATGGAAGATGCCACAAGAAATGAGAGTGGGAAGGCGGGCATGGTGGCACATGCCTGTAATCCCAGTGACTTGGGAAGCTGAGGCAGGAGGATCACAAGTTCAAAGCCAGCCTCAAAAACAGCAAGGCACTAAGCAATTCAGTAAGACCCCTGTCTCTAAATAAAATACAAAATAGGGCTGGGGATGTGGCTCAGTGGTTGAGTGCCCCTGTGTTCAATCCCTAGTAAAAAAAAAAAAAAAAGAAAAAGAAATGAGAAAGAGAGTGTGAGAGAGTGAGTGCACAAGTGCACTTCTGTGCTGGGAACTTACAATTAGTGGGAATACAGATTTCTAATGTTCATATGTACTTCCCTACATAAATGAAATAAAGGCCCTCATTTGTTTATCTCCAAAAAAGAACACAAAAGGAAAAAAGTTTAGAAAAATAGATACTAAATATAAAGAGTGTTGACTTCACCGGATGGCAGGACTACTTCAATTTATAAAGAATTTTTTACATATTTCAATAGTTTTCTTAAAATTTTATAAATAAAATTGGGTACAGTAGCACATGGTGATAATCCCAGCAGCTCTGGTGTTGGAGGCAGAGGATTGCAAGTTCAAAGCCAGTCTCAGCAATTAAGTGAGGCCCTAAGCAACTCAATGAGACCCTGTCTCTAAATATAATATTAAAAAAGGACTGAGGATGTGGTTCAGTGGTTAAGCACTCGTGGGTTCAATCACTGGTACCAAAAAAAAAATTATAAATAGATATTGCTTTTATAATCAGTTCTTAGAAAGTACAGCTTCCATTGAGTGGGGGAATGGCATGAAAATCTATTGGCAAGTGTCTAAAACCCAGATCCACAGTTCAGGTGGCAGCAAACAACCAGGAGGAAAGTTGCAACCCAGATGGGTCAATAAAAGCCATTTACATATAAAACAATCTTGTGACATAAGTAATGTCTTCTTCCTTACTTCCTGTTGACCCAGAACTCAAGGCAAGCCTGTGAAGACTCCACATTACACATCAGGAGCTACTGCAGACTCCTCCGCACTTCTCATCCCCTTACCATTACAGACTAGAAAGGGCAGCGCCTTACCTTTTGTACTTTTCCAGAAGATTCTTGGCTTGCTCTTCAGCAAACAGAGTCCCAGCAGGACAGTCTGGGAAATCACCCGGGATGTGAGGTAATCTTTTATACTGAGAATGCATCAGCGCCTCTTTTAATCCTCCAACTCTTGCACCTCGGTAGATCTAAAAGAAACATCAAGAGCTATTTTCAATTTAACCAACTTAAAGTGAAATTGCTTAATTGTTTGTAGGGGGAAAACGGGAAACAATAATGTACATCAAGAAGAAAACAGATAAACACATGGTGAGATAATTCTGAAAATCCATGGCCATACAGTAGTAAAAATGAATGAAACTGAACTTCTTCAACCAATGTGGAAAAAGCTCAGTATCAAGTGAACACACCAAGAAAGACAAGCATAAATACAATGAGGTATGTAGTTTAAAAACATGTCACATGTAGTTATTTTACTGTGGGACACAAATATTTACAATGCCAGAATGGTGATTATTTCAGGAGGAGAAGGAGAAATAAGATTGGAGAAAAGGACACAGAGTACTTCCAGGGAATCTGCATGTTTTATTCTTCAGCTGGATGGCAGGTGAGGGATGCAGGCATCCATTATATTGGTATCTTTTCTTTTTTTTTTTATGCTTGAATTTCATAATTAAAAAATTAAGTGGAATTACTTTAAAGTATTCCCACTCCTGGATTTCATTAAATGAATGTCCCTTGCACTAAGCACTAATGGCTAAAAATTAATTACCTACATCAATCTAACATTCTAATACGCCTTTTACAATTTCTAGCATCAAAGTATATTTATAATAACCAGAAAAAAAAAACAAAATAGATCTTAATAAAAAATTTAAAATAAGAGTACTATGGGCTGGGGTTGTGGCTCAGTGATAGAGTGTTTGCCTAGCATGCACAAGGCACTGGGTTCGATCCTCAGCACCACATAAATGTACAATAAAGACACTGTGTTCACCTAAAACTAAAAAATAATTATTTTTTAAAAATAAGAGTAAAAAAGTATATTCTATATATCCATGAAAGTTGTCTTTTGCTTTTAAACTATTATGGATTTCTTCAAGTTAAAAACACAACATTTTGTTGCTATTAGTAAAAAACTCAAGCCACCTTTAAAAGCTTCAAAAATTTATGATATGTTACAACAGGTCTTAGTAAAGAGAATCTAGCTCCAAGGACTGTTTCCATGAAGTATCCATATCCCAGATTATAGATCTAAGGGCAGAAATATACCACTCAGATTCTAAGTTGTACCCAAAGTCTGGCATTTAGTATTTATTAGGGATGTATTTTAAATGTTGCAACTGTTAGTCGGAATCAAAAAGTAACTTACGAATGGAATCCAGAAAGCCATGCCCCAGCCCTTTGGGAGTAGGACATCCCAGCCACTTCCCCAGCCCAGTCGCTCTTCACCAGTCACTTTTCCTGGCTGCTGAATCAAAAGGATAGGTATCTTGGATTCATGGGGACCTAAAACAAGTTGTGACCCAGGCACCAGCAATTCACTTCTCATCCGGTTCAAATCCTAAAGTGGAAGAAAATAATTCAAGACAAACAAGTAAAAGAAGTAAAAAGTAAAAGAAGGTACAATTAATAACAACAATTGGAAAAGGACCCTGGCTTCTGAGAAAATTTCTCACCAGACCTGAATGATTTAAAATAGAAGATGCTATATAAATGATTTGTTTAGTGGAATTTAAGGAGTGGATAACAACATCCTTTCATTATTTCAAATATCTACTGAGCAAATTTGTGACAGGCACTTTTCTAGAACCTGGGGAAAGTAGTGAATAAGTCAAACATGGCTCTAGCTCTCTTTCAACTGAAATTCCAAATCCAAGCTAAAATGTGAGAAGCTAATCTACAAGTCTCCTTTCCTATTTTCCATCTTCCAGCCAACCACCAAGTCTTCTCAATTTTACTTTCTAGAATGTATACTAAAAACCCCAGCTCTTCTACTCCAGCCACACTGCCACAATTTAGACTCCCATCATGTCATCATTGAAATAACCCCATCTGGATTATTTCAAGGCTCTCTTCTGCAGACATCCAAACCAGAGATCCTAGCCACTCCCCATTCCTTCCCCTGTCTAATCCACCTATCACATGGCTGCCAGAGTAAAATCCCATCATGTTATGGCCTGCCTTGAAACCTTCAATGGTGCCCTACATCATCAGTCCAAAATCTTAAATGCCTCAAACTCTTTTATGCTCTGACCCCCATTTATCATTTCAGCTTCATCCCCTAACCCCCTATTGACTCCTAGCTCCTGACCTGCTAGGAGATACATGAATGGGTCATTTGGCCTGGGTCATTGCACACAATTTGTCTCATTTCCTGAAATCCTTTCTCTGCTGAAGCCTCAACCCTACCCACCAAGAAGTATGGTTAATTTAATTCTGACTCCTATTTGAGAGTAAGTGCAAATACCAGCTCCACCATCCTGGAGGCAGTCTTCAATTTCTCTACTCTGGGTTCAGAACCCTTTTCAGAGGCTTCCTCAGTACCCTATACCTCAGCCACATTACAGTCCTCTATCCCAGCATCTAATACAACACCTGGCTCTGGTGAGAGCTCATTCACCATGAAATTAGAGACAGAGAACATTTAAGGGGGCAAAAATGATTAAAGAACAATGTATTTAAACCATAAGATTATCACTTTGAGAAAAAATACATTTTCTAGAGATCATTCTTTCCTAAGAACAGAAAAAAAAAAAAATCACAATATATATCATGAACAAGGAATCCATAAAATGTTTGAAAATAAAGTCTGTGAGCCTCTGTAAGGTACAAAATCACTTCTTATGGTCTCTAGAATGATAAATTTCAGCCATCATTCATGATTTTACCAGTAATCCTTACTCTATTAGTTACCTGATCCGAGATTTTATTCTCTGTGACACTCTTACAGATATCTTGGTTCCAGATAAAGCTATGCGTACACTCCACAGGCACACCCTCCAGAAGCAGCTGTCTAACTTTCTCATTATCTAAGAGGGAAAAGAAATATACTTCAAACCATATCCTTAAATCAATGAATCAAACTCTAAATGCTGGCAATATACCTTTTATGACAAGAAAATATCTGATAGGCTTTTATTTTATTTACATATTTTGGGAGTACTGGGGGTTGAACTCAGAGATGTTTTACCACTGATTTTTTAGTCTACCCAAACCCTTTTTATTTTTCATTTTGAGACAGGGTCTCACTAAATTGCTAAGGCTGGCCTTGAACTTGTGATCCTCCTGCCTCAGTTCCCTAAGCCACTGGGATTACAGGTGTGTGCTACCACACCTGGCTTGATAGGCATTTATTTAAGTACAGAACTTACTTGACAAGTTCTTAACAGTTGGTTTCAGAGTTTATGAAGCCACAAAGGCTGCTAAGCTCTTTAATAATTATTTCATGCATAGGAAGCAAGTATTGATTGCAACATTAAATTAGCTCTAACCACCAAATTCCATGTTTAAGATAATTCTAAGAAATGTCTTCTTCTGCCCCTTATCTCAAGTCTCTCATAACCTATTTTTATGAAGCTATTTTTGAAAAACCATATTCCTCCATTCCCTTAAGATGAGCATATTTTCTGTGAAGTGTACGGTTTTGTCCCAAGGCATGCCACTCCAGAAAGTGCTCTACTGGATAAGGGGGAGTTTTAGTGATAAACACGTATATTGATAGAAGATACTTCCTACATGCAGTCGTGTAGTCTTTTAAGACTAATTCTGTTGAATTTTTTTAAAAAATTAACAGACAAATCATGATTTTGGCGGATTCTAAAATGCCAACACAAAAACATCACTCAAAAGCACATACCTGTATGGGTCTGATGGCTGGGAAAAAAATAAATTGGAAGTGACCAGGCCACAATGTGAGAGATTTCAGGGGAAAACAAAGTTGGAGAAAATTAAATTAACGAACAGCTCTGAGATCTAAATTGCTTATAAGCAACAACTGCTTCCATATGCTGCTCTTCCTCACACAGACACTAAACAACAGTCTCCAGCACCTTCTATGTGCTGTGAAGGTTCACATCCTATCTAGGAGTGGCAAGATCCCTTCCCAACAATCCTGGTGTACCCAGAATGCTTTGACATAGATCTGAATGACAGAACTGAGTTGCAGACAAAAGAGATGGCTGATACTTTAGGTATAAAGGCACAGGCAAGCACTTCCTCATCTTCAAATATTCTAGATGATAGAATACTATCCAGTACCAAAAAAGAAATAAGCTATCAAGTCATGAAAATACAGGAAGGAATCTTAGGTGCACATTTATACCAAGAAAAAGGGACAAACCTGAAAAGGCAATATCTGTAAGACATTCTGGAAAAGGCAAAATTATGAAGACAGTAAAAAGATCAGGGTTGCCACAGGTTACCAGGTAGAAAGGCTACAGCCTTCAAATTCAGTCTGCTTTATAAATTTGTGTTCAAGCGTAAGTTGCCCAGCTGAAGACATGGTGTGTTTTCAACCCAAAAGCAGAAACAGAGGTTATGGCAAAAATGAGCATTAACTGGGCACTCCTGGAGGTCAATTGTAGCTCTGGGCTCTAAAAGTGCTTGCAAGAGCTGTAAAAAGTAAAGGAATGATCTCCCACCTACCATTCTGGACTCTTCCCGTGCTATGGGTAGCAAAGTTACATAGCCAAAGAGTGCTTAAAGAGAAGGATTAAAATAATCCCATAAGCACAGTGTAAATTCAATATTTTTTTCTCCCCCCTTTTTCTTGAAGGGAAGAGGATGATGAGGATTAAACTCAGGGCCTCACACTTCACGCTACCACTGAACTACACTCTAGTCCCCATTGACCAATGTTATTACAAATTCTTCTCTGGAAGACAGGGACTAGTTAAAATAATCTATCAAAGCAAATCAGTGAATGCTTAGGGAAACAAATAGGATAACAGAACATATTGTACAGATTTGGGATTTTGGTGGTTTTTTTCACCCTACGTTGTTGGGTGTTGAGCCCAGGGTCTTGGGCATGCTAAACAATGCTCTACCACTAAGCTACACTCCCATTACCAGATTTATATTTTTAATTCTCACCTAGAAAGCCAATTACTTATATAGTGAAGTGCTGTGTTAATGAAATTGAAAAAGATTTGCAAAACACATTCTTAATACTAAATCTGAACTTAGGAACCTAATGATCAATTAAACTTTTTCAAAGCATCTGAGAATATATGTCATCACCTCAGGTTCTTCATGTACCTTCTCTTTTTGAAAAGCTCTCTAACTCACAATACGCACAAGAAAATCATTTGTCATTCAAAGCAGGCAACACCTTCTTTATGGTTTAAGTCACACCAGAATTGATCTTCACCAGAACTGATCTTTTTGATCTAAGTCAAAATAGGCAGATATACAGACAGACTGAAACTGTTTTAAAATTAAGACTCTACAAGGATTGATTTTTTAGTTTACCCACCCCACCAAAATACACTTCTACCCCTTGTTTTGACTTGTTTTCCTATATGAGATGTTACACTTATTAATAATATTGATATAATACTAAACCTTTAAAAAGTCTACTTCTTTATGTAGTTCATATATCTTCAAAGGAATTACAGTACTTAATACAGGTTCTAATGGAATGCCACTAACTAGATGGTTAGCTTTTATAGTGGAAATTAAATCATGTATCTCAAAGCAGACTTTAATATTCCTGAAACTAATTCATATTAAGATAAAAGCCTTAGGAAGGTTTTAATGTAGGACTGCCTCATTCCAAAAAAGGATTTGAAGTAGCAAGAGAAACGAAGTAGAGCTCAGGTGGTTATGACAGCATTTAATAGCACAGTAGATGCTACAGCTTTTATTGTTGCACTAGACCACATTGGTATTAAAAAAACAAAGACACAGTGACTCACTTAGGCTCCATATTAACTAAAGTCTTAGGCTCCATATTAACTAACTTACCTATGCATGTTTAAACTCCACTCTCATGCTACCCACCTTTTATGTGAAGTTCTGACAGGGAGTTTATTACCCTTAGTAAGCTATCTAATTACATGTGAAAAGGTTAAAAAAAAAGATCTAAAGTTGTTATGAACACATATCTGCATTTTTTCTCCCAAAATTCACAAGCTAATTTTAATTATTCTTCCAATTAATGGTGTTTAAATGATAGTAAATACAAGAAGACATTATCACAACTGCTGCAAATCCCAGATTAGACTAAAATTTTAGCAAGCCCCACTCATACACCTACTCCCTCCCCCAGCCAATGAGCTTCTTCAGGCATCTCTAATCAGTCAATACAAGAAATCTGATACTTCAGCACCTGGGATGGCCTTGCCAGGATTCGAACCTGGATCATCTGTATGGTCAAACAGAGGCTTCCAATGAGCACAAGACCAGCTGCGGGTGCAGATCCCTTCCTCACAATTAAAATTCTGAAACACCAGGCATTTCAGAGAATTCAGTTTGCAGACAGGTTTTACTAGATACTAAAAAATAGAGAACTCAGAAAAAAATTAAAAATGAACACAAGCTCCATGGTTTACAGCTGAAAGACACACTCCCATGTCCTCTGATCATAACTGCCTCATAGCAGAGGAAAGTAAAGATCCCTGATTTTTTAACACAGAATTGTTAACAGGACTGGACTGCTCAACAAAATGAGGGAATCCAGGGGTATTGCAAGCACTTTACCTTGGCATTTTTCTGGATTGGACAAAGCTCGGGATCGCTTTGGAGGCAAATTTATTCGTGGATCCCCAACTGTCAATCCCAGAATAGTACCTGCCGGAATTTCTGCCGGTGATGTTATTCCTTTAAACAAAACAAAAACAAAATAAACAAGCAAAAAAGCAAGCTTATAGAGGGTAATTCACAATACAAACATATATGTTTGTATTTTCAAATCTTTCAAATTTTCTAACAAAACTTTTTTTGGACTAATTATTTAAAAAACATGTATTCCCGCCCCCCCCCAATTGATAATTTTAAAGAAGAACATTTTTTTTAAAAAAAGAGTTTCTTGCAAAAAAAACTCAACGAACATAAAAAAGGTTATTTTACAACATGAACACATAGGCTTCTCTCAGCTGAAACAGCTATGACCACAAGTAAACATGAGCAGTAACTAAGGATTTTTGGTCACAACCTGACATGCATTTATTTATAATATCAGAATGCCAGTTATTTAGAATACTAATATCTCATGGGCTTGTTTTTTGGTGATTGCCATGTTTTGTTTGTTGAGTTAAGGTACCTTCTCCACTTGGTTCTCTTGCTACATCACTAACAGCAGCAAGATAAATAAGACCACTCATCAGACACCCAGCTGCAATATGCTCTCCTAAATCACATGCCATGCCTCCCTTCCTCCTAGTACAACCCAGCATTTCCTCCATGTACCTCCCAACAATTCAAAAACAGCTTCTTGTCTGTGATGAAGGGAAACACTATCAGGATTTTTACACGTATCACTCCACCAAAGGTGAGGCGTCTCCCCTGTGTCCTCTTCCCCCTGAAAAACAACAGCTTCTCTTCACCAGATGCATAATGAATCAGACTTAATACTTTTGTTATGATTATGGTATCAGTCCCCGCCCCTTTTGTTTCTCTGTGTAGGAATGACTATTTCATGAAGGGTAGTAGGCAAGTTGCCACTGTTTTTCAAGTAGTAATTACTGCCAGACTAAGTACTCTTCTAATTAGGAGCATGGTCATGGTATTACACTTCTCTCAGAATTTCACATACTAGAAAATAGAGCCATGATTTTCAGAGATACTGCCTACCTAAGCTACTTTACACTCCCAGTCTCTCTCGAGCAAATTCCAACAAGAGGCCTTGTCCTCTTCTCTTATCATCACCTTCATTACCTCCAAATTAAGAAAAACATTCCTCATCAAATGAAAACCAAATCTGTACCTGTAGATGTCATCTTCGAGTAAAGGATATATTACTACAGTAGCATTCTTAGAAATGTTGATAAAATGCACAAGCACCTCACTTTTCTGAAGAGAACAAGGAAATGAGCAAGGTTTCAAACAGCATGCTATCTCATGGGTGCATGCTAGGAGAACCACTGTCTGTGATTCATTTGCAGGTTCACTGAAGAGGACGTGTTCCTACAGATCCTACAGAAGCCACTTGTAAGACAGGCTCCATTCACTTCACAGAACTCAGGTAGCAAAGCTGAGCAGTCTGGAGTACAGGCTCTAGAACCACACTTTTTAGATTCAAAGTTCCACTCCAAAACTTATTAGCTACCATGGAGAACCTTCTCCATTTGGGCACTATGCTAAGCACCTAGGACAGACTAATAAGAGGACCAGCCTGCCCTTGCTATCATGAAGCTTACTCTAATAGAGAAACAGATGTTACATACATATACAAACATACCTGAGCAGATAAACTAAGGAAATACACAAGATGCTATGAAAAGAAAAGGGACATAATTTAACTTGAGGGATCAGGAAAGGATTACTAAGGGGAATGATACACACTGAATGGGACAACTGATTCTTGAGGAATGAGGAAGGTTTATCCAAGCAGAGTGATGGAGGCAGAATGTTCAGCAGGCAGGAAAAAAACAGGTGCAAAGGCCTTGAAGGAGATGAGAAGTGACACATTCTAGAACCTGAAAGGTCAGCATGGCCCAAGTGCAGAAGCTGAGGGCAGGTGAGGCCATAGAAGCAAGAAGGCCCAAGATTATGCAGGTCACATTTAGAACTTTGGATTTCACCTTTAATATGATGAGAAGCTACTGAAGAACTTTTAATCAGGAAGCAACAAGAAGTGAATAAATTCCTAATCTAGTCTCCATGCCCCAGACCTGTACTCTCCAACACTACAGCCATGAGCCGCAATAAACCACTTAAAATTAATTATTAACTAAAATTAAATAAAGTACAAATTCAGTCCTCAGTCACTCGAGTCACAGTTCTTGTGTTCATCAGCCTTATATGGCTCATGGCAATAATACTGGAAAGCACAAACCTTCCACAGAAAGTTCTATCCAAAGAAAGGTTATTACATTAAACTTTATGAGAATCAGAGAAACTGACCCCAGAAAATATGCATCACTCAAGTCAAACACTTAAAAACTGGCATACAATTTCAGGGATTTTTTTTTTTAGAGATTCCCTATTACCCACCCATGGAGCAGAGTTTTAAGACCCTTCTTCTACAAGACAGCTGTGAGAACAGTCAGTTGTAAAAAAGAAGTCAGTTTACTATCATATCAATTATATTTGGTCTTTTAGAAGTAAAAGATTAAAAAAAAAAAAAAAAAAACAAACTTTGATAATAAGTAGAGAAATATCCAGGCACAGTAGCACATGCCTGTTATGTAGCCTCTTAGGAGACTAAGATAAGAGAATGCCTTGGTTAAAGGTCATCCTAGGCAACTTAGTGAGACCTTTTCTCAAAATAAAAAGGCTGGGGAAGTAGCTCTGTGGCAGAGTGTCCCTGGGTTCAATCCATCCAAAAAAAAAGAACAATGAAATGAATGTTTAAAAGCCACGGCCCAAGATGTTATGAGACTATATATTAGATTTCACAAATTTGCCAGGAAAAACATAACAGTCACATTTACTCTTACAGTGTGCACAGAAGCAACTTTCAGGGCCTCAGTTAGGATACAGTGAGAAAGGGGACCGATCAGCCGGAATCTGTTCATCTCCATGGTCAAATCACTGCAAGAGAGAAAAGATCTTGAAATGGAAACTTCCATCATGCCAGTCTGTGCCACTGGCAAAAATGGGGTGAATCTTTACTGAAAAAGTTCAGGAGGTTCACAGTGAATTCAATTCGTACCTGATCACAATACCTGTGGATAGAGAGATCCAAGAATATGGCTGACATGGATCTCTAGTTCCATCACCAATAACTTTTTTAATTGGTTTAGCATTTTCTCCATCATCTTTCCTTTTTCTCTTCTTGCCAATTTTCTCATCAGCAAGTTCAGTTTGACTTTCTTCTTGGGATGGTTTCAGAAGTGGGTTAGGAGTACAGACATTTGATTCAATGGGTTCCACGCACTGGCATACTGTTTTTATTTCCTCTAAGATATCCTAAGGATATAAACATTTACTTAAATTTTGAAATTTAAATATAGTAAGCAAATTCTATTGGTTTAGTTTATTCTTTATTCTTTAAAATTTTTTAAATTTTAGTTTAAAATTTTCACATTTTCATCCCTTCACAAACCAAAGCAAATTTATCATCATCAAAAAATCTTTTTGCTTTTTTGAACAAGAAGAAAGAAATGCCAAATATTATGAAAACAACATAACCACTATCATAAAATTTTTTAAAGTTTAAAGGAAAAAAAATGGGAAATGTTTACAGTGTATGATATAAAAGCGGTGAGAATGCTAAAAAAAAAAAAAAGGGAAGCTAAGCTAAAAGAAGAGTTAAAAATCATCAGAATTACTGGAAATAGTTTCTCATTATCAAACAGGCTCTCACAAGCAGTGAGGCCTCTGAGAATCAATGCAAGCAGGGGGACACATTAGTCCAAATGCAGCATCTCATACCTTTAGCATAGTAAGGTTGGTTTTCATCTCTAATTCTGCTTATGATTTACTGCAAAATGAGAGGTCAAGATTTGCCTTTTCTAAGATAGACAAGTGCTGGGGGTCTAATGTATAGCATGAGTGATGATGGGTATATTAATTAATTTGATTGTGGTAATCTTTTTTTTTTTAAAGAGAGAGTGAGAGAGGGGAGAGAGAGAGGATTTTTTTGATATTTATTTATTTATTTTTTTTTTAAGTTATCGGTGGACACAACATCTTTGTTTGTACGTGGTGCTGAGAATCGAACCCGGGCCGCACGCATGCCAGGCGAGCGCGCTACCACTTGAGCCACATCCCCAGCCCCTGATTGTGGTAATCTTTATACAGCATATCAAAACATCGCTCTATAAACCTTGAATATATCTACACTTTACTTGTCAGTTCAATGTTTTTAAGTAAAAAATTTTTAAATAAAAAATAAAAATAAATTTGCTTTATCCAGATTGCATATATCTTTCCCCACTATATATTCTAATACCAAACTATCAGTCAAACTTGCGTACTATTTAAACTTCTGCAGTAGTGTCATCCGATGGTAATTTAAAATGTAATGACAGAATGATGGGGAAATTATTTAAAGGATTATACCTGCTTAAGAGTTGGATGAAGCCAGATCCACAACTGCCTACTTTCAGAACTGTCTCCATGGGTCCTCTCAGACTTCCAAATAAATGTAACAGGTCCAAGCATTTCTCCGGGATACTTATTTGCTCGATAAAGCATGAGGCTCCCTTGGCGCTTTCCAGACAAGCAGTGAACTGCTGCAAATGTCAGTCCTGACATAAACAAAAGCAAAGGACAGTGATTTCGAGTGTTGGTACTGCGGCATCACCCCTGCCTAGCCACTGTTACTTATTGTCTGTCCAGGAGGGAAAAAGTTTTGGTTTGGATCATGGTTTAGATGAAAGCCTGGTATGTAAGTTCTCAGTAAATATTTATTAAATGAATATCTAATAAGAGTTTTAAGTTGTTTCCTAAGTTTATTCCACAGAATCATAACTCACTTTATACTTAACAATGTTATAAAAAATTTAAATGCCACCCCAACTTTTCTTACATTAACATACTTATTGGGACCGAGAACTACCTCCCACATTTTTTATATATGTTTAAATTCTAAAATGCTTACAGCAGACACTCAGTTCATGAAATGAATAGGTATCTAAGACTAAAATGGGACCCAGATTTGAAACAAGATTACCTGTGTCTAAGTTACACATTTGAGAAACTGCCTTTAGTATTTCTTCCTCTTTGCCCTTCAGCTCCAAACAACAATAGTAGGATAAATCCTGCACACAGGGAGAAACACAATTAAATTCCTTAGAATTTACATGGGGCAGAACTGCTGAGAAGCCAAAAGCTACATCAGAAAACCTCTAGAGGTCCAAGAGACAGAAAAAATTACCAAAGCTAGCTTTCTTGTAAGTCAAAAACTGAAACCTGCCCATTCCTATTCCATTAGCAAATATTCTTAAACCAATCGAAATCAAAGTGAATCTCCATTTAAAATGCAAGTTACTATGTCCTACTTTTTAGTAAGCAAATCTGTTTTATCCCATAATATTAAGCAAGTTCAAAGTAGTTTAAACTACTACTTCTAAGTAAAAACTTTTTTATCCCCCAAATCTACATAAGGTAATAAACTAGAATAAGGAAGACAGCAATAAACTGCAAAATTAAGCTAAGGTTGCTTACTCTGGTTAGCTAACGCAGGACCTCAAGATTATATAACACTAAGTCTAGAGACACATCATTACAAGTAATTTATCCCATCTTCAGTTTTGACCCACATCAAGCCCTCTGCCACAACATGGATAGCAATTTCCATAAACTCATCAACTGACCCTAACAGGTGAATTATAGTTGTGATTCTGGCAAATTCTGACCAACTGACGCCATCACTAACACATAGAAATCTTCCTACCAATAGTCCCTTGCTCTCAGTTAACAGTGGCCAAGAGGAATCTCATCAGAATTTGTATAACTGGGTGACAGCACAGAATAATGGTGAAGAGTGTGGAACACTGAAGTCTGACAACCTGGGCTCAAAGTTCAACTTTACAACTCATTGTCTGCTTGGGAGTAAATTACCTCACTTTTGTGTACCTTAAGTTTCCTCATCTGTAAAATGGAAATAATGGTAACTATCTCCTTGTGCTGCTTGTTGTTGTAAGAATTAAATAAACACACATGTAAATAATTTAAAACAGAGCTTGACATATATTAAGCACTCAAAAGTTATTTATTATTATTAGCTATCACTTTTATTATTTAGGGCTGATCAAATGTTTAGAAAATATTTGATAACTTCAATCAAAGATTCTATCTTTACCCACCACCCTGCTACAAAAATTCTGCCCCAGGAGTTGGGGTTATGGCTCAGTACGGCTTATCTTTATACTATAGACTTATACTAAGACTATTTATCTCTAGCACCCAGCGAAGCACCTGAATAATCATTTTTAAGGTGGGCAACTTCACATATAGGACTTGGCATAACATGAATTACTCAAAAAGTCAACATTGTGGTGGGCACAGTGGCACACATCTATAATCCCAGTGGCTCGGGAGGCTGAGGCAGGAGATCACAAGTTCAAGCCAGCCTCAGCAAATTAGCAAGGCCCTAAGCAACTTTGCAAGACTCTTTATCAAAATTAAAAAATAATAATAAAAAAGGGCTGGGGATGTAACTTGATGGTTAAGTGTCCCTGGGTTCAATCCCTGATACTAAAAAACAAAACAGAACAAAAACTCATCATCATAAAGGGACTAATCAAAAATAGAAAGAAACCCCACTGGAAAAGTATACCTGGAGGAGGCAAAGGTTTGTCATGGCTCGATAGCAGGCTCTGTGGCTCTTGACTGTCGGCCTCTCTCCAAGGCAGTAGCCCCACTTCTTGACCATGTGAAACCGTTTGGCATGCCAGATGTGAGTTTCCAACCATATGTTCTTCTTTTGTCTACGGTTAAATTCTTGCATTCGGTTTATATGACATCTTCGAGCCTTATGGCATTTATTTTTGGAATGTTCTTTTTTCTGATGTACAGCTTTCTCTGCCTATAGGTTCAAGAAGAGAGGCAAATCCTACTTTGTAAGCACCTCAGAACCAAATTAAATGTTAGGAATTCAAACAACCAACTTTAGATTAAGCTGTAGAGTACTTTACAGACCCCATTCATTAGCTTAATAACTTAATAACTCAGAAGTTTCTATAGCTTAGGTAAAGAATGGAGACCATGGGAAGAGTAAAGGTTTTAGAGACAGGCATAGCTCTAATGCTCACTAATTATACAACCTTCGTGGACTACGAAGATAAAAGTATTTATAACATGTTCAACATAGCAACATAAGCTTAATACGGCTATTAATAGAAAAAAGAATAAATCAAATGCTAGCTCATTGATTTTGTTGTTGTTTTAACCTGTATGATTGTAACTAAAACCAAAATTTTAAGACCAAAACTACCAAGTGGGGAAAATCCACTCATTTTAATTCAGTTAGGCAAACACTAAGTGCTATCGCTAAGAAAGAGACCTTATGTTAAATTCAGAAAGTAAAAATTACTGGTTAGTTTTTACTTTTAAATCTCTTCTATAGTCAAGCTAAACTTCCAGGAAAAACACTTCTCTATTAGTTTGTGATCCCATTAAGGATAAGAACTTATAGTTCAAAACTTCAGTTTGTTGAACTATAATCCCAGCACCAGGGGAGCACTAGTACATAAAAGGCCACTCAACAAATATATCTGGAATTGCCTGGTAAAGACATGAGCAGCTTAAACAATCTTAACAATGTTCAAATCCAGAATTCTGGTGAAGCCAAAACACAATCAGATTTGTATCAAAATTAAAACCAAATTCAAGCTAGGTGCAATGGCATACGCCTGTAATTTCAGAGACTTGGGAGGCTAAGACAGGAGGATCATAAGCTCAAGACCAGCCCCAGCAATTTAGTGAGGCCCTACACAAGTTAGTGAGACTCTGTCTTGAAACAAAAAAATTTTAAAAAGGCTAGAGACTGGGGCTGGGGCTGTAGCTCAGTGGTAGAGCACTTGCCTTGCACGTGTTAGGCACTGTGTTCAATCCTCAGTACCACATAAAAATAAATAAAGGTATTGTGTCCATCTACAACTAAAAAAATATTAAGAAAAAAAAAAAAAAGGCTAGAGACTTAGCTCTGTGGTAAAGTGCCTCTGAGTTCAATTCCAAGTACAAAAAAACCAAGTTCAAGTTTTTAACTTTGAAATATCAAATGACAAACAGATGATGGTACCTTGTTTTAAAAAAAACTTTTTGAAATCTAGAAGGTAAACCTCAACAATTTTTTTTTTTTAAGACAGAGAGAGAGAAGAGAGGAGAAAAAGGAGGGAGAGAGAGAAAGAGAATTTTTTTAATATTTATTTTTTAGTTTTCGGTGGACACAACATCTTTATTTTATTTTTTATGTGGTGCTGAGGATCGAACCCAGCGCCACGCATATGCCAGGCAAGCACGCTATCGCTTGAGCCACATCCTCAGTCCCTTCAACAATTTTAACAGTATTTAAAAAGAGAGGTTCCAAATGCTACATTATAAAAGCATCTGTAGTACCCAATTGCCTCTAATTTGGCACAGGAGGGTAGAAAAGGCTGGAAAAGGATTAAACCAAGAATATGCAAATAAAAAAGGATGCCATATGAGTATGATGTATTCTGGTTTTCCTTTTAATAAATTATTTTCTTTATATTGTATTTTTAGTTGTAGATGGATACAATACCTTCATTTTATTTATTTATTTATTTTTATGTGGTGCCTCATATATGGGAGGCAAGTGCTCTACCACTGAGCTACAACCCAGCCCTAACAAATTATTTTAGGCTACTACATCTCAAGTTCTCTCAGGAACTACTAACCTAAAGCACTGACCTAAATATTTACCTCTTTCTGGGCCATCTCCTGTAACCGTCTAGGGAGGCGTTTGACATTGTGGCTCATGGCTCTTCGTCTCATGTGTCGTGGCAGAGTCTGGAAAACCAGCGAATTAGAAGACTTCTGGGTCACAGCTTTTAACATAGCACTGATTTCAGCAGCTCGTGCTTGAGCAAAAGTAGAAGCTGTCAAAGGAAAGGACATCATTGAAAACAAGCCTTGAATCTGCACCTTTTCTGGTGGGTTTCAAAAGAAGACAGGTTTGAGGAATGTGTACTTTCAGTTCACTGACTACTCTGACCACGTATCTGATTCAATCAATGACAGTGGTTATTCTGTTAAATCACCGTGAGAGATTCTTCTTCAACTTTTACACTTTTCAAGTCTTCCATTATAATTCAGTTTTACTTTTTCAGTCAGAAAAAAGAGTTTAAAAAAAAAACTTAACAAGGAATTTTTTAAAATATGTTTTTGTTGTTGTAGATGGACACAATATCTTTATTTTACTTATCTTCATGTGGTGCTGAAGCTCAAAACCCACTGCCTCATGCATGCTAAGCAAGCGCTCTACCACTGAGCCAAACCTCAGTCCTACAAGAATTTTTTAAAATAGGAATCTACATGTAGTATGGGTGTGTATGTGTGTAATATAATCACAACCATTTTTGTTGGAGCTTTTATTTTTAAAGACAGGTCTTGCTAAGTTGACCAGGCTGGCTTTGAACTCCTGGGTTCAAGAGATCCTCCTGCCTCAGCCTCCCCAGTAGCATGCCACCATACTCAGTTTCACAATCATTTTTAAGTACAATAATCACACAAGAAAACAAAGGGGGGAAAAACCAAAATTTTAACAGAGGTTTTGACTCAAGATGTTCTTTCTTAATATTTTTACTGCTTGTTCCAAATGTAACAAATATTGGTTTTCTTTATTGTGATTTTTTTTTTTTTAAGAGTAAACAGGGTGCTAGAGAAATTCAAGTGAATTAATTCAAGAAGGCATGGACAGACCAAGTATGTGCAAGGAATAAAGGATTTATATGGTAATGGAGATGGAGGTGATAAAGAGACAATGGGAGATGAGGCTGGAAAGGGGTGGTGATAGGTCTTTAAATACAGTCTAGGTATATTAAATTTGGTTCCATCTTTGAAGAATGCCATGCTGAAGAGTGTGGACTGCACATTTACAAGAGTTAACAGTTCACAACTAAAGACTTATAAAATAGGTAAGAAAAAGGACAGAAAATGAAGGCGGGAGAACCATCAGGCCTAAGGATGTTGTGGCTAAAGTCCAGACTGGAGGTGAGAAGGGCCCAAGTGTGTACAACAGAGGAGAGAGGTGAGGGAGGCAGCCAAGGCAGTGCAGAGGGCAGAGGGCAATGTGCTGGCATAACTGCGGCAGTAGAAACAATGAGCTCCCAACACAACCAGATTGTACTTCCTTTAATACCCACCAGTTATATACTTGGGGATCTCTTGGGAAGTGCCATCAGGACCTGCTTTCCAGCCTCCCTTTTTTTTAAACATGATTTTGAAGGAAGACTGCTCATTCACACTAGGCTCAGGCAGTGAATGAGGGGTCATCTTGGTTTGCCGCTGTTGTGAAGTTCCAGAATGAAGCTCTAGAATATTTTAAAAAAGAAAACAAAAAGAAATATGTCACTCTTACCAAGGATAAGCATTACAGTGTAGAAGTAACACCTGTTGAGGACAACCACCCTATAAAATGATTTTAACTATTTCTTTTTTTTTATTTGTTTTAATTAGTTACACATGACAGTACAATGACCTTGACGTATCATACATTTGAATCAGATGGGATATAATTTCTCATTTTTCTGAGTATACAGGTTGCAGAATCACATTGGTGATGCATTCACATATATACACACAGTAATAATAATGTCTGCTTCATTCTATTATCCTTCCTATCTCCCTAACCCTTCCCCTCCCCTCCCATCACTTCTCTCTACCTAATCTAGGGTAAGGCTATTCTTTTTTCCTCACATCTTCATACATGTATTTTGTATAACAACGAGAGTCTCCTTCCACCATCCATGCAATTCCCTACTATTTCTTTTTTAAAAGGAGGGACTTAAGCAGGGAAGTCAAATAACTTGTCAAGGTCAGAAAGCTAGCAGGCAGCACAGCAGAAAATCATGTCAGAATGATGAAAACTTTGAACATAACAGATACAAGAAAATTTTCTTCACTGAGTATTTACAGTACCACATGCACTTTCAACTAGGCTCCTTGCTATGGTCTAAATGCTATGTCCCCTGAAATCCACATGTTAAAGTCATGAAGGTAATGCTATTAAGAGGTATGGCCTCTGGGGGATGATTACATCATGGGAACAGAGTGGTCACAAATGGGATTAGTGCCCTTACAACAGAGGCTCCAGAGAGATCCCTCACCCCTCCAATACATGAGGACACCAAGAGAAGGTGCCATCTAGGAACCAGACACAGGACCCTCAACAGACACTGAATTACTGCTTGATCTTGGGCTTCTTAGCCTCTAGAACTGTGAGAAATAAATCTGTTATTTAGAAGCTACTTAGTTTATGATATTCTGTTATATAGCAACCTGAATGATGCTCCCTGTAACTGTGCATTCGGTCTTATACTAATTATCTGGCACACTCAACCCAGAAGCCATTACAGAAGGAATGCAAAGTAAAGTCCCTACACAAATGACAGGGTATTTGAACCATTCTGCCTTTAACATAACATTAGACATCTGTCTGTGAACAGAGAGAGGGCTAGGTGGAGAATTTTACACTGTGGTGTGAATTAGTACATCATGTAATCTTGAATATGTACATGGTTTGTCATTCTGAGATTTAACTGAAATAATATGCACGAAAAGTTTGTCACCTGCCATGGCAGTCCTCAACTACTGAATGAATCTAGATCTTGTGAATTTAGATCTAAAATTTATTTAACCAAAAATTTATTTAAAAGCACCGGCTTTTGCTGTCTTCCCAAGATAGCATTTTCTACTGCTGTTCCCATGAACAACTATCACCTTCCTATCATTTCATAAGGTTCTAAAATCAGCACACAAGTTAAATACAGATATGAAGATGTACCCTATTTCTCTTAGGAAACACAGAAGTATAAATAACAATAAATTTTAATGCAGTAATAAAATATATTAGCTTTAAAACATGCACAGTCATACTATAGTAGTCATGTTCTATAAAGTCACAGTGAACACTGAATTAGTGAACACTGAATCACTGTTCCTAGGGGGGATAGATGACAAGTAGAAGATAATTTTAAAAGCTAAAAACAACTCATTCTGGTAGATTCTATTTCTTTTCTTCTACAAAAGAGAAAATGAAGTTCAAAAGGGTTAAGTGGCTTGCAAGAGGCCACCCCACAGATGAGACTCAAACCACAGGCAGAACTCCTTCTCTGTGTGAAAGCTGACAAGGAGACAGCTGGGAACTTATACATAGGGCAACTTGAATTTCTTCCTGTTCTGTGCATGTCCAAAATGACGGCCAAAGCTCTATAAATGTTGATTTGAAGGTTACAAATACATTTCACCAACTTGGCAGATTTGCCAATACGAAATTTGAGAATACTGAGAGTCTGTTGTATCTAGTTTTATTTTAGTCCATTTACTCTTTAGGTAATGACTATCAAAAGAACTGGCAAAATTCACTCTAAATGGAAGTGGAGAAAACTTCATGTCATCTTACCTTGCTGTTGAGCTTGGAAAGGTTTCCCTCCTCCATTATGGAGCTTTACACCTCTATCAGCCACAAAGCCAGAGGATAAAGTTACATTAGTGGGCTGGTTTCTCATTTTCTTAGCATATTTTCTTTCTTTTGCATTAGACATTTCTGGAATGGAAGTGATAAATTTAGTACAAGGAGAGGAAACTCCCATTCAAAAATAATAAATTCAACAAATATTTATATAACACAAAATTGGATTCTTCAATATAATACCTTCATTTACTATGGTTAGACTGATGAGACCATATTGATCCACAGCAGGGAAATTTAAAGGAGGCTGTAAATGGCTTTAACATCAAAAACTTGTTTCAAAAGAAAAAATAAGTTTATTGATGGAAGATTCTCTATTGGAACATTTCAGTCTAGGATGCCAAGTAATTAAATCTTACATAAATGTTGATACTGCATAAAGTTTGTTGAAAGAATAAAACAGCAGATGAGATCACCATGCATGATAAAAAACTGAAATTAGTTAAAACATTTCATATTGATTCTTAGATGAAATAAGAGTCACCGAAATCGATGAAATTTAGAACACTCTACTTCAAACTGAACATAGGTTATTGATGTTTTCAGTTTTATTGCTGAGACTAGGCTAACTATATGTTTAATCTACAATAGCAATAGATAATGATTTCAACTTGAAATAAAAAGGACAAAGGATAAAAGCCTAGTAGAGCCTGACTGATTCACTCAGTGGCTCCTCAAACACAAAAGGTCCCTTTTGAGAGTGGTTCTCTCAAACACAACAGGTCCCCTTTTTCACTGATTCAGTCTGAAATACTTGCTTTTTATTTTGAAATAAAAATCACTAATAATAACCTATTGGTGATATAACTATTATCAACACATACCCTGTAATACATGCCCCAACTATAACATAAAGAGCTAATAAGTAATTTAAATAAAACAATATGCATTTCTGTATGCAACTATTTCACCACTATATTAGATGACATTATGAAATAGACATTTTGAACCCACAGAACAATCACAGACACTGTCAGCACAGGCACTGATACAAGCCATAAAGCTGGAGAAGGGTCCTGGAAGCTCCCACCCCAAGCAAGTTATTAACTCTTTCTTTGTTCACTGTAAAGAAGTCCAAAAGGTCCTTCAGGAGACACCAGGAGGTAGGGAATCTCAGAGTGCAGACACTTACCAAGCTGTTTTCAATGCATTTAAATATTCTAATACTATTTCTACCTATACGTAGAATGACCATAGTGGCAACAGCTACAGTGGCAGAACAATCCACATGTATTCTATTTGTGCCTCAAAAAGAACAGTATCACTGGTGATATAATTGTTTAAGCTGGTAAACACTCCTTGGTAAAGAATCCCCTCTCAAAAAAAGTACAACATGGCTTTGACTTATTTCATCCCTACAAAATTCAGTATACATTAAAACTGTGCAACCAATACTTTTACATAAAACAGACTTTGGCTTTGGGTTACTTTGGGGCTTTTCTGCATACACAGGGTATCTAACATTCCTGCCCCTGGCCCACAAATGCAGGAGTGTTACCCCAATCATTATGCTAATCAAAATATCGTACTAACTTCCAAAATCCCACATCAGGATTTGTACCACTTCCATAGAGAGCCACTTAATTAGCTACCACCCATTCACTTAGCTCCTTTTCCAGTGCAATACACGTAAAAAATTAAGAGTTAATTTTTTAAGAGTGGTATAGTGTTTAGAAACCTTCACTTTAGAGTTAGAAAGATCTGGATTCAAATACCTTCTTAACACTTTTTTGGACATATAATCTTAGGAAAATTATTTTTCTTCTTTGAGCCTCGATCTCCTCCTCCTCAAATGGCAATTATCACAAGGTAGTTGTGAGAATTAAATAATTACATATACATAAGTACTGGCTTTACAAAATGCATATACATAACTCACTTAGCATAGGGCTTTGTACAAACTAAATGATCAGTTTACAGGTACTATTATTCTAAAATAATATGTCTACACTCTGAAATATTTTTATTTTTTATTTAATTTTTAACATTTTATTTTTTAGTTTTCGGCAGACACAACATCTTTGTTTGTATGTGGTGCTGAAGACCGAACCCAGGCCGCACGCATGCCAGGCAAGCGCGCTACCACTTGAGCCACATCCCCAGACCCCTGAAATATTTTTAAAAATTAAACAATATGTAGAATGTAGAGTTCTGCATAACTGGTTGGCTGATGAAACACATGATTTAGAGTAGTTTGTATTAAGAACAATTCAAAATAGTTTACAAAACAATTTAGTCCACCAATGTTACCTACTTGAATCAAAACTAACCCAAGAAGACAAAGCACACTACCTTAGGATCCCTAGCTTAGGATTAGAATGAGCCAAAGGAAGGCTGGTGTTGGGATATTAGGGTAACCTTGGGATACCACATCTCTGAACTTTGGTTCTAGACTTAAAAAATGAGCATACTGAGGTAGCAGCAGTCCTCAAATAGTTCTTTGGGTTGGATTATGAATAAAGAATGAATAAGGGGCTGGGGATGTGGCTCAAGCAGTAGCGCGCTCGCCTGGCATGAGTGCGGCCCAGGTTCGATCCTCAGCACCACATACAAACAAAGATGTTGTGTCCACCGATAACTAAAAAAATAAATATTAAAATTCTCTCTCTCTCTCTCTCTCTTTAAAAAAAAAAACAAAAACCTCCCTTTAAAAAAAAAAAGAATGAATAAGGAATGTATCCTTTGAGATCTTGAGATTTCACTTAAAACAGTTTCCAGAAGGAATCTTTATTTTTATTTAAGCTGTAGATGAAACAGAATACCTTTATTTTATTTATTTTTTATTTATATGTGGTACTGAGAATTGAACTCAGTGTCTCACACATGCTAGGCAAGCGCTCTACCACTGAGCTAAAAACCCAGCCCACCAGAAGGAATTTTAATGCTTATAACATTCAAGTGGATTTTACATCTATTCCTAGTATTCATAATTTGTTTTCATGTTCATTCATTTCTTTTTCCTTCTTTCTCATGTTCATTCAGTCAACACTTTAATGAGTATTAAATATGTCAGCTTTACAAAAATGCTTTCCCCACATCTTCAAATAAAATGGGTATGCCATGTTTTCTCATAGAGCTTAGAATCTAGTTGAACAGATACAGCTATGTATAGTGGACTCCAGTTTGAGAACCTAGGAGGAAAAAAAGATAATCTCCATTTTCCTTCCAGATCTAAAAAGTTGGTGATTCCTGCTTGATAAGAACGAAGTACCTTGTTTCACAAGTAATATTTTACACAAATTATTTGTAATGCTCCAAGAGATCCTTATTTAAAGAATCATACAATGAATTTTTTTTCTTTTAAAAATATTTTTGTTAGTTATTGATGTACCTTTATTTATTTACTTATTTGTTTATATGTGGTGCTGAGCATAGAACCCGAACCTAGGCACATGCTAGGCAAGCACTTTACCACTGAGCCATGATCCAGCCCCAGTGAATTGTTTTATAAATAAGAATCGCTTCCTAATTATCCAGTTTAATCAATATTAACAAGATTTGGGGTACCTACAATGTGTCTAATATAGTTTCAGGTCATGTGTAATACCAGTATCAGGATGTGATCTTTTTCCTTTAAGAATTTAGTCATCTTAAGCAGCTAACATTAATCGAGAACTTTGTGCCAGGCACTGCTGCATGCCTTATTCATTTAATTATTACAATTATATGAGAGGTTCTTGTGTTATCTCATTTTGTAAATGAGGAAATTGAAACACAAAGCAGTTATTCCACCCATATCCACTAAGCTTATGATTGTCCTGGAATTCAGGATAGTCTGGATCAGGCAGTCTGGTTCTAGTCACCATATTCAAACATAAAATAATTAGAAAATAAAACCACATGTAATAAAATGTTAAATTTTGCAGTATAGTAAAACAGGAAACTGGAAATGAGAAAGAAAAAACGTGTATCAGCAGAAAAAAAATCAGTAAGAACACAGAATTTCAGTTAGTTGGAATTTGGGCAGTTAGGGAAGAAGAAGTATTCAGGAATCTTCTGTGTGAATATAGGATTGAGAACTCGGATGACTAGAGTGGGAAGACAGAGGAGAAGAAATAGACTAGAGAAGGACAGACTGAAAGATCATATATTCCAGGCTGGAGCTGGAAGATCATTCCAGGCTGGAGATCTAAACCAATGAAAAAGATCTGAAGGTTCCTGAGACAGAAGGAAAGCAAAAGCTTAACAGTATGTAGGCCAAACAAAGGAATTTTCTTATAGTACATTTTAAAAGCAGGGAAGACAGAGACCTCACCTTTTTTAACTATTGCATTCTCAGAACTTAGCAGACCGCCATTCACAAAGTAGGAGAGACATATATATATATCACACTAAGGCACATTACTTAATATGTGTGTGTATAACGTATATAAATGTATATATATTTAATGTACACAAGCATTCATAAATGAAGAAGTGGAGCATGCCTATATTACACATATTAACAGGATGGGAGATATTTAACCCAGTACCATTCCTTCTGACAATGTATGATCTGTGCATAGACCAGCTCTGGGCTACTAACCAAAGCAAGAAGACTATCTTTTTTTTTTCCCAGTCAGAGCCCATTCCCTGTTCAGATCGTAGGAGACCCTTTAAAGTCAGAGACCGGAATTTGGGAGGGGTGGGAAGAAGAACAACGCCTTTCGGCAGGGTCCCCTGAAAGACCCATCCTTTAGGGTGGCAGAAGGGCTGCAAGTCTACTCATCCTCAGAACAGCTTCCACCTACCGGGGGCAATGCCGGGAAATAACAGACTTGGTGCACGAGAAGGTTCGGAACCGGGAAAAAGAAAGGGTCCCGGGCGCAGGCAGAGAAGAAATAAAGACCAGCAATCTGAGAGCTGGGGGTAGCCACACACACTCCCCCCAAATTCGAGCACCCTGGCAGCAGGCATCAATGCTTCACCTACCTACCCGACGTTCTGAGGGATGCTGGGGTCAGAATGACAAGCCTCTGCGACAGTCCCCTCAAAGGCGACCTACGCGGCGAGCGAGCTGCACGGCGCATGCGCCAGCCCGGCGCTTCCTCCACGTGGCGCGGAGTCGCGCGGAGACTACAGTTCCCAGAATACTTAGCGAGCGCGCTCCCCGGTCCCTCCAGCAGACGCTACCCCAGGCTGGTCAGTTGTTGGGGGAGAATCGGGCAAGGCTGGTGAAGGGGTACCTTCTCTCGGAGGGGCATAAGAAAGAAGACTGAAATGTCGTCATTGATCAGAAAGGTGATCAGCACCGCGAAAGCCCCAGGGGCCATTGGTCCCTACAGGTAATATGGCTTGTAGGAGCATTCAGGGACCCGAGACGTGCGAGGTGGCGGGGTCGGAGCTGCGGCCCCTCTGGGGCCAAAGAAGTAAATCTTTTATAACGACAGCTGAGATCCTAGAAATGCTTCACAAATCCCTGCACACCTACACAAACACCTGGTTTTACAATGTGCAAAATAGTTCTAATGGGCAAAGAATAGGAATGCATTTGTGATTCTTATGAACTCATTGTGCATACCCATTACCACTAACAAATCAAATGCAAATCACAAGGAAGATAATTTTCTAAGTACTAGCCAGAAAGTCTTCCCTGTGTGTCTTTATTTCTACATGTCAGAAGTTCTTTTAAATAGGCTTCTTTAAAAAAAAAAAATGCACACAGGCACAGTTTTTTTAAATCTCAACTTTAAAACCATTGGATTTTATTCTATATGTTCTTGCATTCTTTTTTTCCTAACATAATTGTTATTCTTTTAAATTCTTCACTAAAGCATATCCTATAACCATTTTTCCTTTTTAAAGTATAGTGTCTGTTCACTATTAAAAGAAGCAAAACTAGAAAGTTTCCTTAGCTGGAACATTTTAACTATGGCAAACATATGTTGAATCCCTCCTACATGCCCAGCATTTGAGGGATACAAAAAGGCATAGGAAGAAATCCATTGGGAAAGGCCACACATGGAGGAAAGAAAAAAAAAAAAAAGGTTACTTTAGTGCAGGCTTTATGACAGTCACTATAGCAACCACCTTTTTCTATTAATTCCTCCTATTTTTTACAAAAAGAAAACTGAAGCTTGACAAAGTCAAATTGTCCAAGGTCAGTTAATCTATAAGTGACAACTTGATTTGAACTCAAGCCCTAGCTTCCTCCTCTCTACCACACTGCCATGAGAAATAGCACTCATGTGTGGCAGAACAGTAATTATTATAGTAAGATTAGAAATAAAATGTATTGGTAAAGGAACAAACGGGGAAGAAGGAAAAAAAAAGAGAAAATAGTTCTAATGGGCAAAGAAAAAAAAAAAAAAGATTTAGGGATGCTCCTTGTGAGAAGTAGTCCCTGAATTGAGTTTTGAAGGTTGGTTTTGTCACATATAGCACTGTTGTGAAACTTTGTTAAAAACATTAGCAGGATGTCATGGAGTGAAGGGCATTCCAAATAGAAGACCACTGAGAAGTGGTCTAACAATTTGAATTTCAGGCAATGGGCTCTAGAAATCAACCTTAATCATTTAGTTTGCTATCTTCAGGATAAAAAAATTGAAAAAGGATTGAAAAGGGAATGATTTTTGTACTGTGATCCACTGTGTGACTGACCCTTTGAGAATTAACTCCTTAAGAGTTGGATTTTACATTTGAAATTTTTGTTTTGTGTATTTTGAATTGACCTTGCAAGTCTGACTTAACTTTAGTTTTCTTTGTCTTCCAAATGGACTTCACTATAACACTACTTCATAAGATTATAGTAGGGATTAAATATGAAGTGACAGAAATTTGATTTTAGCAGAGGCCAGGTTGTGGCGGTTTCCATTGCTGAACAAAAGAGTTAGTTTTGTATGTAGTGAGAAACCATCAGGTGTTTTTGAGCAAGAAATAACCAGATCTCTTTTAAGAAGAGAATTCTGAGAGTATTTTGGATAGAAATTGTGAAGAAAAAGACAGCATAGTTAAGAGATATTTCAATATAACCAAAAATCAGTAATCTTTTTCCTCCTTCTGCCCTAAACTCTCTCCCTAAATCATACAGTGTTAGCATTTAGAGTAACACTTTTTGTTTACTTCAAAACAAAAGTGACCCTTAACAAAAACCAAAGTGATGTTATACAAGACACTTTGTCCTAGAACCTGCTAAAAGCATTCACCCCTCTTGACCTATTTAGAAATACTGTGTTCTTTATTGAAGAATGAAAACATGTCATGAATATTCTTGGTTGACTTGGAAGTGGAAGCTGCTAACAGAACAGAGGGGAATCTATGAGTGTGCCAGTGTGACAGAAAGGCCATTAGCTAGCTTCATGATAGACTTTCCAGGACCTTGTATCCAAAAGATTCAAACACAGGTCACTAGAAATGGACCTTATTGTCAATATTTTATGGTGAAGAAAAAACACACTCCAACTATTTATATCCTAATAAAGTCAACTGGACATATTTTAAGAACCATTTGGAAAGAAGAGTTTTTGTGCGTGGAGTTTGTAGCAAGTACAGTTTTTGAAAATTCTGGGTCTTCTCCAGAAAGAATTCTAGTGAGTTGAACTGTCAGTGCCTGGCCTTGGGATGATGGGGTGCTGTCATTAATTAGCTAGACAGTTCAGCACATTTTGAGATACTTCAGGACAGAACCTTGAGAGATTGCAACATCATGATGTTATTGCATTGCTTTCCATTTTGCTATTATGTCCCAAGCAGTCCTAATGCGACATAGATTATGACATGAGAGTTAATGATTTTGAAAGTGTTTTTACCCTTTGACCTCAAAGCAGAACAACATACTTTAAAATTTTCTGGGTGCTGGGGATGTGGCTCAAGCGGTAGCGCGCTTGCCTGGCATGCCTGTGGCCCGGGTTCAATCTTCAGCACCACATACAAACAAAGATGTTGTGTCCGCTGAGAACTAAAAAATAAATATTAAAAAAAAAAAATTCTGGAACCTAATAACTTATCTACGCCTATCTGCAGACAGTAGGATTCTTATACTCAGTATCGAGGGGCCTGGGAGTATAGCTCACTGGTAGAGCATTTATCTAGTATGCACTCGGCTCTTGGTTCCATCCCAGCATCTCACACACACACATGCACCAAGTTTCCACTTTTTGTGAACAAAACCTCTTTAAATCTCCAAGAAATGACTCACATAGCTCAGATAGTCTGAATTCCAATTCTTACTTTTAATAGTCTGAAAATAAGTGGATTATTTACAAAGTTTTTGATAAATGATAATACATATGGGCTTGAAGTATGTTTCAGATATGGGGAGAACTGAAAGTACTTTGCAAAGGGCCCAGAGCAGATGGCCTCTTGGACAGAGGAGTTAATGGACTTGTTAGCTAATGGTAACTGTTCAACCTGAGAAAAGGTTACAAATTAACGAGCTCAATAGTTACTTATTTGCAAATTAGAGTGAAAGCCAGATAGTTGAAAAGAATTCCTAGACTTTTTAAATCCTATTACTAAATTTAAATCTATCTTCTTCAGCTCTCCAAAACCCACATCATGAGCCAACGGGTACAACTAAAAAGATATTTATTGATAGCCAAAATTGTTTATGTTACTAAGTGATTAGAGGGCAAAATATCAACAAGTAGTTATATCGTGCCTGCTGTGTATATCCAAGGGACCAACTGGTTCCCGCACAGCTACAGAAACAGGACCAGACACTAGCCCTAGGATACCCTGGAAGGTAGGGACTATGAGACAGTTTCCTGTACTGCCATAAGAAAGGCTCAACCAGAGGACCCTGGGATCTGGGCTCGGTTACTTGCTCAGTGGAAGTGTGCATGGAGTTGTGTGTATGTACGTGTGTGCATATGTGATGGTTTTGAATGTAGCTTTATTTATAATAAAATATTGAAAGCAAAGTTGATCAGGCAAACAAAGTATACACAGTGACGTATTGTGTAACTGTTTTTAAAAATCAAGGAAAAATTCTACATATAGTTATGGAAAGATCTTGGTGATATACTATCAGATGAAAACAGCAAGTGTACAATAGTGTTTAATATACCATATTTTGTGTAAAAGGAGGGAGATAAATATATATTTGTTTGGTTCCTATATGCATGAAGAAACTTTGGAAGGTTACATAAAGGAAAACCTTATCTGAGAATAATTAATGTTTTTAGTGCTCTTGGCATTGCATTTTTCTGTTTTACAGCTTAAATGATGTGTAAGTACTTATTTAAAAGATGCTTTTTAGGTATAGAGTTTCATGAGTTTTAGTAAACATATAGAGTCATATCCACTACCACAATCAAATTTTAGAACATTTCCATCACATACACCACCCGCGCCCCCCACCCCAAAAATTCCTTCAAACTTGTTCATGATCAGTCCTCACCCCTGGACCCAGCAAACAACTAATCTACTTTCTGCTATCATTTTGTCTTTTCTAAAATTTCATATAGAGGCTTAGAGTACTAGAGCACTTGCCTAGCATATCTGGGGCTCTGGATTCAATCCCCAGTAATGGAGGTGAGGGGGAAAAAGTCTAAAATTTCATATAATTGAAATTAAACAATTAGATCTATGAGTGATTTTTAAATTTTTATTTATTTATTTATTTTGGTGTCATGAACAATGCTGCTCTGAACATTTATGTAAAGGCTTTGTACATACATTTTCATTTCTCTTGGAAAGTTGCTGCCTAGGAAAGAAACTACTAGATTGTGTGTTGAATATATGTTTAAATTTTTAAGATACTGCCCAAATTTTCCAAAATGGCTGTGCTATTTTGCTTTCCTACAAACAGTATATTTGTTTTTCAATGTTTCACATCCTCACCAATGTTTGTTATTATGAGTGAAATGTATGGTGGTATATTATTATGGTTTTGCTCTGCATAGGTACCTCAAGTGACTGACCTTCAGCATCTTTCATGTACTTCTTAGGTCTTCGTAGTTCTTCTTTTGTGGAGTGTCTATTTAATCATTTGCCCTTTAAAAAAAATAGTTATAGATAGACACAATATTTATTTTATTTTATTTATTTTTATGTGGTACTAAGGATCAAACCCAGTGCCTCACATTTGCAAGGCAAGCGCTCCACCAGTGAGCCACAACCCCAGCCCTCATTTGCCCATTTTTAAAATTAGGTTGTTCATCTTCGTATTATTGAGTTTAAAGAGTTCTTCATAATTTTTTTTAATAAAGAGTTCATATATTCTACCTACAAGTCCTTTATTAGATGGATGTTTTGCAAATATTTTTCTCCCAGTCTTTGATTTGTCTTTCCATTTTCTCAAAGATGTCTGTTGATAAAAGTTTTTAAGCTTAATGAAGTCTAATTTATCATGTTTTATTTTACAGTTTGTGCATTTTGTGTCCTATCAAAGGACTCATTTAGCACCGAATTTTATATTTACATTTTATATATACACCAGCTTTCTGTTCATTGCAGTCAAGCAGTGTTAGTGGACAAGACCGTTTACATCTCTGGACAGATAGGCATGGACCCTTCCAGTGGACAGCTTGTACCTGGAGGGATAGCAGCAGAAACTAAACAAGTAAGTCATTTTCCACGTTTGAAATTCACTTTGCTACGATTTTTTAATATTGATCAGTATTAATAACCGCCCACCTGACTTGTGTTATAGACATTAACAGATAAATGCCTTTTAAGCTATTCACTACTTGACTTAAGCCAGTTTTTGATTGAAGAGAGTTGGAAATTTAATGAATCATTTAACAACCAAAAAAGAGTATTCCATCTCCTGCCAAGATGCAGGGGCACACACCTATAATCCCAGTGATTAAACAGGCTTTGGCAAGAGGAGTACAAATTTCAGGCCAGCCTCAGCAACTTAAAGAGGCCCTCAGCAATTTAGCAACACTGTGTCTCAAAATTATAAAAGGGTTAGGTGATAAAATGCCCATGGGTTCAATCCCCAGTACCAAAAAGAAGGAAAAAAAAAAGGACTAGAATCATCAAAATCAAATAGCATGTTGCCACCAATACATGTATTGGGAAATTTTCTTTTTAGGGCCACTGACCCCCAACACACACAAATAACGCCACCACCACAGAAGTAAAAAGTCAGCATTTGTTAAAAAGAAAAAAAAAAAAAACTTTAACAGTTTTACACAGTGTGTTTGGTTTGGTTGGTTCAGCTGGACTGGGTTTGGTTTTTTGGTACCAGGGATTGAACCCAGGAGTGTTTAACCACTGAGCTACACCCCCAGCCTTTTTACTTTTTATTTTGAGAAAGAGTCTTGCTAAGTTGCTGAGGCTGCTTTGAACTTTCAATCTTCCACCTCAGGCTCCCAAGTCACTGGGATTACAAGCATGTACCACCATACCTGGCTACATACTGTGCTTTTAAAAAAGAATTATGAATACAATTCTATTTTAATAATAGAATTAAATTATAACTTAATACATTCACTGAGTTGTTTATAATAACCAAAGATAGAAACAACCTAAATATCCTTCCATAAAGAACTAGTTGAAAAAAATCATGCTAGCCATACAAATAAATTGCTAAGCAAAGCTCTCAAAGATAATTTGTTATATGATAAAATCCAACCAAGAGCAGAATAGCATACACGATAGGCTGCAAGATGTGTATGTTTGTGTGTTTAAGAGTATGTTCATTTATGCATGGACTCTCTAAAAGATTAAAAAATAAGAAACTAGAAACAGTTTGTTACCCTTACTAAGGAGTAAAGAGAGGATACATCTTTTTTCTGCATATACTTGTTCACAGCTTTTAGACTTTTGTCTTACTCAGGTAGTATCTATTTAGTTTAATTATTAGTTTAAAATACAAAAATGTAATCATATATTTTCAACAGTAAAGTAAGGAGGAAGAATAAGTTGAAAAGAATAAATTAAGGATTTGGTAACAAACTGATGTTTTTCTGGAAGCTGAAGCATCAAACACATACAAAATTCACTAATATTGTTTTTTGAGGAAAAAAAAGAGCCTTTTAACATCAAATATTACTTTAAAAGAAAACATGTTTTAATGCTTACTACCTCCTTGAAGTGATGTAGAATTATATAAAGTAGTGATATAGAATGAGGAATCCCAAAACTTATTTGTTTCAGCTTAATTAATGGATATTGACTAAAAACTTCACACTCTTTAGCACTGAGGAAGGGACTTCCTTTCAGTCTTTTCACTATATTTCATAAAGATTCATTCCATTAAAGGAAATGAAGAATGAGTTGACTTTACAGTCTAGAAAGAGTGGGGAGAATTTTTCTGCAACATAAGCTACTCAAGGAGGTACTAGTAAAAGAAGATTCACCGAATTTAATTAAAACTTTAGTATTACACCAGTGTCTTAGGCCTCTCTTGCCTTGATTTACAGGCTCTTACAAACATGGGTGAAATTCTGAAAGCGGCAGGCTGTGACTTCACTAATGGTAAGCAACTTGGTTTTCCTTCACTGTTAATTTCTATTTGATATTTCCTTGGTCTTTTTGAAAAACAGGGCATTTATTAATGTCATACCATGTTGTTTTTTAAAGTTGTTCTAATAGTCTGGAAACAACTCTGTTCTAACTTCACTTTTTCAAACCCCTTTCAGTCCCATTTTAATCAAGACAGTCACAGAATCATATATGGTTTTTCTAAGAAATGTTTTGAATCAGACCAAGTTGCTAAACCTAATGAGAATGTATATATCTTCTAGTGGTCAAAGCAACTGTTTTGCTGGCTGACATGAATGACTTCAATACTGTAAATGAAATCTACAAACAGTGTAAGTAATTTATCTGTTTTTTCTTATTTACAGTTTTAAAGAGAAATGAATTGTTAACAAAATGAGCACCCATTATCAATTAAAAGTGACAGGAGATGCTAAAGAAATGGCATCTTGTTCTTAAAAAATTAGTAAGTCTAGATGGGCCAGGCACAGTGGCACATGCCTGTAATCCTAGCAGATTGGGAGAATGAGGCCGGAGGTTCACAAGTTCAAAACCAGCTTCAGGGCTGGGGATGTGGCTCAGGCGGTAGCACGCTCGCCTGGCATGCGTGCGGCCCGGGTTCGATCCTCAGCACCACATACAAACAAAGATGTTGTGTCCGATGAAAACTAAAATAAATAAATAAAAATTCTCTCTCTCTCTCTCTTAAAAAAAAAAAAAGAAAGAAAATAGGAATGAGAGGGGCTGGAGTTGTGGCTCAGTGGTAGAGCACTTGCCTAGCATGTGTGAGGCCCTGGGTTCGACCCTCAGCACCACATAAAAATAAATAAACAAAATAAAGGTATTGTGTCCAATTACAACTAAAAAATAAATGTTTTTTTTAAAAAAAAAAAAAACAGCTTCAGCAAAAGCAAGGTGCTAAGCAACTCAGTGAGACCCTATCTCTAAATAAAATACAAAATAGGGCTAGGGATGTAGCTCAGTGGTCGAGTACCCCTAAATTCAATCCCTAGTACACACCCCCCAAAATTAATAGTCTAGCCAAGCGCCTTGGTGCATGCCTGTGATCCCAGCGACTTGGGAAGCTGAGGCAGGAGGTTTGCAAGTTCAAGGCCAGCCTCAGCACCTTAGCAAGGCCCTAAGTAACTTAGCAAGACCCTGTGTGGAGTCTCACTGGGGATGTGGCTTAGTGGTTAAGTGCTTCGAGGTTCAATCCCTGGTACTCCCTCTCCCAAAAAAAAAAAAAAAAAAGTCTTACTGGAAACATACAGTATGCCCCCATGAAAAAACTCTTAAGATATTTCTGTTGCATTCCCTAAAATAATATAAAAAAACCTACAAATCCATTTTCCGTTAGACCTTTCTTAGGCTTTTTAAACCCTCATAAATATTTCTGATATGTATAGCTCATGTTTGCTAATGCTATGATATGGTCTAACCACCATCTCATAATCTCTAGCTAATATTTTATATTTCCATGCCTTGTTTCCTCATATGCAAAGTGGGGATAACATACTGCTACTCTATAGGATCGTCTGAATTGTTAAATAAATTAACACAAACTGTAAAACAGTTAAGACAAATGCTGTCATGTTGTAAGCACTGAGTAAATGCTGATATTATCACTTCTGTAGTAAGGAAAATGGGTGTCCCTCCCACCTGGGAAGAGACAAAGGAATCACATGGAAAAAGTATCATTACTTATTGTCTCCAGAAGAAAAGAATAGAGAAGATCAAATTAGTGGAAAAGTACCTTCCAGGCTAAGTGTGATAGCACGTGCCTGTAATTCTAGCAGCTCAGGAGGCTGAGGCAGGAGGATTCCAAGTTGAAGGCCAGCTTTAGCAACTTATCAAGGTCCTAAGCAATTTGGTGATACCATCTCAAAATAAAAAGAGTTGGGGATGTAGCTCAATGATAAAGCAATGGATCCAATCCCAAATATCAAAACAGGAAAGGAAAATACTTGCCAAAATTGCTGGATATAGGGATTTAGGGAGACATTTCCTATTAAGATTAACTGGTTTGTAAATATCACTTCAAAGAGCAAATCCCATTCCTATCAAAAAGATCAAAATGACAGAGTATGTATTTCATTTTTTTTTTCAGAAAGCTGACAGGAAAGCTTTAAAAATTATAGCAAATACATCAAAACAGTTTATCAAACAGATCTGAATGTGAGATTTTTTCCTGAAATGTTATTTATATCTAAGAACTGACTAGTCCTTGTAGCACTTACCAGGTTCTTGATCATGGAGGTTGAATAACAGCACAATGTCTGGAAACTAAAAGGAAATTCTTTTAAATTCAGATTTCAAGAGTAATTTTCCTGCTAGAGCTGCTTACCAGGTTGCTGCTTTACCCAAAGTAAGTATAGTTAAAATGAGTAATGTACACAGTTTTAAATTGCTACATTGTTTTCTGAATATACCAAACTAAGTTAAGTGCTGTGAAAGGAAATTAAAAATAAAGAAAGGATATAGTCCCTGCTTCCCAGGAACTTAAAGTCTTAAAGTAAACATCCCATATTACATGCAGGGGAAAAACATTAAGAAGCCTTATAAGGCATGAACATAACAGAATCAGTACTTAAGTTGTGAGGAAAAGCACAGAAACAGCTGTATTGTCATAATATTACTTAGAGAGCCAGGCTTTTAGTTCTGCAATAAAAATTTCATTTGGCTATCATATAATAAAAAATCCATATCTACTACTAGAAAAATGTTCTCTACTATGGCATCCATATTTCACCATTCTGGTTTGGTATTCTAATTTCACTAGAAGCTCTTTTCCTATGCTTTTAGCTACACAATATTCCTATAAAGAAGTTTAAGCCTTTACTGACTTAAACTTGTAACTTTCCACTAAACAAAATTTAAGAGTGGCATTTTTATTGCTTTAATTAATTGTTACTTGTAGTGATCATTATCATCAAACTTAGGAAGTTATTGGGTATAGTAAAAGGAGTTCTGAATTTGAAATCACAAGACAAGGATCAAACCTGTGCTATTTACCTTTTTGACTTGGAAACAGTTAATCACCCTGAACTTCATTGTATGAGTTGAAGATTGTCTATCTAATAGGGTTGCCTATGAGAATCAAATGAGCTAGTGTACATGAAAGTGGGAAGCATGGTAACCTGGCCTGCTGTAGGTTCTTGGTGAATATTTCCTCTTCTTTCCTGCTTTGAAAAGTTTATTTTTAAAAATACTGTGTTGCTGTTAGCTTCACATTTTTTGGAAAGTATTACTAAACTCTTTAATTTGTACAAAATAATGAAAACATTGTTTGATTATTTACCTTACAGGGAGCACGCATTGAGATTGAAGCAGTGGCTGTCCAGGGACCTCTCACAACAGCAGGTCTATAAGTGGGCAGTGTTATTCTCATCATGTCTTTAAATTAACATTTTGATTCTTACAATTGATGTTGAAAGTGTACATGTGACTAAAATATCTGTAGTTATCATGGAAATACCATATCATAGAGGGAGTTGACATGAACTGAATATTAGATAATGAACCCAGTTACTGATGCTACCAATTACACATGTGTACACTCATTGCTGAATATGAGAGAAGGGACACTCATTACATAGACACTCAAGTAAACTAAAGTACAGGGAATAATAACACAGGTAGATGAGTTAATGTTCCTGAAAAATAATAAAGAGCCTAATTCAATTACATTCTATTTAATTAAATGATATGAAGTACTTAGTTCTCATGTTAGATATGTGATTCTGCTTTTACTTGAGTAAAATATTCACTCTTGAGTTGTAGAAGTAAAGGAGAAGAAAATGGACCAAAATTTTATATAGATAATATTTTTTCTAATGGAAATAAAATACACATGCAGATTTCCCTACGTGTGATTTTGTTCACTTATTTTGTAACAGTTTAATTTATACATGAAAACATATTTACCAAATAAAAATGGGGAGGGAACCATGAAGTAAATCACCAGCTATTTCACTTCTTTAAGTTTATTTTTAACTTTGTATATTCTTACACTGTTGTATTCAAGTTATATATAATCACCTTGTGTTTGTTCTTTAAAGTCATTCTTTTTCTTGGGAATGGAGATGAGTCTTGTTGTGTAGTCCAGGCTGACCCTGAACTCCTGGACTCAAGCAGTCCTCCTGCCTCACCCTCCCAAGTAGCTAGGACTACAAACATACAACACTGTTCCTTGGCTTTTTAAAGTCTCTCAACATTCTTAGACAACTATTACATAAATACTTCCCCACTGTAGAATAAATCCCAATTCAGAATTATGCCAAAGAAAAAGGAAAATTCCCCACATTCATTCTCCAGTCTACTTACCTTCCCAAAGAGAATGAACCTCTGTTAAAGAGTTTTTATTCATTAAATACTTGATTATCTGGGGGTTATGTTTGTTTGTTTATTTATATAAATAGGATTTTGCTGTACACATTATCCTATAGATCACTTTCTGTCTTAAATATCTTTCCATAAACATATGTATAAATCTTCTGCATTTTTAAAACTATTATAGTGTTCTTTTGTGTGGATATACCTTAGGTGATGTAATGATTCCTCCAAACAATACAGTTTCCAAAATTATCATATTATAGCAGTGCTGCCATAACATTTTTATACATACAAATAATACAAAATTATACGTTAGGTTGTTAAGAGTCATAGGAAACAGTAAAGTAAAAGATTTGGACGATATTGGTTGGGATTGTTACACTTTTAAGCTCAGTAAGAAGAAGACTTCACTGAGACGACAATGGCGTTAAAAATGTTTGTTGAAATTTATTGAACTTTTTTCTGTACCTGTGGTAAAGTTGTTACTATGGTAAAATACAATAATTTTGTGATGTAGAATCCACTGTGCATCCCAACTTAGCTTCAATATATGTATTTATACACACTCACACACACACACATACACACACACACATATATATGTATATATATATATACACAAACATACACATATTTTGTGCGGGGGAAGGTTTGTAGTTTATTTGCTACAGTTCTTTGGCACTAGTTTACAAGGCAAAAACAAAAACAATTGGAATAATAATTATTTTTCTTAAAAACCCTGTCATCAACTTTCAGTCATTTCTACACCCATATTTTTTATACATTCTTAATAGTTTGGATATTTGTTTTTAATGTTCATCTGTGAGATTGCCTTTTCACTTCTATACCACATTTTATGGGGCTGGGGGCAGTGCTCTTACCTAGCCCATGTGAAGCACTGGGTTCTATCTTCAGCACTGCATATAAATAAATAGATAGATAGATAAATGGAATGACTTTTTTAAAAAAAGATTTTGTGGCTGTAAATACCTGTTCTGGAATGCTTGATAGAGTTTGGCTAGAAAACTGGGCTGTATGTTTAAACTGATTCAATTTATTTCATGGTAACAGAAACATTCCGATTTTCTGTAGTCAGTTTGGTCATTTAGTGTTGCAGAATTTGCTCATTCCTTCTAAACTTTCATGTTATAGGCACCTTTTAATCCTGCTGTCTCTATTAAACGTGCCTATTTTTCCATCTCTTTTTTTTTCCTTTATCAGTCTCCCAGAAGTTTATCAATTTAATAATCTTGTTAAAGAACCACTTTTTGGCTTTGTTGATCCTTTTCTATTGTATGTCTCTCTCCTCCCCTCCACTCCCCCTTCTCCCCCCTCCTCTCCTTTCCTCCCCTCTCCCCTCCTCTCCCCCTCTCTCCCTCTCTCCCTTTCTCTCCCTCTCTTTTTGGTGTTGCTAGAGATTAAAACCAGAGATTTGAGTGTGTGCCAGTCAAGCATTCTCCTCTCCCACTAAGCTATACCCTCAGCCCTTATATCTTATTTTATCATTAATTTATGCTCTTACATTTTTATTATCTCTAGCTTATTTATAGGACATCTCTTTCTACCTTAACATGAAGATTCTCATATTTGTAAATGATGGAAACTCAACTCAAACTAGTGTAAGAGGAACAAAAAGGAACTCAGGCTCAGATCACCCAGAATTCCAAGGTATAGCTGACTTCAGACACATGTGGTTCAGAAACTTCATGGTTCTGTCTGTCTCTTGTGGGAAGATGTTGCAGGTCCACACATACAGGCTACCTGTATACTAGCTCCAGCTGAAAGATACCATTTCCTAGTATATCTGGAAAGAGACTCAGGGAAGTCTCTGATTGGTCCAGCTCAAGTCAGGAAAGAGCCATTCCAAAACCAATAATTGTAGTGAAGAAAATTAGACCCAGCCAGGTTGGTTCTAAGAGGAATGGTTGTATGTAAGTCATGACTTAAAAATCAAACCCTAGAATGAAAAAGCTAGAAGGAAGTAAGGTACCGGCACCCAGGTTAATTAATTTAATGACTGTGTCGGGATTTTTAATCTTCTTTCCACTAAATCAGAACACAATCATTAGACTTTGTTAAATCTGAAAAATAATAATTGCAGTATGTTGGCCTTTCAAACATAGAGCAAGCTCTTTGAAGTATGAGATATCTAAATGAGTCACCCATATTTCCTTATTGTTGCCATATTTCTACCTTTGATAGGGTATATATTTTTTAAAGTTTGCTGTTTTCTGAAGAACACCATGAGCCAAAAGAAATTTTATATATGTTCCTGTAGTAACAATTAGATAAATATACCAAGATTCAAACACTGTATTAATTCTAATGACATATTTATTCAATCAAAATTATAAATGTTGAAGCAAGAGTACAAAACAATTTTATAAAATTTCCCATAATTGCCCCTAAAGCCAATTATAATTAATTATAAGGAAATTACCTTGATTATATATGAATAAACAGCATTTGTCATCAATAAATATTTACAGAATGTTGAATTTGTACTAAGTCCTATAAGAAAAACGAAATATGAGATGCTTTTCCTGCCCTAAAAAGAGCTTACAGTCTTCTCATTTCTACCATGTGTTTAGTAATTGGAAAGCATTAAAAATAATTTCAAAAATCCACTTCAATGAACTATTCATCTATCCTAAGTCATAAATCATGGTCAGCTAAGCGCTAATATACTTAAGAACAGTTTTTTCCTCTATACCACTAATCAATGTTTACTAATATAGCAACTATAATTGGACCCTTCTCTCTAACTTATTATCTCCAACAAATTCCAATGGGGAAAATCTAGAATTACTGTGCTCATTCAATTGACTTAACATTCTATCAACTATTGTGCCTTGTCTAACTTGTTACAAATTTTGCAACCAAAATAATAATAACCCCACATATACATCAACATGCTAACAGTGATGATTTTTGACCTGAATTTTGAACTGAATTACAGGTAATATTTAGATTTCATCTTAAGAAATTCATATTTTCTGAATTTCTACAATGCTTTCATTTTTAGTAAGAAAAATTTTAATAAGCCTTTTCCTGAAATAATTACATAAATAATCACTGTGTCCCATTTAAGTACCTAAACAAAAACAGTGTTTTTTTGTTTTTTGTTTTTTGTTATTTTTACCAAAAAGAAAAAGGTTATTTGATTTTGTGGTGCTCAAGATGGAGCCCAGGGGCTTGTGCATGCTTGACAAGTGCTTTACCACTAAGCTACACCTTCAGCCATTTTTTTTTAAGACAGGGTCTCACTAAGTTTCTGAGGCTGACCTCAAACTTTTGGTCTTCCTGCCTCCGCCTCCAGAGTCTCTGGGATTGCAGGAAGCTGGCCCAAAAAGTTTTTAAATAACTCAGATATCCAGAAAACTTGAAACTCATCCATACTGATCTATTAACTACTAGTTGAAATCAACTACTAGTTTATCCTCTCCTAAAACTGTTAGGGGTATGGTGATGGTTAAAAAAAGATAACTTTTGGGCCTGTAACTTCCTAGTGAGGTGCTGGGGCCCAAACTATCTATAAAAATGGCATAGTTGTAATCTCTAACAAGTGATTATGTGCACCAAAAGAACACAAATATAAACCCTAGTAGCATAATCTGACTATGGCCATTCAAGATTCTGATTAGCTAAATGTGAAAAAAAAAGAATCCTTTAAAAGCAATTCTTAATTCAAGGCCAGGTTTGGTGAAAAAAAATTGTTAAGAGTGACTGTGTGTGTGTGTGTGTGTGTGTGTGTGTGTGTGTATGTGTGTTTTGACTGCTCAAAAGTTATTCGCTTTATTAGAATCTCTTACTCCAAAGTCTAAATGGAAAAAGCAATAAGATCACAGGTCCATCACACTTTTTTATCCTGTGGATCCCCAGCGGGTGGCACTTCAAGCCAAGAGTTTGGGATCTGGCCTGAGTATTTTCTAGATTTGCGACTGGCAAAATGTTCATTCCCTATTGGTGATACTAGTTCGAAAATCATTTGTTCATTATTTCCCTCCTAGGTAGGCATAGAAAATAATGAAATTAAAATTAGTAGGACACAAACTGGACTACAAAGTGCCTATTTTACCTAAAATCTAAAAAAAACAAAGTTTCTAAAGATGCCTTAGTAGCCACATTAAAGACTATAGACAAAAGTACAGAAAGTACCAAAAATTGCTGGGCAGGGTGGTGCACACCTGTAATCCCAGCAGCTCAGGAGGCTAAGACAGGAGGATTATGAGTTCAAAGCCAGCCTTAGCTACTTAGTGAGGCCCTAAGGAACTTAGTTAGACCCTGTCTCAAAAAACAGACTGGGGATATGGCTCAGTGGTAATCCACCTTGGGTTCAATTCCTGGTACCAAAAAACAAAGAAAGAAAAAAATATATTTGTACAAATTTCCAAAATTTTGAGAATTAGTTGACACACTAATGGGAAAGAATGGAATTAATAAACACTTTGGAAAACTTGGATCTCTTTCAATATTAAAATTTTTTAATAAGTCACCAAAAGAATGGACTTTTATGCCTATTAATCCTTCTATTTCAGTGCTTGATACAAAGAATAATTCCATTTATTAAGGTGATCACTTATATTTTATACTAAGCTCTGACTTTTTTCAAGTTCTATTTCTTTTTTTTAATATGTTTAAATTGTAGATGAACACAATATCTTTATTTTTATATGGTGCTGAGGATTGAACCCAGTTCCTAATACATATGAGGCAGGCACTCTACCACTGAGGTACAGCCCCAGCCCCTTAAGTTCTATTTCAACTGATAAATTATAAATATAAATACTCATATTCATAATATGAATAAATGACTTATTCATATATATGCATTCTGTAATGATTGAATCAAGCTAATTAGCATATTTATTATCTCACATATTTATCAGTCCATGTTTTTCTACTTACTAAATACATGTATGAAAGTATCTTCTGGTCAGAAAAAAAATATCTTTGAATGAAAACATGTAGCTCAAAAGATAAATTTTATCAGTTCTTGATTAATATAACTTTCTGACCTAAAAATTCTGGTTTTGGAACTACACCAAACATGAAGCTATTCATTTAGCTTGAGCACTTGTGATATGAAAACGAATTTTCCTGTTTCCCAGATAGGATTAGGGTAATATCACACAAATTCATATTTTAAATGTATCTTCCTTCCTTCCTTCCTTCCTTCCTCCCTCCCTCCCTCCCTCCTCCCTCCCTCATACAAGGGATTGAACTCAGTGGCACTCAGCCACTGACCCATATCCCCAACCCTATTTTGTATTTTATTTAGAGATAGGGTCTCACTGAGTTGCTTAGTGACTTTGTTGCTTTTGCTAAGGCTGGCTTTGAACTCATGATCCTCCTGCCTCAGCATCCTGAGCTGCTGGGATTATAGGCATGAGCCACCACATCCAGCTTAAATGTATTATTTTCTAAATTAATTTAGTATAAGTAGGAACCCTTGGTATTATTCATTCATTGAGTCAACAGAAGTGTAGGGTACCATTAAAGGACCTAAATGCCTGAAATCAAAGACAGATAAAACAGAAATCACAATCTTCTTTATTTTGCAGATAGGATGACATCATCCACTCAAAGAACTCATCTTTTGTCTACCTTTGAACACTTTAAAGTCAGAAGCATAAACTAATACTAAAATAAGAACTAAGATGATATACTCTTCCCTGTATCCTATATTTTTTTTCTTTCTTTTTTTCTTTTTTGGTGGTACTGGGGATTGAACACAGGGCCTTGTGCATGTGAGGCAAGCACTCTACTGACTGAGCTATATCCCCCACCTCTGTATCTTATATTCTTACCACAGGTCCTCTCAGTAGTCATTTTAATATATACACTAAAGTAAGAGTAGTTAATACATCTTAGAAGTTACCTTAAAATATACATATATGTACAAATAATAGAAACCAAATATTTCCAGAATTCTGCCAATATTCATAAACACAAGGCACTTGGTGGGAAAATTAGCAATCATTATTTATTATTCATGTACAATCATTTACCCTTTCCAACTTTGGAAGAATTCTTGAAAAGTGATTTTCTGTGCTACCTAATGTTTATACTACAAAATATTATAAATATTTTGATTTCTTATCTTCTTTACCCCTAAAACCTAATATTAAGCTGCAGTCATCTAAAAAAGAATAGGGCCCAGGAAGACTCCACATAGCAACAAATCTAGGATTTAATCCTTGGTATTTGTTGTCTCTGAAATATATTAAATGTCAATTAATTTAAAATGCTTTTAATGTTAGTCCAACACCTCACATAAGTGTAAAACAGCAGCTGATTCAAAATGGCACAAGGAAAATGTGGAGCCTTCCTTGCAAAAAATGACTAATCTTGCGACAGCACCAAAGCCACATTCCTTTGAAAAGCACTTTATTAACAATGTATCATGATAAATAAGGCTCTTGGTAGTAGAGAGACAAGGTGAGAAGGTAATGAGATGGCATGCCTCCTAAGATTCCTACCAGCTCTAAACTCTATGATAGGACAGAAATACTAGGCTGAGTTTGTCCCATTAATTTTGTGTTGTTCATTTTATTCCATCATAATTGAACTACATGAACTTATAATCATGAATTCTCCTAAAATTTGCTACCTCCTTTCTCCAGCCTTCTGTAGCTACAGGTCTATACCTTATATTTAGGTCTTCTTTTCCTATACTGAATGGACCCATTGCCACAATGAAGATAGTCACCCTCACACTCTTAAATGATCACAAAGCCCTGTTTTTATTGGCTCTGGCTATTATGATTTTAAATGTGTCACTGTCCTAAATAGCTAAGAAAACCATTCCCAGCTTAGCAGTTTCATGGGACAACACAGTCAAGAGCATGGCATCACTGTCATGGTTCCAACAGTCTACCTACAATCACACTCCTTGTGCAAAATATATAGCTATAGAAAGTTAAGAACCATAAACACACATACACGAAATGATGCACAACTACAAACTGCATCTCTCCACTGAACCAGGCTGTGTCTGTTCACCCTTCTGTCGCCATCCCCAGCTCTCTGGCTGCTGAAAGATCCACGGCTTCTCCTGTTTCTTCTTCTTTTGTTTCAGCCCTTTCACTTACATTCTCATTCTCCATTTCTGTTTCCACCTTTTCTCCTGTCTCACCTGGAAAAGTAATCCAAAGAGATAATATGAAACACTCACTTAGCATTAACAACAAATTGCTTCCATAGTTTGTTTCCAATGGGGCAGTTTTTGCTCTTAGGTCTATGCAGAAAGTTTCTTTGGTGGTATCAAGAAAGGCAAGTGTGGCCAATGTCAAGTCCCTGAACATCTTGGTGTCTTGGCATTCTAAATAAAATCAGGATGCAAAATTACCCAAGAAATGGCAACAGAACATACTAGAATGTTTCATCTCTATATAAGTCAAAAGATGGTCCAGGGTTGGCCAAAAATCTGTCTTATTTGACCATTATGGTATTTAAAGAAAACATTCATTAAAGACATAGAACTTGCTAGCATTTAAAAGTCTAGATATTGCAAATGTAACTCCCTAAAATCAGTTTGGGCAACACTGGCTCCCATTCACAACCAGCAGCTTCCTGAGGACCTCTGAGACTCTCCATGGAATCCTACAGGCCCCATTTCACTCATTTTCAGCATGGTCACTAATCATTTGTTCACCTTAATTCTGGATCCTCTTACCATATAAAGAGCTTGATGAAAAGTGAGCTTGGAGAAATTCAGAAATTTTGACATGTTGCCTTCAAGGGATGATTTTGATTTTTTTTTCCAAGCATGGTCTAAAAATATATGTTTTTACTTGCTTCTCCCTTCTGACTCATAGCACTTTTTTTTTTGCATTTTTAGTAAAACATCTATCTCAATAAAGTATAATAATTTGTTTACATTCTGCCTTCCCCCAATAAACTGAGGGTCCCTGAGGTCAGGGATTATCTCCTACTCATTCTGCATCCTGAGCACCTAGCATATGCTTAGGCACTCAAAAAATACTCAGTTGGGTCAGAGTGATGGCATACACCTATAATGCCAGCAACTCAGGAGGCTAAGGCAGGAGGATCACAAGTTTAAGACCAGCCTCAGCAACTTAGCAAGCCTGGGTCTCAAAATGACATAAAATATAAAAAGGATTGGGGATGTAACTCAGTGGTAAAGTGCTCCTGGGTTGAATCCCCAATAGCAAAAAAAACAAAACAAAAAAAAAAAAAAAAAACACCTGAGTTGGGCTGGGGGTATATTTCAGTGATAGAGCACTTGCTCAGCATGTACAAGGTGCAAGATTTGTTCCCTCGCACCACAAAAACCTGAGTTAGTAAATTAAAGAATTAAGAAACAGATGGTTATAATTAATGTTTCATTTAATTATACAATACTATGAAGCTAATGTTATCAAAATGTAAATAATGCCTCAGAAAAAAATGTTACTTTTAGTTATAACTCCAACAAACAATATACTCCAAGAACAGCATAAATATCATTTTATGCTGATAAAGCAGAGTTAAAATTTTTAAAATACCACATACCAAAACAATATATTTCTTTAGCCTTCTCATAAAGATAAAAAGATAGGGCTGGGGGAATAGCTTAGTGGTAGAATTTTTGCTTAGCATGTGCAAAGCCTTGGGTCCAATCACCAGCCCCCAAAACAAACAAGCAAACAAAAACAGGACAGGAATAGAATGACAATAATTTTCTAAGGATGTGCTTAACCAAGATGAAAATTACATTCTAAAAGCTATATTCTTTGTGTGTTCTTTCATTAGAAGGTAAAATCCTCCACTAATAATTTGTTCACCTTAATTCTGGATCCTCTTACCATATAGAGAGCCTAATGAAAAGTGAATTTGGACAAATTCAGAAATTTTGACATGTTGCCTTCAAGGGATGATTTTTTTTTTTTTTTTTTTGGTACCAGGAATGGAACCCAGAGGCACTTAACCACTGAGCTACATCCTCAGCTCATTTATTTATTTATTTATTTATTTTTATTTTGAAACAAGGTCACTCTAACTTGCTCAGGGTCTTGCTAAATTGCTGAGGCTGGCTTTCAATAATCCTCCTTGCCTCAGGCTCTCAAGCTGCTGGATTATCGGTGCACACCACAGTATCTGGCCAAGGGGTGATTCTATTTAACCATCAGACTCTAAGTTAAAAATTTCGACACTATAAATAAAGACTATGCTTTAGAAGAGATTTTCTGGAAAGCTGGATTGAGGCTGGATGGAATGCTTGTTTCCCAGGATGGAAGGCTTTTTGGTTTGGATAATGAACTTCAGCCACCTGAAAGACTTCAGTGACTGTGTGTCAGGCTCCCCCTCCCCCAGTGCTGGTCTATGGAACTCATCTAAATAAACATTCTGAATCTCTAACAGCCTGACTTTACCTTCAGTGTGTTGGTCTGCTTGGTTAGTGTGAATTTTTCCAGCCATTTCCACATTTGCCGCTGTCTCTGGAATTCCTTCTGGTTGCTCCATGCTTCCAACTATTCTTTCAGGTTGAATCTGCTCCATGTTTTCAGGACCTTCAGAAGTTGTGTGGAGTAAGTCGTTCATTACAGGAGTTTGCACAGACTGACTTCTGTACAATATTTCTGATGTTAAATTCTCTTTGGAAATTGTTTCTAGAAGCTGGGATTGCTCCTCGTTTCCCACTGTTTCTTGAAATTTCTGTTCTTCATTAGTTTCCACAAACTGACTTCCTTCCAACATTTCTGGAGATTTGTTCTCTTTGGGAATTGCTTCTAGAAATTGGGACTGTTCATCTTTTCCCGTTGCTCCTGGAGGCTGCAGCTCTCCATCTGTTTCCAGAGGCTGAATGTTCTCCATTGTTCCTGGAGGTTGCATCACCGCAACAGTTGGTCGATTCTCAGCATCTTCCCTTGTTCCAGAGGAGTTCCTCTCTCCTGCTGTCCCTGAAGATGGATCCTTGACTTCTGAAAGTTCAGTCTGAGCATTTCCTTTTACAGCCTGAACTTCTGTCATTGTTTCCACATCTTTCTTCTTTTCTTCTGCTCCTGGGGTATCATCTCTGCCACCTAGATGAGGTGCCTCAGATTCCTCAGGTCCTTGGAGAGGCTGAGTCTTCCCTGTAGGTCCTATCTGGACTATGGCATCCTTTTCAGGGGCTACCTCCTTTGCCAGGGGCCGTTCACGGGATACAACACCATTAGCTGTAGGCACCACTGATGCCTTGGGCTTCTCCAGAGGGGGAAGGCTTTCCCTTTGTATGTTGCCATGAAATATGGATTCTTTTCCTGATGTGCGGGGTGTGGGTTGGGCAACACAGGACTCACTTTCTTCTGTGGTAGATAAACATTCATTTGAAGTTACTTTTTGATCATTACATTGGTGGGGGGGAAGAAAAGAGAAAACACAAAATATTATTTTAGTTTTTGTCTTGAAAAAGTGAACCGATATCAAGAAGTAGATTTAACACTTCAAGATATACCATGACCCTCTCTCCAAGTCAAAGGCCTTTATGTCTTTACCCCAAACACCTCACCTCAGACTTCACCGAGTTTTCTGTTTGCTCATTGTGCACCTTTTCATGGCTCCTATCCCATATTCTAACTTAGCAAAGTCCACTTGTTTCACATGTTCTTTTCTCTGTCCTACCCTTTCTCCTCTGTAGGATTGGGAGGTTTCCCAGTGTGTGATCCTTGGGCTCTTGGGAAGGTCTCACTTTCCTTCTAACAAAGAATGGTCCCCAGTGAATGGAAAATGCTCCATGATGGAGGAAATCTAGTAGGTGAAGGCAATGGTGTCTAGGAAGGGGAGTGACAAGGATTGCTTGATCTGAGTTTCCTGTCATTTTAGGGGCACAGTGAGAAGGAAAACAAAGGAAAGTTGGAAACATGCATTTTACTTCCTGTCTCTTCTGTTGGGTTGACCAAATGAAACAGTGCATATAAAGCATTTATTAGCCTGAAGTCTGCAGTTCATCTAAGAGCTCAGCATCTGTTGTGGCCTTGGGAAGACAGTTCCCAGGGATCTCATGGGTGTCTCTCTCCCGCCCATCTCAGAGGTGCAGGAGAATCATGTCTCGTGAAACACTGGGTGCAAAAGTGCTCTCGACAGTTTACAATAAGCAAATTTGCAATGTGTTTATACCCATTAACCCAGTAATCCTACTTCTAGAAGTTTATCCTAAAAGCTTAAAACTTAGAAAATGCTTCGAGGGAAAAAAATCTATCATTCAAGTGTTCTTTATAATAGCAAAAGCTGAAAAACATGGGCTGGAGTTGTGGCTCAGTGGCAGAGCGCTTGCCTAGCATGTGTGAGGCACTTAGGTTCAATCCTCAGCACCACATATAAATAAATTAAAAATAAAGGTACATCAACAATTAAAAAACATAAAAAAAAAGAAAGCTGAAAAACAACTTAAAAGTCTAACAAGATAGGGGAACAGATAAATAGTATACTAAATGAAATACTATACCATGAATAGATGATTATAAAGACCATAAGCTTAAATAAGAAAATAATTATGACATGTCTTAAAAATTGGCACTTGTAGTTGGGTTGACCAAATGAAACAGTGCATATAAAGCATTTATTAGCCTGAAGTCTGCAGTTCATCTAAGAGCTCAGTAAGCGAGTTACCAGTTTTAAATATAGTATGATTACAGTGATCAAAAGGAAGGCAGTGAGGGAAGGAGAAGGAGAGGAAAAATAAATCACAAATGGAGTGTGGAAAGACTGGGGAAAAAAGAAACCAAATGTTAAAATGGGTCTCTAGGTGATATTTTCTTCTTCTCTTTTTCCCCAAGAGGTTTTTTTTTTTTTTCCTTTTTTCTTTTTACCACCACAATTATATAAACATATAGTTTAAAAAGTTATCTGCTGATCCAATGTTCCTCTCCCATTTCCCCTTCTCTAGGGACAAATATTTTAATTCTCTTAACTGTTTTAGAGGGAGATACATATCTCCCTAATGAGCTTAAATTTTACCCTAAAAGCATGAAGAACAAGAATTATGAACAAGGGGCCGGGCTGTGGCTCAGTGGTAGCGCACTTGCCTGGCATGTGTGAGGCACTGGGTTCAATTCTCAGCAGCACATATAAATACATAAATAAAATAAAGGTCTATCAACAAATAAAAAAATATTTAAAAAAAAGAATTGTGAACAAGCAGGAAATAATACCAAGAATTAATAAATGGGATGGTATCAAATAAAAAAGATTTTTCAACTGCAAAGGAAACAAGAGCATGAAGTGAGAGCCTATGGAATGGGAGAAAATCTTTGCTAGTTACTCTTCTGACAGAATATACCAAAAAAACTCAAAAAACTTACCATAAGAAAATAATAACCGGGCTAGGGTTGTAGCTCAGTGGTAGCACACTTGCCTAGCATGTGTGAGGCCCTGGGTTCAATTCTCAGCATCACATATAAATAAAGTATAATAAACGTCCATCTACAACTAAAAAAGTATTTTAAAAATACAACAATAATAACCCAATCAGTAAATGAGCAAATGAACTAAACAGACACTTCTCAGAAGAAGAAATACAAACCAGGCTCAGTGGCACCCACTTGTAATCCCAGCAGCTCAGGAGGCTGAGACAGGAGGATCATGAGTTCAAAACCAGCACAGAGCAAAAAGTGAGATGCTAAGCAACTAAGTGAGACCCTGTCTCTGAATAAAATGCAAAATAGGGCTGGGGATGTGGCACAGTGGTTGAGTGCCCCTGAGTTCAGTCCCTAATACCAAAAAAAAAAAAAAAAGAAGAAGAAATACAAATGGCCAACAAATATATGAAAAAATGTTCATCATCTTTAGCAATCAGGGAAATGCAAATCAAGCTACACTGAGATTTCATTTCATTCCAGGTAGAATGGCCGCTGTCAAAAATATAAATAACAATAAATGCTGCAGAGGATTAGGGAAAAGGAAACACTACGACACTGCTGGTGGGATTATAAATTTGTACAAACCTGTGGAAATCAGTATGGTGCTTCCTCAGAAGCCCAGTAATAGAACCATATGACCCAGCTATACCTCTCCTCAGTATTTATCCTACAGAATTAAAGTCAGCCAACTACGTGATACCTGCATACCCACGTTTATAGCAGCACAATTCACAATAGCCAAATTATAGAACCAGCCCAGGTATCTGTCAATGAATTAATAGATAAAGAAAATGTGGCATATATACACACTGGGATTTTATTCACCTCAAAAAGAATGAAATTGTGTTATTTGCAGGAAAATGAATGGAACTTGAGAACATGTTAAGTAAAATAAGCCAGACTCAGAAAGTTAAGGATTGTTATGTTTTCTCTCATATATGAAAGCTACAGAGAAGAAGCGGGAAGGCGGGGAGGAAATCTCATGAAATGAGAAGGGGGACCAGTAGAGTAAAAGAAAGGACCAGGGTGAGGGAGGAGGAGGGAGGAGGGGGACATACCGGGGTATACAGTACATCAAACATAGATGCTTTTCAAAATAACGTCAAATAACATCACAATGAATCCCACTATTATGTACAATTATAATGCACCAAAAAATTAACTAAATAAAAAGAAAAGATTACATTAAAATCCTTCAGTCTAATATTTATCTGAAAAAATAAATTGTGAGTAGGGTTTTGTTAAGCAATTAAATCAATACACTTGCCCAGGACTGGAGGCTTAGTTTAGTCACTGAACAACACATGTGCTTAGCATGTACAAATCCCTGGTTCAATCCCCAGCACCAAATTTCACACACACACACACACACACACACACACACACACAGAACTATATAGCTCAACCATTTTACTCCCTATACATTTTCCCATGAGAAAATAAAACATGCATCTATGCAAAGACTTGTACACAAAAGTTTGTAGCAGCTTAATTTATAATAACCCAAAACTGGAAACATCAACAGATTTCCATCAACAGATGAATAAGGTGAATAAGATGAATAAGGAAACTGATTGAGGTATATCCATACAATGGAATACTACACAACAATAAAAAAGAAACGACCCATTGATAAGTACAACAACATAGATGCTTTTCAAAATAATTATGCTGAGTAAAAGAAGATGGAAATATTACATACTATATTATCCCATTTTTATAAACTAGAAAGTGCCAACTTAACTAATAGTGACAGAAAACAAAACAGTGTCTGGGGACTGGGATTGGGTGAGCCAGAATGGATTTCAAAGAAACATAAGGAAATGTTGGCAGTTAATGGGAACTTTCAATATTTGGATTGTGTTGATGCTTCCATGGGTACACACATAAGTCTTGGTACAAACTTACCAAAATGTGCTGTCATGTCTCACAACTAAACACTCAAGGTCACTCCAGGTGAACTGGGTTGCACGAAATAATCATACAGAAACAGAGAAATACCTTTTTCTTTGGGTCCTATGACGGGTCCTCCAATCTTAGGGGTCCGTGGAAAGAGAGAGAGAGAGCACGTGCTGACCCCTTTTATTGAGGAGAAGCTATTCAAATGAGGCAAGGGGTTAGGTTTCAGGTGGTTGAGTCTAGCTTCCTGATGTCTGCTGTCAGTAGATTGAGTGACATCTAGGGAGGCCATTCCCATCTCCTGAGCTGTGTGGGGATCATGGCAGAGCAAGTAAAAAGACCAGAGCCAGGCCCACCCAAGCAGAGGGGCAACGTTGGTTCAGTCCTCTCTGTGCACTCAGTGCCCAGAGTTCACACACACACAGCCCATGGCTGGATTTTGCCACATCTCCACATTCTCATCCCTCCAGGCTAAGGGGTGCTCGGTTCCTATGTGCTCCGTAAATATGTGCAGTTCACTGTATATCAACTATACCTCCCCTGAATTGCTTATTTTTAATATAAAAATAAATAAAATGAAAAAAAGGATCCTGAGTAGGGGAGAGAATTGATCTGATTTGGATTTTTAAAACCTCCCTCTTTGGGGACTGGGATTATAGCTCAGGGTACAGAGAGTGCTTGGCAAGCTAGGGGCTTAATCCCTAGCACCAAAAAGACATGCATCCATCCATCCATCCACACATACTCCTGAAGAATGAATCAGAGATGGGCAGCACAAATATCAAGGTTACCAGTAACTTCTGAGAGAAAATAGTTATAGGTAAAAATGACTGAACATAATGACTGATCCAGGGGGTGAAGGAAGGGAGGAAGAAGGAGATCTTGGGTAACACTGGTCCAAAGCTTGGCTACTGGAAACAGAAGACAAGGATGAAAGAACCTGGGCTGGAGAGAGGCATGGCTTGTCAGGGGGCATGGTGTGTCAGGGATAGCTTTAGATTGTGCATCCTAGTGACAAACTCTAGGGGACAACTTGACATATGGGCCTGTCCAGAAATATACGTAACAGCCTAGAGCTGAGCTCTCTATCTTACTAAAACATTTGCTATGTGTCTGGAGAAGGGCAGTTTTTGCATAGAGGCAAAATGAAGAGTAAAGTCTTGGGGTAGAGGAGGAAGGGAAGGAGGAGAGAAGAGAGAAACAGCATTTGTATCTCTATCCTGCCTTGAGTCTGGTTGAGAATCCTACAGAGAGAGCTAGAGGTGAAGAAGCAGAACTCAGGGACAATTATATGAGATGCAGGGCATCAGCTGTCAGTTTTGAGGGTCCATATGACAGAACTGGGGAGAGGGCTGTTCTTCACCTCCCCCTCCTGTCTCATCATGATGGAAGCCTTCAGATTAACAGCAAGTAAAGCAGCTTAATAAAAGAAATCTCTTAGGCCTATAAAGAATCCCATAAGTCAAGCCAACTCATTTAGATACCAAAAAAGGATGTTCTGGAAATAATTGCCTTAGGGAATTAACAAGGAAATGTATTAAAGTACTAATCACAGATGGCTGCCAAATTACATTTTCTTATAAAATAGTGATGACAGTGATTAGCTCAGTCAGTAAAATGAAATGAAGCATTTGCATCCACCTGTGCCAGGTGTGGGTGCATTCCAAAGGCAGCATTTTTCCAGAGCACAAAAATTCATACCATCAAAAATATATGACGCTGTCGGTCTAAGTCCAGTCCCACCCCACAAAGAAAACTTGATGAGAATTTATTTTGCCACAGATGGGACACAAGTGTCCAAGTGATCTATCAATTTTTGCCCCAGTGTCCCATGATCACAGTGTCAGCTTGCTTTGTGTGTACTTCTCCCAACCTTATCACACATTGGAATTAGGCCAATGTCCTAACATATAATTTTATAGAATACAACCTGAAAATAATCAACCAAGCTGGGAAACATTACAAAAGGATGTCATTATCTTTAATATTTTTCAAGGGTAAGTTTCAAGGGGATAAAGGATTCTTAAAATGATCACACACAAAAAAAGAAATTGCCAGAAGTGTAGTAACATGTTAATTTTGTCATTTATTTCAATCAACAGTGCTCTAAATATATTTTAAATTTTTTTAGTTGTAGGTGAACACAATATCATTATTTTATTTTTATGTGGTGCTGAGGATCAAACCCAGTGCCTCAGACATGCACAGGTGAGAGCTGTACCACGAGAGCTACCTTGAAAAATACATGAGCTACAACTGCAACCCCCAGCTCTAAATACTTTTTGAAATGACTATTTGTAAGGTAATACTTCCTAACAAATAGCTCAAAAATTCTTTTTCCTAGGAGATAGAAGAAAACAATTTAAAAGGAAAGACCTTGAAAATGACACAATAATGTACACAGTGGGTTTGAATTCTGGTTTCTCCACCTGACTCCAGTGAGCCTTATTAAGCCTCCCTGTGCCTCAGCTCACCTCCTATAAAGCAGGACTAGTGTCAGCACCTGACCAGGAAGCTGTGGTGAGGGCTGCATGTGTTAATATTTGGAAGGTGCCCACACAGGGACTCACAACCACAATAACATTGCTCTCTCAATGGCCTAGCAAGGATGAAATTGTAATGGGCAAACACAGAAGAAAAGTGATTTCATCATTTTAATACTGGTACCTTCTCATGAACTACTCCAAAGGAAAAACGTTTAGAGGAAAATACATGAAAAGATTGGAAAATAAACGATGTTTTCAAACCATCTCTCAGAGAACACAGCAATAAAGTCTATAATTACCCTAAAACTTCCTTTCTGGCTCTAGGTTTCATATCCTTTGAATTGTATTTACCCTCACCCTGTTGAAAGAAATATAGTATTTTTCTTTTTCTTTCTTTCTTTATCTCTCTCTCTTCTCTTCAGTTCCTAATCTCTCTGGGCCTCAATTTCCTCATCTGTAAAATGGTGATATTGTTTGCTTTGGGGGATTGTTAGGAAAATTAACAGAGGTGCTAATGTGTGTCTAACATGAGAAGATAGTAAATGGGGATGTGGCACACAGCTCACGTCACAGAGGCACCCTGCTGCAGGGCAGAGGGGTTGGTGTGCCTACAAGGCTGTGTGTGGTGGCAATGCCTGGGGAGGGCTTCTTCCAATTTTACAAGGGTCCCTTGACAGCTAGAAGACGCCTGTCAATAAATTATAGCTAAAAATCAACAAAAAGAATGAACAAACTGCAACATCAAAGGGCTTGGATAAACAGTCCCCTAAACACAATGCATTGTATTATTATGCTAGGTGTTAAAATGTGATTGATAGATAATGGGACAGTATTTGTAATGTCAGCAATGATTTAACCAGACTTCACTGGCATTAGGAAAAGCCACTGATAGCTTTTATGTAAATAAATGTTCTGTTCTATTTGCTGGGTTTGATTTCATTTACTCATCAAGTACCCATCAAATGCCAATGATAGGCCAACTCTGGTCTGGGCTCAGGGGTTACTGCAGGTAACAAGGAAGATCTGGTCTCTGCTATCCTATAATTTACCTGTCTGCAGGGAATCTCAAACCATTGCTACTTCCTCATTAAGTACAGTACTTGTACATTACCTCTCCTTTTTTTGGTACCAGGGATTAAACTAAGGGACACTCAGTCACTGAACCTATTTTGTATTTTATTTAGAGACAGGGTCTCACTGAGTTGCTTAGTGCCTCACTTTTGCTGAGGCTGGCTTTGAATTTGCAATCCTCCTGCCTCTGCCTCCCAAGCTGCTGGAATTACAGGCATGTGTCACCGCTCTCAGCTGTATATTACCTCTGACCAACGCATCCCCTCATACCCTGTCCACAGGTTTTTATAAATCCCCAACATATCTTCTCAAGGTAGAAGAAGATAATGCATTGTTTCTTCTGGTATCCTTACTTGGAAAACCATAAGATGCATTTTTGTCCATAAATAGATGACAGTCTATGCCTAATCTGTGTTATTACATAATAAATATTTTGGGCATATGCATTGTTTCCACATTCAAAGTTGTTTAAAGATGTGTCTGTTTTCTGAACCCTACAGTCCATCAAATCATACACCACCCTGGGCCTAATCCTTTGGTGCACATTTTCTTTCTTCATTCTGTTGAAAATTGATCCATGCACAAATTTGTTGTGACAGCTGAACTAACAGAACCCTGGTCATAAGCACCGTTGTGATCGACACACAAAGAAACTAAATACTAGGCAACATTACAGAAGGGATTAGAACTAAAGCTAACATACCTGAAATTCACATTACAGAGGAAGCTTTTCAACTCAGTCCATTGCCTATCAGAAATGAGAAGCTCTTCCCAACAGGAGAAAACTTGAGGCCAATATTTCCTGAGACTATGATATCGGACATCGCAAAGGCCTCACTGTGCTGTCTACTAGGTTTTCTAGAGTCAGTGAGGAAGGGGGATTTGATCCTTGCTGCTGTTATTTCTAGGTTCTTGTAACTTTTGAGCTTTGGAACCCAGGGATGCAGCATGAGCTATTCCCAAAGAGGAGTCCACTTTTCCTCCTTCTTATTTTCTTACCTTGCTTTCTCAGTTCAATTCTATCATTTTCCATCCATCCAATAAACATGGACTACTTACAATGCTATTCTGGATAGTTCTGCCTCTTTCCTACATTACGGTGTGTTTTAAGAACTGTCCTGTGTACCATGATACAAATGTGCATTTCACTAGCTGGGAGATATGAACAGGGAGGAGAGGCCAACTTAAGCAACATTTCATATAATTAAAGTATAAAATTATTAGCCAAAAAATCCTATAGAGGGTAAATGAAAATCAGACAGACTACTTTTCTTTTTTAATAGAACTACCTGAATTTGCTTATCTAAACTTCCTTTTCATCACCACAAAGTATATGAGATGCAGTTTGAAGACCTAATGTTGATATTTAACTAGGGAGAAATAAGAGCATGTAGTTGGAAATGTACTTTTGGAACACTTGATGAGCTCACACAGAGATATGGGGCTCCTGCCTCTGAGAGAGACAGACATGTGGGAGCACCAGAGCTTGTCATAGAACCATGACAAAGATTTGCCTCCTTCAGATTTACTTTTCCCATTATATTTGTTTTAGACTCCTATAAGAGAAACTCTCATTTTAAAGATGCAATAATATAAATCATCACTTTTGAAATGATTGATAGCATTTGCCACTGAAAAAGATGGATAGTCATTATTAGCATAGGGAAATCTTAACATTTGAGTGAAATCTAGACTGTAAAACCAAGGTCACCTCACTGAACAAGGAAATAAGAGAACACCAGGCCTCTGACATGTACACGTTTAGACACTTGCCTACGAGGTATCTCTAGGAAGAACAGTTGGTATGTACTGAGACATACAAGAGTTGGACATGGGTTATCTCCTCCAATCCTCCAGACAACTCCACAGAGGAGATCTGTTGTTATACCATTATACAGTGTAGCAAATTTATGGCATCTTTATCTTGGAGGGGCAAATAGCTCGGAGATGGCACGGTTCAGATTTAAGCCCAAGGAAGTTTCATTTCACCTTGAAGATTCAGGTGATTTTAAAGGCCAAATGTGGTCCCAGAACTTGCACCATCAGCATGACCTTGGAATATTTGTTAATGCTGAATCTCAAGCCCTACCCCAGAGGCACAGAACCAGAATCTGTATTCTAACAAGATCTCCACCCAAACAAGATGATTAGGTTAACTGTGAGGTCACAGGGCAGGCAAAGGGAGCTAGTTAGAGACTGAAGTGGCTGATGAGCACACAGAATTGTTGGGTATTGCACACCTGCCAACATCTGGTATGGGCTGCATCCAGTGACATGGTAGCATGTCACTCTCAGCATGAGAGACAACATATGGATATTGATGTAGCAATGAATTGATTGACTAAATCAGTCCAAGTGAGCGCCATACTGGGAGGGAGATGGCCCTAAACTTCCTCACCTTGTCCTAGTGAGAAAGCAGCCATGATAAGATGTGAAAGTATAGGCAAGTCTATGTTCCAAAAAAAAATTTTATTTTCAAAAACAGGTGGTAGGCTGGATTTGGCTAGCAGGCAGTTTGCCAATCCCTGTTGGCAATATTTATATTCTAGATACTGTGTGTGTGTGTATTTGTGTGTATATGTTTGTATATATTATATGTCTCTCTCTAAATATATCTCTCAACTTGTTTACTCCTCAGTACAACTTCATGAAATAGGTAATATAGCTGATCTTATTTTACAGGTTTGGTCATCAAAGCATAAACAGGTGGAGTGACTGGCTCAAAGTCACAAAACTAATAAATAATCCTGAAGAAACACTTGAACCCAGACAGTCTTACTATAAACCCACATTCCCCTACCACCACCCAGTGCTGCGGATGGAACCCAGAACCTTGCCCAAGATAGGCAAGCCCTCTACCATTAAGCTAGATCCCCAGTCCGAGATCCATGTTCTTAGTCTGTACTCTATGTTGTCTTTCAGTGTGTTGAATTCACACACACAAATGCAAGGTGTACAGGTCCGTAGAGCCTCTCATAACCATCTAGTCTACAGACACTACACCAGGGCAAGCAAAGAAAAGAAAATTAGCCAAATGACACTCTGGAGTTTGTGTCAGTTTTAGGAAAATGAAAAAGGCCAAAAATAGGCATACACACACACACACACACACACACACACAAAATCAGCTTATAGAAAACAAGGAACTTGTCCCTTCTCATTAGCAATGACAGTGAGGGGAAAAATGAGCCAAGAGAATGGTATGGGGAGGACTTTGCAACAGATCCCTGCTGGGAAGGTTGAAGGCAGGTGCTGTCTCTCAGAAAGAGAAACAACAAGTAAAAACATACACATTTGGAAAGCTGTCCCAGTGCCTCCCAGTCTCTTTTGTGTCCTGGAACATGTGGAATACGATATTCATGAAGCACACTGAGACAAGTAGAAGAAGCTGTTCCCAGAAGACTCAGGTTGTCAAGACCCTGCCCAGCTGCCCTGAAATCTGGAGAAACCCCAACATGTAACCCATTCTCACAAGCTGGGAAGCCATGCACACACAACACAGGCGGAGCTAGGAATATACACCAGTGTCACCTAGCTTATTTCACCCACCTTCATAACACTTATTTCCCAGAAGTTTTAGCTATACAAACAATGTGGAGTTAACTTTTTATTCCTTATCTTTATCCTTGGAGAACAAAGCTTAGACATCCTTGGATATATATAAAAGAATGTCTAGAGCTTAAAGGCAGTTCCCCAGAAAGGTTTCAAGGGATGTGAGCAACAGCAAAGTTCTGAAGTGGGGGGCTGAAGCTTCCGAGGTCATCATGGCCCTGTAAGACACTAAAACTCACTGGAGAACCTATATTCTGCTTTAAAAAAAAAAAAACCCAGTACAACCCCCGCACATTCACACCAGGACTCCAAGTATAGCCAAGACTGATACTTTGTGTCCATTTTAGCAAAACTTTAAGTGACCCAATGAGTGTTGGAGTATCTTTTCAAACTTAATATTGTAAAATATTAACAAAAGTGAAATTACACAGCAGTTGGGCTGTGTGGCAGTCTTAGAAAAGCATGATTTAACGCTAGACAATCAAGCATTGTTTGCTGTGTTTACCTTTCCTGCATGACTAGGAGACTGTTCCCAGCCCAGCACTATTCCCAAGCCCAACTTGGCCAGTGCTTCCTTTCATCTTCTGCTATCTGTTGGGTCTTGAGTCCTCTGCTTCTCTAAGTAGTCCTCTCATCTGCCCTCTCATCTTAAATCCCCAATTCTGTCAATCCATCTATTCACCCATCTACTCATTCAATAGTTAACTATTGACTGCATTTTTCTAATATGTAAGATATAAGACCATATAAGTTTCTGGTAGAATCAGGACTAGATCCCAGATGGAAGCGGAGGCTGTGAAAAACAGCAAGGGCTTTGAACTCACACAGGGCTTAAGCCCCAGCTCCATCACTTGCTACCTCTGAGATCCTGGGCAAGTTACTTATGCTTACTAAACTTTAATATTCTACTTGAATTTGGTGCTATTAACATATGCTCACCAGGTGCAGTGGTGCCTATAATCCCAACTTTGAGGGAAGCTGAGGCAGGAGGATCACACAGCCTCAGCAACTTAGTGAGGCACTAAGCAACTCAGTGAGACCCTGTCTCTAAATAAAATACAAAATAGGACTGGGAATGAGGCTCAGTGGTCAAGTGCCCCTGAGTTCAATCCCTGGTACCACTGTGCCCTCCCCCCCCCAAAAAAAAAAAACACACATTTGCTTTATAAGAGTACTGTGGGCATTGAAATCAATAAGATAACCTCTACCTAATCTCCTGACTTCTGCTCCATACTCCTGTTTTGATGTGGCTGCATAAACCTCTGAAAGGTTTGTCTTTAAAAAAAAAAACAAACCACATTTATTTTGTAGGTGTAGATGGACACAACACAATGCCTTTATTTTTATGTGGTGCTGAGGATCAAACCCAGGTCCCGCCTGTGCTAGGCGAGCCACAATCCCAGCCCCAAGGTCTTTTCTTTCTCCCTTTTTTGTGGTACTAGGGATTAAACCCAGGAGTGCTCCATCACTAAGCTATATCCCCAGCCCTTTTTATTTTTTTTTTATTTTGAGACAGTCTTGCCAAGTTGCCAAGACTGGCCTCCAATTTCTGATCCTCCTGCCTCAGTTTCCACAGTAGCTGGAATTATAGGTATGCTACACCATGCTTGGCTGAAAGTTTTCGATTTTTTGAAAAAGATTTATTTTATTGTTGATGAAGGTATAAACTGGCACAACTCTTACAGAAGGTATTTTGGCTGTTTCTATCAAAATTGTTGATGTCTAGTAATACTACTCTGATCTAGTAATCCTTTTCTGGGAAATCTCCCTGGAGATATAATTGTACACATTCAAAATGATGTATTCACAAAGGAACTCACTGTAACATTGTTGTAACAGGAAAAGACTGGAAGCAAATCCAAAGTCCCTCAGTAGGGGACTGGTTAAACAAATCGCACAATCGATTATTTTTGTAGGTGCAGGAAAGGAGGAATAAGTTCTTAATATATAAATGTGAAAATGTCTTCATCTTTTTTTAATATTTATTTTTTAGGTGTAGATGGACACAACACAATGCCTTTATTTTTATGTGGTGCTGAGGATCAAACCCAGGTCTCGCCCGTGCTAGGCGAGCACACTACTGCTGAGCCACAATCCCAGCCCAAAAGTCTTCATCTTGTTAGGTAAGAATCAAGGTGAAGAACAGTGAGTATAATACATTTTAAATATAAATGTGAGAGGGAAAGAAATAATATTTCCAATTCATATAGAAACTTTAAAAGAAAATACCTCCCCCCGCCCCCCCCAACCAAAAAAAAAAAAAAGAAATGAAAACCCAAACTAATGTGATTGGGACTAAGCAGAGAGTGGAAATGGAGTGGGAGGTGTACTCTTCACTGCATGACTTTTTCAAATATTTTCACATTTTTGAACCAGTTCTTGTATTCTGTTTTTATTTCTTTATTTTTAAATATTTTTAATATATTTAAGTTGTAAATGGACAAAATACCTTTACTTATTTTTTTTTTTTGAGAGAGAATCTTTTTAATATTTATTTTTTAGTTTTCGGCAGACACAACATCTTTGTTTGTATGTGGTGCTGAGGATCGAACCCGGGCCACATGCATGCCAGGCGAGCACGCTACCACTTGAGCCACATCCCCAGCCCTATATTCTGTTTTTATTTACTGTATGCCATAGCCAGGCCTCCCACAAAGATATACCAAGTACTTAAGACTCGTTCTGGAGACATAGCATTTGAAAAATCCCATTTATGTAATTCCCGTATACAATAAAAGCCTATACAAATTGATTTTAATATTAATGATGTTTGTTCTTCAACTATAAAGGGAAAATGTTTGGTTAGTACTGAAATGTCTCCAAGTGAAAATATAGTTTGAAGCCGGAAGGTGTGCCCGAGGTACAAAGAACAATTCAACTAACTGTGAAATTCAAGCCTCCTGTGAGTGCCTAGGCAGCACAGACCCAAGCATCTAGTGAAAGTTCAGGTTAAAACAAAGAAATGAGTACAGCTGTCAGTGGAAATGTACACATTAACCTAGCAATGAATTTGCCAATAATTACCATCTATTTACTCTATCTATGTTGGTGCTTAAAATGTAAAGTCTCGGGAAGGAGATTCCTACCAGAAAGGGAGGGTATTTATGTTGGAAACAATGGAGCATTATTAATGTTATCAGGGGCTAGTGAAGTGAAGAAGGGATCCGAGGCAAAGGTCTATAGACCCCAGGTGACATTAAAGTCTGTGGAGTCAACATAACCTTTGTGTTCAGATTCAATCTAATTTTCCTTTTGGAAAGAAATTCCTCTTTCTTCATACCTTCTAGCACTTACTCAAAATCTAAGTGCCCAGGCACTGTTCTTCACTCTGAGTAGCATTAGATAATTCTTACAACCAGAGGCCAATCTCCACCTCTATTCCCCCTCACCCCAACATACCTGGGCTTTACAGTTAAGAAATTGGGGGGAGGAGGAGGGGCTCAGTGTCTGGTAGGTCAAAGCAAACTTTCACATGTCATTAGAATAGATTCTTCCTATATTACCTAAGGGCTACCTAACAAGTAGCTGCTGACTTAAATTGGAGCCTAGAAAATAAGTACCTTTTGATTTTAATATCACAAGATTTTAGAGATAGAAGAGATCCAAGAGAGAAAGTAAACTATTAACAATTCTATTGCATCATGTACAACACTTTTAAGCTAGAAATTTCTTATAGAAAATTCAGTAAGGCAGATATATCAACTAAAATCCAGTATACAGGATAGTTCATGTATTTTAGTTAACCCATAGAGTTTTAAGGTTGCTAGTGTAAATTTTTAAAAATCTCTTATGGAAAGAAGAGTATCTGTCTTTCATGAAGGCACTGTAAGTTTCTTTACAACTATCTATGCATTCTGCTTGAAATATCACTAAAGTTCAATGTCCCCCAACTATTCCTAGTTTAAATTTGGAAGCAAATGTAAACCTCATATTTTACCAACTCTTATTTAAGAATTTTAATGTTTTTCTTATTATATATTATATTTATCTTATGTCATATGTCTCAAATCACTGAATCCCCATTAGATATGTGGTCACCCACTATGGAAACTACAAAAACAAAATGATAAAATATTTACTTATTAACAATATTAATGTTGTATAATGATATTATATATACTATGCATACATATTACTATTATAAATTAATACATTAATGTGTATTTATGTATTATATTTGTATATATATATATAATATATAAATGTTATATGTTTAAATATTATATATCTTATTTGTATAATACCTAAATAGTAAATATCTTATTTAGGGATTAGAATAAATACTCTTTATTACATTTCTTTTAGAATTTCCATAGTGGGTGACCACATACCTTAATGAAGACCCAGAATGATATGAGGGAAAACCAGATTTAAATCTAGCTAACACAAACTGGTTCAAAGCTCAGATCTGACTCTTAGGAGCCCTGTGACATGTGATAAATTATTTATTCCTTACCTATACAATTGAAATAATCATAATACTTGGCTATAGAACTGATATAAGGATTAAATGAACTAATTCATTCAGCAAATAATTACTGAGGATCTATTATGTGGCTAGCATTGCAAGGCACTGGTGGTACAGTGAAAAAAAATGCATGTATAGGATATTTGATGAACTTGGACTGTTGTATTGATTTTTCATTTTAGGTACTTGGGGTTGAATCCAGCATTTCACCACTGAGCTATATCCACAGCCCTTTATTTATTTATTTATTTTTTGAGACAAGGTCTCACTAGGTTGCTGAGTCTGGCCTGAAACTTGTGATACCCCGGCTTCAGACTCCCAAGCCCCTGGGATTTCAGGTATGCACCACCACACCCAGCTTGGACAGGCTTGGGTTTGTACCTTGGATTTAAAGAAGTTTTAAACAGGAATGAATTATTTATCAGACCTCCAAGATCATGGAGTTGAAGTGCTGCTAAACATACAATAATATCCAATTACAAGAGAGTATTGTCTGAGAGAGGATCAGATGCAATACACCTGTTGATTGATTAAATATGTGTTGAACAATTTATGCAGCATATTATTAATTTTCTATACACTAAAACTGGTTGTCAAGTGTTTGAATATTTTTTCAAAACAACAACCATGAAAACTTAGAACAGCAACGAAAGCAAGAATAAAATATGAGAGTGTAACTCATGTGAATGGTTATTAATGCTAGTGTTATTTTTTAAATGAGAGGATTAAAAACCCCATCCCACTAATTAAACCCTCTCCCCAAGAGTTATGTTCCTTGAAATATACTTTTTTTTGAGTTTAAAAATTTATAATGAGGACTGGGATGGTGGTCTTAGTGGCAGAGCGCTTGCCTCACACGTATGAGGCACTGGGTTCAACCCTCAGTACCACATAAAAATAAATAAATAAAATAAAGATATTGTGTCCATCTACGATTTTAAAAAAATAAAAATTTTATAATGATTTGGTTTTCTCCATGTTGAAGAGTAAATCCAGGACCTTGCACATACTGTGTCTGCACTCCATCATTGAGCTACATGCCCAGCCCAATGCTCTACTTTTAAACCAAGATACTACTACCAGGATATCTTAGGCTTGGTAGAAGGTAAGAGAAGCCAGTATAATATTAACATATCCCTCTAATCACTCCTGTATCACTTTGTTTCAGTTTTTTAAAATACTGAAACCAATAAGGATTATTATGCAACAGAATGCAAAAATCTACCTGATTCCATAAAATAAAACATGAAACATCTAAGTCATTTTTCCTTGCATTAGCCTCTTTAGGGCATGTTGGGGCATGGGGGTGCTGGCCTGTTTAGAAGAACAGTTAGCAAACACTGTGCATTAGAAATGGGCTTTCTGTGCTTTAGTGTTTTCAGTGAGAAGGGGTTTGGAATCACTCTCAGAAATGCTTTTGATTTTTTTTTTTTTTTTTTTGCCTTCTTCTTACTTGCTGATTGCTTTCTGTCATCTACTAAAACCAGAAATACAAATTATTACACACCATGAAAATAACAGCAGTGCAACGTATTTCTGACTAGGACATGATACTCATGACAATCCTGTGCTCTCTACCACAAAATCAAACAGGAAGGCGCTTCTGCTGTTGCAATAACACAAGGTGCTAATAGAAGACCTTTTTAAGTGAAATATTAAGTGTTAAGTGAAAATGACAACTTAAGTTAGTCTTGAAGATTGTAAGCTAGCATAACATTCAAAGCTTTGTCCGAAATGGTAACCATTCAAAATCCAAGAACTGAAGTCATTCTCTGGTTCATTGATCTGCTTTAATTCTTTTCATAGTGCTTATCCCTGACAGAAACTATCTCATCGCTTGTCTCTTGTGTTTATCTCTTCCATTCTTGCTCTCCATACGTAGGGTCACTAGTATCTCCAGCATCCAGCCAAACACTGAGCTACTTATTATATAGTAGACTCTCGAAATAGACTCATTGAATTTTCTTTATAAGATTCAGTGATGACACCTTTTATCACAAATCTCTTTCTCAAGAAATACAGAAGCCAAGGATAGGGGAAAGTATCTGACCTCTTCAAAAGTGCGGGAGGAACCTATTTGATGGAGTGAATGCCGTTCCATATTCTCTGCGTCCTATGCCATCTTGGATGCTAAAATTCTCACGGGGAAGTCCCCATGATCGTTTCTCATGTGTTTAAGGGAATGTAGTAACCTCCGTAGGGATTTGATGCTAGTACCTGGCAATCACATCAACTGACAGGATAAGCCTGCGCCGGGCCATTAGCCCTGCGAGTGACACTGCATGCACAGCGGAGCGCCCCCAAACCGCTGAGCCCTGGGTCGCTGTCGCTGGTTCAGATTTTGGGGTGTTGGGAGAGAAGGCGTAGCGCTTGACTTAGGTACCCACTCTCACCCTCCAGGACCGAGCTCGCCCCCTGCTGGGTGGGCTGTGCTCAGATGCATCCTTTGGAACTCCCGGGGAGAAAGCCTACGCGAATCCGCGACCCAGGTTGGGGTGTGGCCGGGGCCCCTGCTCACCGCTGCTGAACTTGCTGTTGTCTCCCGCCTTGTTGAGGGCGCTGCTGGAGCAGCCCATCGCGGCTAGCGTAACCACCTGTCCCAGCCCTGTGCGGGCGTCGCTCCTGGAACCTAGATCCCGTTCTCAACGCAACAGAAGCAGCAGAAGTTCCACCAACTCCGTAGCCCACAGGCTCAAAGCGCAGGCGCACGGCCAGGCGCTGGGTACGGGGTGCGCACCGGAAGGGGCAAGAGAGCTGGGCGCAGGTGAAAGGAGCCAGGGAGTGCAGAGCGCCAGAGAGCTGGAGGGCAAGGGAGCAGAAGACAGTAGGGATACGTAGAATTGAGGGTCCAGGTGAGGGACAGGTGGAGGGTGTGATATAGGCAGAAAGAAAAAGCCCCCGAAGCAGGATAGGGATGCTGATTGGGGGCTAGGGTGAATCGCTGGGAGGGATCGTCTGAATCATCCCTAAATAGCCGGGGAGGGGAGGAGGTGGCCGTGGTCAGCGGCTATTGATTGGTAGATTCTGTGTGCGATGGCGGTGTTATTCTTACATAACTCCAGGACAGTTACCACAAGGAAGTTTAACACCAGACTATTTAATCTCCCCTCCGATTTCAACTTTTGTTAATTGTCCCATCCCAGGTCTACACTTACCATCCTGCCTCTCTTTAGTTTGGTTTAATCTGAAGTAGTTCCCCCAGTATTGCTTTGCCTTTCAGGATTATGACTTTTTTTTTTTTTAATAGGACAGGCCATTTATTGTAGAATATTCTTCAATTTGGATTGGTCTGATTTCCTTGTGATTGTTTGCTGGGCTGCAATGTCTGTGTGTTCTCGTCGAAGCACAGGATGTAGTTCGTCTCATTATTGGGAATGTTAACTTTGTTGAGTTAGGTAAGGTGGCATCTGCCAGGTTTCTCCACCGTGGTATCACTATTTTACCCTTTGCAATTTATGGGAAGCGATTATTCGGCTATGTAAATATTCTGTTTCTTATCAAGTTATCTGCTACTCTTAACACACATTGTTTCTTGCTTGGATCAATTATTACTATGATGGTTATCAAACAGTGATTTTCTAATTATATTATTCCTTCTATGTTTATTAGATGGCATTGTACTCTGAGGAAACTTTCCTTTTTTTTTTTAACTACTATTTATATCAGCAAACACTCTTGAAGTCTTACATTATTCTGTGGGTTGTATTACAATCTATATTAGTTGTCTGGGGCTGCTATGACAAAACACCATAGACTGTGTGGCTTAAATGACAGACATATATTTCATCATAGTTCTAGAGGTAAGAAGTACAAAATCAAGGTGTCAGCAGTGCTGGTTTCTTCCAAGGCCCAGTGGACAGCTATACTCTTTATATATCTTCACCTCATTTTCCTAATGTGCATGTCTGTGTCCTAATCTCCACCTCCTATAAGGCCACTGTTGTGTTGGTTTAGAGACCCACACTTGTGATCTCATTTAACCTTAGTTGTTTTCTAAAAGACCCTGTCTCCAGGTACAGTCACATTGAGGGTTAGGGCTTCAACATATGGATGGGACAGGGGCACAGTTCAGTGCAAAGCAGACCCCTCCTTCTGAGAAAGCTTAAAAAAAATAGTCACACTTAATTTTATTTAGTGAAAAAACAATTTAAAGTCCATTATTCCCAAAAAGAGGTTTGATAACACACATATTAAATTTAAGTATGTAACTTGAAATTTTCTAAATCCTAAGACTTTCATGCTAAATCAGGACTTACTGAGCCCATTTAAGTCTCCCTTTTTCCCCCATCAATTATTTTTTAGGAGGTACATGGGGTATCTCACTTTTCCTTTGGGATAATGTTTTCATCAGCTTCTGCTGCTACGACTGAAAGACCCACCCAGAACAATTGTAGTGGAGGAAGAGTTTATTTTGGGGCTCACAGTTTCAGAAGTCTCAATCTGTAGACAACAGGCTCCATTCCTTGGGGTTCAAAGTAAGGTAGAACATAATGGTGGAAAAGTATGGCGGAGGGAAACAGCTCACATGATGATCAGAAAGCAGAGAGAGAGAAACTCCACTCTCCAGATACAAAATATATACCCCATACCGTACCCCCAATAGACCACTTCCTCTAGCCACATCCCACCTACCTCTAGCTACCATTCAATTAATCCCATCAGGGACTAATTCACTGATTAGGTTAAGATCAATTCAGTGATTGTACCTAATGATTAGGTTAACCCAATCATTCTCCTCTGAACCTTCTTGCATTGTCTCACACATGAGCTTCTGGGGACACCACATCTAAACCATAATAGATAATTTGGCAGCTGAGTCATGATATCTCCTATTTTCTTCAAAGGAAGCATTTAATGATCAGGTGAATAGTGAACAATAAGTGCTTTGAGGATATCAAGAATAAAATGGTTCTAAGGACTGGGATAAAAATCAGGCACAAGCTCAATACCATGTTTCTCCCCTTATCAAGGTTTACCTGGCTGAGTGCCCAATTTGCCACCAACAGTAAGAGTGGCCAACTCTAAGTCCCTGAAATGGTACCATACTTTGATAGGATCTAGCAGCGTCTCATGGAAGATAAAAGGGGACTTTGGGGGGGGGGTAGCAGACAGTTTTTACTGTAATGGACACTTGATTAGATTTGCTTTTCCTACCCATCATACCTCTGCTAGCATCAACCATTAGTGGGCATATTGTTAAGACATGCATATCCTTCACCAGGCATGGTGACCCATACTTGTAATCCAACTACTCTGGAGGCTGAGGTGGGAGGATCACTTAGCTAGAAGTACAAGACAATCCTGGGCAACAAAGCAAGATCCCATTTTAAAAAACAAAAACAAACAAACAAACAAACAAAACCCCACATCATCAGACATTACATTCTGGATTTTATCTTATCAAAGAAAGAACTCATTTTATTGTGAGACAAGGAAGTTAATATGTTGTTTTCCACATGATTCACTGATCTTTCTATTTATCAATCTAGAAGTAGCCATGACTATTATATGCAGATATGGGTGTTGCTTGTTTGATTTGTTAAACTGCAAATATATTGCTTTTCTGTGTAACTGAGCTTGTTTTTGTTGCTTACAATGCCAGTCTCTAGACTAATACACAGTACTTACCCTTCCTGATCACTCTCCTTCTCAACAATTACCCATCTTATCTTTTTCCTTTAGTTTTATTAGATGCTAGTTTGTAATACTTGATCACAACCAATATCATGATTTTAAAGGCTGATGGTACCTGCATATTTTATTGTTTTAGATCTCAAAGGTAGATGCTCATACATCTTTTCATCTCCAATGACTCCTTTTATCATTTTTATTTCACATACCCGTGTTTTGATTTTATCACAAAATTGCATTTGCTATCTATTTCTCCATTAAGTAATTAATGACATATTCTGAGCAGCATGATATGCAGTGTTACAATACTAAATTGATATTATTCTGGTATAAAAACAAAAAAATCGATGTCTTGGTCTGCTTCATAACTTTATGGAGGATAAAAGTACATAGCAGACTTGTCAGATTATTGAAAAAATATATAAAACAACCTACTTTTATAGATACTTTGAAACATATTAAATTTTTAAAAATTGGCTCTATAAAATGCAAGATAATTCAAAGACCAATCTTTATAGACACCATTTTACTATCAAAAATGTTACTCCTCCAAAATAAAATTATAAAGAAATTGTGTATAAGTGTGGGGGTGGTGGTGGTGTTTTTGCCAAGGGCATAGAAAGCATATGTTCCCTTGGATGAAAAAAAATGGCAAACTAAAATAAAATAAGATGGGAGGAAGCATTCTTTGGCTTACTTTTAATCTAGTCCTAAAGGATTTGCAGCCTGCTAAATCTGGAAAGCAAAACTTTCAGAGTCTGAAATACTTCCAATCTGAACAGAAAAGTCTATAGGAGAGCGCTTTTGGATTCTTTATTATTGTATAGGAAAAAAGGGTAGAACAGGTAATCTTAATTCTATCTTGCTCCCAGTTGAAAGTCACTAACATTCACTGAGTTTCCAGAGACTTTTCACTTGGGTTTATTGTCCCTCCTTCTCACCAACATATTTTTGAGTATGTTTAATATCCAGGGGGACTGGTAAGAATAAGAAGATTGAGTTAGACAAATTGAGTTTCAAATCATTATTGAATATTGCATAATAATCTGAATATTGAATAAGTAATAGTCAATGAATATGACAATTTTAACTGCTTCACAATAAGAGCAGTGTGCTGAACCAATGACTATCCGATAAACTTGTATGTTAGTCAGCTTTATGATCACTGTGACCAAAATACTGGACAAGAAAAGGTTTATTTTGGCTCATGATTTCAGAGGTTCAGTCCATTGCTAGGCAACTTCATTGCTCTGAGCCCAAGGTGAGGCAGACCATCAGGGAAGAGTGGTGTAGTAGATGAACACTGCTCTGCTCTGCTCTGCCAGGAAGCAGGGGATGGGGAAGGAGGTTCCAGGGGAGATGAACCCTTTTAAGGCACACCCCCAATGACCTACTTCTTCCATGCATGCCCTACCTGCCTATAGTTACCACCTAGCTTGTCCATTCAAACTAGGATGGACTGATTAGGTTTCAGCTCTTATGATCTAATCATTTCTCCTCCTACATTAATACAGGAGTTTGGGGTGGGGGGAGTGTTTTAGTTACGTTTGCATCCCTGTGACCAAATGATCTGACAAGAACAAAGTAAGAGGAAGAAGGATTTGGCTCATGATTTTCAGAGGGTTAGTCCACAGTCTCCATAGCTTTGGACTTGAGGTGAGGCGGAAGGGTACAGCAGAGGAAAGCAGCTCAGGACATGGCAATCAGGAAACAGGGCAAGCTCTGCTCAGTAGGGACAAAATAAACCCCAAAGGCATACCCCCAGTTACCTACTTCCTCTAGCTACACCCTACCTGCCTACAGTTACCACCCAGTTTATCTGTATCAGTTGATTAATCCATTGATTATAACTCTGAAAATTCCTATACTGTCTCATATATGAGCTTTTGGAGGATAGCTCATATCTAAACTATAACAGGGCAACACCTCATAGCCAAATCACAATAGTCTGCCCTAGTCCCTCAAAGCAAAACCATAATAGTCTACCCATCTCACAGTGCAAAATGCTCCAAGAGTCCCTATAATCTTAGCAGTTCTAGCATCGTTTAAAAGTCCAAAGCCAAATTCTCCTCTGAGATCAAGGCAAACTCTTTGCTGTGAGCACTTTAAAAGTCAAAAGAAGTCAGGCACGGTGGTGCACGCTTGGAATCCCAGCAGCTTGGGGGGCTGAGGCATGAGGAGCGTAAGTTCAAGGCAAGCCTCAGCAACTTAGTGCAAGTTATATACATCCAATAAATAATGGCACCAAGTAAAAATTTCCATTCCAAAAGGGAGGAATAGGGGCATAAAAAGAAGGGACAGAACCAAAATAAGACCAAAACCCAGTTGGGCAAACATTTGATCCTGTAGCTTCAAGTCTAGCATTGGGACACATGGTGACAAGATGTGATCTCCAGAGGGTTTTGGTAGCCCTGCCACTTTGACCCTGCTGGTTTCAGCCCATGTGGCCTCTTTAAGCCAGATTTTGTCTGCAGCCAGCAGCTTTCTTCAGATGTTCCGTGTCACTGGCATTTCTTAATTCCTACAGCTTTATGCATCACCCTCTCAGGGGCATCCTACAGGGATTCCAACCCTGCTACATTTTGCCTGATTTCCCAGGTCTTCCTTTGAAATCTTGCTGGAAGCCTCCATGACTCTCTAACTGCAGCATCCTGCAGTCCTGCAGTACCATGTGAATGAAGCCAAGGTCTCCTGACAGCTCAAGCTAGCTGGATCCCTCACACCATGGCTGCAGAGGCCTTGGAGTTTCTGGGCGTCTGGTCATGATAAGACAACTTCCTAGGACCCTCATGCAAGCTGAGAGGTCCCATGGTCTCTAAAACAAGTTATTATTATTATTATTATATCCTGACCTTGTGATGGTAAATTGCCCCTAAGTTCAATATCCAGTACTAAAAAAAATAAAAAGCAAGTTATATACATCCAATACATAATGTTCTTGAAATTTTCTGAATACCCTAAAGTCATCTTTACTATTGTCTCTGTGCAAAGTATTAACTTCTTTTTAGTAGTGGTAATCTCTTCACTAACCACAGTTTCTTTGGCTCCAAGTTTACATGCACTTTTCTGGCCAAACTGCAGGCTTTCAGAATCTTCCTGTTTTGCTTTCTGCTCCAAATTCTCACAGTAAACCTGTCTAAAAGCCAATAGCAGTATTCATGCCACCACCTGAATGCTATGCTGCCTTGAATTTTCTCTGCCAGATTAATTAGTCCATCACCTTTAAATTTGGCCTCATGAACATGGGTGAAGTATAGACAAGTTATTTGCAACATTATGTTGTAACATGAATGGTTTCTAGTCCAATTCCAGTTGACTCCTCTGTCTCTGAAACCTCATGAGCACAGTCCTTACTGTCTGAATTCCTGCTGGCATTCTGGTCTTCTGAGCTCCTACTCAAATCACCCATTTAGCTATGCTTATAATATTCTAAGGCTTCTCTGGCCTCCATCTCCAAAGTTTTCCAAATTCCTCCTGCAAATCAGTACTGAAGGGTTCTAAACCACCTAGTCAGGTTAGTCACAACAATGACTCTACCTACTCTCAGTACCAATCTGATAGTCAGCTTTACATTGCTGAGGCTAAAATACCTGAGAAGAGCAACCGAGAGAAGGAAAAGTTAATTTTGGCTCATGGTTTCAGAGGTTCAGTCCATGATTGTCTGACTCTGATGCTTTGGGCCCAAGGTGAGGCAGAATATCATGGCCAAAAGGTGTGGCAGCCAGAAAGGGGAAGAGGCTAAAGAGATGAATGCTTCCCCATGAACATGTTCAGTGACCCATTTCTTCCAGCTATGCCCCACCTGGCTAGAGATATTATTCAACCCATTCAAAATAGTTCTTTCAAACTGATTAGGTTACAGCTATCATGATCTATTTATTTCACCTCCTGCATTAACACAGAAGTTTTAGGGGACACCTCAGATCCAAACAATAACAACTTAGTACTGATATGATTAACAAGGAATATAGGCTGTCACTTTTCTCAGCAAGTAAAACCCAGAAAACACAATAAATGCAGGTGCCTACAGAGTATTAAGAAATAGGGTGGGACAATTTTGGTAAAGGAAAGATTTGTATTAATTATGTACTTATATCTGTTGATATTTTTCAAAAATACTCTGAAATGCTATGGGCTAAAATCCAGAAGTAATAACATCCAAATGGCAAACTCTTTTCTCAATATACGCATTTCCAAACATTTTAGTACGATGATTTTCAAACTTAGAAAGTTGACTAGAACAATGAACACCTGTATACCCTCCACCTAAATTCAACAATTGTTAACACTTTGCTGCATTTGCTCTACCTACTTATCCTCTAGGCCTACATATATTTTTATTTGAATCATTTGAAAATGAGTTAAAGACATCATGACACTTCATCACCAAATAATTCAACATACATTTCTTTAGAATAAGAATATTCTCTATGAGAAATAAAGTATTTTTAATAATAGTGGTAGAAATTTTCTAATACAGATTCAGCAAATTATGGCCCACAGGCCAAATCTGGCCAGCTGACTGATTTTGTAAACAAACCTTTTTTTTTTTTTTTTTTTAACAGCCATGCCATGGTAAGTGTTGGGAGTCTCCCTGAGAACTTCCTGGGCCTTTCAAACATGGCGGTGGACAAATTGCCAGTGGACAGCTAGAACTCCCCCGGCCTTTCAAATAAGGAGCCCCTAATGCAACATGGCTGCGGGCAAGTTGCCAGTGGGCGGATAACAAGTTGTTTTGAAAATTTTCTAATTGGTCCTCCTGTCTTCCCAGATCGTGGACAGCTCGTGCCCCCCATGAATCTTATGCAGAGCAGATGTGCGTGCACTGTAGGGAAAAGTCTAGAATAAATAAGACTTTGAGTATAAAATGATTTTTAATTTTTTTTTTAGTTGTCAATGGACTTTTATTTTACTTATTTATATGCGGTGCTGAGAATCAAACCCAGTGCCTCACACATGCTAGGCAAGAGCTCTACCACTGAGCTACAACCCAGCCCCATAAAATGATTTTTAAAAATTAACTCTAAATCAAACTCACATAATTCTTATATTTAAATCGTGTCTGTATGTTGCTGGACATCAAGCCCAGGGTTTTGTGTATTCTAGGCAAATACTGTATCACTGAGCTGTACCCCAAGTTCCTATCATTACTACATTTAATTTTTTTTTTTTTGTATTCTTATTATTTCTTCTCACAAATGCTCTACTCCAGCCACACTATACTAGCTACTTTATTGTTAGGTTAAATTCACCTCAAAGTGAGTCACACATTTGAATAAATTTTGGAAAAGAATCTGAGTTACAGACAGGGTTCTGGTCTTAGACCTGACAATAACATTAGATATGTAAAGTTGAGAATGAAAAGGTTGTGTGTGAGGGCGAGGGGAAGAAAGACAGAAAGAGGTCCTTCCCTTTCCTGTCCTCAGGGCAAAATAACACGACAAATTGCTTACTTACCGGTCTGATTTTTTTTTTTTTTTTTTTTTTTTGAACTGGGGATTAAACCCAGGGGCGCTTCATCTTTGAGCTATATCCCAGCCCTTTTTGAGACAGGGTGTTGCTAAATTGCTGAGGATCTAGAACCTGCAATTTTCCTGCCTCGGCCTCCCGAGTCGCTGGGGTTACAGGCATGTTCCCCCTTCACACCGGGCAGATTTTACTTTTTAATGTATTTATTTTGGTACTGGTGAGGAGGTGGGAACTTTCAGTACCTAATATCTTGTACAATTCGTCACTGGATATTTATACCAAGCTCCAAGATTCACAGCAAAAAAAAAGATTTTTTTAAACAGTAGATTTCAGTGCCCCGAATCATTCTAACATAGCCACAAAAGTTGAGCCTTGGGGATTCTGCGCGTGAAGCCACCGTTCTCCGAAGGACCCGCAACCTGGGCAAGGGCAGAGGAGTGGATCCAGCTGCTTCTGCCCCGCGAAGGGTAGAGGCAGGAAAAGCGGCTCCGGCTCACCGGAGCCCTCCAGGAGCCTCCGCAGGAGCGGCGCCTTCAGCAGACAAACTGCCTCTTCTCCCGGCCCTTCTACCGTACTCTCAGTTGGTTTCGCCAGTCCTTGCCAGGTTCGACGCTTCGGTTTTCCTAAACTCGCAGCTTGTAGCCTAATCCAATATGAGGCAGAAAATTTAAGGACACAGAGAGAAGTTAACGGCCCGCCCACCATTAGAACTGGTGGTATCCATAGCAACCGACAGCGGCCGTACGCTTCTAGCTCCACCCCTTCCGTTTGCTATTTGCTTCCGCTTCCGGTCCTAGCGTTCTCCGGCTCTGCCGTAAAGAACTTTGCATTGTGGGAATTCCTTCCTTTCTAACTCTCCGGCCATCTTGACGGCTGCTCTAGGTGAGTGAGCTCCGCAGTGCCGAGAGTTATCTGGCTCGGGGAACCCTCTCGATTGCCGGTTAAAACCTGGGATCTTAAATCTCCTGTACTGTCTTCTCTATGTTTCAGGTTGGGGGCCGTCCCGCATCTAAGGCAGGAAGATGGTGGCCGCAAAAAAGACGGTGAGTGAGGAGAGCTGGGGCCTGAAGCCGATTCACGTGGAGACGAGTCTGAGCCGGGCCGCGCAGATCTGAGCGGGGAGGCAGCATGCCCACTGGCATTGGGAGGTTTCTAAAGGGAACCTGAGAGGCTCTCCGTGGCTTAAAAGGTTTTACTAAGGGGCTCGATTCCAGAAAGTTGGATCTTGTTTTGAGGTGGTTGTAAATGAGGCCTTCACGTTCGTATTCAATGTTTGCTTTGTAGAAAAAGTCCCTGGAGTCGATCAACTCTCGGCTTCAGCTTGTTATGAAAAGTGGAAAGTATGTACTGGGGTACAAGCAAACTCTGAAGATGATCAGACAGGGCAAAGCGAAATTGGTCATCCTTGCCAACAACTGTCCAGCTTTAAGGTAATGGAGGGAACTTCAACGTGTCGCCGACTGCAAATTCATCATGAACGAATGTCCAGAAAAGTAATCTGCGTTGCATGAATTTGATTTTATGTACAAGTTTATTTTTCGCAAACAGAATAATTATTGTGGTTGCTGTTTTGATGTTTCCTCCTTAACTTGTGTCCCATCATCATTTGCTTTCTTTGAGGAGAAATGTGTGAAGGGGGGCTAAAATCACAGATTGTCAAAGTTTGAAGGAAGCACAGATGTATAATTTGTTTCTCCTTATATTTTTTATTCTGCCATTTGTTCCTTATTTTTTTTAGCTTTGAGATGCTTGAAAGGTGCTTCATTGTATTCGTTGTAGTATAGAAAATCAGGTAAAAAGTTTAGGCTGGACAAGTTGGAGGGTCTCATGGAATCACCGAATTCAGCCCTGTGTGTCACTTCTGAGCCCGGATTGATTTTTTGATAACTTTGAAATTGAACCTAGTAGATATTGTAACAAGGTAAAGGACCTCGCAGAATATTAGCCATATGATTAATCCCCTACTCTCTATTTTCCATGCTGATGTATAACCTGCTCAGAGATCTTATGTAGATGTCTGGTTATTTATTGGTGGATTCTTGAGTGTTGGGTCTTATTCCATGTTTTCAAGAGTAGTATGTTTAATTAGAAAGTCTCACCAACATTACAATTAATTAATAAGATAAAGCGTATCTTCTGTCTTTTAAGTCACTTGGTATTGATTTGCCTTTTTTTTTTTTGTTCCTAAAGGAAATCTGAAATAGAGTACTATGCCATGTTGGCCAAAACTGGTGTCCATCACTACAGTGGCAATAATATTGAACTGGGCACAGCATGTGGAAAATACTACAGAGTATGCACACTGTCTATCATTGATCCAGGTATATTTTTAAATCAAAATAATTTTTCCTTGTAATATAATACCAGTATTTCTTGTTATGGAAATGTCTTTGGTTCCTGAGTCAGGTTGTGAGGTTTGGCTAAGGGATAATTCTAGTTTTATTTTGCAGAGAATTGATAATAATGTTATAATTGGCTTTGTTATAAATCTTTTTTTTTTTTTTTTTTTTTTTTTTACTTTGAGACTCTTAAAACACCAAAATAATAATGACTTGGGAACTTGTAAAAAGTGAAACTATAAGGGGGAAATAAAAGTAATCTTTGTTGCCTGAGAATGGACAGGTAAAATTAGGTTGAGGGTTGGGGTGAAGTGTTATGTTTTGAACCTGTAAATTTTAGATAACTCACAAATTCTGCGAATATTCTCGCTGTTCTGATTTTTGTAATAATCAGGGCAGGCTAAACATTCGCTATATTAAGACCATGCATGGTGTCCCCAGACCTAGTTCTTTCCCTGGGTCTGGTTTTATAAGTGCTGGTGATAAACCCAATCTGATTTACAATATGATAATTTTGTGTGACCATATTATGACTATGATCTTGATCCACCTTTTGCAAAATGATAGTACCGCTAGTGGGGTAACTTGCAAATAATCAATACTAAGTTGCAGACTTGTCTAAAAGAACATGTAAACAAAATACAGAAATTTTGTTACTACCAGTTGCCATTAAATTGTAAAATTACTGTTTTTATTTTCTAGGTGATTCTGATATCATTAGAAGCATGCCAGAACAGACTGGTGAAAAGTAAAACGTGTAAAATTTTTCTTTAATAAAACTTGGCAGAGTGTGTTTTAAAAACACTGCATTCATTTTGGTTATTTTCTTGTGTCTTTTAGTTTCTGAAAACTTTCCTGGAGGTAATATAAAGGGGCAGAGGGGGGAGCTGGATGTGACAAGATTTTGGGTAAAGACTTAAACATCATAGTTTCCATTTTCTTGTTTTTCTAAAGGGAAAGCATTGAGTATCCCTTACCTGAAAAGCAGAAGACCAGAAATGTTTTGCAGATTTTGAAATATTTGCATATAATGAAATATCAGAATGGGACCTGAGTCTAAACACAAAATTCATTTGTGAATTATATACAGTATTTTTTAAAAAATATTTTTAGTTGTAAGTGGGCACAAATACCTTTATTTTGTTCGGTTTTATTTATGTGGTGCTGGGAATTGAACCCAGTGCCTTATGCATGCTAGGCAAACACTGTACCACTGAGCCACAAAACTCCAACACGTATACAGTATATTTAATAATTTTATACATGAAACATTTTGAGGTCATGGATATTCTACTTATGTCAGTTCTCAGAAAATTTCAGATCGAGGATGTTCGTATGCTAGGTTTTTAAGAGACTTAATTTTCGTAATTCTAGTCTGAGGATATTATTCGCATTTTTATATTTGAATGTGTTTGAGATGCTTTGTGGTTAAACAGCCAGAATTACAATTTATCAAATCTGAGTAGTAAGATTTAAGCGAAATGTTTCCTCATCTAGAGTGTTTTCATAGGCTGAGAAAGTACTATTGAACTTCAATGAAGAGATAGGAGAAATGTATATGGATGACTTAAGAATAAGCCCAGATCTTCAGTAAGTTTTGTCAAATTGCTGGGATGAGTTTTGTATCATTTAGTCCTAAAAGACATGAAGTATGTTTGGTGTTGAGATTTTGGGGAAAATGTATACCATATATCTCATAGAACCCCTTCCCCACATTTATTAATGTACTTTGGAACATAAAGAGGAATTAATTTGGGGGAAAATATTGACGCTACGTCCTCACTTACCAAGTTAAATGATGCTAAGAGAATATATTCCCTGTGCAGTCTGCTGGGCTTTGAGGAGGCTATAGAAGTGTCAGAAATGACTGTCTTGAATTTAGCAGTCTCCATCTTCCCTCTTTGGCCTCACATCTTTTCAGGCAATTTTTGATGATAGACAGGAAAAGAAGATGCCTTACGTTTACTGTCCAAAAGGTCAGTCATTTACTGAACTTAAGAGTCAGGGCTATCTCTTAATAGGTATATAATAACATTTTGTTATATATTGTGTCATTCCCCTTGGGTTTATTTTAAGGTAATATCTCCTGATCTTGGTGTTAAATCAGAGGTTGTAGATACAGTTTTGGAGAGTAGCTATTACTAACTAGAGTGGTTGTTACTCTTACATTTTGGGAGCATACTGATAGTTTGACAATGCAGTTCTTTGGGAGAGCTGAGGATACTGAAGCTATTTTTTATTTCTGGTTTCCCTTCCATTTCATTGAAACATAACCACCAAATATCACGTCTACCTTTTTAGATTAGCATATCTTGTTAAGAGCCATTGGGTTATTTTAAATGGTATAAGGTGTTCATGTTTACATCAGAGACTGGTATTCTTAAAATGTTTGAAATCTTTGTCTTTGATAAGAATTGCTTGGTCTGACTACCATAGTTCAAAATTTTGCCTCTTGGTTAAGGAAGTATATGCTTCTTATATTTGCTTTGTTAATTTTTCCCACTAATGAAAGTTCCACCCTATTGAGTTATTTTTAGATTATTTTCCCCTCTAGTTTAACTTGTTCCAATTTATTTTAAAAAATGTGGGAATCTGGGGGGCTGGGGTTGTGGCTCAGTGGTCCAGTGCTTGCCTCGAATGTGTGAGGCACTGGGTTCGATTCTCAGCACCACATATAAATAAAAAATAAAGATCCATCAACAACTAAAATGAGTAAAATAAATAAAATTTTTTGAAATGTGGATTCCAGACTACTATATCTTTGCAGTGTTTTTATGATACAACTTCTTGGCTGTGCAATCTTTCTGCAAAAGTTTAAATAGGAAACATTTCCTGGCCTAAGATAAAGTGCTGGAGAAAATGCCATTAGGACCGTCTAAAGTGGCATTTTCTTCTTTGTTTGCAATAAAAATAATGTGTTTGCCTCTAAAACAAGAGGAACTACAGAAAATCCCAGCCAGTTGAATTTACTTCATACCTCTACTGTTAGGAATAGAGATAGCTGTTCCAATGAAGAGGTTGGCTGTTGTGAAGTGTAACAACTGGAATTGGTACAGGATGGTGGCAGGAGCAAAAGGTTAAGTTTTAGGTTGGTCATGAATGCATGACCAGCTGGGTAATCTGGAAGATGATCATCTGGAGTTTTTGGTCCGCTGTCACATCTACAACTACCAGCTCCCATTCTGCATTTCTGGGCCTACCTGTACTTATTCTGAGGATAAGTTCAGCATCATCTTTCAGTCTAGATTAGGTTCCTCTGAGTTACCTTAAACCTATTTTATGGCATTAATATCTGCCTCTCATTAAGCTAAGGTCTTAAAGACAGTCTCAATTTTGTCACTTACAAAAACTATTCGAGTGAATAATGTTTTCTAGTGCTTAAACAATGACATTAAGCTTATGACTGTCCAGAATTTTATCTTCATCTAACTGATCGTACTTTTTCAGTAATTTTGTGCATTTATTGTTAAATTCACTGCCTCCTATTTTGTTCAAAAGATAATGTAGGGGAGGGAACTACCAAAGAAGAAAAGCAGAAACAATTCATTCTCACTCAGCATACACTTACCATCTCTGGGTCAATACTGTTGGCTGCTGAAGAATAAAAACATAATAGTTAATATTGAGCATTTGAAAGGTTTGGGTCCTTTTACTAAATGTATATACAATCAATCCTTTGATAACACATGACAGTACTGTTATTTCCATTTTAACAGATGAAATTAAGACAGGTGATAAATGATGAAAGTGGAATGCAAAACCCTTCATGTAAAAGTGGCAAAAACAACAAATATTTTATATTTTAGGCATTCCCTAAGTTAAATATCTTGGATTAATCACATTTTGATGCTTTGGTTGGAAGCCTTTGTTTTCCATGAAACTGCCTCCTCTCCACACCAAGTTGTAGAAATATTTAATAGCTTAAAAGAGGAATTGTAGTCTTGAGCCACTAGAGGGAGCTTGAACACAACAGAATGTAAAGTCTAACTGATTTATATCTAAAAATTAATGTGAATCCAAATCAATACAGCTTCCTAATGAAAACATCTATATTTAGGGTTAAATGGGTTTTTCAGATAAGGTTGAGGCCTTAAGAGATGTTCTTTCCATTCTGCCACACTGCCTTTTGGGAGCTTATTCTGATGTAAACACTTGTCTTGAGATACTTCAGTATAGGCTTAATCAAGATGTTTTGTTTATAAGGCATCATTTGGTATAGGGGCTTCCTTGGGGAAAGTTGACTTTTTTTTTAAAGCTTTTTTTTTTTTTTTAACACAATACCTTTATTTTGTTTGTTTATTTATTTTTATGTGGTATTGAGGACCAAACCCAGGGCCTCACACATGCTAGGCTAGTGCTCTACCGCTGAGCCACAACCTCAGCCTGAAAGTTGACTTTTTGTCTTAGTTTCTTGTTCAGTTTATCTTCCTAAGCTGACATAGTTGAAGTCCTTTTTGACTATTCTCACTTCCTTATTTTCCTCATTAGATGTATATCACTCTGGAATATTTTCTGTACTTAAATATACATGTTAGTGTATTATATCAGTTCCCTTCTGATAATGTTTAGGTTTTTGCTAGTATGTTGCTTTTACAAACTCTAGTAGCATTCTTGTACAGGTTTCCTTGTATGTATGTACTAAAATCATTGAGTAATATACATGTAAGTCCTGCCACAGTTACAGGGTTTCCTGCATCTTCAGTTTCATTTAGCGAAGGCAGATTTATTCTGCAAAGAGACTGCCAATTTGCACTCTTCCTAGTAAAAGTCTTATAGTTCCACATCCTTAAGAATACTTGACAAACTTTCATTTTTGACACTAGTGGAGTAAAAAAAAAATTGGTTTTTGTTTTACCCTGCATTTCCTAATCACTGAGATCAAACTTTTTTTTAAATGTGTATAATTGGCCATTTTCATGTATACATATCTTGCATTTAAAATTAAGAATTTGGGGGGTTGGGGCTGTAGCTCAGTGGTAGAGCGCTTGCCTTGCAAATGTGAGGCCCTGGGTTTGATCCTCAGCACCACATAAAAATAAATAAATAAAGACATTGTGTTCATCTACAACTTAAAAATATTTTTTAAAAAATTAAGAATTTAGCACAGGATGCTATTCTCTGATAAATTTTAATATTGTATAAAAAATTCAACTTGTTACACAAGTACATATGTCCTATTATTTTGTGCATACATCCATATACATATATCAAGGTAAAGTCCAATACAAAAAATTAGCATTTCCTATGGCCAGTGTTCTAAGAAGTAAGACTGCAAAATATTTTGTAGTTGATGAGATTGCAACACTAAGGCAAGATGAGGCAGAAGCAAATTATATCCACAGAACATTACAAAATACCTTGCATAGCTTATTTATTCTTATGGTAAACTCATCTTAAAATTCTGAAATTTCCCCCCCTAAATAAATTTATACAAGTTGGTATTTTATTTTCTTTGTATAGTAAACAGGCTTCCTCTGTACTGGTTGTGTTTTACTTCCCAACATTATAGACCTAATAGCCTGAGCTTTGAGGCTCTGTGCTGCTTCCATTGCAATTCTTGATACAGTGACTAAGGATGTGTGGAGTGTTTCTAGTCTTCATCTGTATCTCAGGCGATTTTCCAAGGCTTCCATTCTCTGTGTCATTTCTTCTAGTAAATCTCAAATTAAGGAAGAGGGATCTGAATTGCATGTTTTCATTGACATTCTAATACAACTTGATTTATCTAAATAAAATTTTGTCCTGAAATATAAAAGGCTTTGAGCTTAAAAAAAAAAAAAAAAAAGAATTCTTGTCAAGTATTTTAAAACCCTGACTTTTAAGTTTAAGAAACTCATTTAATACACTTTCAAGACAAATATAGTTCAAGTTAAGTTCATTTCTAAAGACAGAGCCATCCCACTGTTATATGTAATCATTACATACACACACCCAAATCAAGAAATAGTTTAATTTTTTTTTAACTGATTCAGATTTTTAATGGCATTCATACCCCTGTTGCTTGTAAAAGAGTTTGCTATAGCACACCTCTGGGAACCAGAAATGATAATGTTGGGGATGTTGTAAAGAGAAGAATATGAAAGATTAGGACTTGAAAAGTAAAATATAAAGTCAGAAGAGAAGAGAGGGAGTTTTCACCCATGATACAAGGTAAGGCTAAAAGGTAGCTTCCTGGAGGAATTTGATCTGTGCTCTTTTTATTCATAACTTTAGTCTCTTGGGAAGTAGACCTTCAGAGGTCGGGTAGAAAGAGAGAAGAGGCATTAAATCAAGTGTCTTCCCAGGAAGCTCCTTAATGCCCTCTACCTGCCCCTTTGGCAGAATGGGAACCCAGATTCATCGTCTATATTAACTACCGTCAAAAAGATTGTTCTGTTTTACTTAGGGGAGCCTGTGTGCAGCTTTTAGAAGGGGAATTGCTATGTGCTATTGTTTCTTATTATACAAGCCCCTTGGCCCAGAGGTAGTTCAGAATTAAACCATTTCCCTATAGGCTAGTTGATGCACGCCGAGATACATATCAGCCAGCTTTAGTAAGCTTACTGTAATTTTAAGTTCAGAGCAGTTGGCAGTGTGATCAATGTGTAAAAAGCACTGAATCCTCATTTATCTATTATCCCAAAGCATTCCTTTTATTTATAATATTGTTTTAATGAATCATTGGATCTTACTGTTCCCTTGGTAGAATGTTTCATCTTCTAGAGTGCTGATATAAAGATATCTGCTGCCAAAAAAATGAGAAGGAAAAAAAAGCCCAATAAAAGAGAAATCCTTTAGAAACTACACATTGAATCCAAATGTGGTTGCTTTGCAGTTTATGGCCAAAGAAAAGGTTGGGGGTTTAAACTGAGTTTGAAACCTCTTAAGTCTACCACATTCTCTACCTAGAGACACTGTACCTTTGATGCACTTCAGATCCACTACATATCGTCCTAACCAAGAGGGAATTAAGTCCTTTATTTTATTTTCTTACATATTGCCTGGTTGACTGGCATTTCTGCTAATCCTCCTAGGACAGCAGATGGCAACTAAATGCCTGACACTAAATGCCTGACACTTGCCACTAAGCCTGGCTTGACCCTGTGTTGGCATGGCAATCTGCTTTTTTTTTTTTTTTAAGAAAAAGCTTTTCCTGGAGCTCACTATCCTCAACTTCCTGGGAATAATTTCACCTGATAAAAGCCATACAGAGCATTTGTGAGTTTTGGTAATATTCTTTGCATTCCATATGCAGCATAACACTAGAAAAGGATATAGCGCTGTGTTAATTTTTTTACTTCTTCATTTGCAAGGTTCTGAAACATTATGAGGTTTTCACATTTGCATTGATCGTGTTTTTCTTCCAGAGGGCTTCCTGAGAAAGCAGATGGAAAGTGTTCACCTCTGTCATCCACCAAACGTCCAGACACATAATAATAGGATTGAATCATCATATAGAGAAAACCATAGTGAAAGAAATGTTCCACTTTTCCCACACAGTCAGATCCAGTGAAGTAAATACCAGGAAAGGACTATATATGCTTCTAGCACTGAAACAGGCCTTAATTGGGGAATAGGGGACAGAATACTGTTTCTTTTCTTTTTTTTTTTTTTTCTCATTCTATTTAAGTTCTCTTTTCCTCCTTCCTATTTCCTTTAAGCCAAGTTTTTTGGCAAGTTGCAATGCTGTTATCAAATTATAGTAACTATTTTACTTGGAATTACCTGAAGATTTTGTTGAGTGGAAAAGTTTTTGTGTAGACCGTGAAAGATGGTCTTCTTCAAATAGATATCTATGTTGCACTGCAAAATTAGAACAGGAAAGTAGGTCTTGGATATTTATGGTGACTGGCTCAGATTCTGTAAAGAGAAAGACAACTGAAGTCAAACCTGCTTAACACCACTGTGGTCCAAAGTAGCCAGCAGCACAATAAGGCGCTTGCTATTCCTGCCACCTAGTACAGAGCTTTACTTTGATATACTGAGGCAAAAAGTCTATTAGCAGAGCTACTAGTTACCAAATTACAAACTTGAAGTATAAATTTCCTTGTTACAGGAAAAAAAGGCCTCAGTTAACATAATTTAAATCTGTCTTACTTTCATTATTTTACAACTTTTATTGGGAGAGAAACCATGGCAGAAACACCCACCAGAGATTCTGAAAACATTGTTTTAAAAAATTACCTGTTGGCTGGTGGACCCTCTTTGGCAGTTCCCCTGCTGGGGAGTCCTGTCTTCCATCAGAGTCTTCTAGAGCTGAGTGGAAAGAGGTGACCAGAAGGGATGACAGTTTTCCACACCCATGCATGTGCTTGAGGAAGCTGGTCTCAGACCAACTCCTTACCTCCTGACATAACTCAGATTTGGTTTGGTTTGTTTTTATTGGTAATACCAAATTCTCAGAAAAGCAGTTGTTTACTGTAATAATCGATGACCATTTTAGGGCAGTTTAGAAGCCTTCTCCCCTTATGTACAGCTTCTAAAGAATGCTCCCCCACATCCTCCCAAAAAATAAACAACATATCTAGAGTGAAGGGTAGAAAAAATGGTTAAATTTGTTGAATCAATTTGAAATGCCAGCAATCCAACTCAAGCGAGGCATTTCAACATGAACAAAATGGCCAAGAGGCAACGTATGATCTACCCACAGGAATCTGAAAGACCTTCCCTCCCTGGTCCCCCTTTATCTCAGAGTTTTCCTTTAGAGGATTAAGACACATCACTTAGATTGGATTTTAGAGGTGATTGTACCTGGGGCATGAGTAGGAAGAAAAATGGACAGAACTACCCTGTACAAGCCTACTTGGCACAATTAGTGGATTGTGGAAAAACATTTAGAATTCAACATTTGAATTCTAAAGGGCAGTCTAATAATATTCTATACACATGAGTTGTCCATGCAGAAAAGCATTCTTTGAATTTCCAACAGTGAGCTTGCAAGGATAACCATCCCTTTCCACTCCAAATTACAGGTATATTTTGAAATTGTACCTCTTCTCTCCTGGTTTATATAATGATGTTTCCTGCTTACATGATCACTTTTCTAGGGCTTTGGTGAGGATTAAGTAGGCTGGCACCTCCTACTATTTATCACACCGCTCTGCACAGAGCAAGTACTCAAGCTGTGATAGTTATCAGTTTTGTCTTTCCCTCTCTTCTGTTCCCTTTTTTGTGATTACTGATTCTAAGTACCACTGGCCCTGACCACCAGGGGGCACTTTTTTTGATTATGCTGAAAGAATGGGTTGAGATTCCTCCTTTGATTGTTCATACTGGCCTTTCCTAGATGCTGCTATAGTACCTTCACAGATGCCTTTCTTTAGCTTTTCACTTATCTCGCCCATTGAACTGAAGTCTTCTGCATAGAAGAGATGCTTGTCAGTAGGCTCAGAGGCAATCTCCTGTAGTTCTTCCTCAATGGCTTTTCCAACCCCAACAGCATACATAGTGATACCTAGGGAGCAAAACAGGTAGGAACAAGGCAGTTAGGGATTTGCATCCCTGCTCTGGAAGTTATGTGTACTACATCCAAAGTCAGCTAGATATTAAGTGATGTGATTGAGGGAGGGGTTCATACCAACACCCCTTTCTTTGTATTTTCCCTCCATTTTGCTTTGGCCCTATGAACAAAAGAGAGGGACCCTAAAGAGGCATCTGGGAGAGGTTGGGTACCCAACATGTTGCACAGCTTCAGGGAGAGTTATTTAACAAATCTGCAATTTTTCCCTGAATTAGTCTTCTGGATAAGTAGAAAAGAACACCTATCTTATGGCTTACTAAAATGGGGATCTCTTCTGGAAGAATTTTAAGAAGCAGGACAATTTATGATCTTATAATCAAGATGAACCTTCAATAATCTAGGGCCAAGTGAAACTGCCTTCTGCCTGGTTTTTCTTAGGAGGACACAATCTTATGAGGAGATGGTAAGCTGAAGAGGAGAATCTGCAGATCACTGGAAATCCCTAGTCAAGAGAACAAACCTAAATGTCAACATTAGATTTCTTTGTTTGTTTGTTTGTTTTTTGGAACTTTACACTGAGCTACATCCATAGCCATTTTTATTTTTGGTTTTGAGAAAGAGTCTAAGTTACTAAGTCTGGGCTCAAAGTTGCAATGCTGCCTCAGCCTCCCAAGTTGCTGGGATTACATGCATGTGCCTGGCTCAACATTAGATTTCAAAAGGGGTATGAATTTTCTCCAAAAGCTTTTCTAAATCAGATTAATCATTCTTCCCCCTTCCTTTGTATATTGTTCATTTGAAAGTAAAATGCAATAAGAATTAAGCTCTCCTTGTTTTCCAACAGTTTGCAGAACTGATATCTTTTTTTTATTAAGTTGTAGATGGACATAATACCTTCATTTTATTTATTCTTTCTTTCTTTCTTTTTTTAACGTGCTGAGAATCAAACCCAGTGCCTTACACATGTTAGGCAAACGCTCTTACCACTGAGCCACATCCCCAGTCCAGCACTGATAATTTATTCTGGCAATTCATTAGATAACATTTCTTAAACTCACATTAAAGTGGCCCTGAAATTCAAGGGCTAAGAGTTGTCTGTAAGTTCAACAGCCAAGGTCAGCATATTTGTCTAAGAGCCTAGTGACTTTACATACAACTTCCTAAAAAGGGTAACTATTTTAGGATTATGTTAACTATATATAGAAATAATTAAATTCATGTGAGGATGTCACTTCCGATAAACCTTGCTTGAAGAACCATATGTCTCCTATCACCCACCTTTAGGTAATGTGTGGAAACTTGAGGGGTAAGTGTAAGATAAATTTCAGTGAGTCAAGTGAAAGGACTAACCATTGTTCCTAGAGATGAAAATGCTTTTCCTGATGCTTTTTTAAGAACACAGGCTCTAGAGGAACGGATGGGTTAGACATTAATTCTAGCAATCTAGTCTAATGTGAACAGCCAGTTTTACAGTCCACCCAGCTGATTCAGAGCTGGACACTTTTTCTGGCTCCCACTCTCTTAGGCGAGGAAGCAAGGAGCAGACTGTACAGTAAGCAATGTCAATAAAATAGCCTCCTTCACAAAGAGAGTGGTTGAGGTCACTGTGAACCAGCCTTTCTGTAGGAGGAATGGAGCTCACCAGTAGGGCTGGGAGTACTTTAACTACTGAGCGTTTGTCATGCATCTTCTGCATGCCCAGTCCGATCTAGGCACTGCACCCATAAAGTCTTGGGTGAGGCAGTGTTCTGTACATCCCATTTGTCCCATTAGAGGATCTGCTGTGTCCTCAGCAAGTACTTACAGGAGGTGGCTTGCAAGCACACTGCTTCACAACCTCAAGTTTCCTCATCTCCCCTGAGGAATCCACACCCTTCACTATAAACTGTCTCCACCAGTCATTCCAGCTTCTGGTTGTCTTTTGCCAAGGGCCACACTCTTCTACACTTCACATCCACACAACTGAAGAAACACTCAAATCCCTGCCTGCATTATACAGGAGGTCAGGAAAACCTCAAGAGGAGATGAGCTTTACTGCACAAAAAGAACTTAGTCATCATCCTTCCTAGCATTTTGATTTTCTCAAAAGCTAACTTTCTCTTCCTGCAAACACAAAAATGTTCTCTATCCTAAGGTGATCCTAGTTTCAGAGCACTGGTATTTTTAAAAAAATGTATGAAGATGAACATATTTTTTAACAAGTTCCTTAAGTGATTCTAAAGCAGCATTACCAGTGTTTGGGCACTGTTGTATGTCTGTCTGGTTACATAGCAAGTACAGGGGTGAGTCTATCCACTGGAAATCACACACTGGGTAGTAAATCACATTGCTGGGTGTGGGCTGTGTAGCCTCCCACTCTGGGAGACTTTCCCATCCTTCTTGAGGATTTTAACACCTCTGGGATCCCATTAAGGTTGCTAGGGGGTATAATGGTGATTGTCAGGAAACCTTACGAAAATCAAGGAATTTTACGTTAATGGTCAGCTGTGACCACTTAGAATTTAAGAAATCTGAACCTCAAGTGGTATAAAGCACCTCCATTCTGTATTACCATTGGCCTTGGCTTTGCTGGCCCACTCGGAGACATCATCCTGAGCCCGTCCGTCTGTGAACACGATGGCCACTCTGGGCACCCGTGTGGAGAGGGGCCTGGCTCCTTCTACTTGGGTAAAGCTTCTCTCAAACATGTGTTTCAGGGCCAGCCCCGTCATAGAGCCCTTGCCCATGTACTTCATGTGGGCTACAGCTTTCTTCATGTCTTTGGCGGAGTTGAAGTTTCTCAGGGTAAACTCTGTGCGGACCTGCGTGGAGTACTGGAGCAGCCCCACTCGAGCAGCTTTGGGAGAAATTGCCAAGGAGTCTATAATGCCAGTGACAAACTGCTTCACGATCTCAAAATTCTCTTCTCCAAGGCTCTTGGATCCATCAATCACAAAGACCAGGTCAATTGGGCCTTCAGTGCATCCTACAGGAACAAAAGGAAAGTTGATCTGGTTGGGTAATTAAAAATCATTTACATTTAAAAAATAGAAAACTGTGCTCTAATTGGTGGCATAACTGCTTTGGAGAACCATCTTGGTTTTTATTTAGACAATACACAGGACACGGAGCTCCAGTGTGCACTGGTTAGCACATGGTACTTAGAAGACAATACACAGGACAGATGAGGTGTTGGGAATGTCACAAGCAACAATCATTTTCACATATACTTTTATGTTTGGCTTATCAAATCGGTAAAAATAGTAATTTTCATAAGCAAAAACACACAGCAGATGTACGAATCATCTAAGAAACCAATCCCACATTGTACCCTGATCAGTGACAGCCAGGTCTCGGAGGCACAGTGGGTACACTGAAGGGTCTGACTACACTCTAACCATTCCTATCACTTCATGCTGGGAGGATGACATCACATAAGTGCTGCCATGCTGAGTGACAAAGGAGAAGGAGATTCTTAAAATTCTGCTCAGTCATCATCTCTTCCAAGGATGGTTTCCTAGTAACCCAGATTGCATTAGCCGAATACCCGTAATTCTATCAATTTACTCAACTAAAATTTATTGAGCATCTGCCTTGTGCAAAACAGTAGACACAGCAGGATTATGGTTGTGACAAAGACAAATGTCCAATGCTAAGTTGCTTACAGCCCAACATACTGGATGCAGCATTCCACGTTGTATAATAATTACTTTATTATGTGTTTGTCTCCTCCTTTAGTCTGTGAGTTCTTCCTCTGTAGAGGCTGGATTTCATTCATTTCTGTGCCCCTAATGTCTGGCACACAATAGGTGTTCAATAAACGTTGACTGACAGAATAAAAGAATGAGGCAGTATCTATTGCATAGTGGGTAGCACACCTGTTAAGTACTTCCACTGCCCTGTTAAAGCTAAAAAATGAAGCTCACTGTGAATTCTGTATCTACACCAAAGATTTTTGAGCAATGCAGATGGTTGAGGGTAAAAGAGAAAAACGTTATGCAAATACTTAAGCAATTTGGGTGTGAGGAGGTTTTTTTTTTTTTTTCTTTTTTCTTTTTGTTATTTAGGACCGCAGAAGAAAAATTTCCAGATCCCAAATGGATGAGATCATTTCAAATAGACCACAGTATATTATTATAACATTCTCTTTTATATATCAAGCTGCTGTCTAATCTTTCAAAGTGAAGCATAACAATACAAGCAAGACCCATTTCTATGCCTGACTGGTATAACATGCTAATGTAATCATGTGTATATGAATCTTGGGGACTGGGGGCTTGGGGTCCTTCTCTCTCTCTCCATTAAGTGCTTGTCTTCATTATTCAACCTATTGATTCTTTATTAGTGAAAGAGGAAAAGGCCAATTCAAAGCTTCATTTACATTCATAGCCTGTTTCTGAGTCAACCAGAAAAAGACTCAGCTGGCCTGCATGTGCTTCTCCAGCAGATTTCAGAAATACTGGTACAATTTACCAGCAGCAAAAATTCCTTCCTGCTCCTCCTGTATACCAGCACTTGCAGCCTCCCCACAGAAGGCTGCATAAAGGCTCCTCAGGAAGACAGAAATGCCAGAGACAGCAGAAAACGTCAGAAGCATCCAGACCCTGCTTTGCTTTCTGCCCCACTTGCCAGGTGCTTGTTTGCAGGAGGACCAGTCATGCTTACTTTTGGCATTTTCTTTATGGTAGTTCATTTGTGAGCTGTGATTTACTTTCAGAACATAATTTTCACAAGGTTCTAGAATTGCAGAGTTAGATAAGACCTTGGCAGGTCATCTGTTCCAGGCCTGCTATGGTCTGAACTCCTCTCTTGATGAGAATCTATCACCCCACGACCGAAGCCCTGTCCTCAGACCACTCTGCCTGTAATGACTGCAACAGTGATCATTCATTGAGCACTTTCTGTATACCAGCCCTGGAAGACAGGGTCTCATGTATTCTGCATTCTGGCTATGTGAGCTGTTATCCTCATTTTACAGAGGAGGAAACTGAGACTCGGAGAAGTTAAGTAATCTGACCAGGCAGTATGGGTGGGCATTCTAACTTGAAGTTCATGCTCTGAACTAATTAATCATGCATCTTTCCTAATAGAAAGTTTTTTTGTCTTCATGCTGAGCTGTAGCTTCTCCCTTATGGCTGTCCCTGGGGTAGGGGTGTCAGATAAATCATGAACAAGGAGATAGTTATTTGGTGTTTGAATGGTATCTCACGTCTTTTATTTTCTATAAAGTTTCCCAGTTTCATTCTTTATTTACTGCTAGATATGGAACCAAATCCCCTTACCATGGTGCTTATTTTTTCTAAGTCATGTTTATCTTGTTCCTTTAAATTTTCTGAAAAGCAATACATGTACATAGAAAAATTCAAAAATTTCAAAAGGACATATGTGTGTGTGTTACAGTCTTATACAAAATACAGCAATGGTAACATAATAAAAACTATTGATCCCTATGCTTTTTTCATTTTCAATATCTCAGGGCTATGCATAGAGCGTCTTCATTCTTTTTTTAAAATATATATTTATTTTAGTTGTAATCAAACCTTTATTTTATTTATATGTGGTGCTGGGACTCGAACCCAGGGCCTCACACATGCTCGGCAAGTGCTCTATCAATGAGCCACAACCCCAGACCTTGCTTCATTCTTTTAACATCTACATCAAATCTCATTGTATAGATGTACCACAATTTATGTAACCCAGGGATTGAATCCAGGGATGCTTAACCACTGAGCCATCCCCAGCCCCCCGCCCCTGCCTTTTTTTTCTTTTTTTAATTTTTGAGACAGGTTCTCACTAAGTTTCTGAAGCTGGCCTCAAACTTGTGATCCTTCCCTGAGTTGCTGGGATTACAGGTATATACCGCTACATCTGGCCCTTAATAAGACTCTTAAGGGTAGACATTTAGCTTGTATTTTGCTGCTACAAGTAATGCTACACAAAATATCCACATGTATATGCCTTTGTAAACACGCACACACATCTGTAGGATAAACTCCTAGAAGTAGAATTGCATTTAAATATGGCTAAATTGCCCTCCTAAAGGTTGTGCTAATTCAGATATCCACTGATCTGTTTATAATTGCCTTTTTTTTTTTTTTTTTGTACCGGGGATTGAACTCAGGGGCACTTAACCACTGAGCCACATCCCCAGCCCTATTTTGTATTTTATTTAGAGCCAGGGTCTCACTGAGTTGCATAGCCCCTCACTTTTGCTGAGGCTGGCTTTGAACTCATGATCCTTCTGCCTCAGCCTCCTGAGCTGCTGGGATTACAGGCATCTGCCACAGCATCCAGTTTATAATTGCCTTTTACAACCTATCTTTGCCAACATAGGAACCATCAAATTTGCTGAAATCTGATAACCAATAGGTTAAAAAAAAGTATCATAGTTTTAATCTCTTAATATATATTTTTCCTTTTATGATTTTTAAGTTGCATACCATGTTTAAAAAGAGCTTCTCTAGGATTATCAAATAATTCTCTCAAGACTTCCTTTGCTATTTGGTGGTTTTATTATTATTATTATTATTACTATTATTATTATTATTTACATTTCAAGCTTTGATCCATTATCTCATCTCTCTTTTCCTAAAGTACCATTTGCAGAACTAGCACAGTCCTACCTCTCCCAGCCAGATACTCTTCCTCAGCCAAAGATCACTCCAGCCTTTTGGCTGATAATGAACTGTCAACTAAAACCGAAAGTGCTTTCGCAGGTGCTGCTACAGTTACACCTCCTCCCCCACTCTCTGTGCACACACACTCTTCTTTATGGGAGAAGCAGAGGTGCCTGAAAATAGTCCAAAAGGCAGAGCTCCAAAGCCAAGAGAAAGCAGAGCCAAGTTCTCATCACTTACTCTTGCACCGCCTTCCATCCTCAGCTAGAACAAATCCCTCTGAGCACTTGCAGATGTAGGAATTGCCATTGTTGACACAAATGTGTTCGCAGCCGTGAGGGGTCGATTTGCAGATGTCCTTCCCTGAGGAAAATGTGGGGAGGTAAACAATCCCACCAGTCAGAAAAGAGCTGGCATGAACAGTCACAGGTGGAGAGGTTGAGGAAATAAGCCACTTAAAAAAAAAAAAAATGTGCAAACCTTCTGTTTGGGGACGTGGGGCAGGGGCAGAAGTGGGTATTAGGGCACTCAACCACTGAGGCACATCCCCAGCCCTATTTTGTATTTTATTTAGAGACAGAGTCTGACTGAGTTGCTCAGTGCCTTGCTTTTGCGGAGGCTGGCTTTGAACTTGTGATCCTCTCAAACCACTGGGATTACAGGCGTGTGCCACCGTGCCCAGCTGTGCAAACCCTCTAAATGACATCTTTTTTAGTCTCACACTTGGATAGCCCAAGATCAGAGATAAGCTCCTCCTCCCAAGAAGCTCCAATTCCCACAAGTCTGAATGGAAAGATGGGTGACTGGGTGTCTTGGATTTACTATCAAATTAGAATTGTTTGCTGGGCTTTAGCTTCTGATTTCTCTCCATGGAGATCCCAAACGCTCCATTTTGTTGGTCTATGAACATTTCTTGTGTGTGAGGTTATTTTGAATTTTTTAAAGTAGTTACAGCCCTTTGATCCTCACCACCTTCTGGGGGGAAAGGAAGATGGAATAGTTCTACTCAAGGTATAAATGAAAAAAACGGACCCTCGAAGAGTTTCACTGAGCTGCCAAAGGTCATCCAGCAAGCCAGTGGCCCAGTTGAGGCACAGCATCTCCTGAGTCTTCCTCAGGTGATCCATAGACAACCCTTCGGCTCTTTATTCGCCCTTTAAAAGGAGAAGCCCCGCACAAAATGGGAATCAACAACTCCAGAGCCCTCTAGGAAACAGGAACGGTGGGATGTGACTTAGTGATCAAATTCCAGAGGTAGAAGCTGTACCTGGTGCAAAACACCTCGACTTACTAAGCAATCAGGATGCTGAGTGAATAGATGGTGTGTGGGTGTGTGGTAGGGGTTACACCCATGTTCAAGGAATAAAAGCAGGAACAAATGGATCAGGCAGACATCATGAGCAGAAGTGTGGACGTGGTCTCCAAAGAAGGGAAATCATAGTATGAGCTAAGACTGAGGATGCTGGGGGGATGCCTGCAGTTGGGCCAGGGCTCCAAGGCCTGCGAGGAGTGGGTTGTTCACACAGAACGTGTTGCTACAGGAAGGAGCCCTCTTCCTGAGGCAAGAATGAGGGTAGTGGGGCTAGGGTTGTGGCTCAGAGGTAGAGCGCTCACCTAGCATGCATGAGGCACTGAGTTCGATCCAGCACCACATAAAGTAAAATAAAGACATTGTGTTCACCTATTAAAAAAAAAAAAAAATGAGGGCAGTGACTTCCACCCTCACTCGGCTGTGTCAACGTGGGGAATGGCTCTGCAGGAAATCCCCCCTAAATCAACCTCAAAAGCAAAGGGACTGATTTTGCCTTGCCCGATAAAGGACCATTCTGCCCACTGGGGCACAGCGTCACCAAATCAAGGAGAGATTGTGAAAACACCCACCAGGGCTGGGTGCGGTAGCAAAAGCCTGTAATCCCAGTAGCTGGGAGATGAAGGCAGGAAGTTGCAAATTCAGCCAGCCTCAGTAATTTAGTGAGGTTCTAAGCAGCTTAGTGGGAGACCCTGTCTCAAAGTAGAAGATAAAAAGGGCTGGGGATGTGGCTCAGTGGTTAAGTAGTCCTGGGTTCAATCACTGGTACCATTAAAAAAAAATAATAATAAAGGGGAAAACTAATAACTCATAGGCAGAATCTCATGGTGAAGATAAATCCTTGCCCTATGCTTTCCTTCTTCTTTTTTAATCTTAGGGTTTTTTAAAAATTATTACTTTATTTTTATATGGTGCTGAGGATCGAACCCAGGGCCTCACACGTGCTAGGCAAGCGCTCTACCTCTTAGCCACAAGCCAGACCAGACCCTGTGCTCTTCTAATGCCCTCCTCACTTAGCTGGTGCATCCACATCTCTCTCTTTCTTGGGGACTAGGATGGCTACTTTTATGTGCCAACTTGGCTAGGTTTTTGTGCCTGGTCATTTAGTCCAACACCAGTCTATATGTTGCTGTAGAGGTAATTTTTAGATGAACTGACATTTAAACTGGTAGACTTTGAGTAAAACAGACTACCCTCCATAATGTGGATGTGCCTCATCCAAACAGTTGAAGACCTTAAGAGAAGACGACTAAGGTTCCCCAAGGAAGTGGAAATTCTGCATCTAGACCACTTTCAGACCCCGGGTCTCCCAGCTTGCTCTGCTCACATCATACTTTCCACCCGCCACATTCCCAAGAGCCAAGTCCTTCAAATCAATCTCTCTTCTTCCCTCCCGTCTCCTCCCCTCTCTCTCACATACAATAGTCTTGTTTATTTTTAATATTTATTTTCTAGTTGTAGTTGGACACAATACCTTTATTTATTTATTTTTTAATGTGGTGCTGAAGATCAAACCCAGGGCCTTGCACCTGCGAGGCGAGTGCTCTACCACTGAGCCACAACCCCAGCCCAGTCTTGTTTCTTTGGAGAACCCTAATACACTTTCTAGCCAAACTCTTAAGAGTCTGTTCTGAGTCACCTATAGTAGCAAGTGATAGAAAGAATAGATTTCTCAAAAACCCACAGAAAACTCTCTTAGCCCCTCTTCCACCCTTTATCATTACTTATAAGTTCTGCCAAGAGGAAAAAAGAACTGTAGTTATCCTTTGGTCCTTGTAGTGACTGCTGGCAGAGATTCTAATTCCTCCCAGTGACTAGCAGGCACTGTGCTGGGCTCTGGGCATCCACACAATGAGAATGGAAAAGGCTGACAGCTGAGAGAAGAGAGAGAGAAGCAAAGAGCCTGACAACTCAAGATCCACTTAGAAATTCCCAAAGAACCAAGGTCTGAATGACCTGATCTCTAGCCAAGGTAGGAAGTCCTATGTGTGATACTGGTTAAAATTTTTTAAAAGGAAGATTTTAAAGATTAAATGAAGATCTGTAGCTGCCTGAGTACCACAGATGGAGAGGCTCTCCACCCAGAGGCTACTTACTTCTACAGCGCTTCCCATCCTCCGCCAGCCTGAAGCCCTCCAAGCACTTGCAGATGAACGATTCCTCACTGTTCACACAAATGTGCTCGCAGCCATGGGCCACATCTTGGCAGATGTCTTTCCCTGAGGAGGGCAGAGCCAGTCAAAACAACTGCACCAACAACATTTTACCTGGACTTGTAGGATCCATCCGTCTTGGCCACTGCACCCCAGTGCCACTTGAGCAGATGGTAAAACTGGGGGATGAAGTTTAGGGGCTTTCATAAGGGCTAAATCTTCCAAGTTTCTCACTAGCATCACCTTCATCATTTGCCAGCACCTACTTCAGTGTCTTATTGAAATGCAATCCATCATCAGTTTCTGCAGACGTTGCTTCTGATACCAGAATGGAAACACTGTTGGTCTGATTACTTAGGAGATTAAACTTCAATTTAGATGAGCAGCACTGAAATCTAATTTTGGCTTTGTCCCTGACATAATATATGACTTAGGAGAATCACTTAACCTCCTGGAGTCAGCTTTCCTGTCTGAAAAATGAGGGTAATAATGTCAGTTACTCATCTTTTCTTCACAGAGTGTCAATTAAGTTGCTCTCTGGAAAGGGCTTCGGGAAGCTTGAGGAAGAAATGACCGATAGGGATGGGAATCGTCTGCCCAGGTCACACCTCTCCCTTTGGTTATACCAAGATGTGTGTGGAGATTTACACCCGCAGTTAAGGTACGCTAGGGCTACTTGTCCTAGTCAGGCCCTGTGTAAGAGACTCTGCTTTCTGAAACAGGAATGACCTCCAGACAAGGTGGCCTCCGTGAGGGGATTGGTGCTACCAGAAATGACGACAACAAAATTATTAAAGGTAAATAAGCAGAAGTTCAGAGAAGTTAAACAACTTTCCCAGCTAATAAATGGCAGATCAAAAAGTAGATTAAGGATTAGGAATATAGCTCAGTGGTAGAGTACTTGCCTAACATATACAGGCCGTGGGTTTAATCTTCACTACCACCACCAAAATATATATATATATATATATATATATATATATATATATATATATATATATATATATATGTATCTCGCACACCTTGGATTCTTTCTTTCTTTCTTTTTTTTAAATTGGTACTGAGGATTAAACCCAGGGACACTTAACTAATGAATCATATCCCCAGTTCATTTTTATATTTTATTTAGAGACAGGGTGACACTGAGTTGCTTAGCGCCTGGCTAAGTCGCTGAGGCTGGCTTTGAACTCATGTGTGATCTTCCTGCCTCAGCCTCCTGAGCTGCTGGGATTGGAGGCATGAGCCATTGTGCCCAGTTTAAACCTTGATTTTTTCTAGTGTACATCTTTCTGCAAGAGTATTCTGCTGAACCTCTTGCTATGATTTGGATCTTAAATGTGCCCCCCTATAGTTCATGTGTTGAAAGCTTGGTCCTCAGCTGCTGATGATATTGGAAGGTGACAGAACACTGAAGTAGGTCATTGAGGGTGTGACCTTGAAGGGTATATTGGGACCCAGCCCCTTCCTCTCCTCTAAGTGAGCAGCTTTGCCTCACCATGTGCTCCCCACCATGATGCTGTGCCTTACCATAAGCCTAAAAGCAAAAGAGCCTGAAAATGGACTGAAACCAAGAGCCAAAATTAATCTTTCCTCCTTTTAAGTTGTTTATCCTCAGGTATTTTGTCACAGTGACAGCAAACTAACACACTTATAATGACACAGAGCATATAAATGAGTAACTTCAGTTACAGCTCTAGCAATGACTTCTTTTTATTTTTTTTCCTTGCTTGTCCATATTTCTTTAATAGAATTATTCACTAACTTAGGTGCTGGGAATTGAATCCAGAACCTCAACGCATGCTAAACACATGCTCTACACTGAGCTATAACCCCAGCCCTAGGCTTTATTTTTCAGGACAGTTTTAGATTTACAGAAAAAAAATGAAAAACAGTACAGAGAATTCCCATGTGCCCCACACCCAGTTTATTATAAACATCTTAAATTAGTATGGCATAGTTTTTATGATAAATGAACACGCATTACTACATTATTAACTAAAGTCCATAGCTTATTTACATTCACTTAGGGCCTCCTTAAGTATCCTTTTTGTGTTTCAGGATCCCATCCAGAACCCCACAGTGACTTTTGAAAGTAACCGATTTATACGGAGATCAGAACAGTGAATTTCATGCCACGGTCTGACTCAGAGTAATGTGAGCCCATGCCAGTAAAACTTACTTTTGCAGGTTTTCCCATCGTCACGGAGTATATACCCTTCAAAGCACTGGCACACAAACGAGTCTTCACTGCTTACACACGAATGTTCACAACCATGGTTCCCCAAAGCACAAGAGTCCAATTCTGAGGATCAAATTGGAATTGCAGAACCAGAAGAAAATGACTCATACGTTAATGACTTATTCATTCATAAAAGACATTTCAGACACCTTCAATTAAAGCAGTGTCTTTTCCCACAGGGCACATTTCAGGATAGAACGTGTGTCTGTGAACAAAAATTTTTAATACATACGGAGCACACACAAACAAAACAATACGATCACCTCCACAGCAAAAATGAACAAAAAATACAAAAAGACAGTTTACAAAATGAGAGATATAAATAGCCTATAAATATTAGAAAATAAGCATAACTTCAATGGCTATCATATGATATCATTTATTTACATTTCTATGTAAGCATCTTTGACTCACACGTAGGTAATCCATTCATTCATTTGTTCAGTCAACCAATATCCTGTGAGTTCCTACTTGGGCCAGGCACTGTTCTAGGCTCTGGGGATAGAACAATGAACACAACAAAGTTTCTGCTTTGGGGAAGCTTTATGTCTAGTAGGTGAGATGTGTGAAAGACCAACAGACAAACACATATGTGATATCAGGTGGGGAAAAGTGTTCTAGAGAAAAAGCAGGATATAAAGAGTGACTGGTAGGTTGGAGCTTTTTACATGCAGCCAGATAAGTTGGCACTGAGCAGAGCCCTAAAGAAAGAGAAGAAGTAAGCTGGACGGCGTGGTGCACTTCTTTAATCCCAGGGGCTCGGGAGGCTGAGGCAGGAGGATCATGAGTTCAAAGCCAGCCTCAGCAAAAGTGAGGAGCTCCGCAACTCAATTCCCCAGGACCCCTACCAAATAAATAAATGAATAATAAAGAAAGAGAAGGAGTGAGTGGTGGTGCCCGGGAAAGGGCATTGCCAGCAAGAAAGAAGAGCATTTGCCCAGGGCAGGGCCAGGAGAGAGCCAAGCAGGCCACTGCAACCAGAGCTGGCTAGGGAGGGAGGCCAGGGAGGGCTAAGTATGGAGCATGTGGGATTCACAGCAGGGCAGGACTGAGTGAGAAGCACAGTCACTGGAGCAGTGGAGTGACATGCCATGACTTCATTTGGAAAGGACTGATCTGCTCATAATGGAGTGTGGGGGAGGATGGTGGAGAGCGGAGCCCTGGGAACGGCCAACTGCAATCATGCTAGCAGCTCAGAGCAGCTGGTGAGAAATGGTTAGACTGTAGCTCTGTTTTTTTTTTTTTTTTAATATTTTACTATTTATTTATTTATTTATAGTTTTGGATGGACGTAATACATTTATTTAATTTATTTTTATGTAGTGCTAAGGATCGAACCCAGTGCCTCACACATGCTAGGCCAGCACTCTACCACTGAGCCACATGCACAGCCCCTGTGGCTATGTTTGAAGGCAGAGCCTCTATTTGCTGATGGACTGATAGAGAATATTTTCACATGGACAAAGCAGAAGAGTCAAGGATGACCCCAAGGTTGCTGGATCTAGCTATTGAAAGATGACGACGCTCTCTATAGGACTGGGAAGTTTCTGGAGAACCGGAAGACTTGTGCACCTGTTAAAATCCTGATGCTGAGGACAGTGGCTTTGTATAAGAACCATACACATTTTAGAGAGTTAACTCAATCCTCTCAGAGTGAGTAGACTTTCCACAATGCATATGCATATTGAAGGCATCAAGGCTCCAAATCACATGATGACTTTTATAATTAAGCACGAGCCATATACCTTTTTTTCTGAAGCATTTTTGCAGGATTTCTCCTTGGAGGGGAGCCCTCAGCACCACCCTGGGGGTTAATCAAGGCAGAGACTCTTATTTTCATTTACTACCAAGGAAAAATAAGGTTTTGGAAGGCTGATACTGCCTCTCCAAGACCAATTGTTATTAACTGGAAAAATAAAACTAAAAATATTATCTTATGATAATAAATCTCATGTTTTTCCTGACTATACTGCATTGCTATATGCTAAAGTAAGCTTTCCAGCAAGAGAGGAATTATGCCTGTCTTTCTTCGGGCCGAAGCGCTGCCAAAATCTTTGAACAATGGGAAAATGTTGTTAACTGAATTTATAACTGCAGAAGAGATTCGAAACAAAGTTGGAGACTCTCGTTTGCTCGAACATGATTTGCTTCTCTGGGCACATTCTGAATTCATTATTAATGCAGAACATTTCCCCCACGGCTTGGGGTAGTTCCTCACGTAGTGGAAAGTACAACTGAGTGATCCATAACACAGATGGCTGGCTGGCTTGCGGTTGGGGCAAGCTTCCCGCACACCCCACCCCCACCCCCACCCCCATGCATCTCTAATAAGAATACTCTATTTCCAAGGTAATAAAATAGCTATAGCTCTTCTAGGCCAGCTGGCCCTGCCAAGCCATAATCCAGACCCCTCTGAGCATGCCCTTCCTTCCCCCACCCTGCCCTCTTAGCTTCAGCTTAGTTATTCCTCTTGAAGAGCAGTGGGAGTCTCCCCCTTCAGACCTAGAAGCCGCTGAACCCCAGGCTTTCCTGTGCCAGGGTGACCCCAGTCTGCATCTAGCAGATGGGCACTGCTTTCCCTTATCAGAAGCAGCAGAGGAAGAAGCCATGTGCCCACAGGGCATGTCTTCACCCTTGGCTACAGGCCACGGAGCTCCCAGCCCAGTTGCCAGTTCTCCTGGGCTTTCAGACTAGTAGCTGTTGGGAATTTTTGTTGTGGGCTTGCTTTAAAAGCATGTGGGGAGGCCTAGCGGGTACAGCACAGTGGTAGAGCGCTTGCCTAGTGTGCATAAAGTCCTGGGTTTGATCTTCAGCAACAGCCGCCTGGGGGAAAAAAACCCAACGTTTTCACCCTGCCTGCTGCCCTCCCCTCAGAGCACCTGATTAATAGAGCAGAGAGGGTGAGTTCTCCCTTTCAAAGGATCACTAGAACCTCCTGCAGAGACGATTGTTTAAGGCAAAACAGGCACGTGGGCACACAGTTCCAAAGGCAAATCTACTAAAAGGCATGTTTCCCTCTGGAGGAGTATCTGGCAGTACCAGAGTTCCAAAATGCACCTTTAAACTAGTAGCTTTACTTCTGGAACTCTCTCCTATAGACACCCTTGCATAATGTGAAGGGAAATATTTCCCAAGTCATGTGTGGCAGCACTGTTTGTAATAGTGAAAATGCAAAACAGCCCCAGTGTCCAGCATGGGCTGTTGGAGGCAAGCTTCCCGCACCCCCCACCGCCATGCATTTCTAATAAGAATATTCTATTTTCCAAGGTAATAAAACAGCTTTAGTTCTTTCAGGAGGATTGAGAGTTCAAAGCCAGCCTCAGCAAAAGTGAGGCACTAAGCAACTCAGTGAGACCCTGTCTCTAAATAAAATACAAAATAGGGCTAGGGATGTGACTCAGAGGTCGAATGCCCCTGAGTTCATCTGCTGGTACCCAAAACAAATATAAAAATAAAAATAAACAAATAAAAGCATTATGTGCATCTACAATTACAAAAAAAAAAATTTTAAAGGAATAATGAAATTATGGCATTTGCCAGTAAATGGATGGAATGGAGACTATCATGCCAAGTAAAATAAGCCAATTCCCCCCAAATCAAAGGCTGAATGTTCTCTCTGATATATAAATGCTAACACACAATAAGGGGGTGGGGGAAGCATAGAAGTTCATTGGATTAGACAAAGGGGAATGAAGGAAAGGGAAGGGAAGGATAGGGATAGGGGATAGGAAAGACAGTAGAATGAATCCGACATAACTTTCCTATGTTCCTATATGAACACATGACCAGTATAACTTCACATCATGTACAACCACAAGAATGGGATTCTCAGTTATACTTCATGTATGTATAATATGTCCACATACACTCTACTGTCATGTATATTTAAAAAGAACAAATAAAAAACATTTAACGTCATCATCTTTAAAGATTGCATTGCAATTCATTTAACCAGTCTCTTATTTGATAGACACCGAGGTGGTTCCTAGTCTTTTGCTATTATAAACACTATTGTAATAAATATTTTTGCACACATAATTTTGCATATGATATGACGATATATCCAAAAAATACACCTGGATGTGGAATTACCTGGACAAAGGGTCTGAACATTAAAAATTAATAAATATTTCTAAGGTATTCTTCAAAGAAGTTATTTCAATCTCTACTCCCACCAACAATGTAAGATATTCTCTGTCATGGTTTCTAATTCAGGGTGTCTGGGGTGCTGCCTGGGTCTTTGGATTTTTTTAAAAGTCCCATCGATGTTTCTGTTAAACCCCCAGGGGTAAGATGTTGTCAGTGGACCCAAAACTTTTAATTAGTGACCTTCTCAAATGCCCAATTATTCTTCCTCTATCAATCACGGACCAAAAGCACTCATCTTTCTCTTGGGTTGTTATATCAGCTACTAACTGATCTCCACATCTCAACTCTCTATAGTCGGTCCTCCCCGTGGATCCCTGGGTGCTCTTTGCAAGATGCAAATCTGCTCACATCACCCTTCTCCCTGCCTAGGATCCCTGGATGCTTTTTGAATTCCAATAAGATAGGAATTTCTTGAGAGGGCTGGCACAACCTGCCCTCCAACCTCACCACCCGTACTGTCCCCTTGGCTTTAGGGTTTTGTACAGTCTTCCCTCCCCCGAAGGCTTTTCCTCCTTCACTGTCCTCTCCTGAGACACCTCTTGCTCTTCTTCCAGCTCACTACCCTGGTCTCTCCACAAAGGTCTCAAAGTTCCATGCATTTGCCCTTTACAGTAGTTTCAAGTTGTAGTTGAACAACTATTTATGTGATCTGGGGGTGGTCTGAGTCCTCTCCTCGTGGGCTATGTTATGGTTTAGACATGAGGTGTGCCCCCATGGAAAGCTCATGAGTGAGACAATGCAAGAAGGTTCAGAGGTGAAACGATTAGATCATGAGAGCTTTAACCTCATCAGTAGATTAATCCACTCGTCTGGGTTAGCTGGGTGGTAACTGTAGGCAGGCAGAACGTGGCTGGAGGAGGTGGTCACTGGGGGCATGCCTTTTGAGTTTGTATTTTGCCCCTGATAAACAGAGTTCTCTCACTGCTTTTTCTCATTGCTACGCCCTTCCACCATGATGATCTGCCTAACCTTGGGCACAGAGACACAGAGTCAACTGACCGACCATAGAGTAAACCTCTGAAATCATGAGCCAAATAAACTTTTCCTCCTCTAATTGTTCTTGTCAGGTCTTTGGGTCACAGTGACGCAAGAGCTGTCTAAAACAGGCCATGACTACGTGGGCTCTGATGCCCCAACAGACCACAGACTCTGTCCTCCTCTCCATTTCCAGAATAGAGACGGAAATAGAGAATAAAGAATGCCTGGCACACAACAGCCCCCAGAAAAGGGCTGTTGAATAAAAGAACATGTTTCCTCAATTTTCTACTCTAAAACCAAGGGTAATTAAATCCACGTCACAGGGTTTTATGCAGATGTTCCCAATGAAGTTCCCATGGAGTGTGGATGCTGGCGGTCAGCTGGGCTCCCCACTCTTTCCCACACATCAGTCTTGCAGAATGCATAATTCTCATTTATTCAGCAAAATGTTCACTTTCTGCATATTGGGGATGTTCTGGGCCACTTACAAATTCAGAGAACCACATTTAGAAAATGAGAGACGGCCAAAGGTGCATTACAGTTAACTCCCTGGCCCTAGGTTCCAGGGCTTTCTACTAAGTCTGGAAATCATCCTGAGGTCAGTTTCTCCACAAATACTCCCCTGTGGAGCAGTGCTACAATGGCTCCCATCAGGTGGAGGAAGAGAGCCACCATCTCACTACAACAGGGGAGTCTTCAGCCTGGGGGACCACGATGGGCACTCCAAGGATGGCTGCATTTGTTCAGCAAGTGTTTATGGAACACTCTGTGCCAGGTACTACTTTTACTTGGGGACTGGAAGAGACCCTGGAAATGCATTGATCCAGGGCCTCCCCTCCCCCGCCCCTGCCCCCGTCTTTTTTTTTTTTTTTTAAGAGATAAGAAAACTGATGGTCAGGGAGAGGTAGGGTCTTTCCCAAGACTCCTGAACTTACACAGGTGATTTGTCTTGGCTATGCTGGGGATGGAAGGGAGAGCAGATCAAAAATCTATTGATTCTGTTTCCTGGTCCAGCTGCACACCCTCTAGTCATCCTGCTTGACAGGTAGAGTCCCAGGAGACAAGCTAAAAGTCTGCTCAAGGGAGGCCTGTGTCCAGACAGTTTCCTGTATCTCTCAGTGCTATAGGTGATGTGTCCTGCCTGTATCCGATGGCTCCCTCTCACAATACTCAGTACTGAGCACTGGAATGCTAATCTCCCCACAGTTCACATGTGGACCCTGGGCTGGCATGTGCTGGTTAGCTTTTCTACTCCACCTCTGGTCAGATTCTCACTCAATCTCTAGTGTTGGATTAAATGTCTTTCTCTAGACCTGGGGACGATCCCCCTGCCACACACTCCCATGGCACTTCTCCTACACATTTTCCCCAATTCTCACTGCCCCAAAAGATGATGTCCTTAATATCCATCTTCCCAGAGAAACTTTAAAAAATCTGGGGGGCGGCACCAGGGATTTTACTCAGGAAAACACAACCACTGAGCCACGTCCCAAGACCTTTTTTGTATTTTATTTAGACAGGGTCTCACTGATTGCTTAGTGCCTCACTGTTGCTGAAGCTGGCTTTGAATTTGTGATCCTCCTGCCTCAGCCTCCCAAACTACTGGGATTACAGGTGTGCACACTGCACCCAGCGAAACTTTAAACTTCAACTGGGCAGAAAATAATCTAGGGCAAAAACAAATCTGTGTCAATACCAGGGATCCCTGGCAATAATCACACTGCAGGTGCACTGTAAATACTTGTAGAGAATAAGAATAAAAATACCAGCCAGGCATGGTAGCACATGCCTATAATCCCAGCAGCTTTGGAGGCTGAGACGGGAGGATCACAAGTTCAAAGCCAGTCTTAGCAATTTAGTAAGGCCTAAACAACTTAGTAAGACCCTGTCTCTAACTTAACTACAAAAAAGGGCTCAGGATGTGGCTCAGTGGTTAAATGCCCCCTGGGTTCAATCCCCAGTACAAAAAAAAAAAAAAAAAAAGAATAAATAAACAAGACCTTAAAAAAGTAACCAGACTCCAGTTCCAAGAGAGGAGTGAGAGGCTCAATTATGAACCATCACTTAAGAGGCACAGGTAAGGGGCTTACAAGAGGTCTTAGGAGGTAGGAAGAAAACATTTCCCAAAGAAAAGATCCTCTTCCTTTCCCACATGAGGAGGCAGATCACACTAGCTATATCGCAAATGGGGTCTGCAATTTGTGATCAGGATGATGAAAAGTTTCAAGAGGTAGCTGAGGTTTTTGTGGTTGAAACACATCTGGATTACCCATCTGGTGAGTTTCACAGGTCTGTGGGGCAGCAATGGTGGGGTCACATGTTCTATGCACTAGCATCTCTGTTGGTGACAGACCCTAGGTCTGGGGCTCCACATATGAAGTTATTAAAACCAGCTCGATCCCAGAGGGAGACAGCCATGGTGGCCCCCTGCCAAGAAGGTAACCAAAGGCTAACAGCATTTCCTGGCTTTCTTATAATAAAAGTAGGAGCAGTGAGCTGGCTTATAGCTCAGAGGTAGGATGCTTGCCGAACGTGTGAGAGATGCTGGGTTCAATTCTCAGTACCACGTATAAATAAGTAAATAAAAATCAAGGTCCATCAACAAATAAGAAAATATTTTTAAAAAACAAAACAAAACTAGGAGCAACCAATCCTTTGCTACCTCTGTATGAACTTTTGTCAGACTGAGAAACAGCTGAACTGAAATGTCCATTTTGGTGAATATCTCACAATGGGCAAGAGATCTGAAATCAGTGGACCCGGGTTTTAGTTCTGGTTCTGCCATTGACCCCCAGGCAGGTTGGGGACATCATTTTCTTCCCTGTGCTGGCTTCCCACAAAAGCAAGGGATGGCCTCTAATGTTCCTTCTATTGCACCAGGGTGAGGGTGGGCCTCTTCCCTCACCCCTGGCTTCCTCCTGCACGGTGGCCCGTGCCCAGATTCCCAGGCTGACGCCCTATCCCGGGATGCAGTGGTATTTGGAGGTGGGCACTTTGGAAGGTGATTAGGATTAGACAAGGTCATGAGGGTGGGGCTCAGTTCTAATGGTATTAGTGCCCTCCTACCGTGTAAGAGCTCACTAGTTCTCTTAGGTGCACACTCTCTTTCTCTCCCCTCTGACATGTGAGGAATAGCCAGAGATGCTGGCTGTCTGCAAGAAAGGAGCAAGGCTCTCACCACAACCGGACCATGCTGGCACCCTGATCTCAGACTTCCAGACTCCAGAACGGTGAGAAATGCATTTCTGTGGTTAAGAAACAATGCCCCATTTGTGGCATTTTGTCATGGCAGCCTGAGAAGACTAAGACACTCCCCTCGCCTTGCTCAGGGCTGCATCGTCCCTGGGAGGCCAAGCTAGGTGCCTCAGGCCTCAACAAGTCTTTGCAGATCAACCTGAGGTAGCTGGACTGGGAGCATGGCCAACCCAATCCCTAGGGCCCTAGGCTGGTGCTTAGATCCCCGTTAGCATCCTCCACAGCCAGAGGGAGGGCCGCCCCTAGGACAGACCATGGACTCCAGAGTCCAACCCCTTCCAGGATGGTGGGCTTCTAGGGCCTGGCCAAGGAGGGCAGGCCTGGACCTGAGAGAAGGATCTTCAGGCAGCAATGCAGGGAGCCTCCTCTGGCCTTTCCTCAGTGCAGGGCAGTCTGATGGTAGGAGGTCAGATCCTGGCAAGGGCACTTAGGGGTTCCCATCGCTCTACAAGTTCATAAAGAATTGGGATGAATAGCTCTCCCTGTGCCACAGGAGCCCTCAATGGGTGCAGGGGAGAGAAGGAGGGAGGGAGGGAGGGAGGAAGGGGGGGAGAGAGAGAGAGAGAGAGAGGAATGATCATTTCTAGTTTACAGATGAACAATCAGACCCAGAGAGGGCCAACTCCCTTGCCCAGGATAAGAGTGACAAGTGACAAGATTTAATCTTGGGGGTCCCAGTTCAATACTCTTTATGTTCTGCCATGCTATTTCTCAGATGTCTGCAGAGAGCCACAGGGGAGGCCAGGTAGGAGAGCAAGCAGAAAGGTCCCCAGTGAGCCTGGGAGTGGCAGGAGGAAGGGGGCACCCAGTTGGTAAAGAGGAAGAGGAAGTTTCCAATGGGGGGAGGTGACACTGGTGATGGTGACACTGGGTTTCCATGGCAGGGTGAGGAGTAGGGAGAACATCCCTAAGTGGAGACAGGATAGGCCGGAAGGTGCAGGGTCTGCTCAGAGAATAGAGGACTTGCCACTTTGGCTGAAGCACAGGAAGGCAGTGTTAAAGAGGCAGAAGGGGGGTGTCTCCCATACGGCCACATCAAGGAAGGCAATTGGAAATCTACCCTAGAAGACAGCGGGGAGTCATTGAAGGTTATTGAGCAGGTAGTAAACCATGTACCAGGGCCATGGGATCGAAACATGGCTGGTCTCTCTGTCTACTCACTTTATTGAGCCCTTGGGAGCTCTGACTCCAGATAAGACCGAGCCTTCCAACCTCTGACCTCCAGGAGCTCACCGACCAATAGGCTATACACTCCATGCACATTAGGTCCATGGAGTCGTTCTTGGTGCTGGGAGGCCCTTGTACAAAGTCTACCTCAGCAGTTGGGGTCCTCTCAGCTGGTGGAAGAATCTACCCCAATGCTCTACCCAAATCTGAATAATCAGAGCTTGGGGGTCAGAGGGCTGAGAGGAAGGAAGGACAGGCTTCATTCCAAACCCAGACAGCCAAGGTGCCTAGAGGGGTGTGAGGACCACAGTGTCCGCTTGTACCCAAGGGCCCAACAACCTAGGCCTTAGCTCCATGTTTCAGAGAACTTTCTGGAAGGCAAGTGAGGGGCTCTTCAGACCATCTGCTGTCAAGGCTCTGAGTGGAGGCTGCCTTTATACAGGCCAAGGAGGCCCTCAGCTACAGAGCCAGGTTGACCCAGCTGGCTCCCATCCACTGCCCAGCAGGCTTTACCAAAAGATATAGTTATGTCATCTATCTCTGTGTCACCTGACGTAGGGCTGGGGAACAAACATCCCCATCCCCATCAGCTGTGCCACAGTGAAAACCTAGCCCACCATTACAGAACAGGGAAGTCAGACTGGATCATTCAAAACAGGTAGAAAGTCTACAATCAGGGGAAGCTCTAGTGGTTAAAGTGTGATCTCCTGTGCGCCGTTCCTGAGGACAGGGCTAACCCATCTGATAAAAGTTCTCATATAGATCCAACCATGTATAAGCAACCAAATTCATTTTTAATTACTCATAAGATGATGTCACTGTGCCATAAGTTATGAACCCACAATTAAATAAGAAAACGGGCAACATTTCAAAGTGGTGAAGGCATAAAACAGATGTAGGAAAGGCAAGCATTGAAAGGAGGGGGGCTGCCCGTGCTTGGAAGGGTCTGTGAGAATTTTTTAGAAGTCCTGCAACCATCTTATGTTCAGTTCCTGATGATCACAGTAAAGAGGAAGACACAGGAAGGGCATGCATAAGCTAAGATTATGGTGGAGAATTAAACCCACAAATCCCCTTGTGTCTGCCTTTGGCCTGTCGTCGGGTGGAGATGCTATTTGACACACTCACCCTTTTCTGCACCCCCAGTGCCCAGTCCCTCCTTGAGCTGGCTACAGTAGCAGTCTGGGAGGCAACTGGGCAGGGAGCCACATGAAATAACATGGATAAAACCATTTGCTGAGATCTAAGACTCTATCCCAAACTGGGGACATGTCCTCTCCTAGACCTCATGGAAAGGCTGTGCTGGCAGCTCCTCTGTCCTTGTGAATGTTGTGAGAGGACAATTCAAAAAGGTGGATATAGTTGTGGCCACAGTTGTACTAGTGTTCAAGGAACTTGATCTTATAACCAGAAAGACTAGAAGAACAGGGGCAGGTAAATTATGGTCTTTTTTTTTTTTTTTTTTCCTCCATTACTGATTGCTTTTCTCAAAATGACCATCTTTTTCAATTCATTATCTTGGTCCAAGGAAAGGGGGCAGCAGGGCAGCAAACCAGCTACACCCTTGGGTGAAGCAGAGAAGGCTATCTGGGATCATGTATATACGGGGTTAGGAACAGCCACGGGGAAACATGTACTCAGACAACTGCCAACCCCTCCATGTGCTGGGAGACCATCAGGGAGGGGGCAAAGGGTTTCTTAGGAGCCTCTCCTCCTTCCAGAACTGACTCTGAAGTCACACAGAGCAGAATGCAAACCCCCACTTCATAGCGGGGAGCCTAGGTCTCTTTCCTTAATCGGAGCTACAGTTTCCTCATCTGTCCTGGAAGGGACAAGGCATGTGCTAGCACAGTGCCCAGCACACAGCCAGCCGCCGCCAGCAAGTGGCCCCGTGATTATCCATATGCAAGACCGGATGGCTGCAGGTGGAGCAGAGAGAGCATCTTGGTGCATTTTCTTAGTTCATGTTTGTTATTTAGACTGAATGATTAGAAGAGACAGAAGTTTAGCAAGCTCATGGTTCTGGAGGCTGCGTTCGAGAGGGAGCATGGTGCAGCTTCTGGCGAGGACCTCATCCTGCTTTATTTCATGGTGGAAAAGTGCAAGAGAGCACATGCAAAAGAGGGGGACAAAGGGGCCAGTCCTGCTTTATGACAGCTCCATAACTAACCCACTTCCTTGAGAATTAACCCTCTGCTCTGGAAAAGGCATTCATCCCTTGTGACAATTCATCCCTCGAGACCTCTGAAGGTCTCCATCTCTCAAGCCTGCTGCAATGGCCGTTGAATTTCAACATGGATTTCAGAGGGAACATATTCAAACCGTAGGAGAAAGTTAAGAACTAGGACTCTGTCCAGTTTCAAAATAGTATCGAGGCAGACTGTGGAAGGAGCCAGAGCTGTGTCAGGGAGTGGGGGAAGGGAACCTGGGTCAGAGGGAGAGGCAGGGCCCAGATGGCTAAGAGACGTAGTCACACTCATTCGCAAGGGCCCAGTGGAGGCAGGAAAGAGGATGCACGGGCCCACGCACATGTCGACAGCACACCCACACCCACAGAAGGCTTGTGCCAGGTCCTGTGTGCCTCAGGACCTCAAGCATGATGGGACTCACTTGCACAGGTCTTGCCATCGCTGCGGAGCACATGTCCCTCGGGACACTGACAGGCAAAGGATCTGTCCGTGTTGACGCAAGAGTATTCACAACCGTGGTCACTTAGCAGGCAGTAATCCACCCCTGCAAAGCCAAAAGCCAGGTGAGGTCCCTGGGGCCCTATCAGTGAAGCTTTGGGCCATGCTAACAGAAATCAAGTGACCATCATGCTGGCCACCCCTGAAGGCATGCAGTCCCCAACAGACGACCCCACAAGGTCCCTCACAGAGGAAAAAAGGGCCATGCACGACCTGCCATCCTCTGCAGCAGTTGCACATTTTACTCCTGTTGCAAACCCTTCCCTACCAAGGAGGGGCAGACAGGGACTCACTGGAGCAGGTCTTGAGGTCCTCGTTGATGAGGAAGCCTTCTGAGCACTGGCAGACGAAGGACTCCTCCGTGTTCAGGCACAGCTGCTCACAGCCATGGTCCTGCTGAGCGCAGTGGTCCACCCCTGCATTATGTCAAACACAGAAACATAAAGGGACCGAGAGGGCAACACCCCACCAGCCAAGGGATTGAAAAGCAAAGCCTTCTCAGTGGCAGAGCCCCGGGGGTGGTTCCATTCTACCCCATACCCCCAGCCTCTCGGGAAAATCAGCCCTGCTTGTTTTCCTGTCCATCTCTTAGTTGATGAGAAAGTGCATACAGCTGAACGACTGGGAAATGCTGTCCCTGATGATAAAGACAGCGGCACCCTGGGCCAGGGCCTTAGCATGCCAAGTCTGCCATCTCCATGTTGAGTGATACTGCGAACAGAAGCGATTTTGTATTCAGAGAGGAAAGTGAGGCCCAGGAAGGTCAAAGGTTCCTGCCCAAAGCCACCCTGCTGATGGAGTAGCATTTAAGAATGAGGGTCTGGCATCAAACAACTTGGGACCAAGTCCTGCTTCCACCGCTCCCTTGCTGCGGCTGCTTGGCAATGACCTGACCTCTCTGTGCCATCATCTTCTGACTTGAGAAATGGGGATAATGGCTGCTTCTGATAGAGATGCAGTGAGAGTTAGAGGAGATGATCCATGGAAAGCCCTTAGAATGGTAGCTGCCACACAGAAACCGCTTAATGAACGTCTGTTATTATTGTCATCAAGTAGTGCTTAGTTTCACTTCTACTTGAAAATGAAAAAGAAAATGTGATTTTTAAACAACAACAACAAAAAAGCCTCATCATCAGGACACCCAAACTCAGAAAACAAACCAAAGCCTGGGCCTGCCTGTGTGGCCCATCCTGGCACCCAAATATCGCACATCTGGTCCCTGGGCAGCGAGGGCCGAAAGCCAGGAAACACACAGCTGTGGTGGACGGCTCCCGCAGAGCGGTCCTGCAGGCTGCCTCCCAGATTTCCTGGATGGAGAAAGCTCCCCCTGAGACTGGACAAACACTGAAGGCCTTGTGAGCCTCTTCATTCCTGTAGAGCCTGGAACCAGTGCCTTCTGGAACAGTCTCCTGGTGTTGTAGGATCTCAGGAGCTACATGCCCATGTTCACATCCTGGTTCTGCCATTAACCAGACATGGGACCCCAAGAAACTGACTTAATTTTTTTGTGCCACAGTTTCCCACTCTTTGAATAAGAATACTAATGCTCAGAGGGGTGTTGGGAGGCTCAAGAGAATTGTGCATGGAAAGAGCTCATGAAATACCTACACAGAGCGAGTGCCTTCTAAGGGCTTGCTCTCATATGGCCAAGGGCTCCCTGAGCCTTGGGAGAGTGGAAGACCATGGCTTTCCCTGGGGACTCCTGGACAGAAATGGCTTAGTTGATACTTTCTTCAAGTTGACTAGATCCTAAAGATCTAGGGCCCCCTGTGTGGCCCATCCTCTGAGTTCTTCCAAGCTCCCCAAGGCGTGCAGGGAGAGAGAGGCAGACAGGCCTGGACCCCCAGTAACCTAGGTGGGTCAGCCAAGTCATGCATGGCCTTAACTAGGAAATGAGCCAGGGCCAGCAGCTGGAGATCCCAGCCTCCAGGAAAAAGGGAATCTCCTTTTGCAGAGGGTATCTCCTGATTGAATGGAAGACCTCCTGCTCCCCACGGGCTTCTCAGAAGGACTCAGAAACCCAGGGCAGGCTTTTACACCAATGTCCTCATTCAAAGCCCTTTGGCCTCTGAGATCCGTCCTTAGAAAGCCTAATCAAGGCACTTTGTTCCCTCTGAAGACTGAAGGAGAACAAGTTTCCCTGAGGATGGCTCTGGACCTCATACTTGAGCGTGAAACTTCCCCTCCTGGCAGTTGAGGGTCCAAGTGCTCAACAGCTGCACTGTTCTCATTCACAATCTATCTCTGTCTCCAAAGCTGCAGCAGATGTGTGGCTTTCTGGGTGGAAAGCCACACAAAGGGCCCCTTCTACGCCGGCCATGTCACTGAGCCCCAGCTCTCAGTGCACCAGGGTCACAGGGATCTACCACAGCACCCGTGTGCTCCCATCCCACTGGCCTGGGCTGGTGGAGACTGTGCCTCATTAAAAATGATGGAACCATCCAGCTGGCAAGGCCAGCAAGTTCCCATGCGTTTACATCACCAAATGAAGCTTTGTTGTGGCTCCAACACAAGAAAATTAAGAAAAGGCTTCACAAAAGTCCCATGTTTCTCAGCTCTGCCCTCGGATCAGCCAGGGGAGCCTATTGCTTTCTGAGGTCTATTCCTTCTAGCCTCTTGTCCCAACCTGATCCTGGACACTGATCCCTTTCACAGGCCTCATGATATGAGCTATTATCCTGGGTTGGATGTTTACCTTGCACCAGATATTGGGCCAAGAGATTGAAATGGTTCCAATTATTCCCTATCACAATGCTGGGGGATCAATGCTATTTTTTTTTTTTTTTGCTTAATTTATTTCAATGCCATTTTTATGTTCACTTTTTTGAATAGATGGGAAGCCAAACCTTGGAGAAGTTAAGTACAAGGTCACCCATGTAGTGTGTGGCAGACCTTAGATTTGGATTAATGCCTAGCCAACTTAGTAAATGCTTTTAATAGCAAATAGTAATATTAGTTAATACTTATTGAGGACAGTGTCCAGCAACACTATTCTAAGTATTTTACACTTAGAATTGAATCTTTCAATCCTTATAACCCACACTATGAAATAGGCAGCACTTATGGTCCCATTTTATGGATGATAAAACTCAGGCAAGGAAATTTATGTCTGTTGGACCATCAGGCTCACAGAAAATCCGGGAGCACCAGCAATGCTTGGCTGCTAGTGATCCTGGGAGCCCCCGTCCATTCACACCTGCACCCCTGGGGTACTCACGGCTGCAGGTCTTGCCATTTGGGTCCAGAGTGTAGCCTCGGCGGCAGCGACAGTAGTAACCCTCCTCTGTGTTGACACATTCATGCTCACAACCAGGTTTGTTCCGTGCACAGTAGTTGATCCCTGAAGGGAGAGAGGAAAGACCTTCCTTCAGTCTCTAGACTTCTCCGTGGCTGTGAGGATGGCCTCTGGGGCTATCAAAGGCCCTAGAGAGAGAGCAGGTGGGTACTGCCTGCAGAGGTGAGCAAGGGACTGATCATTCGTTCATTCATGTGCCAGCAAGTTCCATGCCCTGAACTAGATGTGGAGGAGTGATGGTGAGCAAGACCACCCCCGTCCTCCAGGGCTTCATCCTTTCATGAGGAGGCAGATGAAGAAACAGAGTCATTAGATAACACACGGCAACACAGAGGAGGCCCTCCCTGCATCCTGGGGATCAGGATCATCTTTGAAGAGGTGATGGCCAACAGGAGTCCTTAAGGAAGAGAGAATTCAGACAAGTAAATGGAGCCAGAAGAAGCAGAGGATGATAACTCAGGAATAGCAAGCTCATGGCCTGGTAGTGAAGGGTAGGGGGCACATTTAGGGATCTTCGAGTATGGCTGGAGCAGGAGGACAGACGAGGCTGGGTAGACAAAGGACATGTAGGGTCTTGCAAACCACAGGATGGAGCTGTGAAGGCTCAAACAGGTGGCTGGAGGTGGGAGTGTAGATGGAGGCCTTGAAGAGGAAGATTTTGCAGTGGCAAGGGAGAGACAGATGAACTTCAATAAACAGTGAATAAATTCATTGCTCCACAGAAAACAGAGAAAACAGCGCCTGCTTTGCGGGAGCATCTGTGAAGGAGAATCTGACACAGGAATTGTGCCTCTGGATTCTCCACCATTGGTTTCTTTTCTCATTTGATGGACAAAGACAACTCAAGGTTCAGTTGAATTGAGCTGAACTAAATTGATGTCAAAGAGCTAAGAGCAGGGTGAAGACCACACTACCCAACCATCCCCTTCTAAGAAAAATGGAAAAGCTCATGAAATCCAATCAGCCTCTTCCTTGACTTAACCTGATCACTAGGGCTGAAAGCATCGAGACAGCTTATGTCTGCAGAGACACCTGACAATGACATTGAATGGCATGAGGCAGAATAAATAAAAGGCAATCTTGCAATATATCCAGCTACTTAAGGGAGTCAGGAAATGGCAGTTACTTTGAGAAGGTGCCAAGTACTTCACCTTGCTCTGATCATGATATTGTCTATATCATGAAACTGGGAATTCATATCCCTGATGCTGCCCCAGGTTACTATCCCATGGCAAATTCACTCCCATCCAAACTACTTTTCTGCCAGCAGGTGGGAGTTGCCTCCAAACCGATAGGCAATTAGCAATTGTTTTCCTGGTAGAAAATGCTAAAACCACAGGACCCCATGCCTGTCAGTTTATAGAGGAGGTGAAGGATTGTAAAAGGAAATCAAATGAGCTTATAGAGGGTCTTTATGAGACTGGTGTTGAGGGGAAAGGTCACCGCCAACCTCATTGGGGGAGGGGGATTACTTGAACTGCACAGCATTTCTCCTTCTGGGTATGTGGCAGACACTGTTGGTTGTCTTGACAACACCATTAAAACCCTGTGGCCCTCCAGAGCATGAGTCACAACTGGTGTAAGTCTGCCAGGCAACTATATTCTCCTTTGTCAGGGATTGGTTTTAGCTCTAGCCAAAAAGACATAAGGAGAAATTTACTGGGGTCCCCTAGAAGGACTGCAGACTGAACACAAGGCCATGGCACACAAGGGCTGACCTAAAAGAAATGTTGCCTTCTTGTGTCCCGGACCCTTAGCATTTTCTCTGTAATTCATTCTTCTGTACAAGGAGAAATGGAATATCTGCATGTAGTTTAAGGTCATCTGCTTGGGACTCAACAACCTTACCTGTGCAAGACAGAACTGAGTACCAGGAAACAAGAGTTGTTTTGTTTTGTTTTGGGGGTACCAGCAATTGAACTCAGGGGCAATCAACCACTGAGCCACATCCCCATTCTTTTTTTTGTATTTTATTTTGGGACAGGGTCTCACTGAGTTGCTTAGTGCCTCGCTGTTGCTGAGGCTGGCTTCAAACTCGCGATCCTCCTGCCTCAGCTTCCCAAACCAGTGGGATTACAGGCATGCACCACCGTGCCCAGTGCAAAGAGTTTTGATTGAGAGAAATTGGCCTGGCAACAAAACGCCAGTCACATACAAACAGACAAACACAAAGAACATGAAGGCCCCATGGTCTGGGGCCATGTAGTGCAGGGCATGTGAGAATCATGTTATTACTCCATCGGGGAAAAGGAAATAATCTTCAGTAAACTCAGTCTTCAAAGTCAGCATTTGGCCACTGTGTAAAACAACATGGCAGTTCCTCCAAAAATTAAACATTGACTTGAACAGATGATGCAGCAATTTCACTTGTAGGTATAGAAATACAGGTTCACAACATACCAAAGCCAAGAAGTGGGAGCAGTCCAAGTGTCTACTGATGGATGAATAATGGATAAACAAAAAGTGAAGTAGACATGCACTGGATTATGATTCAGCCTTAAAAGAGAAGGAAATTCTGACATCCTACAAATGGTTAAAACTTGAAGACACTATGTTAAGTGATATAAGCCAGTCACAAATGGATGATTCCCCTTATATGAGGTGTTCAGAACAGGAAAAATCATAGAGACAGAGCAGACTGGTGATTGTCAGAGAATGGAGAGAAGAAGAAATGGGGAGTTATTTTTCAATAAGTAAAGTTTCAGTTTGGGGTGATGAAAAAGTTCTGGAGATGGATGGTAGGGATGGTTGTGCGATAATATGAATGTACTTGATACCACTGAGATGTACGTTTTAAAAATGGTTAAAATGAATCTGGGGATATAGCTGAGTGGTACAGTGCTTGCCTAGCATGTGGGAGGCACAAAAAATAAAATAAATATCTTATGTCCATCTACAACTAAAAATTTTAAAAATGGTAAGTTTTATGTTATGTGTAGCTACTACCATCACCACCACCACCACAACCACAACAACAAAATCATTGTCACTTTGTTTTCTTTCTTTTTTCCTTTCTTCTTCTTCGGAACCAGGGATTGAACCCAGAAGCACTTAACCACTGAGCCACATTCTTAGCCCTTTTTATTTTGTATTTTGATACAGGGTCTTGCTAAGTTGCTGAGGCTGGCTTCAAAGTTGAAATCCTCCTGCCTCAGCCTCCTGGGTCAGTGGGATTACAGGAATGTACCACCAGCCTAGCTCTCTTGGGCTTTCTCTACACACAGGACTCATAGTGCCTTGAGGGTGGTACTTACATAATCATTCAATCATTTATTCATTCAATAAATACTTCTTGAGTACCTCCTATGCCCCCCATATCTGGTTATGTGAACCTCATAAACTGTGAAGTGGTGCACACAAGCCAGTCTTGGATGTAACTTAATCTGGTAAAGTCCAGTGTGTCCAGTAAATCCTGAGGTCAGGTGGCAGGACTGTCAGATAACAAATTAAATAGTCTTCATGCATACCAATTCAGTTGGAGACCTGAAAGGGTCAGACTAAAGCATGAAAGATTAGTGACCTCAGGCAGTAAGTTATAATGCCAGCTAATAGAACAGAGAGAAAGTTTTGGGAAAACTGAACAGTTTAAGAAGATGCTGGGCTGGAATTATGGCTCAGTGGTAGAGCACTTGCCTGGCATACGTGAGGCCCTGGGTTTGATCCTCAGCACCACATATAAATAAATAAAACTAAATCCATATATAGATACGTAGATAGATAGATAGATATTTTAAAAAAAAAGATGTTGAAGCAAGAAGTCCTGTTGCTCCATTTAGGAAATTCAGGGCCAGAGAAGGAGAAAGTAATTGGCCCAAGGTGACATAGCTGATACGAGTGACATTGCCAAGACTGGACCTCACATCCCCTTAGTGTAGCCTGGGCACTTTACAACTGATTTTTTTTTTTTTTTTTTTTTTTGAGTGTCTATGGGGAAGCCACCACCATGGTACCAGAATCAGGAATCCTAGAGGCCACCATCCGAGTAGCACCACATCAGTCCCAGGCTCCACTGGGACAGCCACCCAGCCCTGGTCTCTGTGCTTGGCATCACCACCTTCGTAATTAATGTCTTAATTCAAAAACAACAACTTCAGGAAGAGAAACTGTGCCCAGACGAGGAGGAAGACAAACCCTGGCCAAGAGTCTTCAGTAAGATTCTTCCTTGAACTCTTTTTTTTTTTCCCCTGCAGTTTAATTGGATGACACCAAATTCCTTTGAAACACACATTTCTTATTAGTTCTGAAAATAGCCCACATCCATCAGCCTCTATTAAACATAAATGGCCATCTCCTGAGCTGGATGGACGTGTGTATTGCTCAGATCACTTGAGAGACATCAGACTCCTAATAACAAACCCCAGAGTTTAAGCCCAATTTCTTCACTTCCTTCTTCCACCTAATGCTCCATAGAGACCGTGAGCACTTGCTTCTGTTTCCAGCTGTCTGCCATGATTGACCCAATGTGCAAGCATGAAGGCAGGGGTGGCTCTGAGAGGCTGACCTCAGGAGTCTAGGGCTGGGTGTTCCCAGAAAAGACAATGGAAAAAGTAACGGTGAGACAGGACATGCAAAGAAGGGCTGCTGAGGACACTGGCTTTTAGGGACACATTCTATTTTTCCTGGATGCAAAAAGTAGGCCACCTGGCTAAAGAGGAAATGAAGCTGTTACCACTGAATATTCAGGAATGAGCATTAGGAACTCTGGCCAGTGCCACAGCCTGCAAAGGGGCCCAACTGCAGGCCAATTTGTGGTGGTCCAACTGCTGCTCCCAGCCTCCCTCCTCCTTGGGAATGACGCATACACTGCTTTGAAGGCTTCTCTTCCTCCCAGAGCCTCTCCAGGCAGGGTGTGGGGGGAGTGGCAGAGCTCGAGGGAATCTTAGACCATTGGTAAGAGATGCAGAGCCTCAAGAAAAGTCTCCACCAATGGCCACATGCCTAACTTGTTTCCTTTTCCCCTCCATTAGTAACACAGAGGAAGTCAATGACCATAATGAGAATCTGAGTTGAATCAGATCTAATTATCCCCTACATCAGAGCTCTGAGTGCATATGGGCGTCCAACGGTGACTGATTTTCCCTGGGTGTAATCAGGCCCTGACACACTCAAGCCTAGAAAAAGGTACCAACAATGCAGAGGGGAGCAGCCAGGCCAGCATAGTTGACCCGCTGACATACCGTAGGCATGTGTGGTCTAATGGAAAATATTCCACCTAATTGTTTTCACATTTTGAATGCTCTCAATTAAAGTTCCCGTTTACTACTTGACTGTTTCCAGGTTTTTATATCCAGGCAGGGCAGTGGGAATTATCTCCTTTAAGACAGGCTCAGTTTCAAAATACGGGCTCTGCAACCATCTGCCTCCTAACAAGTTTTAACCCTTATTAGAATGAGCATGAAAGTTAATCTGTGCTTAGAAGCAGAATGTGTCTCACCTGAATTCAGTTATACATACAGCCCACAGTGCTTTGCAGAAGAGGTAGACAATAAAATTTCTGAAAACACAGTCCTGCCAAGCAGAACACTGCTATACCTATTGCCAGGAAGAAGTGAGGGTGGTAACATATAGAATAAATCCCTAAGTGGAAGCTCCAGAGAGTTCTGCAAATGACAGGGTCAGGTGACCACAAACAACCCAGCATGCATAACTATACACTAAGGGAAGGCTCTTTGGAAAAAGTTCATGATATGCATGCCCCAAAAAGGCCATCTTTTGTGGCCCTTGCCTGTAATCCCAGCTATTCGGGGGAGGCTGAGGCAGGAGGATCACAAGTTCGGGGCTAGCAGATGCAACTTAGTAAGATCCTGTCTCAAAATAAAAAAATAAAAAGGGTTTGGGTGTAGTTCAGAGGAAGCCCCCAGGTCCAATCTCTAGTACTGTAAGAAAAACAAACAAACAAACAACAACAACAACAAAATCATTCTAACAATATAGAGGAATTTAAATAATAGTTGCAATAGTTTCTGCAAGATGATGGATCTCAGAATGATTCCTTTACCCATGAATCATCCATTCAACAAACATGGGCTGCATCTGTGCATGCCAAGCACTCTGAGCTGCTGAGGACTTGGCAGTGAGAAAGACAGCCACCTCTGTCCTCGTGGGTCTTTCTTTCTGGTGTCTCTCAGGAACATTCTGGTTTAAAGAGTTCCTGTTTGAGGTCTACACCTCTGATGTGCTGGACGACAGGTGTTTGAGTCACTCAGCACATCTCACTCTGATCTTGCTGATGCCTTGTACCCCTTGAGAGCCGTGGGGATGCTCCAGAGTCTTATTTTCCTTCTTCCTTCCTGTCAAAGAGGACAGATCTGCCATCAAGTGTTTTGTCTTGTAGCACTGAGGACATCGGCTCCTTTGACATCCCATCTCTGGGCCCAGCTTTTTCTTTCTAAGGCTCCCCAATACATATTGTGGGAGTAAGGACGAGGGAGAAAGTGAACCCTCATTTCAGATAGGTGGGAACTTCAGCTTAAACCCTGACTTGGCTCAACAAACCCAATGGCCAGACCCAGGGTATTCAATCTCTTTTGAAAGTCCCCTAAATAGGATCTAGTAAACAAAAAGCAAAATAAATGCAGAATCACATTCATCAACACAAAGGCTGAGTTCAAGAATAACTCGCTTAAGATTTACAAGAAGAGGAGAACTCCCAAGTCCTTCCACAGCGCCCAGTGTGACTTACTTCTGCACGTCTTCTTGTCTGGATTCAGGGTGAAGCCTTTGAGGCAGCGGCAGGAGTAGGAATCATGAGTGCTAACACACTCGTGCTCACACCCGTGGTTAGGAGAAGCACAATAGTCTATCTCTGGAAAGAAAGAAGTCACAAGAATGACAAAACAATATATTACAGCTAACATAAGGAAACCAGGGCTTTTCAGTCTTCATTTTCCCTAAGTGGTTAAAATTCATACCTCAAAGACTGAAGTCACGGATAAGTCTCAATAAAGCTATCTCCACATCTAGGGATACAGCCCATAAGAGAATCTTCTTGACAGTACGGAATGTTTTTGCAACAAATCAATTTGTGAACCTGATTCATGTCAGAGCCACTACAATTAAAATTGGGTGTTGTTTCTTGGATTACAGGCTAGGAAGAGAGAGTTTAGCTGAGTGTTTTGTGGAATTTATGCAATGAAATAACTAAACCTTCTCCAAATCCAACTTTAAGCCACTTGAACTCCTCTAACCCTGAGCCATACAATAGGGCATAAAATCAGATCCTGGGAAGTACAAGGCCTCGGAGGGAAGGTCACAAATGAGTTTAAAATTCCTCCCAAACTACCTCAGTGGACTCTGCTGACATAAATAGGATTTTTCATCTCAAGAATCACAGTCAGAGAATGTGATCTCTAGAGATACTCACTTAAACAAACATATTCAGAAACAAAGGGTTTCAAGGAATTTGTTATAAAGGAATTTTATTTGTGTTGAAGGGTCTGAGTGAAGTATTTTGCTGTAGTGGATCTTGAACATATTGTTCAAAATTGCTGGAAATGAGTGGCCACTGATGGGTTTTAAAAAAGTCATTGCGGGGCTGGGGCTGGGGCTCAGCGGTAGTACACTTGCCTGGCATGTGTGAGGCACTGGGTTCAATTCTCAGCACCACATATAAATAAATAAATAAAATAAAAGTCTATCAACAACTAATTTAAAAAAAAATTTTTTAAAGTCTTTGTTTCAATGAGGATTGTTATTGCTTTAAGGAACATTTGAACTATGTATATAATTTTCAAAATGAAGAATTTGGTTTTCCCAGTACATTCCAAAGTAATTAAAAAGCAGACAGTATCCTTGAAACATAAAACAATAAGATGCCAGTTCTTTCTGAGCTAAAGTCATGGAAATTTTAAATGTATGTAAAAATGGACACATTTAAAATGGACACATAACATGGATGTAATATAGTAGTACATCCATGTGCATGTCACCCAGGTTCAAGAGAATCAATTTATGGCGGATCTTCTTTCCTTTGGGCTTCCCATCCCCATAAGATTCCATACTGCTTTAAAGCAAATCCCAGACATTTTATGTTGTCCATAATATTTCAGAATGTATCTTTAAAATACCAGGATTCTTTTTAAAGAATATATTCTTTTTAAAGTCAGGTAGTTTCAAGTTCTCCAACTTTGTTCATCTTTTTCAGTATAGTAATACACACTTGTCCCAGGAACTCATGGCTGAGGCAGGAGGATTGCAAGTTCAAGGCCAGCCTCAGCAATCTGATAAGGCCCTAAGCAACTTAGTGAGACCCTTTCTCAAAATAAAAAACTTAAAAAAATTAAAATGGCTGGGGATGTAGTTCTGTGTTAAAGTGCCCCTGGGTTCAAAATAAACACACACACACACACACACACACACACACACACACAGGCCCATAGATAACTACAACATTGTAATCACCCATACAAAGGCATTTTAAAAACTTTTGCATTTGGAAGTTCTTTCAGACTTACAAAAAGTTTCAAACATAAAAATAGTACAAAAGACACCTATATAATCTTTACCCAGATTCATCTATGGTTAGCATTTTACACCATTTGATTGACTATTGTATTTTCTACATAGATAATAATGTTGTCTGATGATTAAAAAAAAAAAATGGTTTAGCCCTGGGTTCTAATCCCCAGCACCACACACAAAACAAATTGTTTAGATTATTCCTTTCCAATCTATGTACCATCTCTCTCTTTTTTAAAAAAAATTTCTCTTCCTTATTGCACTAGCTAGAACCTTTACTACAATGTTAAATAGAAGTAATGAGAGTAGACATTCTTTTGTTCCTGATCCCATAAAGAAAGTATTAAATATTTCATCATTAAGTGTAATGTTAGCTAATGGCTTTTCATTGATGCACTTTACCAGACTAAGGTAGTTATCAATTACTTTAGTATTTAGTTTATGAAAAATCAATTTTTGTTTAAGTCACAAATAAATGTCATATCTTGTCCACCACTTTTTAAAAAATCTGATGAGATAGCTCATGTGGTTTGTTGCTTTTAGTATGTTAATATTATAAATTACATTGACCGAATTTTGAATGTTGAATGTTAAGCCAACCTTGAATTCCTAGGATAAATTCCACTTGGTCATGATGTATTATCATTTTTATATATTGTTGGATTTCATTGCTAAAAAATACTTGAAGAACTTTTGAATGTCTTTCATGAGGGATGTTTGTGTATATATATATATTTTTTCTTATGCCTGATTCTGGTTTGAGTATCAGAACAATGCTGGCCTCACAGAATGAGTTGAAATATGTTCCCTTATCTTCAATTTTTAGGGAGAATTTATGTAGAATTCATATTAGTATTCCTCAAATGATTGCTACATTTCACCATGTAAGCTAACTAGATTGAGAGTTTTCTTTGGGGGAAGGCTTACAGCACAGACTCAATTTCTTTTAATAGATATAGGCCTTTTCTGATTATCTATTTGTTTTTGAGTAAACTTTAGTAGTTTGTGTCTTTCAAGAAATTTGTTCATTTCATGAATTGTTGAAGTTATTGGCATATATTTGTTCATTATTTTTCTTTCAGTGTTGGTAGGATCTATAGTGATGTCCACTTTTTTATTCCCATTATTGGCAATTTGTGTCTTCTCTTTATTTTTTTATTATCTCTATTAATAAACTCTTAGACTTACTAATTTGAATCTCAAAAAAAATCAGTTTTATTTTACCAACTATCTCTATTAATTTTTTTATTTCTTTTATTTCAGTTGAATTCTTTACTATTTTCTGTCTTTTGAATGTCTAATATATGAAAGTGTTAACCTCACTATGTATTCATTCATTCATCCATTTATTCACTAAATATTTTTTGAACATTGATAATGGGGCAACGCTGGATCATTAGTGAACAAAAAGGCAATCTTTTGACTGCTAAAGCTTATAGGAGTCCCTTACAATCTACTATGTTGGAGAAGACTATTCATTAATCAAAAAATGATGCCAATAAACATATATTAATAAATCTGATATAAATAACAGGATAATTTTATTAAGAAATATATTAAAAACATGATAAAGCAATGAGAAGAAAATTTCTCTTAGCAAATTATCAGGTTTTTAAAATTTCCTTTTCAAAACATTAAAGGTAGAACATAAATTGGTACAAAGTTGTGAGAGATCAGTTTTAAATATGCATCAAAAACTTTAAAGATATCAATAACCTTTGCCTGAATAAATTTCCCTTTGTTTTTTTTCCTAATAAAATGATTAGAAATACAAGGATTTATGTGTAAGGATGTTTTTCCATTCTTAGCAGTCAAGAAACCTGTTGGACAAAATATGACATACACATCTGACAAATTTTAATGACATGTCAAAATGATCTCAGTTCTATAAAAATATACCCATACATATGAATACATTATTTAAAAAAGACTGGAGGGAAATATACCAAATTACTTCTAACTATAGTTATCTCTGGGTAATGGAGCCTAGATTATTTAATTATATGCAATTTCATTTCGATATGAACCAGTTTTCTACAATAAGTTGTTATTACTTTTGTAATCAAAAAAAGTATTAAAAATAAATATACACATTCATAATTATGAAACTAGTTACCATGGAAAACAGCAGAAATAATATAAGAAAGAGAACAGTGTAGGAGGTGCCCAGAGATTTGAAGAAGAAAATAATTAGGGAACATTACTGAGAACAATATGTATGGTCATGGATATCTCTGTCCAAATCACAAAATACAGACAAACTCAGTAGAGCAGAGTAACCACAAGCTCACAGGTATTGCTGGAATTGAGGGAGATAGGAAGTAAATGTATGACTATGGAGAAAGCAGGTCAAATGCTCTATAGATCACAGTGTCCACATCCCTGTCTCTCCTTCTATTCTGGTCACACAAGCTTCCTTGCTAACCCTCAACATGTCCTGTCTCGGGTCTTCACACTAGTGCTGCATTCCCTCTGCCTCAAAGGTTCTTTCTCTCTCATCTCCTTTAAGTGCTTGATCAAATATTACTTTCTTTTTGAGACCTGAGGTCTTCTCTTACCCTACTCTAATACAATGTAAGCTCCAATAAAAACAGAGATTTTTTGTTTATTTTACCTAATGCTGCAAACCTTGTGTCTACAACTGTATCTGGCACATAGTAGATACTCAACAAATATTTATTGAATGAATAAATAGTTCCTTAAAAATGTTTTTTTATTTGTAGATGGACATCATACCTTTATTTCATTTATTTATTTATTTATTTATATCTGGTGCTGAGGTTCAAACCCAGTGCCTCACACCTGCTAGGCAAGCACTCTGCCACTGAGCTACAACCTAAGCCTGGATAAATGGTTCTTGATATTAATGGATTATTTTTTCAGGATTTAGATGCATAAACATTGTCCATCAAGAACCAACCAGGGGGCTGGGGTTGTAGCTCAGTGGTAGAGTGCTTGCCTAAAACATAAAGGTATTGTGTCTATCTACAACTAAAAAACAAACAAACAACAACAACAACAACAAAAAAACAACCAGGGGGAAGGGGATGGGAATACAAAAGAGAAGAATGAATTGGACACAACTTTCTTAAGTTCACATATGAATACACCACCAGTGGAACTCCACATCATGTATAACCACAAGAATGTGAAGTTATACTTTTTGTATGTATAATATGTCAAAAATACACTCTACTGTCATATATATCTAAAAGAACAACAACAATAACAACAAAAAAGAAACCTACAAGGGGTCACTAAGAATGGAAGATGGCTCTCATCCCCTTCTTAAGGCTTTTCCTACTGGGCTGTTTAAAAACCTCCTTCTATGAGGATCTCAGTTCAGCAGCTCAGCATCCTCTGGGTACAGACACTCAGCCAGTTACAAACTCAATCTATCATTCTTTCATCCAGAACATATTTCTCCATCTGGTCCATAGTGAGAGGTTGGGGGGGGCTCTTTTTAGTAAATTCATCAACTGTCTATTAAATTCTAGATAGTTGCTATGGTATTTTTCCATGGCTATTAAATGAGATAAATTTATTCTGATATGACTCATTCTTAGTAACTCCAAAGAATGTGAGAAATTCAGTTTGTTCTTTTGGTCTCTATGTGCAAAGTACATATCAGCTCAGTCTGGGGAACTGCTTTCTAAAAGTTAGAATTGAACAGAGCTGAACATAAAATTACCATGGAGCAGCGCGAGTGTCCTGTCAGTAGGGGCATTCAAGTGTAGGCTGGACAATATCACAGTGAGGATACTGTAGGATGGGTGGTTGGGCAAGAACTGATTGAACTTGAAGTCCACTCCCAGCTGAGTCTCTGATTCACAGACAGAGGCCCTTGCAACAGTAACTGGCTTTTTGCAGGCTGTAGGAGGGTATCGGGGCACAGCAGGTTAATTACATCCTAGCCAGGAAGCCTGACAGCCAATTCTTTCTAGGTCTTTTATTGCTGATTCAGTATAAAATAATGACATTCTTCTGTGTTTCCCTTTGAAAGAAAACATCAAATATTCATTCAGTGCTTTGCCTTCCTATTTGAAAAATAAGGTGGAAATATCAACCCAGTTATCAGTGGAGACTGGAAAACAATGACCATAATGATCCTAAAAGTGAGAAAATAAGGAATGGCAACATCAAAACTATGGTATCCACAATTGCCTTTATTCAGCAATATGGCATTAGATGATTACTAGGCTTGATACTGAAGACAAGAATACTTGTCCAGTGGACTGATTTCCTCTATTTATCTTATGGTAAAAATACCCAAACAGGTGGGAGAAGGGGAGGGAGGGGACAAGTGCTGGGGAATGATATTGGCCAAATTACATCATTACACAGTGTGCATGTATGAATATGTAGCAACAAATCCCACCATTATGTACAACTGTAATGCACCCATAAAAATATATGGGGTAAAAATACCCTGAACCTGAAAGTGTTCTTTCTCCAGCTTGGCCCAAGAGTAAGGGTTTCAAATTAGACCTCACAATGTCTTGCATCATATGATCCAACAATTCTAGGTACACACCCCAAAGAATGGAGAGCAGGGACTCAAATGGATACTTGTACACCCAAGTACATAGCAGCATTATTCACAATCATCAAGAAGTGGAAGTAAGAAAAGTGTTCATGGATAAACAAAATGTGGCATTTACATACAACAGAATATTATTCAGCCTCCAAAAGGAAGGAGATTCTGACACATGCTACAGTGTGGATGAACCTTGAGGACACTGTGCTAAGTGAAATAAGCCAGACACAGAAGGGCAATGGTATGGTAATACCATTCTACTTAACTGAAGTACCTAGAATAGTCAAATTTGTAGAGCCAGAAAGCAGAGGTTGCCAGGGACTGGGGTACATGTGTGTCAGTGATTAGGGAGCTATTGTTTAATGAGTATAAAGTTTCAGTTTTGGGGTGATGAGAAAGTTCTAGAGATGGATGGTGGGGATGGTTGTGCAAGGTGATGTACTTACTGCCACTGAACTATACATTTACAAATGACTACAGTGGTAAATTTTATGTTATGTATATTTAACCACAACAAATATATCTTGCCAATACTTTTCAAGTTGATGGTACCTATGCATTTCTACTCTTTTCTCTGGAAAATGTTCAGACTGATTTGGATAGGTTGCTTTAGCATAAAGAACTGATAGAGGGACTGGGGTTGTGACTCAGCGGTAGAGCACTCACCTAGCACATGTGAGGCCCTGGGTTCGATCCTCAGCACCACATAAAAATAAATAAATAAAAATATTGTGTCCAACTAAAAAATAAATAATAATAAAAAAAGGTGAAGCTTTTTAAAATACCACTTATTCTAAATTATCTTGTTTATTCAGGAACATGGAGCTCTAATTATGTACATTTTGGGCCTAATTATAAATTAATGATGCTCGGTATATTAACTAGAATACCTTTTTTAGACAATAAGTTCACACTAATTAGATTAGCTTTCAAGGATACTTTTGGTTAAAAATAGAGACTGAAATGTAAGAAATTGAGTATCTTTTCTTTTATTATGTTCTGGAGCGCTTAAAAGAAGTAAGAAAAACATTTTTTTTTTTAAATCTTTCAACATGACAGCAGCAGCCACACTGCCTTGGCCGGAAGCTGCGATGGCTTGGTAATTGCTAACAGGGAGGCTGCCATGATTCTCAGCTTCTACCTCCACACTGTGTTTCTGCCTTTGCCACTGGTTCCTATTTTTCAGTGCTTATTCTTGTCCCTGTCACAAATCTGGAGTGCTTGCTTGAGTGTCTCAGTTCCCACAAGTGGGCCTTCAGCTTACTTTCTACCCTCCATTTTTCAAGTCCTCAGAGTGACTCCATTCTCTGACGGGTCCTCTTCCAGGTCTAGCTCCTGCCCACCCACAAGCATGGTGGTAAAATGTCCTCTCTAGAGGTCAGATCACCCTGGTGCTGCCTGTCCAGACCCCCAGATTTCCCAGCACTCTGCTCTGCCCACGCATTGGGGTGGCCAGCGTCTGGGTCTTGACAGGGCCCAGAGATAGCTGAACTCCTGGCTCCCAGCCTTGCTGGTGAGACCTCCCAGCTGGATCAGTCCTGCTCTGACTCCCAGCCAAACCTCCTTTCCCAGGCCCCTCCACTGTGGTATCTACTTGCATGGTCTGACTCCAGGACCCAGACCTCCTCTTTGCCTGCACCATCCTGAGACTTGGATTTTCTATATCCTAAGGAATTAGGAACAGGAGACAGGCTGAGCCACAGTGTGTGGGAGATGGTGCAGGTCTGGGAACTGGGTTGGGTCGGGGGGGCTGGAAATCAGGTGACTCCAGCCAGGGATGACTTTCTGTAGACTGGATAGGATCTGTTTTCCTCATTCCTTACCCCAGTGAGGCAGCAGTTCCACCTGTGCTGGTTCCACTTGCCTCCTTCCCTTAACTCTTGCGGTGGGTCCTGTCTGCATCACACTGTGTCCCTCAGTCACATCCCTTCTGGCATTGTGACAGAGATGACTTGTGTTTCCTACCAACTTCCAGTGAAAGTCTTAGTTTTTTATGTACATTTAAACTTAGCCTAGGCATGTGGTCTATGCCCAATAAATGCTAAAAGTCTTTGAAGCCAGTATCATCTTGCACAAGAACTTAGCACCAGGCAATTTGCTAAACACTTTCTATAAATTATCTTATTTAGTCTTCAAGATAATTCTACAAAGTAGGCAGTGTTGTCATCCCCTGTTACAGTTGAAGAAACTGAGGCATAAAATAACTTGCCCAAGATGGCCCAGAGAAAAGGCAGAGGAGCTGGGGTTTGAACCAGCAGTGCACGCCCCTCTCTGATGAGGAATACTGACTCATCAGCCCAGAAACCACAACTCCTGGGACGTTACCCCAGCTGACTGCTGTTTCATAGTTCAGAGTGCTCAGAAGGGAATGGAGACTGGGCAGAGAGCAGTCCACTCATTCATTCACTCATTCTCTCTGCAAACAAAACAACCAACCAAACGCCAATCATGTGCTGGGTATGAAGATCCAGACTCCCCTGTTTTCTTCCCATCCTTACATAGATTTCCTTCTTCTTTGCCTGGTGCATGAAAGTCCTCCAAGGAGGGCCTTGCCCTGTTCACTCCTGTTGGCTCATGCTTGGGGCTTCAGAAAGGTGCATTTTGGGGTGAAGGGTCCTAGGGATTGAACCACTGAGCCACATCCCCAGCCCTATTTTGCATTTTATTTAGAGACAGGGTTTCCCTGAGTTGCTTAGCACTTCGTTTTTTCTGAGGCTGGCTTTGAACTCATGATGCTCCTGCCTCAGCTATTCAAGCTGCTGGGATTTCAGGTGTGCACCACCATGCCCAGCTCAGAAATGTGCATTTTTTACTCAATGTGTCCCTTACTGTTCTATACGCCTCCTGCCTCTAGCTCCAGTGTAAAGATGCTGCTGAGGGGCTGGGGTTGTACTCTATGGTAGGATGCTAACCTAGCATGCATGAGGTACTGGGTTCAATCCTCAGCACCCCATAAAAATAAAATAAAGGTATTATGCCCACCTAAAACTAAAAAATAAATATTTTTTTTAAAAAGAAGCTGCTGATATTAAGGGATTAAAGAATAGGAGATTAGTTTATGTTTAAGAAGGTTCGGGATGCTTTTTTAAAATCTATAGGTCAATACAGCTTTATATAGTGAGTGCATTTTAGAAAGGTTGAAGGCACTTGAACTTTTTTTACAAATAAAAATCTTATTTTCTCATTGATATGTTTCAAAGATGACATTCTAATTACTATTAAACCTCACATTAAAAACATTGGTCCCCAATATTTTAAAAACAAGCTTCTCTCAAGTGACCCTCCCTACAGCAGGATAGTAATCCACACACACACACACACACCAACTTCAGGGGCTCTCACATACTTTTATGTTTAAAAGAACACATTTTAATCCTTTTGTAAAGCTAGTGATCACCTTTAGTTTATAGATTTTTATGTTCCAATTTGGGGAGCTAAAATTAATTTTGAAATTTAAGTATACACTGAAAGTCAGGGAGAACTAAACAGCTCAAACAAAAAAAAATTGAGCATTTCTCTGCGAAATGCCATCCACCTATCCCTACCCCACCCAGAAGAAACCGCGCTCAGTTTCTTTGGCTCAGCGATTTTCTGGTACTTGTGTAGAGTCAGAGCTGGAGCCCACAAGCCACAAAGCTTCAGTGAAAATATTCCTCAAGCCCTGTTAATACTGCCGGACACAGCCAGGCTGAGGCAGCACAGAGGAAAGTGGTCTGATTGGCAGCACACTCCGCAGATGCTGGAAGAACACACCCACATGTGGTCTTCAACAAAAGATACCCTTTGCAAATACACTGAATGGTGATATTGAGAAAGAGTGGGCTATAGTCTTAGGACAATTCAGAAAGGCCTAGGGAAGGAATAGGGGCAGACATAATCCTATGCTAATCTATGCTTGGGAGATTTCCACGGCCACAATCCCCATAGCAGTAGCATCGAGTGTGTGTATGTGTGTGTGTATGTAACTTACTTGCGCATGTTTTTTTATCTGGGTTAAGGGTAAATCCTTCACGGCACCGGCACAAGTAGGAGTTATCAGCATTTACACACTCGTGTTCACACCCATGGTTTTCTGAGGCACAGTAGTCCACTGCTGCAGAAAATAAAACACATTCAGAAATTAATTAGAAATACAGAGTAAAAAAGAATGGCAGAATGGAAGCATAACTACAACAAATATAAATCAGGATCAATATTGTTGCCTCCCCAAAAGAATAAATAAGTAAATATAAATGAAAGGCTTCTGACCCCTCAGAAAAGCTTCAGGAGTCTAGATCAGACAATTCATAACAGAAGTTAAACTAAAGAATATATGAAAAATTTAAGAAGAGTTTAAAAAAATCTAAATTAGCTGGTGTACACCTGTAATCTTAGCAACTCAGAGGCTGAGGCAGGAGGATCACAAATTCAAGGCCAGACTCAGCAACTTAGCAAAGCCCTAAGCAACTAAGGAAGATTCTATCTTGAAATAAAAAAATAAAAAGGGTTGGATATGTATCTTAGTAGCAATTCCCCACTAGGTTCAATCTCCAGTTACCAGGAAAAAAAAATACAAATTAAAGTCAAAATAATCACTAGTCATACTTATATTACTAAACTGGCAAAAATAAAGGTGAGATTAAAAACCCAGTGCGGGTAGAAAAGATGGTGGAATGAGATGGACATCATTACCCTAAGTGCATGTATGATTGCACAAATGGTGAGTCTCTACACTGTGTACAACCAGAGAATTGAAATGTTATGCTCCATTCGTGTACGATGAATTGGAATGCATTCTGCTGTCAAGTAGAACAAATTAAAAAAAAATGAAAAGTACAATAAAAAAAAAGAAAGAAAGGCAGTGTGAACACAGAGTTATTCATGATGATAGTGTAAATTAATAAAAACCCTATGGAAGTCAATTTGACAGTGTTCATCCTGCAAATGCATCCCCAGTGAAATAACTGAAAAAGGTCAGGGAGTGGATAAGTAAATTATATACGATAAACTACTGATTGTAGCATTACTTACAGTGACCAAATATATCTGGAAAATAAGATGAACATATGATAATAAATATAAATGGCTTAGTAATTTATGAGAAAGTGCACTGGCCTGCTTCTCATTAATTCCACAAATACTGAGTATTTTCTATGGGCCAGGTCCTGTTTTAGGTGCCTAGTATAAGGCAAATATTCCAGTCCTCAAGGTGCTTATATTTGGATGGCGGTGGTGGTGGTAGGAATAAACAAAATACAAAATAAACCAGTAAAGAAAACTATCTCTTAGAAGATGGAGAATGTTCTGGAAAAAAATAATACCACAAAGGGGAACAGGGACTGTGGGGAAGAGGGCAGGTGGGAGGGAAGATGAGGTGTGGTGGAAGTGGTAGGAAAGGCCTCTCTAAGAAGGTGGCAGACAGGCAGAGACTTGAATAAGGTACCAGCCAAGAGGTCATCTGAGAGAGAACATCCTTGGCAATGGGAACAGCAAATGCCAAGGCCAGGAGGTGGGAATATGCCTGGTGCGCTGTGTGTCCATGAAGAGGCCAGGTGGAGCAGGGAGAAAGGTAAGGATTGAGAAGGATGCAGTCAGGAGGGACCCATAGGCCACTGCAAGGACTTTGGTTTCTGTCTTCGTGAGTTGGGAGTCAATGGAAGATACTGAACAGAGGAGTCAAGAAGAGACAATGCAGTCGAGTGGGGCGGTGCACACCTATAATTCCATCTGCTCGGAAGGCTGAGGCAGGAGGATTGCAAGTCAAAGCCAGCCTCCGCAACTTAGCAAGGCCTTAAGCAACTTAGCGAGACCCTGTCTTAAAATAAATTTTTTTTAAAAGGACTGGGGATGCTGCTCAGTGGTTAGGGACCCCTGGGTTCAATCCCTGATACCCCTCCCCATGAAAAAATAAATAAGTAAACAGAAGAGGGAGGACAAATGCCAGCAGAAAACCAGCCAAGAGCCTACCACAGCAAGAAGCAAGAGGCTTACACCAGGATGGAGGGAGGTGTTTGAAGGTTCATGGGTTGAATTGTGCTCCCCAAAACATACAACTTAGTCCTAACCCCTGAGGTGGCCTTATTTGAAACAGGGTCTTTGCCGTGGTAACCAGTTAAGATAGGTCATAGGGTAGGCCCTCATCCCATATGATTGATATCTTATAAGAGAACACCGGGTGAAGACAGATACACCAGATAATGCCTCATGAGGACAGACCTCAAAGCAGCTACAAGCTGAGGACGACAAGGATTGACAGCCACCACCAGGACTAGGAAGAAGCAAAGAAGGACTTCCCCCTCCTCAAGTTTCAGACCAGGCAGCAGGGTCTTGCTGCACCTGATTTTAGATTTCTAGCCATTTGGCCTCTGAGACATTGCTGCTGTTTTAAGTTGCACTGGTTAGGGAGATTTGTTATAACATCCCTAGGAAACTAATACTCTAGGTGTATGTTGAAGATGGGGTCCACAGGATTCTTGTTGAATTAGAGGCAAAGCAAGAGAAAAAAAAAATAAGTAAGCTGGCTCTGGGGGTTTTGGAGTAAGCAATGAAAAGATGGTGTGGCCGTTAACTGAGATGGGGAAGGTGGAGGTGGAGCAGGTTTTGTGGGGAAAGGAGAAGAATTGCATTTGGGGCATTAGGTAGACATTAACATTATGATATAGTGACCAAATTATAAATAGGAAACAAATAAAAACTAGTAAAAAAAAAAAAAGTAGTTCTCAAAGTTGCATATTCACAGTGATTATACCCAGATTTTCTAAAAGAAAGCCTGGAAATTAGAAATAAGAATGCTTATTGTTATGGTGATAAGATCATGGATAACTTTTTTCCTTAAAATAAAGAACTGTTGCCCTCTATGTTTGAGGAGATACTTGTTGGGTGCAGAGCAGGCTGAACTGTGTTGTCTGCAGGGCAGGCTGAACAGATGTTGGCTGCAAGATAGCCCGCGCACTCAAACCCCCCTCTATCTGGTCCTTTATCACCTGTTTGCCTCAAGTCTGAACATTCAACCCCGATCAAGGCTGAACACTTAACCCCCCCTTGGGCCAACAAGGCAGCTTGCAGACCCAGAGGCCCCATTAGATTTGGGCTATAAAAACTCCCTCCTGCCAGGCCCCTCTCTCTCTTGCTCTCTCTCTCTTGTTCTCTTTGTCTTTCTTGCGCGCTCTCTCTGTCTCTCTCTTGCTCTTGCTCTCTCCCTCTTCATCTCTCCTCTTTTCTCTCTCTCTCTCCTTCTTTCCTTCTTTTTTTTCTCTTTGTTGCACTGCTGCAATAAAGATCTTTTGGTTGCTCCGAGTGATGTGGTCACTTTTCTTTCAATACTAACATCAAAAAATTGTAAATAAGAACCAGGAGGGCTGGGGCTGCTCAGTGGTAAAGCACCTGCCTCGCACGTGTGAGGCACTGGGTTCGATCCTCAGCACCACATACAAATAAATAAATAAAGATATTGTGTTCATCTACAACTAAAATATATATATATATATATATATGTGTGTGTGTGTGTGTGTGTGTGTGTGTACACACACACACACAAAGAACCAGGAATTAGAATCCACACAATTAATATGTAAGTATCATTTTTAAAAATAGATGTATGGACAAGATAATGACACATTTAACATAATAACTAAAATATGCAAAGGGAAAAGCTAAAAATTTTTAAGAGGTAAGATCCTGTGTAGTGTTTATTCATTTGTTTCCAGACTTCATAATATTTTAGTCTAAAGTATTATTTTTGTAACTTCACCTCTCTAAACAGTTCAAATATCACTTAGTATTTGTGGGTTTAATACATAAGTTGTTATGGTGGGAGCAAGATATCTACACTGTCTCAGGGTCTGAATGTCATGGGACGTGCGCCAGTTGCTGGAATTGAGTCATAATATAAATACTAATTAGTTCCAGATCCTTCTGGATCATCTTTCAAGAATCATTTTTCATCTTTCAAGAATCAATGGATTGTTAAACAATTTAATAGTCATGTTGGGGATGTTGAAATTAAGGAAAATCAAACCCTGGCACATGCTGCAGTCTGTTATGTCACAGGAATTGACCATGCTGTGGCTCATGTGGGCCTCTGTTAGTTGTTGGCAATCCCCACCTTCAATCTCATGCTGGGCCTGGCCCGCCATCTTGAAAGCCTCCCAATCCCTGATATGGGTGTCAGCCATAAGTCAGTCAATCTGATCTCTGGCCACCCACTTTTCAGTACCCCTTCCAAAAGAGGTGCTGTTCATCTGACATCTAGGTGCTAGGATATATATGGTGCTACAATGATGTATAGTCACCAAAGACAGAAACTCAGACTCTTACCTCTCTCTTGAGCTTCTCTTTCACACCAAAAGGTGTAATCTCTGATCCCAGAAATTTCTGTCTCTCGAGGGACACCCCATTTTTATGCTGGTATCATAATTAGAATGGGGAGAAACTGGAGGTTTTGTTTATGTCTTTAGACTAAGCCACACACTCCAAACTTACCTTCTCCCAGAATGCTATAGAATAAAGTAGCCAATGTTGGCCCAAGTGTTTAAAAAAAAATGTTGTATAGAAGTAGTTCTTCTAACTGACCTTCAATTATCCAACTCTTGATCAATCAATGCTTTCCTTCCCTCCTACCATCTGGAACCTGAAGTCTGGAACATGCCAAAAGCTCCAGGCATTTGGAATGTCTGTGGTTTGGAACATCCATGCACTTTTCTCATTGTATAACTTCCTTAGTTGCAAAATGCTTATAAAGCAGCCGTGGTGGCACACCTGTGCTCTAGAACACTTGTGTACTTCTCCCACTGTTCTAGTTGTATGTTTATTGGGGCTGGGGATGTGGCTCAAGTGGTAGCACGCTCGCCTGGCATGCGTGCAGCCCGGGTTCGATCCTCAGCACCACGTACAAACAAAGATATTGTGTCCGCCAAGTACTAAAAAAAAATAAATGTTAAAAAAATTCTCTCTCTCTAGTTGTATGTTTATGAAGCATTGATTCTCAGAGTTTGGCTTGAAGAACCATCTGCGACAACTGTCATTTGAAAACTGTCAGTAATGCCAATTCTCAGGCTCTACTGAATCAGAAACTCTGGGTACGGGGCCAGGAATATGTTTTTTGTTTTTCTTGTACTGGGGATTGAACTCAAAGGCACTTAACCACTGAGTCACATCCCCAGCCCTATTTTATTTTTACTTTTTATTTTAAGACAGGGTCTCAGGGCTAGGTTGTGGCTCAGCAGTAGAGCGCTTTCCTAGCCCTTGAAAGATTCTGGGTTCGAGCTTCAGCATCACATAAAAATAAATAAAATAAAGGTATTGCGACCATCTACAACTAAAAAAAAAATTAAAAAAAAAAAAGATAGAGTCTCACTAAGTTGCTGATGCTGGCCTTGAACTTGCAAAATCCTCATGTCTCAGCTTCCTGAGGTGGTTTTACAGACATATATCACCAGTCAAGAATACAGAAATACGTTTTAACAAGCCCTCCAGGGGATTCTTTTGGATGCTAAAATTTGAGAGAGACAAATTAAAAAGAGACAAATTCATTTTTGCTTCTAAATCTATATATGCCACTTATCCATATTATGATAATTAATTTAAATATAACAAAACTCAATAAAATAATAAGTACCAAGAGAAAGTGATTTTTTTCTTTTAAATATTTATTTTTTAGTTGCAGTTGCACACGATAATTTTATTTTATTTATTTATTTTTATGTGCTGCTGAGGATCGAACCCAGGGCCTTGCATGTGCTAGGCGAGCACTCTATTGCTGAGCTACAACCCCAGCCCTGAAACTGGGAGTTTTTTTAAAAAAATAAAAATTAAATTGATAGTTTTGGAAAGACTTGAGGCACTTTGCTATCCAAAACCACTGTAGGATCAGGCATAAATAAACAAGTGTAAAAGACTGGGAAATTTTTATTAATATTTATAAGGATTCTGCCCTTAGATGGGTTTATAGAAGTTTTCAAATGCTTGGTTCAAATTAAAGAGCCCCAAACTGACAGTTGTAGATGACATATTGTGGGTATGATTTATGCAACAAAAATTTTTAAATATATTTTTTTCTTTGACCTACTTAATATTTTTCAAAGAATTTTTAATGGTAATTGCTATTACATGTACATTTATGTGTTTTAAACAAAAATTACTAGGGTAGATTTAGACGTGTAGTTATTGTAGTTTATGTTATTGTTTGTTTTTGTGACACTGCAGGTTGAACCCAAGATCTTGCATATGCTAGGCAAGCACCCGACCACTGAGCTACAAATCTAGTCCTAGGAATGACGGTTCCCAATCAGCACCACATGCCCAATTGTATGGGACAAGATGACTTCTCCTGAATTTTGATTCTTAAGCAGCTTTTGTCTTTGTGTATGCAGTTCTCTGTGGAACTAAGGGGAGAAAGGCAGGATTCAGGCACTGTTAGATTCCAAACCCTTGTCTATAAAATTCCAAAGTGTCAAATCCCGGCCTAATTTGAGAGCCACCCATTGACTTGCTGCTAGTCTGCTGGGGACAGCAGATGAGGCCACCTGTGCAGCAGCTGAACCCATTTCCAGGCACAGGAAACTCAAAGTGTTTTAAATTCAAGAGAGATCTAGTCCATTCAACTCTGACATTCTTAACCAAATGTTTTGTGTTATTGCATAACTTCCTTGGTTGCAAAATTGTATTTGTTAAAAAAAAGAAGGCCAAGAATAGGGGGCAGAGGTATGGAGGGGTCCTTTGTGTGTCAACTTAGCAATGCCCCTGTTGTTCCAAAACCATTCAAGAAAATCCTTTTTCGGTCATTTCATCCTGAAATTTCTACATTCTCCTCTATTAATGGAAAGAGTTCAGTAATTTCCTGGCTGTGGCTCTTTGGCCCTCCAGATCACAAAGTGCTAAGATCCTAGAGCTGGAAGTCAGTTTTGCCAGATTCAGAGTCTGCCCAATATGTAAGACATTATTCAGCTGTCTTCAAGGATAAATGACACTTTGATGCAAAGTAATAGAAACTAAGATTGACATTTCTGATTTATAATCTGCTCACATCCCAGGGTTTTCACAGTAGGGATCAGTCTGTAGAAACAGGATATTTTAAAGAGGAGCATTTGGATTTTAAAGTGTATTGATGACACAGTAAGAAAAACTGTGTCATTAAGAGGATGGTAGAATCAACTTACTTGCTGAGCACATCTTGGACACACATGTAAAGGCAGACTCACACAACCTCTCTTCTCCAAGGCACAATTGAATTTCTGTATGCAGAATTGAAAAACTCAGAAGTTTCTAACTGATTTTGATAATAACAGGGGAGTGTTATGGGCTGAAGGGTGTCCTCCCACAGGTTCATATATTGAAGTCTGTACCCCTAATGACTCAGAATAGTGACTCTATTTAGAGATAGGACATTTAAAGAGGCAAATAAGTTAAAATGAGGCTGTTAGGATGGTCCTTAACCAATAGGACTCGTAACCTTATAAGAGGAAATTCTAGGCTGGGTATGGTGGCGCACGCCTGTAATCCCAGAGGTTCTGGAGGCTGAGGCAGGAGGATCACAAGTTCAAAGCCAGCCTCAGCAAAAACGAGGTGCTAAGCAACTCAGTGAGACCCTGTCTCTAAATAAAATACAAAATAGGGCTGCAGATGTGGCTCAGTGAGTGGTTAAGTGCCCCTGTGTTCAATCCCTGGTACCAAAAAAAAAAAAAAAAGAGAGAGGAAATTTAAACACAACAAAGGTACCAGGGATGCATGGACACAGAGGAAAGACCATGTGAGGATGCAGCAAGACAGCCATCAACAAGCTAAGGACAGAGATCCCAGAAGAAACCAACACACTGACATCTTGATCTTGAACTTCCAGCCTCTGGAACCATAAGAGATTGTATTTCTACTGTTTAGATCTCACAGCCTGTTGCATATTTTTATGACAGTCCTAGTAAACACAGGAAGAAATTCAATACTTAACATCCTAGGGGTGCCGGGGGCGTGTTTCAAACATGAGGCATTAGCTGATTAATTAAAATCTGATTTTTCGATCCAACCATCCATCTTCCTTGTCCCCCAAATAGCAACCACACCTTCTTCACTGAGGATAATTGATACCGAAGAATGTTGGAGAAAATTGGAAAGACTGCATTGATGCCATGCTAAATCCCCAAGGTAAACACCACCTTCACTCTGGAGATGTAGGGACCTCCAGATGACTTTTTAAATGTACCATATTTTAGACATATTATTAAATGAAGGATTTCATAAGAAGAAAAGAATTCATAAAGAATATATGAATTAAGATTCAACTAATGTTTATCAGTTGACTCTCAGACATTGTATGATAATAATGTTAATGAGTACTTAGCACTTTACTAATTGTTTCACACACATTAACTCATTTAACCCTCTAAATGATTCTTTAAGGTAAGCATTATTATCCTCAATTTGTAGATAAAGCACCTGAAATACAGAAAGATACGGGCGGGGGTTGTGGCTCAGTGGTAGAACGCTTGCCTAACATGTGTGAGGCACTGGATTGGATTCTCAGCACTGCATATAATAAATAAAAATAAAAATCCATCGACAACTAGGAAAAATATTTTTTAAAAAGAGCAACACTGAAACATAGAAAGGTTAAGAGGTATAACATGGGGATAGCAGTAGTACCTGTCTCATAGGGTTGTTGTAATACATGTAAAAGATTTCAAACAGGTCCTAGGACTTAGTAACATTCATAATGTCCTATTAACTCAAATATGTGGAAATGCTGAAATGTAGTTTATATTTTTATCCTGCAAAGTCTCCAATCAGGTATGACAGAACTGGGGAGCAAAGAGATACCTAAATGTCCTTCATTCATTTTATAACAATTCACCCAGTAGTTATTGTGTAAGGCATTGTGCTAAACCATGCATGACAAGCAAATATCACACATATGTTTTCTTAGAAGAAGGGCAGAAAGGATAAGCTGAACTTTTAGTAATGATTGCCTGTAGGAAGTGAAATTGGGAGAAGCAACTTCCAGATTTTGACTTTATATACATCTGTACTTTAAAAAAAAATGTGAGGACTTGAATGTTTAAATGTTCAAATTCATGTTGAAATTTAATCTCAAAAAAAAATATCAACAAGTAGGGCCTTCAGGAGGTGATTGGGTCATAAGGGCTCTTCCCTTGCTAATGGGAGTTAGTCCTTCATAAAAGAGGTTTCACAATGCTTTTAACTACTTTTCACCCCTCAACCTTCCACTGAGAAGGGACACAGTGTTCAAGGCACCATCTTGGAAGTAGAGAGAAGCCCTCATCAGGCACCGAATCTGTCAGTGCCTTGATATTGGTCTTTCCAGCCTCAAGAACCGTGAGAAATAAATTCCTATTATTTATAAATTACTCAGTTTGGGGTATTTTGTTATAGTAACATGAATGGACTCAGAAGACAAAAAGCAAAAATTGATTATGTACTTTAAAAACCAACCAAAGGCAAATATTTTTTGCATGAATGCTTGAGATTGCAATCAGTCATTTAATCTCAATCAATGATTCAATAAAAATGTACTGGAAGTCTACTCTGAAAGATGAAAAAGTGACTTCTGTCCTCAAGGGTTTACAACCTGCTTGGGCAAATCAGAAGAAAATAGGACCAAAATTACCCCAAAATACAAGGCAATCAGTAACCATCAGGTGAGAGCAATTACAGCAGAAAATTCACCTCAAAGATACAGATAAATAGTCTTTGAAAAATGTAGAGTTTCGGATGACAATAACATAGCTTCAGTGTCAGCTAATGAATTACAAATTCAGAGACTTCACTAAAGCAATCGGAGGATCATGGTCGGTAACTCACCCTTAATCAACTAAATCTGGAAATGCATTCAGTACTGTCAACAGTGAAGTGAGTGGTCAGGGAGATGGGACTCTGGTACTCAAATTTAATGTTCTATTAACTCAAATGTGTGGAAATGCTGAATAAAAAATCCTGAGTCAGTAGCTGAGAATTGAATTTTCACACAAGTCACAGTCATAACTCTGGGATGAATCAATGTACCGGAACTGCTGCTATGTTGAAGTCGAAAAACCACTGCACAGGTTCACCAGTAGCTGGCCAAGGTTAACTTCTACTAAACTTCTTTAATTAAAGAGGTTAGATCTGCTACTGCTGCTTTCTTATCACTTACTCCTGATCTTTGATATCTTCCCTTTACCGCACCCCTCTTGATCATTATTGATGGCTTCCTAGTCATCTTTACATCCCTCGTGCTTAGCAGAGAACACAACAGGGGGTTCTGAAATACTTGCTAGGGTGAGTTAATGGTAGAAATCTATGACTTCTTCTCCATATTCTGTTCACTTTGGCCCTGCTGAAGCAAGACATGATACCGACTTGGCCTCTTCCCCATTACATGTGACAGCTCTTCTGATGTTCTTTCTCTGTCTGTCTGTCTGTCTCTCTCCCAGTTCTCTCTTCCCTACTGCCCCTTGCCCAGCTTAGACTGTCCCTTCAAAGATATTTTTCCCACCCTTATATTGAAGGCTAGATCCTCCACTTCCTCACCGTTATCCAGGAAATGATGATTATCACAGGTGTTATGATAATAGTCAGTGCCTAGTGTGTATTGGGAACATTGCTCAGTATCTTATACCCCACAATCCCCTGTGGTAGGTATTGTTACTCCACATTGTGGGTGAGAAAAATGAGGCTCAGAAATTAAATGATTTAAAGACACATGCCTAGTAAGTTCTAGAACAGGGATATAAGCCTGGACCTTCCTGATTTGAAGGTCCTGATGCCTTCAAAACAAGTAACAAAATTTTTTAAATGGAGAAAGTAAAAACCATGCTGTTTACTGACAGCATTATTGTTTCTAAGCTGTCTCTGTCACATTGGTGCTGTGTTTTCTGCTTTCTGGTAACCCACCTTAACTCCAAGCTCACCTTGCCTAAAACTGCTCATTCGGTTTTCTTTTCCTTTTTTATTTTTCTTTCTTTCTTTTGGTTCCAGGGATGGAACCCAAGCACGCATTTAACCACTGAGCCACATCCCCTGCCCTTCGTTTAGAGACAGAGTCTTCCTAAGTTGCCTAGGGCATCACTAAGTTGCTGAGGCTGACTTTGAACTTGCAATCCTCCTGCCTCAGTCTCCCAAGCTGCTGGGGCCCATTTGGTTTTCTAAACCTGCTCCTGTCATTCTTCCATCACAGTTGCTATCACTCTCAGAGACCTGGAAGCTCAAGTTCACAGAGCCCCTTTTGACTTTTCCTTCACCTTTGTTTTCAAAGCAGATTGCTGAATGCCCTGCTCACTCCCTCTCCACTCCTACAATCACTACTCAAATCCCAGCTGGCTCTTCTCCCTTCTTGCCTGATAATTGCCATGGTGTCCTAACTGGTCTTTCCCTTCTTCCCATCTTCCCCATGGAATCTATCTTACAGTTTACCACAACATTAAGTTTCCTAAAATGAGGCTTTGCATTTGTCACCCCTAATTATAAACCTTCAAGTGGCTCTTTTTCAGGAATAAAATCCAGACTCTCTAGCCAGATTTTCAAAGCATTGAACAATCTGGTTTCTCTTGATAGCCTCAACTTTGTTTCCTACTTCATACCTATAGGAATTCTTGCTGCAACAGGGCTGGTCTCCTTAACTGTTCAAGTTGAGATGGACACCTTATCGAGGGTGATGGTGTCACAAAGCATCCAAAATGGAATGGCTTTAAAAGTGAAAAGGAACATTATTAAGAATCAGGCCAACAGACATAAACTGGGATCATCCTGGACTAACTGGGAATGTATGGTCACTCTTCTATCAATGTCCCCCCATACACACAGGCCATCCAGAGCAGCCACCAATGGGATATGCCCAGGATCCTTACCAGTCTCTGTACCTGGAGTCCCCATCTTTGACAAGACCCTCCAACTTATGCCCTCACTGTAGGCTGCCTGCTCACCTTTGGTTTGGTGTGGTCCCTGTGAAAGTCTCTTCCTGACCTACCAGCTCCAGAAGCATGTCCTTCCCCTCCCAGGCCAGCCTCAGTCCTCATGCTTTCAGAGCACTGCCACCTCCATACTATCTGTCCTTTCCTTGGACAGCTATCCAGTTGCTTCCCTGCCCTGCCTAGATCTTCCAGCAGAGCCATGTCTCTCTTCTCTGATGGTTGTACTCTCTAATCTCTTTCATTTCTAGTATTCAGCAGAGCCCCATGGAGCAGCAACTAATCTTGAAAATTGTTCAGATATAGTAACCAAAGATACTGGCTTCAAAGATCTGCTTCGTCTTCTCCTGCTCAGCCTCTCACAGATCAGCTGCTTGGCCAATGGCTGTCCAGGAAATGGCTGTCCAGGGGATGGTCAAGGACATTTATTGAAGTTAAGCACCTGATCTGTGATGGTGGTGAGGATGGTCATGCTAGGATCATCTGCAGGACCTGGTTCACACCAGGATATGGGTCTTTCCCATTTTCCCACTCTTCTACTAGGATGCCCCACCACCACCAAAGGAAAGGCAGACATTTTTATATGCTCATAAACAGCAGAAGGAGAAGTACTCATCTCTAATAAGGACAGCACACTACAGGGCCCTGGCAACCATAGAAGCTATCTGATCCTGCTTGCCACTCTTCAATAAATGTCAAATCCCAGAAGTTACCACAAAATCCTTAGAGATACAAAGGCTCCCTACGACACTAGAATGATCAGGCAATTATGTGGCAACATTCAGAGAACTGGGCTTTTCCACTGTCCTCCAGTCAGTCTCCCAAGGGCCAAGACAGCCCTTCTGGTCCATCCACTCACAAGAACCCACACAGGTTAAAGGTTCTCCTTATTCCTTCCCTCATCCATCAACCAGACCATTTCCCCTGCTTCCTGAAGGTCATGCACTGGCCCTCCTCACAATGGCCTGATGTCCTTTCCAGCACCCAAAGTTTCTACCCAGTGAACACTGGTAAAGGAAAGAAGAGCAGGTGATAAAACAAAATAGATAGCATGACTTTATTTTTTTTCTTCCATATTTTTTATTGATGTCTTGTAGTTGAACATAATGATGGGATTCATTGTTACATATTCCTACATGCACACAATATATCAGTATACTTTGGCCAATGCCATTTCCCAGTATTTCCCCCAGGGGAAATACTTCCTTTGAGGGAAGCCATTCAAAGATGGAAAATCTTAAAACAACTTTGACATATAACTTACTCATAAAATTCATTCATTTAAATTCAGTGGTTTTAAGTATATTTAGAGTTGTACAATTGTTGCCTCATAAATTTTTGAACTTTTTATTACCACAGAAACAAACACTGCCCATTAGCAGTCACTCATAGTAGTGTGACTTTATTAAACATTAACAAAATATTTTGAAATAGATATTTCTTTGGTACCAGGGATTGATCTCAGGGGCATTTGACCACTGAGCCACATCCCCAGCCCTATTTTGTATTTTATTAGAGATAGGGTCTCACTGAGTTGCTTAATGCCTCACTAAATTGCTCAGGCTGGCTTTGAACTCGAAATCCTCCTGCCTCCGCTTTCCTAGCCACTGGGAATACAGGCATGCACCACCATGCCTGGCCTTGAAGTAGATATTTCTATGGAAAAACTATGGTAAGAAACACAATGGATAGTGATATTTCTCAACTGTTTAAGTTCATTAGTGAAAATATATTACTTGTATAATAAAAGTTAATGAAACAAGAATAATAATTGGTGTTTACATGTTGGCTTCTTTTTGTTAGTGTTAGCAAACATGATACCATTGACTCTCTTGTCATGGTTACCACCAGCAAATTAAGAAACAAACAAACAAAAAATCCTAAGATTCAGGAGACCAATTCCACTTGTGGACCTCCTATGAGAGTCATTTTCTACTAGTGCATAAAAACAAAGCTATGATATTCTCATTGTTCACCTAAAATCCCCAAATAGCAGGCTACCAGCTTTGCATTTGTGTTTCCCCCGCCTTCCATATCCCTTGTTAAGAATCAAGGTAGGTTAGAAAACATAAACTCTATGTGCAAAAAAATAAGCACATACTATTTGTGGGACCTAAGATACAACCGGGCTCCTGAAAGCAATGGGATATGGAACAGAAAACACAGGATTGATTCAGTCAGAAGATCTAGGATCCAGTTCTGATGCCAGTGATGTCTTTTTCATCTTCTTAAGATCCAATTCAGCTTCTTAAACACCTACTATTTGCCAGGCATCGTTTATTGGTGTGAGGATGAATGAGACCATACAAGGGCTCTGTAGACAAACAGGGAGGTGCCACACACATATAGGGATTTGTTGGCCTGCCCTGCAGGTGCTAGGGAGACCTGTAATCTGTCACTGAACAAATCAGATGTCATCCCCCTCTCTCTCACCTCTCACCTGCTCACTCAATATGGAGTCACCCAAATCGGAAGGTGCTCAGCAGACTGTAAGTATGAGCTGCATTTCCAAGAACTGCCTTTAAGACCTCTTTCCTGGACCACTGTCCAAGGTCACTGTTTGTTTCTCTGTCTTAATATATACAGCTGGGCTTACACCTGGTGGTCATTGGGCCTCTTGTTGTGGGAGGAAGGCAGCCAATGTCTTATAGTACCACACAGCACACCTGCCCACCACCAAGTGAATTTCATGTGTAACACCCGAACTATTTTTAAGTCAGACCATTCAAAATATACGCCCCAAATTTTAAGAAAATCTATGGAGTCCTTTCCGAGCAATGCAGTAATAGATGATTTTATTTACATAGATTATCATAAATATGTCTTTTGCTGAATGAGCAAATGCTTGCCTCAGCCATAAATGAAGTCTTTAATGTTCAAATTCTGCCTAAGAACTAGACCAAAGAACCCAGCACTTTGTTGAAATCCAAAGGAGAGTTACTGAGTGTGTAGGAGGCACATGTCAAGCACCCCCCTCTCCTCCCTTACCAAGCGAGGCTGCAGGGAAACTCACCCACACACTTTTTCCCATCCTCTGCCAGGGTATAGCCACTGTAGCACTGGCAGACGAAGGAGCCCGGCACGTTCACACAGAGCTGCTCACAGGCATGGTCCTCCGTGGCACACAGATCCTGGACTAAGGCAAAGTTGCACCGTTAGAACACAGCTCTGGAGGAGGAGCACCCGAGGGATGCAATGACCAACTCTATTGAAAGGTGCTGAAATAACATTCAAAACCATATTATAAATATGTGATCATACTAGAAGATTTGGGGAAAAAAAATGCATAAAAGGCAATCACTCTGTAACTCTACCAGTCAGAGGCCACCACTGGTAATATTTTGGTGAGTTTTATGTATAGGTAGAGACATATTTTCAAAGTTGGAATTATTTCTCACCTCTATGAAATACATTAAATAGTTTTTAGTTAACATCAATTTGTATTTTCTCATGCCAATGGAAACTGCTTTGAAAATATTCCCAGGGCTCTTGAGAACTGTATGTTATCAGTATGTCATTTGGGGTCACTATTTATTACACGTCCACAAAGTGCTGAGCCCTAGCTATTTACCCACATGCACATACAGGCACACATTTCCTGGCATGCAAGAACGTGTCTGAGGATGAGAAGGTTAAAGGAATCTCCAGTCCACCACTGATTCAGTCTCTCCTTGGCACAGACAGCAGACCATACTGGCACTTTTTCCCAGCAAGGAGATGACTTGGATGCCACAGACAGCCAGCTCTTTCAGTGATTTTGCCATAAAAATTGGAGAAAATCAGAGAGTATGAAAGGGATTGAATATATTATAAGAGAATTTTCTCTGGTTAAAAGGTATTATTATGACAGGTATGATAAAAATTCAATTACCTAGAAAGCTTGATTGGTCCCTGAATCCAATGGTTACACTTTTTAATAGTACCTCCTTGACCTTTGAGTTTCATAAATTATTGTGCTTTTAAATACAAAATATTAAAGTGATTAAAAATATTAAATCTATGTGAGTCAGCATCTCTATTAATTGCCTTGAACAATTTTTAAAAATAAAATTCTACATTATCACATGTTTAAAATGCTTATGTTTAAGATGCCATTAGTAAGGATTCTTTCTGGTTTTAAAATGCTAAAAGAAATATTGTCACTCCCAAACCTCTAAAGTAGATGAAAAAAAAAAAAAAAAAAAACTGATAGACTCAAATTCTTTTGCCTCTTACCAGCAGGCTTATATCTTATATTTCCATTTGGGAACTCCAGTTAGGATTTTCCATGTATATTTCCAGTGGATTTAGATATAAGGAAAACAGTAATAATCAGAAAAAAGAACTCCAGCTGGTACAAAAATCATAGTGAAAAATCAGGGAAGGACAAAATCTACAGTCAGTTATAAACCTAACCCAGAGTTATAAACAAGATCTGAATCATAGGATATTCATTTATTTATTCAATAAACATGTGTTGAGCATCTACTATATCCCAGACCCTGGAGATACATTGGTGAACAAAGCAAAAAAAGGAATTCGCACAGCTTGTATTCTACTAAAAATTAGTACCTTGAATACACAGGAAATGTGTTTCTGGCTGAAAGAATAGCAAATGCAAAGGTCCTGAGGTGGAACCAACTGGCCCCGTTTGAGGAACTGAAAGCCAGAGTGGCTGTTAGTATCTAGATTGCCCTTCGAGGTCTATGTGTTCAGAGGTGGGGTTTGGGGAAGTGATTAGATCATGAAGGCTCTGACCTCATCAGTGGATTAATCCATTGGTGGCTGAATGGACCACTGGGAGGTGGGATCTAATGGGGGAAGTAGGTCACTGAGGGTGTGCCCTGGAAAGGTGTATTTTCTTGGCAGCCCCTCCCTCCTTTTCTCTCTCTCTCTCTCTTTCTCTCTCTCTCTCTCTCTCTCTCTTTCCTTCTCCTAGTTGCCATGAGCTGAGCCACTTTCCTCTGCCACATCCTTTCACCATGATTTTCTCTCTCTCTCCCTCCTTCTCCCTCCTCCCCTCCCTCCCGCAGTCTCCCTGGGCTGCCAAGAGCTGAGCAGCTCCCAATGGTGCTCTGCCTCATCTTGGGCCCAGAGCAATGGAGCCAGCTGACCTCGGACTGAAACCTTTGAAACTATGAGCCAAAATAAATGATTCCCTTTCTTGTTTCTTGTCGTGTATTTTGGTCACAGCAATGAAGCGCTAACACAGTGGCTTTCATCAGATGTAACCAAAATGATTAAAATACGAGGGGGGCCATGATGAAATCCCCGGGCAATGCTAACAACGTGGGAGCGTCAGGGTGGGGATGTGCCACGGCCAGTCAGTCAGAGACTGGGAAAGGCTGGCAGGTGAGGGCTCGGTGTTTGAAGAATGCGAAACAGCACTCCAGGCCTCAAGAACAGTGTGAGCAAAGTGCAGAAGACAGGAAAGCAGGACCGGCCTGGCAGCTGAATTTCCCTCAGGGAATTCCAGGGCAAGTAGCAGAAGATGATGGGGAAGACCACTGACCCCAGATGGCAGAGGACTGGGGACACACAGGAGGAGTCTTCTGAACTCCACTCCACAGGCAGTGGGGACCACTCAAGGAGAAAACCTTAAGAAAGAGACTGGTGACTGCACCTCAGTTGTGCTTGGAAGGATCAGTCTGGCAGCATCACAGATTCTCTCAGTTCTGGGAACCTTCAACCACATCTAGCCCGGCTCAATGAACACTACTGCGTGGTTTAGCAACAGTGGCAGGTTCCCGAATTCCAAGCTGAGTAGCTCTGGTTTGCATGCAGGCTGATGAGAAGATTTCCTCTTGCTATGAGGATCTTGAATTGTTCAGGATTCTGACCTCATTCATCAGCTGTTAGTGTGTCCCTGGTCTTTTTCCCCCTGGCATGTATCATGATGCTAATTACTTAAGTGTTTGTGCAGTGATGTATTCATGAGTCTCCTTTACTAGACTCTAAACTCCCTACCCTGGTGGGTAGCATCCCTGCACAAAGTCCTGATGGCTGGGAAGTGAGGTTCCAACCAGCTGTCCCCCAACAGCCCAAGCCCATCTCTGGAGGAAGGCAGGAGCTTCTGCATCTGGACCGGCCCACCCTCTGCTCCAGGTGCTGCCTGCCTCCTTCGGGATGCAGCAGGAACCCTGCCTAACTGCAGTGACCAAGGCACTGAAGGAAAATAGGGATTTTTCTTCCCTTATTTATGATAGTCTGACTTCAAATTTTCTAACAAAAGTTTTAATAATAATGGGGAGAAATCAACATGTTACAAAAGAACTTTTTTGAAAGTGTTTTTAAAGGAGTGAATCAGGACCTTATAGCAACAATCCTTGCCTCTCAAGACTTCCCCCTAGTAGAGGGAGAGGCAAGAAAATGCTCATTCCTTTTCAGACAGGTTGGGACACCTGCAAGAAGGTCCTGTCTATGGGAGCAGCAGTGCATGCCTCAGATGCCCAGCAGAACCTTCTGGAGACTTTCCGACAATCTCCATGCCAAGGTACTCACCTTCCATGAAATCAGACTGGCTACGGGTGGGATTCAGGCAGTAGTATCTGTCAAGGCCCCCCAACCCTCGAGGGTGCAGCCAGATGAGAGTCTTTGAACCCAATGGATAAAAAAAGTCCCTGCAGTCTTCCAGAGGGAAGGTGCCCAGACCTGGGAGTAAATCTCCCTCTATTATCTGAGACCCCTCCCCCACGGCTCAGTTTCCTCTTTCAAACAAATCTCAAGAGTGACTGCTCCCCTTGCTTCCCTCTCAGAGCAGCTCAAGGAACACCAGATGCACATGAGGGTGCAAAGTGTGGTAGGAAAAGGAAGAAGGACTGCTCGCATTCCAGAAGATTCGTCCCATGAACGGCGAGTGTGCCAGTTGGCTCCAAGTGCAGTGTCCTTTCATACTGTTTTTAGAAAGTTGGGGATTTATGGCCAGGAGTGATCTGTATGGACCCAAGGGAAACCATTGAGGGATTAATCTAATTAAACAAAGACAAAGGAATAAATACAGACTGGGTCTTGACAAAACAATCTTGTTGTTTTCCTGGCAGTGGTCACTTCCATTTGAAACAAGGACAGATGTTTTTGGATGGTTCCTTATGCTTTTGAAAAACAGCAATTTTTTTTTTCTTCTTCTCACAGGCTGAGAGAATTTCACTGGGGGTGATAAAACAAGCCGAGGGGGATGGGAAAGGCTTCAGTTACTCCAGCACAGCCTTCCTCCTTCTCTTCCTGGTGTCCACATTTAGGGCTCATGACTTCAGTCAAACGTGACCTCCTTCAGGAGCTTTCTCCAAGCTAAACAGGGCTGAAGTCTCCTTCCTCCAGGCTCCCATAGCCTAGACACATGGCTCCCTCTGGCACATAGGCATTTATCCTGTTACTGGAAGGACTTAATCACATGTCTGCCTGCCCCAGTAGAGCATGAGCTGGTCTACTTGGTTTTGATTCCCAGATCCTAGTGCAGTGTTCGGGTGCATGCAGTTAGTGCTCCATAAGTGTTCATTTGCCGAAGAAACAATGACAAAGGCTCATATGCCCTGTCTCCCAACAGGGCTGTTCCTAAATTCCTGTAAACACTCCCTTTCCCTAGAAATGGGTTCCTGAGAAGATGAATGAGAAGGGAACACAACTCTCTTCAAGTGCCTCTACTCATCCTCAGCAGGAGGTATTCCCATACTAAAAGCAGCCTTGGAGTGGGGTGACATCTGAGCACCAAGCCCTAGCTGTGTAGGGAATCTGCTGTCTTTCCTGGGGAGCTGGTGGCTATGCATTTCCCAGCTCATCACTATTGAGGGACTGACAATAAACAAGAGGAAGAGGTAAACATATATGGTCTGTTCTATAACTAGGAAAGGGCTTTCAGGAGCATTGAGAGGAGGTCTTCCCTTTTAAATAGTGTGATCAAAAAAGGGCTTTGCTGAGATGATTTTGTGCAAGGACCTGGGGAGGTGATGTGGAAACAGGCTGAGGGCCTGACTGAGCAGGGCAGTTAGGTCTCTTTGGGAAGGGTGGGGATGAGGCTGGCAGGTAGAAACTATATCAGCTTTAGAGTCAAACTGTAGTGGCACCCCCTTTCTCCGCAGAAAAGTCCTAACTGGGCTTCTCCAGAAATCTTCCCCATGGCTGATTTTAGGATAGTCAGCAAAAGAGTCTCTACAAAAGAGTTCAATGCAGATAAACTTCCTATTTTCGTGTTGTCTTATTTTACTTGGCCACTAGCCGGGAAGAAATCAGCACTCCAGGTGCTGGACACCCCCTTACTAGTTTTTCACAAACGTATCCAGTATAGTAGTTTGTAGAAATGTGCAAACAAGGCCTCTGGCCTTGAGCTGGAGCTTCACAGAGATGTCTACATTTCTATGATAAGAGAAGTTACCAATTGGGCTCCTTGGTAACAGCTGGCAGGGGGAGGAAAGAAAGGGGAGAAGAAGCTCTCCCCTTCTCAGGTGTTGCCTTTGAAGGGTTAACTTGCCCAAAACAGTGAAAGAAAAAAAGCTGCTTTTAGGTGAACTTCTGCAGAGTGTGAACCTCTGAGCCCCTCCCCTTACATGCTGGGTATAAAATTCTGAAACTCCCTGAACTCAGGGTTCAGGGGATTGATTGATTACAATAAAAGCTGTGCCCTCTGAACCTGGCTGCAGCTAAATAAAATTATTTCCTGCTATCTTCGGTGCCTTGCCTCGTGTGTCCCTACAACAAAACCTGGCCCCATCTGGGTGACTTCTGTTAACTTCAAGTAAGTGACTTTAATGAGATTCAATTTTCATCAAGAAGTTAAATAAAAATTAAATCTTATTTGCCAGATTAAAAAACAAAAGTCTACATGAAAGAGCACCTGGTCTATATTAATCCCCTTCTCCTTTCCTAAATCTGGGGGGAGAAAGAAGAAAGAAAGGCCTTAAGTTTGGGAGCAGGAAGGAGAAAGGGGACACAGGACTAGGAGAGAGGTGAACCCCACCAAATTTCGCCCACATCACAATTCTAACCATAATTTCATTTTATTAGATACATAAGAAAACTACAAACACGAATATTAGATTCAAAAATGTTTTAAAAGTACCTTTGGCTAAGTTTCGTTTGCTAAATTGATCTGTTAGAGCAAAGTAGGCAATTTTGAGGTTTATAAACGAAAGATCTGGCCAGATTCATGCTCAACCTTGCCAGAGGCAACTGTCAGCATGCGGTGATGGTCCATAATATTCACTCCTTCCTCTTAGGGCATGTGGCTGCAGCTGCTTAGACTCCCCAGGTGAAACTAATTAGTAAGGACTGGTTACATCAGGGCCCCTGAGCTGTGCTGAAATCCACCCCAGTGTTTCCCTTGAGGTTCGCTTGCACCCTAGATTCCAGCGTCTTCTTTATTCATCATTTCAGCCCTTGGCACTGGGTCCCAGCCCAGAGAACTTGGGAAATTTTCATTCGGCTACATTGGAGGAGGGGAGCATGGGACAAAGACTGTGGCTGCCTGGCTGACATCATCTAGAGCTAAATCAAAGGGTTGTTTTTTTTTTGTTTTGTTTTGTTTTAATAAACTTTTCAGAATTTTAGACAGGCCATGCTGAGTGCGGTTTAAACCAACAGTTTAATTCTTCCTTGGAGTTAAAGCAAATGAACACCTTTATAATAAGCCAATCTCTACTTTTTACAGCTCCTGATGTTATTTAACCCAAGATGTAGAAATCAGAAATTATTTACCACAGCAAGAGAGAAGTGTGTTATTAGGGCTGCAATTTCACTCAACTGGGAATGTTGGGGTCTCTGCCCACCCCACTCCAAAAGCTCTCTCAGGAGTTTGAGACCCACAAATGCAGGCAAAATCTAGGCCTGCATTTGGGGGGACCATCCCCTTTCTTTCATCGTGTCTGAAAGCACTAATCTTATTTTGACAGCTGCAGTTTGGATTTAAAGACTTTCAACAGTAAATGTGAGTCATCGGCCTTGTGCTGAGAGAAACAAAATGAACCCAAAATCACAGAGAAAAACAAACCTGGCCTTGCAGGCAAGCTCCAGCTGGGGCTGCTCCCCATTCTCTCAAGGTCCAATTCTTTTCCAATCCATTCTTCAATTCACTAACAAGATTTTGGTTTTCTTTGGAGAAGGGAAAAGAAGGAAGGGGAGGGAAATCCCCAAAATGAAGCCTTAAAACAGAAGTAAGTCTGACTGAATGAGGTTGATCAAAAAAAAAAAAAAAAAAAAAAAAACAAATAAGTGTGAACAGTGCCCTACTTCTGCTTTTCCATTTCCAAATGGTTGGCATATCATTATGTTCTTAATATAAACCCCCTCCCGAGTGGACTCCCCCAGGGAGAAATCTAGTTTAAAACATCTAGGTCAATGGTCCTAAGCTAGAGTGGACATCAGACATCCCTGGGGGCTTGTGAAAACACATGTTCCCAGGGCCCTGCCCCAGAGGCCCCGTTTAGTAGGTCTAAGGCAGGCTTGGGGACTGGCATTTTTAACAAGGTCCCTGCAAAGCAGATGCTGCAGTCCTTCAGAACCGCTTGTGCTTATGAAAATACTGAAGTAGAAGAGAAGTCGTACAAGGTGCAAGCTCGTCTCCCTTGCATATGCGTTGCCTTCTTAAACTGACATTTGTCCACCCACATCTAGTTAATTCTGTTCTTCCATAGGGCTCTATGCACCCATGCCCTGGCACAGGCAGAGAGTGAACAAGTGGCCCATCCTGATCACTCAGCTACTAGGCCCAGCAGCCAGGGTCAGGAGGGAGCTGGCAACTGGATCTCCTCTGCTCACTAGGTCCCCACAGCTGCTCATGTGCTCCTGGCAGCAGCCAGGTCATTACTGTTGATTCTGCAGCAGAGGCAGCTGCTCTGTGCGTGAGGGTGGCTTGCTCTCACTCTTCCACTCTTGCCCTGCCTGTGAGCTGCCCCAGTGCTCACACCCTGACCTTCACTTTCCACACTCCCTCCTTCCATCTGATTTCTTGCTCTTTCAGGGTCAATGACCACCCCTGAGCAGGTCCAGCCCAGGCTTTTCCTTGAACTCTAATCTTACATCTCAGCTGCACCCAGCCGCTTGTGTGGCTTCCCTTGAGGACTCTGCAGTTTGCCCTCAAAACCTGGTCTCCTCTCTGAAATAATCTGTCAGTATCAACACTAGCCCCACCCACTAGCCCCACCTTATGTCATCAACTTCTCCCTGGGGACTGCGATTGTTGCTGTGGTCTCTTTAATTAATTGTTGCTGTGGTCTCTTTAATTAACTCAGTGTGTGAGTCTAAGAAGCACACACACTGAGTCAAAGGAACCAATCGGAATTGCAGACTGTCATTTTTATATCCTGCTCTGTGTGTGGAGGGAGCAAGAGAAGCCAGAATCTGAGTGTTTCTTGGGTCTCAAGTACATAAAAGAAATGCCCTATAAGAGCGTCCGGCTGTAGAGGGAAATCCACAGGGAACGAATGATATCTCTGCCCCACTCTATCCCCTTCTAGGCCAAAACATAGATTATTTTTTCAAATATTTATGTTTAGTTGTACACAATACCTTTATTTTATTTACTTATTTATATGTGGTGCTGAGGATCAAACCCAGGGCCTCGAATGTGGTAGGAGAACACTCTACCGCTGAGCCACAACCCCAGCCCAGAAGAACATAGATCATTGTGAGCACCCAAAACTGTGGTTTTGCCCTTGACCCCTGTGTTCTGCTCCTCCCAGTGATCAAAGAACACTATGTGCACTCACCTTGAGATCTAACTGCTCCACCCTTTGTCTCCACTCCCATTCCTTCCCGGGTCCCCCTAAAACTATGCCTGCAGGTAGGCCAGTCTAGTTCCAGGACACCTTCTTTGATCTCTTTTCTTACAGCATTTTATCCATTTTATCTGAGTGCCACTTGCCTTCCCAAACCTTCTGATTCATATACACGGGTTTTGTTGAGCTACAAGGAGCATGCAATGAACTGCACATGTTTAAAGTGTATAATTTGATAAGTCGGACAGATTAACATATCATTGCTGAAAGTAAGATGATGAACACAGTCACCACTCCCAAAGATCCTTTAACTTTGTAAGAAACTGCTAAACTCCTTTCCAAAGAGGTATATGTACACAATGGAGTTTTATTCAGCCATAGAGAAGAGTGAATTATGTCACTTGCTGTAAATGGCTGGAACTAGAGAACACCATGCTGGGTAAAATAAGCCAAACTCAGAAAGTCAAGGGTAGAATGTTTTCTCTCATATGTGAAAGTTAGAGAGGAAAAAGGGGGACAGGGAATGGGAAGGATCTCATGAAAATAGAAGGCAGCCAATGGAGTGGGGGGAGGGGAACGTGGGAGGAGGAGGGGGGTGTTGAGGAATTAAATGGATCAAATTATACTGTTAAATTGTGTGCATGTACAAATATTTAACAACAAATCCCACTGTTGTGTATAATTGCAATGTTCTAATAAAAAGGGAAAAAAAAATGGAAACACATGAAACAAGGTTGTTTACTGATTTATGAATGTTGTGATTAGCAGCTCATAGGAACCTAACCCGTCCTTCCCCTAGAAGTAATGATTCAGTATCTGCTAATTCAATATTTGTGAATTAGCATGAGAAATAATGAGAATTGATTATATTCGGCTATTCCAGGTTTTTTTGTATTTTCATATATACTTTAGAATCAAGTTGTAAATTTCTAAAAAAAAAAAAAATCTGCAAGGATTTTGATGGGGATTACTTTGAATCTACAGGTAATTTGAAAAGAACTGACATTTTAGCCATATAGACTTTCAATCTATGATAACAGGATAAGCCTCTATTCCTTTAGATCTTTTATTTATCTCAGAAATCTTTTGAACTTTTTCAGTGTATACAGATCATGCATATCTTTAAAACTCATACTTAATTTAGATATTTAATGCCATTATAAATGTATTTTAAAATATCAATTTCTTATTTTGTTGCCAGTATGCAGAAATACAATAAAATAATTTTTGTATATTGACTTTTTATCTTGCCACCTTAATAAACTCATTAGTTTACTAGTTTTTTTTTTTTTAAAAGAGTTCATTAGTTTTTCCACAGAGGCAATCATGTAATTTAATAAACAGCTTTACTATTTCCTTTCTAATCTGTATGACTTCTAATTTCTTTTCTTTCATTATTACTCCAATTAGACCCTTCAATACAATGTTGATAGAAGCAATGAGTCTTGTTCGTTATACTGTTTTGTTTCTTATTTTAGAAGGAGAGCATTTAGTCTTTTACATTTCAATACAATATTAACTGCAGATTTTTCTTTTAGAGGCTGTTTATCAAGTTGAGGTACTTCCCTTTCATTTCTACTTTATTGAGAGTTTTTATTATGAATGAATGTTAGATGTTATCCATTACTTTTCCTATATCTACCGAGATTATTTTTCCTTTTTTAAAATCTGTTAATATGGTGAATTACATTGATTTCTGAATGCTAAGCCAAATTTGCATTGGTGGGATAGACTGTATGTGGTCTTGATATATTATTCTTTTTAGATACAGTATTGTTGGATTTTAGTTGCTACAATTTTGTTAAATCATTACATCCAAATTCATTAAGGATGTGGGTTACAGTTTTCATTTCTCTCTCTAATAATGTGATTATCTTTCTGGCTCATGCTCCTTGTTTAAACTTTAATATAAAAGCTATCAAATCACTTATATAGCTTGGGAAAATAATGTGAGAAACATTTCCATAGAATAAGAGTACAATGTATTTGGTATGGTTCTTGAGACAGAAGCAGAGAGACAGAAATCTGTACAAGAAAAATGGTACCTTTTGCCAAATGTTGCATTTTCATTAGACAAATTAAATGTTCCAGAAGGGAGGGGAAATTCCATATATATAAATATATAAAAGAAACAAGGTTCTTTCTTGTTAGTGAAAAGGAATTCAAGGGGAGGGAAATGATTAGGGAAATATTCACATGGAAAGGACCCACTCTGTGAGGTTTCTTCTCCCATATTTTTTTAAATGGGGAAAAGGAAGCAGTGAACCTTTATTGTTCTAGCACTATGCTAATGCTTTTGATATGCAAAACATGATCTCATATAATGGTATTTGAAAGGCAAAAAGGATCTATAACGTTGAACTTCAAAATGTTCTAAATCACCCTAAGAGCAGATCCCAGAAGGTTAGATTCTTAAATGCACTTGATCTAGTCTTTGAATGGAAAGGCACTTTGTGGACAGCTGATTTTTCATTCAGAATGGGCTACCTGAATTGCAAAGAGACCTAATTGCAAAGTCACCTAATGATGGATTTATGCTACCCCTGAAAAAGAGAAAGTTAGTGAGAGTGGGTAGAATGAGTGCTAATAACACTTCAATAATTGAAGGACTTTCTTTATTTGGGTAAGGAAATAGCTTTCTGGCAGATGGCTTCAGATGGCAGAAATAGGATCAAAGGTGGAGAGTAGGATTTCAGTTCAGCCACTAATCCAAGCTGTTTGGATGTAGCTTTGCAATGACCCAGTTCTTAAGAGCCATCGCCCATCTGGGATCCTGGGAGGAGATAGAATTCTGGGGTTATATGGAAGAGGGAGAGAGCCAGAACTCTGAGAATCAGCTTGTTACCACCACCACTTGTTACCACTCAAAGAATCTATGAATCAGCTGTGTCTGCCTCCTTTCTCCACCAGGCAAAGAATAAATAAATAAATAAATGTGTGTGTGTGTGTGTGTGTGTGTGTGTGTGTACATGCAAATAAATATGCTTTTTCCTCCCTCTTCCTTATGAAATATTTTATTAGAGATTGATGACCAAAGAGAAAGCTCATCAAACACTCCCAAACTTCACAGCACTCAGGCTGCATCCACAGCAGTCCTGGGGAGCCCAGAGGGCACCGTGCAGGGAGACAGTGACTCTGTGCCACAGCTACCTGAAGAGACAAGTAACTGTCCGTGGCCCTGCCTGGAGCTTCATCCAGCAGGGTCCCAAAGTGGAAAAGCCCTCTGGGGTCTCTCAGCAGGGCAGACTCCTCACCAACCACAGCATCAGCAGCCTGGGTGACCCAACAGCCAGTCCTGAAACCACATCCAGGGTCACTGTACTTTTGAAGACAGTTGCCTAAGTGGCCCTCCCACCATCATTTTGTGCAATGACAGTATCACAGCATTTGGCAGTGAACTTGGGGAACTATCAGTTGAATGTTAGTCCTGTTGAATGAGCTCTGAGTCTCTTCAGGATCAGAGGGTCATGGAATTTATCTGTCCTGGACTTGGAGAGGCTTCTCTAGGTTGCAGGGTTGCCCTGTTGCCATCTGGGGGCCCTCAAGTATCATGGGAGAGTATCAAACGGTGGCTCAGAGCTAGGACATAGCACGATTTGGATTCTGGTTTGGTCACATTGGTAGCCATGTGACCTTGAGTTAACTGTCTAACATGTTCATTCCTTACCTGTAAAATGAGAATGATAAAATTAACTTTAAGAGCTCATTGTGAGAGCTGGGGTTGCGGTTCAGTGGTACAGCACTTGCCTAGCATGTGTGAGGCACTGGGTTCAATTCTCAGCACCACATAAAAATAAATAAAGTTCCATTGACAACAACAACAACAACAAAAAAAAAAAAGGTTAGCATTTAAAAATAAAAAAGAGCTCATTGTGAGAATTAAATGAGAAGACAGAGAGAAAGCATTCAGGAGAGCCTGGCACATGGTTAGGCCTGACTTTGCGACCTACACACTGAGCTCTATATGGGCTACAGTCCCTGTTGATCACAGGTACCTCAGCTGTTTATTGGATTCACTCATGCAAGAATGGGAGCTCCAAAACCAAAGCAGCATTGCTGTTTTATTCACTGTTTTATTTCCACCTTTTTACAGGCTGCCTGGTATGCCTTCTATTCTCAATGCATGTTATATTGAGGAAAATAAGTAAATAAATGAGGACTTGAAAGCATGAAAGACAAGAACTTCTTAGGGAATAAGAGGTTTTTGGACAAGGGGGTGTAACCCACATTTCTTTCCATGTAGGAGATTATCCTGCTACATACAGCAGCCTGGATGGCCCAACAGCCAGTCCTGAAACCACATCCAGGGTCACTGTACTTTTGAAGACAGTTGCCTAAGTGGCCCTCCCACCATCATTTTGTGCAATGACAGTATCACAGCATTTGGACAAAAGAGAAAAATGGAAATAGCAGTGTCTTGTTCCTCTTCAGGCCCATGAGAGTTTTGCAGGGACACGTTCCTGAGAGCAGTTGGCAAAGAGACTTTGGTGGATGGCATAGCTGTCCCTTGCCACAGCTTTAACTATTCACGAGACCAAATTCAGGGGTTAACAAAGACTGATCAATAAAGTCAGTATTAATTTGTTGCCGCCATTCCCATTTTATGGATAAGAAAATTCAAAGTAAAGGGATTTAAATAACCAGCTCAGGGTAAGACAGCCACAAGGGGTAAAAAATTTTCAGGATTGAAATGAGACCTGTAGACCATAAAGACCCTGTTCTTCCAACAAGGCCATTGGTATTCCAATTTCAGAAATGCAAAAAAACAAAACAAAACAAAAAAAAACCACTCTTGAGTATGATCTTTTTCTGACAGAGAGGGAATCATACATATGTTAAGCTAAGTCTGGTGCTGAAGGTAGTGATAGCTTAACTCCTTCAGGGTCATTGGCAGGCTAGTCAGATGGGCAGCTGAGCCCTGTTCCAGCTCCTTCTCTTCTCCGGAGGTGAGGCCCTTCTAAAAGTCCACTCACTGCCCAAGGCTAATGAACCTCAGAGTATGGCAGCAATGGGTCAGAAGATCTTGGCAAATCCATACCAGTTAACTCAATCTCTGACTGTGAACCCAGGAGTCACTTCCTGACTCGTTCTTAGCTGTGGAAGTATGAGAGCCACTGCTTTGGGCCCCTATCACATCTCCTCCCTGCTACCCACCTTGGTATCTGTTGGAAGCCCCAGTGCAGCCCCAGGCAGGGAGTAGTCCAGGGACATCAGGGGCCATGGAGGGCCCAGGCAGGGCTGGCAACCCTGCTCACGAAATCAGAGGGAAGACCTTTTGGTTTTTTATTAGTTGGTGTCAGAAATCCTCTGGCTTGGCTAAGCCAGCCCATGGGAAATGGACATTGGCAGCTTCCCAGATCCCCGCTGAACATTGGGACATCCAACAAGGAGAAGAATCCTTGTGACCCTCAGAAGGGCAGGGCAGAAAGGGAGTGGGCAAGACGGAGGGAGGCTCGGCACACCTAAAGAGGACAGAGGGAGACTAGGAGATGCTTAGGATGGTTGCTAAGTGAGGTGTGAGAGGATGTGAGCTGATCTTTCCCAGGCTCTCCCAGTTCTTCTGTAAACTCCCTTAAACCCTGTGAGTATTTTCTGTGAGTGATTTGTGCTGTGGATCCTGATGAAGCATCAGATCTTGGAGCAGAAAATGAGGATGATTCCAGCTACTTAATTAACATCTGGGGGCCTGGGGTCTGAGAGGAGCCTAAGAGCACAGAGCTCCCTGGCCCTCAGAGTTCAGAGGGCTCCAGAGCCACAGAACTGGAGGGAGTCAAGCAGATGTTCCCTAATCTTGGGGAGCCTCCAGCCATGCACTCAATTCTTTAACTGAAAAGTGAGAAGAAAAATGGAAAATGTGGTTTGGCTCTATAAAAGTGATACTAATTACAGCCATTTGTGCAAACTGCTTTCCATTAATGCTTAATTGCTAACCATGTGGTATAGGAACAATTATGCATCGCAAGAATTACATGTCAGCTTGCCTGAGTTCTGCTTCCCTCCTGCGTGCTGGTCTTCCTCAGGCTTTGCTTTTGTAGCCTGCTTGTCTGTGGGTTAGGACAGCAGCTACACTCAAGCGTGGAGAAAGATCGAGCACAGATGTATGGGTAATTCTGTCCTGTAAGGGATGGTTACCTGGTGCTGGCTCAGAATATGCCCTTTTTTAAATTTAGGAGACCGATAAAGCATCCCTCACCAAAGCAACCAGATCCCTGTATACCTCTAAAACAGAACTTAAGTAATCATTCCCAGCTGAAGTAAACAACTCATCTTAAGTCCATGCTTTAGAGAGGAGAGTAAAATATGGAAACAATTCCTCAGGGTACACTTAATAAAGACAGCAGATAACAAGGTTCTTCAGTAGCTACCCCTATAGAAGAAGTTGAGAGGTGAAGGGGACCAGCTCACACACGCCAAGTAACTTTTCTGAGACAGTGTCTCCACTAATCTCTCACATTCTGCCTGGTGGCCTACTATGTGCCAGGGTCTGGCATAAGCACCATGATGGGCAGAGTTGGGGGCAGAGTCAGCACAAAATATGGAACCTTGTCTGTCCTCAAGGTAAGTGGGTTGGGAGAGGGACTAGAGATGAATAAAATAAATAAATAAATAAATAAAGCCCACATGAAAGAAGAGAGAACAATACAGATACACCCACAAAGCAATCTTACTTCTGCAAGTCTTCTGATCCGAGTTGAGAATGTACCCTTGTTTGCACCTGCAGACATATGAGCCAGGAGTGTTGATGCAGAAGTGGGCACAGTTGTGTTCCAGGATGCTGCACATGTGGACCACTGAAAGGGAAGACAGAGGCCATTAAGTGAACAGTGACGCTTTCCCTAACGTCATCCCACCCAACATTGATTCTGAGCCTACTCTGTGAATGAGAGAGCAGGACCAAATAGAAGTGAGCTGCAGGTCCTCCCCTCAAGGGGCTTTACAATCTACAGTACACAATACAGGTACAGATAGGTGGCATCAGCAACTTATAAAGGACCATGTAGGGTTGTTGGAAAATAGTGTTAGGATGAACCATATGAAATTGCTGACATCCAGTTGTTTTTGACCTACAAAACCAGAAATTTCCAGTTTAACTTAATAAATACCATTCAGCAGGCAGGATGATCAGAAAGTTTACTGACTACCAGAAGATGCCTTAGCTTATGCGGATTTCCATAGGGAGAATTGGAGTTGGAGAAAAAGCTATTAGTTAAATGAGGATGTGTTAAAGAGCCCAAAGTTTCCCAGGATCACAAGTTGTTGTTGTTTTAATATTTATTTCTTAGTTGTATTTGGACACAAGACCTTTATTTTATTTATTCATTTTTATGTGGTTCTGAGGATGGAACCCAGAGCCTTGCACATGCTAGGTGAGCACTTTATTGCTGAGCCACACCCCAGTCCCCTAAATAATGCATGTTTTTAAATATGCAAAAGTATACAAAACTTTGGAGTAAGAATGAATTCATAGGTTTCATGTTAGCGTGATTTTTATATCTCAATTTAAAATATTTCTGCATTTATTTTCTGAAGTACCTCAGCTCTTAGATGCATAGATTCTTTTTTTTTTTTTTTTGAATTTTTTAATATTTATTTTTTAGTTCTCGGCGGACACAACATCTTTGTTTGTATGTGGTGCTGAGGATCGAACCCGGGCCGCACGCATGCCAGGCGAGCGCGCTACCGCTTGAGCCACATCCCCAGCCCAGATGCATAGATTCTTGCATAAGCCTACATAGAGCTCATAAAATTCTCATTGTTTTTTATGTCTTAATTTAGGATTATACTCAACATAATGCAACTCAAGCATATTTAAAATTAACAACTATCAGTGTGCAAATTATGTAAGTGTTCTTACAGACACAAAAGATGTTTATATGTAGAAAATAATTCTATGAAGTTAAAATAAAAGGGGCACTCAAAAGCTAAGAACAATTCCATTCATCTAGCACTTAGAAAAACTCAGCTATTGATGAAATCCATCCTAAAACCATGGCTCTTTATATCTAAGTAAGAAATATGGTAGGCAATAAATGGAATAGGGGAGTAAAACTGTTTTATTTCATGACAGTACAATATAGAATGTATTGTTCTGAGTTTATGCTTGTGTTTTAGCTCCTGTTAGGTACAAAAAACATTAGGAAAGTTCATAGATTAAATCTCATCTGTCATTTTTACTACAGGGTAAAATAACCATCTTTTTTGTGATGCTGAGCAATTTCTTAACTTTTTTATATAAAGTGGGACACAAATAGCAATGGCTCATATGGACTTTGTGAAGGTTATGTTACCCAAGATGGTAAAGTGGTTAGAAGAGTGTCCATTATGGGTGGTGGGGGGTGTGTACTCTGTACCAATTTATAAATGCCAAAGAAAATATAATGATTTTTAATTGACATATTTCGTTTCATCCTATAAGTACTGATCTTTGACTTTGACTTTGGATTTTCACTCCACATACTGATACATGTATTGTATATCTTGGAATCTAAAATGTACCCCAATTTCAGAGATGTTCAAATGTGAGGATACATAGAATCAATCCTCATTATTTGTGGATTCCATATTTGGAAATTTTCCTACTTGCTAAAAATTATTTGTAACCCCAAATCAATATTCACAGCACTTGCACAGTCATTTGCGGACACGCTCAGAGAGGTGAAAAATTTGTCATCCGACGCAGATGTTCCCAGCGGAGGTCGAACAAGGCAACGCTCTGTTTTCTCGTTGAAGCTGTCATATTTCATACTGCAAACAAGTCATTTTCACAGTCTATTTAGTGCCATGTTTTTGTCATTGTTGAGCTTTTCATAGGTGATTTTGCTGTTTGAAAGGGTGAAGAGCTGTCTAGTGTTCCCAAGTGCAAAAAGGTTGCGATGTGCATTTTGGGGAAGATATGCATGTTAAAATAAGCTTCATTCTGGCACAAGTTATACCTTTGTTCATAAAGGTATAAATGTTAATGAATCAATATTCATATGGTAAATAAGTTGTGTTTAAACAGAAACACAGAAAGAGGTAATTTATTGGTCAGTTGACAAAAACGTCAAATGACCAAGGGTCACAGGACCCACATATGTACCTGGGATGTTTTGCATCCTGCAAGGCTCTCCTCTCTCCCTGGACTGCTGCCATCAAGTCACTCGTGGGCATAAGGACACTCCTGAGGATCACATAGCATGTCACCACCATTCCTTCATAATGAAGGAAGTCTAGAGTTTAGGCAACTGACTCCACCCAGTCCCCCCTGGGGAGGCCCCAGCAATGGGCCTGGTGCCTGACTCCTCACTGGGACCTTGACAGACAAAATACGAGGAGGGTGAGGCAGGGAAAATCCCAGGTGGGCAGCCAGCAGCCCTGTGGGGAAGAGGGTGGCCTTTGGAAATAGACCACCCAAAAGCTCAGATTTGCCACCTATTATGACCTATATGAATTACTTAATTTCTTTTAACTCCACTTACTTCACCTGTCAAATAGGGACATTATAAGAACTATTGCATAGGGTTAGGAGGGGCAGCTTGTAACTAAGGCTTATTTTGGTCGTGTCACATAAAAGAAACTGGAACCAGGAGTTTGTAACTGGGCACAATTGGAGAGCACTGGATTAGGAGCCAGAAGACTTGCATTCTAGTCTCTTCTCCCTTGTGGAACAAGTGAAGGAAGAGAAGGAGGTGTGTAGGAAGCTCTTTTGAGGCCTGTTTCTTCACCTGTAGAACAAAGGCATGAGTGGGCTCTAGGGACCCTTAGTATAGACCCCTAGTATTTAGTCTGTATAGCAGCACCCTCTCTAGAAACAACCCTTCCTGCCTGGTGACCATGGGAGCTGGCATGGTGGCCTGAGTTGGCTCCACTCCTGGCTGCTACAGGTTGGTACGGTGTTTGACAATCAGTCCTTAATTGGCATTTAGAAACTAGAACTTAGTAAAGGGGACTCAAACTAATGGCAGGCAAAGGGAGGGCCCACAGGATGAGGCTTCCTGCCCCATGGACCAGAGAATAAGGGGAGCAGATGAAAGCAGGTCACTCATTACTCTTGTCCTTATTTCCATGAATAATACGATTCAATCCCCTCCTTTTCAAAGCTGACGCAAGTCAAACTTCTGATACTTTCAACAACGACAAAAAATAATTCCAATTTTATTACATAGAATAGGTTCTTCCATCTTTAGAATCCTATGGATGAGGGCTTGAGGGAGCTGAGGAGCATTTGGGCTTCAGGCCTTGCTCTCCTGTGGGACAGGCCTTTGCAAGATGACTAAAGGGAAGAAGATATCCTGGCTCCTGACCTGCCAGACAGGGTCCCATTAGCCCCTTTTCTCAGAAGATCTTCCAGGTTTACATTGGGTCAAGGTTTCATGTTTGGAGGGGAAAATAACTAACTAATCAGTCATCTAAGTCATTGGTGGGATTGGCTTTTGGTTAGGAAACATGAAGTGTTTTTTAATAACTGTATCCATGACCAAGAGTGTTCATTATGGTGAGGTTGACTTGGGGTCTTGAAAGGAACAATTACTGGGTATATGAATCAGATATCCATCAGTCTGGTCTCCCCACTTCAGAATGGAGCCTCAAGGGGGTACAATAAGTAGACTTTGCCCAGGCCAGTCTGTGAAGGGTGTGTCTTCAGAACACTATTATGGCCTTAAATTATGCCTGCTTTGGCTGGGACAGGGCTATTAGGGTAGGAATGGCCTCCTTCAACTCTAAAATGCCAGGCCACACTGATAAAGCTGGCACTGAGAGATTAATTAAAAGAAGCCCTGCCCAGGTTATAGTGAGCCAAAGGACAGATATGCAAAGGAGAGACACACATTTTTCAGCCCTGAAAAATGCATGTGCTCTCTCACTGGGAGGCAAAAATGGTGGATGTGTGGCTTTTGGTCATCTTGTAAACAGGACCTCAATTCATAGGACAGTTGGCCTCCAAGCCTATCTGGCAGTCTCGGGCATTGCCTGAGAATGGGACCTCAGGATTTTCCTTGGCTAGTGTGGGAGGTCACTGCTTCACCAGTACAAAGCTGCTGCTGTGCCCAGCTCCATGGCCACATAGCCACCATGAGCTGAAACCATGGCTCTTGCCCAAGAGACTGGCTGTAGAGCCTAATCAGTTCCTAGCTGCAGGATAAAGGCTCTTGCCCTGATCCCATCTAGACACTGCCTGTCTCTGTCTGCAGATCCAGCACCACTTTCTGCTCTGCCTATAGTATGTGTCATTTGCCTTTTCCCCACTAAAATCCTGTCCTTCCTAGGTGCAAAAGTGGCCTCTACTCCCCTGCCTGGCACTTTATGGACACTTCAAACTGTGGGTCATGACTCCTTATTGGGTAGTAAAATCTGAGAGAACTGAGACTAGCATTTACATTTTTTTAAAAAAATAAAATTGAGCCAGACTTGGTGCATGCCTGTAATCCCAGTGGTTCAGGAGGGTGAGGCAGGAGGATTGCAGATTCAAAGCCAGCCTCTGCAATTTAGCAAGACCCTAAGCAACTTGGCAAGACCCTGTCTCAAAAAATAAAAAGGGGTGGGGATATGGCTCAGGGGTTAAGTGCCCCTTGGTTTAATCCCTGGAATCAATCAATCATTAAAGAAAATAGAAACGAAATTGAAAATATCATCATTCTTTGCCTGGATTATTTCATTCACCCTCCCCATCAACTCTGGCCAACCAGCTCCTGCTCCTCCTTCAAGTCTGTGTAGCACATAACGGTTAGGATGCAGCTTCTGACCAGAGTGCCTGGGCACCCGTTTCAACTCTTTCACTTAGACCTACCTGTGCCTGGGCAAGTTATTTAACCTCTCTGGGTCTAAATTCCCTTTTCTATAAAATGGAAATTTTAAAAGCACCTACTTCACAGGCTAATCATGTTAATAAAAAGATTAATAAGACTAATAAGATGCTAATGGCTCAAAAAAGCACATACACATGTTAATAGCAATAGATAGAGAGACTCTCAAAACCTCAGAGATGCCATCTATAATTGAAAGATGTTCTTTGATATTGTCTGATAACTGGAGGGCAGATCAAAACTGTGTAGCCTATGGATGCTCAGTATATTGACTATAATAATACATAAGACGTGTGTACTGAGCAGGGCTCTAACATCTGTTCACACATCTACTGTGTGTATAAAATCCCCATTCTAAAGATGGAGCAATGGAAGCTCAAAGGGGGACTATGAAGAATCTTCTCAGCGTTCTAGAGCTGGAGTCCCCTCACTTCCATCCTTTTGCCTGTGGGTGAATGCCAATCACAAAGCAGGTTTACCAGGTAAGGTAGGGCATGGGGGGTGCTGTTGGAAAATGGTCCCAATACGTAAAAGAGTGAAATGAGCAAGAGGTTTGCAATCAGAGCCTTACTACCATCTCCTGGCTGTTTGCTGTTGGCTGATTTGTCTGACAAGCTCACTAAACTGTATGAAGACAGCGGGGTCAAGGGGCCACCTGCCTCCAGAGTTTCCAGGAGGCTCAAAAGCAAAAACCTAAGGGATAGTGCTTCATATATGTTAGGTACTGCAAGCTTGCTAAAGAGGCTCCAGGGCCTCTTCAATACCTTCAAAACAGTGGCTAAGGCTGTTGGGCTGAGCCTGGTGGGACCTAAAGAGTGCAGCTATGGGCAGGGGTTGTGGCTCAATGGTACAGCACTTGCCTAGCATGTGTGAGGCACTGGGTTTGATCTCTGGCACCATATAAAAATAAACAAATAAAATAAAGGTATTGTGTCCATCTATAACTTAAAAAAATTAAAAATAATTAAGGAAAAAAAAAGTACAGCTATATCTCCTGCAAGATGGATGTGGGTGGGGGATTCATTGTTCTCCAGCCACACAAATGAACAGGAAATACCAATGTTTTCTTAGAGCTTCCAGATTGCAAAAAAAGAAGACAGAGGGGGAAAATCCAAACTGCCTTTTAATTTTGCTGCTGACCTTACAGCACACAGAGAAGGATCTTCCATGGACAAGTTCACATTCAACAAGTTCACGGGGGTCAGCTGCGTTGTAGCTCTTCCACCTTATCAGATTATCTTTCCATTTGCTGATTAATCCAGAGTGCTTACGAAAGAAGTCTTCCATTAAGATTTTCCAATACATACCGATAAACTGTCAAAAGTGTGATAGAACCAATTTCTTTTAAAAATATTTCCAGGAAAGGGGGAGCATAAATTCTGCAGAAGTCATTTAAAGTCATAAACCTTAAAAATGTTTGCAGTGTGTTCTACTGATTGAAGTTTCCAGTTGACTTAGGCCGCGACACACCACAATAACTCGGCCTCTCTGTGGCGCCAGGGAAATGGCACTTCTGAACATTTTCCAAGTGACATTGCAAAGAAAAAGGTTATTTTTTTCCTCCATGGCATTGATTTTTTTTTTAAGTAAACCTTTTGATTCTGGAGTCAAGAAAAAAGGGGGTCTCAGGTTTTTGAGATTTATTCTTAGCAAGAGGATTTAAAAAAAAAATAAAACATCAAATGTTCATCATTTTCTTTCTCCCTGAGGCCTTTTCATGCGGATCTAGGGTTTGTCCCATTCTTTTTTTTTTTTTGGTATCAGAGATTGAACCCAAGGACCATTAACCACTGAGCCACATCCCCAGCCCATTTTTATATTTTACTTAGAGACAGGGTCTCTCTGAGTTGCTTAGGGCCTTGCTAAATTGCTGAGGCTGGCTTTGAACTAATGATCCTCCTGACTCAGCCTCCCCAGCCACTGGGATTACAGGCATATGCCAGCGCACCAAGCTATGTTTGTCACATTTTGAGAACTGGTCCTCAGAGCCCTTACAGGAGCAGGTCCCCCTCCGAGGGAGTTAGTGAGGAGTCGGCTTCTTAAGCTCATTCTCACTTTTTTTTTTTTATACCATGGACTGAACTCAGGGGCACTCAACTACTGATCCCCATCCCTTCCCTATTCTTGGTATTTTATTTACAGACAGGGTCTCACTGAGTTACTTAACACCTCACTTTTGCTGAGGCTGGCTTTGAACTTGAGATCCTCTTGCCTTAGCCTCCGGAGCCACTGGAATTATAGGCATGCGCCACGGTGCCTGGCTTAAGCTCATTCTCCACTCATATGTCAGAAATGCTAGTCATTTCAAAACAGAAAACATTTCCTTTTATTTCTTCATCAAAGAAGCATGGTGACTGGAAGGGACAGGGGCAGCTGGGGTGGACAAGGCAGGACGGAACACTGTTTTCCAGGTGAGACACACGTTTCCAGTTGTCAGGGACAGGAGTAGAGCCTGGATGAAAAAGGGACTCCCAAAGGAGGAAGAGTCGAGAAGGCAGCTGTAGAGGCAGGAAACTGGGGCGAGAGCAAGTTGACCTGCTGAGAAAAGTGGAGCCAGGGTTGGGGTTGGAGGTCACTGGGAGGAATGTAGGAAGGAGGAGAGAAGCCATGTGGAGAAGAAGATTAGGAAGCAAGAGAGGGAAGAAAAATGTCTTAACATAGAAGAATGCAGATCCAGGACCTGGGGAGGTATCTTCCTGCAGAAGGAGTAGTGGGTGAGGAGAATCACCTGCCACCCTTACAGGTGGGAAGGTGCCATCATCCTACATCCTGCCCACACTCCCAGGCACTAAGTCTTTTTGTCAATTAAGAAAACATCCACTGCTAGTTCCACTGTGGGACAAAAATACCTTGGTACTCTACACTATCCAAGAGAACCAGATTATGGTTGCTGCCTTCCATTCCCATCCCCGCTCCAATGCATGGATTCTAATTTACAGAGCACCAGGACAGCCCAAGTGCTAGAGAAAAACTTTGTTTTAACCCCTGGCCTAGGTTAGGCCCTGTTCCATCGTCTCCTGAATTCTTCCTCCAGTCCACTGTCACAACTGCACTTAATTATTTGTGTAATTAATTATATGCTTCCCATCTGTCTCCCTTGGCCAAAGTGTAAGCCTCCAAAGAACACTGCGTCTCTCCTGGCCTTTGCTGTAGCACAGGATGAACCCTTGAAGATGAGTGAATGAGTCCTAACAGTTCCCCTCGAAGAGTCGAAGAAAGGTTGGACTCACCGCACAACTTGTTCTGGAACACCGAGGTCAGTGACTCGATTTGGCTGAAGTTGGCCACCAGGAAGACATGGTCCTCATGGGGCTCACTCCCAATGGCCTTCAGTGTGTTGAAGTCCACTTGGCCCACACCGATGGCAAAGATCAAGATGCCTGTGTCCCGCGCCTTTGCAGCCACCTCGGCCACAGAGTCCTGGGGCCTCCCATCTGTCACAATCATTATGACTCGAGGCACATTCTCTCTCAGAGGCCGGGCCCCCTCTGCTTCTGAGAATGCAATATTCAGGGCATACTGGATGGCCAGCCCCGTCATGGTGCCTGTGGACAGATGCCTCATCCTCTTGACCGCTCGTTCCACCTCAGATTTCCTCTTGAAGGTCTTGAGGGAGAACTCGTTCTTGACCGTGCTGCCATATTGGAGCAGACCCACCCGGGTGACATCTGGACCAATGTCCAAGAACTGCAAGATATCCACAATGAACTCCTTGACCTTTGCATAGTCGTGGGTGTTGACGCTGCGGGAGCTGTCAATGATGAAGACCAGGTCTGCTCGCTTATTGTCACAGGAGCTCCCTGGGGAAAGAGGAGCAGTCAAACACTTTAGAAGGGAGTTAAGGATGTAGTAAAGATTGGCTATTGCTGGAAATCCTGGAATTGATGATCAATTTTCAAACCTCCAGAATTTATCAGTCTCCTCCATACTTGGGAAGTCATATATATATGTGTGTGTGTGTGTGTGTGTGTGTGTGTGTGTGTGTGTGTGTGTATACTTGACTGTATGATGGTAACCCTTGGCTATATATAAATATATACTTTTTTTTTTTTTTACAAAATAAGTAAACGTATTAGTTTCTAGAAAGTTGCCAATGTAGTTTTTAGGTTGGAAGACACCTGATCAAGGTCACAATTATTTTATTATTTTCTGCATAGCACAGAAGCTTAGCAGGATACTTCAGAGAATATAAAAGCTTAAGACAGAGTCCAATGTCAAATAGCTAACAGTCTACCTGGGAAGACTTAACTAATGGAACAATGAAAGAGTAAGTAGTATGAAACCATGGTCCTGACAGAAGATATTAAGAGAACAGGGATATTAGTGGGCTGGGAGATGAGATGTGAGCTGTGTTGTGGGAGCAGTGTTTGGACTGGAGAGTAAAGGGACATGTTGGTAGCCCAAGTTGGAATGAACGTGGTGGATAACAGAGTAAGTGATGAGCCTGGGTGGTAGAGGGAATATAGGAGTTACAGGCAGGAATTAGTTGGAGGGTTCATTGAGGCCAGTTATAGACTTTGGGGGCAGTACCAGAGATTGAACCCAGCGGCCTTTAACTAGTGAGCTACATCCCTATCCTTTTTTTATATTTTTATTTTGAGACAGGGTAACACTGAGTTGTTTAGGGCCTTGCTAAGTTGCTGAAGCTGACTTTGAACTTGCACTCCCCCTGCCTCAGCCTTCTGAGCTGCAGGGATTACAGGCATGCACCATTGTGCTGAAACAGTCTTTGAATTCAGAAATCTGTAGGTGATACCACAGGTGATGGGTCACCTTGGCATCATGTACTTAGTGTATATCTCCTGTAGGGAGCTCACGTGATGAAAGTCAACTGAGTCAGGGGCTGGGGGAGGCAGCTCAGTGGCAGAGGATGTGCTTACCATGTGAGGCCCTGGGTTGGATCCCCAGCCTCAAACAAACAGAGTCACTTGAGTGTGGCAATGGTTTGTAAGGTGAATGGTCCACACTATTGTTGCACAGATCTAGTTGAAAAAGGGACTCAGACCTCAATCTGGAAGGTAGTAGTGGAAACAGAGAAGGAACCCAATCCAGCAACATGCCAAAAAGGGCACAATTAAATTGAAAAGAGGCAAATATGAAGTTCCTCCATTACCATGACTACCATTCTATGCCTTGAGCTCCTAAGCAAGGTTTGAGACTGTAGATGAAATTCCACGCTTCCATATTTCTGGGACAAGAATGGCACTGGATAGAATGAGGCCTCAGTGAGTGGAGCTGGGCGTTCCTGTTAGATTTTCTCAGATGTCATGAGCTATGGCTTACCCTGGTTTAAGTGTCTCCACCAGAGATTTATGTGTTGAAGTTTAATCCCAATTGCAAGGCATTACAAAGGTGGCAACTTAATCCAACTCTGAATTTGGAAATGGGGCATTGTGGGGTGATAGTCCTTAGGGTAAAGCCCCTAATAATGGTGACTTGGGGCTTGGGTTGTAGCTCAGTGGTAGAGCGCTTGCCTAGCATGCACAAGGCACTGGGTTCCATCCTCAGCACCACATAAATGTAAAATAAAGATATTGTTTCCACCTAAAGCTAAAAAATAAATATTAAAAAAAAAAATAGGGGCTGGGGTTGTGGCTCACTGGTAGAGTGCTTGCCTAACACACATGAGGCCCTGGGTTCGATCCTCAGCACCACATTAAAAAAAAAAAAAAAAATGTATAAAACATAAATAAATAAATAAAAATTCCTTTAAAAATAAATAATGGTGACTTGATAAGAAGAGGGAGAGAGATCAGAAGATATATAACCACACATATGCTCCCTGTTTCTTGCTATGTGATGCCCTGTACTGCCTCAGGATTTTGCCAACAAGAAGGTCATTACTAGATGCAGCTCCCTGACCTTGGCACAGAACAATGAACCAAAATATAGCTCCTTCACTTATAAAGTTATTCAGCCATAGGCATTTTTTTTAATAGAAACAGAAAACAAAGCAACATCACTTTCACCTGGGGCTAGTCCTCCCCACCACTTTCTCTATCTCCTTCTCGGACTTTGCAACTAAATGGGGATTTAAAGGGAATTAGAAAAAGGATCTCAAAGGCTTGCCCTAAATCTCAATCACCACAGCTGCAAGGAACAGAGAGAAAGCCAAAAATGAAACAGTGGAGCCAGTCATAAAAATGAGAAGCGGGAAAGGCCCATGAAGTCATCCTGTCCAGGCCAGCTTGCCAGGCTGTGACTCGTCCCTGAGTGTCTGCCCACACACCTCAGTCACTGCAACCTCACAATCCTAACCACTTTAAAAGAGGAGGCGCCCCCAAACACCAGTAGCTTGGCAGGAAATCAACCTCTGCCACATCCACAAATCCACCAGGGACTGGAGGAATCTAAGGTGAGTTTCTCAAAACAGAGGCCCCTTGCCTTTGAGGATCCAGAAATAAAATCAATATAAAAATCTGACATTCGTAGGACGTTTTAACATCTTTTTTCCTCCAGATCACTGACAGTCACAATGGCCTCGTTTCATTTTCAGAACAATCTGTTGAGAAAAGAGCTGGTCATACCATGTCCATCAGATAGATGAAAAAAATGGAGGCCCTGAGAGTTTGAACATCTATCATAATTCAGAAGAAGAAAAAATATATGGAGATGTCACTAAAACCCACTTCATGGGGTAGTTGTGAGAACTCAGAAAATGATGTGAGTGAAGAGCCAATGTGTGGTAGCTGCATATGCAGGCTCGCCTTCCTCAACGCCTGGTACTAAAATCCTTCAATCCTGGCATAAAAAATGAGAAAGAGAAAAGAATAAAATCTTTCAATCCAGTGTGGCTTGGTAGGTAAGAATGTGGCCCCTTAACCCTTCATACTAGCAGAGCCAGATAAGATGATTTAGATCCAGCTCCTCTGTTTCCTAGGCAGGAGACCTTAGATAAGTTGTCTTATGCTCTACTCTCACTGAGTCTCACTGCAAAGATGGGTGTGAGCAATAAATAAGCCAACACACATAAAGCCTTTCAGATTAGTTCTGACACTTATGAAATAATAAATATGACCTAGTAGTGTATTCTTGTTGAATCTCTCTCAGTCTGAGGAGTTGTTATTCTCTCCATTTTACAGAGAAAGAGACTAAAGGTCAAAGAAGTTAAGGAAATGCTCACGAGACTATTTGCATAGAAGTGGCAGAAACTGGACCAGTACTGAGATCTTGGGACTTCGCCGCTATTTCACTTAGGATTTTGGAGTCTTTTCCAAATGAAATTATTTTACTCTCATCATAGAGAGTCTCATCCCTTTCTACTCCAGTCATGCTCTGACCTCCTTGGGCAGATGAAACCAAGTATTTTTACTATGCTATCACACAGCCATTTAGCCAGAGCAGGGGAGGCTGATTGGTGACAAGCTGCAGTCCCAAGAGGAAGATATGGTTCTAAAGTTGCACAGTGTCATCCTGCTTAAATGTTGCTTAAAATTGTCTTAGAGGGCTGGGGTTGTAGCTCAGTGGTAGAGCACTTGCCTAGAACATGTGAGGCACTGGGTTCAATCCTTGGCACCACATAAAAATAAATGAATAAAATAAAGGTATTATGTCCATATACAACTAAAAAAAAGTTGTTTTGTTTTTTTTTTTTAATTGTCTTAGAGCTGGAGGGATCCAAATAAAGTCCAACTCATTTACTGAGGCTCAGGTGAGTTGTGCTGGGTCCATTACCCCTTCTTTGGAAGGCAAGAGACATCCTTTGCCCAGTACCTGGACTTAAAGAGTTAAGCTGACTGAATGACATTTTATTACGTGCCTATAAACCATCTTCCAACTGCTGTTGGAAATCGTGTCATGAAGGCCCAAAAGGAAGATCATCATGTGTTCTCCCAGGCCAAGGAGATAGAGATGTCCTTCATCAGAACCAATGGTTAGCATGAGAGGAACATACAGAGAACAGTCCATTTGGGGGCAAACATCTTTCTACAGTTCCTTGTGGAGAATCTGCAAGACTCTTCACAGAAAATATTTCAGAGTGCTCCCAAACATATGGAATTCTCATATCATAATGCTAACTATATTGAGAGTTGTTCAGGGGCGCCTGCCATGAGGTGCTGGAAAAAGCACTTATCTAAGTCCCAGATCTGACTATAATAAGCCATGAGGACTTGCAGAGGTACCTCTTTGAGCCTCAGTAAAGTGAATGAGTTAGACTATTTGGACCCTTCCAGCTCTTAAATTTTATCAGTCTATGATTTCATGAACCAAAAGTTAAAAAATGGTTATGCTCATAAAATGGTAAAGATTTGAGTCCCAAAATCTCTGATCACATTAGCAGGAGCACACTTAGAACTTTTTGACTTCACGATTGTCATTGCTTCCTTGAACTGACTGCTCTGACTCCATCCCTTCTACCTAAAACCTTTTCCACCACCCAGAATTCCATTTAATTCTAGAAACATTGAAGACTTAACTGTCTTCCAACCACATGACTAAAAAGATAAATGACTAGTTTCTGCCTCTGGGAAATTCACAATGAGATAGTGAGGTCAAGAATTCTCAGAACTTCTTTTTTTCCAAAGGTCTCTCTCTCTCTCTCTCTCTCTCTCTCTCTCTCTCTCTCTCTCTCTCTATCAGAGTGTGTTCTTGGATCAATAGCATCTATTTCACACCATAATTTGTGTTAGAAGTGCAAATTTTCAGTTGCCATCCAAGACCTACTGAATCAGAAGTTCAGGAGGTGTGGCCCACTGATTTTAGCTTTTAAAAAGTCCTCCAGGGACTTGAGATGCATACTCCAGTTTGAGAAGCACTGAATCAGCCCTTCCAGGGACAAGTTGACCTGTGGCTCTAAGCCCTCCAGGGACCTAAAGTTTTCTTGATGAAAACTCGGTCACTTGGGCTGCCAGGACTTGATGGTCTCAACCCAGAACCATCTGGGAAAAACTTGCACTGAACCCTCCAACAACATTTTGAACCTTTGTGATATTTTTTGTAACCGTCCAGACATTGTGGAAACTGCCCATTTGTTTTGATGGGCACTATTCCAGTTTAGCACATAATTCCATGAGGGTTTTCCAAGCTTCCCTTCCAATCAATTGTGATGCTTGGTGGAATATTGATACCATGACTAAAATTTGTAATAAAAATCCCAGTTTGGGGAGAACTTCCTGCTTCTAAGATCTCCAGAAGAAAAGAGTTCTCAGGGGGCTGAACCTCTGTATACCTTCTTCCTTTCAAAGGAGCCTTTAATTAGTATCTTCCTTTTAGGCAAGGTCTATACTGGGTCCTTGTTCCTCAGCAAGTGAAAATTATTGGGCCATATTATGCCAGTGGTAAGTTCAGACATGAAGGCTAGGCAGGTGTGGCTTCTTGAGAGGGACTATCCTGGGTCCTAGAAATGCCCAGCCCTTCCCCTTCTTCCTTGGACCTGTGGATATGTCATCCATGGCTCTAAGCCCAGGGTCAATGCTAGACCATGGGCACCTTCATGAAAATTAAAAATGCACACTTCCAGGATTTCAGGGTGGACTCAGTCTGTGGGGCTCAGGTCTCAGCTGGCTTCCAGTTCTCCTCATCTCCTTGGGCAGGTGCTATGTGCAGCACCAAGTGCATAGTCATAGCTGTAGCCCTGCTCTTACCTAGCCTTGGGGAGTTGGGATTACAGGCATGCACCACTGCACCTAGCAGATTTTATTTAGACTTTCCATTTCCAGAATCCTCAAGATACAGCAGGACTGCATTGGTTCTCTGGGGTCAATTCTTTCCTTGCCTGAAATCAGGCCCTGAGAGAGGGGGCCCAAACTTGCCTCCTTCCCACCAAGTGCTTTTCCCTTGCTAAATGTCTATTTGTGTTTCTTTCCTTTTTTTTTTTTTTTTTTTTTTTTAACTTAAAATGATGAAAACAGATGCTTGCCTCCCTGAATACCAGCAGCTGCGTAAGTCAGGCTGGTAGCTGTTCACATCCTCACTCACTTCACAACAGCTTATTCAAAGTCCAGTAGGTGCAGGTTTCTATAGGAGATTGAAAGATGGGACAGAGGTGATGGAAAGACAGAGGTCACCGATCTTTGAGAGATTGTGGGGAATTGGAGGAATATAGTCTGGACAATAGGCAGTGCCCAGGGAAATGGACCTCAGAAAATATGATGCTTCATATCAGTTCCTAGCGAGTTTCTACCAGCAGATGGTTTGTGGGCGCTCACCAAGAGAACCGTGAAAAATTTAATGATACAAGTGAAAAAACCAACAGCGTCTGGAACAGTGGTAGAGTGAGTGAATTAGGAAACTAGAGTGGGGTTTCTAGGCAGCATTAATGGCCTTCTTGAAGGTGATGATCAGGAATTCAAGTGAGACATGTGCATTGTGTTTTGTTGCAGAGACAATTAGCTACCCATTTAGGACTGGATGGGTGGGTGAAGGAACAGCAGGCAAAAAGTTGGATTTAACCATGTTATCAAGATGAGCCAGAAGGGTTGGTAGTAATCCCAACTCCCCAAGGCTAGGTAAGAGCAGGGCTACAGCTATGACTATGCAGTTGGTGCTGCACATAGCACAGAGTGACTACAGTGGTTTCCCATGGTATCATAGATGGGGAGGGGCTGGGGTTGTGGCTCAGTGGTAGAGTGCTTGCCTAGCATGTGTGAGGTACCGGGTTCATTCCTCAGCACCACAAAAAAATAAATAAATTAAATAAAAATATGTGTCTGTCTATGACTTAAAAATATATTTTTTTAAAAAGCTGGAGAAGTAGGGATTAGAGGAAACAATGGGGCAAAGGGAGGTGGAAAGATAGCAGGATGAATGGATCTAAAGTCCAGATAAGGTCATAGAATTATGGGAGTTGATAGAAGAGGTGGGCTGGAAAGAAAGGAGGTTCAAATTGAAATCAAGAAGAGATTGCAGTTACTGTGATCACAAGGTCAAGATAAGAGAAGTAAATAGCTGAGATCAGGTGGGGAGTTCAGATATTGGAGAAAAGAATATCAAAGATATTGCAGGATGATTCATATGGATATTGAGATCACCAGCAAGGAGGACAAGAGTCAAGCTGCAGAAGTGGTGGTGAGCCAAGAGCTGCAAATGTTCTTGTAACTAGGAATAACCAGAGGGATCTTTTAATTACTTAAGATTGACCAGATACCCTGTGTAACTTGATTAAAAACATGATTAAAATTTCATAAAGGAACAGAGAAAAAACTACCTCATTAGAGTTTCAAAGGGACACTGGAGAGAAAAGTTAAAGCTGCTTTATGATAAAAGAGAGCGCATTACAAATCAGCAGGAGTTTAAGAAGCTGGGGGTGGGGGAACATGCAAAAATTGTTATTCCTGGATGGAACAGAGAAGGAAAATCCAGGGACATCTATAGTTTGGATCTCAGCAAGGCACACCACTGACTGGTGAGACAGACATGCAGATTCCATATCCAAAGCACAATAGAGCCTGTCACTCAACAAACACTTAAGGAGCACCTACTGTGTATCAGGCTGTGGGGATACAGTGAAGGAAAAGACTCGACTGTGACAGGCTGTCACACAGACAATAACAGGACACAATGAAGCAGGCCGACTAGATAGATCAGCACAGTGTTATGGGGGGGCCACCCATGAGCTATGTTAAGCATGCTCTCTCAGCCTTGAGCCAAGGGGGCGTTGGTCTGGCATTGCCCACTGTGGGCTGCACGATCAGGTGACCTCCACCTTCACTGGGCAAAGAAGGCTGCTTTCCCACGGCTCTGCACCTGGGCATTACCCACTGGGGCTACACCAGCCCACCCCCTGCCTTATTTGGTGAAGAACATTCTATGGAAAATTCTTTGTTAATTTCCCTATAAATAAAGGGATTCCGGGTGCCGCTGTCTCTCGCTCTCTTGCCTTCCAACATGATAGCAGGACCCTTAAGGTGGCAGAGCCATCTCACCCTGCCTTGTGAAAAAATTACTTCTGTGTCCGTGTGGTCTTTTCGCCACCAGCCCACACCAAAAGGAAAAGGATCCTGATTCCACCTCCCGCACTGGCTGTAGGAGATTCAGTTGCTGTTGTTGGTAAACTTAAATATTTCAGGCCAGTCTGGAAAGAGGTCTCCAGGGAAAGGTGGAGAGAGAGGAGAGAAGAGAGTGAAAAAAAAGAGAGAGAGAGGGAGAGAGAATGGCTAGTTCATGGTATAGGTACTTGGGTGGTAGGACAGGCTTAGCGAGGCCCCTTTAGGTTGTTGACTTTTGCCCCTAGCAAACAGGATTACTTAATTCTGGCCTCTCCCACTCAGCCTGGGCTCAGCCTGGGGATCCTTTCAACATCACACACCAGGTACCTACAATCTATCAGAGTTGGCACATGAGATGGAATCATTTTGCCAACCTTTGTTGTTGTTGTTCTTTTTAGATACACATGACAGTAGAATGTACTTTAACATGTTATACATGCATGGAGTATAACTTCCCATTCTTGTGGTTGTACATGATGTGGAGTTTCACTGGTCATATATTCATATAGGAAAGTTATGTCCCATTCATTCTACTGTCTTTCCCATTCCCGTCCCTCTCCCTTCCCTTCATTCCCCTTTGTCTAATCTAATGAACTTCTAGTCTTCCCTCCCCGCCACCCCCTTATTGTGTGTTAGTATCCACATATCAGAGAAAACATTCAGCCTTTGGTTTTTGGAGACTGGCTTATTTCACTTAGTATGATAGTCTCCAGTTCCTTACATTTACCAGCAAAAGCCATCATTTCATTCTTATTTATATTTTGCCAACCTTGTTTTAGAAACTGATACTCTACAACAAAGGTTAAAGTACTCAATTTTATCCATTTCTAGGAAACCAAATACAGGTAAATTAGCTAATCATACATCTGAGATACTATCTAAGTGCTAACTTACTCCTTCAATGAGATATAAGAAGGCAGGCAGATAAGACTGGCCATGTCAACAGTCAGCACAGGAGCTTCCAGAAAAAGCCACATTTATGACAGAGGGCTGCTAGGTGGGCACAGGGTCAGAGCAAGAGAAACAAACATTGTTCTCCTTGGACTGTGAAAGTGGTATGGATCCTTCATTATAAGAATCTAAATAAGGCAAATTTGTACCTTTATGAGCATTTGACTTGCATGCATTGAACAGTGTGGGCTTGTCAAAGACAGATGGAGAGACAGACAGGCTGAAAGCAAAGACCACCATGTAACACAGCACTGTAACCCTACCCACCGTTGTGCTATGAGCATGTATTCACAGATGCCTGGGATATGGACTCTGCTGCCATTCCCCCCCACCACACCCCACCATGTGGTTCTGTCGCCATGCACCTTCAGACTGTAACTAGCTGTCAGGGCTTATAAACGATTTAAAGGAGATTTCAGAGGTAATTTGGACCATCTTTGATTTTTTTTTTTTTTTTTTGTCCCTGATACCACCTGAGCTGCAATTCCCCTGTATTTAGGACACTTGATTAGGGTGCCATGGACTTTGGCCAGGCCTGGAAAGCTCATAATCAATTCTTCCCTCTCCAATTCCCTCATTAGTCAGTCACCAGCTGCTGCGTTACATCACACCAGACACTGTACAATAAGTTGATGAGCTGTGGCTTGCTTTGAATCAGCTCATGCTCTGTTCATATCGTCCAAAAGAACCACTGGGGAATATCCTGAAAACTTGGTTATATTATATTAGGGAGACACCCTGAACTACTTAATGGGTCTAGGACATATTTTGGACTTATTAGCAAATCCATTTCCTACTCAGTAACACTTTCCAAACATTTTTCCAAATTCTAGAATAGGCACTTGTGTTTCCCTCTACATACAATGCTGGGAGGAATCGTTAATAGACCGAATAATAGAATCAGAACCAGAAGGCATTTCTGAGGGCTGGAATAATGAGTCAAAACTAACAAGATGAAATCTAATTGGTGTAAATGGCAGGCATTGCAAGCAGGACTCAAAAATCAACTGTATGAACCTCAGGAAGGGAGACATCTGGATTGGCAGCTAGACACAAGATAAAATCAGGAGCCAGGATGGCCAATCCAAGCCTGAACATAGCTCCTCACACTCCTAGTCCCAGCACTGGCAGAACACTTCAACCAATACAGGCTTTAGAATCAAAGTTTATCCACAGGAATCCCACCACCCACCGACTGGAGGAGCCATGGAAAAAAACCAGTGACATCCAGATAACATTTTCCATCATGTCATTAGACCCCTCCCAATCTCAGTGCCCCAACCATCTCATCAATGGCCCTCCTGGCCCAGGAGAAAAAGACTCTCGACAAAATAGGCCTCAGTCTTCCTACCTTCATATTAGAACTTCCCTGACAATGACTGTTTTGTTGAGTATCATTAGACTGAATCTGTGTAGCTGTAAGTACCCAGGACAAATAAGACTCAGGCTGTTTCATCAAAGCCACTATCAGCAAGGTCTCTGATGATCAGGGGAGGATGAACTCAGGAACTCATTAGCCTCCTTGACTAATCCACCCTCAACTGCCCTCTACCTCCTACCCCACAATGCCCAACTGCCTACCTGTGGCTCCTTGTACCCCATCCTCTCTGCTCAGGATGCCCTCAGCTGCCTCGTCAGTTTAAGACTTTAAGACTGTGTTGACCCATCTTAAAGATCTTTCCCAATGAACTTCCACTGACTTAAATGACCCTCCTCTGAGCCCTCTGTACCTGCTGCCCTCCTCTGCTGAGCATCTCACCCAGTATCTCAGCATGGAGTTACCTAGCTACATGCCATGCCTTCTACGAATCCCTAGTACCCAGCAGAGTACCAGGTACCTAGAGACCCTAATCTGGGTCTTTGCTTATTCCCTTTGGTGTGTACATGTTGGTGTGAGAGAGAGGGAGGCAGGAAAGAGGGAAGTTGCAGCTAGCCCTCCATGAACTGAGATAGACTGAGAAAGTGGATCACTGGAGGTTCAATCAATAACAATAATAGACTATGCCAGCGATCTTCAATAGCTTAATGCACCAGAAACACTTGGTGTACTTACATAAAATATGGAATCCTGGCCAGTACCCTAGACCCAGTGAATCGGAATCCCTGGGGTTGAGGCCCAGAAGTCTGCCCTGGTAATTTCTCTAGGTATTTCTTAGGCATAAGAAATCTGAGAACTCTGTCCCTATGGACACATGAACCTGAAAGACCTCCTGCCAAGAGTTGAAAAGAGAAGACAGTGGCAGGGTGCCCCATTCCTGTGTCTCAGCAACCTCTCCTCATAACCAGGAATGGGCTCAGAAATATGATGACCCAAATCCTGGAATTTCTCATATCTCCCAATGTGAACATTCTGTTCCATGGTTGGATCATGTACTTGAAAGATATGTCTGGTATCCAGTGAGGTTCAGGCAATAAAGAAATCAGGCACCATTATTACCCTGCAATTACAGATGAGAAATCTGAGACTTAGGTTAAATAACAAGTCCATGGTCATGAGGCTGATGGAAAAATAATGGGAAAGGAACTTAAAACCCAAGTCAATCTGACTCTAATACCTCCATTTTTAGCCTTTGCTCTGCAGTAGGTGACCTAGCTAGAAGAATTTCTTTTCAATAGAACAATGTTCGAGAGAAGAGCCTTCTTATCCTCCCAATTACCAGATAACATATTTATTGGCATCTAGGACAGGAATGAGATCCAGAAGATAAAGTGTACCTCAAGACACACTCTCCTAAGGACAAAGCCCCCCCCCCTTCACCCTCTGCCCCAGGCCAGTGCCTCCAGAGTTATCACTGGGCTTCAGGCCCCAGAGATTCACCTGTGGCACCTTCAGGAGTCCCAAAGTGCCTGCTAATAATCACTTGGTAGTGAGGACAGTAGATATGGTTAGTGACTTACTGTACACTTACGTCATCCCACAAATCCTGATGGTATTCACTGCCTACAAGCCCCTCCAAACCAGATGAGATCCCAACTGGGCCTAATTCATCTTTGTTTCATAGAAGCCTGGCACACAGACAATAGGGACTTGAAGGTGCTGTGGACAGAATACAATGCTTGGTGATGTGGGGGTGTTGACATTTAAAAGACACAACCCTTGTCCTCAGGAGGCTCACAGTCCAGGGAGTCACTGAGACAAGTACACAGGTGATTGCAGAGGAAGGTAGGGTGAGATGAATTATTATTCAATATACATAATATATGCTTAATGAGAGCAGTCTAACCCTACATCACAAAGAAGAGTATTCTGAGAGCGCATGACCCAACATAGATACACAGCAAACACACTCTACTCTTGGCCAAATGCTAAGGACAAAAGTAGTACTATGCAGCCAGATGGAGGTGATCATGGCCATCCTCACATACACCCTGCTTCCAAGGCTGGTTGGAGGAAAGAAAAGGAGGGAGATGGTTGGGGAAATGGAAGCTGTGATAGCCAAGCTCCCTGTTCTGCCAGACACCCCAGTTTTCTTCTCTGTGCTCAGGGTGTTCTCTGTCACAGACCCTTTGTCCCATGAGCAGTGTAAGCAGCTGTAAGTGGCATTTAAGGTAACACAGCCCATGTGCTTCCCTCAAGAACACCTCAGAAGTGGTCTGAATGTCAACCTTTATTAAGTGCTTTCTGACACCTACAAGTGGAATCCAAGTTCACAGACAAAAGTTGAGATTTCAGAACTGCCAAGTTTGCTCTGGGTGCACTTGAACTTGCATGCATTGCATGTGTGGGCTTGTCAAAGACAGATGGAGAGACAGAGCTCATGCAGAGAGATGAGCTTGTCCGGAGAGATATCACAAGATAGAGTTTCTTGGTCATGGAGATATGCATAGGAAGTTTCTAGGCAAAATACACTTGGCAACGTCATGGATGGGTTTTGTTATTGTTTTATGAAAGTCCTCAAAATGGGCCCACATTCGAGTAGCAATGAAGCTCCATAAAGCAAAGACATGGGCCAGAGGGGCCCTGAGAGATCCAGGGTTGACACCAGCTCAAATTTCAGTTGTCCCTCCTGACTGTCATAAATTCCCTCCAAGGCCCTCAGGGAGTGTGCACCAATAAGCCAGCAAAATGGAAAAGGAAAAAAAAATAAAAGAAAAACATGCCACATCACACCAGTCTTCTCTAGTAAGTGTTACATGAGCTGAAAGAAGAGAGGCATCCTATGAGTCTCAACAACTGTGGTTTCCAGAATCCTAGAGAATTTTCTTTACAAAAGAGCCAAAGAGAAGACTGCCCCAGTTTAGCCCTGGAGAAAACTGTTTCCAATGAATTGAATTTCCTCACAAGGTAAAGCAGTTTGCTCAAGCCTAAAAATGCCCCTTGCATCCTTTCTCTGAGTTTGCTACACAAATAGGCTTTCTCTGAATCGATTAAAGAGAAGTATAAATGAGCTCTGAAAACCAGTGGTTTTAGAATCTTCTAAAAAAAATTTAAAATGAGCTAGCCGAATACATACCAGAAAGTTTAGTATTCTCTAACTAAACCCCTTCCCCATCTCTTTTCCTTTCTCAAATTGAGAAATGACATATATTTAAATTGCAATACACATGCATGCACAAACACCATCCCCTAAAAAGAGACGGTACAGAAGGCACTAGGAAACAATGAGGAGACTTCTGCTCTCTGCAAAGTAAAAAACAGAATAGGCAGATTTTCAAAAGCAAACTGGCATTTAACCCACAGGAGTGTTTTGACTCAATAAATTGAGCAATTGCCTCATCTGCTTTCTGAAAGTTCAGCAAATGGAAGCCAGAAGCAGAGCAGAGAGGCCTGTGAACAGCAACACAGGGCTGAGAGGTGACAGCCAGGAGAGGGTGGGGGGACATCCCACCTCACTGCAAAGTCTTGGTGTCCTTTCCCTGCAAGAAGTGGGTCAGGTGTGCACAGAGGTGGGTTATACAGAGGGGCAGAAGATTCCACACCCCCGTACCAGCAGAGGCAAAGTATGTCTTCGGAGACGTTTCTCTCATCATTGCCACTTGGTTGCTTTGCACAAATAGTACAGAATCCCCCCCTCTTTGTGCCAGGTGCTAGGAATAGTATAAGAACCAGTCTCACACAGGGAGGAGTCTACTGCCTGGTAGAGAAGACAGACTTGTCAGACTCATAAAAGATGTGAACAACCAGGATTCAGAGCTGTGCACCATGTCTGAGGCATGGGGGAGGCTCCTGAGCAAGGTAAGAGTATTACATTGCAACATTTTATTATGATAGAATGAGCGGGCATTGGCCAGATAGTCTTTTTTTAATATTTATTTTTTAGTTGTAGTTGGACACAATACCTTTATTTTAATTATTTATTTTTATGAGGTACTAAGGATTAAACCAAGGGCCTCATACATGCTATGCAAGCGCTCTACCACTGAGCCACAGCCCCTGCTCCCAGATAGAGTCTTGAGTGGGGATTTTAGGCCCATAGTTCGGACCAGAGTGGGACACACATGAACACAGGTGGCTACAGCAAGTGTGGTGCACTGGATCCTAAGGGACAAGATGGAGATGACAGGGCTGGGGCGGGAGGCTGCAGGTGCCTCCTATGTAAGCTTAGACTTCATTAAGGAGCCAGTGGGGAGCCGTGAAGGGTTTAAAATCAGCCTCCTGGGGCTGTATAGTTCAGTGGTAGAGCACTTGCCTGGCGTGTGTGGGGCCCTGGGTTTGATACTCAGCACTGCATATAAATAAATAAAATAAAAGATCCATTGACAACTAAGAAATATTTTTTTAAAAAAATCAGCCTCCTTTGGAGCAGATTCCAATGGCTCCTGACTCAGCCTCAACTCCAGTCTTGTCCATAACTGGCCATCTCCAGGCCTGCCTGTTGCTACCACACTACCCTGGCATGCCCTCCCATCCAAGTCCTCAGTCTAGTGTCAGGTATGAACTAACATCTTGCTAGGTACAAACTACTAGCAAAAGCACTAGAGAGAATTTAAAGAAAACTCCTTTGTCTTCAGGAACGGAACTTCTGCTCTTTGTTATCTCAGGCCAGAGTGAGTCTACCTGACAAACAGGAGCAGAAAAACACAACTGGGCATGCTCAGTCCTCTCCATGAATCTCACCTCATCCCCCCAAGCCTTGTGAAAGCAAGGTCAACCTTCCTCTGATCCCCTAAATCCTCTGCAAGCCTACCTATGCCCACCCTATTCTCTACAGTGACTCCCCTGGGTGCCTAGCTTGTACTCAAACCCCAATTTATTTGAAACTTGTCCTCTCTCCACTTTGATACAATGCTTCATTGCCTCCATCCTTGCTTAACTTGGCTTTGGTTTTGACTCCCGAAACACACTGGGACAGTAGATCATACAAAAGGAGACGGACTGCGCCAGCAATTTGTTCCCTCATCACTTGGTGCTTGAGCAAATGCTCTGCTCCAGCTGCCGTAGTTGCATTGAGCTTGCCGCCCAGTGCTAGGGTTGCCATGGAAGCCAGAAACAACATTTCAGGAATCCCCACAGCCCCGGCGACCTTGGTTTCTAGGCTGTTCCACAAAAAAGCCTTTCTTGCAACTGATCATTAAGTTAAAGATTAGTTAATAAGATAGCAAGTTAATGAGCTGAAATGGTATTTCTTCAAACTCAGGAAATGTAAAGCCCTTTGGATTTGCAAGTTTTAAAGTTGAAAAGGGACTTTAAAGACTAGATTCAGTTTCCCTATGCTACAAATAGAGCAGGCAGGTCATACTGGGTTATGGGTGGTACAGCTCCCAACTCCCAGCCTGCCTCATGTCCCCCAGGCCACACATTCTCTGCCCTGGGCAAGTAAGTCACTTGTTCTTCTCTAGCCTTCAGTTTCCTCTTCTGCAAGCTAGGGACAATAATTACACCTGCCTCATAAGGTGTAATTATGAGGATTAAAAGAGAGATTAAATGAGGATTAAATGAGAGAATATATGTAGAGTACTTAGAATGGTGCCTGGAACAAAATAGGAGTTAAATAATCATTCTTTATTGTTATTTTTCCTGAATGGTATTGCATTGTTTTAGTCGGCTTTTTCACTACTGCAACTTAAGGACCCGATCAGAACAACTGTAGAGGAGGAAAAGTTGTTTATTTAAGGGCTCAGAGGTCTCAGCTCCATCATGGTGGAAGAGTATGGTAGAGGGAAGCAGCTCACATGATGATCAGGAAGCAGAGAGAGAGTTCTTGACTTGCCAAATACAAATATGTACCCCATATGGGGTACATATCCCCGGATCCCCACCTCCTCCGGCCACACCCTACCACTTCAGTTACCTCTCAGTTAACTCATCTCAGGGGATTAATTCACTGATTGGTGAATTAATCAATTCTATCACAATCCAATCATTTTTCCTCTGAGCCTTCTTGCATTGTCTCACATGTGAGCTTTTAGGGGATACCACATGTAAACTATAACATGCATTAAGAGTCCTATGGCAGCAATGTTTGGAAAAGTCATTTCCAGAATGGGAGTCAGAGACATACATTCTGATCCTCACCCTGCTACCAGCTAGGTGACATTGGTCACATAATTTTTTGGGGGGCTATATCATTTTTTTTAATCTCTGGTCTTCATTCTCCAATAAAATGAGAGAGTTGGATTAAATGTGTCATGGTTCTTTTTTAACTTGGTATGTATGATTCTAAATAAGTTAAATAGAAATGTTTCTCGATCTTTACAAATGGTCATATTCATATTTATAATGATAGTGAATATTTATCAAGCAATGGATATATATATATCACCTGAATGCTAAATGCTGTACATGAACTAACTCAGTATTCCTCATCACAACCTCGTGTCCCCATTTCACATGTGGGAAACTGAAGCTCTAAGAAGTTAGGGCATTTGCCTAAGGTCACACAGTAAGTGGTGGAGCCAGGATTTGAATCCAGGCAGCTGACTCTAGAATTCATGAGAGTCTACAGGAGACAAGAAATGTACACACACACAGTTATGCAGAGCACAACTTGCAGAACTTTATACAGGTTCATGTTCCCCAGGTGTAACTAGAATACTCTGCAGGCTGTATCCATAAATTTCAAGCAGCCTGGTACTGTTCAAATACCAAGAGGCAACATTCTCCCTCACACTCCAGAGATTACTTGACTCCCTCATCATCCCTCACCTGGTAACAGCATCCACCTGCTAACCAGTGTTTGCCTTTGTCCTCTACAGACTGATCCCAAGAAATCATGTCATGCCTTTGCATAAATCTCCAACAACTCCCAACTCTCTCAGAAAAATTCAGTCCTTATGGTGGCCCCCACAGTCCTCTTGTTCTGCTCTGGTCCCATCTCCTACCATGACGCTCACTCACTGCAAGAGCCACAGAGACCTCTCTGCTGGACTAATCCTTCAGTCTTGCTCTCGCCTGCTGGTCCCGCAGCCTGGAACCTGCTTCCAGAAACTTGGCCCCTCACCATCTTCAGGTGTGTGGAGAAAGGCCACCTCAGTGAGGCCTCCCCCTTCACTTGACCTAAAGCTCAGCTCCATGGCGTTCTAAGCAAAATAAGGAGCACACAGAAGGACAGATATGGCCCCATCTCACTTAGATGTGGACCCAAAACATCAAACTTGGAAACAAAGTGAATGGCTCATGCAATCAATTCCACAAAGAATTGATTTGAAGACTGGTATTTTATTTTAAATTGGAAAAAAAAAACCCTGCTATTTTATATTTAAGTCTGTACATACTCAAATAGATACTTGAATTTGAAAAGTACTAGTATTAACAATACGTGCCACCTCCTCATTCCTTCAATCAATCAGTGCACATTTACTGAGAGGCTACTGTGCCACATGCTTTGATTCAAACATGAAATGACCTAATTCCTAGTCTTAATGTTTTTACAGTAGAGATTCATTAACATTACTTTGCAACTTACCAAGTGTTTTAGCTTTGTTTTGTGTTTTGTTTTTAATAACAGCAATAGCATGTGGTGATGCTGTCTCTGTTGCAGACCCTTTATATGCATTATCTCATTGCATCTTCACCACCACTCTGGGAGGAAGGTACCATTATCATCCCCATTTTACAAATGAAAAGATGGGGGCTTTGGAGTGGTTAAGCTATATACACATGGTCACCCAGCAGAAAGCCAGAATTCAAGTTTGTCAAAAATTAGCCATATCTGGGCATGGTGGCACACACCTGTAATCCCAGAGGCTCGGGAGGCTGAGACAGGAGGATTGTGAGTTCAGAGCCAGCCTCAGCAATTTAGCAAGGCCCTAAGCAACTCAGTAAGACCCTGTCTCTAAAAGGGCTAGAGATGTGGCTTAGTGTTTAAGCGTCCTGGGTTCAATGCCCAGTACCAAAAAAAAAAAAAAAAAGAATATAAAATGGAGCCAGGTACCATGACCCATAACTCCAGCAGCTCAGGAGACTGAAGCAGGAGGATCTCGAGTTCAAAACCAGTCTTATCAATGGCGAGGTGCTAAGCAACTCGGTGAGAGCCTGACTCCAAATAAAATACAAAATAGGGCTGGGGATGGGGCTCAGTGATTGAGTGCCCCTAAGTTCAATCCCCAGTACCCCCCAAAAAAGAATATAAAATAGTACAGCCACTATACAAAAGTTTGGTAGCTCCCTAAAAATTTAAACATAGAATTACCACATTTCCCAGAAGTTCTTCACCTTGGTATATATCCAAAGGAATTGAAAGCAGGGACTCAAACAGACACTTGTATGCCATTTTCATAGCAGCATTACATGACAGCTGGACACTGAAAGCAACTCAATGTCCCCAGATTAGATGAATGGATGAACAAAATGTGATATATATATATATAGATATATAGATATATATAGATATATAGAGATTTATATAGATATATAAAATATTATTCAGCCATAAAAAGAATGAAGTTATTATACATGCTATAATATGGATGAACCCTGAAAACATTATGCTAAATGAAAAGAGCTAGACATTAAAGACAAATGTTATACAATTCCACTTACAAGAGGTATTCAGAAAGGCAAATTCATAGAGACAGAAAATAGAATACAAGTTACCGGGGAAAGGGTGGGGAAAATGGGAGCCATTGCTTAATAGGTATGAAGTTTCAGTTTGGGATGATGAAAAAGTTCTGGAAAATAGGGACGATAGTTGTATAACACTGTAGGTGTACTTAACATCATCAGACATACACTTCTAAACATTAAAAGAATCAATTTTATGTTATGCATATCCTAATACAATAAATGAGCAAATAATTAAATAAATGCAAAGGATTAGAAAGGAGGCCAATTATTTAAGCTACAGTAACCAAGATACTGAAATAAGCAAATTTGAGATATAGTAATATATGTACTTTTTTAAATAATATAATATGATCAAGAGCTGTGTCATCTAAGCTGGGCTTGATGGCCCACATCTATAATTCCAGCAACTCAGGAATCTGAGGCAGGAGCTTCACCAAGTTTAAGGCCAGCCTGGGCAACTGAGCAAGGCCCTCAGCAATTTACTGAGAACTTTTCTGAAAATAAAAAACAACAATAAAGGGCTGGGGTTGTGGCTCAGTAGTAGAGCACTCACCTCTATGTGTGAGGCCCTGGGTTCCATCCTCAGCACCACATAAAAAATAAATAAGTAAGATTCAGGTATTGTGTCCAATTACAACTAAAAAATAAATATTTTTTTTAAAAAACAATAAAAAGTCATATGGAAGTAGCTCAGTGGTAAAGCACCTCTGAGTTTAATCCCCAGTATCAAAAAAAAAAAAAAAAAAAAAAGAAAGAAAGAAAGAAAGAAAAGAGGTAAGTCTACTGACTAGCATAATTTTGAAGTTCTGCATTATCTCTGATAACTATAATATGCCTTGCAAACATGTGTGATCTTTACTGGTGACTCAATGCTAATACCCTTGAAGTTTGTTACCTACAATCTAATAGACGGAATACTAAAGTGCATTTACAGGTTAGTGAAAATTATATAGTTTTTCCCCATCTAAATATGGACCCACTGAAGTCTACCAAGGGCTCTCCGAGGATCTGTGGGTCTCAGGTTAAGAATCTCTTATTAAAATAATGTGATCTGATCTAGGAGTGACTTCTAGTATCATTTATAAGTCATGGGTAAATCAACATCTCTGATCAGATTTTTCTTACCTATAAAATAGAGATCATTATAAAATCTACCTCTCAAGGACTTCATGAGGATGAGAGAGATAAGATAAGCAACTTGGCGCTTTGAAAACTACCGTCTTTAATAAATGGCCAGGAATTATCCAGGAAATCCTTGAATCCATAGAGACTTCCCCTCCCCCAACACCTGCCTCCCCATCCTCTAGGATTTAGCATTTCTTCAGATTTTTTGGCTAAGAGTTTTGTGATGTATGGGAACAAAACACGGGGCACTTTTTGTTAAAGAATGCCATATCAGCTGTATAAGATACAGCTTAGCTGGGTGCAACGGCACACACCAGTAATCCCGCAATTTGGGAAGCTGAGGCAGGAAGATTGCAAGTTCAAGGACAACCTCAGCAACTTATCAAGGGCCTAAGCAACAGCCTCCCTCAAAGCAAAAAATAAAAATAGCTGGGTATGTAGCTCAGTTGTAGAGTAATCTGGGCTGTTCAATCCCCAGTAAAAGAAAAAAACAGTAAAACATATAGCTGTGTTATGGACAGCGATTTATGCCAATAGATTTGAAAATGCAGATAAATGAGACAATTTTTAAGGAAAATGCCAGTTACCAAAAGAGACTCAAAAAGAAATAGAAAAGTCAAATAGACTGACAGTTTTTTAAAAAAATTAGATCAGTTGTCAAATATATACCCTTACAGAGGCCATCAATCCCAGATGGTTTTCTGAGTTCTCTGATACTAGGCAAAAATTTCCCCAAAAGACTATTTCTCAACCCACAGTGCCTGTGGCTGTGAAGTTGATACCAAATCCTAACATGACAGGTAGTGACCAGAGGTTGCCCTGGCATTGACCCTGCAGGACCCTTGGCACCCAACATAAAGCCTTGCACATAATGGGTACTCAGAACAGTTCTATCTGTTGAATCACTGAGTGAGTGAATGGTAGGCAAATCATGAAGCAAAAAAATATGTATTAGATCTAAGTCATACTAGTACAGAAAAGAAGCTATATAAAATGGATGAATTTCTGCCAAGTGCAGTTGCACACGCCAGTAATCCCAGCGACTGGGAGGCTGAGGCAGGAGGATTGCCATTTCAAAGCGAGCCTGAATTGTGAGGCACTAAACAACTCAGTGAGACTCTGTCTCCAAATAAAATACAAAAATAAGGGCAATAGCTGAGTAAGTGCCTCTGAGTTCAATCCTGGGTATCAAAAAAAAAAAAAAGGACAGATTTCCTATTCCTCCTCATTTTGGAGATAAAACCAAGTTTGAGTGGTAGAGGAGAGTGGAGAGATGCTTCATTTAGTGGGTGGGATAATCACGTGCGACAGCCACAGGGACGCCAGCATTTGGGTACATACAAGTGAAAGGTAATCCCATCAAGTTCCAAAGATTTGAGGGTCATTCATCTTTCACTGGGTTTAATTCAGCCCCCAGAATAAGGGGGTTCCCACATACATATTTGTTCAACAAATGGGTGGATCTGGCTGGCACAAGCCCTGGTGTCAGGGTGGGGAATTCGGAACTGGAGATGGAAAGCAACTCCTTGAAGCTTTTGCCAGGTCTGAGCCCACTGGGTGGGATTCCTCTGCATTTACTTCATGGTCTAGCCTGACTTTCAGGCCCTCTGGACTCATCCTCCCCATCTTCACATGACCCAATGCCCCATGCGGCACATAATCCTTCACGCCTCTCCTAAGGTCTCTTCTGGCTCTGAGCCCTAGTGGTCCGGCACACGCTCGTCTCATTTCCCATAGACCCTTCCCTTGCCTCAGCTCTTGGCACATCTGGCCTCCCAGCTTCCTCTTTGATGTTTTAACTTACTGACTGGCTGTGAGCTTATGAGAACTTCTCCTTTCCCTCTCCCAGCCCCATCATCATTGGAGCAGCCAAAATATACAAATCGCCCTCCTTTCATCTTTCTCTACAAATCGGCCTCCCCTGGATGTATTGGAAGAAGACTCTTCTGAGCTAGTGGTTCTGATTCCTGGCTTTTGGAAAACCTCATGTGGATTGATTTCACACTTTGGCTAGATTGCGCTCATTTCCCATCTGCAGCCTGAAGATGCTGGCAGTGCTACCCACTGCAATTGTTTGGACCCACTTTAATGACTCAAATATGTGACACTGTTGAAGTCTTTGGATATACTTCTTTCCCATTCTGTCAGTCAATAACCATTATATCACCCTGATGTGGGAATATTAAGCAAATCAGAAAGGAAAAAAAAACCAGGCAATTTAAGAACATGTCAGAAGATGATATATTGTCCCACAAACATGAAAGGAGGAAGCAAAGTGACTTGCTTGGAACTGAACTGCCCTCCCACCCCCACCCTCTGCAAATTCCTATGCTGAAATCTACCTCCCAGCATTTTAAAATGTAACCATATTTGGAGATAGGATCTTTAAGAGGTGATTAAGTTAAAATGAGATCATTAGGGTGGGCACTAATTTAATGTGACTGGTGTCCTTACAAAAAGAGGAAATTTGGGCACAGGTAAAGAGCAAAGGGACCATGTGAAGACACAGGGAGAAGATGACAGTCTAGAGTCAAGGAAAGAGGTCTCAGAAGAAAGCCATCCTGCCAACAGCTTGATCTCAGACTTCTAGCCTCCAGACGAGACAAAGAATTTCCTTGCATAGGCCACCTTACCTGTGGCACACTGTCATGGTGGCCTTAACAAACTAATACACAACTCAAATCTCTATCACATTTTCTATCAAGAATATATTAAATATGTATAGACTGATTGTTCAGGCAACTTTTTGAACTAGCTCATCTTGCAATTTCAGCATTTAATAATCATTAAATATTTAGACATGAACTTCTAGAAGATGATTATTTTTATAAACATTATAAAAGAATATGAACTATCCTTTAAATATTTTCAATGGTGAGTGGAGAAAAATTCAGAAGGCATTTTGTCATATTTGCAAATGATTCTAAATTGCTAAATTAAGGAGGAAAAGATCTCAAAAAGCAAGAATGATGAACCTAAATGAAGAAGAAAAAAATTAATGTTTTTATTAATGCATTATATTTATGTATAAAAGTAGAATTTATGTTGATATATTCATATATAGATGGAATATAATTTGCTCCATTTCAACCCCCAAAGAAGATAAAATCTGATACAAATAAATTTAATAGCATGCATGTGGCCCTGGTTTCATTCTCAGTATCAGAAAATAAACAAAGAAATAAACTGAAAACTTTCCACTTATGTTAAGAAAAAAAGCAGCTACAAAGTGCTGGGGAGGGATATTGGTCAAATTCTATTGTTATATGGTATGCATGCATGAATATGTGATAACAATCCCATCATTACATACAACTATAATGCACCAATAAAAAATGTGGAAAAAATAAATATAGAAAAAAGCAGCTACACGAGAGCTGCTAAGCTAAGTATAATAAATGTCATGATTTTCATGAATGGCAAGTTTTACATAAATTAACTAAAAAGCCTAATACATTTTACCTGTAATCATCCACTCATCCAATTAACATGTTCAGAAGTGTAACATTGCCAGAGAGTAACATGCATAACCAATTACAATCATGCACCAAAATGATGTTTTGGTCATCAATGGACCACATATACAACTGTGGTTATTCCACATAGCTTAGGTGTGCAGTGGCTATACCATCTCGGTTTGTGTACGCACACTGATGTTTGTACCGTGATGAAATCACCTTCTTACACATCTTTTAGAATGTGTCCCTATTGCTATATAATGCATGGCTGCATATAGTGCCAGCCACTAATAATTTCTAAGTTCTCTTGATTAAAAAACATTCACTCAAAAACTCCCAATGATTATTTTTATAAACATTATAAAAGAATATGAACTATTCTTTAAATAATTTCAATGGTGAGTTGGAGAAAAACTCAAAAGGCATTTTATCATATTTGCAAGTGATTCTAAATTGCTAAATTAAGGAGGAAAAGATCTCAAAAAGCAAGAATGATGAACCTAAATGAAAAAGAAAAAAAATTTAATGTTTTTAGCTATAGCTCAGAGGTAGAGCACTTGCCTAACGTGTGAGGCACTGGGTTCGATCCTTAGCACCACATAAAAATAAATAAAATAAAGGCATTCTGTCCATCTACAACTACAAAAAAATTAAAACAAACAAACAATTCCCAGTGCAGATTTTTTCTCGGAATGCAAAAATAGGGTTTTTTTGTTTGTTTGTTTTGTTTTAAGCAGGGAGGAAAGTTCTTATCTTCCAGCTCCTTCCCTAATTCTGTAAATACTTCCACAGAATCCTGGAAAGTAAAGGTTTGCAGATTAGACATGTTCAATATCTCTGATGCATGGAGGATTGCTTTCCTTTGTGGGCTGATTCAGTGGCTAGACAGTTTCACATAGAAGCAAAATTGTTTTCCTTGAAAGCACAGGTGTTTTGTCCTGCCCTTCCTTTTAAAGGTCTTAATAACAATTCTAAAATCTTCATTACACAACCTTCAGAGAGTCCCTATGTCTTCTGTTTTTCAAGCTAAACATCCTTAGTTCTTTCCATTATTTTCCACATGCCCCGACTTTGGAAACTCACCAGCCTGGCAGCTTCTCTCTAGATATGTTCCTCTTTGCTCATCTGTTAGTTCATTTACTTGCATCTATCGGTATTTATCAAATGTCTGCTGTGTACCAGGCTCATTGCTAAGGCTGCCAATACAATGATGAGCTGCAGAGGCAATTAAGCAGGCAATCACTGCACAGGCTAATGCAGTACAGGGAAATAAGGCACGCTGGGGTGGGGGAGGCACAGGGGGTACTGAATCCCAACCTAAAACATTAGAAATGCTTCTACTGAGACCTGAAAGATGAGTCCAATTCAGGTGTGTGAAACAGAAGAGTTAGGGGTATAGAAGAGAGTTTGAGCAGAGGAAGCAGCAGCTGACTTCTAGAATTCTACATCTGGCTACTCAGTGAATTGCATGACCTCGAATGAGACTTTTAACTTCTCTAAGCCTCAATTCCTTCATCTGTAAAATGGAGATAACAGTACTCTACAGAGTGAAGCATGACCTGTGCAGCACAGTGCCAGTCAAGTAAAAAATTTAATAATAATAATACTAACAACAACAATGGCAGCCATCATTACCATTATTATCAGCAATTAGGGAGACCAGGGACATGGTTGATTCCTGAAGGGCAAGGCTGTATGCCTTGTCCCCACAGCATCAGCCGCCAAATAATAGAAACAAAAAGTGGCTCTGTCACCCATTGAGAGTGACACATACAATAAATACACTGCAGGTACAACACACTTGGGCAAGATGAAGCTAGAACATCTTGGAACTGGTGAAGGAAATGAAAGAAGGGAGACATGTATGAGGCTTATAGAAAGTGAAGGAGATAAAGAAAGTTTAATAAGAGAAATGGGATAAGAAAGAGAATCTGTAGAAGGAAAAAAAAATCAAGTTATTTATTCATTGGCTAGGAAAGCTTTTAACTTTGTGGCGTATTGAAAGTCAGAAACTGTGCTTTTTTGGATTCACCCGGCATTAATCACAAGATAGGAATGAGAAATTCATAGAGTTTATGAAAATGAATGATAACAGGTCAGTTTATACATTAAACAGAGCACAGGCATGAAAAATGCATTTGATGGGGAACAGTACGTCTGCTGAGTTACAGCCATGACAGTCCTGCCATGGGTCCCCAGGTCCCCATCTCCTGCTGTGATTCCGCTGCAGAGGATGCACCATGGGTGAGCATGAAAGAAAGAGGGGATTTTACTTCAAAAGTCTTTGCTGTATTTAAAGCAATTCCATAAACATTCTGCATCAACCTTCATCTTTATAATCAGTTCTGACAATAAAGACACACGCCAACCATCTGATTCTGAAGATGTCCCTTGTGATCTGCTGTGCTGTAAGAGGCTGGCTCCCTGTCCAGGCTTGGGGTCCACCTTTTGCCAACTCTCTCTGGGTAGGAAAATGCTAGCAGTTTATTTTCAAAGTTTCAGAAGGGTGGGCCCAGCCTGCAGTTAGTTCATTCTCCAGCTGCAACTCTCCCTGCAGATGTTATTCATCTCGCATTGTCTTCCTGGCTCATGCTCCGCAGCATCTCCTCCTAAGATCTTTTCCTCCTTCCCATTCCCATCCCACCCCTAGATTTCTCTTTAGCAATGGTTCTCAAACTGAGGTTTCCAGAAATGCAGCTTTTTTCTTTTTTGGGGGTACCAGGGCTACTCAACCACTGAGCCACATCCCCAGTCCTATTTTGTATTTTATTTAAGACAGGGTCTCACTGAGTTGCTTAGCATCTCATTTGTGCTGAGGGTGGCTTTGAACTCTTGATCTTCCTGCCTCAGCCTCCCAAACTGCTGGGATTACAGGTGTGTGCCACTGAACCCTGCAAAATGCCAATTTCTTGAGCCCCAACCCAGACCTGCTGAATTAGACCCTCTCAGCAAAAGGCCTAATATTTTATGCTCTAACAAGCCTCCCAGGCACTTCTGATGAACAGTGAGTTTGAGAATCACAATTCCACTGCCCTGGTCCTACTACCCCATCACTTGTGTCTCAATATTTCTATCTTCTTGTCTCCAGAATATAGCATTACCTTGGCTGTCCTATCTGGAGAGAATGAAAGCAAGCCAAGGATTGCCTCAGGCATCCCACACAGAAGGGGTGTGAGGAAGGCAGGGGAATTAGTGATATCACCAGTGACTATCTAGATGAGACCTGAGGGATCTCTAACTTCAACGTCTTCCTTCCAAAAAAGAAAAAAACTGCATCCTGGAGTTTTAGTCAGCTTTTCACCACTGTGACTTAAAGGCTAGACCAGAACAACTGTAGAGGAGGAAAAGTTTATTTGAGGGTTCACGATTTCAGAGGCCTTAGTCCACAGAATGCTGGCCCCATTCCTTGGAGCTCAAGGTGAGGCTGGACATCCTGGAGGAAGTGTGTGGCAGAAGAATGTAGTGGAAGGAAGCAGCTCACATGAAGCAGAAAGGCTCCACTCGCCAGAGGCAAAATATATATTATATCACTGATTAAACCAAAATATATATTAAATCACTGATTAAACCAAAGCTATAATCCAATCAGTTCTCCTCCAAACCTTCTAGCATTGTCTTACACATGAGCTTTTTCGGGGCACCTCACATCCAAACCATAATATCTGAACCTAATCAGTGAATTAATCCCTAATGGGATTAACTGGATGGTAACTGGAAGCAGGTGGGGTGTGGCTGGAGGAAGTGGTTCGATGGGAGCGTGGCTATGGGATATATATTTTGCATCTGGCAAGTGGAATCTCTCTCTCTCTGCTTCCATGAGAGCTGGTTCCCTCTGCCACACACTTCCTTCATGATGTTCAGCCTCACCTTGAGCCCCAAAGAATGGAACCAGCATTCTATGGACTAAGGCCTCTGAAACTATGAGCCCTCAAATAAACTTTTCCTCTTCTACAATCGTTCTGGTCAGCTCTTTAAGTCATGGCAGTGAAAAAAACTGACTGTTTATTCCAAATACTGAAAGTCACTCCGTGGGCTGCACAAAAACTCCCCAAGGAGGAGCTGAAATCAGTACACTCAAGAGTACAAGGTGCCTTTTCCTTCACTCTCCAGCCTTTATCCTTTCCATAAAAGACTGGACACCTCTTCTGTCTAGCTTCGCAGAATCCTCTATGAGTTTGACAAATTGCTTCCCCTCTCTGAGCCTCAGCTTCCTGGTTTGAGTATGAAATCTAATAATAACCACCTTGCAGTATTTCCCCTGTTGGATTAAAATGAGATAACATCCCTACTCACAGCAGGGGCTGCCCTCCATTGGTGCTATGAAAAAAATATAGTCCCATCTTCAAGGGATTTACAGCCTAGTGGTTAAAATAAGGCAAATACAAAAATAAGGACACTACAAATCCCTCTGAGGTAGGTACCATTATTATCCTTGCAGGGGAAAGTAGACAGAGTGGACACTGGGACAAAGGACCTGCAGCACGTGGGGGCTGCTGAAGGATGGCCTGGTCTGGCTGGGAGGCATAAGGTAGCCTTTGACTTGACCCTGGCCAGGGATGGATCTTGGCTGAGGCAGGAACCCCTGGTGGTAGGAAGAGGTTTTTAAAGGCCCCAGAAATCTCAAGGAAGAAGGAAAAAGTTCTAATCATGAAAAAGTGGCTTCAGGGGATGTAAGGCTGGTGGCAGAGCCGGAGACTCTGAGGGCTTCTCCATCTACTTTCCCACCTTATTGAGGATGTCAACAAACCTCAATTAGGGGTATTGTTTTAGGATGCCGGAAATCTGGAAATCCTTTCTTTACCAGAAGCCAGTGCTTGAAAATGTTCCTAGTGCCCAAGCTAGGTGAAAACCTGCACTAGATCTAACTAGCCCATCTAACTAGAAAATGCTACTGAGAGCAGGGCTCTCAGGCCAACAGGAGGATGAACAAGCACATTCTCCAGCCCAAAGTCTGGAGAAAAACTGCACTGACCACCAAGCCAGATGGTTGAAATTCTCCAGCCAGCCAACTCCTCCCATTACGTTGCGAATCTAGGAGATTTCAAAGGGCACCTCAAAGCCTCAGATGCAATGTATCAAAATTTTACTAATATATCGGTGTCAGGTTTAATTACAGATATATGTACAAATGGAAACAAGTGTTTGATAACGTACTGTGATTTCAAAGAGCAGAACTGGGGGCTGTATACGGTAAATTCTTAGATTTTCTTCACCCCATTTTAAAATGATGAATTAACAATTATGAAAAAGTTTCACTAAATTCTGTTGCCTCTACCCTGAACACCTCTACAATTTTTCCCAGCCGTGTGTGTGTGTGTGTGTGTGTGTGTGTGTGTGTATGCACACACATGCATGCATGCAGTAAGGCCTCCACTCTCACCATCCCCTGACCAGACTATGGGGCCAGATTCCTTTTAAATCTTTGCCACCCATTTCTCGAATCTACTGCCATATTGCCACAAAGTGCTCTCATACAACACAAAACATGAATTCTGACTGGGTAGTATTGATCCAAAGGGGTCTCTATTATAGGGGAAGGAAAAGGCCTCAAAGTTCATAGAAATAAAATAAGTGAGGTGGTAAATTTAGAAAAGAAAGTGCATATCAATAAGACCTGGTAAGAGAGACAACCAGGAGAGCAAGCTGACAGAAGGACAGAGTGGCCTGTGTTCTCTCAGTCTTAGGAATAAGGGGAGTTAAGAATACAGTGGGTGGGGCTGGGGTTGTGGCACAGCAGCAGAGCGCTTGCCTTGCACGTGTGAGACCCTGGATTCGATTCTCAGCACCACAGACAAAAAATAAATAAGTGAAATAAAGATATTGTGTTCAACTACAACTAAAAAAAAAAAAAAAAAAAAAAGAATACAGTGGGTGTTTGAGGAAGGAGGATTGTTTTCCCAAAGGCTGATATGTCCCAGTGGTTGCCCTGGGAACAGGTCCACCCCCAAATGACAGTGATGTAACAAAGAGAATAAAATGTGCACAAATAACACAGGCAATAATTACTAGTGGGACCACATGTCTTGCAGTTGGCAGCCCTAGGAAGGGTTTAGGGAGGAGCTTGGAAGGGGACATGTGTGCCCCTGCCAAAGATGGGGCAAGTGGGGAGGAATCCCAAGGTGCTGGGAACAGCACAGCCTGCTGATCCAACTCCACCTGCCAGGGCCCTCACCTGGAAGGGACTTTGGGCTGGAGAATGTGCTTGTTCATCCTCCTGTTGGCCTGAGAGCCCTGCTCCAGTAGCATTTTCTAGTTAGAGGGGCTAGTTAGGTCCTGCCCTTTGTCAAGGCCCAGAAAGGTTGACTCTGTCCCAAGGGTACCATGGGTGCAGAATCTAAGTGATCAACATCATTGTTGGCTATAAGTAATCCTCAGGGCTCCCACTTTTGCAAAATGGGATTTGAGGTCTTTGTTGGAGCCTCAAATGTCCTAAATGACCAGTTCCTGACTCTTCCAGGTTTATCTCAAGCTCAGACTCCCTGTCCTACAGATGGCCCAGCATCCCCAGGGCCATGTTTAGTTCCATCTCCTCGTTCCATCCTCATTCACCCTTCTGCTGCCTGCTCATCCCTGCAGGCTCTATATGGCCATGACCCTCAAGAGGAACGATTCCCTCTACAGAGGAATAAGATCCATCAAATTATGTTATGGCATGTGTGAGAGTGCCATAATGAATCCCATTATTAAGCATAATTATAATGCATCAATTTTTTTAAAAAAAGGCTTTTGCTTACAAAGGAAAAGAGAAGGGAGAGGGGAGAGAACAGACCAATTCCCTTAAGCCAGTCATTTTCAAAGTATGGTTTGGGGACCTCTAGGTGTACCTAAAATCCTTCCAGAGGACTCACAAGGTCATACTACTTTCACTATAACACTAATGTTTGCCTTTATACTCTCACTCATGAGTACACAGGGACAAAAAGTTTTAGATTTTACATTGCAATCAATTCCAAGAAACCATTTGTCAAGTTTAGTGTAGCATCGAAAAATAATATCCACAAGTAATATGACAAGGCTATTAAAAATGCTCCTCCTTTTTCCAACTCCATATCTGTGTGAAGTCATATATTTTTTCTATAGTCCAACCAATACAATATTTTGTGACAGATGGATGAGAAATAAGAATCCAGGTCTCTTTTACTAAGCCAGACATGATACAGAATTACAAAATTGTAAGATAGGGCCACTCTTCTCACTAATTTCCTTTTTTTTTTTAATATTTATTTTTTAGTTGTAGTTGGACACAATACCTTTATTTTATTTATTTATTTATTTTTATGTGATGCTGAGGATTGAACCCAGGGCCTCACACATGTGAGGTGAGCGCTCTACCACTGAGCCACAACCCCAACCCTCACTAATTTCTTTATTACTGAGAAAATACAGTTCATACAGAAAATACAACTAATTCATGTTAGCATGCTATAGACATATTGTTGTTATTCTTAAATTAATTAATGAGTATTTTTTAAGTTCTCCATTTCAATTTCTGATCTAGTAAATCTTGCTAGATACAAACTCAGACAAAGCTCTTTGGGCAGCTCTGGAGACCAAGGCAGGAGAATCACAAGTTCAAGGCCAGACCAGCAATTTAGAAAGGCCCTAAGCAACTTAGTAAAATGCTGTCTCGAAATAAAATATAAAAAAGGCTGGGGATGTGGCTCAGTGAGTAAGTGCCCCTGGGTTCAATCCTCAGGGAAAAAAAAAAAAAAAGCTCTTTGAGATCCTCAATAATTTTCAAGTGCACAGGAATGATCCTGACATCAAAAAGCTGGCGAGTCCCTGCCTTATACTGAGCAGCCTCAGCAGGCAGAGTGGAGCTGTCACTTGGATATGTCTCTACTCCTGCACGCTGATTCCACCAAATTAATGATCTTTTTAGATGCCTGTCTCCTTCACTATATTGTGTACTTCCTAGTGGTAGCGATTCATCTTAAAGTTTCCACCCCACTCCACCCCCCCGTCTGAACCAGGTAAAAGAAGCCCATGTGGACAGACCGCACAGGCTGCTGGGTGAGCAGCTGACCATTCACTGGAAGGGTGGATAGAAACATGTTTTTTTGTTTGTTTTTAAATTGGCTCGAGTTGTTACTAAGACTCTGATTTGAAATTAGGCATAAGTAGAAACATTTTTAAAAACAAAAAAAAATTGAACCTAAGAAACAATTCTGCCATTTCTACTGTTAAACTTTGAGACACACATGTACAAGCATAGAACCTGTGAAGTCCTCCTCACTATCCTTGACACTTTCCCCAGAAAAATGAGGAAAAGGAGGCAGTGCTGGATGTGGGATCAATGCCTTTGGCAAAACAGGCTTCTGCCTCCTCCTATCTCAGAAGCTGTGTGTGTGTGTGTGTGTGTGTGTGTGTGTGTGTGTCACAGAGAGATCCAGAGAGCAGCTCCATAAGAAATGCAACTGCACAATCACTGCTGGGAATTTAGGAATCCATCAACATTTTTTTCAGTTTTCTCTCTATATATCTATATGTATTTATCATCTAGAAATTTTCTTTTTGGATTGAAGATTGAGCCCAGGGCTGCCTTACCACTGAGTCACATCCCTAGCATTTTTTTTTTTTTAGTTGTCAGTGGACCTTTATTTTATTTATTAATATGTGGTGCTGAGGATCGAACCCAGTGTCTCATATAGGCTAAGCAAGCATTCTACCACTGAGCCACAACCCCAGACTCCATCCAGTCCTGGCCTTTTCCTTATTAATTTTGAGACAGGGTCTAGCTGAATTGCTTAGGGCCTCCCTAAATTGCTGAGGCTGGCCTTGAATTTTCAATCCTCCTGCTTTAGCCTCCCCAGTCACTGAGATTACAGTCATGTGCCAGTGCACCTGACTTGAAATTTGCTTTTAAAAAACCCTTAAATCAATGTATTAAGCATCCCCAAGTCCTTTTCACATGTGCAGAAGTATTATATTTATGTCACTTTGGAAGAGGGATGTTCATCAGATGGGAGACATGAAGGACCTAGTATCACTGGGGTCATTATTTAGTCAGTGTCAGTAAAGAGTCTGACCTCTCAAAACAAGGCCCTGTGATCCCTTTAGTCCCTGATTGTAATTTTGGATGCTGAAGTTACCAGGTTGCAGGGCAGTTCCCTAAGTATCCTTCACGGGTGTCTGACTCTAATGACTGGCCAAGAAGCTATACATGTGAAGTACAGCTTCAAAGATCTTCATGGACTGAAAGCTCAGATAAAGCCATCATTTGCTGCATGCTTACAGTTTACATATTTTCCCTAATCCACTCTTCACAAAAATGAAGAGTGAACTTGCAATCCTCCTGCCAGTGTTCCAAGGTTGGCATTCAAGTTCCCATTTTGTAAATAAGAAAATTGAGCCTGAGAAAAGTTACATGTCCCAAGTATCACACCTGAGAAGTAGCAGAGGCAGGACTTGAACCCAGGTCTATACCAAAACCAGTTCTTTCCATTGGCCGACCTGCCTATTACCTCCATATCCTGGGCACCCTGGACCCCATGCTGAGACCAGCCAATTTAAGTTCTGTCCATTTCAGGACATTTCCTTTTTCCTGAAGAAAACCTGTTCACTGGGTGGAAATAATCAAGCCTGATGTTCTTCATTCTGAATGTCTGGATTGAGCTCATAAGCCCAGCTCTCCTATGTGTCTGCTTTTCCCTATGCCACCATGAATGGAAGCATCATTCACAGATTTATCTGGAAAAGTCTAATAAAAAAAAATTTCTAAGAACACTGTTGTCCAGATAAATCCAACAAGGACCTTTTCAGTGAAAAATCTTGCCCTGTGTATTAGAGAAAAGTCCTGAGCCTCAGATTAAACTGAAGACTTTAGAGAGGTGTAATCATATTTTGAAAACCTGCTACCACACCATCAACCCTGGCTGCTCTCAACAGCACTGAGATTCCCCTTCCCCCAGCATAGGCAAGAGAGGACCCAGGGACAGAAAAGCTCCAGAGACCCCATCCCAGGTCCAGGGCCCTCCCTCAACCTGTGGTTCTGTCACTCACCCAGGAGGGCCGTCTGGGGGTGGGTCCGAGCATGTCTGCCCCTGGCGAAGGACCTGGTGTGTGGACGCTCTCTGGCCGCAGAGGAGAGGAAGAGGCTCTGTCCCAGCAGCAGCAGCACGCAGCCCACCAGCATGGACTCCATTTTCAAGAGCAGGAAGAAGAGCAAGGCTGTGACACATAACAGGAGAGAGGGATGGGTGAGATTTCTGGGTGTTCCTAAACTCTGGGTGCTACAAACCCCCACCCTGCCTTTTCAGGTCCCAGACACACCACTTGCATTCAGAATGCCATTTTTGTGTTAGGTGATTTATAACTTGAGTAGCCCTCATTGGTAGGTTCTTAAATACTCTGAGCAGAGCATGCCCAGTGGGAATTTTTGGTCACCAAAAGATGGAATGGAAAACTGGAAGGGGGAAAAAAACTTATCCTGAAGGAGTTTCAATCCATTAAGTTTGTTATCCACCAGTCACAGGCCCATTCTGTATCTTAGTTTGGAAAAATTGAAAATTCTAATTAACACTATTCCTTCAGTAGATTAATAGCAGATGGCACAATTAATAATACATAAATTTCCCATGAAATGCACAGGTAGCTGACAAAATATAGCATCACATGGCCAATAGGTCTCCAGCCTCCCTGCATCCCACATACACTTATTAAGAGGGAGCATGATACAGTGATTAAGGGCTTGGACTCTGCACTAGACTGAGTCCAAGTGCCAGGCACTATTCTAAATACTTTACATCTATCAGCTCACTCAACTAACTAATATTCATCCCAAATCCCCATAAGGCTCAGGGTGGTTAAGTAGCTTGCCTAAGGTCACAAACAGTTAGCAAGGGTCAGAGCCCAGACTCAAGCCCAGGGTGAGCAAGCCAATTTGCCAATGCATTGATCAGAAGAAAACTCAAGTAGTTTCGAGTCAAATCCCCAGAGGGCAATTCATAAAAGGTCATAGCTGTTTCCCTGTCAGAGACAGGGGTGGGGCAAAGACCAGTTCCCAAACTTCACAAAAAATACTGAATAATTCAGCAAGTTGTCCAGCCAGTTGCTTTCAGGAACTGACCTGGTAATGGCCTGTGGACTCTCAAAGTCCCACCATTTTTCACACTTGCTGTATGAAGTCAGCTCACTTTATACTATGCATTTGCATTCTATGAAGAATAGGGAATGTTTATTCAGCACTTTCTATGTGCCAGGCACTGGGCCAAGTGCTTTAAAAGTACTAAGTGATTTAATTATTACAGTAACTCAGAAAAGTCACTCCCTCGCAGTCACATGCCTCATCGGGAGTGAAACCGGAGTGCGCTTACTCCTTATGGGTAACTACTTCCCACCCCCTTGAACAACTTACTCTCTGCCAGATAGACAGATCCCTTAACTCCGAGATTCTGAGAAAAGGAAGAAAACTTAGAATATTCTGCCTCTTCCTCTAATCTTAAACCTATTATTTACTTTTAAATATCTTTGGCATTTGTGACTTGATTTTATATGATGCTGTGTGTGACATCATTAATATGTGATTTATTATTTTAATGCCATTCCCTTTCCTCTAAATAAAGCAAATACAAAGTCCATGTCTATTCATCCAAAATGTATCCAACATGCTCTCAAGGCCCTCTTCCTTCCTGATACAACTGTACTTTGAAGTCATTTCCAGGACTATTGCTCCTCCTTGCTCCTGGTTGTACATATATACCACTGAAGCCAGTGCCTAACACATAGTACATGTGGAATAAGTGTTAGCTATTTACTATTGTTATTATCGTCATCATTATCACATCATTCTGCATGCAAACCAATTAACAGGAAGTATACATTGTTAAGTTTGTCATATCAAGTCATTTCATGATCATTAAATTAACTTTTATGATTACTTATGAATATTCTTATAGTAAAATATAACACAAAATTCATAACTTTAAAATATACATTTTAGGGCTGGAGATATAGCTCAGTTGGTAGAGTGCTTGCCTCACATGCACAAAATCCTGGGTTAAATCCCCAACACCAAAAAAAAAAAAAAAAAAACCCAACAACAACAACAACACGCACACACATATGCACACACACATTTTACCTGAAAAACATTTAAAACTCTGCTTTCACAATGCAATGGCATGGCAAGCCAAAAACTGGTAGATTATATCTGCAAAACATATATCTGATAAATTATTTATATCCAAACTGTATAGATTCTTATAACTGAAAAAGAAAAAAGACAAACAACCCACTTAAAAAGGTAAAAAAAGGTTTGAAGAGTCCTATTGCCAAAAAATATACTTGTGGGTGGTTGTTTGTTTGTTTTGGAACAAATATTGAACCCAAGGGCTCTTAACCACTGAGCCACATCCCCAGCCTGTTTTTTATTTTGAGATGGGGTCTTACTAAGTTGCTTAGAGGCTTGCTAATTGCTGAGGCTGGTTTTGAACTTGTGATCCTCCTTTAGTCTACCAAGCCGCTGGGATTATAGGCATGTGCCACTGCACCCGGCCAAGGAAGACATTTGGATAACAAACATATAAAAATGTTCGAGACTCTTAGTCATTAAAAAAAAATTAAAACCATAATAAGTTGCCACAACAAATACAATAGCAAAAAAAAAAAGAATTCAGCAACTCCTTGTAAGGTTAAACATAACCTTGCCAAATGACATAGGGTAACCGACTGTCCCTGTTCACCCAGGACTAGCCCTGCTTTAGCACTGAAAGTTCCCACACCCTGAGAAATACTAAATCTTAGGCAAACCAGATGTTTTGTCCCCACCAGCAACCCTGATCCTAGGTATTTACCCAAAAGATAAGTCTACACATCCCACAAACACTTGTACTCAGAAGCTCACAGAAGCTTTAATTGTAAAAGCTAAAAACTAAAAACAATCCAAAAGTCCATCGACAGTTCAACAAAGTATGGCACATGCACACAATGGAATCCTTCACAGCAATTCAAGGAATGATCTACTGGGTAAATCTAGAAACAATTATTGAATGAAAGCAGCCAGATACAAAAGGATTACATACTGAAAGATTCTATCTATATGACATGTAATCAAGGGCAGGACTGCAGGACAAAAGGCAGGTCAGTGGTTCCCTGACAGGCATGCCAAAAGGAGATGTGAGGGACACTGGGGAGAAGATCGAAATGTTTGCACCATGATCATGGTGGAGCTAGACATTCATCCAAACCCATGAATCTGTACACTTAAAATTGATGAATTTTAATTATAGGTCTGGGCCACCAACTAACACCAGGCTGGTGGCACAGACCTATAATCCCAGTGGCTCAGGAGGCTGAGGCAGGAGAATCAAAAATTCAAAGCCAGCCTCAGCAACTTAGCAAGGTCCTGAGCAACTTGGCAAGATCCTGTCTCTAAATAAAATACAAAATAGGACTGGGGCTCTGGCTCAGAGGTTGAGTGTCCCTGAGTTCAATCTCCAGTAGCCACTCTCCCAAAAGGGCACTAGGGATGTGGCTTAGTGGTTTAACGCTGAGTTCAATCCCTGGTTCCCTCCACCCCCCCCTCCAAAAAAGAAAAAAAAAAAAAGGATGCTAACATAAAACCAGTATGGTAATATTATTATCAGACAAGACAGGTTTTCCTTAAAAATATAATGGTAGGAAAACAAGAGAAAAACAAGCCAGTGCATGCAGCCATCTTTAAGGTTGTCAACATTTGGCATTCACAGCTGTCAGCACTTGAAGAACAGGAGCCATCTCTAACTGGAAAACAGAATAATGTTGGAGAACAGTTCCTTTCAAAGATGAGCACATGAGAAGAATTGTTGTTCTGAGAAATAGAGGTTAATTCAATCTGAACAGATTCCATGAAGCATTTTGTGCACATGGAAAGAATATTTTAAAATAATACAAAGGCTATGACTTTTGTTTCAGCAATTTTTCTCCCCCGATGGAACAATGAGTCTTTTCATTTCGCTTTACCATGGAGCTGGGGGAAGAGAGAGGAGATTGTTCTGACTGTCTTAGCTAGGAGTTCTTCTAAGCATCACTTGCAACTCAACAGGCGCATAGAAACCCACCAGAGCCAACACTATGTGCTGTGGGCCTGCCTCTGGACACTGTGTGACCTCACATGGATGACATTACCCTTCTGGGCTTTAATCAGTCCGTTGTAAAATAAGAACCATGACCCGAAAACGATGTCTTTCAACCTAAACCAGGCACAGGCCAGGAAGACTCTGTTATCCTAAAGAAGGTGGCAAGATACCCTCCTGGGTGCTAAGTCCCGCTCAGACAAGAAGAAAAAGCAGGGAGACAGTAATGTTTATTATGTGTCTATGGTGGACCAGGCAGTGAACTGGACATCTTGCAAATTATCATTTCATTTGAGCTCCACAATCATTCTGCAAGGTGTATAGGACCCTAATTTTATGGATGGAACACTAAAATTTATGGACAGTCCAAGCCTCACAATCAGATTCTGTTCTTGTCACCTATCAGGCAGTCAGCTTACTTGTTTAAAAGAAGAAGAAGAAGAAGAAGGAAGAAGAAGAAGAAAAAAGAAGGAGGAGGAGGAGGAGAGAAAAAAAAGAAAAGAAGATTTCCCTAATTTGTAAGTTTTTAGATGCCAGTTTCAATAATTTTGTCCCTTTCAGACCTCTCTGTCACAACCCAGGTGTGCATCCCACTACTAGATACATTCACAGAGAATCACACAATGCTGGAGTTGGGAAACATCAAAGGCCCTGCCTTCCTGCCTGTCACCTACTGCCAAATTCCCATTGCCCGTGTGACCACAAATGAGAAGCCAGTCTCTGCTAGGACTCAAAGCCATCATGGTTCCCAGGCAGTTCTAGATATTAGACCTCAGTTCTTGCTGAGGTTGACCTGACATGGCTGTCTTTAACTTCTACCTAGTGGTGATGGCCTGCTTGCCAACTCTGCCTGTCCAAGCATGAACTCATCTTCTCCCACTCAAGTCCTTTCATGGTCAAGGTAACATCATGTGCTCATCCATCTCAACATCCTGATCAGAAACTTGGAGCCAACCCCCTGGTGTCTTCTGCATCCCCACCACATTCATGGGTACACAAACTAGTTTTCCCACCTTCCTTCTGCACCCACTTCATTCTGCACCTTCCCCATCCAGGCCCCCTGACAGTTCCCTCCGTGTAACCAAAGCTGTGCTCCCACCCTTTTTCACCTAGACTTTTCCAGCAACCTCTGGACTGCACTCCTTGTGCTGGTCCTTCACCTACTGGCCCTGTCCCTCCTGTCTGGAATCTTTCTTTGGCCTTTACTGTCTACATTACCACGCAGGGCCCTCCATGACTGCCCACCAGCCACGTCTGCAGCATGGCAGCTCCCACATCTACTCAAGGTTCCCATCTGAGTCTGAGGAGCTCAGATTCTTTCACACTGAGTGCCCTCATTCATTCGTGCTGGTGTCTTGGCCTGCAAAGTCTGTGTTCTATGTAGTCATGATGACATTCAGCCATCCCTGAAAGTTCTGCTCATGTATCACCCAGTTGGTCAGTGTGCTTGAGTTTTCCCAAGGACTGACTCTCCCACCCATCCCAGTTGGTTGTCTACTCTAGCACTTCCTTTATTTTTCTTGCTACCATGTCTGTCTTCCTGCCTCAGTGGTGAGGTGCTCCTTGGGACTATGCCTTGTCACCTTTGTGTACCCCACATGCTGGGTGCCAAATTTTGTAAATAAATTTTTAGAAAAATCAATAAGTCTTTGGATAAATACTCATTCAATAGAAGATCAATAAATGTCAAAAAAATTGGCCATTGTTCTATATAAAACTCAATGCCTGGCCTTCTTCTACAGACTGTATTTGTTTGAAATGTAGATGACCCTAACAAAAGGCCCTCTCCCACTTTCCTGGTGGGAGGAGCCCCATACAATTTCTTGAGAAACTTGAATTTACAATTTATAAAGAATGTAGATGAAATGTCAAACATCTACTTATAATAACATCAGTTTAGTCACAAATACATATTTAAGACATTAAATGATATTATAATATATTGATATTATGACTAACATAATATATCATAATATATTAATTTAAACATAATGTTTTGTCATCTTAAAAAATGAATAATAAAACATTTCATAAAACAATGTTCTCAAAAGCTTTACTTGCCTTACTAACATTGGTTTCTTGTGAACACTAAAGATGCCTTTTGAGCATCTTCACTTCTGAGATATTTGAGATATTGCATTTTTTGAATCCAAAAAAGTAAATAGAATGCTGTCACTAGCAATTGTATCCCAGACCACCACTCTCCATTTATGCAGCATAAGGATAGCTAGAATTTTAATATGTCCTGAAAACAAATCCACCATGATCCCTACAACTTAACCATATATGATATTGTTCTGTAAAATGACCTTAAAAGTATGAGATTAAACTGTTATCCAACAGTTGCAGTCATAAAGTTGCACCCTCAAGACTAATTACTAAATCTGAATTGAAATTTCTGCCAGTTTTGGTCGGTTGGCTTCTATAAGTATCCAAACTACCATGATTGAGGTCATTTTTGGCTAACATGCCTTCCCTAAGCAGTACTTTGTTCAAAATAGTTGACAGAGCTCCCTGTACTTGGAAGACTTTGCAAGGACTCAGATATAAAGCAATTTCCTCTCTTTCAATGAATAATGCCTTGGAAAAATCCTCACCTCCTATTTAGGCTTACATGGTAATTCCTCCCATGTCTTTTTACCTCTCGCCCAATCATGCTGAGTCCTGTCTGGTTTTTTACCCATGACGTCTCTCACGTCCCTTTCCCTTTCCATCCCTCCCATGGTCACAGATCTAGACCTGGCTGTGCTCCCATCAGACAGACTGCAAAGGCTTTGGCAGAGATTTCTAGCTGTCTCCCAACTCTCCTTTGTCCTTCTTCTTTAGCAGTGGAACCCCCACTTTCCCATGGGACACAGGCTGTGCCAAATAAGGGTCATCCCCTTCTTCCTGCCAGGTAGCTAAGTGCTGACTTGTGGGATGGCACTATACATGCTGCATATAGCTTCTGAAAGTGTCCTTAACATTGGGGTGAGTGGATGACCTTCCTTGCTTATTCATTCCTAGAATAAGGACATCCTGGCTGAAGGCAGAGCAATTGTCTTGAACCGTAAGACACCACAGAAATAGAAGCCATGCTCCAAAAAAGCTACAAGGCAGTAGAGCGTGGGTCCCTGACCCAACACAAGCTTTGGACTCCCTGCCTCCAGGCTTCTTGACTCTGAGACAGAAATAAACTTCCTTCTCTAAACCATTGTTATGTTGGTCTTTTTCTGCACTGTTATCCTGGTCTTTGAAGCTGAACCTAATCCCAATAAACTATTTACAAGTCTCTGTATTGAACTCATCTGGCACCAGTGCTAAATCCCATCTTGCCAACACAATATCATGCTTATTATATTCCTGCTTAAAAACAGTAAGTAACTTCCACATACAAATAGGACTAGACTACTAAATCTAGACTACTCAGCTCAGCATTTGAAGCCCCATAATCTGGCCCTGTTACAATGTTAACAACTGCCCCATTAATACCACACACACACATATACACACACACACTCATCATCACCTTCCACTGCAGACTGGTGGCTCTATACAATATCAATGTTGCTTCATTTCTTTAATTTTCTTTTCTTCTTCTTCCTTTTTTTTTTTTTTTTTTTTTTTTTTTTTGTACCAGGGATTGAACCCAGAGGCACTTTACCACTGAGCCACATCCCTAGCCCTTGTAAATATTTGATTTAGAAACAGGGTCTCACTGAGTTGCTCAGGGCCTCACTAAGTTGCTAAGGCTGGCTTTGAACTTGTGATCCTCCAGCCTCAGCCTCCGGAGCTGCTGGGATTACAGGCATGCACCACTGTGCCCAGCCACTGAAGCCCCTCCTTGGTCCCCAATTATTGCCTACCCCCTGTAGATACCTACAGTTCTAACTTTTGTCATCATAGATTAGTTTTATTGTTTTTTTAATGAAACTTTTAATTGAAGTATGTATATAAAAAAGTGTAGCTGGATTGATTTTTCTGATGTGAACACATGTATAATCAGCAATCTGATCTATAAACAGAACAGTCCCAGTATCCAGAGACCCAACTCACTCCCATTTCTGTGCACTAACACCCCAGGTGTAGCCACTATTCTGATTCTGGTTGTAGTTTAGTTTTGTCCTTTTGGGCAAGTGCTAGGCAAGTATTCTACCACTGAGCCACAACCCCAGCCCCTCAAAGGGGTTCTCTCCTGAGTGGGGTATCATGCACCTTCTAGAAAAAAAATAGGGCTGCAGGGCTGGGGTTGTGGCTCAGTGGTAGAGCCCTTGCCTAGCATGTTCGAGACCCTGGGTTCGATCCTCAGCACCACATAAAAATAAATAAACAAAATAAAGGTGTTGTGTACAACTAAACAATAAATATTTTAAAAAATAGGGCTGCACGAAAAATCACTGCTTGGGATTCACTTTCAGGACCTCTCAGGTAGGCAGAGTGATGGCCTTCCAAAGACGTCCATGTCCTCACCCCCACAACCTGTAAATGTGGTGGCTACATGACAAAAGGAATTCAGATTGTTGATTAGATGACCTTAAATATAGGGAGATAACCCTGGATTATCCATGAAAATGCAACATAATCACAAGAATCCTTAAAAGCAGAGCAGAAGAGAAAAGCAGAGAAGTGGCAGTATGAGGACTCAGTCCAGTGTTAACAGCTTCAAAGATGGGAGCAGCAACAGCCAATTGATGTGGCACCTTCTAGAAGGAGGAAAAGGCAAGCAAACAGATTCTCCCCAAGATTCTCCAGAAGGCTCCAGTCTTGCCAATACCTTGATTTTAGTCCAGTGAGAATCGTTGCAGAATTCTGACCTCCAGAACTGCAAGATAATAAATTTGTAAAGTTTTAACCCACTAAGCTTATGGTAACTTGTTACAGCAGCAATAGGAAACTAATACAGACTGCCTAAGAATCTCAGGGAAGTCAAACATCATTAGGTGGGGATTTCCTTAGCACAGACATTGCCCTAGTGGGCATTTTTTCTATTTCTCTGGAAATAGAGGAGGAGAAAGAGCTAGATAATTGTGATCTGGAAAAGTCAATAAATGCTATTGATGGGAAACAGTTGTCCTGAGAAGTTAGGGCCAAAAGTTTAGGTTAGTTCAGGAAAAGGAAAAATAGCATCTTCTGATCTGAGTTCAAAAGGAATAAGGTTCACAAAGGGACTTTGCAGATGCGGCTCAGTTAAGGATCTTGAGTTGGGAAAATTACTGGGGGCTTTTCCATGTGCACCAAATGTTATCACAAGAATCTTTGTAAGAGGGAAACAATAACGAGAAGGGGGGGGGCAATTGGAGCAGGGGAGACTGAGGGAGAGGGAGAAAAAGAAAAAAGGCGGGGGCAAAAGACAGAAGGGAAGCCGGTTGCAGTGGCACACCTGTAATCCCAGTGGCTCAGGAGGCTGAGGCAGGAGGATCGCGAGTTCAAAGCCAGCCTCAGCAATTTAGCAAGGTGCTAAGCAACTCAATGAGACCCTATCTCTAATAAAATACAAAATAGGACTAGGGATGTGGCTCAGTTGGCCAGTGCCCCTGAGTTCAATCCCTGATACCCCTCCCCCCAAAAAAAATACAGAAGAAAAGAGAGAAAGACATACAAAGAGCAGAACACAGAGAAATATTGGAAGATGTCATTGCTGCTTTTGAAGATAGAGGGACCAGGAGTCAAGAAAAGCAGTCAATTTTTAGGAATCAGAAAACAAGAGAACAGGTTTTTCCTAGAGCCTACAGAGGGGATGCAGCCCTCTTGAACCTGATTTTAGCCCCAAAAGACCCATTCCAGACATTTTCCCCCTGAAGTACTAAACCCAAGGCCTTATGCATGCCAGGTAAGTGCTTTACTACTGAGCTACTTCCCCATCCCTTCTTATTTTTCATTTTGAGACGTCTCCTTAAATTGCTAAGGGCCTCACTGAATTGCTGAGGTGGCCTCAAATTTGCAATCCTCCTTCCCCAGCCCTACAAGTAGCTGGGATTACAGGGGTACACTGCTGAGTGCTGCCCCATTTCAGATTTCTGAACTCCAGGATTGCAAGGTAATTTTTTTTTTTTTTTTTGACTACTAGGCTCCTTTGTTATAGCAGCCATAAGAAACTAATACAGTATCTAAAACAGCAACAAGTATTCTAAGGGGCAGTGAGCCATGCTTTCTACAAGTAGACAAAAGTTTTCTCAGACAACCCTCTTAAAAAAGTTTCAAAAAAAAATGTTAGTTGCCACTGCGCACACCTGTGATCCCAGCAGCTCGGGACAGGAGGATTGCAGCTTCAAAGGCAGACTCAGCAACAGCTTGGCACTAAGCAACTCAGTGAGACCTTATCTCTAAATAAAATACAAAATAGGGCTGGGAATGTGACTCAGTGGTTGAATGTCCCTGAGTTCAATCCCCAGTATTATCCCCTCCCAAAAATGTTACTTGATCCATCTGTTCAGCCACTGTACAGATATTCTGTGAAAATTCCCATATCAAGCAACTCATTCTGAATGTTTACTACATCTACACCTACACCCTATCTTGGATAAATTCATGTTAGCTACTTCGATTGACCCTTAAAACACCTTATGACAGAATCACACCCATCTGGTGGATGATACAATTAAAGCCAATAGTAACAATAAGTAAAACCAATAAATATCAAACATTGACTATTTTTTAAAAAATATTTTTAGTAATAGATGGACAAAATACCTTTATTTTATTTATTTATTTTTATGTGCTGAGGATCAAACCCAGTGTCTCATGCATGACAGGCAATCATTCCACCACTGAGCTACAACCCCAACCAACCCTGAACATTTACTCTTCATGTGTCCTAAGTAGTTTTATTTTCTCCACAATCCTATTCCTTATGTATAGATGAGGAAACTGAGGCATGGAGTCTTAAGTAATTTTTCAAAGTCCTTATAGCTGTGATAGACTATAACTGGAGCCCAGGTCCTTTCAGGGCAGTGTGCTATACTTCCACTACCTTTCATCACTGTCAAAGTTGCTGTCATAGTCATTACTCATAATAGCCGAAGCCTCTGGAATTCAGCCCAGGCCTGCCTTTGAGCCCCTTCAGGCAGTAGTGGCTGTCTGCTGAGGCACATGGCAGGGTTCAAGGATGACCTCACAGGCTGAAGCTCCAAGTGGCAACTGGTCCCTTGGAAGGGCCTCCCTGGCACTGTTTACTAGCAACTGTAATGACATTCTCCACTCTCTCCTTGAGCTTCACCCTCCCGCTTCTCCTGAGCCTCCTGAGTCACCTCTACATGTATCTTACCCAGGGGAGTCCTCCTTAGCTTCCCTAAAAGATGGGACTTCTAGGAAAGGATTGCACATGAGGGCAGGGAGTCTAGCAGTCACCTTGCCTGCTAACCACTCACCTTCGCATCTCCATTGTTGCTGCCCACCCAGTCTGCCTTTCCTGAGACCTGGGCCTGTCTCCCTCTCTTCCCCTTCCCTACCCTCACCTCACTTAGATCCCAGAGAGAACTGCTTCTAGGCAAGCAGTGGGATTTTTTTTTTCCAGATCCTCAACGACTCTCTTTTTCCTTTCCCATCTTTCAAGAAGCAATCATCTCTATCCTCTTCTTCAAATCTTGGGCCTCATTTCCACTGTATTCTGCTGACAGAGATACCTAGTGTTAGCCGATAGGAGCTTAAGACCTAATTATTGTCTAAGGGTATTTCAGGTTTGAACTCTACCATGACTCTACCTTCAGCAATGAGCTCAGGCCTGGATGGTCTGGTATGTCTGGGTCTGGAATCTGGGAGCCAGGGCCCCCAGAATCCTGATTTGTAGAAAAAAGAGAGACCTAGCAACTTTGGGCCCTGAGATTGGATTCTGTTGCCAGAACAGAAGTGTGGATGGATATGGAAATGGAGGGCAAAGAGCCACGGGCATCTGCCTTTTCTGGGGAATATAAAGGACCAAGCTTCAGGGGCTCAAAGGAAACTTTCCAGGCCACAAACCCACCTTGGTACCTTGACAGGAATTTGTGAAGCCCTGTGCTTCACTGTGTAAGTGTAACTTCTGGGTGGAAAACTACAGTTAAATACATTTGGATTATCTGCCACCCTTACAGACCCACCAAGAGCCCTTCTTCATGAACTACAGAGGGGGCAAATTCACTGCTCATACAAACTCCTTGTTTTGTCTGGAAAGACAGGTGATGGAGCTCACCACCTAATCTTAGGATGCTCCTGGAACTGTTTTTCAGGACTGGTCACATCTCCTTTAGTCCTCATAGTCCTTTAGTATTATCATCCCCATTGGAAGAGGAGACAAAGGCATGGTTCACCTCCAAGTATTCCAGCCTATAAGCTTCACAGGTGGGGTTTTAATCAGGCAGGCTGGCCTGGTGTCTCTGCCTGATTAACACCACGGCCCCTGGAGCCTGACTGCCCCATTCCTCAAAGGCTGATGAGTGGTACTTGCCCTTGATGCAGTTGCAATGCGGCTTTCTGATTTATGACGATTTGGAACTCCATTAATTGGGTTTGTCCTGGGAGCATGTCCCTAAGGAGGGTAACTTCCTGTGCACCCAGTCCTGGACGCCCTGCCAGGCATGCTCCCCTCTCGAACTGTCCTCCTGGTTTCTAGCAACTACCACAGTATGCCCTCCCTTTTCTCTCCCTCTTCCACAATAAGGGAAGCTGAAGCTCTGGCCGCCTTTGAGAAGGAGAAGGGAATCCAGATGACACGGGCAGTGAGATACCAAGAGGTCAGTCGCAATCATTTCTGGCCAATTGAATAGGAATCTTCACTGGATACCGGCTCAACAAGTCCCATTCCCCAGATCGGTGTAGACCGGGTCTAGGTGTCCCCGCTGCGGGGCACAGCGCCCTCACCCGGCCCTCTCGGGCAGCTACCTCTGTGAGCCCCGCGCAGGGAGCGCGCCCAGCCCTCCCCTCCCGGTGTGATGGGACTTCTCCCCCTCTGGACAGTGACGCCTCCTTGTCCCGCTCTCCCCAGAGGGGTCAGAGGCTACAGTCCAGCCGGGGCGCTCGGGTCGCGCGGAGCCGCCGGGTCGCGGCGCGGGCGTGGACAGAGCGCCCGCGTGCGTCCGCCAGCCTGGGCTTGATCTGCCTGCGCCCCGGGGCAGCCGGGTCGAGCACAATCCCGCGGACCGCGCGCCACGCTCACCTGCAACCACCGCCGCTGGCGCCTGCGAAGCGAGGCAGAGGCGCAGCCCCGCGGGTCTCGCTCTCTGGCCTCCTCGCCCCGCCGAGGGCCGCGGCTGTCCTCGGGGATCGCTCGTGGAAGACGAGCAAGGAGCCCGAGCCGCTGCAGCCGTCTACCGCGCCGCCGCCTCCTCCAAGTCCCATTCCAGAGCGCTCCCCTTGCTCGCTGGCTGCCTGGGAGGCTCCGGGCAAGGGCGGGCGCGGGGGAGGCGGCGCCGCGGCGAGGGTGGGGAGAGGGCCGGCAGGAGGAGGGGTGTCCTCTTTGGGGACCGGGAAGGCGTGGAGAGGGAGCGGCGGCGAGCGCGGCCCCACCCTGTAGGCAGCCCCCCGAGCTGCACCCTGGCCGCGCGCCCTGCCTGCAGCCACTTCTGGACCTGACTCCGGGGTTAGGGAGCCACCCGCCCAGAATTAACAGGGAGCTTCAGGGGCTTGTCCGGGTGGGGATAAGGTTGGGGAGGTATCCCCTGGGGATGAGAGACATGGAGGGAGTCTTATAACCTGAATTTGGGGGTTATTTTCTGCAAAAAGGCATCCATCGACAATGATGAAGAAAAAAGTGATGAAAATCTGGATAATTGGTGACAAGTGCCAGGAACTTCCTTGGCACTACACAGATCACCTCACCAGAGCCAGTTCATATTCACAGAGCATCCACTGGCCAGGAACCAGGCCCCGAGGTGGGGATGGGGTAAGGACGCCAGGATGTAGAGGAGACAAAATTCCTACCCTGCAAGAACAGTGAAAGTCTAGTTCAAACAAGACTTCAGAAATTATGGGAAAGACATTCGTAACTTTGTCAAGTGGGAAAACCTTACTTTGGAGGTCCCCACTGAAACATGGAGGGATGCAGACAGCAGGAATGGACAATAGAGGAGAGAGGGCTGGCTCTCCCACAGCTCTCCTGCTCCTAGCCAGCTGGGGTGAGTGTGCTCTACAGGCCAGGACATCTCCTAATAAAGCTCCAAAATTCTGTCTCCGAACTGCTAACCCAAAGCACCTAGTTCAGGTTTTGACAAGCTACTGGGAGAGGCCCAGAACTAACCAGTTGCAAATTCTCTGGATGTACCAGAGTGTAATCATTTTAAGGGCTTTTGATTGCCTGTGTTTTGTAACTAACCATCACCACTATTTGATGGCAGTTAGTTTCTGGAATATGAATAAGTGCCATGTACAAAATCAATTCTTAAAAGCTCCAGGGGTGGATAATTAGAATCCTAGATATAAAGCAAGGGGTTAACTCACTGTGGTCATTAAGCAACCCAATGGCACCATAATAGCCAAGAAAGAATCTTGGATTCAGGTCCCTTATTCTGTTACCCTGCAGCTCACAGGACGCTCTTGGCTGCCTGTACTGATCAGAAATAGTTTCTTTGTATGTCTTTGGGAGGAGGAAGGTGGAGGTCAGAAAGCAGAGAAAAGTCTTCAGGAAATGTTTGGTCTCTGAAGCCTTGGATCCCACAGAAGAAAATTCTTCCTGAGTCCAGGCCAGTGAAAATCCCCTAGGAGCTAGGGAAGTTGAGTTACAGTTTATGGAAACTTACAGTTAAAATGTGTAGCCCAATTCCAAGACACCAGTATGATCTAGTAAATTACCAGGAAAACAATAGCAATCTGGAAATCCTTCCAATTTTTTTAAGGAAATTGTGAGTTCGAAACTGATTCCAATGACTCTGTTGTATGCCAACTAAAATGGGTGTTCTTTCCCCAGGGAGTTCCATCAGAATTCTTTAGAATAGGAAATCTTTCTATGGAACATGGCTGGGGCCAAGTCAACTAGGACAACTGAGTTGTTCTACCGTATGGGATGATCTTCTATTTTTCTGCCAAAAAAATAATGAAGCAGAAGCAAGTTTGGTGTCTTGAAATATGAAGTCAGAACAAATGATTATTTAACTTCTGGGTTACCTTGCCCTGTAGCAAGAGGTTAGGGGATGCAAATGCAAGTTGATAATAAAAGCTGCTGGGGAAATCAAATTCACCTTTTCTGTTAGTGGCTCTGCTATCACTGGATGCACAGAGAACCTTACTCAGAAGTGTAGGGTTAAGACTTTCAGTTCTCATGTAGGCATTCATGCAAACACACGAGGGTGAGAGTGTGTGGTATCTGAGAGCACACAAGTTGGATACAATGATTGAAAGAATGATCAAGGCTCGTCGTCTTTCAGTGATAACTACTTAATAATACATGGGTAGCTACGTGTGGAACACTGCCTCAATTACCTGTCTCTACTTAGGGTTGCACAGCAAGGATCTGTTCAGGGGTGGGGGTTATTTGATCCAGGTTTCACATTCATGAAGAACCTCAAATGTGGACTTTTGACATAAGCATCCATTTGTTCCCTGTAAACATTAGAACTTTTTGTTTTCCATTAGAATTATCCTGATTTGAGACCTAGCTATCTGGCCTAGAGGACTGATCGAAATGAGACGAGAAACACAAAGGTGACCAGAGTATGAGGAAAATAAAGAAGAGAAAGACCAATAGCCTAAGATAAATCTTGTACTGAATGCGTGAGTAGAAATGTAAAATTGCAATGCACCTCACTTGTATTGTGTATCTAGATGACTGATGGTGTTCCAGTGCCCTGTAAACCATTGGTGTTCCCTTCCCTCTCCCTCAAGTAGAAGGGCTGATGTCACCTCTGGGAGAGGAAGCACTGGCCTATCAGGCAGCTGCTCACCTGTTGGAGCTGGAGATGTGGGGTTGCAAGAGGAGTAGTTGGGTTTCTACTGTGGTTCAGTTCAGGAAAACTTTCTAGAAGGGCAGTGCTCCTTTCGGGATACCCTATCAACATGGACTGCTGATTTCAGGTCCAGAGGGTCCCTTAAGGAAAAGATGACTGATGGCACTATTGTACTGGTTGAAATAATTTCTAAATAAACATAAATATATCATCCCACCTTAGAAAGTCAGATGATAGGGATTAGGAAAAAACTACAGCAAGTTAAAAAAAAAAAAAAAAAAAAACTTGTTCAGGAAAACAAAACGCATTTCAAAGAAGACTCAAATGTTTTTATGTGGTCTTGAACTTCACCATGAGATCCCGAGGACAGGGACCAGGTAGGTCTTTGCTTGTTTATGGATCTTGTCCTACACTATGCTTAGAAGGAACTGGGCTGCTATAGCTTTTAACCTGGTGTTTGGAGCCGTGTAGTTTTGGGGCATATAGGTTGATGAGGCTGTCTCTCAAGAATGAGACAACAGTAATCCCAGAGGCTCAGGAGGCTGAGGCAAGAGGATCACAAGTTCAAAGTCAGCCTCAGCAACTTAGTGAGGCCCTGAGCAACTCAGCTAGACCCTGTCTCTAATTAAAATACAAAAAAAAAAAAAAAAAGGTTGGGGGTGTGGCTCAATGGTTAAGTGCCCCTGGATTCAATACTTAGTACCCCCACACACACAAAAAAGAATGAGACAACAGGGTTCAGTGGAGAACCTTTGAGTATAGGCTAAAGTAAGTGGAAAGATTATTGTCTCCTTAAACATTGACAAGGCTGAATGGACCAGGCATGCGTGGACGCACCACTCAGCAGTACAGATTACTGCTCCTTTCATCCTTAAACCTAGGAACTGGCACAAAGTGATCTGTGATTAGAAGCCAACAGAGTCTTCCCTGTGACACTCAATTAATTACCTTCACTCAAGGACATTAATGAGTCCACGTCTGCACTGTTTGCCTGGTGCTCCATCAGGTTGCAAGATATTTGGGCAATGACTATGTGCATCTGTCCTATGAGATCCCCCAGCACGCTGGCAGAGCTCGGTAAGTAGGGACTCGACAATAGCAAAAATATCAAAAGTTAGGACTTTTCCACATTCTCTCTTGCCAAAGAAAACAAGTAGGACATGGATATTAACAGAGTCCAACAGAAGGGGAAACATTACAAATGGTTAGTGGAAAGAAAAATGTGACAGTCTGCTGAGAGTCACACATAAATCACAAAATGGAGAAAAATAGAAAGCAATGAAAAAAGGCAAACAATTTCATTAGTGAGGAAGGAGTCTCTGAGAAGCAGCAAAAGGAATGTCTTGACTCATTTAAAACAAGAATTGACAAAGCAACTTCCAATTATAGAAAGTGCCAGAAAATCACTGGCTCCATGTACACCATCTATGAATATGTATTTTTTTAAAAGAATGATGTTGAGAAAAAGATGCACTAATCAAAGTTTTTAAATTGAAAGTTTCTTTCTCTTACAGCAAAGTTTCTAAGATAGCCCAGCATCACTGACCCGGCCTAACAAAAGGGCACCAAGATTCCCCAGATGGCCAGCCCACACATGGGGCAGAAGAGAAAGTCTGAATAATGTTTTAAAATCATTTAATATATGGGCTGGGGATGTGGCTCAAGCGGTAGCACGCTCACCTGGCATGTGTGCGGCCCGGGTTCGATCCTCAGCACCACATACAAAACAAAGATGTTGTGTCTGCCGATAACAAAAAATAAATAAATAAATATTAAAATTCTCTCTCTCTCTCTTTCTCCTCTCTCACTCTCTCTTTAAAAAAAAATCATTTAATATAGAAATGGAATAAAGGACAAAACCTACCTGATATAAAATGTAATTTGACAAAATTCAATACCTTTTCATGATGAAAACACTCCACAAACTAGAAATAAAAAGGAACAGATAAAGGGCACCTACAAAAAACCACAACCAAGTTTAAATATATATATATATATATATATATATATATATATATATATATATATATATATATATATATATTTTAGTTGTAGATGGACACAATATATTTATTTATTTATTTATTTATTTGGTACTGAGGATTGAACCCAGGGGTGCTTAATCACTGAGCCACAGTTCCCAGCCAGGGTCTCACTGAATTGCTAAGTGCTTCACTAAGTTGCTGGGGCTGGCTTTGAACTCACAATCCTCCCACCTCAGCCTCCCAAGGGGCTGGGATTACAAGCGTGTGTCATGGTGCCTGGCTTATTTATTTTTATGTGGTGCTGAGGATCAAACCCAGTGCCTCAAACATGCTAGGTAAGCACTCTACCACTGAGCCACAGCCACAGCCCCAAACTTTATCTTCATCATTAAGGATCAGGAGCAGGATACCTTCTCACTACTTACATTCTACATTGTACTAGAAGTTCTAATCAAGGTAAGAAAATGAGATAAAAGGCATCGAGATTGGAAAGAAAAAAGTAAAAACTGTTTGCAGATGATATGATCTGGTATAGAAAAATTCTAAGGCACACATTAAAAAACCGTTGAGCTAATACTTGAGTTTGGTAAGGTTTCAGGATACAAAATATGTTAAAAATTTTATGTATTTCTGTACACTTGCAACAAATAACTGACAATGAAATTAAGGCCAGGCATGGTGGCACATGCCTGTAAGGAGACTGAGGCAGGAGAATCGCAAGTTCAAAGTCAGCCTCAGCAATTTAGTGAGACAAATAAAAAAGAGATGGGATATGACTCAGTGGTTAAGTGCCCTGGGTTCAATCCCTGATTAAAAAAAAAGAGAGAGAGAGAGAAAGAAAAAGAAAATGAAATTAAGAAAACAATTCCATCTTCAATAGCTAGCCCCCACCAAAGAACAAATCACTTAGACATAAATTTTGAAGTGCAAGCCCTATACAGTCATGTCTTTGTGTCCATGGGGGTTTGATTCTAAGATCCCTGGAGGACAACAAAATTCTCAGACCTTATATGAAATGGTGTGGTATTTGCTTATGACCTACATACATCCTTATGCCTTAAATAATACCTAGACCACTTAAAATATCTATTACAATGTAAATGCTATGTAAAAAGATGTTTGTTGTATTGTTTAGGGAATAACACAAGAAAAAGCCAATTCGTTTTTAGGTGATTTTTTCCCCCCAGGTATTTTCAATTCACAGTTGGTTGGCTCCATGGATGCAGAATCCACAATATAAAGAACAAGGTTGGAGAACTCACACAACAGCCAAACAGTGAAAGCAGCCCAAACAACCAGAAACTGATACTTGGTAAATTGTGGCATATCCATAGGATAGAATATTGTTCTGCAGGCTGAGACAGGAAGATCGCGATTCAAAGCCAGCCTCATCAATGGCAAGGTGCTAAGCAACTCAGTGAGACCCTGTCTGGGGATGTGGCTCATTGGTTAAGTACCTGAGTTCAATCCCCAGTACCACCCCCCCCCCCGCAAAAAAAGGAATGAAATACTGATACATGCTTTGAAACAGATGAACCTCAAAAATGAGCTTAGTGAAAGGCCAGTCATAAGGCACCACATGTTGTCTATTTCCATGTCCAAAATAGGTAGCTCCATTGAGACAGAAAGTAAGCTAGTGATGACCTACAACTGGGAAAGTTAAGATGTGGAATAACTGTTTATAGGTGCGTTTCTTTGAGAGGTGATGAAAATGTTCTAGAATTCATTGTGATGGTGGCCATTAACTTGTATACTTTAAAGTGAATAGTATGGCACAGGAATTCTATCTCAATAAAGGTTTTGTTATGGGCAGAGGGCGAGTTTTAATTTTGAGCCCTCATGCAAATAATTTAGTCTCTCTTCCTGCTTTACTCATCCTCCTCTGGATACTTCCTGGAAGACTTTTATGCATAGGAAGGAGAGGCTTCTTGCTACACTTCTTGGTATCTGCTCTTGTTCTTTTGCACGCATACCTTTTCTGGAGTTTGTACTCCCTCCTCTTACGAGCACTTTCCACTGCAAGAAATGTCTCCTGCTGGAAATTTCTGTCCTAGTGTCTACTGTACCTGACACAGGGCAATTCACATTTCTTGACTATTGGAATTCTGTGTATTTTTCTAAAGAACAAAGCGCTCAGTGGTAGAGCACTTGCCTAGCATGTATAAGGCAGTGGGCTAGATTCTCAGCATCACATATAAAGAAAATAAAGGCCCATCAACAACTAAAAAACATATTTTTTTTTTAAGAAAAAATAAAGTAATGGCCAGGTGCAATGACACACACCTGTAATCCCAGCATCTCAGGAGGCTGAGGCAGGAGTTCAAAGGCAGCCTCAGCAAAAGCTATGTGCTAAGCAACTCAAGAAACACTGTCTCTAAATAAAATACAATATAGGGTTGGGGATGTGGCTCAGTGATCAAGTGCCCCAGGGTTCAATCCCCATGGTACCCCCTACCCCCCAAAATAGAATAAAGAACAAATATGCTTTACCATGAAGTTTCACATGGATTTTATTTAAATCTTAAGTGCCCAGGAAGTGTGTAAATACGTTACAGTACTAGAGTTGCACACCAGCTGTTCAGAATTCTCCTCTATATTGTCTAAGGTCTCAGGATTCCACAGGGTTTAGATTTGGTCATTTATTGTTTTAATGATGCAGTGATTTACAAGAAAAGAGGAAAGTTCTTGAGAAGGCACATGTAGCAAGTTTTCATTCAGAACTGTACTGAATTAAGCTCACATAAGAGAAACTGGATCACAAGAACAGTAAGAGCTAAGAATAACATTTCCTTTTGATTTCAAATTTAAACAGAATATTAGCTAGCCTCTCATCTCAGCAGTCCTTTAATCTTTCTTCAGAGATCAATCCTTTCACTATGGTGGTGTTGTTCTTTCCCTATCACCTACCTTTATGACCTTCTGCTAGTAGTCAAGATGCACATACAGAATAAATAGGACTCTGCCTGTCAGGTCTGCTGGAAGAGTAGCAATGAAATTTTTTTCCAAGTGGGCTCTTATGAGACTGGTCTCTGTGGGACTCCTCTGACTTGTTCTTCAGAATTTGTTGTGATCACTGGGAGTGGGATTACAGCTGGCTTTAATTTTTCTCATGTACTTATTTTATTTTTCATCTAGTAAATATTTTTAAATACTTTTTTAGTTCCTTCTATTTGCCAGACGTTCTAGGCATGGATAGAATAATAAATAACACAGACTTACTGGGGGATTAAAGATAAGAAGTGACAATAACTGCAGAGCGTTAAGATGTGCCTTGTTTGGAGGTGCCGATTCTGCTACGGGAGAATATAAAATAAATGCCTTCCAGATCCGTGGCTCATAGGAAGCCTCTAAAGGGAAATCACTTTCAGGTCGAGTTGCTGGACTTAGTTTCTTTTTATTAAAACATATGAGTTTATAAAGTTTCCTGATAGCCTAAGTCACACCTGGTTTTTCCATGAAGATGTTCAGGGAAGTTAACTCTCAGGGATACAGTGACAATGATTCAGTGCACTAACTTCAACAGGGCAGAAAAAAAACTACATTCCCAGGGGAAATTACTTGTTTTTTTTTTCTTTCTTTCTTTCTTTTTTTTTTTTTTTTTTTCTGTCTCTATGTAGTACAGGCTTTCTGGGGAAAGGAAGTTAGGTCTCAAGGTTTCCTAGTACAAATTACAAAATAGTACAAATTACATCACTGCCTTTACTGGCCTGAGTTACGATGCTGGAAATCTTAACATGCATAATCTCCTTGACAAAGATAAATCACTGCAGTTCACAAGCATGCCTAATTTCCTCAGAAGGAAATTGCTTGCTTAAAACAATTAACTACTCAAAAACGTCCACCTCAGTTGATCTTTTTTTCTGGACTGAATAAATTCTTTTAATAAGAATGAAAAGCTGGTATTTACAGTACATCGATTAAAAGACAACTGACAGCTTTACTTATGTAAGGCAACTTCAAGCTAAACACCCACCCCAAGTTTACATGGTTTCGCCCGACTTGCTTTCCACCTGTGGATGCGTTAACTCCAATGAGTAGCAATCAACCACTTAGACCTATTTAAACTGCAGAATTATGAAGACATCATACAAGTCACTGCACTGGGTGTCCCTACTGCAAAGGACAACAGGGTCCTCTGTGCTGTTGCTGGCCCCTGTATCTGATCTTCTCAGAGCCAGGGCTTTCCTCAGGAAGAGACCACAGGTGGAGACCTCATCTGCCCTTTAGAAGGCCTACATTGGAAGTCCCTAATTTAGGATACCAGGGATGGCAATGTGCATTGGATATAACTTTCACATTGTGACCAGGTCTAAGGGGGACCAAGACACCACAGCTCCAGTAGCAGCCAAAACGACCATCCTAGCCTTTTCTGAGCAAAATGCAATTTGAATCCTCAATGCCTATGAACTGGGTCACACAATTCCTTTCAAAATCATCCTTTTTGCTCTATTGTAGCAATCTACCTGGATATTTTGATAAATACTTTATTTCCTGGATGCACAAGCTTAGATCTTAATTGTCACCCTAAGGCCCATGTGTTAAAGACTTGGAAGTGGGGCCTGGGGGCGGCTGGGGTTGTAGCTCAGCGGTATAGCACTTGCCTGGCATGTGAGATCCTCAGCACCTCATAAAAAGTAAATAAATAAAATCAAGGTATTGTTTCCAACTACAACTAAAAACACAAAGTTAAAAAAAAAAAAAAAAGAGTGGGGCCTGGTGGTAAGTCTTTGGGTCACTGGAGGTGTGCCTGTGAAGGGGACAGCAGGAACTTCGCCTTCTCCTCTTCCCCTCTTTTGCTCCCTGGTCATGAAGTGAGCAGTTCTGTTCCACCATGAGCTCCTGCCATGATGTGTGGCTTTGTCACAGACCTAGAGTGACAGAGCCCACTGATCACAGACTGAAACCTTTGTAACTGTGAGCAAAGATAAATCTATTTTAAGTTATCTCTAGGTATGTTATTAGTGATGGAAAGCTAACATACCAGGTTCAAGAGGTTCTCAGCTAAATAAGATAAAAATTGTACAATCAAAGGCTTTTTTTTGCAAAGCATGTGTGTTAGATAGGCTAAAATAAACAAAACTTGAGTCCATCATGCTGTGTTTTAAGTCAAACTCTTCAACCTAAAGCAGCAGCTGTTCTTGCTAATAAGGATCCCACTGATGCATCTATAGGGGTCAGACTTCCATTTTGATGTACCTTTTTCTGAATTGGACAGGCGACATCTTCTGTTTTCTGCTGTCTTGCTGTCAGCAGAAGATATGCACATGCATGGGGCTGTGGGCAGAGGGTACAGATCTGGCTGGCTTCCATACACCATGAGCCATTTAGCAGAAAACTTGGCCAGTATGTAGAAACACTTGAAGTAAATTCCATGGGTGTGGAGACATCCCTGCAATGCCTCCTTTTTCCTTCCCTTCCAGAACATGTGTCTGAGCTGCCAAAAACCATTTCACACAGCCCCAGGCACTATTTTTGGTGCTTTGTTAGGTCTGAAGGTAGAGAGCCCTGAAATGGCTTCGCCTGAGCTTTCCGCTGGCAGTTCTTTTCCATGAGCTGCTCTTTTAATACCTTGGCAAAGATACCTACCCTCTCCCCTCCAGAACCTGGGGCTGCTTACATGATTGGCAGTACTAATCTAATGATGTTTAGGTCAGTTTCCAGACTGGCTGCAAAAACTAATGCATCTTAAAAGGGGGGGAAAAACGAAATGTTTTTATAGTCACTTGAGTTTTCCTCTATAATGAATGCTCAGTTTGCATAGCAGCATTTTTTTTCCTCAAAAGATGAATATTTCAAATACAATATATCCCTCTTTAATGGCTATAGACTTAAAGACAATCTATTGATATCATTAGTAATAAATCATTGATTAACAATCTAAGGGTGGAGAAGCAAGATAAATGAAAAAAATGTGGTTTGGTTAAGCAATCAAATTAAACATGTATTTAGGTCCAGAACAGTGAGGGTAGGGGGAGAGGTTTTTGTTGTTGTTGTTGTTTCTGCATTCTTGAGGACAACAGGATAGAAAGAGAGATAAAGACATCAGACTCTGGGGAAGAGCTGCACAAATTTTTTTTTTTATTTTAGTTGTAGATGGACAAGATATCTTTGTTTTACTTATTTATTTTTGTATGTGGTGCTGAGGATCAAACCCAGTGCCTCACGCATGTGAGGCAAGCGCTCAGCCACTGAGCTATACAGCCCCAGCACAAAATATTTATGTAGGAAGAAGTACAGGAAGCAGAGAGCCTGTTGGCCTCTAACCTTTTGTCACCTTGGTACCCTGGAAGTCCAACTAGCTTGTTCAATGGAGGCGCTTTTTTTTTTTTTTTAAAGGAGCGACAGATCATTCTTTGGTCAAAAGTGTTAAGTTTTGCCCTTCCCTGCACGGCGTGGTGGCACGTTTGTACTTCCAGATGGAGGGAGACCTGACAAAAGACCTAAAACTCTGTGTTCTACATGGGATGGGATGGGACTGGTGGATCCATTTGCAAATCTCCAGTGGTAGGCTCAAGATTAAAAAAAAAACAAAAAAAACCTAGGGCTGGATATGTACCCCAGTTTGGTGAAGCACCTGCCAAACATGCTCCAAGCTATGAGTTCAATTCCCAACACCAAAAATAACTTTTTTGATTTTTTTTAATTAAAAAAAAAAAGAGGGGTTCTCACCAGCGAAGTGCACAAAAAACATACAGGCATGAGAAACAGTGAGGTAATGGCTATTCTTCTTTCTCTGTGAACAACAAAATAGGAGAAAGCAGCAAGATACCAAAATGGAATTTAGAATATATTTAAAAAAGAAGCTATTTATCTGTGTTAGTAATGAGACAAAAATAGACTTCCGGGGCTATGCAGACCTTGCTCTACAAGGTCATTTTAATGCCTTTCCATAGTGGAGGCAAAAAGAAAATGCCTCACTCTACAGAAGTAAATATGGAGGCTGCTCTTGAGTTTAGCCTGAGAACTGTTAAGAATCAAATAAAACCAGCAACACCAACTTCCTATGAGGATCTTGGAGAATGCAGTGATAACCGGAAGTTCATGGTGCCACCCGGGTGCTGCATAAACCAGAAGAGCAGCCTTTGTTTCTCTCCAAAGATGCTACAGCATCTCTCAAGATCAGAACCCCTCTCCATTCATCCATGTATCATTTGCAAAAATTATTATGCAAAGAGATGGAAAATCACGAGGAACAATATGCAAGTAACAGTCATTTCCTTTGTGCCTTCCACAGGGATGACAACACTGATGGGCCTTTCCACTGAAATATGGCTACATGGATCCAAGTTTGTGTGAATCTTTCACGTTTAAACTTAGGGAAAAAAAAACTTATTTTTGTGGTGCTAGGGATATAACCTAGGCCTTACACATACTGTGCAGGCCCTCTACCACTGAGTGGAACCACAGGCCACCGTACAGCTTCAAGGAACATAATTTTTTAGATCGAGTTTGTAAAGAATACTGAATGAGATTTAAAAACAACTAAGGCAGAATCAGGAATAAAATCTCCCCTCCACCTCTTATGCCGAACACCTGGTGCTTAGACCTAAAGGCAGGTGCAGGAATGCTGGAAACTGGGGTCTGTTTGTACCCCATTCTTCCTGGTCTAAGAAGTCTGATTTTATCAAATACTAAAATATTTTCAACATTTATGTATGAAGCGAGCTATAAAGCCCACTCCTTTTACCGCGTGGCCCTGCGGGGGCAGGAAGGGCACAATCACCACAGAATCAAAAGGTTATTTCTTGGAGGTGGGCGAATCTCACTTTAATTGCAAAAGCCTTCATTTACAGCACATTCAACAATAAACAAGCAGGAGAGCCGTTTTTTTGAACATATGAACATATAAAAGTCCTTTGCCATTCAGGTAGTAGAGATAAGAGCGTTCCACCAGGAAAACAACCCTCCTCATTTTTATGAAGACTGCTTAACATTTTTAAAGGACGACTAGGCAGACGCAGAAATTCACAGTAGTAGGATGGACCTCAGAGGGAAAGAAGAAAACTTTTTTAGGCAAACACATATCAGTGATTTTACTTGATATGATTCTCCTTGGATCAAGGCCAGGTAGGACACATAGTAAAACGGGGCCCTGGGAAGGATGGAAACCAGGAGAAAAGAATACCAGGTCCCATGCGATGCCAAACCAATCAGTCCCTCCTCTAATGCAGAAGTAGTTTCTGTTCCCACAGCCTGGTATTGCCTAATGGTCTCCATTTAGCCCCCGACCCCCATCCCGAGGAGGGAGGGGATAGAGGGTAGCTGAAATCCTCGACAAGTAAATTCCAACTGTTACTGAATTTAAGCCATAAAGGATAGTAGGAAAACTACTGTAACATATACATAAGGACTCCTGTTTATCTAATAAGAACAATGATCACACAATTAACATTCCTGTTTTCATAAGTTTGTTCTATACACCAAACGGTTTAAGAAAGGTGTCGTTTAATTTTGATCTTATATTTTCAAAAGAGAGGAGAAATAAAAAAAAGTGTGACTAATTGCCCAGCTTTAGGGTCAAGCAGGTACAAAACTAGACTTCGGGGACTCAAGGTCTCTCTGTATTTTGGGGAAAGATGAATGGATCTGTTAATGCCTCACCCCTACTGAAAGAATCCTACAGCTACACTACCAAAGTGCTCTAGCTAAAGCATGTGTTCAAAACTACAGAGGGATTCAACTTAACATCTAAATTGTAAAATGTGACAATTCAAAAACAAACAAGCCTCAGAGAGCTCATCTCAGAATTGAAATTACAGAACTATTGCTCAGATGTCTGAAAAGTTGAGCTGCTTGCTCTCAACTCCATCCACTCTCAGACTCAGGCAGACACGTAGGGTGGCGGTGGCTCCTTGGCAGCCCCATTCACAGTGGCATCATCATACGGGGGTAACAGCACCTGAGAAGAAAAAGGAAAGATGAGAGTTAGGTCTGCCCCACAGAGGTTCGGCTTTAATTAAACTTTTATGCAGTTAAACATTTTCCATACCCAGTACCGCCTTCAATTTTTCACCAGGTGGATACATTTTCATGAGAGATTTTTTGAATCCTTAAAGAAGCAACTGGGGAGAGACTTTCCACCCCGAGTTTTTTTGAGCCCTTTCTACATGTGCCAACATGATCAAGGAAAAAGGAACAAGTGCCTGCCTAGGAACAAGGAAGCAAGGGTACCTCTAAAGAGGAAAAAGACTCCTTAGATGAGTGTGCACAGAACAGGGTACGTGCCTGATCCACCACAGGAACCACCCATGGTGAGCCCCATAGCACAGTGGGAATCGCAGGGGCTTTGGAATCAACATGGATTTGCAGCTTGGCTGAGCCACAGTTTTTATTAGCATAATCTGGGTAAGTTACTCAAGCTGTTGCTACGTCTGTGAAACAGGGAGATTGAAAACTAGGTACATAAAATACCTAAATTCTGCTCGGTGCCCACCTGCATGGTAGATGTGATTTACAGATGGCTGGAGAGGAACAAGAAAAGCACTGAACCTACTGATAATCTCCTTGTTCACATTTCAAGTACAGAAAAATCTGCATATCATTGTTTATGAACTGTTAACAGAAGGCATTGGTGATAAGGCTTTCTTGGATAGAAAACAAAACAAAGTACCATCTACCCAGTGTGCTGCCCTTCAGCCAAAAACATTTACGATGTATTTAACGTGTGGCAGGCAAGGCAGGTACAAGAGGCAAGTGTCCGCCCTTTAGGAGTTCAGAGATGAAATGATAAAATGAAGCCTATCTACCTCAAGTGCTGTGTGGAAAGAGAATATTAACGGACAAAACTATACTTAGTAGTTATGTTTTCTATTATGGGCATCTCTGGGTGCTTGAAGTGGTAAATATTCATCAGTTTCATGAATTTTCATTTATCTGTCCCTTAGGCTCTGAGAGGAACAACATCAAGTTTGTCACAATTATCTCTCCTAACCTTACACACACACACACACACACACAACCCTCCATCCCTCTCTAACTCAACACACTTAACCTCTAACTTTTTTCTCCTAGTCTTGGAGCTCCTGTTGGGTTCAAGCTATCTTCCTTCACCTGAGAAGGAAGCCTAGTGCCTGTTTAAAGGTAGGAACTCAGGAGGAATAAAAGAACCCGTATGGTCCACTTGGTGGGAAGTGAAGCTGGCCATTTAAGGAGAGGGCACCTGTGCTGGCTAGGTCCCAACCAGAAGGCAGAAGCCAAACAAAATTTAACAAGTTATTAACAGGGGACTGTAGAAATAGAGATTCGATTAAGAGAGTATAGATGAAAACCACTGGACAGCGGACCAGGTCAGGGCTTGTGTGTGTCAAGAAGCGCCTGCTACCAGAAGCTGTTCAAAGCAGTCCAGAGAAGTAACGCCTAAAAATCTCTGGACCCCAGGTCTGAAAATTCTTTTGGATTTATTCTCAGTGGGGTGGTTACATGCCAGTGTGGTTACAGAGCAGTTACTTTTTGTCCCATATCTCAGGTCAGATAGAGGTTTTACCCGTTTTTAACCACAGAAAACAGAAATAATAACTTTTGCACAGTAAGCTTCCTTGAAGCAAAGTCTATGACACCATCTAGTTGCAAACCTGGCTTTTACAACAAAGAGGAAGCTTCAAACTACAACGAGCTCTCTGCAGAAGTCCTGCTGACATTACGAGAAGCTTAATTACAGTGTGGGTCTCTTTGGTGGGTACTTTGTGGCTTCCATCAGCGTGTACAGGAGAAGCATGCCATAGCTGCTACTCCCACTCTCTACGAAGGCCAACAAGATCAGACACCCTGGGAACACATAGACACTAGCCCTCCACTGTGACATGGCTGATAAGGTCAGCACTAAGAGGACAATATGGACAAAGCCCAGCCCCAGCAGGTTAGCAGGAGGCTCTAGAGCTGCAAAGCAGTAAGTGGATACCTGGCCCATAAACAATGGCGACAGGCCAGAATCATGGCCTTTGTTCCAGAAAGTGGTAATAAGACTGTGCTTGTGTCCTGGACACTTTATGCTCAGGGACAAGAATCAGGGGCAAATGTTCAAATACCAACTGGGCTGTCAGGAAACGGAGCACCAGGACGTCAATCAGAGGCAAGGAGGCACATGCCAGCTCTCCCTACAAAGGAACCAGCCGCTCTCACATCCCACACACCCACACATGCAGAGCACCCCTGTATACAGGGCTCTTGACAGCAGCAATACAAACCTGAGAACACACCCCTGTCTGCTGAAGAACTCTCAGTCCAGCAGGAGGCAGAACAGGCTGAAGGTGACATGATCAATGTGGGAGTGTCACAGGATGATAAGGAGGACAGACAGGGAAAAACCAGTTTAGGCTGGGGGGGTCACGGAAGACCTACTGGGCTAAGTAGGAGGTGATCAGCAGAGAGAACAGCACGATGATGGTTCTGGTAGACAGGTGAGGGAGAAAAACAGAGCGCTGTCTGGGAACTGTGAGGATCTGCTATGGTGGCTGCTTATGGGAGAAGTTGGGGAGCTTGGGAAGACAGTTGAGGGTTGAGCATGGAAAGCACCCTGGGTACCAACTCATGTTTATGCAGTTAAACATTTTCCATACCCAGTACCACCTCCAATTTTTCACCAGGTGGATACATTTTCACGAGACTTTTTGAATCCTTAAAGAAGCAACTGGGGAGAGCCAGTAGCGCATCTCCACTAGGAATACCAAGTCCCAGCCTGAGCTGAGGGGAAAAATGTGTTGTGTTCTCCAAAACAAATGCCGTGTTATCTGCCTCTATGCAGATAACACAGGATGCTATGCACACGTGTTAAGATACAGTAACATGATAAGTAGAAATAACTGGGATCAGAACTAAAAATATTAAATTTCGCATGACTGAGCTTCAGCACTGTGTTCCAAAACCTCATTAAACAATTAATGGGCTCAGATCTATCATTATCTTTGGAGAAATTATCTTAAATTATCTTTTAAGTCACTTAAAAAGAGGTGAAATCGGCCATCATATCCAACCTTTTTTTCTTTTTTACAGAGCAAAACAACACGCAGCCCAAATTCTTCAAATTCTCAAAGATTAAACACAAAATTTTCTTTGAAAAACTTATCTGCTGCACATTTTCCTTCTGCTTGTCAAAGTAAAGCTTTTACACTGCATCTGGTAATTTATCCCTATACTCCTAGCTATTCAACTCCAAACTTGTTTTAAAGTCCCATCCACAATAGGTATGTTAACATCCTGAGAGCCTTTTCTCGGAAACACTCTGTTGCCTTTAGTTTTCAATCCAAAGTTAAGATGCCTAGAGAAGAATTTCTCCTACTGAAGTTGCTGACATCTCCCCCCACACACACTAAATGCTGTGAAATTTTCTTCACATGACACCTCTTTTGCTATCAGACTACTTTAAAAGGTTCTCCAGATGGAACTAACTTTAAATCTTTGAAGGCACGGCATCATCTCCTGATTTCAGTGATGTTGATACCAGGCTGACTTAATGGAAGGGTTGGCAAAGTAAGGGTTCCCTTTCTGCTTCTATGCCATCTGCTAATACTGAAAAGACTTGTCTGTGTTCCTTTTCTACAAGGGTCAGTGAAGTCTGTGGAAATCTGAGAAGAAATTTCTCAGGTCAAATAATATAAAATGTGCCAATTAAGATGCTATATAGGGACTGGAGTTGTGGCTCAGTGTTGAGCACTTTCCTAGAATGTGTGAGGCCCTGGGTTCGATTCTCAGCACCACATATAAATAAATGAATAAAATAAAGATCCATCAACATCTAAAATATATGTATAGGGCTGGGGATGTGGCTCAAACGGTAGCGCGCTCGCTTGGCATGCGTGCGGCCTGGGTTCAATCCTCAGCACCACATACAAACAAAGATGTTGTGTTTGCCGAAAACTAAAAAATAAATAAATATTTAAAAAAAATAAAAATAAAATATATGTATGTATATAAAAAAGATGCTATATAGGGGCTGCAGATATAGCTCAGTTGGTAGAGTACTTGCTTGTCATGCACAAGGTCCTGGGTTCAATCCATAGCACCACCACCAAAAAAAAAAAAAAAAAAGTGAAAATGCAATTATTTCAACATTTTTATAAGTTGGCATTTAGTTAAATGGTTAAAAATTTAATGACTTATAATGAATGACGGATAAATAATCTCTGAGGACTGAGAATATGTCAATCTAAAACCACTGCTGGCAAGCGGTAGCTACGCAATTCTTTCTTTCTAACCGTGACCAGGGACATAACACAACCCAGCAACATTCAATACAACTAAATTCCAGCCTAAGCAGAGTGCCTTGAAGCTATCTCAGCATGACCTTAACTACAGAGTGAGTGATGACAGTGTGAGCCCTCCACACAGATGGGAAAAGCTGTGGACGGAAGGCACTTGAGGTTCTCTAGGAAGATTACTATCCATCCCTACAGAATTCCCTTCTCCTTGAGTTGCTAAGTGAGGTGACAAGTAGCAAAGAAGGTCATTCATGTCACTTTGACTCTGATGTGACTCAGAGTGTTACCAGAGCAAACTTCATTTTTTTTAGCTACATCATGGTTTTAAAGGTCTGACTCCATGGACCAGAGGCAATTCCAACTGGTCATAAATTTCACAAGCCAGGGGCTGAGGTTTGTGGCTCAGTGGTTGTGTCCACCCCTAAAACTAAAAAATAAATATTAAAATTTTTTCTCCACAAGCCAATATAATGCTCAAGGGAAAGAACTAGAACCATGCTCCTCAACAACAGAGACACCTTCTGAGAAATGTGTTGTCCTTATATGGAACTCACAGCATGTACTTAAACTAAGTGGGCTACAATGTCACTAGGCAATATAATCTTTTTTTTTAATATATATTTCTTTTAGTTGTAGATGGACACAACATCTTTACTTTGTTCATTTTTTTTCAAATGTGGTGCTGAGGACTGAACCCAGTGCCTCACACGTGCACATGCGAGGCAAGCGCTCACCCACTGAGCTATATAACCCCAGTCCCTAGGCAATATAATCTTATGGGAATACCAGCATCTGTGTGGTTCATTGTAGACTGAAACGTCGTCATGTAGTGCCTCATTGTATTTACTGGAGAAACTAGGAAATATTTAGGTACCAGGGTAAAACTGGATTTTTAATGTAAAATCATGGGTCTGCCACTAAAGGCCTATTTGGAATTCTAGAGCTGGTAGGATGACAGTTCCAAAGATAACTATGGGTGAGTTATGTAAATGTCTTCAGACATTCACAAAAATAGACCATAATGTTAAAAGACATGCTGATCATGCTCATGGATTCTTGGGGATCCACAAGTGGACTGCTAGGAACCCAGCAGTCTCCTGCAACTACACACCAAATTTTCTGTATTTATTTTCCAGAAAGGGTGTCCAGAGTTTTCACCAGACGAGTGGTAGATGTGCCTATGAGTTTCTGTAGGGGCTTGGAAAATGCGTCACCCTCTGAGAGAAGCAAATCTTCACATAAGGAAGGGCATCGGGGACTGGAAGTGTGCAGTACAGACACTAAACAAAGCCAACAGGGAGACTGTGCTGTGTGAAGCCACTACCTCAGAGGTAATATGTTTTCACAGGGAAGACCGCCCCCCTCCTGTGAAGCCCAACCCCCACATAATACAATCCAGAAGTACCCAAAACAGGAAGCAGAGAAGTAGGAAGCCATGAGGTGCCAAGGAAGCAAATGAGTGCAACGGGGAAAGGAACAACTCCCCTCATTCACACCATGCCCTTCACGGCCCCTGTGCAGCCCAGGTCTGTCCTGATCCGATTTCTATGACTCCCAGCATAGCACGCTTGTTACCAATCCAATCCTTTCTCCCCAACTTTCTCTCTCCTGGCATGTTTTTCTTTCTCATGTCACTCTATACATAGTCCAAACAGCCCACAGCTCAAGTAAATTCACTTTCATCATGGAGAGTTGAAATATTCTAGTCCTGGTTTCTTTGCTTTTCTATGCACCCATGGTAATAAACGTTCTGGAATTTTAAAAAGCACTACAATGATACATTTTCCTATTCTCTATAGATTATAGAGTGACACTGTAAATGGCCCTCCACTGTGTTGCTCTCCTAAGACACTATTTTTATTTATATACTATCTTGGACTGTAACTGTCATGATTACTTTTCTCCAAAAAGTTTCTGATATTTCTGTGCCCTTTCTCAGTGCTGGTCGTTAGAGGTGTGTTCATGTTTTGAGTTCTATCACTCAGTAGACTGATGACTGTGGTCAATCAATATGATAGTGGATAGTCAAAAGGGTACGTGCAATTTGACTGGGGTTCAACCTCCAGCTTTATGATTTATGAAGCCTGGGGTCCTGGGTAAGTCTTTAATCTACGTGAAATTCAGTCCTTATATCTATAAAATAAGACCCATGGTAGTTACCCATCAACAGACTGTAAGGCTTTGAGTGAGGGAACACAACTAACAACAAATGCACTGAGCACACGCTCAGCATTTGGGTGCTCAATAAAGGGTAACAACACTCCAACTGCACCAAGATACTCCATGTAGTATTGTCTATACCAGTTCAACTGTATATCTTCCTTAAGAAAGTGACAATAAGTTGCAAGCCCTTTACTCAATAGGGTTAGCAAAGAGATTCTTTTTCCTTCCTCAGCTCCAGTGGTTGCAAAAATGTGCTAGAAGCCGACTTGAAGAGCTACCATTGAGCCACGCACATTGAAGCAAGTAGGCGGATGGATAAAGACCTACCATGAACCCTGGCAATGTGACAGACAGTGCCATACATGGGATGCTGAGTCATAGCACATAAGGCTTCTGGAAAACCTTGTGCCAGCCCTGCAAAGTAGTCATCTGGCTAGCATTGTAAGTGCACCTTCAAAAGGCCACACCGTTCTATCAAGACATTAGCTTCAGAATAGCAGGAAACCTGGTAAGACTACGGAATCCATGACTCTAAACCCAATTCCCCAAAGTAACTGAACAATGAAAAAAACAAAGGGATCCCACTTTTCCTGGAGGCTACAAGTCTGTAAGAGTTGTGGGCACAGAGCCACAACTAAAATCCAAAGTGACATTTGGTTGAAACATCACCTCCAGTATTCCACCCCTTAACCACACACAGCTGAGGACCTACCTGAAGCCAGGCATGGACTAGGTGGCACAGAGGAGGACTGAAGATACCTGACTCCACTGGAGAAGGATGGCCATGCTCATCACAAGAGGGAAGAGTATATGGAAACTGTGGTCACAAAGACCTTATGTGCAAAGATGCAGGCCGTTTGCTATAGTTGGCAAGTTGGTCCTAGTTGCCCACATTTCTGTTTGCCTTGGCTCAAACTGGGAGTGTCCGTGACCTCTTCTCAGGTTCCACAAATTGTCAGGCAGTTCACAGAACTCAAGGAAACACATTTTCAGGCTTATTATAAAGATACATGATAAAGGACAGATGGTGAGCCAGATCAAGAGGGAAACAGGCTGAGGTCTGCCAGAGCCCTGAGGGCAAGCATCCTGGTGGAGTTGGAGGTGGGGGTGCACCTGGATGTGTTCCTCAAATCTGAAGCTCTCCAAACCCCATCTACAGGATTTTTATGGAGGCATCATCACACAGGCATGATGGATAATTAATTCAAGCTCTGGCACTCCCCACAGGATGAGGGTGGGGCTGGAATTTTAAGTTTCTAATCAATGTTTGGTCTTCCTGATGACTGCCCCTGTCCTGAAGCTACCCAGAAGCTCATTAAAGGCTGCTTAATTAAAATGAAAAATACTCCTAAATCATCCAAGAAATTCCAAGGATTTTAGAAACCCTATGTCAGGAACCAGTAGCAGAAACCAAACTATAGTTTGTTAAATACAAGTTTGATCTAGATTTGTAAGCCAAATAATAAATGAGAGAGAATTAACATTTTCTCAGGAAAAAGATATCCTTATAAAGAACCAAAAGGTTAGGTGGCGCTATTTGTCAACATTCTTGCAGGTGGGGAAACTGAACCCGGGTCTACCCAGGCTAAATAAATTCCCTGGGATGGTTCAAATTGTCCTACAATTACCTAGAAAACAGCTAAAATGTCAATGAACTATGTAGAACAAATGTAGCCTGCCACCCGCTTTTCTGTGTGTGGCCTGGGAGCTGGAAATGATTTTTATATCATTTGATGGTTGGAAAAATGTGTACAATGTGTGAAAATTACATGAGTTTCAAATTTTAGCATCTTTAAATAAAATTTCACCAGATACAACCACCCAAATGTGCTTACACATTGTGTATGTCTGCTTCTGCACTACTATAGCAGCACTGAATGACAGAAGTCATATAGTCCAGAAACCGAAAGCATGACACACAATGCCAAAACTTTTATACGTGGCCTTTTATAGAGAAGATGTACCCTTGCCTGACCCAAGGGGAAACATTACTCCAAATTCAGACATTGGAAGATGTGACAATGTCAGCTGGCAAGTACACAGCCCCAAAATAGTCCCACTCTTAAGAGGCACTGAAGTCTTCCAAAGTTCCATTTAAATTAATCACAAGTAGCCAGAACATTGGTTTTTCTCTTTTTCACCATCTGTTGTACCCCAACCATGAGTCTTCAATAATCTGTTTAAAACAGGCAGGGTTTACATTAAATGCCGGGGTTATGGTTTAAAATAGGTGTCTCATGTGTGAGACAATGCAGAAGACTTAGAGGCAAAATGATTCATTTACAAAAGTCTTAACCTAATCAGTAAATTAATCCCCTGACAGGAATTAAATGAATGGTAACTGCAGGCTGGTAGGGTGTAGCTGGTGGAGGTGGGTCCTCGGGATTATCTTTGGAGTATATATTTGGTTAGCTGAGCTTACTCTATTCTCTCTCTTTCGGTTTCCTGATCATCATGTGAGCTACTTCCCTCCACCACACTCTTCTGCCACAATGCTCTGCCTCACCTTGAGCCCTGAGCTAGCTGTCTATGGAACAAGACCTCTGAAACTGTGAGCACCCATCTAAACTTGTTCTTGTCAGGTCTTTTAGTCACAGCAGCGAAAAAGCTGACTAAAACAGCTTATCTTAAACTGGTCATGTCAATTTGCCCATTTAGATATGAGCTTCCTTTATTTAGGTTGAGGAAGGAGGTGGCAGACAGCTGAATCATGACTTTCCATGATTAAATGAAATAACCACCTGACTTTTGGGATGGACTTACCACAAAGGGCAAGTCTGGGCTTATTTTTAAGAACTAAAAGAACTGTTTCCAATTTTTTGAAAGCCTCCACATGTAAACAAATAAATACATACATACATGTAACTACCTGTTTTTTATTCTAAGGCACACAGTTTTTGTACATTTTAACATCTCTGAATTTATGCTATGCCTTATCATTGACAGCATTTACAGCTCCTAAAATAATGTTACAGAAGCTCTGGTGGCATTCTGTATTCATGAACCTAACATACCAAGAGATAGGGAGAGCATGAACAAATTTTGGGGAATCCTAATAAAAAAACTTTCTTCCCACCTACAGGAACCATTTATAAAGGCAAATAAGATAAAAGTTGATTTACTCTTCAAGTCACTGCAAAACTACTGTAATCTGTCCTCTCCTGACGTTACAGGAGAGTAATAAGTAATTTCCATTAATTCTCAGCAGAGAAGCCATTCAAAAATTTTTATAGATCATATTCATAATATAGAATTAGTTCTTTGAATCTTTCAAATTGGGTCCAAAAGTTCTGACAGGTAAAATATTTAGAAAGGTAACATCAAAATAATAAGGTATTCTAAAATGAAAATGTTTTTACACATTTAAATACTTGTGTCCTGAGGCTTGGGCAGGAAAAGGAGGGCTACTCAGACCCTCAGATCCCCATTTTACCTGTTTCCTCTTCTCAACAACTTCCTGTTTCCCTCCCTTGTATTAATGAGAACAGAGAAACAGATCTCCTCCTCCTCCTACCCAACAAACCAACTGTAGAAGTTTCTATTATTTCTTCATATCTGTCACCATAATAGAAACCTCTATATTCTGCTTTTGAAATCATCATAAGCCTTTCTTCTGCTATTATACAGTCAGTAATCATTCTAGTAACAATAAATACATTTACCAAGTGGATATACCCTTATTTAACCAAACCATTCCAATTATTAGACAATTAGGCTGGATGCTATTGCTACTAAAAGCAACACTACATGAACATCTTATACATTTTTTATTACTTCCTTAAGATAGATTCCCAAAAACCCTTCCTAGAATGTTTAAAAAATTTAAAAAATGAAATCCAATGCCTTATCTGTCCCTACGGTAAAATCAATATGGACTTTATTTGGGGTATGTGTAATTAAATCAGAAATCAAATTGTGTATTATAATTTCCAGCAAAACAGATGCTTTAAAACAATCTGTATTTTACTGATAGAAGAATATTAGAATATTGTACAGAGGAAAGAAATAGGAGCCAAGTAAATGTCAACAGTGTCCCCTGAACCTATCTACATAAAAGTGGAGAAAATCTCAGGGGGGGGCTGGGGATGTGGCTCAAGGGGTAGCGCGCTTGCCTGGCATGCATGCGGCCCGGGTTCGATCCTCAGCACCACATACAAAGATATTGTGTCTGCTGAAAACTAAAAAATAAATATTAAAAATTCTCTCTCATTCTCTCTCTCTCTCTATCTTAAAAAATAAAAAATAAAGGCATGTACCACCACACCTTAAAAAAAAAAAAAGGAAATCTCAGGGGGCATCTAGTCCAGCTTCACCCAAGATGCTATCATATTAGAATTAACAGAAAGTATATTGGAGGCCATGTACATATCTGCTCTATCAGGAACTGGGTTAGGAGAAGCAGGATTACCTAGCATAGCTAGGATGCTTTTTAGCCTTTATTTTCTTCTACCTCTTTCCTCTGAGTCAGTGGCAATCATAATCCCAAAAGATGCCATTCCAAATGCCATAATCCTAAATGTTGAAATCTCAAAAAATTAAAAGCCCTAAAAATCATAATCCCAAATGCTGAAATCCTGAAAACCATAACTCTTATTGATTAAAAAAAATAATTAAGTTTATATACGTGGAATAGAAAGCCAAATCCTGGAGAATTCGTGTATTTCCCATTGCACACAGGAGAGGTGGATCATTTCAGGGGAAATACCTAAGAAACCTGATAAAGCAATATATTGAATCACAGAAGAATTTTAAAAGAGCAACATCAAGAACTCGAATGTCTTCTCTGAGGACAGGAAGTGTCTGTTCCTCAGAATGGAAGACTTTACACAGTCAGTGATCAGGAGCATCAGCCAGCTCTAAGGACACCCTCTGTGCCATCGCCCATAATCCACCCTGGTAATATACTTTTTCACACGTCAAATTTTCTTTTTTCTTTTTTAAAATATATTGTTTTAGTTTTAGATGGACACAATACCTTTATTTTATTTGTTTATTTTTGTGTGGTGTTGAGGGCCTCGTGCATGCTAGGGAAACACTCTACCACTGAGCCACATTCCCCAGCCCAATTTTTCTTTTTAGTTTGTTTTTGTAAGTTTTGTTCCCCACAGTTTTAAATTGTCAACATTATTTTTTACAATCTACTATTATGTATCATTTCTGATACTAGAGATATAAATGTGTTAAAAGAGTTCTGATTCCTTTTATGCATTTTTTGCAAGATTGACTCCACAAAAGAACATTGCCCCAATGTTGATTTTGTGCCTAAGCATTGTGGGTGCATGTAAAAATATCCAAACTTCCTCAGTACATCTGTGTTTGATAAAGATAAAATTTCTCAGGACCTCAACTCTTTGGGCAACTGCATATGCAGTGGTAACCCATGGTGGGTTTTAATATTTATTTTTTGGTTGTAGTTGGACACAATACCTTTACTTGTTTATTTTTATGAGGTGCTGAGGATCGAACCCAGGGCCTCACATGTGCTAGGTGAGTGCTCTATCACTGGGCAACAACACCTGCCCCCACGGTAGGGGCACCTTAGGATATTTTAAACTTTTAAAGGAAATACAGCAATACTTCTTAAACACTGCACTGACTACTGCTAAGTCATTTAGACATTAAAAAAAAAAAAGTTAAGTAACTATTTTCATGGCTTAAGAGTTCTGTTGGGAAAAAAAAATATCTCCAACCCTAAGGCATCATAAATTCAAGAGTTTGCGACCCCCAGAAATCCCCTTCAAGGTTTTTGCTTTGCTTTGGTTTGAACACTGGAGGAGAGATTAACACTGGGAATCATCTCTAATATCTAATAACTCTGATTTATCCTGCCTCTGAGCCGAATTTGGGAAAGTACATATCTGGATAATAACATGTGTACTGTTTTAGAGAAGGATAAAAAGCACATTTATTTTCTATCAACAAGAGTCCCAGTATCGTTCCACAGAGGTCAACATGAATCTACTTAGCCTGGGAGAAGAGCCATCTGGTATAGTATCTGGAAGGAAGTGAAAGCCAGGCACGACATGTTAGTAAGTCAATGTGGCTTCCCTATAAAGGTAGGGACAAAGGAGAAACATACATTAGTGTGTGATGAGATTCCTAATGTAGCTATGAGACAAGGGAAAATAGCAGAACTAGATCATTCCAACCACCAAAAAGGGTCTCTGTACATTTGATTTGCTTCAATTAGGATGCTAACATCGACTCCTTTAGCTTTGGCCAGTCTTTAAACCAGCAGTACTTGGCTAAAAGAAAAAAAAGTGTCCTCCAACCCTAAAAGTCCAGATTATAGTCTCTAGATATTATCTCCCATCAAAAGGAAGCAAGACTCCTCTGATTCCAGGTCTGGAGAAGAAAAATAATAGCTGTGTAGAGAAAGTTTTAATTTTTTGCCCTTTGAAAGATGAGAAAGAGAGAGATGTAGGAAGGGAGGGAAGGAGGTAGAGAGAGGAAGGGGGGGGGAACAAGTTTCATTTAGGCTTATTCATAAAATGTATAAAAGTAACTATATTTTCCAACTGGACATCTCCAGTTTTTCATCAATTATTTATTACTTAAAAATAACCTCACTGGTCACTACTAGAGAATGACAGACTAACTAATTTTGAAAACTGATAAATGAAAAGAACAATTCATATCACAAGTACTAATGGGTAGCCAAATAGCACATGAAGAAAAAAGTTTCTCTTTATAAAATATTCTAGGGGGCTGGGGATGTGGCTTAAGCAGTAGCGTGCTCACCTGGCATGTGTGAGGCACTGGGTTTGATCCTCAGCACCACATAGAAATAAAGTTATAAAAAACATTGTCCTACAAATGTGAAATAAATTTTAAAAAAATTCTAGTTAGTGAAGGAAAAAGAAAGATAGGAACACTACCATATTATAACCTCAATGAACCAGAGTACCAGGAAGTAAGCCTATAGGTTCGCTTACATACCCAAAAGATGCCAACCAGATATTATATTATATTATTTATATTATATTATATTGCCTCTTGATGCAAGAACAAATTATCAGCAATAAGTAGTCTTGCAAAAAAAACCCCAAAAGTAACAAATCCCAAACATGGAAAGCCTCCAGATCCAACTGAAAATTGTCAGGAAACACCTGGAATGTAGTAAGAAAAAACCTAGATTATGGGGCAAACTCATTTCTTATACAAAAATTTAAGAGTCTCCACTACTACATACTGACCCACAGATCCTGTGCCTAATAGTCTGCTAGAAAATTATGACATTATGAGAAATATGTGGAAATCTGGGGGCTTAATTCTTATTTATGATACTAAGGAATTATAGTTATAATTAAGAATTCTTTTTGAAAATAATACCTTCCTGAGCTGGAGTTTTGACTCAGCATTTGCCTCGCACGTGTAAGGCACTGGGTTCGATTCTCAGCACCACATATTATAAAATAAAGGTCCACCAACAACTAAAAAAATATTAAAAATAATACTTTCTTTTTATAAAAATCTTTTTTAGAAAGTACTATTAGAAAACTGAGACTTCAGTTGGTGATCTAGTCAAATATTTTGGAGAGGACTACCAATATGATGGAGTTAGAAGAAGGTAAATCTCCCTTTCCAAGAAACACAAATCTTTAAAAATGACAAAGAAAAAGGTCACTGGGAAGTTGGGGAACACAGTGACATTATCAGCCACTCCATTTCCTCATTTTAAAAATGGCAAGTTAGCTGGGCACAGTGGCTCACATCTGTTATCCCATCAGCTTGTGGTGGGCGGGGGAGAGACAAATGAGGCAGGACAGCAGGAAACAGATTTATATGGCTGCAGCCAGGTTCGGAAGGCAAAGCTTTCACTGTAATCAATCAATCAAACCCCTGAATCCAGAGTTCAGGCAGTTTCAGAACTTTATACCCAGTTTATTGGGAGGGCCTCAGAAATTCATACAAAAGCAGTTCTCTCTCTCACTGTTCCAGGCAAGTTAACACTTCAAGGACAGCACCCGAGAGGGGAGAGCTTCTTTCCCCCTTTCTTCCCTCCCCTTGGCAGCTGTTACCATGGAGGCCAATTAGTAACTAGAAACATCTTCTCTTAACTTTGAAATGTAAACATCTCTGTGAAGCTCAGCCCAAAGCCAGAGGCTTTGAGAATCTCTCTTCCTTATCACACTTCGCATTTGCAAACACACTTCCCACTTGAAAACTTTTACAAACTATTGTTATTATACTAGATAGTCCATAAATGTTTGAAAAACTACTAGAGGGTGTTCAGAACCTGGAATGCTAATCTCTTTCAGGCCCTTGGCCAAATTTAATTATTGTAAGACATGAGCAACAGGAAATAGGAAGCATAACTACAATGAACTCTTTTGCAGAGATCCTTTTTCTGATAGTCCTAAGATCAATTATGGTGAAGACTTCTGGAGATGCTTAATTAAGATTTTTCTGTAGAGGAGGGGGTGCCACTACCGGTTCAGGAGGCTGAGGCAGGAGGATCAAGAGTTCAAAGCCAGCCTCAGCAGAAGCGAGACACTGAGCAACTCAGTGATACCCTGTCTCTAAATAAACTACAAAATAGGACTGGAGATGTGGTTCAGTGGCGGATTGCCCTTGAGTACAATCCTGGGTACACCCACCACCACCACCAAAAAAAAAAAAAAAAAAAAAAACACAGGGCAAGCTAATATAGAGTGGCTGAGAATGAGGACCAACCAACAACCATCTATAAGCAATTCCTTAACACCTATGCCAGCACGCCAGGAACAGTCACAGGGGTCCAAATCCTAGTGAGCACGAACCAATGTCCAGCTAGAAGACTTTCTGAAGAGAGCAGGTCTGTTAGTAGAAGAACTGGGAGCACCCAGCTGAAAAATACAACCGATTTTTTTTGTTATTATTATTTATTTTTTGGCACTGGGAAGTTGAACACAGGGGTGCTTTACCTCTGAGTTACATCCCCAGTCCTTTTCATATTAACACATGGTCTCACTAAATTGATGAGGCTGGCCTTGAACGTTCAGTCCTCTTACCTCAGGTTTCCGAGTCACTGGGATGACAGGCATGCACCACCATGCCCAGGCTTGATAAAAAATTTTAAACTTATAAGTAAGCCTAAATAAAACTTTTTACTCCATACCAACTGGTATCTTACTCGTGGTTCTTTTTTCTCTAAGAACCCAGTTTCTACATAATTTCTACAAGGGGGGTGGGGGGGAACCATACAGCCATATTGCACGTACAAACCAAGTACGTGCAATATGGGCATCGTCTTCTCTGATGTGGTTCTACAAAATGAAAGTCCCACCAAGGGCAGTAGCACATGCCTGTACTCCCAGCAGCTAAGGAGGCTAAGATAGGAGGATCACATGTTCATAGCCAGCCTCAGCAAAAGCAAGGTGCTAAGCAATTTAATGAGACTCTGTCTCTAAAATGAAGTACAAAATAGGGCTGGGACGTGGCTCAGTGGACAAGTAGCCCTGAGTTCAATTCCTGGTACTCAAAGGAAGAAAAAGAAGAAGAAAAAAAAGGATGGCAGTCCCACACACCATCACACCATGAGTCAGGCTAAGGTTTTGACATACAACTTTACAATTCCTCCAACTCAAAAATCTCAAACTCGACTTAGATTTTTCTTTTACTCAGCAGCACAATAACTGTACTAAGATATGTTTTTTGTTGTTGTTGTTTGGATTTTAAGGGAAAAAAATAAATTTATTGGTAACTTAATATCCAACAATCTAGAAGGAAAAAATTTCTTGAGCCAGTCATTTTATCAAAAACACAATAATTCTGAATAGTTAATTCTTTAGAAAGACTTACTGATCCAAGAAAATTCTTGTGAACAGCACATGTGTTTACTGTATTCAGTACACAGGGTTTTGCAGACCCTTAAGAAGGGCCTCCTCAGCCTCTGGGTTTGCTGGGCGTCATGCATTAGTCTGATCAGTTTACCCTTAAACCCCTGGCTCTCGTACATCTGATTCACCCCAAGAAATGTTTGATGGGCACATGGGGAAACTATTAATGCAAACATGTTCTTGACATTCCACAGAATTTTCAATAATACCAGCTTATACCCACATATTTAATATAAAATGTTATATTGTCTTATTCCTGTTTTATACACAAGGAAGGAAGACACAGGTTAAATTACTTTAGTAAGATTAGTAAATGAGAAAGTCACCAGCATTTAAAAAACAAAACACAAAACTCAGTCCTAGTTTAGACTTGACCTAACATTTATACTTCTTCTTTTAAGTGTCCTGTCCATCCTGTCCATCCAGTCCCACTGACTCTGCCCCACCCACATGTTCTTATCATGTACCCTGTCCTCACTGGCCACTCGCTGAGCCCTTACTTGTACAGGGCACCACATCAGCACCATGGTGAACACAAAGAGAAGAACACAGAGTTTAATACCTGGAGGACTTCGATTTTCATCTTGCTGAGCCAGGGGGTTGAGACAATTTAAATGAATTATAAAATGGCTAAGGATGCTTCCAGTGAAAACATGTTTTTTTTTTCAAATCACGTATCATGGGTTTAAATTTTTTGAGTATGAACAACTAGTAGCAAAAGAAGTCACACAAATTCTCTTAAGGTTTTTAATACACAGGGCAAGTTATAAAGACACAATAACCTCTATCATTCTTATTTATCTACCCATAAAACCATACTTAATGGTTTAATTTCATATATAAAGTGAGATAATACAGTCATGCTACGCAGAATTAACATCTAAATTTATATTCCATGGCTTAATAATTCAGGGACACATATCTAATATTTTTAAAAATGATCCACAAGTTAAGCCACTGAGATTTCAATAACCTCTAAGGAAAACAAAATACATTTAACTAAATCCTTTGATGACCAAGCAGCTGATAGATACATTTCAAGAATAAAAAGTGGCAAAACACTTTAAAGATTAGAGCCATGATACAGTAGTGGGCAGGGGGGATCTCCACCTTAAGTGACATCACACCTACCGTAGTGTCATTGCTGGTAACGTACACCAGGACATCAGAAGAGTTCCTGCCATTGATGTATCGGTAGCAGTTCCAAACACAGCTAATCAAGTAACCCTGGAAGTAAGTACTGGTTATTAGATTTTTAATTTTCAAACTGCAAACAATTTAAAGTACCACATAGACCACAAAAACATACTATAAAACTTTTTATTACATAAAACTAAAGCATGTGTAACCTCTATTAACCAAAAAGCCTTTAAAGAGTACAAATGCTGGGTACAGTAACTTGCTGGCTAAGGGTGCTCTTGTACCTTTGTATTTTGTCACACAGTGTGGGCAGAAAAGAGGTATTGGTTAGGAAGAGGAAGGGCTGAGAGCAGAACACGAAATTTTGAAGAAAACGTGGTCCAAAGGAACAACCACCACAAATATTTATTGTCCTCAAATTCACAGTACAAATTCATTAATCCATTTATCACAACGCTTTACCTCTGTTTCATTGGGAATTTTTATTCTACGTGATCGTCTATGATTTAACCACAAGTCAATTTTTTTAAAATGTTCATAGCCTATAAATTTACTTCCAAGTCATCAAAATTCACTAAAACATTTCCATTTTCATAGTGAGATATCCAAAGAAGATACCTCAAACGAATTACCAGAATAAAGACATATTACAAATAAAGCTTGAATTCATGGGGGAGAGGTTATGGTACCAGGCATTGAACCCAGGGGCATATCCCCAGCCCTTTTTATTTTGACAGGGTCTTCCAGAGCTGCTCAGGTTGGCCTCTAACTTGTGATCTTCCTGCCTCAGTAGCTGCAATTACAAGCATACACCACCCACCTGGCTATAATGGGAGACGTTTAAGCAATGAACTCCATATATGTCCATTCTAATCATCATAATTTGATTAGAAATTAAATTATTTCAAAATTCCTTGCTTAAACTTTTTTATTAAAATAAGTTTAAATATACAGAGCACATGGAAACCTCACATATAGCTAAGAATATAAAATGGCGTAGTTGCTTTCAAAAAGTCTGGCAGAGCCTCAAAAAAAGGAAAACTGAGTTACCACCTGATCCAGCAATTCACAGCAATCTTGCAGCCAAGAGGTCACTTATACACGAATGTGCATATAGCAGTATTATTCCACAGAATTCTCCCAGCATGATTCATAACAGTCAAAAGTGGAAGCAGGGGCTGGGGATTTAGCTCAGATAGTAGAGTGCTTGCCTCACATGCACAAGGCCATGGGTTCAATCCTCAGCACTACCCCCCAAAAAAGTGGAAGCAATCCAAATGTCTATCAACTGATGAACAAGACACACAAAATGTGGTGTGTATCCATTCGAGTGAGGGTCATTCTGTGATTAAACAGGAAGTAAACTCTGATACGACATGTGGGTATCCATTGGAGTGAATGGTCATTCTGTGATAAACAAAGTGATACATGGTATAACATGGGGGGATCCTTGAAAACAAGATGGTAAGTGAAAGTTAGCCACAAAGAAGCCAATATTGTATGACTGTGTTTATCTCAAATGTCCAAAACAGGCAAATCTATCAGAAAGTAGCTTAGTGATTTCTAGCGGTAGAGAGTGGGCAGAAGAGTGAATGGTGAGTGGTATTCCAAAATTATATTGGGCAGCCACGTGGTGGTGAATGCACAATTCTGTAAACATACTAAAAAACACTGACTTGTATACTTTAAATGGGTGAATTTTTTTGTGAATTACATTTCAACAAAAAATTTTAGCAAAAAATAGGTAAAATATTCTGTAGAATAGTCAGAATGCTTTCTTGAACTGCATTCATATTTGAAGGTGATTATTTCTTGCATTCAACTTCAGATGTTAAACTGAAAATGTATATGCTATTTTATAAAATTTCTTTAATATTTATTTTTTTTTTAGTTTTAGGTGGACACAATCTTTATTTTATATTTATGTGGTGCTGAGGATTGAACCCAGTGCCTCATGCATGCTAGGCGAGCACTCTACCACTGAGCCACAATCCCAGCCCCATAATATACTTGAATGGCTATAATCTCAAAGTACAGATCAAGAAGGAAAAAGATGAAAAGTGCATTCTTTATTGAATAATGTACACAATATCTTCTATTCACTCAAACTTTCAGTTTAGCCCATAATGTTATAAGTTCTTTGGTGCCTGGGAAGCCCTAGGCTTTTTAAGAATTTTAATGCTTGGATGTATTAGTTATATGTTCTGTAAAAAGACTATATTCATTTAGTATTTTAGCAGTGAACACTGGATTCCGTAAAGCAAGAACTCTTTCAGACATGAGTTCCTTATTACAACAAATCCATGACAGAGGCTAAACAGCAGACAAATGTGAAGTGCCTGTTGTCTGGAATTCCACAAGTCCACGGTCAGGACTCCCAAGGGCCCCTTAGTGACACACATAGTTCATTCACTGCTCACCCTGGTAGGGGAAAACCTCACTGCCTATTGTCTCTAAACACCCAGTGAATCATTACAGTGACCTTATTTTTCATTTGACATTTTCTTTAATCTTGAATTAAATATTTAATATATTTTCCAAACTCACACTAAAATATTCCTTTCCTCATCTCTTTTTTATACATCCATGCATGAAATTTATCCAAATCCTTGATCATACAATATAAAAAAATTCAGTGGTGTTTTATGAGGGAAAACTGAATTGATTGTCTCTCTTTCTCTGTCTCCTACTTGCTGGGACTGAACCCAGGGCCTTGAGCTGCTAAGGATGTGCTTTACTACCAAATTACAAGCCCTTCAACATATTTTCAATGAGTGATTTTCTCTCTACTTCTCTTATCTATTTAAAATTATTTTTTCCTAAATGTACTTCTTTAAGTTACTGAGGCTTAGCTTTTTTTTTTGAGAGAGAGAGAGAGAGAGCGAGCAAGAGAGAGAGAGAGAGCGAGAGAGAATTTTTTAATATTTATTTTTTAGAGTTCGGTGGACACAACATCTTTATTTTACTTTTTTATGTGGTGCTGAGGATCGAACCCAGCGCCTCGCACATGCCAGGTGAGCGCACTACAGCTTGAGCCACATCCCCAGCCCCTGAGGCTTGACTTTGTAAAGGGTAATTTTATGTCAAAATAAAGATAACGAAAGATAATGAGTTTTAAAAGTTCAAAGCCTGGGCTGGGGATATAGCTCAATTGGTAGTGTTTGCCTTGCATGCACAAGGCCCTGGGTTCAATCCTAGCACCATACACACACACAAAAAAAGTTCAAAGCCTAAGAACCATTTGAGATTTTCCTGTTAGCACACAAACACAGGCTATCAAAATACAATCTGTTTATAATTACAATCACATTGAAGAAATCAAAAAGAACAGGTAATATCTGATGAGAAGGGTGGGGAACACTATTGGTGGGAGTGACAACTCATTTAACTTTTGGGGTGTTCGATCTGACAGCCTACCAAAGGCCTTCAACTTATGCCTGTCCTCTGATTTTAAGAAAACATGTTGTCTGGGGATGCAGCTCAGTGGCACAGCGCTCACCTCACTTGTGTGAGTCACTGGGTTCAATCCTTAGCACCACATAAAAATAAATTTAAAAAGGCATGCTGTCCATCTACAATATAAAAGAAATTGGGGGAAAAAAAAAGGAGGAAGAAAATGTATCTTGAGGACACAAATGCCTAAGTATTATTATAGCACTACTAATAAATGAAAAATCAGACACCACCTCAATGTCCAACAATTGAAAGAAATAATAACACTCATAAAGGATTGATATTCTAAAAATGACAAGAATGTGTAATTCCAGTGTCTCAGGAAGATTGCAAGTTCAAAGACAGCTTCATCAACTTAGCTAGAACGTAAGCAACTTAGCGAAACCCTGTCTGAAAATAAAAAATAAAGTAAAAGCAGGCTGGGGATGTGGCTCAGTGGTTAAGTGCCTGTGTGTTCAATCCCTGGTACCAAAAAATCATCATCATCATCACAAGAATGTCTATTACATGGGACATTGTAATGCATGTTGCAGTGTCATAACATAAACTATGCAATGCATAATATTATACTAATATATTTCCATTTAACATATTTTGGAATAATCCTTGATTGGCCTGTGTAATCCTGGTGTTTCTCTCTCATGTAAGTAACAGAAGGAACTGGAATATTAGGAAACCAAATAGCAGTTCAGACAATTAACCGATCAGACTGTTTATTTCTTTGGCATATAGAATATTCTCAATAATATTTAACCGTAAGTAAAATCCTTATGCTTACCTTAAATGTCAGGATAATGCTGATAAACAGAAGAATAATAAGGACCAAACAGGTAGGATTCACCGACATGATATCATCTCTGTAAGGAAAATTAGGAGGCTGCAAAAGAAAAGGGCCTTGTTAGCAAATCTCTTTATAATCATTCAAGATATATTCATTAGACAGCAGTTCTGATGGGCTCATCAGAAACCAACGGGGAAAAGCAGGCAGTTCCCATTTAGAACCAACGCACAATTTCTCACCCACCTCTACTCATGAAAAAGTTACAAAAGGTGTGACAATGGGGACAGACTAGTCTGTCCTTAATGCGGGCAATAATTCTATAAAAGGGAAAATCAAAGGAAGAGTCATGAATGAGACCTGAAAATACCACTTTGCTCGCCTACTACACAAATTTAGAAGTTAGTAGTCTGTGCCATGGAACATTTTGTACACCTGGATTTTCTGGGAATTCTAGACATTCTAAAGAGCACGTACAGGGTCAGGGGATGGATTTAAAATGGTGTTTTCTTTATGTAAAGTATTCTTGCTGATCTTAGAGAGCAGATTCTCTTATAATAACAAGAATTCACAGCATCTATTAGAAGGGTGGGGGCTGGGGATGTAGCTAAGTTGGTAGAGTGTTTACCTCGCATACACAAGGCCGTGGGTTCAATTCCTAGCACTATATACGCGCGCGCGCGCACACACACACACACACAAAAAGTCAGAAGATGGGAATATAGCTCTGTGGTAGAGTGCCTGCCTAGCATGAGGGTTAGGGTTTGATCCCCAGCACTTGAAAACAAAGAAACAAAAGAAGTCCTACCATCTGACTACATTGATGAAGTACCAGATCCAAGGAAACCTATTTAGGATGATCATAGTCGTCTATGGTCAGTGGAAGCAACAGGACTTCCCCAGGACACAAATAAAAAAAAATTGATAAAATCAAAAGGAAATAAAAATCAAAGTAATTTTTTTGAGATCAGGTCATAAAATCAGTTGTTTAAAAAATATTTTTTAGATGTTGGTGGACCTTTATTTTATTCATTTCTTTATATGTGGTGCTGAGAATTGAAATCCAGTGCCTCACACATGCTAGGCAAGTGCTCAACCACTGAGCCACAACTGCAGCCTCCAGAAATCAGGCTTTTCCATTAGAGCCTGAAAGGGATTTTTGTAGAAGTGATTCTTTTCTTTTTTTTTGTACTGAGGATTGAATACAGGGGTACTTAACCACTGAGCCACAGCCTCAGCCCCCCTTTTTTAAAGTGTGAGACAGAGTCTCACTACATTAGTTAGAGTCTTGCTAAATTGCTGAGGCTAACCTCGAACTTGCAATCCTCCAGCCTCAGATTCCCAAATTGCTGGGATTACAGCTGTGTACCACCTCACAGTAGTAATGTTCTTAAGGGGCAAGAATAACATTGTGTTGTTCATAAGACCAACAAGAAATCTTATTGCGCCTATGGTCTAATTACAGAAATAAATTAAAGAAGAACCATGTGACCTGTTTCACAAAGATCTTGACACTCTTCCTCCAGAAAAGTGGACATGGTTTCTACATATAGTTAAGATCTACAGAAAGATACGCGTGTCTGTTTGACAAGACTCCACATAAATAAACTGAACAGGCATTAGAATTAAGCAAGCGGGTGCTGGGGATATGGCTCATTTGCTAGAGTGCTTGCCTAGCATGCACCACCAAAAAAAAAAAAAAAAAAGAATTAAGCCAGGGGGCCTGCCTTCAGCCCTCCCAGATAACAGCCTCTCAGAATCACTCTATCTCAATCTGTCAACAGAGGCTCCATTATCAGGAGAACTTCAATGCTGCCATTCATTACTGTCTTTTAAGGCATTGATGATAATGTGTAAGCCTCATTCCTTCAGCCTAATCTTTAAGTAGAACATACAGAAGATATTCACTTGCTTTATTTTGGGGCTGGGGTTCTAGTTCAGAGGGAGAGCACTTGCTGAGCATGTGTGAGGCACTGGGTTCAATCCTCAGTTCGACCCTTTATAATTATTTGTAAAACTAAATATAAATAAAATAAAGGAATTGTGTCCATCTACAACTAAAAAAAAAATGTTTTTTAAAAAAAGGTAAATGTTTGATTATTTTAACTGCTATTTTAATTACTACCAACTCTAAAATAAACAAGGAGGGAATGAAAAAACAATGTAGAGCTTAAAAGGAAGTCTAGGTAGATTCTGAGCATTCGGCATGCTTGCCCTGCATATTAGGCTTTATGTTCCTTATAAATCTCTGCAGCATATGGAATGTAGCACACCATCTCCTATTCAAATAGTCAAAGGGCTGCATATGGTTCACCTTCATGTCTCCATCACCATCAACGCCCTGTCCCAACCCCTCGAATACATCCCAGATCATGCTGAGATGGTATTTCTTCCTCTCTTCCAGGATGAATTTTGGGAGCCCAGCACCAGAGATCATCATCACAAAATTTAAAAAAAAAAAAAAAAAAAATTCGATCAGCACCAAGGGCTGTGACTCAGTGATAGAGCTCTTGCCTAGCACATGGGAGGCACTGGATTCAATCCTCAGCACCACATAAGTAAAATAAAAGTATTTTGTCCATCTACAACTAAAAACCATACATAAAAAGACCAGTCTAGGCAAGTTGGCAAGACCCAGTCTCAAAATGAAAACTCAAAAGGACTAAAAATGTAGCTCAAGCCAGGCACAGTGGCACACGCTTGTTATCCCAGCGGCTCAGGAGGAAGAGGCAGGAGGATCCTGAGTTCAAAGCCAGCCTCCAACAATTTAGCCAGGCGCTAAGCAACTCAGTGAGACCCTGTCTCTAATAAAATACAAAGGCTGAGGATGTGGCTCAAGCGGTAGCGCACTCGCCTGGCGTGTGTGTGGCCCGGGTTCGATCCTCAGCACCACGTACAAAGATGTTGTGTCTGCCGAAAACTAAAAAAATAAATATTAAAAAATTCTCTCTCTCTCTCTCTCTCTCTCTCTCTCTCTCATCTCATCTCTCTCTCTTTAAGGAAAATAATAATAATAATAATAAAATACAAAATAGAGCTGGGGATGTGGCTCAGTGGAGTGCCCCTGAGTTCAATCCCTGGTACCCCCAAAACAAAAATTATATATTAAAAAAAAAAAAGTATCTCGGTGGCTTAATGGTAAAGCACTCCTCAGTTCAATGTTCAATTAAAAAAAAAAAAAACAACACATCACCAACTTCTCTTGCCTCACCTCCTCCTTTCTTTCCCCGCCCCCCGCTCATCCACTGATCATTTCTCCTGAACTTTTCAGTCCCCATTATCACATTCCCCAGCCATCTCTTCCATTTCATGAGAAGTCTGCTCCTTTCCCAGTGCTCAGACACTACTTAAAAAAAAAAAAAAAAAAACCACTAAGAACAAACACCTTATTTAAAACATTCTAAGATTTTGAAGAAATTTTAAGACAAATTCACAATTTAAAAAATAAAGATTATAAGATGTGAATAAGCAGATATTCCAACCTCTGCTATATGTTTCTTGATACCCAGTCATAAATACTTATTCATATGGTCACAAAGGACATTTAATAGACTCATCCCCAAATGATAATTGTGGAAGAAAAGGATTTTATGATCAAATATGTTTGGGAAACAGTATATAGCAGAGTCCCAAGTTCTCCCATATAAGAGCAGAGGCTGAACTACATTTTATTCATACCTAAGCAAACTGCATTTCACAAAGCAGGATTATCAGCATCTACACTATAATTTAGGTAGATTCATCAAATGCCACCATCACTGCCACCAACTTATCTCTCTCAGGCTCAGGGAGGTTTCATTTCCCAAAAGATATTCTAAGAAATCAAAACTCTTTAAGATTACATGTACAAATCTCTCATCAGGCCAAGCATAGTGGTGCATGCCTGTAATCCTAGCAGTGTGGGAGACCGGGTCAAAAGGATCACAAATTTGAGGCCAGCCTCAGCAACTCAGCGAGATCCTGTCTCAAAAATGGGGGTGGGGGGAGACAGAGGATGGGGAGGAGAGGTTAATAATGTAGCTCTGTGATAGAGCAGCCCTAGATTCAAATCTCAATATTACCACATACACACACACAAACACACACACACACACACATCAGTAATTCATATGCAATCTAAAACTCCACAAATGAAAGTATGTGAGCCTATCACTATACTTGTATGTCTCTTACTGAACCAGGTATCTCTCAGGACAAGAAGCAGTCACTGGGAGGGCCACGTACCAGCTGGCGAATGTATTCCTGAATGGAGTTTGGATAAACAAGCACAGTGACTGCAACCAAGGTGTTCAGGGCAAAATCAAAGATCTGGTAACAGAAGAATGGGATGATCCAGGCCGCATGTTGCTAAACATAAGAGAAAACAGCAATGTTAATGCATTCCGAATCACAAAACACTATTTTCTTGAGTTCAAAGAAATCATTTTTTAATCTAAAGGGACATGGTGGAATTGAAATTCATGAAATCAGGTCATGACAGCAACTGGTGCGCCAAATGGAAGGAGTCAACAAACATGACTCAGTGAACTGGTCTGGGATTATAATATTGGTTTTACTGGATTTCCTAGTAAAATGACGTCAGTGAAAGATCAAAACTTCTGAAAAAGAAAACTGGGAAAAATTACTTCATACTGACTATAGTTAAATACAGAGATTACACATGTAAGAGACAGAGGAAAAGGCCCGGCACCTTATTATGGCTACTGACCTTGTATGCTCCATAAGTTGCCATTGCACATATCAGGATCATGAGGAGAGAAACTGCGATAGCGATGCACATGTCTGCCAAAAAGTTAAGACAATTAGCAGTAAATCCACTGTTCAAATATTTTTGAGTCTATCCTCAAAGGCACTTTGTTTATAAACCAATTATAAGTAACAATTTTTTTAAATTTATTTTTTAGTTGGACACAATATCTTTATTTAATTTTTTATATGTGGTGCTGAAGATCCAACCCAGGGCCTCGCATATGCTAGGCGAGCGCTCTACCGCTGAGCCACAACCCCAGCCCCTATAAGTAACAATTTTATGGGAAACAAACCACTATTTTTTTGAATAAACTATAGCTAATAGAGGAAAATAAAGTGACAACGATATTCTCCCTAAATCATAAACGATGGCAGATATGAGATTAAAAGAACAAGAAAGAGAGACAGGTTACAGATATCAGCAAAAATTGGAGCCAGGCGTAGAGCCATACACCAGCGACTCGGGAGGCTGAGGTAGGAGGATTGGGAGTTCAAATCCAGCCTTGGCAACTCTGCAAGGCACTTAGCAACTCAGTGAGACCCTGTCTCTAAATAAAATACAAAAAAGGGCTAGGAATGTGGCCTAGTCAGTGGTTAAGCGCCCCTAGATTCAATCCCCAGTACCCGCCCCCCAAAAAATAAAATAAAATAGAAAATTAAGTCTTTTGGTCCACTAAACTCTCTAGATAATAGGTGTTCTTTTATAGTCATATAGATGTCTAAATCCGATTTTGTAAACTTGAGTGCCTCATGACTCAAAATTAAAATTTCCCATAGCTTCCTAATTCACTTAGAAATCTCAATTTCTTTTCATGGCCTGGATTCTATAATGTACCTACCTCTCTCATCTTACCTCATCTTTCTTGCTCACTATAACCCAGCCATACCACTTGGTTCATTAAACACAACAAGATTGCATTACCATTTGCAGTTCCCACCGACAAAAAGCAGCTCAGTTATATTTCCACATCATCAGCACCCCCCCTTTTAATCATTCAGGTCTCAGCTCCAATGGCAACACCTCAGAGTTCCCCTGAGTTCTACAGTTAGGATAACCCAACCAGTCACTATCACATTACTGCGATAGTAATGTGGTATCATCCTTATTGCAAGATCACTATTATCTTATTTCTATTTGATACCAGTATACTATCTGCTTCCCCCTGAAGTAACCTTCCTACTGAAAAGGATCTTGTCACCATTATAACCCCACCATCCAGGCAAGCAATGCCCACTGTAGTAGCCTTTAGCCACATGTGGGAATTGAGCACTTGAAAAGAGGTTAATCTGACTGAGATGTGTTACAAGATTAACATACACTCCAGATTTCAAGGACACAGTACAAGGAAAAAGAAAATAAAATATTTCACTAGTAATTTTTACACTGATTACATGCTAAAATAATATTTTGGATACACTGAGTTAAAAATAAAACAATTAAACTTAATCTCACTTGTTTATCTTTCTTAAGGTGGCTAGTAGAAAATTTATTTTTATGTATCACACTACATTCCTATTGAACAGTGCTAATCTAGAATGATACCTACATCATAGTAGGTACTAAATGAACATTTATTCACAGGGTCCCTATCTTTAGGAAATTCTGATTAGAAGCATGGTAAAACCAGTTTTCTAAAGACAAATATATGGGGTCATTATTTGGCTGAGAGCACAAAACCCTGCTTGACAGTTTTGAAGACATTTTCACAAATGTTTTAATCTTCTTGACTGAGGTAGATGTTATTGTTCCTACTGAACAGATTATAGAACTAGGGCTCAGAAGTTATATAACTTACTGAGATAGTTATTTGCATCAAAAGGATAAGCTATGACTAATTCTGTTACAATTTCAAATCCCCGGTTCTTTCTACCATATCATACCACACCATGTTGCTTCTACTTAAGCTATGAACACTGACCAACAACTAACCACGGCTGCCACTTCCTCTAGGTTTTTCTCCAATGGACAGCATTTTAGAGGCATCCTCTGTATCCTCAACTTCAGTTGAGATTATTTTAAGCAGAGGGTTTACAAAGTACCTTCTAGGACAGAAATGTAGGTATGGCAACAAGGACCTTAAAAAACAGTTAAGGTTCTAGCTGGCACTGGGGCACACATCTTTAATTCCAGTTAATTTGGAAAGCCAAAGCAGGAGGAGCCCAAGTTCAAGGACAACCTGGGCAACTTAGCAAGACCTTGTCTGAAATAGACAATTAAAAAGGGTTGGGGAGAAGGTGCTGGGGAGGCTGGGGTTGGGGCTGAGTGGCAGAGCACTTGCCTCGCACATGTGAGGCACTGGGTTTGATCCTCAGCACCACAAAAAATAAACAAACAAAATAAAGTTATTGTGTTCATCTATAACTAAAAAATATTTTTAAAGGGCGGGGGGGGATGAGTTTGGGAATGCACCTCAGTGGTAAAATGTCCCTGAGTTCAATCCCCAATACAAAAAAACAACAACAACAACAACAGAAAAAAAAAAAAACGTGAAGAGTTGATTCTCAAAAAGAAAAAAAATGAAGGTGATGACAACAGGACAATTTGAATGCATTTAACATGCAAAAATCTTCTTTCAAAGAATATAAAACCCAGAGAAATTTAAAAGGTATAAACAGAAGTCATAAAGGGGCTGGGGATGTGGCTCAAGCGGTAGCGCACTCGCCTGGCATGCGTGCGGCCAGGGTTCGATCCTCAGCACCACGTACAGGCAAAGATGTTGTGTCCGCCAAGAACTAAAAAATAAATATTAAAAAAAAAAAATTCTATCCTTCTCTCTCTCTCTTTAAAAAAAAAGTTTAAAAAAAAAGAAGTCATAAGGTATCTGATTACCACTTATAATAAGATGCTTTTTTTGTGGGGGGGGTACTGGGAGTTGAATCCAGGGGCACTCTCCTCAGCTCTTTTTTTTTTTTTTGGTAACAGGGTCTCCCCTAAGTTGCTGAGGCTGACCTCAAACTTGCAATCCTCCTGCCTCAGACTCTCAGGTAGCTGAGATACAGGCTTATACCACAACACTCAAGATGGTATTTACCATAAAAATCTTATTAACATGAAGAAATTCTCAAAATTTTATGTATAAATGATTTTACCAACCATACTGCATAGACTGAATACATCCCAAGTGTGTGCAATAAATAACTTAGGTAGACCCAAAGTATAATAAAAAAAAAAAAAAAACACACACACACAGAGCAGATAAAACAGGCTAATACACATTCTCTCTCTAAGCAATCTACAACACCTGCTCACCACTCTGAAATAATGTGCAGTATACATAGTAAATAGGACAGTTACTCTGAGGAATTAAAATCCATTCCCTGTAATGATGTAAAGGCAAATAAGAAAATGATCCTAATAATATAGAGGTCTTTGGGGCGGGAGACATAGCTCAGTTGGTAGTGTGCTTGCCTGGCGTGTACAAAGCCCTGGGTCCAACCGCTAGTGCCACACACACAAATAGTAATAATAATAATAATAAAGAGGTCTTTGCAATTGATAACAGTTCTGGCCAGTGACAGGACTATCCTTTACTTATTACAGTACAGTAGCCTATCCAGCCCACCACCAGAGCATGCAGACATCACATTGTTCCTGCCTTAATAATGCAGTTCTGGGGCTGGGGATGTGGCTCAAGCGGTAGTGCGCTCGCCTGGCATGCGTGCAGCCCGGGTTCGATCCTCAGCACCACATACAAAGAAAGATGTTGTGTCCGCCAATAACTAAAAAAATAAATATTAAAAAAAATAATAATAATGCAGTTCTAATTGAAAAAGAAACCTGGGAAAGCTATCTAAAACATGGTCACAAAAGGCAAAATTAGAAAATGTTTCCTAATGCTCAAATTATCCTTGAAAAAAAGTAATTCTTTCTATAAATGTCTTGGATTTGTTTACTTCTCTTAAAACTCATAGCTAGCTTGCAAACTACCTAGTTTATGCTCACAGATTTTGTCTAGTCATAAACCATTCTTCCACATAGATCTTCTCTAATTTCTGCCACATTTCTGGCACTTCAGTATATGAAAACAAATAGTATTTAGGGTATACTGTCACCACGAAGTATAAAGAAGAACTACTTTCAGCTGAATTCATAATAGTATGTAGCTACGCTGAGCAAAATACAAAGCCCTTGAACCCCACAGGGGCAATCAGAACACCCTAGTTCAAGTCCATGCCACAGGGGCCTTCATTCTGAGGTTGAAAGCTTAGAGAAGAATAACAATCAGACATGCTCTGAAACAGAAGGAAGCATCTACTATGCTTCCTTTGCTTATGTGGTGGACTTTTTACTTTATACCACATAGGATTTTTTTTTTTTTTGTAATGTGCTTACTTCTAGTTTTATGCTTAGACCCAAAATTTACTTCATATATGCTCAATAGGTGTAAGCTAGGATAAACACTGTGAAGCTACAAAAACTAACAGGACACAGTCTATTCTCAAGGAGCTTAGGATGGATAGGAAAAGGAATTCAGAAGACAAATAAAGGGAGGGGAGCTTAGAGGGATTATATCATTTTTCAGTCAAGAGTTAAGTATATTTCAGCAGAACACACAGTGCTTGGTCAGGGGTCCTTTTGTCCCTCATATTTTTTTCAACTGAGATATAATTCACATACCATAAAATTCACTTTTTTTATTTGTAGATGGACAAATATCTTTATTTTGTTTATTTATTTTTATGTTGTGCTTAGAATTGAACTCAGGGCTCGGCATGTGCTAGGCAAGGCTCTACCGCTGAGCCACAACCTCAGCCCAAATTCACTCTTTTAACAGGTACAATGGCTTTTTTTTTTTAGTATATTCATAAGGCTGCACAACCATCACCAGAATACCTTTACTCTCCCCGCCAAAAAATCCTTAATACTGTTATCCATCACTTGCCATTCCTCCCTCCCCAGCATCCGGCACCTGTATCTATGCTGCCCACTCTCTATGTTGCAGGAATCAGACAAGAAGTGGCAAAGGGCACTTGCAGAGTGAGAGAACTTTGTTTTCCGCCAGCAGGCCCAGAGATCAGGCTCCAAATCCTGGGTCCCCATCTTCAGTTTCTCACACCACTAGGCTACCTGGTGCCATAAAATTTCTAGTCTACACATGCAGGGGTTTCTAGAGGGAAGCATGTTTACAGAAGCAGAGTTTGATGATAAGGAGAAGAACTGGCTCCTCTCACAAGGACTTCAGTAAATCTCTAGCCTTGGGCCTCCACAGGGGCGTTCACACTTCAAAAGGGAATAGTTAGATTCCAAGGGGTAGTTATTTACAATCCAAAAATGTGGGGGGTGGGAGGAGTGTTAATCAGGCTTCCTGAAGGGCTGACTAGAAGAACTCTCCCTTTCCCAGGCATGATTTCTCATGACAAGAGTTCTGATAGTTTATTTTACATCCAGGCCTGGGTTTGTCATCCGCTACCATCTACTTTCTGTCTCTGTGGATCTGCCTACTCTGCAAATCATAGAAATGAATTACACAGTATGTGGTCTTATTATGGTCAGGCTTCAGTCACTGAGCATCTTGTTTTTAATATTCACACATGTGGACTGGGGTTGCGGCTCAGTGGTAGAGCACTTGCCTAGCATGTGTGAGGCCCTTGGTTCGATCCTCAGCACCACATATGAATAAACAAATAAAGTTAAAAATCCATTGGCAATTAAAAAGTATTAAAAAAGAAAAAAAGATTCACACATGGTATAAAAAATAATATTAAAAAAATAATAAAGAGCTGGGGTTGTAGCTTAGTTCAGTGGTAGAGCACCTGCCTAGCATGGCGTAAGACAAAGATTTAAAACAAGCTAGGCTGGGATTGTGACTCAGTGGTAGAATGCTTGCCTAGCACACGTGAGGCACTAGGTTCAATCCCCAGCACCACATTTAAAAAAAAAAAAAAAGACCAAAATAAAGGTATTGTATCCATCTACAACTAAAATATATATGTATAAAAAATAAAATAAGATATAAAAATTCAATGTTTATTAAATAATGTATTTAAATGTCTACTTCAGAGAACTTCAATTCACCATTCCCTAAAATAAGGAGATTAATTCCTGCCAACCAATCTTGAGAAATTAAATTCACTTGATTCTCCTAAGATTGCTTATATAACAATAGAAAATCCAATAAACATTTACATTGTTTTGTGATTATATTCACTGGAGAACCAAGCTGTGTGCCTGGACCCCAAGAAAATAAATTCAATAAAAAATATGCATGATCTTGCCAGAAGCAGATCTGCATGCCTGTAATCTCAGCTACTTGGGACGCTGAGGCAGGAGTGTTAGGGGACAGACAAATAAGGATGATGGGAAAATTAGGTTAAAAATATAATTCTACAAAATGGCCCACTGTGCTGATCCCCTACCTGCTTTATTCACCCCCACATGCTTTCTTTCAAAAAGCAATTTACCTGTAGCCCTACCTGGCTTAAGTGGACAGGATATGTCACATTCTACCAAACTACCTGTTATCTGCAAGGAAATGCAAGCAGGAAATAACCTTGATAAGAGGAAGTGAGAGACATTTGGTCTTTTCACAGACCAGATTCCGAAAGATATGAACAACACCTCCTAACCTGTAAAAATGATTGAGAATCCAATTAGAACTGCTCAGCATGGGCAAAGGGAAGCCAGAACTGTCAAAGCAATCGAAATTGAAAGTCTGCTATTCCCCGTTGTCAAAAGTCAAGAGGTGGACCTAGGCAGGACCCCCAACAAAATTGGAGTGCTGGGGTTGTGGCTCAGTGGTAGAGCATGGGTAAGGCACTGGGTTGGTTCCTTAGCACCATATAAAAATAAATAAATGAAAATAAAGGCATTATGTCCACCTACAACTAAAAAAAAAAATTTAAAGAAAAAACTGAATGGCTGGGGTTGTGGCTCAGAGGGAGAGTGCTTCTTTAGTATGTGTGAGGCACTGAGTTCGATTCTTAGCACCACGTATAAATAAATGAATAAAATAAAGGTCCACCAATGTCTAAAAAAAATTTAAATGAAAAAACACTGGAGTGCAGTAGAGACACATGGTCCCTCTCCTATCTGAGAACACCCACTCTCTCCCTTGAGTGTCTCGGTTCCCTTATCCTGTTCCTTCAATAAATTTATTTTTGTTACTCTGGGCAACGTGTCTGAAATCTTTCTGACTTGATTGCAAGAATGAGGATTTGAAGAGGGGGGTCTTTGTGCTTCCTCAGTTTCCCAGAAGGTCCCAGCTTTGCAACAGGAGCACCTCAAGTTTGAGGCCAGCGTGGGCAACTTAAGGAGACCTGTCTCAAAATGAAATTTAAAAAACAGGGTTCAGGATGTAGCTCAATGGTGGAGCACCTCGCATGTGGAAGGACCTGGGTTCAATCCCTAGTACTTTTCATCTAGGTCTCCATTATTTGGTACATATATGTAGAGAAAATCCTCATCTTTGGTACCAGATCACCCTCAATATCTGATCAACTCCTAACCTCAACCTCCTTATCCTATAGGGTCAGTTTAGAGAAAATTCTCATCTTTGGTACCCGATCATCACCCTCAATATCTGATCAAACTCCTACCCTCAGCTTCCCTATCACTGGCCTGCTGAATCAGTCTAGCAACACCCACCTCCCCAGCCCTAGCCCTGATATTTCCTCTTAGTAATTTTCCATCCGCTGACCACCACCCTCCTCCTTGGCTATAGAAATTTCCACCCGTCCTTTCTAGAGTGGGAGTTGAGCTGGATCTCTCTCCCACTGCACAAAATCTCACTGCTAGAGTCCCTCTTAAATAAGTCTTCTGCACCACCTTTAACAAGAGCCTAAATGATCTTTAACACACAGTAAAACTGAAAAAGCAAGTCCTGGGAGAATGCATACACTATGTAAATACTCCCCAAAGTTCAAGCTCCTGAGAGTTAAACAACAGATCAATTCCAGATGCAAACACATGTGGTCATCTATAAAGAAGAGAAAAAAAAAAAAGAATGATAGGCAGTTCTGGGGCATAGGAAATAGTTCAATCAAGAAAGGGCAGACAAGACTCTGAAAGTTAAAATTCAGTTTCTTAAACTGCCAGGTATACAAGTACTTGTAGTAGATGATTTGGCATTTTTTATAAATATTTAATAATATTGTTTTGTACCTGATCAATATTTAATAAGACAATTTTAGGAAAAAAAAAACAAGAACTCCAAAAATGTTGTCGATGAAAAAAACTGGAAGGGGAATCTAGAAAGGGAAAAAATAGACCTCACATTAAATCTAGGCTACATTACAAATGACATCCCAATTTTAAGTTTTAAAACATAAACAACAGGCTGGGGTTGTGGTTCAGAGGTAGAGCGCTCGCCTACCATGTTTGAGGCACCGGGTTCAATCCTCAGCACCACAAAGAAATAAAATTAAGATATTGTATCCACCTATAACTAAAAAATAAATATTTTAAAAACCATAAAACAATAAAATATATCATTTTAAAAAGATGAGATCTGGGGTTGTGGCTCAGTGGTAGAGTGCTTGTCTAGCATATGCTAGGGCCTGGGTTTGATCCTCAGCACCACATAAAAATAAATAAATGTCCAACTACGACTAAAAAATATATTAAAAAAAAAAAACCAGCAGGTCATGGGAACATTTCCTGTTTCAGACCAAGTGAATAAGTTGATACAGTGAATAAGTTTGACTGGAAAGACACATCCGCTGTAAAAGCAATCAGGCATTAATGTGGACAATCTGCTGTCTGGCACTGTGAGTGTAGCATGGACCCTTGTTGTTACAGTTGACGGTCACATCACTAAAATCTCGCAAATAAAATCCTGAGTCAACTTCTCAGAAAGTAAGTTCTGAGTGTATAATACAATATGCCACACATTCACACCTTCTCAGCTTTATTCTTCAGTCTTCTAAGTCAGTAGATCAAATTATTTTTCCTTTGATCTTTTATTCCGAAGTCATTTCAGACATATACAAAAGTTGCAAACAGCAGAGATCTCACATAAACCCTTCTCCCTGCTTCCTCTAATGTTAAATTTTTTTCTAGCTCTAGTATAATGATCAAACCAAGAATCTAATCTCAAACCCCGAGTTAGTTCATTAGTCTCCAATCTGTCAGTTTCTTACCATTCCTCACATTGATAAATTAAAAAAAAAAAATTATAAATAAAAAAATTATATGAATTAATACGTATTACTACTACTACTATTTCTGTAAAAGAAATGTTAAAGGGCTAGATTTATTGTTGAATTTTTTTTTCCAAAAAAAAAAAAGGACTAGATTTAAAAATGAGGAGAATTTCCTTTATTTTTTTCTTTATCCCAGTGAGTTATCCTTATGTACCCCATTTTGATATAAATAGCAATTAGGATTCCTTCTAGCAGATCATTTTAGGAAAAGAGCACATGGGAAATTGAAATAAATCCCTATTCTTTCTGGATAAAGTCTTCAAATAGCTACCTTCATTCAAAAACAGAGCAACATAAAATTGCTATATTAACTTGTATAATTTTTCTAGCACAGATTAGAACAATTGATTGTACCAGTCTCAAGGGCTATTTAATTCTATCTACCTGAATTAAATATTTAAAGGCTTGTCCATTACAGTGACCTTTGACCTACTGGACTTAGGTACCTACCTGGACATCAGGTAACTCCATTTTGGTTCTAGGACTCAGAACAGAAACTTACAAACTGTCAAGAAAAAGAAACTTAAGGGCTAGGGATGTGGCTCAAGCAGTAGCACGCTCGCCTGGCATGCGTGCGGCCTGGGTTCGATCCTCAGCACCACCTACAAAGACATTGTGTCTGCCGAAAACTAAAAATAAATATTAAAATTCTCTAAAAAAAAAAAAAAAAGAAAAGAAAAAGAAAGAAACTTAAGATAACCTGTTTCCCCCACCATCAAGGTCCCTACATACAAAAATCTGTTGTTACCCAGCCATCTGTACCCAAAGTCAATTCTAGCCTGTTGCACCCAAGGTCAGCTTGCTCTTGTTCCTTGTTAAAAAAGATATGAAACCTCTATTCAAGTGACTCTACCTGCTACGCCTGGCAGAAGGGCGCCTGGCAGACATTCTCTGTCAATAAACATTTACTTGAACTTAGAGCTATGTCTCTTGTGGATATTTGTGTCGGCTACCCTAATACCTACAAGGAGAACAAAACATGGAAAGGAAATGTAAAAGGGAAGGTTTCAAAAATAGATTCACTCAAGTGAACATCTACTCTTCCGTAACTTCTTAACTTTGTGATTTAAACGATAGTCTCAAAAGTAATTACCAATTATTCATTTAATCTTTTCAGATATATGAAACAGAAGAGAAACCTCAAATGCACTGGAATTAATATCCAGGACATTACAAAACAAATACTATTTTAAAGTCTTAAGCACCAGCAAGCCTTTGAAGGCAGCTAAATTAAGCTTAGCCTGTCACATTCCCCAGCTTATGTTCTGGCAGTCAGAACAAGACATGCAGTGTTATCATTTGATCCAGATAGAACCACAGTGGTTATCACTCAAAACTTAGATTTATCTAACCTCATTGACCTTAGAAGGAGAATCCTCCTCCTGAACATAGCATAAGAGAATTTACTTTTAAATATCAATCAAACATTTCATATGTAGTTTTACAGTCTTTAAACTCAAAGAGAAGGCAAGCAAAGAGATATTATTTTTATATTAATGGAACTCATTAGCCTTTCTGGAAGAATTTGTAAGATTAACAACAGTTATTCAGAATAAAGGGAATAAATATTACAGCAGAAATCATGTCTGTCTGACAAGGTCCCAGGCTCCAGGATAACATAATGCCCCTGATTCTTGTTTTAGTTGTGGGGGGGTTGCTGGGGATTGAGCTCAGGGACACTTGTCCACTAAGCCACATCTCCAGCACTATTTTATATTTTATTTAGAGACAGAATCTCAATGAGTTGCTTAGCAACTTGCTTTTGCTGAGGGTGGCTTTGTGCTTGGTGATCCTCCTGCCTCAGCCTCCTAAACTATTGGGATGTATTGGCATGTGCAGCTCCACCACCGCCCTCCCCACCCCCATTCTTAATCCTTGCTATGAAAAAAACATGTTTCCTGGTCTTCATTTATTTGCTGCCTATTGCTGTTTCTTCTCCTCCTCATCTTACAGTTGGGGCCCCTTCAGGGCTTATCCTGGGACTCCTTTCCCCTTTCTCTTTCCTCTCTCCTTAATACTAATACCTCTTTTGGACTGATGTCCTCTTTGAACTATCTACTTTGGGACAACTAACATGTTTCAATCCCAACAAATCTAAATAATAACAGACAGCAAAATGTATGGAGTACTTAACTATGGGCCAGACCCCCCATTCTGAGCACTTTGTTTCCTTTTCTTTTAATAAGGAAACTTCACAAATATGCATGCCCTCTTTGCTCAGGAGCCATGCTAATCTTCGCTATGAGTCCAATATTGGTCTATGTGCTGCTGAAGCAAGCACGCTAAGCACTTTTCATGTAGTAACTCACTTAATCTTCACCTACAACCCCATTAAGTAGGTAGAAACTTCTATTAGTTCCTTCAGAGGGAGAAACTAAGGCACACAAAGATCAGTGATTAACTCAAGGTTAGTAAACTTAACACACGGCAGGATCAGGATTCAAACTGGCTTCTAGCTACAGAGTCTACAGGCCTAATAAGGATGCTTGGTTGAGTTACTTAAGTCTAGTTTTCTCCCACAAGTTATGTTCCCATCTCCTGACCCCTGACTTCCTCACCTCTAAAGACTAACACTAAAAGTCATCTTGTCAAGCTGGAGTCTGAGTCATCTTTGATTTTTCCCTTTCTCTTATTGCCCAGACCACCTACTTCTGTCTATCTCCAGTGCCACCTAGACTGTAAAAAATGGCCCCAAAACCAAATCCCAGGCTCTGTTTACAGTCAGTCTCTAAATGCACTCTCAGGAAAAAAAAAGACTTCTTAAGATACACATCATTTTATGCATTTACCTAAAAGCACTGAATAGCTTTTTCTCATTCTGAGAATAAAATCCACAATCCTATCTTTCAAATGTTCCCATTCTCTTCTTAAAATGTATCTTTGTACCTTGGGTCATACTCTCTCCTCCTTAATTTGCCTACTAGCCACTTCTTCCAACTCACATAAATTTTTCAAAGCCAATGATGTAAACACTTTTGCCCAATCTTCTGTCTAGCATTCTGCACAGCTTTGCCCCTCAGCTTGGATGCAGCATGACTACCATGTTCAATGCTCAGGCTGCAGATGCCTGGGAGCTGGTGCCTCCTCCCCACTTTCCCCACACCCACAGCCCATTTGCTGGAAAGAGGCCTCAAATTCAACAAATAAAGAGCAACAGAGTTTCTAGAATGGAACATCATCCATCACTTCCTGGAAGAGAGGTAAATACTGAAATGCACAATGAGATACCCATACTTCATTTAATCTTCCTTCCTGCCATTGATTCCTTCTAAAATCAGTCAAATGGCCACATAAAAAGTCTGTAACAAAATCATAACTTTAAAAAAAATGGATAAAGTTAAGATAAAACATGGGCAGCACAAAAATTATTCCACTGACTTCATTTTTAACAAAGAAAAGAGAGCTCAAGTATCAGCTCAAGGGGGCCTGTGAATCAATATTTGTAACCTAATAGGAAGGACACGCAGCTGGCTTCCCTGCCCTTGTAAATCCCAAAATAACTACAATTGTTATCTGATGTACTTACTGGCGTCATCCATGAACTCAAAGTCCCCTCCTAGTTCAGAACTTGAAAAATGGTACTGATCTGGATCAGCCAGGGCACTGAGTAAAATCAACAGTACCACCGCATTGATGATCTGAAATAAGAAAAAATAAATAATAATAATAATAAAACCTAGAGGAACCATATGGAGTTTAATTTCACAGGGGCTTTACTCTCTTTACTCTAGGCTTTGCTGTTGAGGGAGCTGACATGGGTCCCCAAGACAGGAGCACCTTTCAGTGTGGACATAGACAAGGGCAACAAGGTTGATGCCCAGATGACAGGTGGGCTTACCTGGCTCGCCCCACCCTACCCCTGGGCCCAGTACCAGACAGACAACAGCAGCTAAAAAACACAAAAACTCTGCAGTCAGCCAAGCGCGCTCTAAGGAGCTAAGGGAGAGCAACCCAAGCTTTTACAGGTGACCATTTTTCACAGGATCCAACCATGGGAGCTGTGAGACCTTCCAGGAAACTGTCAGAGAACAAATGGAAAGCTACTGTCTAGGGCAGGCCCACATCTCCATCTTCTGGATTCTGCAGAATATACTGCCCTCAGCTTGTCCAAGTAGAAATCCTCTTCATTCCTTAACCTCTCCCTGCTCTGCTCCTCCTTTTCTCTGTTCTCTAAAGTATCACCATTAATAACTGAAAATGGACAATACTCAGGCACCATGCTAGGCACCGTATGAGGATTCTCACTCTTAAGCCCTACAATAACTGAATGAGGTAGGTGCTAAACCAGGCACACCTGTAATCCCAAGTACTCAAAAGGCTGAGGCAGGAGGATCCCAAGTTTGAAGCCAGCCTGAGCAACTTGGTGAGACCCTGTCTGAAATAAAATTTAAAGGGCTGGGATGTAGCTCAGTGGTAGAGTACTTGCCTAGCACAGAATTCAATCCTCAATATGGCCAAAAAAACAAAAACAAAATAGGTGCTAAGCGATTCCTGTTTTGCAGGAATAGAGAAAACTGAAGCTGAGGTTAAGAACACTGCCCAAACCAAGAAAGAGTAGCTAACAAATTGCAGAGACAGTTCATTTCCAAAACTGAACTTCTTAGAAAGTCTCCCATTCATGCCTTGCAAGCTGATGTATCTTTGAGCTCACCATCTTCATCCCCCATGTCCAACCAACTGCAAACTCCTGCCCACTCAACTTCTGTATTTCTATTTCCTTTATTTTTCCTAACTGTCCTTGCTGAGAAAGACTCAAGTGTACCAACTTCTATGGGGCTCTGGGAGAAGTATTCTAGAATTTAAGCAAGGAACTGACTGAAACTTTTCCCCTTCATTTTCCAGGGGCACTCAACCACTGGGTCACATTCCCAGACCTATTTTGTATTTTTTATTTAGAGACAGGGGCTCACTAAGTTGTTTAGCGTCTCGCTATTGCTGAGGCTGGATTTGAACTCATGATCATCCTGCCTCAGCCTCCAGAGCCACTAGATTACAGGCATGCTCTGCGGTACCCAGCTGATTCTTCTTTGAAAAAAATTTTAGTAATAAAAATAGTAACTCCCCAGAGTACACATATGTATAATTACTTTAAAAAGATACAAAACAAGCATGTGGTTAAACTTTTTTAAAAATGTACAACAGTCACCCAGTCACCCTTCCCACAGTAGTTATTAAAATTACCACATTTTGTTTCTCTCCAAAGACAGACAACAAACACCTCTTAGCACACTCTGAACAGAGTATGATTAGCAAACTACTTGAAGAAAACAGGCTGGATACGGAGACACATAACTGTGATCCCAGCAACTTGGGAGGCTGAAGCAGGAGGACTGCCAAGTTCAAAGCCAGCCTCGGCAACTCAGTGAGACTGTCTCAAAAGAAAAAAAGAGCTGGGGAAGTGGCTCAGTGGTAGAAACCACTGGGTTCAATCCCTGGTACCAAAAGTTTTAAGAAAACTGTTCGGAACACGCACAGGCAAGCCCTAGAGCGGACATCACTGTGGTACGCAAAGATGTTACTTGATAAACTAAGGTTTTCTTGGCATTTCATTCCCTCTATTCTCTTATCTTTGAAAAAGAGGTGAAAGATAATGGAAAGTAAGATCCAATGAAATTTCATAGGAATGTGCTTTGGAAAATACAAATGTGGGATTCATGGGTGAAACTGTAAAGGAGGGGCGGAGGAGGGAAGGTAAGAAAAAAAGACAAGAGCCGGTCGGGACGCTGAGGCAAGAGGACAGAGTTCAAAGCCAGCCTCCGCAACTTAGCAAGGCCCTAAGCAACTCAGCAAAACCCTGTCTCTAGGGCTGGGGATGTGGCTCAAGCGGTAGCACGCTCCCCTGGCATGCGTGCGGCCCGGGTTCAATCCTCAGCACCACATACAGACAAAGATGCTGTGTCTGCCAAATACTAAAAAATAAATATTAAAAAAAAAATACCCTGTCTCTAAATAAAATATCAAAAAGCAGAGGGTGGGCTCACTGAGTTCAATACCAAGTACAAAAAAAAAAGAGGATGAAGATGAAGATGAAGATGGAGGAGAAGAGTTAGTGCCATGCTGAGCCTGGCTAAGGAAATAGATGGCCACTTTAGGAATCCTGTAAGGGCCACCTGAAGAATTTGAATTTCACTCTAAGTGTAGTAAGGGAAGAATGTCCTCTGCCTAGAGGGAAGGAGTGAACATATGTAAAACACCTAATGACAGTGACTGCCAGTCAGTTTCCTTACCTGTCGCGCGCACTGCAACAAGAACCGTAAAAGCTCTTGTCTAGCACCAGGAAACTCACCTGTTTTCCAGATCTAGCAGCTGCTTTCCTGTCCTTTCAGTTCCCAGGAATCTGTCACCTCTTAATCAGGCTTCCTCATCCCATCAGTTGCTAACTGCCTACAACATATCAGGTACTTTGCTAAGTGCTTAGGAAGAACTCCAAGGACTCAGAATAAGAGGTGAAAAAGTCGGGTACCCAAATAACACAAAGCGTAAAAACGAGTAAGCAGGACAAGAGTTCAGAGAAAGAATTAAAGCTCAAGGAGAAAGATAATTCTGAAACCTGGAGCTGAGGCAGGTGACAGGAAATTATAAAGGAGATGGCAGCACTTAAGCAGGGACTGGAATGACCAGCAGGATTTGGAAAAGAATAGTTCCAAGCATGAGCAAGGACACAGGAGAAAAGGGAGACTGAAAAGAGCAAGCAAGCTCAGAACATGGTGGGGCGGGGTGGGGTAGGGGGTCCATGAAGGAAACTCTTAGCAGATGAAGCTGGAGGTGCAGGATGGGGGCCAGATAGTGAGGAACCCTCAAAACAAGGATACGGATTGAGGACTTTGTTCTATTAGCTCCTCAGATAATGTAAAGCCTTTGAGGTGGGACGTGATGTATTCAGAACTATGTGGTTAGGAAGCTAAGACTGACAGCGGTGGGGAACCTAAAAGGAAGGAAGAGACCGACTCTGGAGACTGCTGCTGCGAGGTGATAATCTTATCCACTTCATCTATACTTCCCGACAACCCCTGTAAGACAGCCCTCTGAGACTTATCTCCCATGTTAGCTGGAGAAGTTAAGTACCTTGACCTTGGGTCCATGCATGGCAGGGCCAAAGTTGGGACCCAAGGCTTTCCACATGGAGGCAGAATCTACAGAGATGCAGTAACTGACCAGATGCAAAGATGAAGGATAAGGGAAGCCAACAAGACTCTGAGACTTCAAGCCTGGAAGCCAGAAGTTGTCTTGTCATTAACAGAAATCAGGAAGGTTGCTAGGGGGACTACCAGAAGGTTGATTTTAGATTCATTGTCCAGTGCCTACCTGAGGGATAGCCATATAATCAAGCTGTTGGCTGCTCTACCTGTCCTCTGACCACCTCTCATTATTCAGCTCAGGTATACTCATGCAGACTTGTGACTGCTTGGAACATTTCTGCTTATCCCACTCAGTCTCTGTAGCTTTCACCGGAGTCTGACAACAGAGTTCTGGCTACTGGTCTGGTGTGTGTCCTCTCCCTGAGAAGATCCTGGTGCCCATACCTGACTCTGCCCTGCTTTACTTGGAATAATCATATCCACCCCCAAATCTCAGCCTTGCGGCCCTTTTGATGTTCACAGCTACTATGGGTCCTGGGGCCAAGGCTCTTAAAGTTGCCCCTGCATTTTGTGAGGTATCCAAATAAAGGAGACAGAGAGAGAACCCAAAGAAAGATGGTAAGATCTTTCCCTCTACGAATGACTCACCCCGGCGCTCTTTAATCAGAAGGAGGGATTTTCCAAACAGAAAATCTGTGGTGATGAGTCTTTACTGTGTTATTATGTAAAACCTCAATAGTTGGATGGGAATTTGGCACATCAAGGATAAAGTGGATTCTGGGGAATGACCCATGAGGACCTGGGGGTGGGGCTAGTCATAGCAATGTGGTCAGATGGTAAATTTCAAATACAAGTTAAAGAACATTGGGTGAGGAGAATTTCCCAAAAGGAGAAAAGAGAAATCACCCAATCATCAATTTTGACCAAGAATGAAATAGCACCACAAATGAGAACCAGGA